>NC_134195.1:11153405-12629189 GCF_964188355.1 Buteo buteo | reverse complement strand
TTGTCTGTGTGCCAAAATGTAACCCTGAAAGCTCCACTAAGCTGCCATCTGACCTGGCAGGCACTGATCACACCCAAGCAACACTCTTTCCCTGAAAGTTACTGTAGGAAACATAAAACTTCTGTCTCTGCAAGTGACCTGATATACCTCAGTTTTGATCTTAGTCATGGCTCATGTTTATGCATAACCGGCACCCAGAAACTTGCTGTTCATGAGCTAAATTTTCTGAGGATATGTCTGCACTGTTAGCTAAGAGGTCAAAGGAATGACTTTGTGCATAGTCCACCCTGCTTTGTTGTTAGCGTGCTCCCTGGCTCTGCTTTGGACCACTCCTAGTACCTTTCCAGGAGTAGGATGCAACACCTGCATATGGTTTGGGAGTCAGCCTGCACACTCTCAAACAGTACAGGCAACACTGCACCAGGTCAAGGAGGGAGCGGAAAGCTGAGGCAAGTGCTTACATGTAGTTTCCCTAAGTGGTTATCTTATGGGGCTGCCTATGCAGCACTCTGGATTTCATGGAAAACATTTCCAAGTCCTATCTTATCTCACACTGCATACAGAGTTAGGGCATCTAACTCAGACCTGGGGATCCCGTTAAAGAGAAGAGTCATGCAGTGGTAGGCAGTGGTCCTTGCAATGTACACATACGTTTGATTTGCCATTTGACCAAATGAAACCCCTGTATTCTCTCACCCGTCTCATCCCTCGAAACCCCACACGGCTTCTACCAAAAATAAAAACCAAGTCAGCGACAACCTGAAAAAGTTTAATGAGTCTCTAACACAGGCAGAAATCATACGGTTTTGAGTTTTATTTCCTTTGCACAGACCTGAAGATGATCTACAGAAGCAGTGGAGGTGGTAGAAAGAAGAGAGACATCAAGGGCAAAAGATGAAGTCTTAATCTCAGAGAATAAAGTATAGAATCTCCCATCTAATTCAAAGAAGCAGAATTTCATTCCCATTTTCATAGACCTTCCTCATCCACACCCAGCCTTCACCACGCTAGCCTGCTTACTATCTTCTCATTCTAGAAACCTGTGCTCGGACTTTTTTGCTAGGTATTTTTGTGGGGTGCATCTACTCAGACCTAATTTGCCAGATAGTTTTTAAAGTACCCCTCCATTTGATTTAGTCCATGAGGGAAACAGAAAACCTCTTCGTTTCTGTGGGAAGTGGAAATGTATAACACAGTAAAGAGAAGAGTCCCATGACAATGAACAGTATTAATGATTAATGTTTTCGCCTGCAAAAATGGTCTCTAATTTCCACTCCTTTAAGTCTAGATAGTCAGTTCAAATGAAATACTTACATGTTCTTTTTGTTGTAGAAGAAAATGTCTTCCTTATATTTTAGTGGGGAACTCCGATAGCTGGTTGTGCTCTAACAGAAATGGAATTTAACTTTTTTCAGTATTGCACATTAACTTACTGACACCAGCAGTTCCTCCAAAAAACAGCAAAAGTTTGATCCTTTTCCCAGACACCAGAGTTAGTAAATGGAGGGACTCTGGCTGAACTCTATTCCCATTGAAGCTTATAAGAAAACTGTTAGAGAGGTTAATAAGAGCAAAGCTAGGCCAGTGTTGAAGGCACTTGCAGATCTCCTGTTACTTACACAACTTTCTCATTTAGTTGATTTTGCCTATAAAAATGGAAAATTATTTTAATGTTTGGAACTTTCAGGAATACAGCTCCAGTTTCCAATACAGCAAAAATCATACACCACGGCTTCATCTCTTCTGCTTACATAACTCTCCTGCTCATATTTATAGTCTTGTTATAATTTGGAGAATTCTCAGAATGGCTTAAATTAAAATCTTTCACATTTTAATTTTTTAAGTAAAGAGGAATGCACAGGCTTTTCTAGGCTAAACCTTGTAACTAATAAAACATCAAAGAAAGATGATGAAAGAGATACAAAGATAGTATATGTAAATGCTACCAAGTGATCGTAGGTTATAAAAGGAATTTAGTATAGCAAAGATTTGGAATTGCCAATTGAGGTTTAAAAAAATGAACCACTAAAATCTTACCTCTAGATTCACTAAGGAGCTTTAACTATGTATTTCCCTCTAGAATCCTTGGAAGTTGCCTAAATACACCTCTGCCTCGCTTTCTAAATTTAAGGCTGGTGTGCATCCCCTGCATATGCTATGCGAAAGGTGGCCCAGACTTGCCTCTGTGGTGCGCTCCTTCCACCGCCAGTCCCCCAAAAACCCGTCCCCAGCAGATTTGTGTGGGGCTAATGCTCAGCCGAGGTAGCTGGGTACCAGAGCTGCCTGTGTTTCTGGAGATTCTCCACCTGTCCCTGAGCTCGCAGGGGAAATCGATAGGAATCTGCTGAGGGTAAACTGAGCAACTTCCAGCTCCACTGCGTGATCGCGCTGATCCAGCTCCTCCACCATTAGGCCGTCATCAATCATTTTTCCACCTCACTTATGGCCAAATTCCACTCTCAGATGTGCATTCGCAAATCCCGTTGACGTCAGCGGTTAGCGGTGTACCAAAGGAGAGGAATTTAACTCTTCATATAGTTTTCTCCACTTTCTGAAGGTCCTTTTTGCCTTTCCCGAGGCAAGAATTTTTCTCTAGCATTGCATTTAGGTTTAAGTGTTGTAAAACATCAAAAAGGCTTCATCACCACTCTCAGGTATTACCTCACTGAGCCGTATGCTTTAAAACTCTCTAAAGTTGCTGGTGATCCCTTTGCATTCCTGTTTGGTTTGGTATGAGATACCCCAACAGGGAACAAGGTACACTGGCAAAGTTAGATTTACAGATGCTTCAGGGGAAAAAAGATGGACTTTCATGTCTTGGGACTTGCTAAAAGAGAACCAGGGAAAACAGTCTGTTTAAAGAAAAAAAGTTACAAATATTCAGCATTTCTGGGTACCTTGCAAAAAATCTCAAGTCATTCAAATGGCCCTATCATTAGGGACTAGGCTGGTTTTCAAAAACAAAAGCTCATTCTATGTGACTGATGTATAGGCTAGGAACTAAATGATCTTCCTAAGCATTTAGTTCCTTGGTGTATTTTTGAGGGCTAGGATGAGTCCCGGTGAGTCCATAGGCATTTTAGAGACAGATATATTCTAGTCCTGAGAGTCACAATTTTCTTTTGTTGGAGTCTTTCTTCTCAAGCTAGAAATGAAAATGTTCTTTAATTTCAAATGTGGAAAGTGTCCTGGCTAGCTTTTATGTTCACTTTCAATAGCGCAATTTATCGTTGATTCAACAATTTCAAATAAAATTTGGAACTGACTCTGGGATGTGCGGCTGAAGTGGGAAGATGTTGTTAATCTTCAGACCTCAGCTATTCCTACCAAGTAGCATTACTGGCTGGTAAAATGTAGTCCTGCAGAGCTGGGTCACCAGGACAAGTCAGCCTTTCCCCAGGACGGCCTCACATATTCTCAGAGGTCACAGAGTATTTCATGGAGCATGGTCAGTCTCCAGGAGGAAGAAAAGAAAGAGAAGAAAAGGAGAAGAAAAATAAGGATTTGGTCATTGACGGCTCCCTTCAAGAATTTGGATTTCTGCTCTTCCAACACAGCTTTCTATTAGCTGAACCTGATTCAGGGCCAACCGCTGAATCCTCACACTGTAGGCTGCAGCTCAGCTGCACAGTAGTATCTTTACATCTGTGCCAGCTAGGGTTATTACTGAGTTTTATAACTTCTGCTATAAATAAAGCCTTGTCATCTAAGCATTCAATTTAAATACCTCTCAGTTTATTTTTGAACACTGGAAGTTAATAATAAATATCATCTTTGTTTTCTAATTTTTTTGCTGAGTTGATTTAAATGCTCTTGACAGCTCCAATCCAATCCTCCCATCCAAGCTGACAAGCATGACATGCATCTCTGCATACAAGCTCTCAATTATGCATAATCCAATGTTTTCTAGGGTTTTAATTGAATCACTAGTCTCAAACTTGTTATTTTTAATTTACAACATTTGATTTCTGACACCGGCCCCTCTATGTCATAAATTATGCAGGCAAGAGCCTTAGTTGTGTGGGTGATTAAAAAAAACTAATTAGGCATGATTAAAAAAAAATAAAACAGAGACCTCTTAAATATGTGCATGTTACCATGTAAGAGAGGCTTATTTCACTGGAAATGCCTGGGTGATTTTTTTTTTAAGAGATTATGTTCAGTTCAGTACAATTTGATTGATTTTGACAGAAATGAAAGAAAATGTAGGATTTTTTCTTCCTGCATATATACCAGAAATTGCATTACATGGCCCGTTGATGTGAATTTCTCCCACAGCTCATTGAATGTAATTTTGTTAAGTGGGCAGGAAAATGAATATGAAGAAAACTGAATAGAATCCAACATTTTCCTTGGCACCAGCAGCAAAGCTGAGACATGGCATATATAGATATAAATATATGTATATATATACGTGAGGTACAATTAGAGGTATTAACCTTTTATGCCTCAGCTAATAACAGCAAGAAGGAAAATGTGCAGAATGTTAAACACCACTAAAAGGTAGATAGCAGAGGAATGATGTGTCTGCAAAGGCTGTACCACTACAGCAGCAAATTAAAGGAAAACAATGGTTTTCTCTTCAATGAATTTAAAAAGTTACAAGTGTACTTGCTGCATGAACTTGCAGATGTTTATCATTATTATTCACTAACAGCTTAAATCTGGCTTTTTTAAATATACTGTGTCAAAAAGAACATAATCTCCCCCCTTTTTAACATGTTCTTTTTCCAACAATCTGGGGAAAAAAATGAGGAAGAATCATTGCTTCCCTCCAGCTGTGCTACATGATCTCTGTGCTCTGAGCCTCGAGTTTGTGCACCATGGACATATAGAGTACAGCTGCTCCGTCCCCCTAAATCAGGCTGTGATGATAACATGAATGAACTAAGGAGCTGCTTCATCAGAAACTTCCAGTTCAGGAAAGAATTTAGTCTCCTACTCAATGTTGGACCTGTACGTAGTTCCAGCAGTGCTGCTCTTCCACTCGCATATAACCATGTGCTTATACAGTTTGCTGGATTAGGACCAAAGACTCAGATGGAGGTGCCTGAGGAAGAGCTGGCAGATTTGTTAGTCCTAACACCCTTAACAGCTTTAAAAATTCATGGTGCTGATTGAAAATCCAGGATGATCGGCTGATCCTCAACAAAACTCACTGTGAATTCTGGAGCTGAGATGACGTTTCACCTGCATCCAGAGGGGAGGAAGGCATTTCGCAAGTACAGGGGTCTTTTCAACTGCTGACGTCCCCAGAAACACAGCCTTGAATAGCTGTGCTTCTTTCCCAGTGAGGAAGCCCCACTGGAAGGAAGGCAAGGATGTCAGAGAGGGCTGAGGGGAGACCAGAACGGAGGGCTGAGCCCATGCTATTTTTCTACAGTGGGCAAAGCTACTTTGGCAGTTCATCACCAACATTTGTAAGACCGCTAACAAGCCAGAAGTTGCTAAGCAAAAGCAAGAGAAAAATCCACCCTTCCAGTTTAGCCATCCTGGGGTGCCACCATGGGACAGAAGGGTCCTGAGAGACTGGGACAAGTAGGAGTTGTGGAGTACCACAGTTCTTGGCACATCATCTGCATGAGTGTCCTCAGCTGCTCCCTGCTGCTTCAGATGGTTAGGAGAGACACCGTAATTCAAAGCTGGTTGAATTTTTTTGAAAATTCAAGGTCCTCACTAATAATCTATAAAGAAAAACTTAAATGTTTGTCAATGTGTTTTAATTGATACCCAGACAGCTTTTGTTTGGATCAAGAAATTTGAGTGCTTGGACATCAAAGGAAAGAGATCTGAACCCTCTTCAAGGTGATCCTCCTGCAAGTCCTGAAAACGATTTGGAAAGTACCCTGGCAATGGAATTGGTGATAAACTGTGTGAATAGGATGATACCATGCTCAAACATTTAAACTTTTCCTACCTGAAGGCCTGTCTGGACTGGCCAGAGATCTGTTTTAAAATTTGGAAAGGGCATATACATTCCTAAGGAGAAATCAGTGCAAAAATCAAAGACTTATCTGCAATCTCGACTCTTAGAAGAGATACCGAACTACAAATATTGAAGGTAGAATAGATATGCTATATTCCTATTTACAGGTTTTCATATCTATCTTCTAGTTCTAAACTCTGTGTTCAGTTACTGTGCACAGTCTTAAAAACTCAACTAGAAATGCCCAATATTTTTGCAAATCCAAATCCTACTTAAAGGGGATTTTCTAACATAAATAGATTTAACCAAAACATTAATTTTTTTACCAACAAAATCTAAGGTTTCCCTCAAAAGAGAGAGGGTATGTTGCAAAAGAGGTAATTACAGATGAAACCATGTGTTGTCAAAAAGCTCTTCAACCATTGTGGTCAAAGCGGTTATAAATCTCCTAAGGTCTGTATTATAGTTGGCCTTTGTATTAGTGCACAGGGATAAGTGGAAGAGGCAAGGGAGAAACAGCTTCCTTCTCTTGGGTAGCCTGCTCTCAAAAACTTAACAAAACAAAACCAAAACAGTAGAAGTGCTATAAAAATAATGGAGTTTGTGGAGAATTTGACAGTGGCCATAATTTTCTTACAACAGCCTTCAGCCAGAAAGCTCCTAGAATAAAAACAAAACTTAAAACAAACCAAGCCTTAAGACTGGATAAGCTTCAATCCTTTACTATAATAAGCAAACCCACATCATCTAAAGTTGTTTAGAAATCTGTCAGGTATTTTAAACTTTAAACTAGATAGGGTTGTAATTCCAAATAGTCTTCCTCAGTTTAATTCTTGCAATAATTAGAAACCTTTCTCTCTCTAATTTCTCTGTGGACTCTTTCTAAACAAATGCTCTGTTTCTTACTTTGTCCTTCAGCATAAATAACTCTTCTCCCTCTCTAGTCTTTAGTGTTTGGATGTACTTTAGGACAGCTGTCCTATTTCCTCTCAGTTTTGCTTTTGCCAAATTTGATTAGTCTGTTCCTCCTTCTATGGCTGAAACAAATATTCAAATGGCCTAACCTACATCATCTGAATCTCTGTCCTCTTATATATGTCCTAATATAAATTCATACATATACAAATAGATCTTTACACATACATTACTAATGACCTTTTTCCTTTTCTCTTTACACTTCCTTTTCTAGCTCTACATAAGCTTGATTTCTAGTAATTTTTATTTAATCTCTTCCACCACGATTCATCTCAATCAAATTGAGATGTCTACTGTGTCATTTACTACATGTGAACTAGTTACCCTAGGACTCTATACTTAATGGAGATAAATTGGTGTTTTTATGACATGCTGCTTCTGACTTCTTCCAGACTTTATGTGAGTAAAGGAGATTCATGGCTGAAAAAATGTTTGTCTCTCTCTTACTGCAAAGAGTCTAGTGTGACTAACCCAGGCATAAACATACATCGTAGACATCTGTATTTGGCCAGAATCATTCCACTCCATGACATCCTGGCCTTTCAGACACAGCCTTCTTCAGTGATTAATACTTTGGGAGCCTTCTTAAGCTCTCTACTAACTCCCAATGCTTCTTGGGGGTAGATATTCACTCAATTCTCTTTGGAGCTGTTCCCCACAGTAGTTCAAATTTGGTTCTCATTTCCTCAAAGCAAACCTACTGTTGAACGTGAGGGAAGAAAATAACGCTTTTCTTCAGTTAGCCTAGAACTGAAACCAGGTATTCACTAAGATACTAGTTTCCCCTCCCTGATAAGAAAAAGTATTCACCTCTGTGGGAAGCTTTTTTAGAAACCTCCAAATAAAAGCAAATGGTTGTTGAAGTTCCTAGGTCCCAGACCCATGCTTCTACTTCCTTTGCAGCATGAACAAGAAAGATGCATGTGTAAAAGAACCCACATATAATGGCTGTGCCAGTAATACCCTTGTATTCAGGTATGATTTCCAGGAGAAAGCACTGCTCTGAAGTTCCATGGCTTCTTGTGTGCAATTTCTGACACGTGGCTCTACTGAGAGATGGAGTCATCAGTTCATATGATGAAGCTGTAGATACCGACCCATGCTTGTACATGAGCTCAAGATCCAGCAAATGACTCATGGGACAATTTTATAGAAATGCATTTGTTTCTGAGAGCTAAACAAGATCATGAATAAAGTCTATCCATATCCAAATCGGCCAGCTGGAGGCTTCTGTGTGTGACTGGTTTATTCTATCAAATTAAATAGTCAGTGCATGCAAATTTCTGGTTGTAGGATTGACACCCATTTCTGTGCCACATCTGCTTCTTGTGGTTTTTTTACCCACCTGTTTCATCATGTCTTCAGCTGTTGCCCTACTATTATATTCTGTACAGGATCTAACACTTTGGAATTTTAGATTTCCTAGGGCTTCTAGCCAAACGGCAATGTAAATAATGGTAAAGCAGTTAATTTCTACTTAAGAATCCAAACAAAAAAGTGATCAGATTAGAAGATTTCATCAGAGTGTCTGCAGTTAGATCTTCTGGATATTTTTGCTCTTATAAAAATGCACCATGGTAGTCTGTGATGGAGGTAAGGGAGGCCAGGTTCAGTGCCAGTGTAAAGAAAAATACTGGAAACAAATAGGACCTATGTCCACTTCACTCTTCCCTGTTAACTCACCTTTACTAGTTTGTGGCATCCAAGTCAAATACCTTGTCTTCTTGTAAGAATTGTTTCCACTTTCATCATGCCAGGCATTTATTTGTCTCATGAGCTCTGTATACAGACTTTGTTCTCTGAATGGGAACATTAGCAATGAACAGTCATTTCAACAAAAGAAAAGAAAAAAACCTTGGCCAATGCAAATAACTACAACTGCACAGGCCAATGAAGAACAACTAACAGACCTTTCTCTGTGTTGCTTCAATGAGAATTTGGAGGCCCACATTACTGTTACTTGAGGACATTGTAGGGTGAAGCCCCATCTCTGATGGAGAATCTTACAGGGAATGCAATCAATCCTAATAGGCTTTTCTTTTCTGTGATGAGAAGGAAGACTGCGGCAGCTAAATTCTCTGAATCACCTGAGTTATTCTGGAATAAATCACCCAGAACTCCAGAACATGTTAGCTCTGTAAACCTGTCAGTCATGATCAGCAAATTGTTAAACATTAGAATACAGAAGAGCATGGCTTTGATACACAAGCCCTTGATATAGGTGCTGCAACTTCAACACCAAAGATGTATGGTTTCTGCAAGCATGTGAGATGAAATTTTATACCAAAAAGCCTCCACTATTATTCCTTGAAGACTTCTCAGCAAGGATTAGAATATACATATTTCATGCAAAAATCAGACATAAAAAACAAAATGGCTTTTATTTATGAGTAGGGAAATTCAAAACCTAGAGCTGCAACCTTTACTTAATGCCAAGGCCATGAAAATGCAATGATCTACAGAAATTCACACTTTCGTCTCTGGGGGCATTGTTACAGGCTCATAAAAAGTCAAATTGCTGTTACTTGAGCTTGCAAATAATTTATACCTATCATTTGTCTTATAGTCCTAGCATTTGCCTGCTGTGCTGACCACCTACTCATGGATGTATGTTGTAGCAATCATGTTCTTGACACAGTCACCGGAAGAGAAGAATGTGTTATTTGAGAGTATTTGAAATGTCCGGGACTAATCTACCAAGCAAAAACTACAAGCTCATACATTGAAAAAAGGTATTTTTTCCAAAGTATTATATCATGAGTTACCAAGTCATTTTTTCAAGGTAGCAACTGACTACATAAACCAGCAAGAAACCCCTGCTCTGATTGCCACTTATTTAATTCCTCTTAGCAGTGAAATGAGTATACAAAATCTTGTAAGAAAGAATTTGCCAACACCAGTACTCCACAATAAATGTAAACACGGAAGTACACATTTTAGCAAATATTCTTATTATTATTGTTGCCATTTTTTGGTATTTTAATGCTTTAAATATTAACCTCTCACAGCCTTTTCCATCATAAATATCAGAATGTTATTAGTCAATAAGACCTGAAATATATTCCCAACTTGGTTTTATCATTATCAACTATATTGCAAGACACATTTTTCTGATGTCTTATATACATTTTCCCACAGTTTGTAGGTAGCAAAGATTTAAATTAAGTATTAAATTAAATCTTTAATCAGTGCCTATGATTTCCATTTTCATTGCAGCAAAATTGCTGCAAAAACCAAGCTGAAATGTGAATTAGAATTATATCTGTTAAACAGAAACTATTTACAATCACTCCAGCATTCTCAAAACTTTGGCCAAGAGGACATATGTGTCAGTATCTTTCTTCTTTATATTTATGTAATAGAGGTGAGACAGAAAAAAAGAAAAACTCATTAGATCATCTAGTTCATCCTGCCAATCTCTGTATCTATCATCTCACATTGGGAAAGTACTATAGACTGTCTCTGGGAGTTCTCTACATATAATATTGGCAGAATAGGGCCCAAAATTTTTGTTTTCTTCCTGAATGTCACCAAAATAAACAAGAAGTCCCTCTGAGATGAAACTAAAAGAAGAGAGAACTACAACTGGCTGACCTAAAAAAGATCTGCAGAAGCTGTGTATCAACTGACTTTTCCACCCTTTCACTATTCATTTCTAACACAAAAGCTGATCTTAGTGAATTTAGAATGATATCAGTCGGGGAAGTACAGTCCTATTTTTGGCACCAAGAGGAAAGAAACATTAAACTTTCATATAATAAAATAGCAACATTAGGTTAAGAGAACATAAGAATCAAAATATTCTAATGTTTCCCTAAGTTTAGTTTAATTCATATCTGTGCCATCAGGAAAACAGTAACAAGAACACAGCATTGTCGAATTGCTTCTGTCCCACTCCTTCCCCTTCCCTGCCAAATTCAGAAAAGAAAATTGCTTCAAATCAAGCACACTAGTATTTCTTCTTTGTTATCCAAATGGAGACTGGGACTGCTGAAAACAATTTATTTCCACATACATTTCAATCGTGCAATATCAAATTTTATGGAAAAAAAAAAAAAAAGCCAAACCACAGCATCTTAACATTTTAAGAAACTTGAATATTTTTATTTGCCACATGGAATATTGATTCTAATGACCATCTCAAGTTTTTAAGAGATCATAACCCCATTTCATTGTAGTTCCAGAGAACGTGGCCAATTGTGGCTCAGCTTCCTCATAATGCTTGTCTTCACAAGACAAGAAATGTATAGACCTTTTGTGCTGCAAAGACTCATTCTGACACCAATGGGAGTGAATTAGAGTCCTTGTATAGCTAAATTCATTAATTTTTCCAATATTAGTTTAGCTATGAAATGTCTGGATTGTACAAAAACTTCTATCTTTAGCTAACTGTGTCACAAAAATTATTATTGTATATTCTGTGCAACACACATGCAGACATATCAGCTGAAAAAAAACAAACTCATCAATTACAAGTTTTCCTGTTGGTAAACTCTGGAGCTGGATGGACTGGCTCTTGCACTGTGATGAAAACTCAATATGAAATCTGAAAATTAATTTGGCCTTTCGTCAGCCCATGAAAGGAATCAAGTGGCTCCTGGACCATCAAGATGCAGGTTTCCCACCTGAAAAGCATCTCACTCGGCCCATATCAGTTTTTGCTTACCACTGAATCAGAAACTCATTCCTAGCTGGCGAAAGCTAAAAAGGCAATAAGGACCTGAATCTAAAGCCTTGTGGATTTAATAGAAAAATTCCCACTGGAATGAAGAGGCTGAGGAGGATCCAGCCCTGAGCAATATGCAATATATCCCCTGATCTGTATTTTAAGCCTGGTAGAGATGGAATGTAAAATACACATTGTACATGTATTAGATATGTTTAATATAATTCCAAGGCATATCTTTGATTAAGGTATTGGAAATGTATGAAAGCAAAAGTAATGTTATAATATAAAGCATGTACCCATTTATTTTAGTAATATGCATGTGCATTCACTGATAATACTTCCCTGAAGTTTCCAGGCAGGCTTTAATAGAAAACAGTGATAACTGTCACTTACGAGACACTCTCCACTGATCTCATACCAAAAAAATTACAAAACACCAAAATACAAATTTACACCTTCAGTTTAACTTTTGCTTAAGATAACCAGATGTTGGAGCTTCAGTTCACACAGGTTTCTTTCCCACCAAATGTTTCTGAATGGCAATAGCTAACATAACTAAAACAAGTCAGAATGTTTTCTGTTTTCAGATGAGATCTGTCTGATTAGGAAATGCTGAAGTTACTACTGAAGAGTTCTGTTGTAAACACTTGAACTAATGTTGGTAGATGTTACTTTTTCTAGACCAAAAAAAGTCTGTGCAGAAAGGGTGCAACCTTGCTTCTATAAACAGGAACAATCTGTGACAAAGTTTGGTAAATGTCACCAGAGTATATTTAACACTGATGTCTGGGTATGAAATTGCACTGTCCATATCAATGAAGGTTTGGTGCTAACAGGGTTTCAGATAACACATAAGACACAGATAATTATATTTTAAGAGTTTGGGAGATTGATTTTTTTGGACCATTTCACTAAAAATCTTACTTAGCACTCCAACTTTGAAACTTTTCTATAGAAATTACAGATCTATTCAGTCAGGTAAATCAAAACCTTTGCCAAAGAATTTACCCCATTAGAACCCACCTGAACAGGCACAGCCCATTCTTCTGAAAACAGAACATGTAAAATGCTAAGAGGACGTGCAAGGAGAGTGTCTTCCTGAGAATTTCACAGAGTTTGCGTGTGCTTTTACTCTCATAACTAAATAGTGTAAAAGAGATAAAACATAGTTGCATGCCTTGAAATAAGACAAAATGAAATCAATTAAATGAATTTTTTATGTCCACTCAATAGGTATGGTAATAATTACAATGTTGCTTAACAACTTAATGCATGGGTAATTTTATTCCATTGATTGATTACCTTATGGAATGTCTTAGTGTTAGTCCCTTAATGGGGCTTTTTGGTGTGGTTGACAGTGCAGTTCCTGGGCTTAGTCTCCTCCAATGAGCGCACCCTGGTCCACATTTTCAGGCTTGTGCACCCAGGTCTGCTAAACCCATTTTCAGCATCCACCCTACTAAGTCACCTCAAGGTCATACCCTCAGAGCTGCATCTGCCCAAGCGCTGGCTGTTGATAGAGTTTGGTCAGTACATCCACAGGGGCACGTCAGTGCCTGAAACTCCGAGAAGTGATTGACAGAGCAGCATGAAGGAGTGGTGTGTCCTTCTAGGCCTCTGTGTACAAGTGCCCTGCGCCCAACAACACCTTTGGCTGGACATTCAGCCCCATATATACTCATTCCTAACCTTTGCATCTCATATCAAGTCATGATCTAATGCATGAATGAGCTCTTCCTGCTTGTTACTGCAGTCTTACTGCAGTACCAGGGATGAGGCGAGACAGCCCTGTTGAACTACCTAGACCTCAGAAGACAACAGAGAGGGGACAATATTCATATTAAAAGCTGACACAGAAGAATGGAGACAGTTGCTAAACATTGCAATGTCTTCAGATTCTCCAGAGGCAGACAGGCTCCAAGTGAAGAGCTGCACAGGTCTAATATGACCCATAGTGATTCCAACACCTTTTTCTCCAGAAGCACATTTCATTCAGCTGAAGGAGAAGACTTGCGCCTGCCTTCCTGGCAGGATCTGCCACTGTAGGAGATGGAAAATCAGCTTTGCCACCTGAAAGTTGGTTGTGGTAGGATGTTGCACTTTCTTGCCCTACACATTCAGGATTACCAATTCAAGCATTGGCTCTACAGTGCATAGAGGCTTGCAAGGCAATGAATTCTATAGGTTACTCACCAGAGGGTTGAAAATGCAGATGTACTCCACATAATGTATGCTTTTCTGAGAATAATACTTTCATGGTAATTGTGTGCCCACACATAAAGCATGCTGGTACGTCCATCACAAAGATCCACATCAGTTGTGAGTCAGTCTTTCATGTCTTTGCTAAATAGCAAAGATCAATAATTACTTGTGTAAGGTGATTTGGCCAGGTAGGTGCTGTTGGCAAGGTATGACATTCACCTGTTTGAGAAAAGCCATTGCCTTTTTCCTCTGAGACTTTGCCATGGAGTTTCCATGAATACTGCTAGCATCCTTTTAACCTGGCTGTGTTGGGTTTACACGGCAAGGTTTTGGTAGCAGGGAGGCTGCAGGGGTGGCTTCTGTGAGAAGACGCCAGAAGTTGCCCTCCATGTCAGGCCGAGCTGGACAGAGTTTCAGCCAGCTCCAAGACGGACTCACTGCCAGCTAAAGCTGAGCTCATCAGGGACATAAGTCTTAGAGGCTTGTATTTTCTTCCTTCCCATATATATTACTGTAGCTCTCATGGTAGCTCTCAATGTTTAGTATTATTATGTAAAACTTGAACTCTTCTCAAGTCATGGCCATTTTCAAATGAGCTAAAAGAACTAAAAGTGGATAGAAGTATTGGAGTTCACTACAATATATACATCTCATTTAAATAAAATACTATTTCTGATGTTGATATGTCGTGGTTTAACCCCAGCCAGCAACTAAGCACCATGCAGCTGCTCACTCACTCCTCCCCCAACCCAGTGGGATGGGGGAGAAAATCGGGAAAAGAAGTAAAACACATGGGTTGAGATAAGAACGGTTTAATAGAACCATTGGCAATTGAAAAGCTGCTCCAGAACAAAATCATGTTTTTAAGTATGTGCAGTGTAGCCTGCATGTCGCAGTATCTTCCACATGCAAAGCTTTTTTTTTCTTTGTGTTGCTGGAAAGCAGCCCAAGCTGAGAGAGTTTATTCCCAAAGAAACTCAAAGAACTTTGTTTGTCTTGCAGTTCTGCTGAGAAAATCATTTGGTGCTAATCAGTATTAGCAAAAAAAAGAAAGAAAAAAAAGATTAATCCATGGGATCCCTCATGTATGCTCATGAAACGCTGTGGAGGGCAGAACATGGACTCTGTTCAGACCCTAACCATAACAACCATCTACCAGCAGATGACATGTTCCCTTACTAAGTAGCATTTGTGGACTTGATATAGTCAACAGCCTCAGGATGGAATTTTTCTCAACAATTTTAGCCATCCAGGCTAAGGGTAAGTCTTCTGTGCCTAGATGTGGTCCAGACTCTCTCTGTAGCTGGTAGGGGGAACAGGGCATTTCTGAGACACATCCATCTTAAGATGGATGTCTTGAGATACCCATCAATGAGAACTGGGATAAATTACCATCTACGGGTGCCTTTTCCACCAGACAGAAGATTTTAGATAGCTGAGGCAGATGTGTCCTTTCAGGCAAATATACATGGTCTCTTTCTACATGTCAGCCTCACTCACCAACATTGGCCAATGCAGGACTAAGTGTTATCACCAGCTGCAATCCAATTCACTATTTACACAACAACAGTTTGTTACTGTGCAAGAAGGTGACCTGTAGCAATATGTGATGATATAACTAGAAATTGTAATGCAATACTGCTGCCTGAGACAGAAAGAAGCATTTCCAGGCAACAACACTTTCTAACTTTTGAGTGGTTTTAAGCCTATTGGAGCAAAACATTTAAAACAATTGCTACAAACTAGAGCTGTGTATTTAAGCCAAGTCATGAACTCCTGCAAATTTGCCCAGTGATCTCAACTGTAAATAGCTTCTTCATAACTTGTGCTGAGGTGCCAAAACAAGTCGGTGTGACACCAGCTTTATCAATTCTTTGGCACAGACATAACTCTCATTAATCTCATATGCTACATAACGTGGTATGACCCATGGACTTTGTATTCTTAGTAACAATCTTCAAACAGATTTACATGTGGATATTAATCTTCAAAAAAGAAGGGGTCAGCCCAATGTGAACCTAAGTTCTCTGCAGTGTTTTAGACATCAGCATGAAGGGATTTTACTTCAACATGTCTAGAGTTATATTAATTATTAAGTATTATTGAACCTTCTACCTCCCACACATCTCCTTGGGACATGCAAGTTTGAGAAGAGTTGGTCCCTTTTTGGCGAGTTCAAACTTTGTAGCTACAAACTGCCATGGTCATGTTTGCCTGCATAACTGTCTAATTTCCATTGATTGGTGATGGGACAGGAAGTGTCAGTGCAGCCAACTCTGCTTTTCCAAGGAAAACATTCCTTTAACTTATTACTATATGTATATTTTATCCGAATGCAGTTTTGTAAACTACTTAGAAATAGGCATTCATTCCTTTTTGTAGAACAGATCTGGGTGAGGATGAGGTTATGCAGGCCATGGTTTCTGGATGCTGATTTACCCTTTTTTTAAGGGCATCTAAAATTTCTGCAGGATCTCTCCTTGTACATTTCCTATTACTATTTGTGTCAACTGTCTACACAAGTAATTAACTAAATAAGGTGGGTTTTTTTCATTATTTATCCCTATTTTCTAGTTCTTTCCCCTACCTATCACAGGTTGAGATCATCTGCAGGAAAGCAGTTTTCCCCCTTGCCCACTCTGAAGGAGACATAGTTCTTCCAAGCCATACGTGCCAGTATTGTTTGAAATCCAGAGACTACTACAAAATGTGCTCTTATGTAACATACCTTGTTCTCTGTATCACCTTGTCGTTGCCAGCTTCATGCTGACAATCACTGATTAACTCCCAGCACGTGTCTGAAGTGAATCACAATGTGATGTCTGATTCCTCGGCAACATTTCACAGCAGATTTTTGCTTTTAACTACAATTTAGGTAAGTAAATGTGAACATACTGTAAGATTCAAATAATATACTGTACATTAGACTCCCAGCTGCAGCCTTATCGTATTATCCTTTGTAAACTTGGCTCAAAATCCAGAGGGACTCTGGACTGCTTAATTAGTTAATTTCTGTTTTGATTGGAAAGACGAAAGTAAACCTTTTGGAAATGAATTCATCAATTCAAACTGCATAACAGGCTTTATTGAAATGCAGTCTGCAATGTTCTTAAGTCAGCCTCATCACTGAATGTTGGGACTTATCTTAATTATGGTTGGTTGTAATACTGTACTTATATTAATAATGTTCCTATGTTAAAGAGATTTTTTTGACCTTTTGGAGTGCAGAAATCAATGAGAAGTTGATAAAGCCAAGTTCATTGCTGCCTAAAGTAAAGCAAGCCTGATTTGTTTACTTACCTAAGCCTTCATCTGTCAGACCCATTCTGAAATGATTTATAGACCTCTACCCAATGAAATCATTTAAAGTAGATTAGATTCAAGGAACAATCACCTCTAATATGACAAGCTGATGGAGGCTGACAGGTAACCAAGTTGCTCTGGATGGCAAACAAGTTCCTGAAATTCTGATTAAATTAAAATATTAATGGTACCACTGGGAAAATAAGATTGAATCATGTTAGGCGAATTCAGTATTAGAACCAAAATGCAAATAGCGAATCATTCTGTGTGAAGAAAGCCAGCTGAGGTACCAAGGGAAGTTACCTCCAGTAAACGAGAGAGCAGGAAGCGAATTCAAATGAAAAGCATTGTGTCAAGAGCTCACCTTCACCTTTCCGAGGTCTCTAAAACAACAAGGCCTAACAGGCTCTGGGGTTGGTCTGAACACTTTTGAGAGGTTACATATTTATTTGGACTTGCAGCCTAGTACTAATGAACAACTCCTGCTTTCCTAAGGTTATAAGGTTATTCTTTGAAGCACTGATCCATGCTTTTTTTCCCCCTTTTTCATGTTTGTTTAGTTTCTGTTTTCAATCCTGTACGTTAAGTGGCTCTGGCTGCACTATAATTGCTATATAACTAAATGTATTGACACTGCCTGCTTTGGGATCTGTATTAATTTTGACATACAGGGTAATTAAATGTGCTATTCGTCTCACGTGCATTAAAGGAACAATAGATGCCTTATCTGCCAGACACACTGAAGTGTGCAATTACAACATATTAAGAGTAGTTGTGTTTTGCTTCACAACACCTTTTATTACGGTTCTTTTAAATATCTTTAAATGTTATTTAATGGCAGCTGTGAAGTAAAGGCTATCCATCACGTAACACTGATGGGATTTATCTCACCTCACTTTAGACAGGGTAGACATCTTCATCTGATCTAATTGCCTACCCCTCCTATTTAGTCAGCAGAGAGATAGGGCTGCTTATAGATTGCCAGTCATCCGGTATGGTTTTTATAGTTGCATTTGGATGCAATAAACAGCAACCTGGACATACATGCATACCCCCCACCATTCTGTGTCTTCCAGGAGGAAGAAGCTTGGTGGAGGCGGCAGGAGGCACCTAGAGGACATGGTAACTATGCTCACAGTACCTCTCTAAATAGTGAAGTGCCAATTTAGTTTCAGAACAACAGAGTTCTCCTGGTTTTTTTCCCAGAAGGTACTATATAAATTATGGTGGCAATAGTCAGTCCAGTGAGATCCATAGCTAGGGGAAGAATGTGATTAAATCAAAAGAGCAGCTAGACAGCAGCAGAAAGACCCTCCCAGAGACCCTTAACTACAAGGAAGGTTAGTTTTTCCAAACCAAAAAGAAATTGTTATGCAGTACAGAAGCAGTGGAAGGAAGGACAGGACGTTCATGAAGAACTGACCATGGTGGGGTAAAAATGAGAAACCTAAAGGTTTCTTACCATCTCAGTGGGGAAAAAAAAGGTCGAGAAGACACTACTGCTGGGAGAATGCTCCAGACAATGGATCAGGTCACAAAGATGTTTGATGAGTTTTGTGACTGCAGAAAAACCAAGGTGATCGAGAGATGCTGATGTGGGGACTTGGGCAGAAGAAGAGACTGCTGTTGTTTTCTGACCTGAAACCCAGAAGAGGAGAGGAAAGTATTTACACTTCAATGCCACAAACAATGGCTATGTCAACACTCACACTGGTAGATTAAAACCCTGTTCAATTGCAGCTGGACTGTTGGGACTGCTGCAGTGTGATCTCACCAGTGGCAATAGCAGAGTGAAAATCAGCAACAATCAAAAGAACCTGGAGCAGGTTGGCTGAGCCAAGAGACTGAGGTGTAAATGGAGCCTGAGGGACCACCAGAACACAATGCAGCACAGGAGAAAGAAAAAGTGCCCCACTGATTCCTTTAGCACATACAAGTAATGGATAACCAGCTTGACGATCAGCATATTGGACCTTGGAGAATGGCAGCAAAGACCATGCTCTTGCAGGGACTATTCCACTCTTGTATTCTAGTTTGAAACAGTAATTGGCAACACCAACTATTAAAGAAATAAAGAAGCATCTTGCACACTACTAGAACAAAAGAATGGATTATAAGAAGAAGAAGGCAGCACAAAATCAGCCCATAAATATATAATTTGCAGATAGATTATCTCCAGATAGATTATCTGCAGTTTCTCCCAGTTTGTAGGTACTGTGGTAATAGGGAGGAAGTTTATGTTTAGCAACAATGGATTCTTTGTGTTCTTACCATATGTGGCAGATGAAAAAAGGTAGAATATAGTAGTGTATAACCTATACTAAGAGCATTGCTGGGAAAAAATCCTAGCTACTCAGAAGTTTAACTCATGCCATTAGGGAAAAGGATAGTAGAACTCACAAAATGTACGGTTTATGTATCTTCCCCAGTGTCTGAAACAAATTCTCACACATCTGTGAATCATTATTTCCACAGTTCAACTACTTCTGTCTACACAATGTGGCTCTAAGATACAGGAAAATCTCCTGTGGCCAAGTGGGCAAAGTACCATGGGAAAGTACCATTTTCCTACACTCACTGTCCAGCCCATAATGAACTTGTTATGTTGTAAACCATGATGGGACACTATGTCCAAGGTTTAAAAAACATAGGCACAAATCTTGATTTCCTAATGATGTTAGGAATTACTTTTCCCTCAGTTTTTCAGCATGTTTCATCAAGCCATCATTTCATGAGAGCTTTGAAAATGATTCAATGTCCTGAGGTACCTAAAGAGACATCAGGTTCTTTGAAGTTTTCATTTTTTAAAAGGTTTGACCTCTAGGTACACTTCACATTGTAGTAATGGAAGTGTGACTGTAAAGTATTATTTCTAGTTTTTCTATATCTCTGTCATTCAGGATATTAATTTCTTTTAGTCATTAATTTTAGTCCTATCCCTGTCTGACACATGTTGTCATACAGGACAACTCTAAAAGTCCAGTTTCTCTTAAAAGCTTCAAATTAATACAGTCTAATATTTTGACAGTTAGCAGTTAGCTTTGATATCACTACACAATTACTCCATCATTACATGAAAAGGAGCAAAGCATCTGTTATGTAAAATCCAGGGCAAACAGAAGTGCAAGCAGGAGATAGATAGAAAATCTGAGCATTCTCCAGTAAAAGTTCAAGCAAGAAGATGGGGGAAAGTTTCAGAGTAATGAATCGATATAGTTCATCCATAAGAGCAACCAGCAAAGGGAAATACAACTTTGAAAGCACTAAAGTTGAGAGTTCATGCACATTTCTGTTCCTAGTTTAAACTTTTCCCCTGAATTTCCTTTTAAAATTTGAAAATTTTAATGAGACAGAAATAGCACTGTCTTGAGCACTCCCTGTGAATGTGCCCATGAACAAATACTTCCTTCTCCTTTCAACAAGGTGGGTAATATTTTGACTATTGAAAAACATTAAGACCTAAGCTGTTTCCCATATTTGTATTCTTCTTCATTCTCACTTTCTCTCTTTCTTTCGCTACATAGTTCTAAATAATATATATCTATACATGCAAACATAGAGGTGTGTACATATTTAAGTGTCTATGCACCTCTCCATGTATAGCATGGACATATCTTAATCACTACCTGTCTACCTACCTAACTGTAGTGGCAGAGGTTTGTTTGGATTAAGATGATAATAGTCCACTACTTTTATGGAACGGAAAACTGAGAATATTATTTGTACAAAAGCTGTATACCCCAAAAGATCTGGTGATCATGGTGTATCTTCTGTTTGTAGATTTGATGGCTGTCTTATAAGTAAGATCTTTATGTGTAATCATAGAATAATCAGGGGTGTATGGTATTTTTTTCTGTCTATTATACAGCACAGATTGCTAGTATATGGTTTGCCACATGGTTCCTATCTTTTATACACTCGCCCCATGCATAGACTGAAAGCATTGAAAACATCTGAGTAGCTGTTGTTGACACTGAGTAAATATGGAATCCATATATTAAATTTCAACATCAACTATGCAGGCCCGAATTTCCTGCAGCTTTGATTCTAATGTCCTAGTAATGTTTATGCTATCAATATTAGCTTACACAACATTTGGGCTTTGGACCTGAGGGGTGGGTAAGATTAAACTGTTTTCCATTCTAGCAGAAAATTTTCTAGCTTTCTCCAAAGCTCCCAATACTACAAGACTGCTTCATGGAAATATAAAGAGGGCCTGCATTCATAACATAATATGATAAATTTCAGCTACTTTGGCCAATGACTCACTGTCTATGGTGCATTCCAAACAAATAACAGTCAAGTGTTATTTCAAATGGCAGATTTTTTTGTCTAATCTTGCCATCTTGTGATTCACCTTGTCACTTATGCCTGGAATATCTGTGTGTTTGACTTAAAAGCAAGCACAGTACCCTCGAGGCTCTTTCCTCATGGACTTTTGTCCTTGAAACCAAATTCAGCTTGAAAAGAAGAGTGTTTGTTCACTGATCAGGCAATGCTGGTGGGAATCATTGAGAATATTGGAGCTCTCCAAGTGCCTTTTGTGGAAAAGTCTCACTGAAATATGGATGCTTCACAGCATTTCTTAAGGCAGACAGGTTCTGGATCCACCTGGGCTCCTCTCTATGAGAGCTTGGAAACAGGGAACATGCCATCCCTTTCCTTCAAATGCTCTACCCTCAGTTTTGTGATCTACCCCAGCAATTAGCCTTGACTTTAGCTGCAGCTCATTCCATAAATTCTTGTGAAAATTAAGACTGAGATTAGAACCAAAAGCTGGCATCAAAAGATGACTGACCAGTATAAAGATTTGAGCATAGGCTTACCAGAGCAGGAGGCATGAAGAAATGAGACAAGCTGCATCAGCTGTAGCCTTTTCCTTCAGCTTTACATTCAAATCAGTGGTACAACTGGGACAGAATCTGTGGTTAAGTTCAGTTTGGTGCAAGATTATTAAGGAGCTGTGACTTGCAAATTCTTAGATAGTTCGACATTTCAGAAACCAAAGTAAGGTTCCAACTTCAAAAATCCTGCTTCTCCTCAATTTGAATTTTACAATCAAATGTACTATTAGCATCTCTGAACAATGAGTTTTTCTGCTTTTGTGTATGTCATGATTAGTGGAGCAGATGGAGGTCCCTTGGAGAACAAAAGCACTCCCTCATTAGAAAGTTTCTCAGTGCCTGCTGCACATGACTATCCTAAAAAACCATGTGCTTAAGACAGACCTGTGAATAGACTTCCATGAATTCTAGAAAATGTGTTTACACCCCAGATTCTCAACTTTCTGTTCTTTTCCGTGCTGGGTGCTTTATGAGTGCCTGGCCCCAAGCCTTAATTTTTTGGATGGTAATGATTCATGCTGACAGGTCTATTTTACATCAAAACCTCTACTGCAATATCTAATGTTTTCAAATAATTTTCAAATATTTTTTTAAATCAACAATTTTAGTGTGAGCAAAATTTTTATACAAGCATTTTAAAATGTGCATGATTCAGAGAACATAACTAGAGCAGCTAAGGTTAAGCTTCTGAATGCAAAAACCTGCAGTCAGATATTTTAGTGAGACTTTGTCTACTAAAATAGAATTAAATTCCTTTTTAGCACTGGTTAACCAAATTGTAGGCTTAGCCGTATTTATCCATAAAGCCAGCTCTGGCCTAGTTGCCATATTAATACAGGTCTGACTGGCAGAAACAACTCCCTTAAACAATTTGAATGTGACCTTTAATTTGCAAACATCATTCTCTTTTATTCCCAGTCTCTTACTTGTAGCAATATCTAGAATGACTGATACTTATCTAACTGAATTCACTTAGTTGTTGGGGCTTCACACTTAACCTTGATCATTTTGTTATGATACAATTGCTAAGGAATAGCTCACCATAGTAGTTAGATGTGGTTTGAGTCAGATGCTGCTATCTATAATGATTCTACCCTTGATTGATTAGAAAAATGTTCATTTCTGGAATTTTTGATTGGTCTTCATAGAGATTCTCATGTTCACTAATCCATTCCTTAGGAAAACAATTAAGTCTATCCCAGCTGAAACCAGGACAATGTCCTCTCCTCTCTCTGTGGTTCTGGGATACTTTCAGTCATGCAAGAATTTTTTTTTTCTTTTAGATATTTATTGTCCCTTTATATAGCAATTGCTTCTAACTCTGCCATGAGGGGAACAACCGTTGCTGTCTTCCAGCTGGTATGATCTGTTCCCTAAGCAAGCTGATTTTTTGACAGTATCGACACTGATTTTAAATGCATGTCATGTCATTATTTGCCTGTTACTACTGTTTTTAATGGTGGGTGTTTTCCAGACATGTGCCTAAGAAAGTATGAGAACTGATCAGATTGACGTGCTTAACCAGATACTGCAATTCTGCAGGCAAAATCTGGGGCTTTTCTCAGTACCCAGCTCTCCACTGCTCCCAGCTGGGGATGCACAATAAACTGTGTGAGATCTAAAACTACCTCTTAGGTTAGTTCTTGCTCTGTTGCCCTTAATCATACAACATCAGTGTGGACATAGGGACGTGGCAGCCCTGCAGAGCTCACCGAAGGGATTCCTGCCTGGGTGCAGAGCGCCGTGTTTCGGGGTTTACTGGCCCTGGGATGGATGACAGCACCAGGGAGACAGGCATCCTTCCCCTGGCAGGGCTGACAGCTCTCTCCCCATGGAAAGGCAGACAGATGTCACTGGTTCAGCACAGCTGGCTGAGGTCACTGGCAGTGCTCCAGCTTCTGTGACCAGTTGGTCTGCTGAGGATGGCAGCAACGAAAGAGCTCTTTGCAGCCCAGTGTCGGTCCCTGACACCTACCCTGCGCCCACACTAGCACTGCCCCTTGGTGTCACTGCCCTCCGAAAGTAAAGGAGGCATAATTTCACAGAATGGTTGAGGTTGGAAGGGACCTTCCCCCAAGTCAGTGGAGAGAGACCAGCCTCCGTAGGCAGGTCCTGTCCCACAGTTGGTTAATTAACCCAACTGGTTAATTAAAACAAGTTGTGTTGCATTGCCCTGCCAAGAACCCAAACAGCCACCCACCACTGGTCCATCAGTCCTGGAATAACCACTGGATCTCATGCCTCACATGCTGTGGGTGCTGGGAGTGTGTTTTCTGCTACTTGAACTATTGAATCTTGACCGGCAGGATCTTGCCATGCTTGCACAACTTGGCCCAAGGACTATGAGTCACCCTTTAAATATGCTGTCAAAAAAACAGTGTCATAATAGGGTTAGAACAACACAGTCCATTCCTCTGCTCCAAAATAAGATCAAAAACTTGTAAAACACACTGAACAGATACTTTGCTAGCCTGTTCTCAAAAATATCCAGTGATGGAAGTCGCCTTAGCCTGTGTCCTGCTGTACCAGTAACTTTGACCATCTTCTTTCCCCATCTGCTCCCTGATTACTCTGGGGGTCCTGGGGCAGAGCTTGTGCTTTCACACTGCCTTTGCACCCATACATAAAAGGACTCCAGATTCTTCTAAGTATACCAGAACAAGCACTGCTCCGACCCTCCCCCATTTTTCAGTTAGGAATAAACCTTTGCCAGTGGTGCTATTTCAGTCAGCAGCTGTGAGATTCTCATGTAGGTAACGAACTCAGCAGCCCCACTCCCTGGCACCAGGGATACAAATTCTCCGCTCTCCTTACCCCTGGCTCACAGGTTTGGGATTTTTTGTTTCTTTCTTTCTTTCTTTTTAAATTAAATCAGGATAACAAGATGTGATTTCAGAGGGATTCAGATAACAAAGCTGGGTACATCCCAGTTATCTCGAATTCTAGTCCATAGACATTTTTGCACTTGCCCGGTGCTTATTGCAAGGGCAAAGTAGAATAGTCTCTAGGCTTCATTGCAATATAAACATCAAATTCTATTATCAACAGTCACAGAATGGTTTTACATTATAAAATATAGACTATAGCTGCAATAATAACTGTAGAAGTATAGAATGTATAAGCAATAAATATAACTGTAACTGAGAAAACAGCTATTATATCCATCTCTGTGGAATTCAAGTCAGTCTCCTACCAACTTTGTCCATTGTTTTCTATGACCCTGTACCTGATCTTCTGGTAATGGCTCTATTCATCATAATGAGTCCAAATGTCCTAGAAATATCTTCTCCTCCAGATGGAGAACATTTTTTAAGTAGCAGGTATATGAAATACATACATTTGTATATTTATGTTTATGCTGAAAGGTAAAATATTCATAACCCACTGAAGAAAGCTTAGGCCTTTCCTAAAATAGGGTAGCTTTAATGAAAATAACTATGATATGAACTTTGCTTCCAGCTTCCTTTGGTAGATTAAAGGAAGAGCATAGAAATAAAGATATTAACATGTTATTAATGTTTATTGTTGAAATATGTATATATGAGATGTGCTCCTTCATACATTATGTAATATCTAAATTACACAAATGTGGGGGAGTTTAATAAGTCGTCCACATGGTTTCATCTTTTAATGTAATTTTGCTACATTCTAAATGAAGCAGGGAAAAGTCACTACTTTTAGCAATTTCAAAAATTGTTTTATATGTGAAAGAAGCTGAATAGTAACACAGTGAAAATATTGTAGGTAACATTGCATTAAGATCATTGATCTTTTTTTTCTTAATAAAAGCAGGATGCATGGAGAACTGAAGCAAAACTGTGATGAAAAATGATAGAAATGTCCAACAGAGGAGAAGGAAGGAAGGTTGATTAGCAGTATATCTGCAATTGAAATATGCTGTCTCAAAAAGATAAATTATTTTCTGTCAATATCTGTTTGGTTTTTTTTCTCTTCAAGCTCTTCCAAGTAGTGCATTTATTGAGCCATAGTGGTGAGTGCTGGATTGATGACAGATGTTTAGTCCAGCTCTGGGCAAGAGTTGAAGGAGATATCTGGAATGTTTCAGGAGAGCACTTGAAGAACGAAAATACTGTTTTGAAGCTCATGCTGCATGGATCATAACTACAATAAAAATTTCCTTGATGGCCACTTCTGTAAAAATCCCGAGAATTTTACGTATGTCAACTAGTCTTATTATTTAATTATTGTTTTAGTAGATGTCTTTCAAGTAGCAGTAGACCTGGCAAAGCACATACTTCTCACAACACTAGGAGGAATGGGAAAGGGGAAATTAATAATTTTAACATGCATTAATATATTTGTCCATTCTTTCTTACTAATTTGGTTTGTAGCTATGAACATTTAGTAACTTCACAGAAGAGCTGTTGCAAACCAAATTGACTGTAATATGGGATCTGGTTCAGAGAATTTACCAATCAACTGATGTGGGAACTCAAATCAGAGGGTATTTGGCCATCGATTTCAATGACACCACAAAGGTGTTTTTGTACCTTCCCCTACTGCCTCCATCCTTGGTGTTGGGAAAGGAGAGTGGATACCCACAGGGAACCAAAACGAGCTTTGGGGTGTCTCATATGCATGTTAAAAACACTCTCTCACTAATCTGAAACCCACACCTTCTTAGAGAAAACTAGCTATTTTAGAAGCAAAAGCACTCAGGGTTAAACTCAGTCTTTGGATTCACATTGTAGTTCCATTGATTTCAAATGGCCTATGGAAAGTGTACAGAATATGCAGAATACACTGCAGGCCAAAAAAGAATTGTACTTGGCTTAAAACATAAGTTAAAATTTATTCCTTTTACAATCTGTCATGATTTCAGAAATGTGTCTTGTCTTATGTGTTCCAAATTTGTCATAACCACCAGGCTAATGAGAGAACCAGGATTTTTGCTAAGACATAAAGTAGGTGGCTTCCAATTCTTGTCTGAGACTTTGTCCTTAGACCACCTGACATCATGTTGTATCAAGAGATAACCTCAAGGTAACGTAGCTGTTGCAATGGTGAACAAGCAGGGAGTGCTGGCTTTAAAAATGCAATTCAATCTGAAAAAAAATGGAAAAGCAATACTGCCTACAAAAAAATATTCTGCTTTTAGTGAGGTCACTCAGAGCTTTTAGATGAGATTTCATTCTCTTTTCTCTTTTCCTTGAATATAGTCAGCTAGAGAAGTTATGTCACCTTCCGCTGGGGTGGTTCTGTGGAAGTTTGATGTCTTGGATCAAAGAAAACTGGAGGTGTAGAATTAGCTAATATTTTAAAAATAAATGTCAGTAGAGCTTTTTAGTTGTAAGAAGTGGTTTCACTTAGAGTTTCATAAAAAGTCTTAGATTAGTGGTCTTTTCCTTTCTCTATCACAGTCTGCCCATCCCTAATTATCACAAGGCTCCAACACCCTTGTCATTAAGCTCCTGCTAAGGTAGTTGGACAATTGGAGGGGATAGGTTGGAAACATTATTATATGCTTCAGCCACCCTCTTTCCCTACAGTGACAAAAGAAGTTTTGTTCTGCTATAAAACTGCCTACAGGTTCATCTTGAGTGGGGGGAGTGGCGGGGTGGTCGTGTATGCAGATGGGACAAAATAATCTCTGAGAAGGGGAAAATGGCACATGAATATATAGAAGAATCTGAAAACATGCATCGGGAGCCACCAGAAAAAGTCTTACGGGATGGTGAGAGAAGTGGCATCAGTGGCTGCCGACAGGTAGAGAAAGCTGAAGAGGGGAGGGCTGAGGGTGCTGCACAGCCCTCAGCTGTCCATGAGAACAGACAGGCAGCACCTTAGGTGTGTTTCATCTGGTTAAAATCACCATTTCAGAAGCACTGAAAAAGTTAACAATTGTGCTTCCATTCCCCTCTGGTTTGTGTTTTTCTTCACAGCTTAGGTACCATCTCCCAGGGCAGCCCAGCCTTGGGGATCCTCATGCCAGCTCAGACCAGCACTTCTTCAGTGGCTTAGGACACGCACCATGGCTCTGAAACTCAATATGTGGGAAAGCAAACAAGCAGGAGTAATGTAGGTTCCCTTTCAGTCCAACCCAGAGCGAGCAGACCTTAATTCAAGGAAGGGTTCCTCGGTGTGGAAGAAAAGCAGAGAAATTTTAATTATCTTCACTCAGGCGCAAGAGTTTACAAGGCCTACAAAAGAAAAATGGAAAGAACGAGAAGTTGCCAGAATAGCTGCAAAGAGGGATTGCTCAAAGATGCAACTGAAAAAAATACCTGTACAATAATTAATTAAGCTTCAAAATGTCCCTCTGAGGTAGGTAAGTATTATTAAACAAGAATATACAGAATTAATTAAGGTTTGCAGGGAAAAGAAAGGGCAACAACAACAAAAAAAAAAAGCTGAACAAATTAATGCTAGCCAAAGGGGTAAGGAGAATAAGCATCCTACAGACAGAATCAAGGAAGAAACATATCGTAGGAAGAAAACATACCCATTAATAATGGAGCCATTATTGGAACTGATTGCCAATGCTTCCTTCATTATTGGAGCTGATTGCCAATGTCTCCCTAAGGGAGGGCAAAGATGCCAGACTCTTTGCAGGGAAGAGGAGCAGAGGAGGGCATTACACCCTCGCTTAGCTTATCTTTTCCTTTATGCTGACATTCTGTCAGGCAGTCACCTCATTTTCAGGCTTCCTTTGGAAAGTGTTTTAAGGAAGGCTGTAGAGATACAGGCTCGGGACACCTGCAAGGTACCTCTAGGACTCTATCCCTCAGCATCAAGACACCCCTGTAGCACAGATATTAAGTACTTTCATGGAGGTTTCGTGGGTGCTGCCAATCTAGTAGTATAGTTATCACTGCCAAGAGATAAGAGAGTTGCTAGACCCACATGTCTTTACATTCCAAAGGTAAGTTATTTCACTAGGGCATGGAAGGCCAAGCATGCCCATTAAAATAAAAACAGCTTAAAACCAAAAAACCTATGTGCAATATTCTTGGTAAGAGAAGGAGAGGCAGAACCTAGTATATCAGCCACCATCTCCATATCTTGAAAAAAAGATTTAGTATTATGCTGCTAAATAGGTGTACTGGGTGTGGCTGGGATAGAGTTGGTTTTCTTCATAGCAGCCAGTAGGTGCTGTATTTTGGATTTGTGACTAAAACTGTGTTGTTAATATACTATTGTGGAGCAGTGCTTGCATACTGTTGGAGTTTTCTCTTTTTCCTACACTGCTCCTCCCAGAAGCAGACTAGGGATGGACAAAAGATTGGAACTCTGAGGTCTAAAGAAAACACTTGCTGAAGATAGTCATCTGACTAATAGAGATGAAGAAAAAGTGGAGGCATTCAATGCGTTTTTTTGCCTCAATCATTAATAATACTGATAGAACTTGGGCTGCCTGTTCCCCTGAGTCAGAGGACCATGAGTGTGGGAACAGTGATTTTCCATTTGTGGACACTGAAATTGTAAGGGACCAGCCCTATCAACCAAATGTTCACAAGTCCATGGGCCTGATGGGATTGCTCCCAGAGTACTGAAGGAGCAACCAGATGTTATGACAGGACCCCTCTTGATCATCCACCAAAGGTCTTGGGAGTCTGGGGAGGTCCCCGCTGACTGGAAGTTAGCCAGCGCTATTCCAATCCACAAAAAGGGCATGAGGGAAGACCCAGGGAACTACAGACCTGTTAGTCTAACCTCAGTTCCTGGAAAAATTATGGAGAAGATTATACTGGGTACTGTTGAAAGCCATTTAAAAATTAATGCAATCATCAGGTACAGTCAACATGGGTTCACAAAAGGGAAGTCCTGTTTCACTGATTTGATATCCTTCTATGACAGGGTTGCCCACCTAGTGGGTGAAGGGAAGGCAGTGGATGTAGTTTTTCTGGATTTTAGTAAGGCTTTTAATACTGTGCCTCACAGCATCCTTCTGCACAAGTTGTCCAACTGCGGGATAAGCAGGTTTATGGTGCACTGGGTGAAGAACTGGCTGAAGAGCAGGGCTCAAAGGGTTGTAGTGAATGGGGCTACATCTGGCTGGGGACCGGTCACCAGCAGTCTTCCTCAGGGTTCAATTCTAGGGCCAGTTCTGTTCAATAACTTTATCAGTGATCTGGATGCAGGAGTTCAATGCAACTTTAGCAAGTCTGTTGCTATACCAAGCTGGGAGGTGCTGTTGACTCTCTTGAGGGACAAGAGGCTTTGCAGAGGGATCTAGATAGACTGGAGCACTGGGCAATCATCAATGGCATGAAATTTAACAAGAACATATGCTGGATTTTGCACCTGGGATGAAGTAATGCCAGGCACAAGTAGAAACTGGGAGAGGAGTGGCTGGAGAGCAGCCCTGCAGAAAGGGATCTGGGGGTGCTGGTTGGCAGCAGGCTCAGTACAAGTCAGCCTGTGCCGGGGCAGCCAAGAGGGAAAACACACCCTGGGGGGCATCACACACAGCATGACCAACCGCTCAAAAGAGGGGATTTTCCCGCTGTATTCAGCATTGGTGCAGCCTCATGTGGAGTACTGTGTGCAGTTCTGGGCCTCACAATTTAAGAAGGATGTTAAAAGTCCTTGAATGCATCCAGAGGAGGCAACAAAGCTTGTGGAAGGGCTGGAAGGAATGTCCTGTGAGGAGCGGTGTGCTGGTTTTGGCTGGGATAGAGTTAATTTTCTTCATAGTAGATGGTATGGGGCTATGGTTTGGATTTATGCTGAGAACAGTGTTGATAATTCAGGGATGTTTTAGCTATTGCTGAGCAGTGCTCACCCAGAGCCAAGGGCTTTTCTGCTTCTCCCCCCACCCCACCAGTGAGCAGGCTGGGGGGGCACAAGGGGTTGCGAGGGGACACAGCCGGGACAGCTGACCCCGACTGACCCAAGGGATAGTCCAGACCATAGGACGTCATGCTCAGCAGATAAAGCTGAAGGGGGAAGAAGGAAGGGGGGGACGTTCGGTGTGATGGCGTTTGTCTTCCCAAGTCCCCGTTCCGCGTGCTGGAGCCCTGCTGTCCCGGAGATGGCTGAACACCTGCCTGCCCATGGGAAGTGGGGAATGGATTCCTTGGTTTGCTTTGCTCGTGTGCGTGGCTTTTGCTTTCCCTATTAAACTGTCTTTATCTCAACCCATGGCTTGTCTCACTTTTGCTCCTCTGATTCTTTCCCATCCCACTGTGAGGGAGGTGAGTGAGCAGCTGCATGGTGCTTATTTGCTGGCTGGGGTTAAACCACAACAAACTGCTAAGGACTTTGGGCTTGTCTAGTTTGGAGAGAAGGAGTCTGAAGGCAACCTCATTGCTCGCTACAGCTTCCTGAGGAGGTGGAGAGGGAGGTGCTGAGCTATTCGCCTTGAGATTCAGTGATAGGATACGTGGGAATGGTTCAAAGCTGCACCAGGGGGTGGTTAGACTGGACAATAAGAAGCATTTCTTTACTGACAGGGTGGTCAAACACTGCAACAGGCTTCCTAGAGAGGTGGTTGATGCCCCAAACATTAGTGTTTAAGAGGGATTTGGACAATGCCCTTAATAACATGCTTTAATTTGGTCGGCCCTGAATTGGTCAGGCAGTGGCACTAGGTGATCGTTGTAGGTCCCTTCCAACTGAAATAGTCTGGTCTATTCTCTTCTCTCTCTTTTTTTTTTTTTTCCCCCCTTAAAAATTGTCCAAAAGCCAAAAGATCTTATGAATGTATTTGCAGTTCAGAGTTACTTGACACACTTGTGCAAACAAATTGCAGCTCATTTTTTTTGCAAACAGTTTGCTGCAAATGCTCATTTAGGGAATTCATTATTCTCAAATCATGTTTTGATGTTTGTAATCATTCACCTACTTACGCACTCAGATGCCACAATGATAATTAGGAAGATACTGTTGTTTCTTTTCCCCAACTGGATGACCTAACATGAATAGACAGAAGTGGTACCTCAGCAAATCACTGGGGCTCATCATTCTCCTAGGGAACATATGGAGAAAGAAAAAAAAGATGAAGATACCCTGAGTAAAGTAGAACTGCAGATTTGTTGGGTTTTCATATTTGTCTGGATTCTCAAATAAAAAAAATAAATCTAAAAAGCTGTAAAATATTTTCATTTCGAGAGCCATATACATTATTTTCAACTATGCAGTATGTTTTTCCATTAGCAATTATGATCATGGAAAGTATCAACCAGAATTTGACTATATAAATACAGCCCTCCAAAGAAACCAGGCATCTCTAACATTTGATTTGACTGCCTGAAATCTGGCTAGAGAACAAAAATACATGGCATGCAATCTTATTTTTTTCCTTGAAAACATTAATAGTTTTGCAGGTAAGAAAACTTTATGAAGAGAAAACTTGATTATTGATACCAGAATAGTTGTACTAGACTTATTATAACTTGTACTGGCAAGTCTTTACAAATCAGGCTATATCTTTGGAGAATCCTAAAAGCAAATAATTGTTTCTTTGCATCTGATACATATGATGAAGAGGACATAATGATAATATATGCTTATGATGCTTTTGGCTTTTTTGGTCTAAGAGAAGGAAGAAGTTGATTGCTTCTTTTAATAAATTAAATGTTTTTGTTAATTAAAGAAAATGTGGAAGTTTCTACTTTCTGTTACCCAAAACCACATTCAGACCTCAAAGAAGATCCAAAGAAGATAGCACCAAACAGCCACTTACATTTCTATAGAGTCTAAAAAGCTGCTTTTGATATTTTTAATTTACTTTGGGTTTCTATTTTATTTTAGAAAAATGCATGTATGCATTGATTATTGTTTGTGCTGTTCTTCCACAGCATTGGATAGGTGCTGCAAGTTGTAAATAACCTTCATATGGTGCATTGTAGAGCGGGGAACCACGCACTTGAGACCTAGACAGCCAACAAGACTTTATTCTCAAAGATTAAAGGCCCTTGTAGAAGAAACCTGTGTGGTGTAATTATAATCTTTATTTCAGGAAAGGATCTTTGTAAGATATTCCTGGTTTAGTGGGGTGTGATTTTGAAAGAATGAAAGGATGCTCTGTTTAGAAGTAAAGAGGTAAGCACGGATGTATTATCAGAGCCATAAGCCATGTCATCAAAGCCGGCTTTCTTCCTTTCATTCCTCAGAAAACCCTCAGCTTCAGCATTTACGAAATTATTACTGAAAATACTTTTTCCATTCATACAATAAAGATTTCAAGGAAAAAAAAAACAAAGGCTGAAAAATATTCTACAGGAGATTTTGGTTACTTTGGTCTAGCTGATGTTTCCATGAAAGAATGAAAATTGTGGCTGCATCTTAAAAATTTGAAATTAGCAGCTTCTCTTTGAAACTTCTAGTTGCAAATCTTGTATATCCTTTGCACAAATCTGCACTTGTTTGCCTAATACCTTTATAATTTCAGTAATGATGTGTCTTAGGTACAGTACAGCAAGGTCCTGTATAGTGCTGCAGCTAATTCGTAACACAAGCCTTTTAACAAAAAAAAACATAATAGTTGTAGAGATATTCATAAAAGTGTAGAAATATTTATGCAGCAATTTTAAGCTTAAGTTCAGAAATATAAAATCACTTTTAGAAAGACTGTTAAGAAGAAAAAATCTTCAATGACTTTTCAGTTCCTACAGCGACTCTTTGAGCTTAATTAAGCTGAAAATAATATTTTTAAATCTAGCTGACTCATATAGAACAAATCTGTTTATACATTTAAACCAGAATTCCAATTCTTATTAAACTCTGAAACTAAAATGATGTAACAGGAAAGAGTCTGGTTAAAACAGCTAGTAGAAAGAGGTAAAACTAACTTTAAAAATATTTCTGAGGTTTTCCATCTACATGAAAAAGGCAGTTGGAGTACACTGTGTATGCGTCCGACATTCTGCATATTCAGAATATTTGAGACAAACCCAGGAAAGTGGTGAGCCAGAGAAAGCATAAGAGAGAAAGTATCCCTATCAAATCCAGACAAGCCTGAGGGAAGTATGTATTCATCTTTCTATGAAATCATAAAGACTGACTGTAGGAAACTCTCTTAATTGCACAAGCAATGCTTTCTGATCCTCTCCTCAACTTTGTTGATTCAACAGCACTCCATCTATTTATTTTTCTGACAAGCAACCACTGGATGACTTCGAAGGAAAAAGGCAAACAAGAGGAGAATTAACTGTCCATTTCAGCGATGCTTCTGCAGCATGATGGTGGCACTGAAAAGCTTTCACCAGAAGGAAAAAGAAGTTGTGAATTTTGGTAAGAAATTTAATGTATTTATTTTTCTTTGACAGCTTTAATGGGCCACAGTGATACTGAAAGTTAAAATTCTTACAGTGTTTATTTATATAGTGTGTTCCTTAGGACACAGTACAGACTAAAGGTTTGATAACAGGGATACGGTGGGATATCATTTGGATTTTATCTTCTTACATACATCTGAATGTCAACCTCAAGATAACTCTGAACTGATCTAATCTGAGTGCCTAATTTAAATACTCTCTTTTCTTTCTATTCCAGAGGAAAGAGGTGTAGGTAGCTTTCCATGTAAATAGTCTAAGAGCAAAAACCAACATGATCACATTGGAAGAAATCCATAGGCTGTCTTGTGCAATGTTACTACACTGCTCCTCTTCTATAGACAAATAAAAATTTTGCTAAATATTGAGTCTCTTTATTACTTTAATCTTCTTTCCTTTTGTTTGTAGCCTTGATTGCATGTAGGAATTCATATCTGTGCTTTTAAAATGAGTTTTTTGAAGTATTTTGTGAACTACGCACTGACATCTCACAGATGTAGTCCATGCACCACAGATTTGGAAAAAAAATAAACAATGCCCAGGTTTCCAAGTGAGTTTATATAAAGCTTACCTTTACATAAAAGTGTAATCTGTAGAGAAAAGAAAAAAAATAAAAGTAAAAAATTATTCAAGGATCAGTGAGCAGTTACCCATGCTATACTAACCAGACTGTACTCAGTCATCAGTTACATTATTTTGCCCAGCTATAATTGTTTTAGCTATCTCTGATAAAATAAAAGATCTCCACAGAGATACCCACAGACTGCCACATGACCATGGTTACCACTTCAGAGAAACACCATTTTATATGTGTAGACTGATTCTTATGTAAGTGAGCAGGTTACATATTGTGCCCTTCTTTTTCTTTCTTACCTCTCCGATATCAATATAAAGGGATGTAAATTCAGTCAGATCCCTAATTGTTATGGATAGGACACTGTAAGACAAACAGAAGTGAGACAAAATAAAACAAAAGCCCAGGTGATGCTATGACAAACAAAAGACAAAGGACAGATTCACAACTTCTCAGGGAAAAAAAATTAGAAAGTAAACAGAAGGTAATGTTTCTTGGATTCTCCCATGACAAGGACGTACAAACATAGTCAATTGGATATTAAGTCTATGGTAATTAGGAAGCAAAGACTGAGCAGACCGAGAGGCTGAGCAGAAGCGAGGTGGCAAGAATCTCTGAGCAAGGCACAGAAATCCCCCTTCCCTTGCAGGCGGAAGCCGGGACAGAGAGGTCATAAGCAAGACATCACTCTTCCCGGATGTAATCTGTATTGGTTTGCTACTCCATTTCATTTAACCTGCCAATAAATCAATGTATCCTGGATGACTGAGATTGTCCAGGGTGTTGCTTGTTGTTTCTGCCCATCCGCCTGCACCTGCTCGTGTAACACAAGGAAAGAGCCAAAGTTCAGCTCTAAGCAGAGCACAGTGCTTGATGGCTGGAAAACTCCAGACACTAAAGCAGGGAGAGACGTAGAACCAGTCAACAGAAAACACTATGGGGGGAAGTAACTGAATTTCCACCTCTCTTCAGAGCTCCCATTCTGAACCAGAAATTAAAGAAAAGCTTTCTCCGCTAAAATTCCAACCCCAGGATCCTTTGAAAGAAAAAGCACCTGCCATTATTCTCTGCCAGCAGAGAGAAGGCCATTTTTCTTTCTTTCTTTTCTGAAGTAAGCGAGGAGCTGCTTATGTGGGAGAGAGCTTTAATTGCCTTCTCAGCAAAGCAGATTCACGCATTCACATTTTTCATTCATTTACATCTTTGCTCCTAAAAAAATGCCCTAGACAAAAGACTCTGGGATATCCCCCCCAAAGCTCAACCCTATCTGCTCTTGGAAATGGGTGGCTAGCAGTTCAGTCAAAATGATGGGGCAGAGGGCAAGTAGGAAGGCCTGAACTTGGATCCCTTCCACTTGTTTAACTAAAGCCCCACCACCTCAGAACCTGGCTAGGTCTGTAACAGGTTTGTCTGCTCTCAGACTCTAAACCGCATTGAATTCACACCTAGAAGTCTCTGGTTCTTTTAAATCATGACTCTGGTGAAGACTATCTCTTCCAGAACATCTGATGAGCACTCAGGATAGGCATCCCTGCATTTCATGTAACACCGCATGGAAGTGAGAAATAGTCAGGACTTGTGTGCTGAGCAGGAATATCTCTGTTCACATGAAAGTCATTCAAGCAAATAGCTGCTGCTGTTCTATTATTCGCAAGCATTGAGTTAAACTGGTGTCTGGCCAATGGTGTGAAAATAACTGTAGTCTTTAGTGTACTGTCTTATATACAAAAAATGTACGTCTACCAAGTGAATTTATTTGAATGCATTGGTCTCCATTTTTAGTCACTGCTATCACCATTTCATGACAGTCATTTGTCACAAATAATTTAGTAGATGTGTATGTGTTCTCTCAACCCTAACTGTAAAGGACACATTAAGATCTTTGTAATAGCCTATATGCCACAGTTTTTGGGAACAAATCCATCCTTACGCCATATTATATTAAACAGTGTTCCATTAATAATGTTATATAATTGGTCATACCAGCTCACATAATAACTTACTACAGTTGCTCCAGCAGAAATGGAGATAGAAAGGATCCTTACCTGACTTAAAGACATATTTTGGTTGCAGACAAAATGGATAACTCCTAACTTGGATACCATAAGCATAGATTTGTTCATATAAGCTGTCACATCTGGGAACAGCAGGCAAAAATGAACTGTTTCCTTAAAATACTGCCCTAATTTAAAAAATTCGAAATTGGGAAAAAGAAATGTTTAGAAAGAGGTGCTACAAGAACTCTGTGTAAAATACCTATCCAGTGAAACTTTTAAAGATTTCAAAAATGCTCATTTTCCACAACAGTACAGAAAACAGAAACATTTGAAAATCTGTGCCCAAACAAATAAAGAAATTAAATGGAAAGTTGTCAGTAAAAGTTGCAAGGTGCTGATCCAGAGAGATTGAAAGTTGCTTCTTGCCATGTGGGACATAAGGTCCCTTAAAAGCTATTGTGAGGAAGCACCTAAGTCTCCAGAGTTCCTGAAGCTGAGAAACATTTCCTGACAAAAGTTCAGCTGAAATAGCTATACATCCATTTAAAAATTGACTGTGCTGCTCAGCACTTCCTAAACAAAAAATGGCCTCATTCATGCTGAGCCTGTATGCTTGCGCACAGTAGAAAAGCACCATTTACTGCTGAGATGAAAAAAGATTGTAAGAGTCTTGGTGGTTTATCCTGATGAAGAAGACAGCATTAACAGAGAACATACTACATTATACACCACTGCCATGTTATTCTTCAGGAAAGTCCCATAAAGACATGAAAAAGTTGCTAAGACTAGTAGGAAGAGGGAATCTGCAATTATTAGTAAGGAGATTGCAGTCTACTTCTACTAACATTTTTTAATCTCCTTCCAGTGTTTAGCTTGCAGGAAGTAGGGCATTAGTGAAAACCAACTAACCCTTCCATTCTACAGCAGTATTGATAGACCCAGAGAAAATTGTGGATTTGCATTGGAGTGCACCAGCTTATATTGTGGTACCTAGAAGAGGCCAGGAATGTTCTTAAAGGAATTGGTGAGCCAAGATGAAGAAAATGAGAAATGGATGACAGCAAATTCCAGGCTTGCCTCATATATGTTTGTGCTGCAGTGCACACCAGATATCCTTTTGTTTCAAATCCAAAACTGATCTCCCCAAAATTTTATCTGAAAATGCTTAGGCATAATATACTGGGATTTATTATACATTGCTGTTTCTGTTTAACTAAATAATGATAAATTCAGGAAATGTACAGAAATTTTTCAGAAATGTTATGTTTCCTGTAATTGCTGCAGTGGAAGAATGGTATCCAGAGGGAGAGGTTAATCCTGAGATGCTGGTGTATATCAGCCTGTACAGCAAAACCAATACATTAAATAAAGCCAAAGGTGAATCATTTTTCTTGTAATTTTGATTTTTTAAAGGTTGCTCACAGCCATATTTGGCAACTCTTGCTTAACCGCAGCAACAGTTAACCGTAGCAGGGCTACTCTGAGAGAAGAATTTGGGTAAAAGTAGTAGGATATAAACCTGTATTCAATTTGGGTTTGAGACTTCTAGTGTTTAAAGAAAACTACTTTGTGTTATTTGTTTCGTCTTCTGGAAAAAAATCTAGAGAATCCTCAATAATGTTAAATTCCACTAGAAGGAGTCTGAATTGCCAGGTAGGCTACTACAACATGGTAGTATCTTCTTTAGTAAAGAAAATAATGGTATTCATGTACACTCATTATTTTCTGAGAAGTATGCACTGTGGCACAGAGTGAAGAAAAGGCGCATGCCCAGCTGAGAACTAGAGACTCATGATAGCCTTGTATTCTCACAGGTGTTCCTCCTCTAATGTCTGCTTTAAGAAAGGGTATTCTTTTATTCCTATCTTCACTTCTAGATGTTCAATATTTAGTGACAATATAATGAACATCATACATTACTGACCGCAGCCAGGTATGGTGCTGGAAAGCTCGGCTGAGCTTTTTTCCCTGAGGACTTTGACTGACCACTCTCCTAGCACTAACGAATGGTGGCATATTTTTGTGATTGGGATTTATGTTCTTGTGGGGCTGATCTAAGAACAGTAAACTCATTTTTAACAAGTGACCTAAGCTACATTTGAATTCAGTCCTCCAGAAAATTAAATACCAGAGTGTTAAATTGCGCTAGATTGTAGTCCATAAGGCAGGTTCTCATAGACTGACTAGTGATCAAAATCTAATTAGTCTGTTTAGTGAGCCTAGCGTGTTCCATTGTGTTTGCTAAGTCAAGAAATTATATCTCAGAAATTATGCACTCCTGTAGTATGCCTTACAAACACAGTACTACTGTAGTTTGGGTAACCATTCTCGCTAGACTTTGCTTAATAGACCTTATATTTTATGTTTTCAATGAACAACTCATACAGGGTTGAGCCAAGGGCTTAATCACTCTTAATACAATAAAGCAGCACTTTAAAATATTATTAACCTCATCTGTCTAGATTTGGAACTAATAGACCATTGTGTGTGTATTGTCTTTATCCCTGCCAGTTATGTACATATTTATTAATCCACTCTTCCAGAGGAAAAATTTCTAAAGGAAAACCAACAGTAACCTTCAAGTGAGCGGGCACAGGTTAGAAGGGCACTAATTAAATGTCAGACTTGACAGATTAAAATTATGAAATTTAAAATCACCGTGGAGCTCTTTGTCATTGTCAAATTAGGAGTCAGTGTGATGAGGAGCACAGAAGTGAATGGTTTAATGGATTGAATGGGAATGTGGCTTAGCAGCAGCCTTTTCTTGAATTCAGATCAGCCTGTAGTTCAGATCAAAGGCTGCTAGTTCAATTTCACATTCAAAAAGAGTTGTAGCTTACCTGCATCAGTAATAGATGTGTGTATATGTATGTAGGTTTAAAAAAAAAAAAAAAAAAGAAAAAAATGAAGACAAATATGTTTCATGAGAAATAATTTTTGCACAGATGATTTATGCATTTAGATTAGAGTAGTAACATCATTTTTCTATTATTTGGCTATGGGGTATTTAATGAGATTTTAAAGTCAAAGTGTTCGTGCACTGCTCATTATTTGTTTTTGAAAGCAACTTTCCTGTTTAGCAAGGTGGAAGCCAGGGAATATTTAGTGTAGGATAGATTATGTTAAAGAAACAAGATTAATCTCAAGTGAGTGAGCCACATCCTCACAATACCTGTTCTGTTATACATTAGGAAGAATGCTGCTGACTTCAACAGAGTTTACATCAATACACATGAATGGTATTGAATAAAATGGAAAATGGGATAAATAAAATGTCATGGATCAAAACATTGTTTACATCTAAGTCTGCTTTATGAGGAAATGCACTTAAATGATTGATATTGTTAAAAGTTTCATTTGCACACACATATATATACACACAGATGTACATGCCTAAATATTTATATCTATAAAAAGTGTATGCAATGTCTTTCAGACATCAGTTATAGAAAATCTAATGATCTGACTCCTGGAAATTAGGTCTGTAAAGTACAAAATTAAAATATTTCACTTTCTTAAGTCATTACTTTCATGTTTGCAAAATTTTCTAAACCCCTTGCCTCCTTTCTGAAACAAATCAGAAAATTATTACACTGCCATCCTGAAAAACTTCTAATAAAGGATCTCTTCATCCAAACATAGTTTTGAATGATATAGAAGATACTATATAACAGCAACTGAAATCAATAGCATCAGATTTTAAACAGGATTTGGTATTTATTTAAACCAGTGGGAAGTCTTTTAAACCATTGGGAATCTTTCTATTGAATTCAAAAGATGTGGGATCAAAGCTGAATTCTTTAATCAATATATCTAAATTTACATTACAAAAAGCATCAATAAAAATGTCAAGCTATTAATCGCATTCATAATGTTTGGGGGTTTTCTTGAGACAAGTGATACGTTATGACAAAATTATGCCAGGTAACTCTTGTCCCATGCTCCAGTTTCATCCAGGCACTGCTTAAGACATTTGACAGAACTGGCATCTTCAATTCAAACACTGATTTGGAGTGAGATGTCTTTAGCATACTGTAAACCCCGCAATCAAGGCATCTACCTTCCACCTCAATGTGCACATGGATTGAACAAGAAGACAAGACTGAATGTGAGTCTACAATAGCATTTCTGGGCAATACTGCTCAGTATCTTCATGTGAGATGACTCAAATGTAATCCTAGCAGATCTCAGGTAAATTACTAATCTGTTGTGATCACTAACACCCCAGGCAGACACAACAGTTCTTCAGCCATTAATTGGAGAAAATTTCCTTAATTCCCAAACTTTAGCCAGGTTTCTAACCTTTCCTGAGCAAGGTTGAAGAGATGAGAGGGGCCACATCACCACCTTTTAATAATCTTAACAAAAAGAGGACTGTAGAACAATTACACAGCATCAAGAAATGATTTCTTGAAAAAAAGAGAGGCATCAACTAGTGCCATCAACAACAAAATGAGAACCCCTACATATTTTACCTACTGCAGTGACACTACACCAAAGATGATGTTCTGGAAAAAATGTCCCTACACCTCTAATAGCTCACCAAGCACCAAAGGACTAAAATTACTGGAGAAAAAAAGTGCATTTATCCTCTCTTCCCCATCCTGCATTTACAGAACACACATGAACTAAACACACTGATTTCTAACTACAATGCAACCAGAAATCCCCAGAAAAGGGGAGGAAAAGTAATTTAGGCTAATCTGAATGAGACAGTCTAGAGAACTGCAATTGGATTTTGTGGATGATATGGTAGAGGCCAAATATAGTGCTATGATTAAATACTAAAGGGAACTACAAACCAAACTCACCAGAACAAAACAAAATTAGATGAAACTAAACTAAACCAAGATCTCTGTGGATGACCTAGTAGATTTCCTTTGTATAACTTCTACCATTGACCTTTAAATTATACAGGCTTTCAGTCACAAAGTCATTTGCAAACAAAGGTGTTGGGTGAGGAAGAAGCCACTAAGCCTAGGCACCAAGAGGAGAACTTTCAAAGCAAGAGATAGACAACTGCTATAAAACCATATTCAAGTGATTTATCTCATGAACAAGAAATTCCATTGGGGTAAGTATTCCAGTTTCTTTAGCCATCTGAGTTAACCCATGTGAACAGTTTTTGCTAGAGATATCAAAGGATTTTTAATTTGTTCTGTAATACATTAGTCAGCATGGTCACTTTTTGGCATGGGAACAAATACGGCATGAATGAAAGAACAAAGAATAAAACTGAGAAGTCAGTTCTGTCATGGATTCTGCTAATTGCTCTCAGTAAACTAGCAAATACTTGTGTTTCTGAAAAAGTAAATAATAATGGTCAGTATTGGCCATTAATTACGCAGTAGCCACTGAATATCTACACTTTAAACTTCAGTGAGAATTTCTTCTCTTTTAAGAAATGGTTTCAAGTTTTGCAAAGAAAGCAGATACCTCCACATTTAAATACATTTATATCCACATGAAGTTAATAAAAAATACCAGTCATTCTAAAGAGGTTATGATGCCAAATAAGTGACATTTATTAAAGGCCTTTTCCTCATTTTTCTCTTTTATGAACACTTCCTAAATTATTTAAAAAATGCCAGAGATTCCTCTTGAGTTCAAAACTTTCATTTGCCAGAGTCATGCATTATTTATCCATTCCGAAATATCACAGTGACATACATTTCCAGTACATTATCTTATCAAGGGGTGCAAGTCACTTAGAAGACAAAACCTTTAGTGCTGCTGTGTGTTGGCTTTATTTTAAAGGGGGCTGATGAATCCCTCCTTGAGAAGAGCCATCTGTTTTGTAAAGCCCCACACTGACAGACCTCAGCAGGGAGCTCAAAGAAGATTCAGGTGGCCTCGGCCAGCACAGGAGACATCTACACAGTGACTGCTCCTGTGGGACAGTCCAGTGAATTGTCTCTTTCTCTGGAGCTCCCCAAGGAGGCACCGGGCCTTTACATGGCCCTTTACTCAGAGCCATGACCAAGGAGGTACAAGCTTGCCTTGGGGTCTGTGTCACCACGGGTTACGTTGTTGTACTGGGCTGTGCAGGTCCACCCAGGTAGATCAGCTTAAGGCCACTCCTGCTGTGTACCATGTTCTGCACCTTAGTTTTGAAAATATTGGCAATTCTATGTAGCATTAAACCTCCATTTTCTTTAAGGATTTCCTCCTTACTCCCCAGATTCCCACATTGGAATCCCTTTTCTTTGTTACCAGTCTTTGAGTTTAGGGGTGAAAGGACGAACGCTGCGCTTTGTTGTTGGGTTTGCTTAGTCAGTTGAGAGTTGCATGGAGCTATCTCTCCATATGCACTTCCTCTGTAGTACGACCTGACATGACGCTGTTGGGCTAAGGAAGCAGCACAGACCTGTGAAATGACGCCAAATGGCTGACCACCAGGTTTTTAACCCAACCAAAGTCTTTTAGGTGTTTAGAAGGAGAAAAGGGCTACAAAAGAGGCATCCAATGTGCAAAAATAAACCTAGTAAAGGTAGGGGTTTTTAAAGAAAATGGGTAGCAAAAATATATATGTCCCTCACCTGTGACTGCAACAAAAGTTTCTTGTGGTGGGTGGTGAAGGATGATGCAGAAGGATATAATTTGGTGAACAACACATCTAACAGAGTCTGGGTTCCTGCAAATTTCTGACACAACTGATCTATTAGTTGATGATAAAGGGCAAAGGCTCACTGAAATTTTTCCTACAGCTGGGATATTCACTATATTTCTCTCTTGCTCAAGGTCACTGGTGTCTAACAAGGACTGAGCTTTTCCCTCAGTGAAATCCCTAGGAAGGTTTCTCTTCTGTATATAGCTATTTTATTCAAACTTATAGGAAATTAATATCTCTGAGATCTTTTCCCTCCTGCCAGCTATGACTGAAATTGTCTTAGCCTTCCAAAGTTAAGAGACACATAGAAAGAGAGAGAGGGGCACAAACACAGTAAATGCATAATCTGCTGCATGAAGGAAATCAAACATCATAATCATGGCCCAGAATGGAGAGATGGTTTCCAGTGGATAGAGGATAACATTCAAGGAATATGTTTGTCATGCAAAATTATCCTTTTCAGACATACTCATACGCAACACAGAACCAGCTGGGTTCCATGGCTCCACCAGTGATGCCATTATAACATAGCAGGGCACTTAGTCCTTTTGGCATGCAGCAAGTGCGTCCTGCCAGTTATATTTGGCAGCTGTCACTGGATTCAACCTCCATAAAGAATAACAGACAACCTGGCTCAGGGAATTGCTGGTGAGACATAATGACTTTTGCCTTTAGGTGACCTGAGCAAAGCAGGTCTACAGTTTACTTTCCTGTTGGCTCACAAAAGGGAGGACAGTCCGTAGCACTCGAGCAGCGTGCAGCTCATGAGCTATTCAAGTACAATTCTCAGTCTGGATGATATTACACAGCCAGCAACAGGGTTGTGCTGGCATGGAGGCTGCTAGGTATGCTGACGTTCAAGCTGTGAAAATAGTGAGCCAGTGGGAGTTGTACAGCAAATTTACCTTGTCCTGCGGTGGAGCAGTGGGGACCCACAGGGAGACGCTTTCTTTCTCTTCCTGAGAGCTACCAGGGAGATCAGGAGGTAACTAGAACCTGATCTGGTGTCTCTCAAACATGTGAAGCTTTTGGAAGGAAAGTTGTAGGATCACGTAAGTGGTACTCTCACAGGTGTTAATAGTCCCATGGAAGTCAGAGGCACTAATTACATGAATGAGAGTTCACTAATTTAATTCAAAAGTTTCTAAAGTCCTGTTCAGGACTGAGGTGTGCTGGTGGCCGCTCATTTCTGCCCAACCTGAAGGTGGTTAGCGCGGCCAGCGAGCTGCCTGCTCTCCCTCGTTCACTGTAGGCACGGTCAGACTGACTGGCTTAAATGGTACAACCGTCTGTCCAAGCGAACGCAACCTGCAGCAAAATGGGGACGTTCACATGAAGGCCTCCTTGGCAGAAGTCAGGAGCTGTTCTACAGAAAAGCAGTTACAAGGGCTATACAAAGTAACAGCCAGCATTGCTGGACCCAAAAGAGGATGCTTGCCAGAATAAAAATATAAGGCCAGAAGGAAACACCTGGGTCACTGAGAGTGTCCCCTGAGATCTAGGGCAGTGCATTGTATAATCTTTTGCATATATGTATTGAGCTCCCCCTACTCCCAACAGAAGGCTGTTCCTGAAATTGAATGTTTCATAATAACCTAAGTGCTGAACAATCAGATACTAAAAATGTTCATTTAAGAGTCTGTATTAAATGATGATGATGAAGAGGTCAAGTAAGATTTGTTACTGTGATTTTTAAACTGTCATTCAGATGGTTTCTAATATAGGACAGAAGTGATCAAATTGGAAATCACCCATAAACTGAAAATAATTATTCTCACTATGATAAACAAATTTAGCAGCAGATTGCTGTAAACCCTTAAAGATCAAAGAGGTAGAGATAAGGCCACAAAAAACAATCTGTAAATTTGTAATTGTATATCCTTAAGGAGCCATATATCACTACAAAAAAAGAGACATTGCTCACTAAAATGGGCAAATTAATCAGACAGCATTAATTCTAGTACTGAAGCTGCTAATGCAGTTTAATCTGTACAGCCGTACTTTTGGTTATTGGGCACAGTATTTTTCCCTTTTTTAGAGGCCAATTTGCTAGTACTAGTTTAATGAAGACTACATATTAAACTATAAACAAGGTGGATCAGGTCCCTATTGAGGGTCAATGAGGTCTGATAAAATTTCTTACACCAGCAAAGGAAGTGGAGCTAGCTTAATTGTCTTCCAAAGCTTAAAAGTACAAGATAGCATTTTCCAAGCAGTACCAAATAACTTTGGAGCTTAAAACATGATGAAAGACAACTGGAATTCATGTGTCTGTCTTTTTTATGGCAGAAGGGAAAGAAAAAGTGCAGGAATTAATACCTTACCAACATTTACATCAGAAATTTAAATATTTTTTTAAATGCCATTCCATTGTGAATGAGATTCAATACCTTTAATATCAAAAAAAATGCAAAAAGATATGTCAAAATGACTCAATATTACAAGATGTGTTTGTGCAGTCCATCCTCTAAGCCTCATGTCACACACCAAATATGAGAACCATTGCTTCCATCTATCATTCTCATAAATTAAGAACTGATAGTTCATCTGCAAAATTAATTGCAATTTCAGTCCAGATCCCAAGGTCCAAATGTGCCAAAAAAAAAAGAATTAGCCAGACTTACTAGCAGACTTACTACAGCCTGATGAATCATGTTGGCTAAGTGATGGTTGTAAGAAATCATATATTACTTTTATCCATCTATTCATCTGCTCTGTATATAAATAAAGCATGTAGTCTCTTTAAATAGATCTTTGTAGTCTTTCCAGAAGCTCTAAAAAAAATCAATGAAAAAATGTAAGTATGAAAATTATACTGTCTTTACTTATGTGCTCCCCTAACAAAATTATAAAACCTTGGGAAGAAGCAGCAGATGAGTGAGAAGGGAATGATGGATCACCAGTCCCTATTAGGAGAGCAAGCTGGTCACTGCGCAGCAGAAAGGGACACCAAACTTGGGAAGGAGAGCCACATCTCCATGCTCCAGGTGTTCCCAGGGTCCTCCCAGCGTAAATGTGAGCTTTACGTGAATGAGGAACTAGTCTGCAGAAATAGTAGCTGAATAGCTTCAGGCTACAGACACATAAATTTATGTGTCCACCTACAGTGCATTGTATGTGAGCTCCTTTGATGGAACAAATGGAGCTCCAGGCCTAGATTTAGTTGCCTAATCATAGTAGGTAACTAGTGCCAGCTGAACTCCCCTGGACTATCAAGACAGATGTAATAGATACAAGGCAGGAATATGTGATAGTTGTGCCCTTCTGGCCCAGCAGGTAGAGGTCAGTAAACCAGTACATCCCAGCTGCCACTGGATGCTTGTTTGTGGGCAGCTGAACCAAACACTAGAACTGCATTAGTTAAAATAGGCACTTAGGCACCTACTTCCCATGTATATGCCTGTCATGGTTGAACCCCAGCCAGCAACTAAGTACCATGTGGCCGCTTGCTCACTTCCCGCCCACTCAGTGGGATGGGGGAGAGAACTGGGGAAAAAAAAGTAAAACTTGTGGGTTGAGATAAGAACAGTTTAATAAAAAGGAGGGAAATAATAATGACAATAGTAACAATAATAAAATGACAATTAATAATAATAATAAAAAAAGAATTGGAATATACAAAACAAGTGATGCACAATGCAATTGCTCACCACTTGCTGACTGATGCCCAGTCAGTTCCCGAGCGCCAATCCCCCCCCAGGCCAAGTCCCCCCAGTTTATATACTGGGCATGACATCACATGGTATGGAATAACCCTTTGGCCAGTTTGGGTCAGCTGTCCCGGCTGTGTCCCCTCCCAACTTCTTGTGCCCCTCCAGCCTTCTTGCTGGCTGGGCAGGAGGAGCTGAAAAATCCTTGACTTAGTCTAAACACTATCTAGCAACAACTGAAAATATCAGTGTGTTATCAACATTCTTCTCATACTAAATACATACTTACATAACACTATACTAGCTACTAGAAAGAAAATTAACTCTATCCCAGCCAAAACCAGGACAACACAAATGTGTGAAGACACATCTTCATCTGTGCTCTGAATCTCAGTCTAAGGGTCCACCAGCCCTGTGCAGATATCTCATATAACCTCAGGCACCTCAAACAGCCCTGGACACCCATACGTGGGTAACTGAATGCAGCCTTCTATGTCTGGTTGCAGAGATCCTCTCCCGGGTGTATTGGTAAGATGTGAGGCACACCTCTGGAATCAAAATGGATATAAACAGCAGTGACTACACTAGCATAACGCTCCTGTTTGAGATAGATACTTGTATTGCCAGCACTTTGCAAAATGTAATTACATCATATCCATCTGCTTTAGCACAGAATCAGGGGACCACTACTGCGCTGTGAAGGACAGTCTTACATCTTTAATCGTTCTGTGATGTTGGTGCTAAGTGACCTGTCTTCTAATCAAGGATGCAATGATACCGCATTTCATGTATAAAACCTGTGTGTACAAATTCATTCAACTGGCTTTAATTTGAAATATGGGCATTAGCAGCTGTACAATTTGTGACAGACTGATCATTTTTATGATGTGTCTGTTGGTATGGCCAATAGTTTGTCTCTTCGTCACCTGCACTTAAATCTTTCTTGCTTTTGGATGCTGTGCATGTGCAATGTGTAATAAAGAAACTGAATTACCTCTCACCCCTGGAGAAGGTGATCCTTCCGAATCAGCATGGTGGCTATTGGCAGGCAGTACACATCATTTGCATTGTGGCTGCCTGCACCCTGCTTGACCTACGTATGAATACTGCAATTCACCTAATCCCTATTGCTTGCCCAAACAACTCCGATATAAAAAAGTATGATAATTGCTACTGCTACCTGTCACAGGCATAGCATCATACCACAGTATTCATGAGAGCTTGTGCAAAATGGTGCTCAACTGGCAAGAAAATTAAAGAGTTAATAAATTCAGACCCATTATTTTTCACTAACTGAACATGTAGGAAATAAAGGAGAGGTTTTCTTTTGGCAATAAGTTAGCTCCCACCCTCCTTTTGTTTGTTATTACAGTCATGGTTCAAAGCCCTCTACAAAAACAAGGTCCCACTTTATTATAGGACAGTCAGGTTCAGCGCACAGCTTGCAATAAAGAAATTAGCAAACCAGAAGCTGCAATTCTGTAGAAACACTCAAAAACGAAGAGGATTTAAAGTGACAAGATCCAATTAAATTTAATTACCCAAGCTGTATTTTCATTTTAACTGACACTTTTTATTAAGGAGCCACATGCACTAAAGCTAGAAACCTGGGCCAAATTGCATCCCAGTAATACAGTTATCTTATGCAAAATTCTGAGTATCTAATTTTCTAAAATGAAATTAGAGACATGGGGTTTGTAAAAGGTTCTCTTTGTCTGATACTATAAGATGCTGTTTGCAATGTACCTACACTACTGTATATCTATGCTACAGTAGCACCTGATGTACCTAATAAAACTTATTATTGGGAAAGTGTCTTAGCACACCTTTATTATTTTTTAATATGGAACTATTCAGTATAACTCAGGGAGACTCAACAACTGCAAATCTAAAACTCTTGAAAGCTAAAACATAAAGTCTTTATGACTTTGACATGAGAAAGTTATTTATGAATCTTTTAATTTTAGGCTTAAACAGGCACATAAATCTGGACCAAATGATTATTTTAACTTCACCTTATTTGTCCCCATGGCAGCAGAGAGCAAAGAGGGGCTGCAGAGAACACCTACGGTGAGACTTACACTTGGGCATTCTTTCCATGCCTATGGTTTTAAACAATATATAGCTAAAAATTTGAAACTAAAAAATTGAAAGGGAGCAGACGAATGGTTAAACAACTAATAAGGAAACAGGAGAAGGGATATATTTATTTAAGCAAGCTCAAGCCAGTGGGAACAGCCTAGCACCCATGAGGCACCTCAGCACCCGCACCAAGCCTGCTGGCAGCCCTCCCCAAGAGTAGGATTAGCACTCCCCTGGGAGCAGGAGGAAAAGTGGGTGCACACCATCCCCTCCTCCTTGGCAGGACTGTCATTCCCCTGTGAGTATAGCAACGGTCCTGCTCAGCCCTCCAGGTGACCTGCACTGCTGCAGTCCCCCCCAGCCATCCCATACAGCCCCTCGGGCTGGTGGGGACACGTGTGGGTAGCATGAGTGGAGAGGGGAGGAGAGGAGAGGAGAGGAGAGGAGAGGAGAGGAGAGGAGAGGAGAGGAGAGGAGAGGAGAGGAGAGGAGAGGAGAGGAGAGGAGAGATGCCAGGATGCCAGGCTTCCGAGGGATAGTGCTTTCCCATGTGAGCCATCTCCCTTACAGGTGCCCACAACAGCATTACCAAGACCGTTACCACAAACTGCATTCATGACGGTGAAGCTGGCTTCCTTTTCTTTATGTACTGCTGCTAACTTCTCAGTTTTCTAAGCAAAAGAGGGCTGTGGCTACATATGCTTTGTTTTTGTATGGGAGAAGAGAGAGGAAGAGACTGGGATAGAGTCCCAGTCACTTTTATTTGTAAAGCATGAAAATAAAGGATGCAATTACCTGTGGGAGCGAATTCAGAGACAAAAAAAAATGATCTGCAAAGTATTTTGAGAAAGGAATGGGGTGTAGCCACAGTTGGATGGTTCTCCATGCAGAGTTTCAGTATCTTTCCCCTTTGTAATTTTTCAGCTTAATTTCCTGTGAAAACAGTAAAAAGTGGGGGTATTAACACCTACCAGATCAAACAAGGTGATGGGCAATACCTTGGCACTCTCTTCTATCCACATTAGGCCAGAAGACTACAGCTACTGCAAGAATTAGCTTATTTATTTAACAATTTTCTATTTAATAACACATTTGAAAAAAAAAAATAGTCATACACATCCTCCCCCAAAACAGAATAACTTCTCTGAGGTAGTGCCATACAAGTGCATTATGGGGATTAGAATGCAAATGCTTCTTACCATCACTTTCATCTCGCGGAGGCTCCCTGGCTAATTGCGTGCCCCTGTGCACAACAGCCAGAAAACCCGGTGGTGAAGTGCTTCATTTTTGAGGGGATCTCATGGTCTGTTACAGGAAATTTTATCTGGTGAGAGAGACTGGACCAAGGGAAAAATGGGGCCATTAAGCAAACAAATCACAATTTTCATGAGATATTCTGACTGTATTCCCATACTGTAATTTTATATTTTCAGACTCAAGGTTGGTATACCTTGGAGAAAAAAAAAAAAAAGATCCAGGTGCTCATATATTCCAAACCTAGGGGTATTCACAGCTAACTTAATGAATACTTCATCTCTCAGTAATAGAAATATGGCGATGGCACAGTCAGAAAGTATTCATCAAAGAACCACTGGGCTCACACAGCTAAGTTAGGCTGGTTACTGCAGCTAATAGCACCCGAGGGGACCATACGGTTAGCACCCTTTCGGGCTATCTCTGACCTCCTATCCTGAACAGCTGTCATGTATTCCCAAGGGCAGCCTATAGCAAGAGTCCAGAGAAAGTCTCAAACTTGCCTTCAGATCCGTAGCATGAGTCCTTGCTGGATCTGCCAGCAAACCCCAAAACCATCACAGATACACATCAAAGGTCCTTTGTCAAACATATTCTTTTCATTCCTCCTTTCACATCAAAATTAATGAGGGAAGAAACAGTTTTAAGCAGAATGCAAACAGATCACTGTAAAACAAACTTTTTTTAAAGGGCAAGTTGAAGGAAAGGGAGAACATACACATGCAGAATGGAAAGAGCTACTTTACCCCAAGAACCAGGACTCCCTATCGGGGCTAACGCTAGTTCGTACATGGTTATGAGCTGTATGTGGATGAACTCACTTGTGCCCCATGCCTGCCCTTTTGTGACCCCCATCTTCTCTGAGACACAGCTCCACAGCACCCCATGGGACAGCTGGGCAACAGGACAGACGTCTTCACCTTCCCGGAGCAATTGCACTTCCATTCAGCTCTCCAGTCCCAGGAATCCTGACCAAAACATGGTTTGCCAGGTGCTGATTTGCCTCCAATTTCTTGCCTCTCTCTGCCTAAACAACACAGAAATTCATACACGGCATACACCAATTCCGTTGTTAATTATAAAAAGACTACAAACATGAGTAACTTTGACACATGATTCCTTCTAAAGATAACACACATGTTATAAACTGCCTTCAGTAGCACTTGCTGTGAATAAGACTGCCTAACTCAGATCCTTTGAAACCCAGTCCTGCTCCTTGGAAGGACAGGGGAAATGCTCACAATGGTGTCAAGGGGTGTCTGGAGTGTCAGCTTCACACTCAGAAAAAAATAAAGACAAGTAGAACTTGATTAACATTCTGGATAGTAATAAAATACACCTTCTGCTTTTCTACCAGCCTTTCCTCAAAAGCAGCAATAATGAAAAAAACAAAAAAAAAATTGTCTTCCCTTGCATAAGGCAGTAATTTCTCTAACCTTTTCTAATTTTCCTATTATTTGTGTCACTTGTGATACGTTTCCACCTTGAAATACTTATTAAATATGAACATTATAGGACATACAGAATAACCAAAGAGCTTCTTACTCTTCCGGTTGAGGGATATTTAGTGATGTGATAAATCAGTTTAACCAAGATATCAAACATCAAGCAGACTGTCAGAAAAAAAGGACAAGCTATTATACAAGTCATATGCATATTAATTTTGTAACTTCCAATTACCTGCTCAAAGACAGCTTCTTCCGTTATTACCATTCAAAATCCATTAATTAAAAATCACAAGTTTAAGAACAATAACTCAAGAAAAATATCCAAATTCAGCCCATAGCCACGTATTTGTTTAGAAGGATGAATGACTGAAGGGGAAAAGCCCACCCAGCATCCAGTCACACACATACCATGAATGGCTCTAAAGTGCCTTTCGGGTGAGCAAACAAATCATGTAATTCTATCGTGTGCTGATTCAAAAATAAATGCTGAGCAGACTCAGTTGGCTCTGCCTGGCTGTGGAGGGTGTCTCGTTTCTAGCGCCAGGGAGACTTAACAGGTTGGTAGTCATTTCCATGCTAGTCTGTAGAAACAACCATAGAAGTCTATGGAAGGCATTCATTAAGGTTGGAAATGGGGGAAACGGCTTCTCTTGGGTGCATGAAAATGTGTCGTCTAGCTGGTTGGTGAGCCTTGCTCACAGGTTCTAAGTTAAATCAGCCTTCAGATTTGAGGTCAGGAGAAGATTTCCCAAACTCCAGACTGGCTGTGCTTGCTGAGAGGCTCTTCATTCTTCCTGGGATCATCTAGGGGATTTTTTAACAGGCCCCAAGTCATCGCAGGACTTTGGTGTTTGATGAGGCTCGGGAGCTCTCCTGCTCTCTTCCTGAGACACACTTTTTTGTGAAGCTTGGTCTTTTCCTATAGGGTTAGGTCTGCACTGACATGCTGAAAGTGGCAACACAGGCAAAGCATCCATTCATGTCTCAGGCTGGGTCTTATGTTTCAAACACAGAAGAGGGCAGTTTAGTTATACTGTTGTTTGTGTTCTACATCTTCTATAAGACTTCAGTCTCCATGGTGGTCACCTTCAAGTCTACAAATTTTATTGCATACGTATATGCATGCATACCTGGATACGTATAAAATCAATCAGAATGAAAAATATATACGTAATTAATAATGTGATTAAGAATGCTGGAAGTAGGTCTAAATAAATGCCAACACTTCATCAAGGAAAGCAGAACAGGGAGAAAATCCAGAGATCCCATTTGCTTGCCTGGTTAAGCTGTATTGTTATGCTCTGTCCTCCTTTTCACCACCACCCCCCCACCTTTTGTACTAATCTTCCCTACATCTGCTGCCAGCTAGGCCAAGCTCAAACAGCAGTGTCAATTCAAGGGTCAGAGAGGTCAGCGGTGACACCCGATTTAAGTGTTATTCACTCTGATGCCGTGACAAGACAGATACAGCGTGGCCTGACTAAAGTGATGTATGTTAAATTTGTTGCAAATTACTGGCATGATGGATCTATTGATGACCCATTGCAGCTGTCAGGATGTCTCTATCAGTCTCTCAGTTACGCTTTCTCCTGCTGCTCGGCCCCATCCCCCTCTGACTGCTCCCATCAACACAGTGTTACTTTATAGTCCCTGAGAAACTCAGGGTGCAAAGCACAGGGAAACAAAGCGTCAACATCTGCTGTGAACCTGAGGAGCACTGGAAGTCATCTGAAGAGGTGTAAAAGTTTGGTGGTTTATAGACTTGAGTCATTGTTCAAGTTCACATAATCCGGACACCTATAGAAAACTAATAGTTAATAATAGGTTTCCAGGTTAACTCTTGTCTTCATCCAAAGTATTGGAAGCATGAATATTTGAGGTCTTGCTTGAAGTATCTCGCTCATCTGAGAAATCTTCTGAAGGGGGACAAGGCCTCCTTTAGCTTTTGCTCTCAAGTAAAGCAGAGAGATAACTGACCCGGACTCTTCACAGCAGAAACTGGGAGCGCAGAAAAAGGCAGACGGACACTACCCAGGACGTTCCCTTCCTACAGCTACCTCCTCTTCAGAATAGAGCAACGTCCAGCTTCTCTGGCAAGTGGCACTATAGCCATGGGAGGGAAGGGCAGCAGCCACTTCAGGGTAGGTTCCTTGAAGAATCACACCTCGCCTGCTGCCCACCGTGGCTTAGACTCTCCCCTTCGTGCCCCGTGGGAAGCAAGGTGTGTGTGGGAAGCCACGTCTGACTTGTCTCTTTGCAATGCGGCAAGGCTGGAGCTTGGGAGAGGCGTGGAAGACTGATCTAGTGAAATGGAGTGAAACAGATGGAGACCAAATCCTCTCAAGTATCAGAGAAGATTTCTACTTTCAAACCAATGTCCCTTCTAGGAGTGCTTGCTCCTGGGCAGATGCAGTAGTAATTACAGAAGTACAGTCTTCTACACATTTTAGTACAGATAGAGGAAGGCCCTAGTCATGATGATAAATTATATCCCATTCCATAATTACATTTAAGGAGCACCTTATGCAAATTTCTCCCGTTTAAAGCATTTGTTTTGTTTGGTTGGTTTTTTTGCATTAACTCCACTGTAGCTCTGAGGCATCCTAAGTTAGTTTTGTTCTTGCTTCTAATTATCATCACTTTCTGCTGCTGCTGCTGCACCTTTTGTTCTTTCATTCTGACCCACAGATTGTCATCTCTTTGTTCTAGTATTGCAGAGTTATTTTTAATAACAGCTAATTTCTTCACAAGCAAAGGGAGAGCACAACTCATTTGCAGTCCCTGTATTCTTAACAATTTGCATTGACAAGGGATGGCCCAGGTGCTTCTGCTCTGCTATTTTCTCTTGGATTGCGCTAAATGCCACCCAGCAAACAGGGACATTCAGGGCTGTTGAAGTGTAGTACTTTAACTGGAGAGGCTCAGGATATTCAGTGTGCAAGAGAGTGTCTGTGAATCTGAAGATGTTCTCAATAACACACATCTTGTAAAGGACTGTTAGGGAAAAGCGGGAGTGGAGACAACACTTCTATTACTTTCAGTTGAGCTTGTTGTTGGAAGACCAATATGGCTATTAAAATTCTGGTTCTACCAGCATCTTTAGCATTTTTCATCATGACATCTCTCTGACCTCTTCCATTTTAATTTGAGTAAACAAAACCCTAAAAAAAGGAGAAGCAGCAAAGAAACCTAAGCCACTTTAGTCTAGAACTGGAATAATGTCAGCCAAGGTTGTGGTTCCTTTGTTAATTTTAATTCCCTGTGAATGCTCATTCATGGCAGAGATGAAACACTGACAATCAGGAAAGACTTGAAAAAATAGTGAGCCCTTCAGCGATTCAAATACTTTGATACAAGTAAAAAGAATTTTGCCTAGCTACATGTGGATTGAATTAAGCCCCAAACTAGTACAAAATCTGTACTTAAATGTTATACTCAAAGCTCAAGATGAGCCATAAAACATCTTACAGCATTATAAATCATTATATGTGGTATCCAGATCTACCTCTCCTTCATCACAGATAATCACATAACAGTCACCTGGATGGTCTGGTGCCTGAAAAAGAAAGCTCATCCCAGCTTATACTCTAGAAGCCACCGGGTGATGCTGAGAAATAAGAGGTAGGAAAGGTGCCAGAAAATAATTTTTTAAAGTCTGCAGCCATAGTTTGATCTCCTCTGGAGGAAAATAACACAACTACAGTTGTTTTCATAAGCTCACCAGCATAGGATCACTTCGAGACTCCTTAACAGCAGGCTTTCAAATCAGAGCACTCGTATTTATTTATCTGAATGAACTCCTCCTCATCTTGAAAACTGACAACATGAGAGTCACGGTCCTCCTCAACTAGATTACAGCAAAGTGCTGTAACTCAGCACACAGTAGTTAGGAAACACTGCTTGACAGTGAACACTGCACCACATCTTATCAGCAAGACCGGCAGCCATGGCAATTTTGTCCTTGTACTCTACTTCTTCCAAGGGGTTTAATTAGATTACCATCTTCAAAGATTTTGTCCTTATCTGTAAGTCTTTTAGTGGCACTGGCCAAGAAGATTAAAATATAGCTTACGGTTGTCAGATAAAGGAGCTGTCTGCACCACTCACTACCACTTGTTGGCACATTCTCAGCAGTCATTCAGACTCTGAGGAATAATATCTTATGGGATCTAAACACCATAGCAAAGCTCATCACCTTCCACTCTAAGGGCAAGGCACGTTTTTATAGTATCATCTTTACTAACATAAACAGAGACACTTGTGTGCATACACATTAAAATCTTTGAATAAATCTCCCAAAGACAGGTCTCCTTTAGGGAAGACAATATCAAAATAAAATAGGTGATAGCCACATTGGTTAATGTCGCACTACAAATATGAAAAGCTTTATAGCAGAGTTGGACAAATACACATGAACTATTACTTCATTGCTGTGAAAAATGGAGACCCATCTAATGGATCTAGTATAGAAAATGGAAATACTTCACATGAAAGTGACCTCCTTTCTCCTTACCCATAGACCCATTTCCAGTCTAGGTGGTAGAAACACTCAGGTTTGCTCTGTCTTGGATGGAAAATGCATTCAAGAAGTTCAGGGACACATGCACAGAACAGCCAGTATTCTTGTGATAAGGTGAGTGATTTGGGATTGAATTTCTTCAGGCAAAGACAGAAATTGGACCAGAAATCCCACTTCCTGGGAAGGTTCTGGCCACTAAGCAGTTGCTTTGAAAAGCTGTATTTCAAAACTAAGTGTGAACTACCATCACATTTTAAGAGCTGAATCTTGTTATCAGATCCCTCAAAGGAGTTGAATGAGAGAGAATGGCCCTTCCCTCTGCTTTGGTGGGGCTTGGGACCAAAATGTTCACTGGTGTTGAGATCAAGGCACAGAGTATAACCTTCAACACCCATGGAAATTCATGGTCAAAGACCACAGTGCATCTGATATGGAAGCACTTGCAGTCTTAGAGCAACAACAGAGTGAAGGGGTTGAGGACAGTAATTTTGAAAGTGAATACCTACAGTTGGTTTGAATCCCTTTGTATAACCCTCAGTTTCTGAAAACTAACAAGATCAGAGCCTAAGGTGATATGACTTCTGACACTGAGTACATTTTTTACTTCAGACAAAATTACAGTAATCCTCATGGTATTGCATCTTCTTTTTTTGTTTCTTTCATCCTTATTTTTTTTCTCTCGCTCACTCTTTCAATCTTTCACACTTTAGCTCTTTCTTGCTCTTTCTTACTCTTTTTCTCTTTATTTCTTTCTCTTTTCCCCTTCCCTCCTCTTCTCTTCTCTTCTCTTCTCTTCTCTTCTCTTCTCTTCTCTTCTCTTCTCTTCTCTTCTCTTCTCTTCTCTTTTTTGGGGTGGAGAAAAGATAGTGGCTACAGCTTTTCAGCCCAGCATAGAAAAGATGTAAATGTCTGTGGGACTGTGACCTAATAATATGAATCCTTTAATTTGCCTTGGAATGGACAAACCTTTAAGTGACTATACTTGTACATAATGAAAAGAAACTCTGGAGTAAAAACAATCCTTTTTTATAAAGACACAAAAGCATGGAAAACTATAATGCAATGACTTACTGTTTGTCATTCAGAAAGGAAGAAAAGTCTAGTGGGTTTTTTTTTGCTAGATGCCATAACTTGGCTTATAAATCAAATATGGATATTTTATTGTATTAGTAAGGGGGTTTTTCATGTTAATACTTTTCTCATTGTATCAGAGAGCTCTATTTCTTTAATATGGTCCAGAAGGCATCCAAATATGAAAGCAAACCCTGGCTAACATGATCCAAATTCCTTTAAGCTTATTGTATTAGTGACATTTCTGTCGTGTTAGCACCCTTTTATATTACATTAGTGAAAACAACACATGAAAATGTGATAAGAGAATTACATATGCAGTATGCACATTGTTAATAAGATTCACTAAATTACTAGTTTGAGGAACAACTTTTCTAGCAATAAAATGAGTAGAAATCACAATGTCATTTCTACCAGTTTGACCTCTTGCAGTATTGCCAGTCATCGTCTCCTGCAGAAGTCTACCTGCAGGTAAACTCCTGAGACCAAATAATATGCCTACAGGAGACTGAAGTACTCTGAGATGTAAAAGTGCTGACAACGATTGTCATTTGCCATCAGTAATTCCAGGGAATTTGGCATTTGGATGAGGACAGCTTTCAGCATAGCATTTCTTCCAGGTTGCATGACCACATCTTGAGAGATCCAGGTTAGACCTATTGACCACATCCACATATCTCTGATCATTAAGTACCATCTCTTGATGCCTGTACACTGGGGAATGTCTTCACTGTTCAGAGGAGCTGGTATGTACCCATGCCTACTGAATAGGGCGGCATAAATAACAACTTTAAACTATTACCATTAAACCTTTCAAAAGTCTTTCCAAACAGCGATGTAATGATGATCAGATTAAAATCCATCATGTAATAATCATAGGTAATGAATAATATATCTTGATTACAGCTCATCTCAGGCCAATTATCACTAAAACAGATATGAACAAAGCAAGCCAGATGGTCTGGTAAAGAATGTCCATAAATATCCCAGCCACGCACCCTCTGGCATAAAGTGCCAAGATCTGCTTCCCCTATTCACAGCAGGAAGCACCTTTCTCAGGAAATAATCTCTCTAAGCAGTTTGCTGAAACCAAAGTCCTTATTTGAAGGGTAAAGTACAACATAAAGGGGCGTTATAAGAAAGAAAGCTGGAATAAAATAGAAATGTAAATGTAAGTAAGTCAGTCCTGTGGTAGAGTGTCTCAGATAGGAAAAGATCTGTACCGTGTCCCATCTTTGTGACTCTGATGCTAAGCAACCAAGATAAGATAAACTTCCCACAGAATGGCTCGGTTACAAACAAAAAATGATTGTGTATGAAACCACTCAAGCTATAAGGAGACTAATCTAATGGGCAGTGCCTTAAATTGCCGAGAAGTTTGGAATCTTTCTTCTTTGTCTTTCCTTGGGGCTTCTCCATGTGCTGTAACTTCTCTATGCATGGAGAGTATAGTTAGTATTTTCATTTGCTGCCTAAGTAGCAAATTACCCTGTAAACAGCCCACAAGAGCTGGTCTGTAATTGAATTGTAACTGTTGACTTTAGACATTTGGTATATTTGCTGCAAGAAGTAAATTTTCAAAACTTCATCTTGATGCAGTCAGACAAAATGAAAGGTAATATTCTTTATCTGCCACAGATTGCTGCAGATGAACTGCTTTCATATGAGCTTAAATAAGATTTAGTGTATTCCATCCTTCAGCTGGCCACAATTGAAAGTGATCAGGATCAATATAGCTGCCCCTGAATGCAGCCTGGTATTGTGCATTACAATAGAGGAAATGGCTGTATTCAAAATTTTCCTGTGTCAAATTAATTTCCATGTTATCCCCAAATTCAATTAGATGGGAACCCCGTGTAACTAAAAAAGTGTCCGACATCCCTTAGTGACAAATTACGGTGCTTAGTGTGCATATCAAGGTGAAGTGTTGAGCCTTGCTAATCTTCTCACTAATTCTCAATTACCGTAAAATGAAGCCATAAATCACACAGACAGGGGATCGATGGAAATGTTGTTTTCAGGGTGATTGGCAGCCTCCCCAAAGGTTTTCTGTAAGTTGGTTTAAGGTTACCATTCTCTAAGGGGAGGGATGAGGTAGTCTTGCTCAATCTCTATGATATAGGCCCACAGGCCTTTTGGGGATAGTGGGGAGGGACAGCACCAATTTCAGCCCATCAGACATCCAATTTTTCTCCTTTTCATACCTGCTGTAGTAAATGAGAAACAAATTAAATTTCACTCCACTATCTCCACAGAAACCATTTAAATTTTTCATGGAAACTAAATTGTCCCTAGACAAATAGCCCCCTGATTCTATGAAAATATACTGGAGCGCTGGGGACAGAAATAAATTTGTGTCACTCTGGATATGCCATTCTCTGTAATGTCATTCACTGCCGGCCAATAAATGAGTCCCTCCCGGAACACAATGGTAAAGCCTTGTGCTCTGGTGGATTTGCATTGTTCCCCCACTCTGGAGCGGTCTAATATTCTTCCTGTTATTAATTTGCAGCCTAGGTTTTACATTCATGAGGCCAAGATTGAAATGTAAATGAGGCACAAAATAAGTAGTCAGCAGTAGCCCTGGCCGAGCAGCCTGTGTCATAGACTCATGGACTTACATGAAAATAGTTATCACTCAGAGAGATTAGCAGCTCAGAACATCAATCACTGCTGCAAGGAAACAATGAATAAAATCGCCCCGACACGAGGAAGGAAATTACAAGAGCTTTAAAGTGGAAAGGGAATATGTAATACTGCTACCTGTTGTTGAAGCACTAAGATGGCTGTAATAAAAGAAGCCGGGCTCCTTCTCTCTCTCTCTTCCCCTCCCCTGTTCCTGTTGATCGCTGATATTTAAATTGTGCCATTTTTGTCATCTCAATTTATCTATTAAATGAGCTGCGGTTCCTTGGCCGGAGGTATATGATACTTCACATTGCACTCAAATGAAGCCCACAGCTTTGAGTTTGAACCCGCTTTAAAATGATGACACCCTATATATCATCCAATCTCTTGGGAAGCAAAAAGACATATATAAGGCCTGAGTCCTCAGGTTTCAGGGAGGCTCAGAGGATGCTGGACTTTGGACCAGGAGACAAAGGTGGCTTTACTCCGCCGTTGTGGTTTCCTAATTCTCAGGCCAGCTCTTCCTCAATAACCTCTGAGCAGCTCTACGGAGGTCTCCCAGGAGCTGTCAATAACCAGAACCTGGAGAAGATTCAGCTAATTCTTCCTTACTTCAGCAGCTCTGATCACCCTCATCAGGAGGGGAAACACTATGGAGCCACCCTGTCCGGTCAAAGCCATCCCAAATTTCCCCTGATGCCTGGGGAACTCCCGGGTGGATGTATCCACTGATCAGAGTGGCTGTGCTGACCTTGGTCCACAACTTCTGCTTGGATAAATAATTTCTTGAGATGCACTAGCTCATATCCCTAGCTAGTACAGTATGATTTCTACAGTGATAGCAAATATATATATCTTAGTGCTCCAAAGCAGTACATTTTCTGGACTAATTCTTTAGCTTATCAGAATATGTTACATTACCTGTTGGACTTCTTTTTCCTTGTGTGTTCTCTGTATTCAGCAAATGCAATACACTGTTTGATCTACCACGATTAGTTTTGCCTTTAGGAAGAAAATTGCCTGATTATTACAGCTGGACAGCAAGAACACTTTATTATGGTGTTCATTCTTCGGATGACAGAAATACAGCCACTTGTTTTAGTAAAAAAACCTGTTAATTTCTGGTCTAATTTTTCACTCCCAAAAATTTAGATTTTCAACCACAAAAGTAGCTTTTAAAGTGTGTCCTAGTAAGGTGAGTTCAAAGAAAATGCCCAAAAAAATATTCTAATCCTTCCTATTCTGAGGTAGCTTGTTAATAAGATTGATCACAAGAGTGACACACGCACATGCCTCTGCGGTGGCCAGGAGCAACTCTCTGACCTGTTTTCCCAAAGATGCTGAACTCCTTCTCATGCGTCTACCTCTAAAAAATGTTGGAAGGGAGAATTATGTATCAGGAAATGGTTCAGTCTGGGTACACTTTCAGTTGCCATACAACTCTTAAGGCTGTTCAACAATACATCAAATCTCAAACAGTTAAAAGTGTAATGCCCCCCTCTTGATGCAACTGGGTTTGGGACTTAAGATAAATTATTTAAACCTTATTGCCTTAGACAGCACATTTCATGTAACACCTTTCATTTAAGATGTAAATGCTTTTCATGCAAAAATGTCAAAGGACTCTGAAAAGCTGGATATTTTGATACCAGTTTTTAAGACAGGGAAACTGAGTCTTAGAAAAGTGGCAAGTTTTGCATATGATGACACAGGCTGGCAATGACAGTAAGATTGGAAACCAAATCTCCATTTTCTGTGCAAACCACTAGATCATGCTGCCTTCAGAAATCAGCTTTCCATTCCACTCCTCATCAGGAGGAAGAATTAATTGATGTATGTAAGACATTGAAGTAAGCGGGTAGAAAAATTCTGTGTGAGTGCACGATATCATGAATATTTCCTATTATATGGACAATGGACATTTTGGTCAAATAATCTCTGGAGAATCAGGACTGAGCTGAACAGAAGTATTAGCATATCAGAGCTATTGCATATCAGAGAAAGCAACACTTTCTTGAAAAGCTACTTTTTTCACAATAAAGACGCTACTTTTTCCATTGCATGTTCATTTTTAAAAGCACAATACAGCCATATTATACAGAGACAGTTTCGAACAATAATGTGTGGTAATGTGTCCAGTAACCTTTATTCTGTTTCTTTCTGCAGAAGTTCACTAAGGATAATGCATACAGCTAAGAAAAGGAATTTGAAATTTAAGAGAAGCAAAAAGCCAGCATAAAATCAGAGGTTCAGCTGTGTATTAAAACGTTCTTTTGAGAGGTCGAGAAATTGATCATGGGTGAGCTAGCAGAAGATATTGAGCCTTAAACTGCTTTTTTTTTTTCTTGCTTAAAAAGACAAAGTCAGACCCAACTTGTTACTGGAGCTTTAGAGCCCCGCAGCAGCATGCAATTTGTGACTAAGGAGCAACACAACTCCCTTACATGGTTCCCGCACCAGGCAGCAGCTTCTGCTCTCAAAACCCTCCTCTTTTCCTTGCATTGCCATTGTCTTCACTCTTAGTGTCTCAGAGTATCTTTTTAATTGCTTATCAAATGGATAGTTATTGTATCATAAAATCTTCAAAGCCATTTCCCAGTCCCATTCAGTTGTGGAGCTGAACTTTTATACAATGATATATCACAATGGATTATGCTAATAAGCTTGTTAATAGCTCTAGCGGTGTTAACTGAACGCATTAAAACAAACTGGTCCTTGCAATAGATTGGGAAATGTTTTATAAGGGGCATGTGATCTAAGAGCAGCCATGACAAGGCTAGTAAATAATAGCAGAAACTGGCATGACTAAAGAAATACTCACCTAAATTATTTATATGTTAATCAAAAATACAGTTGTTAAGCAATATCATTAGTTCATTACTAATTGGTTTATGGATTTGTGATGAATTACTTATTTGCATGCAATGTAAACCCTCAGCCTTTTGTTCAACATTTCTATCCTTCGAATCTTGCAGGTTTCCTCTCTGCAGCCCTCTTCCTTCACTAAAATGATTACATCAGCTTGTCAGAGAAAGTAGATTTTCAAGGTAAAGACATAATTTTCTTTTGCAATGTATGCAATATATTATTGTCATATATTTTTTAAAAGTCATAATATATCAGCGTTTCGTGCTTGAGAGATATGCAATTAATGCTATACAGTGTATATTTCTCCTTAACCTCCACCAAAAATCCTACGCTTTGAACATTTATTAGTAGCGGAGACAGTGATCTTGTTTCATTCATATATATCAAGTTGGGTTGTCAGGCACGTTATTGTGGGGAATGTTAAATTCCACTTTAGTTATAATCAGACTGGGCTGGATATAACCAAAGGACTAAGCACACCTCTGGATCTGTTGTGGAACATCCTAGAGACATGGGAGGATGATCTGCACAAAGGTGAAGATAGGCTTTTCATGGGGTGCCTGAACTCATCAGCAAGTTTCTTAATTCAGAACTGCAGGCTCTCAGCAAGCACTTCTCTTCTTCTCTTTCCATCTTTTCCTCATCTTCTTATTGCAGCTCCTTCCTGTCCTCTCCTCTGTTTTTTGATTTCCATTTCCCTCTGTGCAACACTTTTCCTTTCCAGTTGTCCCACTCTGCGCAACACAGTAACCTGTGTTCCCAGCTCTCACCCATTTTTTTCCAGCCTCGCTACTTCAGACTGCAGTCTCTAGACCCAGGAACTATCTCTACACTACTTCCATTTTTGAGGGCTTTTCCCTGTAAGGAGTGCTTAGACTTCCCCTTCCCTTCCTCTTTCCTTCTTCACTTTTCTTTCCAAAGCCTTGCTACTGCAGAATCATGTAAGCCATTAATATAATTAAATGAAATTAATATTGTCTATCAGCTTGGCACACTTTCTTTTGAACAAATTTCACTTTTCTCTCTCTTGGAATGCAAATAAGAATAATAATTATTTCATATTTAGAAAATATATTCTTCAAGGAGGTGGGAATCAGTATAAGTTTCGCAGAGATTTTTCACCTGTTATTGTTAAGAAGAAGTTCCAGATGTATTAATGAAAATAGGCCCAGAAAAAACCAACAGTTCAGGATATGAAAGCAAGATTCTGTGAACAAAAACTAATCTGAATGGAGGATAACTCTTTTCTAAACTGGTCTCTCTATGTAAGGACTAAACAAATCCCACCTTTCAAACATATCCTACACTTGATTTGTGTTTCCCTTACACAAGTCTATCTTCTGAATATCTTGAAACCCTTCGATCAGTTGACCTCCTAGGGTTTTGCCTTTGCAAGCACAGAGATTGTAGTGCATTTTCCAGCAGCTGCAGGTTGTTTTTCTTCAATATTTATCATCCACAATCTGCCTTAGCCCAGCAAGACATGCATCACAGTCTAATCCAAGCAAGATTCACAAGTGCAATAGAGCACTGGCCAAAATGAAAAAGAAAGTGAAAGGTGACACAGAAAAAGATAACTGAAGATAAGGACAACTTTGAATGGTGTGGTGAAGCAAATTTATTATTATTAATAATAATTTATTATATTATAATGGTAATAACAATATGACACAGTATAAAGGGATAGCAAGAGAGGGCATCTGCTCCCCAAAGATTTCTTGTCCAAATAGATGAAGGTAGACAAGCTATCAGGAAGTGAAACTTCACATTTGCACTGCTCTGGCTCAGCAGAGGCTGAAACCCTGGTCCTGCTCTGTGCACGTCCGTTGCTAATTGCAGGACACCTGCACAAGGTGGCCTACCAAAGCTCAGGCCACTCGGTGTCCCACCCATTCCCCAAAACAGTCAAGCTTAAGTTTCATCTTCTCTGTTATAAACACAGAATGGATTTGGATTGAGATCTAACATGGACCTCTACATGAGGTGCGAGGTGTTTGGGATGGAGTCCAGTGGTCTGACCCACAGCTGTAGCCAAAGAGCTGAAGCAAATTGTCCAAGCCTGCACAGGAGGTCAGTGACAGAAATAGAAAATAGCATCCAGTTCATCCATGCCTTGCTTCAGTACCACATGCAAGTAAATATTGTAAATAGCTTCATACAATTCTCTATTTCTCTGTGGTATAGACCTTATGTCAGAAAAATCCATGTCCAGAGGTCCTCTTTAAACTAATCTTGGATGAATGCAGAAACTCTGATGAGGTTCTTTAAACTCCTTATTCCCTGTTGAAAGACAAAAAGAGAAAGGATTCCTATTTTTCAAGCAAATTAGGCCTGTAGAAATGTGACAACTGACTATGAAAAATGAAATTTCCCACTGACCTCTCACAGAATAAGAAAGCCAACATGTACATTGAGTCCCTTCTTCGCTGCTCATTCATTGCAATCTTGACCCTGTGAAACTACGTTTGAGAAGTGGAAGAAAATAAAATATTTTCTCTATGATCCTTCAGTTCTTAGCGCTTTGCTGACACAAGATGAATTTGGGAGTTATGTTAGTCTCCTTCCTTATACCCAGAAAGCAGATTTTTGTATGAGCCATTTAGTAATAAACTGTTTCTGAAATCCTAAAAAATTTGTCAAAACAGGTAACTTTCACTTAATTTCAGATCCTTTCAGCATAGAATATGAGATTTAATGCTTTTTCTATGGAAAGACCAAGTCACAACAAAATTATTCCAGCTTGCAACCTGATTAGACTTAGCACCCCAATTTTAGATAGCTAAAACTAGGTGAGATAGCTCCCACCTCACGTGCCTCTGAAGAAGGATCTGGCTGAGTCCAGCAGATATAAAAACATGGAATTTTCTGAGCGGGATGTAAAGACCTTCACCTTGCCTAGCTAGAATTATATTACCTGCTCAATATCTGAATTTGCTGATGCTGACGTTGCACTTCCATGTGGGAATTACTGGAGCTGTAAGTAATGCAAATCCTTGGTTACACGTGCAAAATTGAGAATGAAACTATAGCAGCTCATTTAAGTGTGTGGAGGCCAGCACAACTCAACTACCGCAGCAGAGTCACTCCTAATCCCCAGCAGCGAACACGAGCCAAATCCTTTTTCTGAAGCAGGGAGGGAAGGCTTTGGCTGACCTCGGTCAGCAAACAGAAACCCATTCTCTCTCTCACTGTTGTCTTACAGCTCTTGGCCTGCCTTCCTCCATCTACGGTGACACACTCATGTGTACATAGATGTTTGTGGAAAGAATCAGCTTTGGCCCCATGTTCGTGCTTTGGTTCACCCTGAGCCCCCTAGCTGCCACCAGTCCCAGCACGTGTGCCAAAATGTGACCGGTATTGGCTTTGGTGATCCAGCTGTCATGGGCTTCGGGGTGCCAGAACACCCCTTAGACACCCCTCGGACACCCGCAGGCTTTGAAACCCTAGAGAAGTTTTGGGTAGTGAGTTGTCATCTCCAGAATGTCGTGTTTCCTTTCAAGGAAGGGGTGAAGGGAACTCTTCCTCACCCTCTGAAGCTGCTTTCTCCTTGGCTCCTTCCCAGGTCTCACCTTCTCACTTCTCTACTCAGGGAGTTGCTTGGCCAAAGAAAGCAGTACAGGTGAGACTGCTCACTGGTGTGCATCACTCATGCAAAAGGAGGTGTCAAGCTGGAAGCAGTTCCCAAGGAGTGAGCCCAATACACTCTAGAACGACAACCATTAAGGAAAAAAACAACAGTCACCAGTAGATGTCTGCCTACGAACAAAGCTGGGATGAAAAGGAGAAGAAATCCCACTTTTTGTTAGCCTGATTGTCAAAAAAAAGCACACAGAAAGAATCAACTAGCTACAAGGAACGAAGTAAGTGATCTCTTCCCATTATAATCAGGACACAGAGCCTATGATATCTCTGGGAGCTCAATCTAAATAAGGCCCTATCCTCTCGTCTCTTTCACATTATGAATAAAAACATGAAATTAGTTTTATGTCAGAAGAACAACCCTTAAGACACTTGTAACTTATAATTATAATTTCTAAGCTGTTTGGCTTGTCAGTATCAAGGAATTCACAGGCCAAGACTTCCAGGATTTTATAGGCTGAGACATGCTGTGCTAGCTACTGAAAATTAACTATGAATCGCTCATCTGCATCCTGATTTATTAACTACAGTGAGAAACAGAAAGTTTAAAAATGTACTATATGTGCATAGCCTGCTAGCATGGAAGAAGCCACTAGCTGTGTTCTGCTCCTAGTCAATAAACTACTAGCAATGGATAAATGTAGGGGGTTTCTTCCCGAAAAAGTATTTAGGTTTTTTCTTGTACACAAGTGCTGCAAAATTTTCATCTTCACTCAAGAGCAGAGCTGGCCAGTGTCAATTTCAGGATTCTGCCAGATTCACACGTAGCAAAAAAAAAAAAGAAGATGTCTTCAGACTCTTTGCTATACAAAATTCCATTCCCTTGCTAGGTCTGGCTGCAAAATGGTAGCATCGCCTGTGATACGTTTTGAAAGAATATTTTTAATATACTTTGAATAAGAATTCTGAGATGAGGGCTGACCAAAAAAAAAGGCAGGAGCTGAAGTTCACTTCAGGTTTTCAGCATTTGCCATAAACCGGGAAAATAAACTACAAAAACAAAATACTATTGGCAAAAAAATAATATCCAAGATATTTCAAGGGCAGTCTTTATCAAAATTTTGTTCTTCTAAAAAAAAGTGCTTACCTTGTCAGGGGTACCATTCCCTGATTTTACAGTTTTTCCAGGTGCTATTTTCCTTCCAGCTTTGACATTTTCTTCTTATAGTAACACCACTGAAACTCTATCCTTTCTTATTGTTTTGAGGATATAAGGGGCTTGTGTGTATTCCAGATTTTGTTTTGTGGGAGGCAGAGTGGGGGTTTTTGATATCAAAGTCAGCTAGTTCCATTTTTTAAGTGGAACACTGTAACAGCAACACAGCCTGGCTCTTTAGAATGCATTAAATGATAGAACTTAGTTTCCTAAAATAAAGGCAGGTAACAATCATTCTCATCATCTTTTGATGGAGGAATGTGGACACATGGGGCTGAAATGGCTTGCCCAGCTTCTTACAGTTCTGAGTATGAAGGTCAAGAGAAGGACATACATCTTTGATTTCTGTCCCCTGCATCCTGCAACAGGACCCCATGAGAGGTACTACTTTAATGTAGTTCCCAAAGATCTTTTTTTTTACAGTTTCTTCCCACATTGTTTCTTTTTAGCAATGTTGCCTGTCTTACTTCTCCCCCTCCCCACCTATGGACTTTCATGATGCACTCCTTCACTGTCTGCAATTTAAAAAATTTCAATTCATCAGAAATGGGTCAAAGCCAAAAAGAATAATCTCCAGAATCTCAAGGGTTCTGATTATATCAGATCCATTTCTAAATCACTACTGATTTTTATTTTGCAAGATCAAAATCCAATGACAATAATTTGAATAATTGAATCACTGTTGTGCCACTTATGTGTACAAAGTTATAATTAGACCTGGGACGCTGACCTTAATTTTCCTTTTTTGTGAACAGAGCATTTCTGAACTTCTAATAGCACTGATGTTCAGCCAAACACGAAATAGAATTTGAAATTATATTTTAAGGAGCAAAGAAGCACAAATAAAGACCATGTTCTTGACTCTGGTATTAAAAAAGGCTTTTCAGAGTTTATACATTCTGGCTATGACAGAGTTAAATGGCTGATCACAGATTTGTGATATATATATTGACTGTACCAGATTAAAAGTTAGACTTTATTTGTAGCATAAATCTGGTAGATGAATATGTAATGTACGTTCTTCTTTTATTGCGGTCATAGAATACTCTGAAACTTTAACCCCCAGAATGCTATCTACATATTTCCCTCCATATTTTGTAATCACAGAAATAATCACATTAGTTGTTGGATACCTTTTAGCAATACACTCTTCTTTTAGTAAATAAAAAAGACTGCCACTTTCCATCACTTCACAACACCTAGAAAGACAGTAAAATCTTCAGAGCAATTGTGTCTTTCTTTTGCTCGCTCTCGCACACGTTCCCTCTAGAGAAGCAGATGTTTGACTTGTCTCATGTAAAAGGCAAAAATTGAGTTACAGCTTCAGATTGCAAGATTTGCAATGTTTGCTACAGTTTATTAATGTTAACCAAATAAAAATGACATTAGTGAAAAAGATCTACATGATATCTCAGAACTCCCAAGATTAGGCCAGATGGTCACTTCTAACTGATATAATCTAGTAAGCTCTGTTGAGAGACAGGCTATTGATTGAATTTCTGACTTTAAATGCAAGCCCCATATCTGCACATGTCCACAGTGATATCAGTTGCTTGAAATCCAATACAGAGGTGTAGATTGGGAGATGATGTTAGTTGCTACCTATTAAAACTGTCAATTCCATCTGTTGTCTAACACTTTAAAATACTGAGTGTAGTTTTTAATAGATCACTATTAGATTAAGAAGCCGTATATTAAGGCTCTTACTAGCTGAGAAGCGTGGGTAAATGTGTAATTAAATGACACAATGGAAAAGGAACTCTGTTGGCTGGAACTGGCCCAAATTAGCATCCAGCAGGAAGCAAATGCTGTGATTTAGGACTTCTGCGGCCACCAGACTTCCCTAAAAATGAATAATGTGCAGCCCTATTGAAATTCTCTTTACAAGCAAGTATATCATGATTAAAATGTGGAAGTGTTGCGAGGATTATGATTATCCAGCTCCCCGTACTGCGCTTCCACAGGTACTTCAGCGACTCTGTACATCTGCCAAACTGCCAGGCTCTGATGACATTCCCAGAAGGGCTGTCTCAGATGGCTGTTGACAGCCCCATCAAAGCCATGTTTCTGGAAAGACGCAGTCCCGAACGGCCCATATCCCCCAGAATATAGTTGGAAACCATGGTTGGGGGTCCCGGGGTTATGTATAGGGTGGTGGTCCAACCTGCCCCTTCCCCACAGGTGTGCTGCATCTCCAGGTAGTGGCCAGGTACCAAGGGCTGATAGGGAGGGAGGGCAATGGACAGCCACTTCCAGCCCAAAATCCAGCAGCTGTTGCTGCTTCAATTTAATCGGAGAGGGAAACTGCCCTCCTTGAGCCATATGTATAACCAGTATGACCACAGGAAAGGGAGAGCTCCTGCGAGGCGGAGGGGTAAGAGAGACAAAAATGTGGGAATGTATCTTAAATGCAGACACATAGACAGAGGAATTCCTTTCTTTATAGCTCCCAGTATTTGTATGTAGAAGCAAAATGAACATCCCCAATATGCTGGAAGAAAAGCAGTAGGAGTCCTCCCTGGAAAGGGCCTGGAAGCAGGTTTCTCATAAAAACTGATGGTTTATTTTTTTCATAAAGTTTCTTTAGAATAAGCAAGTAATCTCCTAATTGCTGACCCTAGCTGGGCCAATGCCTCCCAAAATAGAAGAGAACGTGGGCTAAGATGAAACACCGCTCTGGGGTTTTTTGTGCTCCTTTTGCATTAACTTTCAGAAGACACTTCAGTTTAAATACAAATTTTCAGAGCAGCATTATGGTGACCTGTGGAGGATGCAAAAGATTTTTCAAGAGATAAGTGTTTGGAAACGACTCGAAAAACTCTGTTTGCAAACTGCTAGTGAGCTGTAGTCAAAACAGCTTTAAAAATTCCCCCTATACACCACAAGAAGAGTTTTGGAAACATAAAGTCTCTTCGTGTTATTAACCAGTACAAGGTACATGAAACATTCATGGAAAATGAATGTTAAGCGAATACTACAGTATACTCATAGAATACAAATTGTGAATTCAGAAACACTGTATTCCCAGCAGATATGCAATTTGAAGAATTATGCTCATTCCAGACAGAAACAGAGACAATATTGTGTGATGTACCTGATAAATTAACCAGCAAAGGTCCAGTTGGATGCATCAAAACAAATCTGTAGGACCAGAAATATTTCTGGGTAGCATTAAACTACTTAGAATAACAAATATCTTCAAGAAAATCAAAAGTTGCTATACAGATTATTCACAAAAACAATAAAAATTCAGCAAACGGATCATTTACTCAGTTCTGCTTGCTGCTTACTATGGTAAGAGCAGAAACTGTCCTTCATGAAATAAGAACCTTCATGATCCCTTTCTCATAGGTTTGAAACACTTGGTATCACACAGCAGTACAGATGTAGCAAGTATTTCAAATGTGGAGAGCAGCAATTTTCATTTCACTGTGGCTCTCTTTTAAGGGATTGTGATTCTCCAGCCTGGTCACTTTGGTGGGACTCTCCCTGATATGACCAGGACCACCAAAACCACCAACAGAGCTTTTACAATGGATTTTGTAAGAGCTAAATCTTTATAACACGTGAATGGATAGAGAAAGGATGGGTGTTTCAAAGCTTTCAGCGTGCTTTAAACTAAAGGTGTTAACTTTAATTACCTCACTGAGCCACTGAAAAATCCTGCTTCATAACCCAGACTTCATCAAACTAAAGGTTAAAAATATCACATCCATTTTAAACTTTTTTCTTACCCCAAAGGGTAGGAGAAAAATTGTGACTGTAATAAATGGTTCTTTTAAACAGCTAATAGGCTTTCTGATGGATGTTGTCAAATGAGACCTGGGAAATTAGTAGCTAAATATAAAAAATATTATTTTAGTATAATTTCTGTCCCTCCCTTCTCCAGCAGAAATAGCAATTCATAAAAGGAACCAGCACGATGGCAGAATCTAAGTCATGGCAAAATATTTGCTAGAGCTACAAAGGCTAACAAACAAGTTAGTTGGGTTTTTTTAGGTAGAGGCTGCATTTAGCCACAGAATAGATGGGAGGAGTTGCATAAACATAAGCAATTCAAGTTGCACCTTACCCCACGACACACATCACATACAAGGGGGGGTTCCAAGGTTCACAGACAGTGCAGGCTCCCCTACCATATGAATTTTTGGTTACTCCTTTCCTTTACACCCAGGACTTCTAAGCAACCTGTTAGACTCATCATTCCCTCCAGGACTTGTTATGCTTATGAGTGGATTTGTATTTGTGTCCTTGCAGGAATCAAATGATAATTTTAAAGAGGAAGGAAACCAGTAGCTGAATTTCCAAAATAAGATATTAGAGGAATGATGACACTGGAAATCACAAATTGGAGATGGAAAAAAAAATTAACCAACTATAGTATAAACTAATTACAGTGAACTACATACACATGCACACACACATTCACTCGTACTTACAGCTAGCCTCAAAAAAATAAAGACACAGTATTTCAGCAGACCAAGGAAAAGCGAGATCATGAACATTGCATAAGATGATTAAGGGGATAGCATCAAACATATGGAATATTCTCATGCTAAAATACACAGAGGATTCCATTGCTATTGAATTTTCACCAGCTGCCAATTTTGCTAATACTGTTATGAGAACACACGGATGGGACATGCTTTGAGACTAGCACCAAGGGGGATCAACGTTGCTAACTGCAGAGCCTTTATCCACCTCTCTCCGAAACTGTCCTTAACCCATACACTTCTGCCATGGTATTTTCCAGCCCCAGCTCAGAGCTGCTGTTTCTTTCTAGTTGGAACTGTGCTGGAGATGCAAGTGTTGTAGCAGGGGAAGAAGAGACAGGGGCTAAGAGAAAGACGGAGAAAAAGAAAAAGAGACAGGGGCATCTGAAGGCTCTTTCCTACTCCCTGCTTGCTCCCTTCCTCCTCAGGCAAAGTGCACAATGCAGGAATCAGACTTTGATAAAGCATGCAGCACTGTCATGGTTTAACCCCAGCCAGCAACTAAGCACCACACAGCCGCTCACTCACTCCCCCCCACCCAGTGGGATGGGGGAGAAAATCGGGAAAAGAAGTAAAACTTGTGGGTTGAGATAAGAACGGTTTAATAGAACAGAAAAGAAGAAACTAATAATGATAATGATAACACTAATAAAATGACAAAATAGGATTGGAATGTACAAATGATGCACAGTACCATTGCTCACCACCTGCCAATCGACACCCAGTAAGTCCCAGAGCGGCAATCCCCCACCCCCACTTCCCAGTTCCTATACTAGATGGGACGTCCCATGGTATGGAATACCCCATTGGCCACTTTGGGTCAGGTGCCCTGGCTGTGTCCTGTGCCAACTTCTTGTGCCCCTCCAGCTTTCTCGCTGGCTGGGCATGAGAAGCTGAAAAATCCTTGACTTTAGACTAAACACTACTTAGCAACAACTGAAAACATCAGTGTGTTATCAACATTCTTCTCATACTGAACCCAAAACATAGCACTGTACCAGCTAGTAGGAAGACAATTAACTCTATCCCAGCTGAAACCAGGACAAGCACCCAACAGCCTCCACAGAGCACAGTCTGCCCAGTGGGAGCCACTGAATGCAGAGCAGGGTTGAAAACCTGTTGCCTTCTGAAGAAGTTCTCCTGAGTGCTGAACTCTTTCAAAAAAACTGACCTGAGTTGTGGCCACTGAGCAATTTTGAAAATTGGTTCCCTGTGAGCCTGAAATGCCTAATATTCACCAGCACCTAAGTGCAAGTGCATTGCAAGCAAGAGCTTGAACCTCAGTGCTGGGATAACTGAGTTTCTGATTTTGCATAGTAAATATCATCAGGTCAGTTATGTACCTGTCCTTGCCCATCCTTGCATTAGTAAGACTTGCTCACATAAGTAGTGGTTACTGAATCATGTCCTTTTTTTCCCCCAGTATTTTCAATTCCTGATGAAGGAGGGGGTGACCTGCCTGTTACAGACACATTGAGTAAGACTGTCCTTTCTAACAAGTTATTGCAACCATTGTTCTTTTTGTAAGTTATTTAGGTTTAGTTATTCGTAATATCACTTAGCATAATTTTTTTCTCCACTTACATCATTATTGTAACAATAAGTGTCACCAATGCAGCGGCAAGAGCAACCCAGAGAAAAGATTGCAACTCATTATCATTCATTACTGTAGTGAAGAGAGATTAGAAACATAATGGAAACTGAGAGAAGATGTACCTTAGTGTCACTTACCTTGTACTTCGCTCGGAGCCGGGAACTTCCATGGGCTGTGATAGTGACTCAGTCACCGACTGCCAGTCGGTGACCTTGGGTGGGTCACTTGACCTTCCGATGACTTCATTGCCCCAGTGTAAGCTCGGATAAAAAGTACAAACACACGGAAACCTGGTGCTGTATTTGAGGAGAGCTTTCCTGCTTTTACGGCTATATTTTTGAGTTTATGTAGATAGAGCTGCTTAGTGAGTTATAGTTATTTAATACTTCCCATTATAAGGCCTCATTTTCAGATGTTGTAACTTTGCCAAATGCTAATAGTCTGAGCAGAAATGTTTCATGTTGTGTGACTGCCACAGTGTGACAAAAGAAGTAGTAGTAATATTTAGAATTTTAAGGATAATTTCTAAAGATGAAGAGTTTCTAAAGAAAAAAACTGGGGTTCGCTGTGTTAAAATAATTCTTACAACAATATCACAGACAAGCCTTCTGCTTTGATAGAGTAATATGATATTTGTCACGGACTGCCATCTCATCTGGGAACTTGCCTTTTGCCACCCTCTGAAAATCTACACTTTTTTAGCCAAATAATTCAGTTTTGTAAAAAATCTGTTTGCTGATGTTCACTGGAAAATAATTTTGATTTAGAGGCTAAAGTTATCTGAAAATTTCCATCAACATACAGAATGTCCTACTGTCTCATTAGTCTAAACAGGCTGAGCCTACAGGCAGGGGCCATCGCTGGACTGAGCACACTTCATCCCCTCACAGCTCCTGTGCAGGACTGGAGGACCTGTGTGCTAGTTCTGGTCCAGAGAAAGACTTACTCTTCACTATCTCCATCCGACGGTGGCCTTTGGTTTTTCACTAGTACCTGAGCCATGAGGAGAAGAGGAAAGTGGTGAATGTTCAAATGCTTTTCATTTTCTAGGCTTGCTACAGTCACACATTAGCTCATGCTATGGTGAGGAAGAGCAATCAGTCCAGACTCCAGTAACAACTAGCTTATAAAGTTGTTCTAGGAATGAAACTATGAACATGTCCATATTGTAGCTGAATGGTGCAATGATAGCACATGAAAAGATATTTGATCTATTTTTATTTAATACGAAGGTGTCATACACTTTGGATATCTACTGCAAGGAAGACCCAAGGTATGTATGGTCTGTACTGATTCTGGGTGTTTTGTCCAACAGCTGAAGGACAAGCTGCTGCATCATCACCTTGCTACTACAACAATGAAGGTCAAAGCAGAGTCAGACAGCCTCCACATGGCAAGATTCTGCTTCTTGACTACAATATAGCTTCATGCTCTGAGGCCTAACGCTTTATCTGCACAGTCACAAGTTTCTCTGACAGCAAACTCAGGATATAATGCCAGGTACAAACATCCAAGTGGTCTTCACATGAGCTAGATGAAGTAGAAGTTTATCTGTGAATGCACATAACTCAAGTTTTGCTCCTGTGAATGCACATAACTCAAGTTTTGCTCTACTGTGTCTACAATGATTCAGCTAGACCACCTAGATGAGTTTTGACTCCACTGAATACCTCTGCTCTGCAGTATGCCATGTGGATTCATACATCAGGAAAGAAACAGTGCCCAAAATCCAAACTTCTAGAGATGAGCTGGATGAATGACATGCATTATGTCCTTTCCTTCTCCAGTCAATGGCACTAAGAAGTAATCTTAATAGTATCTCCCAAACGCACAGGTGTGGGGAGAGATGGTGGGGGGAAAAACATCCGCAAAATATGTTCCTGATCTTGGAAATCAAAGCTCCAAAGTCACTAAACACAGATATTCACCTTACATTTAGGATTTTCTGAGGGACAAGAGGTGCAGACTGAGCCTGGTGAGGAGGGAACATCAGCAGGTTTTTCAGAAGCTCTTAGCATGTAAGTGGGTAGTAATTCTCCCGAGTGCACAGCCAGACAAGTGCTGAGGATGTTGGATCCCACTCTCAGTATAAACTGATATTTGGAAATGGTCCAGGACACTCTGACAAAATCTTTCTTTAATATGAAAATGACACCTTACTGAAAGCTTCCTATAGGAGAATTCTTCATGTAACACATGCCATAGGACACAGTGGGTCACTGAATTCTGTCCCTTATTATCACAGGCAATGGGTGCTACATAATTTCATCCACAAATTTACCAAGGTCTATCATATTATTAATTAAGGTTGCTTGGGTTTGGATTTTCTTCCCTACTTATCCTATTAAAAGACTGTTCTAAAATTTATCTGATAGGTAGAAGTCTTTGAGTTATCATGCTAGTTTCAATGAAACTTTCATCAGGAAAAGCTTCACGGTTTCTAGGTTGGAATTTCTCATCAGATTTCTGCTAGGATAGCAAATAGTTTACTGATGAGTAAGTTTGGATGTGGGAGGTAAAGACTATTGGTCTGTGATCTTGATGAGGGAGGCAAGTTCTTGATCCAAACAAGGAAAAGCATTATGTCAGGGTTTCCTTCATCTCAGGAAAGCTGACCTGACCACTAAACCTTTGTCTGGGAGGGTATGAGGATCTTTTATCAGAATGGGGCTTGGCTTTCCAGAGTCCTGTTTGCTTTTTCCTACATGAAGAAAACTGAAAATTTGATATTCCAAAATTTTCAGCAGACAATTTTATGGTTTCCCATTCACATTTATGCATAGCAACAGAAGAAGAATATTGCCAACACTGAGCTTTCAAAAATAATGAGCTCGGCCTTCAAAATCGTGACTGGGCTAAAAATTCTGATCTTTCAAAATAATATCATTGAGGTTCTTGTCTCATGAATTTGACTTTGCAGTTCATGAGCTAGAAAATTTGGTTTATTAAATGACAACTGATCTTTTCACTTAAGTCAGTGAATTTAGGTCTTTGAGTTTTATACATTCCCAAGTTAATTTTAAGAGGTTGATTCAGCCTACATTGCAGAGATTTTTGGAGGCAGAGACACTGAACAGCTTCAGTAACTTAGTACTGTATTCAGAGCCATGCAGAAAACATTGTATTCGAGGAGCAAGTGATCTTGGGCAAGGCACAACTGCTCTATTGGGCCTCAGACTTAGGGCTTGAGAAGCCCCTATGTTAGCATGAGTCGTCGCTGTACGGGAATCTGCTGCAGTGGCCTGTGTTGCATGCTGGTGGGGGTTATGACAGGTATCACACTCATACCTCTCAGGAGAATATGGGGGGGGTTGTTGCACAAACACCACAGTATGGGAGAAGAAGAAACCTGTCATGGTCTTCATCTACACAGCATGCCATGGGAAAATCCATCAGGCGTCCATTGATGCTGCATGAGCACGGGGTTCCCAGCATCTGAAGCAGCATAAGATTTACCCATTACCTGTATATTTCCCTTTTTATTCTATCTTGCGAAACTGGCTATTTTATTATGCCACTTGTTGTCAGATCTTTCTTGCTGAGATCCAGAAAGAGCCTTGCATTGTGTGTCCCTCTCTGTTGCAGAACAAGTGCAAGCTTCAAAATTCAGGAATTTTAAAGCTATCTGTGCCCCAGTCCGATAGCAGAGATCACCAGCTTGCTTCCTCTTAAGCACAGCATGGATGTGGTGAACTGTTTTCAGTTTGGTGAATAGCCACCAATGTGGACAGAAAGATCATGAATTGCTTCATTTAAAGAGCTGATGCCAGTCGTGAAACCCACTCTTCACTGTGTAGATGTTGGCAGCATCCCCAAATACATGAGGTAATTAAACAAATTAATAGAAAGTACTAGTAAGAAGTAATTAATTTAATCTAAAAATGTTGTTCAGGTCATAAGTAGCTCCTAGTGGTTTCTGGTTCTGGAGGTTTTTTAAGTAGCATTTGTTAGAGAAAAAACACTGCTATTATTGCCTTTTTTGAAACAAAGTACTGCAGCTGCTAATGCAAGCTCTAATTAAATGCACAAGTCTGAATTTGATATTTGCTGCTGTCTCATGTCATTTCTTAACTCAAACTGCAAGACAGACTCAGACCTGACACCTCTGGATCTTTCATAGAATATTCTTCCCTCCGTACAGATTTCTCTGTCATCAAAAATGTGGCTCAGATATTTGTGTGGGTATGTGTGTGGGTAATGGATGGAAATTTAACAAGCTTTTATTATCCACTGTTAGCATTAGCCTGATCTTTTGGTTAGTTGGGAGTTAATTGCCAAAAGGTTTTATGGTGTATCTAATTGGCTCAGTCATCCTTCTATGCCATGAACCCTACCAGACCGCCAGTGTGCCCTGAACTCAAACGGAGGGTAAGAGCCCATCAGTTATTTAGTATGTGCTAGAAGCATGCATTTTCTTTTCACTCCATGTGAAAATAGTTAACCACAAGGAAAGAGTCCCACCCCTCCACTTTGCAAAATGGTGAAATTAAGTTTTCCGTACAGCTACCAGGGGACTGCAGTAAATTACCCTGGTAACAGAGTTTACATTGATTCTGAAAAAAGCACTTGTCCATATGTAACAACGATAACCTTTTAGAAGGTTTGGAAAACAAATCTGACACCCCATTAAAAGGCAAATGATTTTTTCTCCACACAAGAAAAAGAAACTTTTAAGACATAGAAGGCTATTAATAAATAATGGGGCTTTTTTATAGGAAAGGCTGACATGAAAGCTTAAGCTATAAACTGTATCAGAGGCAGTATTTTGACTTGTGTGGTTTATTTGTCAAAGCAGTGAGATGGGATCTCATTTTTATTAGCTGCACAAAAGATATTTTATTGAATGTCACATTGTAATTTGATTTTAAAAGGAATAGAAAAAATTACATTTTCTCGGATACGTAATACTGCAAAAACATGATAGTCATACTAACCACTAACCACAATGAGTAGTAATATAAGCCCTACAAAATATACACTAGTACCTTACCAATGGAAATGTGTATTTTGAGATTCCATGTACCAGAATATGTTTCCTGAATCCAGTTTCATTTACAACTGTCAGAATAATATATATAAAAAATATATGCAAGTTATTAAATTATGTATGTAAACAGCTAACATAAGAGTTAGATTTGAGGAGAAGGACAGCTTTTAATATTTTAAAATTTGTCTTCAAGCTCATTCACATAGTTCATTTCTTTACGAGAAAAAGATCATAGCTGAATGCAGTGGAGAACAGTGATCAATACCTCAGTATAACGGGAATGGGAGTAAAGAGACCCAACATAATGTCAAGTAGCCTGTATAGATTATGTTGGTTTTCACTTTGCCGTTGACTCCCTGAAGGTTGTTTAGCCTCCCTTGGTCCACCTCCATGTCCATGCTTGGGAGCACTACTGCCAAAGGTAGCAAGAAGGCTCAATGTCTGAAGAAAGATGCAGCTTCCAGCACTGTTGCTGGTGCCAGTTTTGTCACAAAATACAGTGGCATCATCCCTGGTTGGGCAGCCTGGCCTTGATCAAAGCATGAGAGCATTATCGTGGAGTGCTCAGCCCCTTCTCCTCCCCTCCAAAGCCACCTCACCACGCTGTTCAGCCCTGTCACACATGGATGGTGAGCCCATACCCAACATATGCCAACCAAATGCGTTATTACAACTCACAGGTAACATCCATTACTACTCAGACTGATCATCGTTACTCAACTCCCCAACAAGAAACACATGATTCAAGAGTGAGGTCCTAGTGACAGGGATGCATATTTTAATTGTTAATATTTTTATTAGCACTAACCCACTGAATTTTTATATTTACTTCGCACAGAGAGCAGTTTCCCAATTGCTCAGTTTCTACAAGTAAAATAGAGGGAAAACAGGCAATCCCACTGCTACTCCACCAATTTAAATCCTGTTTATCCCACTGAAGTTGTCACTGTCCTCCGGACCATTAGCAATCCTATACATCTTGCAAGAGTCTCTAACTCCTCAGCTGGAAGGAGGTTGCAACTCATCAGCTCCTCCTTCAAGATTCAGTATCCGATAGTGCCCAGCCTTGGATAATCTTATTTACATCGCAGCAGTTCTAGAAGAAACTCAATGCAGTAAGCACTTCACAAAGATTTATCAATTCATGGGCCTCACCAGGGACCTGATATAAACCCGAGGGAACTATGCAACATAAATGCTACTCCATCCCAAAAGGTGGAATTTAAAAACAGCTAAGGAAATTCCAGAGCCAAAATCGTATCCATTTGCAACACATCTTGCGCTGTTGAAATATTTGAGGCCAAAATCAGTAATGGCCTTTTTTGACATTAGTGTTTATTTTTGGGGACCTGACTACAGGACTGCAATGCAGGATGCATAAGCATATGTACAGCTCCTATAGGGTGCCTGCTGGAAAGTCCACACAGGGGTGTTGAACCATGCTGGAGTGCCTTTCAATGCTCAGAATCTCAAATACTTCAGTGCAATCATATTCCCTCTCACTTTTAAAATGAAAATTTTGTTCAAGAGGTGGAATAGAGATTGCTTTCCCAAACTGCATAATTAGGTAATTGGGGGATTTTTCTGAGAAGTAGATGTTCCTGTAGGCAGAAGAGGTTGGTCAAATTTTGTTGGTTCTCAGGTAAACACTATTTCAAAATCAGATCCCTACCATTTCCTCTTCCAGTTTGTTTTGAAAAGAAAGCCATAGCTCCCACTGCCCAGTGTTAAAAGCTCACTCCAAGAGAGCTGTAAGGTAGCTAACAAACAGCTCAAGTGCTCAGGGGAACTGAGATGGGGAAATGCCAGTTTCTGGCAGCTAATTGGGGTGAAACACAAGTGTGATAGTAACTGATAAGCCTGACAAGGGTAAGACAGTTCTGAACATGTAGAAAGGCACAATTCTGGGCTCTGGGGACCTCTCCAGTCAGAGAAGTTTGCAGAGGTTCTGGTTGGTTCTGGGATTAGGCAGGAGTACGTGCATGCACTTTTGAAAAATCCTTATGTTCTGCCTGAATGACCTAACCAAGCATTATGCTCTTTACTAAGACCTTAGAAATTTCTGGAAGTGAAATCAGAAGGTGTGAACAGAAATTCAGTAGAGCATTATATGCAGATGCCTTCATAAGGGGCAAGAGATGTTTAGAACATGAGCCCCATCAGCAGCCTCCCGAATCCTCAATGATCCTAAGAAATGGCCTCACTTCAGAGGTCCTACAGTAAACCTGTAATTTTGCAATTAATTCTACAAAATGTAGAAAAATATCCAAAGTAAAAAATGTTGTGTTTTTTTAAATACACCCAAAGGTAAGCTGTCAGGGCTCACAGACTCTTTTGATAGGTTGGGGTTTTTTAAGGAAGAAAATATCAACAGGTAACACCAAAGTACCACAGTACCTCCCATTTGCCTTACCTGTTTGTTTCTGTCAAATCTGTCTTTAGCCACCAGTAAGGGCCTCCAGTCTAGCTGTCCATAAATATTTGGAAAGCTCATAGAGAATATTCATTTGTGCCCGTTAACATTTTTTTATGCTGGGAGAGCTCAGTCTCTCCATTGCACGTGTATAATAGCACCAACGGTTGGAATAAGCCATATGGCCCCTTGTGTTTCCTGAATAGTTTAATTGGAATACCAAATATTCCTATAGCTACCACGTGTCCGACTTTTCCTAGCCAGTCACATTGGGTAGATGAGGGCAGCTCATCCCCGTCAGAGACAATACATTTATTCTGCAGGCAGACTCCAGATGAGAGGCACTCAGGTTACCACAGAGCAGCACAACACCTCCCACACACATACCTCTAAATTACAATCTTGCTTTTGGGAACAAAGGCCTTCCGCGAGGTCAGCTGGGCACCTCCCTGTACCCTCACCTCCTTATTGGTTTTTGCTCAAAACATTATTTTGCTACTCGGCTGTCAGGGTAACCGTACCCCTGCCAATCTTATTAGCATCTGCTTCATCTGATCATTAGCATACTTAATTTGCCAATTAGCATATCCTAATTGTTACTGGGCACCTGACAGTGCCCATAGCAAATTGTGCCAGAAAGAAAGCAAATGTGTCCACCCACCTGGCTGTCTCCACTGGAGTCTTCAGTAGTGCTCCCTGCTTCCACCTTACCTCTTCCTCTCACCAGCCACTTCAGGCAAGCATACATTTCGTGGCTGCTTTGCTAAATGACCCTGGGAAAACACCTGCTAATCCATCCCTGAAGCAGTTTTTGCATGCCCAGACTGGCTTCAGCTGCGGCGTGAGCCATGCATGCCTGTCCCTGACGTTGGACCCACAGATTAGGCTGCCATTCCTGCACCGCTGCCAGAGTGTATCTCGTCTTCTCATCTCCTACAGTCAAACGTCCAAGCATTTCAAGGTTTGGCCTATATCAGTAATTTCTTTGGTTTCTCTGTAGAATGGCAATAAAAAAATATTCCTCTTGCAGCATTATAGTAAGAGACCAGGCCACTTTTGAAGCACTTTCATATCCTTTTAGGGATAGCACCATAAAAATACAGTGTAACTAATGATGTCTTTGAGGTTTTAAGTCTGAGGATTTTTGTTTATTAATTATAAGACTTAAATGAAATTCAGATTTTTAAATTCTGCAGATGGTGACTAGCACATCAATATCCAAGTACTTATTAGATTTACAAGAACGTTGACTTTAAAGGAATTCAAACCAGATTTGTTCTATTAATATTACATTGTTGTGCCAACCTCGCAGCAGTCGGTATGTTACGAAGAAAATATCAGAGGGGTGGGGAAGTCCTCTGCAAAAGTTCAAAACACCACCACGGCTACAAACTTGATATTGCTCATCTTGGTCTAATATTCCCAACCTTTTCTTGACCCAGGATTCATAACCGACAAAAGGAAAACGTGAGGATGGCTCTTAGAGGGGGTTTGTTCCACCTACCCTCAAGATGTCTGTCATACAGACCTCTACACCCGAACAGTGTCACCAGCTCCCTTCAGTGTCAGTGAAAGGACTGTACTTCTGTGGTGTAGCTCATTTGAGCTATTTTACACGTCCTCTTCTTGAGGATGAGACAAATTGTTCTCAGAAAAGCTGGCCAGCTCGGATGTAAACCCCTAATTCCGCCAGATGAATCCTGCCTCCAGTCTGTTCCTCATAAACTCCATTGATTTACAAAACTGGTGCAGAGGGAGAGAGAGAGAAGAGTAGCTACTTCTGCGCATTTGTGCAACGAAATACAGGGTCTCGGCAGGGATGGGTGACCATCACCAGGGTGGCACCGGCGACTTGGGGGTCGCCCCTCTTCCTCCCCCACCAGAGTCAGCCTTGGCGCATCGGCTTGGGAAGGAGGCAGTGGAGCCTCGGGAAGGAGCAGGGAGCAGGACGGCGCAGGACCCTGGCGCTGGAGCAGCGTGTCCTCTTCCCCTTCACACAGGGCACTGTTGCCTTCCCTCGCCTGCATCTGTAAAAATCTCTTCTGTTATTAATTACCTTCGAACTTTTTGAAGTGAGAACAGGCTTACCATGTTATCCACGACACTGAAATTCACACTATCAGAATTATGTTATTTATTATTACTTTTCCCCGCTAAGAACTTATATCTTTTATTTTTACTAATTGCCAGAGCTTTGGTGGGAATTTAGTTGCTTTTCTGAAAGTTACCTTTCATTAAGCTGGAGTGTATCACTTTCAGAAATGCAGTAGTGTTCTTCTGTCATGTGAGCACTATTAAAAATGCCCCCTTTTGATGTGCAACCCCTTTAAATCTCCCTATATATGTGAAAGCCGTCTGGCTCTAAGGCAGGGGTTCTTATTTGGTTTTTTTACAACCTAGCAGAGAATAAAACTAATAAGTATTTCTCATTCTTTAAAGATTGATTTATTATCAGTTCCAAAAACATGCCTTTTCATTTGGAAAGTCATTTGCTCAGTTATGATTGCATATAAACAGCTGCTAAGGGTCAGCATGGGCCTTGGTGCTTGTTATTGCTTGCACTCCTTATGATTTTAGCTCAGCATAACTAGCAGTGGTGTCCTGGGATTCCAGAGTCTGTACTGATTACCAACAAAAGCCTCTTTAAGATCAGCAGAAGCAGTCTAGGGACTAATGGTGCCAAGGCAGTCTGAGGCACTGGAGCAATGCCCGAGGTCATAAAATGAGCAATGACAATTGCCCTGTCCTTGCTGATTTTATCAGCCTGAGAGTTTTTTAGTATCACACGGAAGACAAAAGGAATCTTTACTCCTGAATGATATTATCAGCTAACATGAACTGTTTGGGGCTTGGTTTTGGATTTTTGTTTTCTGTTTGGTTTTGTTGCTGGTCATTTACTGTGTTCAGAAAGGCAGGTGGATGTCTTAGTTATAATACATATAACGGCTTTACACCAGCGGCAGCTTCTTTCCCCAGCTGCTTTCTTAATATGTTTCTTTTGGAGAAAGGAAGAAAGAAAAAAGGGAAGTTTTACTATTTTATATGTATTTATATATGTTGTAAAGTGTATATTATTCTTACTTATGAATAGCTAAGCTGTATGTCACATTCACTTCATCAGTAGAGTTTTCATCCTGACTTAGGCTAAAATGAAAATGATCTGTGACTACCTCATCTCTCACTCCATATGAACATATCAGGAAACCAATATATGACTGGCACTCTGTGCAAAATGCAGAGGGATCAAATTGAAGGAGTGTTCAGGCTCCTTGAGCTGTGATCATTGAATGAAGAAGATTTCAAAGCATCATGGGAATTCCCCAGAAGTTACACCAGAGATGAATTTGGCCTTTAGAATGAAATTTTATACATCTTATTCACACACAGCAAAATGTTTCATCACAAGTGGAGACACTTTTTAAAAGAGTCTTAAAATTAATCCCAAATGAGGAAGCCTCTCTCCAAATGAGTGAAATTTGGCAGATCTACAAATTCAAACTGAGATGCATTAGCAGATCTTCTGTAGGGAAATTTGTATAATATCTGCCCACACTGTACCTGGTTCAAATCAGGGCTATCAGTCACATTTCTACTGAATTAAGTACATCACAGAAATAAAACATACCAATAAGCAGTTCAGGTTCACAGTGCTCTGAAGTACTGGCTATTCCCACTTCCAGTAGGAGTCACATATTTCAAGTACACTCAACTTCAGGAGCTCTCAGGCCCAGATTTACTAAAGTGCTTGGGCACCAAATTCAGTTGGCTTTTAAATAAGACCTGAACTCCTAAATCACTTGCCCATTTTTGAAGGGAAAAAACAAAAAACAAACAAACAAAAAAAAACAAACAAACAAAAAAAAACAAACAAAAAAAAAAATACTGAAAGCAGCTTCTAGGACCAAAGACAGCTTTTTTTCCTGTATGTGGATCTGTCATTCAAAACAGTCAGAGCTTGGGGTGACCAAAAAATGGTCTGGGACTGTAAGCTTGTAATTGCTTTGCAGATCATTTATATTTTTTATGCATAATTTTAATGATATCTGGCACAAATCATCACTAATGGCATTCCAGAGTTCAAATGGGAAGAGCACAGATTCTGTGGCATAACTCATTTCTGGCACCAGGGGAATCTTAAATCAAGATGCAGACAATTACGTAAGCAGAGTGGAGACACTTTGTCGTATATCACTTCTGTCCTGGAATTGCCTGTGCACTCTTTCAGCTACCTCTGTTGCTCACCTCTAGGTATCCATGCAGGGTGTCTAATAGGATGTTAATGAAGAGTCTCATTGTAGGTGATGGGGTAGGCAGAAACATTTAGTACATTATTAAGCAGGGAAGCAGAGAGAGGGTCAAAAAGGGGTTGAAGTTAAATGGTAAAAGAATGGAAGAGTAAAAGTGATATCAAAGGAAGGCCCAGATAAAAAGACATTTTCCACTACATATATATCCCTACTCTCTAAGAAAGAAGATATATGTTTTGTAGCAAAATGTCCAACTGCAAGCAAAGAACTCTGGATATAAGACTGAATAATATTGAAGTCTCCCTTCAAACCTCTCATGTTTTGGTTGACACACAGTTAGGGCCCTTTCACAGAAACATTCACTAGCAACTTATGAAAGGATTTTAAAGTCTCCCTTCAAACCTCTCATGTTTTGGTTGACACACAGTTAGGGCCCTTTCACAGAAACATTCACTAGCAACTTATGAAAGGATTTTAAAAGTGAAGAGAGGTATCTCTGACCAAGGAAGACCAGAAGAAATCATGGACAGAGGGAGTTTGAATATTTGAGCTCAGTGCCAAAATTACAGCCTTCCCATCTCTCCTACGTCCAGTCCAGCATGCATCGATACCCAGGGTTTGCATTTTGTAGGCAGATAGTGTGTTGCATTTGTTAGTTAAATGGAAGGGAGGTTAGTTTCTCCTCATGTATCCACTACCATCTTAGTCATCTTTAGGAACTGAATCTATCATTATTGCTTGACCTCAAGAACAAAAGTTTCTTGCAGGGTCGGGCAGAGAGGGGAAGGTGCAGCCCACAGCAGGCAGTTACCCTCTCCCCCTCAGCACACCTATTGCCAGTTTGCAGCCTGCTCTTTCCCATCTGCAGCAGGTAACACCCCCAAGAGGGGCGTAATACTGAAACACTCTTCAAGGGAGAAATTTTTGCTGGACAGTTCCCTAATGATATTTCCAGAGTGCCTGGGGGATGATCAGTCCATTATCTGTGGTGACTTTTGAGGTTCACTGTAATTCAGACAGAATCCTTTAAACAACTGTACAAAGTACAGCTGTGCTGTGTGGGGATGCCGAAAGACAGCGCAGCTCAGATTTCCATAACCCTCTGAATGAATAGCAGTGATAACAACCAAGGAAAACTCAAGAGCCCTTGAGTTCTGTCTGTTGCTCAAGACTTTAGCTCAGGGCTAAAACACATCTGTGCTCTACTGACTGTGATGCCACTCTTGTGTCACTCCATGGGGAATAAACTGGCTAATATCAAATGATTAAGTGCCAGTAAGTGCTCAGTCTTGTTATGCAGAAAACCTACTCACATTGTCTATGTTTCTGTTTTTTTTAAATTGGCATTCTCTTGGTTGAACATCCCATTTCTTTTTCCATCAAAAGTGGGCTGAGAGAGGTGCCTGGGGAAGAGCTGGTGTGCACCTGGGTTTGACTTCGGTGTGGAGACAGGATGACTCACAGAGGGACTCCCGGTCTAGTAAGACATACCCCTAGACACTTGTGTAACTTTGCCCACATCACCATCAGTCTGCTTACCAACATGAGTAAAGTTATGCAGATACCTGAATATGTCTTCTGGATATGTCTCTCTATTTATATGCAACTGCATTTATTTCCATTAAAAAAATACAGATCGTGGCCAATTTAAACACAAATTGTAGCTTGATTATTTGGAGAGGAAGCATAAGCTGACTATAAAAATGTCTGTTTTACCTAGGAGTACCTAATAATCCAGAATCTTCAATCTCTTTCCAAAGCTATTCAGACCACCTTTGTTTTTCTTTTCATTTTTTTTGAATCCAGAAACCATAAGGACATAGTTTCAGATGTGGTTTGTTTTATAATTCCTCTCTTTTTAACATTCAGTGCTACTTTAAAGTTGTGTCCAAATATGACAACATGTTGGCCTAATTTTGTGAAGACAATGATAAATAATAAATACTGGTGAAAGAGGAGAAGTAGAATAGGAGCTGTTTCAGTCACATCCAGGATTTTCAGTCATTTTTTTCTAGGAAACAGAAAACTGGAAACGCCATGAAAGTGTTTTAGCCTTGGAAACACTTCTATAAGAAACAGAGCAGTGAACTATTGGTTTCAGCCAGATGTGCAAGTTCTAAAGGGTAATGTTTATAAATGCTACCCCATCAAACAGTTCACACTGCCAACATCAAGCGAAGAGATGTCTTTCAGAAGCAAAAAGGCAACATACCAGGAAAAAAATTATGTGCCTAGTGTAGTTATGCAAAAGTAATAGAGGATCTTGGGGCATGAACCAGCAAGAAGCACCAGTGAATTAATTGAAGGTAATGGCAAGCAGGTCCAAAAGTGCAGATTTGTCAAAAGTAGGTGGCATCTTATCTCTACGACTGGACAGATGGGATTCTTTTTCTAATGCTGTTTTCTCTAACTGGACTCTTATACTGCACCAGCTAATGTAACCCAATATAAAGTACCTAGCATAGTTAGACTGTGATCAATTAGAAATTAAAAAGCAAAATTCACATGTCATAACAGTTAAAATACTCATCCTATAGTGGCCTCAGGCAGAAACATTTTGGTGAAAAGGCAAAAGGAGATAGGATAAAGTCTACACTTTTGTGGGTAGCCAAATAATTTCCAAGAGCTTCAGCACGTATGTAGCTTCCATTTGTTGCACAGCTTATAAAATCTCAATGATTGCAATGAAAGCTGTCAGTTTCTTGCTTGTATATACTAAGTGGTAATTCCTAACAGAGGTACAGAGGTACAGAAGAGATGGAAAGATCCCATATCGAGTACTACGTAAAAATAATGGGATGTTCCTGTTGCTATACAGGCAGCAGTTGCTGTATACAGACATGGTTGTGACTATCCGTATCTGCCTACTTGTATGGGAGAAAGGCGTATAAATAAAAGTACACATGTGGGTATGGTCCTGACATATGGCCCACGTGTCCTGGGTGAGGAAAGTCTCTCACACAGTGCTGTTTAACTTCTGCTTTCTAGAAAATTTAATCCTACAAGTGGGACCTTATATTGAACATGTGTAATCTTGGAATTGGAGTTCTCGTGAGATTCAATGCCTAATTTGATAGTCAAAAGAGATTTTTAAAGTATCTCTGCTTTGCCTAATGCAGATGTAGGAGAAGGATAAGTGGGACAGCGCAGGAGTCTGAGGTTGCTGGTGGGCAGTTGAACTGGGTGATGACAGGAAAGTAAGCAAACATAAGCACGGAGCACAGCAGGCCAGTGAGGATATTTGGTAGATGAAGACACAATGCAGCATCTGAGGCTGTAACCCCAGACTCTTTTCTCTGAACTCAGATATTAGTGACACTTTGGCGAAATTAGCAGGGAGCACTGGAAGCCTTTTAAACCACATGTCAAACAATTTCTCCTGATGCCTGTTTTAAAAGAAAACCTCTCATCTAAAAAGCATGTGACAGGTACTTCAGCTAGACAAGTTGATCTCTGCAGTTTGCTGCATGACTGAGTGATTCATTTTAGGTCACCAGTTAATCTTCAAGTAATAAGATAGGCCAGAAGTCCTAATAGTTATGTCCAGCTTCTCCATAAAACAGTAATCAATGGAATACTAATAGAGTGATGCCTGACCCGGTGGATTATTGTTTCGTATATATGTGAAAAGTTTATTACGTAAAAGGACTTTGCAGGGCAGAAAAGCTGAACTATTCAATCTGAGAGACAGAGCAGAGTGAGCTGCAGGATCAGGCATTGACTGCATGAAGGACACTATGGGTCCTAAGACTTTTTCTTCTGTATGAACATATGCAGACCACTCCGCGTCCTCTCCCACCCTCTGTCCACCCTGTCTACTTATGCAGTGAAGTCTTTAGTACAGGGAAGCTGGGTCTTTTCAACTTCCACATAATAAGGTCCTCCAAATTCAATTTTTCAAATCATGAATGCCCTTAAACTTTCTATTATCAGCTGGGTGCTAAATATTCATAAAACTTTATGTGAACATGCTGCTGTTTTTCTCTGTATTTGATGGGTTTAGCTACTGGTCCAACATACAGACTGAGAAAAGAACTGTCGCCTAATCTGGGGCTACCTTCATTTTAAATAAACATACTCCTTGACTAATAACCTGGTCACCATGCAGTGTGCTACTGGATTCAGATTTGGCCCCAATCCACTGTAGACCAAGTAATCTCAGGCATGTGAGTCATTAGAAGAATCCCTCTGAATGTTGCACATGTAATTGCAGCAAAAAGGCTACCTCTGTTTACCTCTCCTGGAATGGCTGTAGTGTAGACAAGCAGGCTCTGTTGACATTTCTCAAAACCAATTATTCATCTGTTAACAATTCAACTATTCTGTCCCTCCTGCCTCCTTTTTAAGGTCATGCTTTTCATGTAGATATTTAAAAGCATTGCTATGCAACCTGTACAAAAACCTTATTATTGTAAAACACATTAAATAAAGCATAGCAACTAATCACAGCATAAAAAGAGGATTAGATTGAATATTCCCATTGAAGAAAAAGCCTGTTTAACTCTTTTTGAGTATTGGTGTATAAAACCTTCTCTTTAATCAATATTTACTTTAGCCTTCATCTCTGCCACATAAGGCAATCTTTTCTCTGTCAGTGCACCTCTAATTTAGAGAAGAGTCACGTTTGTAGGACTTTTCTTCAAGGATATTGTAAAGTGTAAACTTAAAGTTCAATATGTTTATAAATGCATGCCAGAAGTTAAGGAATTTTAATCAAAGATATTAGAGATAGTTATTTTCTATTAGGTCAGCTAGCTCATCTGTGCTGCCAAAAATAAAAGACGTTCCTTCCAATGCAGTCCCCAGTGTTTTGCTTGGCTGTGCTTCAAGTGACTGAAGCCAGAAATATTTTTATATAATTTTACGTTATTTATAACTCATGAAAAGTTGGACTTGCCTCTGGTAGGGAGAAATGTCCCAAAGATGACATAGGTGTCATGATAAAGACTGTCCTGAACATCACAGAAATCTGTGGCCTTATGCAGAATATGGATCACCTAGCTCTTCCTGGCTACTTGAATTTCATTATAAGAGCAGTACAGACCCAGATTGGAGCTGGCACCAGAATGGGACAGACTATGAGAGTCTTACGCCAAGAAGTACCTTACTCCACAGGCATGTTCCTTGACTTGAGTCGGCAAACTTATTATGAGTCTGTATTTAGTATGAATGAAGGTACTGTAAAGTTTCACCAAAAGTGAAAGCACCTTTACATGACATTTCCATTCAAAATTGTTATAGAATAACTCTAACAGTGGTTGGAAGTCACAGATTAGGTGTCTAGGTGAGCAAGATGACATAGTCGCATCTTTCGTACCATCACCTATAAAGAGAATGAAAGGTTACTAACTCAGCTGCAGATGCCTGAGCTCCTGTGAAATCAGTCCCACACAAGACCACCTGCTGGAATACAGCAGTAGATAACATAGTAACTAGAATGGAATAAAACAGAAAAGATAAATAAATTTATAACACAGAAGTTATTTGCAACTCAACTAAAAATCAGAATGATTAGGTGTAAGACCACATGCTAGAAGAAGAGCCCTGCAATATATATCTCAACAACTGTAAAAAAGTAATCAATGTAGGTGTAAGTAAGGTGATGTCACCACAACCAAAACACAGTGGATCTTCTTAGAATTAAGATTAAATTATGTGTGAGGAGGAATTCTGAAACACTCAGGTAACTTTTGGTGGGTTTATTTTCCATTTGCAGTCTTTACCAGATCAAAAGTGTGATGAAACTGAAAGGCTGACTGTTCTTATGGCATTTCTGGTTGAGAGCAGAAGAAGGAGAGAGAGCTTGTTCTCAAGAGGTTTCCAGCAAATTTCATAGTCAAAGGGGTTAGAATAGTTTGAATAAACTCCACGTAAGCATCTGGGGCCAGATTCATGGGATATTCCAGCTGCTTTGGAGCAATCCAGTGACACAAAGCAGCAGTAAAACCCACTTTACTGGCCATTTAAGTCAAGTTTATGGCTGCTCTGCATCCCCAGAGCAGCTCAAAGCAGCCAATACCAGTGGAACTCACTCTGAATTTCTGAGCTTTGAGCTGAACTGCAACCTAACTCCAAAATTCTCAAATGTGTCCATTCCTACTAGACATAACATCCTAGCTCAGCATGTGTCTGTTCATCATCATTTTTATTTACAACACTATTGTAATGATCTAATTAGGAACTAAAAGTACTTTCAGTCAATTAACACTGCTTGAAGCCTAAGGTTTAAAAAAAAACTTTCAATGAGTCCAGGTAAATGTTCTGTAAAGAAATGTAGCATTTTCTTTCTAATTAATCTGTTTCCCAGGATGCACACTGTAGTTGCAAGCCTCATAATATGGTATTGCCATTGCTAGTAGCAGGCTCTACGCTTTGCACAGTTTCCCAGGCCTCAGGACTGAAGCTTGCCAGGCTTGCTCTGTCCGGACTTTTCTTGACCTGCTGGCAACTTTGGCTTTCTTGCTTTATCTTTAACAAAATCTTTTCTAATTTACCAGGTATCTCTGGCTAATTTGTTTTACTTTTGTTTCTTTGTATGGTACCTCCATAATTTCACAGCTCCAACACATAACGAAGTAGCGTATAGAAATGCAGGCCTGGTGTGACAGCAGAAAAGTGAAGAGACAGGATGCGGTGTGGAGGAATACCTGCTTGGAATGATAAGAAATGTGTCACAGGCTTGGCACTCGAGACCCACAGCTATAAGCAACTAACCAGTGGTCAGCTAAAGAAATGCAGACCTTGGGCTGGGCAAAACTGGGTTTAGGTTTAACAAAGACATGGTATATCTAGTCTACAAAAAGGGCACATATATAGAAAATTTGGATGTAACTTAAAGCTGCAGACCCCTGAGGAAAGAGCAAATATGTAAATACATCTTAGCAAGCATATTAAAAAAACCTCAAGTAGATTCTACAGTGAGGAAGAAGAAACCATCAAGATGAATACCATATTTCTCCCAGGGAAGGACTCTTGATGCTGACAAGTCTGCATTGCACCCCCAACACCCTCAACAGCAGAATGAAACCACCGACCTTAGGACCCAAGCAGCAGGGAAAGGTTGAGCATAATAACAGAAAAAGGAGCAGAAACTAAGTATGTGTATAACAATTTTAACTATATTACTGCTATTAATGAGACTGTATGAAAATATTATTGTCTGAAGTAATTAAATTTGGACAAATGATTCTTGGATTATACTTTAAAGATTTTAGTTATGACAACAATAAATTCTTGGCTTTATATATAAAGTGTGTTTCCTCTTTGCCCATAAACAATATTGTGAGCATAACAACACAAATAACAAATAATAGCTATCATCCACCACCTCCCAGGATTTTGCAGATATGCATTATTGAATGTTCTTGAAGACATTGAATATTATAATGATAAGTACCATGAGTACTATTAACAGAATGTAGTAGAGGGGTTAAATGAAAAATTATGAGGAAATTAATAACCCTGCACTTAGAACAGAGTTTGTATTTTATATGACAAATAAGGCTTGGGACTCCATACCACCTGTGAAGAGCAGAACAGTCATGAAGGACCAGTCAGTCGTTCATTAGGTGAAGCTGGAATCTCTGGAACTGTAGCATAATGCTGTTGGCTGCAGAAGCTAAATTAAGGTTACACCAGGGGTCATAAATACAATATTTCCTGTTTTTTCAGTGCTTCATTTAGCAACCTTAATATTCTTTTAACCACAGGTTTTTAGTGTAATGTATATACAATATCTGTTTTCTCACTAGATTTTTTTTTTCCCTTTTCTGCCCGTCCCTTAATAGGGATGGATGGAGCAATTAAAACACAACTCCACTTCATAGCATACTGCAAAACCCAGGAGGAGCTTCTGCCTCTCGGAGTGCCAGAGGGCATAGCTGGCAGCAGCTGTGCCATTTCTTCCAAAAGTGTTATATATATATTTATGTATATACTTTTCTGCAACTAATAATTTCAGATGGACACTCAAAAGGGAACAGAAACTACAACTTGACTTATTCTCAATTGCCTTTAGTGATTATTATTGATTTAGGATATAGCCAAAACAGGTTTTGCAAAGGAAAGTGGAGGCAAAAGGGGACAGATTCCTTAATCTCCACAACCCCAGTATATCTATAAGGAAACACTCCACTCTTTTGCACATATTATCTCTGCATGTGAGTTTTGTCCAACTCTATACTCCCATCTCTGAGCCAATTTTCACTAATTTTTTCCTCTCTTTTCTCTCATAGCTTTTTTTAAACAGGATGTAAATATGCTAGAAGTTGATTTCAGTCCTAGTTTTCAACTTCAGTAATTTCAAGAATAACAAAGAAAAAATTGCCTATTTCCATTGTACATATTATAGAGGGAGATATTTATACCCTACACTAACAAAGTCAGAGCACCTAGAATTGAATTTAGGCCATTCAAAATTGAAATTCATTCTGTTTTTCATTGGAAAGTTTGCTTCCTCTAAATCCTTAATAAGAAGTCCTGGGCTGACTTATGGACTAACTTATCCTATGTTTCAACTGAACATATTGTTTATTCAATGAGAAAGAACAATGATATATTGTGGAAACCTCATCCAGCCAAAAAAGCCCAACTAGAAGAGTATAGGAGTGTGAGCTACACCAAACAGCAGCTCCTCTGGTTCTATGGGGTATCTTAGGCAGACACAGGTTCATGTTCAGCCACTCTGAAATACAGTGCCTTGCATTTCTTAAGCAAATAAAATGTTTTGATTTGGGCTGTACTGATTCCTCAACTAAATATCTTAATATGTCAACTTATACTTATAGCATACTGAACAATTCCAAACTTTTTCTGAAAATTATGTTTTGATTGTTAAAAAAAAAATGTTTCTTTTAAAAATCATATTGAAAATTCACAGCCAGTTCTATATTTGATCTATAACCAATGTCATATCAGACTTCATTCTACATCAGTAAAAGATAACTGAAAGGACTGATGTCTTTTCTGTAGATTTGCTATCATTTGGTTTATTAGTTAATTAAAATGAATGAGATTCTCCCCTCTTACTTCCATTATCCACCCCACTGCTCACCCATTTATTACATTTTGTCATTATCATGGTTTAACCCCAGCTGGCAGCTCAGCCCCACGCAGCCACTCGGTCACTCCCCGCCCTGGTGAGATGGGGGAGAGAATCGGAAGGGTAAAAGTGAGAAAACTCATGGGTTGAGATAAAAGACAGTTTAATAGGGAAAGCAAAAGCCACATGTGCAAGCAAAGCAACCCAAGGAATCCATTCCCCACTTCCCATGGGCAGGCAGGTGTTCAGCCATCTCCAGGACAGCAGGGCTCCAGCACGCGGAATGGTGACTTGGGAAGACAAACGCCATCACTCTGAATGTCCCCCCTTCCTTCTTCTTCCCCCTTCAGCTTTATCTGCTGATCATGATGTCCTATGGGCTGGCATCTCCCTCGGGTCAGTTGGGGTCAGCTGTCCTGGCTGTGTCCCCTCCCAACTCCTTGTGCCCCCCCAGCCTGCTCGCTGGTGGGGTGGGGGGAGAAGCAGAAAAGCCCTTGGCTCTGGGTGAGCACTGCTCAGCAGGAACGAAAACATCCCTGGGTTATCAGCACAGTTTCCAACACAAGTCCAACACACAGCCCCTTACTACCTACTATGAAGAAAATTAACTCCACCCAGCCAAAACCAGTACAGTCATACTACAACACCAAGTTTTCTGTGGAGGTAAATGAGGTTTTGGGTTGCTGGGGAGATGGGGGGAATTATTTTATTTTACAGTATTCAGTTCTCTGCAGCCCAGATGCCTGAGTGTTTCTGTAGTCTTTGCTCCCTAGTTGTTCCTGTGGGTCCAAGTACAATGATAATGAAAGGAAATACACAATCAGTTGTACTTACTTATTTAAAAATGCTTCTTTTTCCACAGCACACTAAAAACCAACCATGCACCTCATGCTTATAACATAGAAGACAGTATTTTAGTGCATTTCATGCTCTATTATACTATCTTATTTAGCCCATACATCAGATTTTAAAATTAATGTAACAATACCACTTACTTAAATCAGCCATGCCACAAATACAGGAAAAAGCCATTGAGAAGGATTAGCAGGGAGACAGCTTTTAGGATGTCTGTGTTAGCACAGTATATTACATTTAAAAATACACAAAATTAAGGACATCACGTTTGCTTTTTTATCGTTAGCTGTCTGATAGGCTATTTATTTCAGAAAATAGTGATTGAATACCGGCTGCCAGGTAATAAGCTTTCTCTAGTCTGTTATAGGAATTAAATTATCAGCAATCAGCAGCGCTCCTGGTAGCCATGTATTATGTGTACAACACACTAGCTGTCCTTTAAATCAAGATGTATCTTTTAATCAGAAGTATCTTCTATCCATAAAGAATTCAAAGTTGGTGCAAGTCCAAACCGAGTTAGAAATAAAGACGAAGGCCAACTCATGTATGAATTAGCATGACTGGTGCTATTACAGTTATTTCCATTTCATGCATGCTGGGAAAGCACTTAGAAGTCACGGTGTGGGGCAGGACCCTGGGTAGGCTTGGGGGTCTGTGGGGCAGTCGTTCTCCTGTGCTGCCCTACAAGTTTAGCAGGAAGCATCTGGCAAGCCCAGTGCACCACCGTGTCCTCTTCACTAATTTCACCAATGAAAGGGTCAGCCATCTTTTGGAGCAATGTACCACACTGCCTTTTGCTTTCTCAAAGAAGAGGTTGAGCCTCTTCATATGAACTCAGGAGCCAGGACACCCTTCCTCACACAGCAGCAAAATAGCTCACGGAAGGCCTTTGTGGGAACAGGGTGAATTCGGGAGGACCTGAGCTTTGTGAGCCGCTGTACAGGGCAGCTTCATCAGGACTGCCACAAGTACTGTCACCTGAGAGACTTTGCCTCACACGGGCATGCCGTACTCGATTACCAGCATACCCAGATGGACATAAAGGCCACTTCTTTCCTGACATAAACAGGAGCTGGTCTAATGAAAAAGGGCAATAGTACATATTAAGGCCATGGACATCTTGTTTATCTGGTGGAATCTTTTGCAAATTGTTGTCTGTAATTTTCTGGTTTTATGCATGGGAAAATTCATGTAGGGGAGAAATACAAGAGAACCTGGACTGAATCCGTAATCTGCCTATGCACGCTGTTTGCTTAACATAAACTGTTGATCCATGTGATCCCAAAAACACATCCCACACATCCAAGAAATGCATGAAGGAAACCCAAAACTCACCAATTTGAGGTGTGCAGTAGGAAGGACTACTTGTCTTCCCCTAAATACTATCCACTTGTGACTGTCAGAGACAAGATACTAGATTAGATGGTTATTTTAACTGTTCCCTTGTTCTTGAGACTTGATCTTATGATATTCTCAGAGATGTTCAAAACTTGACAGGACAAGGCCCTGAGCAACTTTCTGGGGCAGGAGGGCTGGACCAGAAAGGCTCCAGAGGCTCCATCAAAAATTATTCTATGATTCTGATGTCTGAAACATTTTTGCATAAACTGCAATCATGAAACATGATAGAATGCCACCATTTCAGGGCTGGAAAACAGGCTTCAATGCAGACTTTTCCCACATCCTACATGGAGACAGGAGGGTTTTATATGCTGCAGCTTGTGCCCAGTTCACCATTACTTGGACTTCCGAAACGAACAGTTTAGCCCAGTTCCAAAGCATCATCAGGGTAGATGCTGCAAGAAGGTGTTCTGCTTAGGGCTGGCCATTCAATATGGAGTTTCACTTTTCTCAAAGGCAGAGCCACATTCAGCCAAGAGACTCCTAGAGTAGTCATATCTGACAAAACTTCACCATCAGGCTCAAATAAAGTCACACAGTGACCACTCATTAATTGTTCTACAGACAATACTTGTGCTCATAGAAGACATAATAGGAAGCAACAGAATCATTAAGTAAGAGGCTAGGGAAAAATTGAGGAGAAAGAGAGAGAGAGAATACTTGCTGTCAGACTGTGGTGCCAATAATGCCTGGTGTAGATGAGAGGCTATAACAAGGGAAGCATAGGGAGGGAAGGGATTGAGCTGAAAAGGGGGAGATCTTCAGAGGTCTCAAGGGCTACACAGAATGGACTTGCATCATAAGCCACGTCAGCTTGATCCACAGACATGTTCAGAGGCAAGTGTGAGAAATGTGACTTCTCCCAGAGATAGAGGAGAATGCATTAGGGATGTGTCCATTGCATACTGGGTTAGGATCCCTCAACCAGATTTCAGCCCTTTGGTACACCTACACAACACAACCCAGTCCCGTGACCCCAGAATTATCAGATTCAGTTCTACGTAATATTATGTCCTGTCCTCTTATCTGCTGCTTCTTATCTGAGCTGTCCACCCAGGAATAAGGCCACTGCGAACTGAGCACTCAACAGGCAATTCTGGAGCTGGTGTTAGTTCAGTGACCTATACTATTCATATATAGGATGACAGGATAATTTAGCTTGGAAGGAATCCTAGGTCTCTAGTCCAACCTCCTGCTCAAAGCAGGGACAGATCTGAAGTCAAACCTGGTTGCCCAGGACTTTGTCCAGTCAGGTCTTCAAAACCTCCAAAGAACAATAAGCTGCACAACCTCTCAGGACAACCTGCTCCATTTTCTGGCTGTCCTTGGTGGAAGGAAATTTCTCCTTACACCCAGTCTGAACTTCTCATGTTTCAACTTGTGCCCGTTGTCTCTTGTCCTCCCACCATGCACTGCTCTGAAGTGCCCTGCTCCATCTCCTCAATGACCCCCTATAGGCACCAGGGAGGCTGTTAGGTGCCCCTGAGGTCATTCGTTCTCCAGGCGGACTCAGACCAGCTCCCTCAGCCTGTCCTCAAAGGGCAAGTGCTCCAACACTCCAGTTTGTCCCTGACTTTCCTGTGTTGGGGGACCAAAACTGGATGCAATACCTAGATGTGGTCTAATGAGTGCTGAGTGAAGGGGAACAATCTCCTCAGTGTTTTAAAACAGAGATTCTTGGCTTCCACATCAATCTGACCCAATTCCAGCTGCTCTACATGATCTCACAGAGAGCAGAGACCAAACAGGAGACAGCAAGATTTCTCATGGTTCAGACATGGAGAAGTTACATTAGGTACATGGTTCTCTTTCTGGTGATCTGGGGAGCACTGTGTAGTTCCCTCCCCAGGGAGCCTCAGAGGCTATTTATTTTGCTGTATACCTGAAAAATTAGGAGAGGCATCTGGTCTGTTCATAGTCAGCCTGGAGTTCTTGTGTGTATCTCTGAGGTAGCACCTTCACCTTGTATATTTTTGACTCCTCTCTTAGCACAAGGAGGACAGCATGAAATGCTCAGAGAAGTCTGGATGAGAGCACTCCTAAGAACTTGCTACTACAGCTATTATCTCAGGACACACTAAAAGGTTTTGGACAGAATTAGAACCCAGGAGGAGAGAGATTTTGCTTGTTTGTGTTGCTACAAATGCACATTATTCCATTTCAATACTATAAAGTCAGTACAGGATTAGCCCCCTTGCATACATATTCCTTTTCTACAGCACTTGCTCTGAAATCAGCTAAAGCAAACAGATAGAAATTCAAGATGTTGACCACTCATCTGCCTACAGCCCCTTTGTGACACTCCATATGATTTTTCCTGTGTGAGTCATTGCTTTCCACACAACTCACTGACTTCTTCCTGAAGAACAGCAAGAGAAAGACATCAAGAACGGTCAGAGCAGTGGCTGCCCACAGCCATTTGCCATCCCCAGGGACTCCCACTCCTATTCCATGGAAGCCGGTGCACCAAAAGAAATCCCAAAATGGCTAGAGAAAAACACAAGGTGTCAAAACACCTAGTCCTATCTTTCCTCAGCTTTGAAAACTCTTCCAGTTTCTAGAGCAGCCATAAGAGAGCAACTGACTTTCATGCTGTGCACCCCAGTCACCCCCTCTGAGAATCCCCCTGCACGACATTTACTTTAATAGGTCTAATTATAAAGAAATGCACTTTTCAATCAGAACCAAAGAACCAGTAGGTTTTCTTCTTTAACATGCCAACCAGCTGTTTTGAAAGGTACATCTCTAATCTCTTTCCTTCCACATGTTCAAACAGATGAAAGTAATTTTGTGCTCAACTGTCTATAAGTAATTAGGCTGGGATGTAAAGGAGTCTTTATGTATCAGTTCAGAAAAAGCTACACTCTTAGCATACAGAATAATTATTAGCAATCTTCTTCATCTGTAAGGTATACCTTATGCATTTTACATGAGTCCCCATTATTAACATAACCTGACTATCAAAGCTCCATTGAAACTGGTGTCTTCTTTTTCATGTAACTGACTGAAATTCCCCAGAAATATAGTAATTTGAAAACAGCGATGCTGATGATTTGTTTCAGCTGTAATTTGTTATTTTTTTTCTCCTCTTTGTTGTTTTCCTAGTAAAGACCTAAACCAGTGGGGCTCCAATATACACAAACAAGTGTTCTGCTTTTGCTACAAGATGGATATTAATATTCAGTGAGGGTCCTAGAATGCTGCCTTTTGTCAGATTCCCAGGCTAAATTCCCTTAATCTTATTAATTAGGAGGTCACAAAAAGAATACTTTATTGGGAAACAAAATGTGTGTTCTGAAGATAGCTTAAATCAAATCTATGAATTTACTAGGAAAGATGATGGCAGACTATTTCTTTAGAATCCACCTCAGGACTGTGCTTGACATCTCTGTAAATGGGGTAGGGCAATTACTTGTAAGTCAGAGGGGCAGAGGCATCTTTTGAACTCGAGCTATTAAAAAAGTTGGATCATCTTTCACGAGAAAAGTGAGAGCTTCAGGACTGGGATTGTACCTGATATAAGGAAAGCTGGAGAAGGAGCATACACCATTTTTGAATTTGCACCCTTACATGTAGGTGCAGGCAAAACTGAACCAAGTTGGAAGGAATGCACTGAAGGGCATTGTACTTTCTTTTCATTTTGCATGGCAGACATTTTTTGAAAGCAGATTGCTTCCTCACTCTACAGCTACATAGCATGACCACATCTTTTCAAGAAATAGAGTCACAATTTTCTTGGAAATAAAGTTCAGTTTTAGTTTCTCTAGAATTACAAGGCATCCTTGGGAAGTGAAGTATGACTATTAGTGGTTTTACCACCAAAGATGGAAGGGAGATGGTTATTTGCCAACAGGCAAGAGATCTGCATCATGAGAACAGCAGTAGAGAGGCCAAAACCACCCATTCTTTCTGTCACTGACAAAGAAGCAGTATTTTGTCCAAGCACATAACAGAGGGGCTTGGCCTAACCTTCAAGGATTATATGCACTGCATGTCAGTACAAGTAACTCAGATACACTCTGTCTACCCCGAGAGTAAGGCAGGCTCTGTGAGTACAATCAGAAGTAAGGCACTTTTCATTTGTTATTTTGATGCATATAGCACTGACAGGAACTGTACTTTACAGATGTGTAAGAACAGCAGGTTCCTGCCCTGAAGACCTAATTGTCTAAACAGACCAAAAAGCAGCAAAAGACCAAAATGAAACTGAAAAGCGAAGTGAAGATATGGCAATTTGTTATACAACTTGTTACAGTTGTGAGAAGTGGTCCACCAGGACAAAGTCAGGACATTTATCTGTCAAATCCACACTGTGATGAAGGTATTTCAATGAAACACTGTCATACTGCATCAGAACATTATCCCACTGCAGCTCAGTTCAGTCGGGCCAGTCATACACTGAAGAGCAAGAATAGCAACACACCAGACAAACGTATCTTAAATGTGCTGACAAAGGCTTGAGAAAAGCCCAGAGGTGGACTCAGCCCATTTCTAAATGGCATTGTGAGGGTCGAAGGAGATGCACAGTCTCAGTGGGGTTAGTTGATGGCAGAGCGTGCCACACACTCACTGCCAACTCCCCAAAGAGATGCACATTCTACTCTAACCAGTCTGTTCCTGACAAACCTAAGATACTTATTCTGTTAACTAGGTAGTTAACAGAATAAGTTAGCATGCACCTCCAGTACGTACCCTAGCAGAAAATGCAGCAGCAGCAGCACAGGAGCATGTCTGCAACAAAGACAGCTCTTCACAAGACTGATTTTTCAAAGTTAGAAATTGTGCACAGAAGGGATCCACCACAGACCAAACCAAGGGGGTTGGAAATATTACCCAATGATTCAGGTGACAAGAAAGCACTCTATTTGCACAGTTTGTATCAACGAGGACAAAAAATGCTCTAAATTTACCTCTCAGATAGATAAAAGATTACTACTCACTACACAGAAAAGGATGAGTTGCGATGAAAATAGCATCAGGCATGCATTTTTCCATTAGAAATCAATTAATCTGTGTCTGCCCCAGAGTTCAAGTCATGTGACTTCATGCATAACACTTAATGCATTCAAGACTGCAACATAAGTACCCCATGGAGACACAAAAATATGGAAAGAGAACAGGGCTGGAACTGTGATTATGTCATGTGTTCTTACCCTTCACATTATTAGTTTTCTCAGAGACCAAAGGTGTGTATGATACACTACAAATGTTCTCTCTCTGCAAATATCCAAAATAATAACTTCCATACTATGTATTAGACATGTTCTTGGATGTTTGAAACACTTAGGAAAGAGTCCATTCCCACTTTCTCTGGAATGTCCTTCCTAGGTGATTCCTCTCCTCACATAGACTCCTGAACATTGCAGAGAGCATGATAGAAAAGATCACAGTAGCTGAATATATGTAAAATACTGTGTTGTTAGAGGTCAAAATTACCCATCACCTTCACCTGAATACAATTTCTTTGCTTTGGTAGGTTGTTCCCATTGATTCTAGGAATAAATGTTATTGTTTGTGTCCATTATTACTTGACTACTTTGCTAAAAGGCTGACTGTGGAGTGAGCACCGAACTGTGCAGGGTTTTTCCATGACTGTTCACAACGGTATCACTAGAGATCTGGAGATTTGATTCCACTGTACCTTGTAAAAGAGTAATTAAATATACTGGGACACATTCCTTGGGCACGGGGAGGTGTCAGAGAGGCCCCCAAGAACCTCTTCACAGGGTCTGCTATCAGCTGGCCATGCCCTAGCACATGCCTATCCTTACAGCAAGAGCAGGGACACAGGGACTGCATCTCTTTTATCCTAAAAAAAAAAAAAAAAAAAGTCCAAAAGGGCAATGAAAAAGGGTAAAGGAAAGGCAAGAACTTGCCAATCACTACTAACAGGGGCTAACATAGCTGTTCAGCCACATCAGAGGGAACATGGCAAGCCTGTGAAGAAACACAGCTAATTGCCCTGATAGCAACTCACCATCACAGGGATGTCCAAGAGTCATTAGGACCCTCTGAGACAAGAGGTGCATGAAAAGGAAACCCAAAGAAACAAAGGATAAATAATAAAACATATAACCCCTTCACCAATCAAAGAATGGCAAAAGACCGCATGACAAATGAGAACAACTTCACTAGTTCTAGCTGATTTAACACAAAGGTGCTCCGTTGCTGTGTGTATGTCCTAGAACAGGCAGAAAAATGACAAAATACCCCACATATACCATGACATCCTTGTGGACATTCAGCTGCTATGTAAGACTGGCTTCTATATCAGATGGTGTCCTAAGGCTCATTCCAAATACTGAGGACCTACAGAGCTGAGTAATTTGCATAGAGTAAGATGAGTAGATCATTAAACTGGGAAAGATGGAAACAGCAGGTATGCAGAATAAGTGTAAGCTACAAGGGAAACCTAATTTTTGCCTTGACACACACTCTAGTATTAATTGTGCTATCTAGATAAAGCCCTAATAAGTCATGGGTTGTGTCTGGGGATATTTTTCATTATTAAAAAAACATTGTTTTATTTTAAGAGGTAGAATCCTTGTTTATTGTATCCAAGCAGTAGAAGAGGCTCTGCAGACAGGTCCTGCAGATACTAATGTTTCTTAAGATTATTCTTTGCCAGAAAATGAGTCATTCCTCTTCCTCTTTTTTGTTCGCATTGTGGCTTTTCCTCGTGTTTACTCATTTTGCATTATATGAATTATACTAAGAATGTACATCATGGGAATACTTCTCTCGGAGAGAAATTGTGAATTTTCTTTCTTTTTTTCATACTTTTAACTGAAGGTCTGTGACTGTTTATTTTGTTTTTCCTAAATTCTATGAACACTCACCATGATTTTACAATGTATAGCAATCTTTCCATTTGTTACACTTTTAAATACATAAATAGCATGTGAAACAATGAGCAAGATTCACCAGGAGGCTCTGGCTGCCTGGTGCTGCTGTAGTGAGTGGATGCATCCCTAAGCCCCCCCTGTGTTGTTTCAAAACAAGGTGATGAGCTCTCTGACCCCATCCGACAAAGCTCTTAATTCCAAAGGATTTGTTCCCATGTTAAAAAAAAGTCCTTAAGTGGTCTCTCGGATTAGAGATTCAAGTCCGTGTGTACCTGTGCCTCAAGCCCATTACCCACAAGCACCCAAACACAGAATTAGAGGGACAGTTGTGTCCTCTCTGTTTTAGGTCAGAAGATGATCAATTTTCTGTAAATTGCACAAGGAAACAAAACCAAGTATGTATTATCCCTGCTCATTCCCAAGAAGCAAAATAACGCAGAATATATGAAATGGAAACAAAACTTTCCCTTAGAATCTTGTCTCCTGACAATAAAACTCACCTGTGTGACTTAGCTAAACCACCTTGCCTTTTGAAAGCTCTCGGCTGTAATTTTCTCCACCGAGATCACACAAACTGAGGTCCTGTCCTGCAATATCTCAAAGGAGGATTTCTGGTGCTCTCTGAGGAAGGCAGGGCAGTGCAGTACGTGGGCAGGGCAGGCAAGAACCATGGCAGGCAGGCGGCCTCCACTCTTCCACGGGAAAGCAAGCTGGAGACAAGAACTAAAAATTATACCACAATACTGTTGCTTCAACCCATTTAGCTGTGGGCAAGTGGGCAAGCCCATTTTTTGTTTCTGTTGAAGAACTTGTCTCAGCTACTGATAATGATAGCAGAGTTGTGGAAATGAAACAAAAAGGTACCAGCACTGGTTCTTTGTTCTCAGTAGCATAATAAATACAAGTACCTTTGCTAGTAAATAAACAGACTGTTGAAGCAATTCTTTTGATCCCCGTGAGAGCCCCATGTTTAGAAAGCATTTGCTCTTGATTGCTCCATCATGAGTTCAAGCTCTTTCCAGGACACATCATTGATCTCCTCTTTGAGTTTTCATCAGTGCTGTACTTAATTGTGAAGAACGGTCTGAAAGGAAGTACTGCCAGTTCATACTAACCTCCTGAGTTCAAAGGAGGGATATGCTTCCTCTCAGTTGTTTGAATGTTCACTCTTCATTTCAGGTTGTCTTTGAAATTCACTTTGCTTTTTAGGGCTTGTTTTGTTTGGGGCATTTTTCCCCTGTAGAACACAGCCCATTAAGAATTCAGAAGAAACCAAATTGCAGCGCAGAAAAAAACTCGAGCAAAACATAGTATTTTATCCATATTGAATTCTTTGCTGTCTACTGTGTTCTCTCTCTGTCACCTGAAATATTGTTCCTCCCTGGGAAAAAAATATTCAACACAATTTTTAAGCAGCTTGGTTTTATTGGGAAAGGTGTTGATGAGTTAGTGGTAATATGAGTCAGACTGAATGCTTTCATGTGTCATGTCTCATCCAGAACTCTGGTTTCCTTTTTCCTCTGAGAATGTATTTACAAGGAATGCACTTTTCTCATCTTCATTTGTGCACACTACAAAAAAACACCTCATTATTTGATAAGTTGGCAACTGTCTGCGCCCAGGACTGAAAAACAGACTTCTTGGGGGAAAGAGGTGTTTCTGGCAAAAATTACACAATACCTGTTCAATGAATGAGTAAAGATAAGTGCTAGCAGCCTCCCTGCATTCAGTTTACCCATATCTCTTTAGAGCAGTTCTCTTTGATAATTACTGCTAGAATGCGTCATGATCCCATCAGGCCCTGCAGGACATCAAGGCTTTGTCTCACTGTCAAGACACTCAACTTACATGCATCCCATCCAACTTCAGTCATCTAATGGAAGTCCCTACCCTGGGAGCTCCTCATTCTAGACCTCCCTCTAGTGAAAGGGAGACTGTCATCTTTACGGGTAAGTCAAAACTTAGGAGGACTGAATCATTTTCCAGAGGTACATGTTTCTCTCCATTTTCTATGGAGGGCACCTCAGGGCACTAGGCGAGCTTAAGCACTTCAGTTATGTGCCTAAAGTTACAGATGAGGAACCTGGAGCATAGAATCTACCCAGATTACAGCCTGGCAAACTGAGGGAAGATGCCAAGTACCGCCTATGCCGGTAAGTGGATGAGGAGCACCAAAGAATGGATATTAGAGAACATTAAGCAGACAAAAGTCACTTTGGTACTTCATGTGCAGGCCAAGGATGTAAGCCATTTCTCTTTGATTTCTTACCCCACCACAGTCTGGTTCTGAAACCTTCAGTTGCCTCTTTCTTGGGTCCTCACTTGTAAAATGAGGAGTAAAGCCTCTGTTCCCCGAGAGTGAGTACATTACAGGTCACAATATGGAATACAGAGAAATCCTATGGCAAGGGGTTTGAATGGGAAGACGTATCTGCATTTCCTTAAAATAGATGGATAAAATAGAACTATAGCTCTGCAAAACTGGCTTATTGCATCATTTCTGGAGTACATGAATCTTCTAAAAGCAATAAAGGACAAATTACACCTCCAACAGTGCCCACTTCTCAAAGAGGGTACGTGCAACACCATGCCATAATCAAAGCTAAATGCAAAGACATGAGCTGTCCCACAGTGTATATAAGCCAGTGTAAATTACATGTCATGGACTTTGTATAGTTAAAAAGCAGAAGTGGGGGATGGGAAAAGGAGAGGGAAGTTCCATCTTCATATTTATTTTGCTTCATAAATATTCATTCCCCCTATGACCCTCTCGTGTCCTGCTACAGAACTGTGCTGTTTTTCATTTTACCATTAAAGAATGTCACATCATAACCAACCAGTTCCAAGACATGCATAAAATCTCACACTCAGCTGAGCCCATAACTTTCCGTGAATAATCAAATGCTCTATGCAATAATTTTTAAACTCGTAATTATGCACTATTTGATCAGCTTGTATGTTCATGCTAGACACCTGATTAGCAAACACTGCAATGTTTACTCATTTTTCTTCCATGGGCTATCTATCTGTCTGTCTATCTATCAATCTACCTATCTATCTATCTATCTGTCTGTCTATCTATCTATCTTCTACTTATGTTGTTCCCTACTATGACAGTGTCTAAGTGTCATGGTTTAACCTCAGTTGCTAGCAACTAAGCACCACGCAGCCACTCACTCCCCCCACACCCAGTGGGATGGGGGAGAGATTCAGAAGGAAAAAGGTAAAATTTGTGGGTTGGGATAAGAACAGTTTAATAGAACAGAAAGGAAGAAACTAATAATGATAATAATAACAATAATAAAATGACAATAATAATTAAAAGGGTTGGAATATACAAAACAAGTGATGCACAATGCAATTGCTCACCACTTGCTGACTGATGCCCAGTCAGTTCCCAAGCAGCAATCCCCCCAGTCCTACTCCCCCCAGTTTATATACTGGGCATGACGTCACATGGTATGGAATACCCCTCTGGCCAGTTTGGGTCAGCTGTCCTGGCTGTGTCCCCTCCCAACTTCTTGTGGCCCTCCAGCCTTCTTGCTGGCTGGGCAGGAGAAGCTGAAAAATCTTTGACTTAGTCTAAACACTACTTGGCAACAACTGAAAACATCAGTGTGTTATCAACATTCTTCTCATACTGAATCCAAGACATAACACTGTACCAGCTACTAGAAAGAAAATTATCCCAGCCGAAGCCAGGACACTAAGTAATTTCTATATATTTAAAAACAGATATAACATTGTATTTCTTAATGTCTTTCTTACTTTCTTTCTTTTCCCCACTTGATTAATTTATTGGTTGGTCAATTACTTATACTCAATTTGCCTTGAGACTAAACAGGTTTTTTACAGTGCCTGTGGAATTTGAAAGCTAAGGTTAAAAAACCTGACTTCTGCATTTGTTCCTGAAAAAACAGGAACCACCACCGGCCTCTTCATGGGGACAGAAGGTTCTGCAGTGTTTCTGCTGCATCTCTTGAAGACACTCTGCCTGGGAGCTTCCCCTGCTAACTAAAGTCTTACTGGCTCCATGGACCTTATCTGCCATGAGAGTTCCTGCTTAAGAAGACACAATCTTCTCCTGGGAAGAGAAATGACCTCCAGTCATCCTGGACATCTTCACACCGTAGCTACTGTAGCTTACTCTACATTTAATACCAGCAGATAATAATTTCATAAGCAAAATGGGAATGGGTAATGAGGTTTCTTCACCCCCAGCGTGTTGCTCTCCCAATAGCATTCTGCACCCCTAAAGGATCCCAAGACTTCACAATAGCTTAGCTATCTGAAGGTAAACATGTTTAATACAAGGAGAACATTGTGCAGGAGGTGCAGTCCCCAAGCACCTCCTCCCAGTATTGCTTTGGCATAACTTTAATCAGCTGCTTTTGGCTGAAAGCACATAAAAAAAGTGGGTTGATCACTCAGCACTGTTCTCTGACTCACCGAAGTGCTATTGCTGAACTCCTCTTCTGGCTTTCACTATGCACAAGCACAAGGGAGAAAGAAAGAGCAGGGCTGCCCTGCTCCCATGATAGTGTCAGTCTAAAACCAAGCCATAACATCCACTTAGTGCCTCTTTAGAAGAGCTAAATGGATTTTGTAAATTCCATTGGTAAATTAGTGCTAGCGTTATTCAGATAAATCTTGCCATTAAAATGATTTACCTCAACGGTAGCATTATTAATGTTCAGTAAATTAGGTCCATAAAATGACATTTGCCATGCCATTAACTGAAGATAATCCACAAAGCTCATTTCTAACCCCCTTTATATTTTTTATAATGTCCTTAATAAACACTACCGTAGCTCTCTTAGACACATGCAGTCATCAGTATATTGATAGCTCTGACACAGCATAGGCTTCAGATCAATTATTGAATCAGGAGAATAATTTAGACAATCTTTACTTGTGGTCAGAAAAAGATTCATTATTTATGAGTGCAAACAAAACTGTATCATTGTTCTTCAATTCAAAACACATGTTCCCTGGAACATCAGCCATCTTCAGACTTTCTTTAGTCAAAGTAGATTATAGGCCTGGAAAATGTTGGTAATTTCAGAAACTGGCTGAACAAGCATCTTTCAGGAATGAAAATAGAGCCCTTGAAGCAAGGAAGAAAACAAAATTATTTAAAAAGACTTCACGGGTTGGCCAAAAGGTAGATCTCACAAAGCATTGTAAGCTTATTAATGTCTTTTTTCATGTTTATATATACTAAGTATTTCCATTAAAGCCCCGTGGTGGCTGAAGTCCATTCACAACACTTACAGTTTTATTTGAGGAGAAAAGGTATAATTAATTGGTCTGATCTCTCAATAACTTGATTTTGCAAATACAAAAAATGTCAAGCCTAACACTAGCATTATTATTCCATGAGATACTAAGCATCCTCTGCTCCCACTAATGACATGAGGATGATGTCATTGAACCATGTCTCTCTTGATGGATTTGCAGAGCAGTTCACTTGTAGATGACCTCACTGCATTGGGACAGAAAAGCCCACACCTGCCTAAGAAGAAAATGAGCTACATGGAGAAATATCTGATCAAGAACAGGACTCCATTCCATAAAATGGTAGTTTCAATCACAAGAATAAAAATCTCCAACTTCTGTAGGTCAATAGTGTGGCTTTATAGCAAAATGACAATTTAATTTTACAGTGTCTATTCTGTGACGCCAAAAGGGATGCAAGCAGTCTGCCCAGGGAGTTTTGTTTGTGATTACCATTACTTGAAGCCACCTCAGGACAGAATCAAAATCACAAGGATCATGCTCCAGCAGTTTAGGAAGTTACTGCCCTTCAACTGCTGGTAGCTGGCCCAATGTAAAATGCAGTATTTAGCTATGATTGCATTCCCCTTCTGCTTCAGCACAATATACAAGTATTTGGCTTGAAGGACCCACATAAGTGTTTTAGCTGTTCAAGGGTGACTCAAAGAACAGGTTTGAGTGCATCTTATTAACCCATTCATCTCTGATGGAGCTCCTGCCAGAAGACCACCTTCTAACCCTTTCCTCCAACCAAGTTTATGCACCTATTCATGCTAACAGAGGAAACAGCAGTCTCAAATTTACCTTCTCTTAATCACTTTCAAACAGGAGAACCCAATCATTGGAAAGCATTGTAATAACAGCTTTGTCACCTACCTAATTATCACTACCCCAAAAGTACATGATCAGCTTGATCATACTTAAATTCATTACATCTATAAGATAGAGTTAATTAGTTCCCGAAACCAGGTCAATCCTTCTGCTGCACTTGGACTATTCAAACAGTGCAACCACGAAATGGCTGGAGAGTATTTCTGTAGTGAATGCCAGGAGCTGGCAGGAAATCTTAAAAGGGGTAGATCGCCATACCGGCCAAAGCGCAGATATGAGGATGGGCATGGGATGCTGCCCCTCCCAGACCAAAGGCACCAGCAGTCTTGAGAAATACAAAACAAAGAAGAGGCTACAAAATATCCAGAGATTTTTGGATGTTCTGGGACATGAAAGATGTTCCAGCTTCATCCTACTGAGTCCGAGGTGCCAGGAACCAACTGCTGCCCTCCATGGATGCTCACTCTCAAGTAGAAGGGCTCTATGTTGCTACCACACCCTTGCTGAACTTCTCCTCTCCTTTAGTGAGGAGAATTTAAGCTTGCAGTCCCTCGTGAAATGTGTCTAATGACCACCCGCTCACATACAGAAATCATAAAACATCAAGTCAGGCATAGTATTTTTAGAACATGAAAGTCATAGAACATGAAAGTCATGATTGCCACAACAGAAGTCCAGCTTCAGCTCTAATTAATAATGTATGCTGCCCCAGACACTTCTTGCTTTCTATATGTGACGGCGTGCTTCATGCGATGTGCAAGCTAGCTTGATCCAATTCTTAATGAGTACAAGATGCTGTTGTGGCTTTTGTTACCTGTTCTTCATTAGTTATTAGTAACAAAACACTAAAATTTATTGGGCAAGACTAGCTAATTGAAGGAACAAATATGAAAAAAAACAGCATATTCCTTTATGTACAAAATATACCAAAGGGTTATTTGCATTTTTATTTTGAAAACAGAATGAAATTTATAAAACTCTTCTGTGGTAGAAGAGTTTAGAAGACAAAAGGAGTTATTAGAGGTTGCCATATATCCAAACCCTCCCGAAATAGAGTATAAAGTTTCCTTGAAAAACATGCAATATTTAAACTTTGCCAAAAAAAATTACAAATGGCCCAATAACCTAGGGTTTACACCTTTAAAGGTTAAACTTTGTTTTACTTATGGATTTTTACTGTTAAAAAAAAGAGAAAAAACAGGTTTTTATTGGTATAAATCTCAGCCAGCTCTTGTAAAATTTTTAGACTCACTCAGTCAGCCTTAAGAGTAGGGCGATACCTAGCTCCTTGCAAAAGCTTTAGTGAAGGCTGGCTTTACTCCCTGAAAATAACTGGGCTCATTGTGGACCTCAGTAGTGAGACATAAATATAAAACTGAAGTTTTATTAGCCTATTGATGAAATACCGGCCATGCAGAAGATATTATAGCATACGTAACGAATATCAGAGGTTTGATTTCTTTAAGTCCTGCATATACAATGTTATTGTATTGTCATATCTCTAAGCTATTGTAAAATCATTATTATATACTGCAGTCAAAGAATCTAATAGTATGACTATTATCTTCATCACTCAGGATGATTATATGCAAAATGGGCAGTCATTTGCACCTCCTGTTGTGCCTTATCCATGCCACACTATCTGCACACCTTGTGATATTTTACTGTTTTAAATAAGATACATGTAGCCTTACTCTGCTGGCAGTGACATCAGTGAGAGCCAGCTGTGTTGCAACAATGACTGCAGAGCTTGGTTCAGTTTCTCCTTCTGTCCTAGAACAAAAGGAGTACAAGCTATTTTTAAAGCCTACATTTTCACTTGTTCTTGTATTGATAATCTCAAGGCAGATTTAGTACCTCACTTGTAGAGTTCAATTCAGATATCTAAAGATAACCCTGAAGCAAGCTTCCATATCACTAATATTCTTCACATATTATTTTGCTGATCCCGAGAGGGAATCTATAATAATACAAAGGGAATCTGGAAGAGTGAAACTGCAAAAGAAATATACTGTACTTGTGGTCTTGAGAATGAAAAACAGCATTAGAAGAGTTTAGCCTTTGGCCAATACAAAACCTATGGCTCTGAGCAGCCTTTTACAGAAAAATTAGATGCATAAAGGAGAATCAGAGGAGTGATTAGAGCTGTTTGTATTTGGAGTTGCATCAGCTCAATTCAATCCATTTTTTATCATTCTTTTAATTAACCAGGTGCAAAGGTGCATGCGAACAATTTTATACCTGCTGAAAATCTAAGTTTAGTGAATGGTAGCTAGGAAGACATTTAAGTTAAACGGGCACAAACGGAACTTAGGCCAAAGCACCATCCATACAGTTCAGTGTGTATGTTGGGGACATTATGACAAAAAAGGCTTCTCACCCTTTGCTTGTGAGGGTCAATCTGGAAATACAAAACACGCATGACCCGGGAGGGTCCACTCAGAGCCAAAGCTCATCACCCAGGCACTCTGCCAACGGAGAGAGTCGCATGGGGCAAGAGTGGTGAGGTAAGTAACCTTCTAGAGATCTCTTTTTCCCCATTAAGTTCAGAAGGAGCCCATATAACTAGCTTGGCACAGATACTTTAACTTTAGACAGTTAAAGCTGAATGAGATTAATCCAAACCAAAATTGAGTTACCTCTTAATGGATGGAAATCATCATTTTAAAAGTTATGATGCCAGAGGCAACCCAAGGAGGCTGACAATGGGCTGCTGGCTACGAAAATCAGTGTGTTTCCATGAAGCACTAAATAAACAATAAGAGATGGAAGAAGAGGCCTGCATTCCTTAAAAGGACAAGACGTACGAAAAGTAAACTCATGGTTTTAAAAGAGAAAAAAAAAAGAAAAACAACTAAGAACAGAAAACAAAGCAGGCTGTTTCTAAAAGTAAACTTGAATCGCCAAATGTGTTTAATGTAAAGAACCCAGCATGTGGCTGCATCAGAAATATACATTAAGGAAAAAACTCTTGTGTCTGGAATAAATTTCCAAACCATTTTGTTTCCTTTAATAAGAGAACATAGAATATAAAGGGGGGGGGTGGGGGACATGACTGACACCACAGCTCTGTCTTTTCTCAACTGTGCAAAAAAGATTTAAGGGCTGAAAACATTTTAGAGAGTAGTTCTGGTGGGGTAAAGGACCTGGATTTACCCATGTAACTTCAGGAATTTAACTGAAGCACACATTTGCGCGGACTCCTCTACTCAGGCTCCTTCTGACAAAGTACTCGCCTCCAGGAGACAAGATCTTAGATGGATCGTATGTCCCTCTGAAGGCCTATAACTCTTTCCACTCATCACAGAGGGTGCTTGTGGTGAGGACACTCCTAGAAGTCACCAGAGATAAGTAGTTTACAAGTGGGGACGAATACCAAACCTAGAACCAAACCATGAAACTCGTCTTGAGAAAGCACAGAAAACCACTGCTGGTTTCACGTAAGTGCTGACGAACGGCATCTGTGCGTCCTTGTACCTCTGGCAATGACACTGGCACACAGTTCCCTCCAAGTCAGGAAAAATGCCAGAGTGAATGCCGCAGTCTTTATAGATCTTTGACAGGGAAAGTTAGTTGCTGCTTCCTGCAGGCCATGCAGCAGCCAAAATCAGTATTTTCCAAACAACTCAAAGGGCAATCATCAACAGAGAGAAATATTTTATCTGGAGGACAGCTACAAAATATAGGATATGTCTTCTGCTCATCTAGCTTACCTGTAATGTAATGTACTATACATTTTATGGAGCACTGATTTGCTCCTGGTAACCTGTAACTTGACATTCCTTGTGCTGGTTTCCTATGCGCTGAGGATTATTTTTCTGTGTGAAAACTTAGACTTTCTTTCTAGACAAATTTCTGCTTGAAATACCATAGAGAATTGTGCATAACTGCTTGATTTGCTTGTCATTTAATACCATTTTTTGTGTAAGGCAAAAAATATCTGCTCTCTGGCCAACACATTTCAACAGCTTTGTCAGAAACATTGGTGTAGGAGTTCCCAAATAATATAAAATTGAGTTGGATAGTAAAATGCTATTAGTATTAGTATATTCTATGGGTTGACCGGAAATGCCCTTCTGTTCTACTCAGATCAATTTGAAATACTACTGCAAATTTTACAGGCTACATTTTTCATCAAAATTCCTGCAAAACTAATAAAAATGAAACCTTAGTACTTGTTTCCCTACATGGATATCACAAGTCTTACTTCTACGTATTGGTATCAGGTACATTTTACCTGATAATTTAGGAAGGTGGGGTATTTAGCAGTTAATCTTAACCATTAAATGTCAGATTGGGCATGTGGAAGTATAATAACATTAGTAAATTTGTTTCCACATAATATGTCTTAAAATATACACTTTTCCATATACTGTAGGGTAACAACACATATGGTGTGCTTCCAAGACAATTGCTTAGTTTCCTTGGTAGCACATAAGCAGACTTGCTGAAAGTTTGAGTGTCTAGCTTTTACTGAAAAAGATAGTGCTACGAGCAAGCTGTAAAAAGAGACTATATGGAAAGGCATGGAGTCTTAATCCTAAAAGCCTGACCTTAAAGTCACTGCACTTTTTGAAAACAAAATGACACTGAGACAATAGAGTACGTGCGGCTGTGTACACTGCGTACACATCGCTGTCTTTGGTGTGAAATAGGAGCAGAAGGTGAGGGCGTTCATCAAGCATGCATCTTCCTGGGCTTTTCAGAAAGCAACTGCAGCAAGCCAGGCTGCAATGCCCGGGCTGCAGACTGTCTGGAAACTAAGCAGTGCTGCAGCCATGTGGCATTATAATCAATACTGGTTTGCAAGACTTTGTTCTTTCCACTGAAATGCTACATTTACATGACTGATAGATGCAGGTGATTGACAAAAGTAGATTTCCCGGGGTACCTTGCATTCTTTCTTTCCTTCCAAAAAGACTGCTTTGAAGTCAGCAGCAGAGAGTTGGTTTGAGTGTTTGGGTCTTCGGTAGTCGGGTGCAGAAACTGTCCCACTCATTGCCCTTATGGTTATGCTTTAAGTGTCTCCACACCCACATTCAGCGAAACAGTTTGTAAATTATTTGTAAAGCAGGAAAGACACAAGTTTGCGTTAGCAAAGGATGTGGTACCAGCAGTGCGTGAAACCGTCATGTAGTTTTAACGTGAGGTTCTGTGTGTCCTTTGTACTTCTTACTTACTGGGTTCAGGTCCAACATTTCTTTGAATTGGTTTTAAGGGTGAAGTGATATGCCCTGTGATCTGTTCCGCATCTCATACATCTTATATTTTATTTGTGTTCATAGTTGTACAGTTCAAAAATGTTGGCATATAATTCCTACTGTTAATGTTAATATTCTGACTTGCCATTTCTGTTTTCAGTAGACTTGGGAGTGTTGTTACCAGTCCTGAGCATACTGAGCCTCTTTCAGAAACTCTCCCAAATGTTTTCTTTAAGTTTTCTGTATCTGCCACCAAAATACTCAAATTGAGGCAGTCCAAGAGAATCTGTGGGTTGACCTACTTGCCCATATCCTTTCCAGCAGTGTTTTCTGTTTCTCTTTTTAAATTTGTGTGTTGGTAGACAACATAAAAAGCAATCTTAAATGTATATCAAATATTGCAGATGGGTAATGTGGCAGAAATAATTTCCTGAGCTTTTGGTAAAAAACTTTAACATTTTACAAATGTAAGATCCCATATTAATTTCACAACTACTGTGAAGGCTCCTATTACATTATTACCTAGGAATATTCCAGTAGATTTTTACAGCATACCAGCTCCACTGGAGAAATAAACAAGAATACCTCTAACACCATAAATTGGGAGCAGGAGGAAGCATAACTCATATTATTCAGATAAACCATATTTTACATAACAGACGGTCAGCCAAAAGATTATATGAACAATTCTTTAGTGTATATCATAAGTTATTTTGTGCATGAGAAATGTTGAGAAAGCATTAAAGACCTCAGCCTGTGTAACTTTTTTCACCAGTTTTACAGGTATAAATGAAAATGTCAAGTGCTTCTAATAGGTTAGTTTATGGGACTGTGATAAGTATTTATAGAGATTGGTCTGGATGCTTTTCCATTAGGTACAGTACTGTACAGTTTTGGGCTCATACTTGAAGGAAGTTATAAACCAAAGTGGGTTCCTCATTCCTCAGTGTTTGACATATTCTGATTGCAAAACATTTGGGGTTTTACACGATTTATTGTAAATAATCTCTCCTATAATGTTCACAGCACAATAATTCACAACCCTGAGGCAAGAGAGTTCTGCAGAAATGACATTATACGGAAGATAACTTTTCAGAATTTACCATTTGCACATCATGTTCAGAATCTATAACACATGTAAAGAGGTCAAATCCTCATCTTTCAAATATTTTTTTCTATCATTTTGTGGTATTTTATTAAAAATAGTTACAGCCAGCCTAATAGCTTGACTGATAACTCAATATGTTACCACATCCCACAGTAGTATAAATTGGAAGTGGGGAAACAAGACAGGTTCTGGAGCATAAGATGCCTAGCACTGGGTGCTGTGTACTGAGAACAGGCTTGTCATGTCTTAACAGCAGATGAGACAAAAGGAAAGGTTAACACAAAGAAAAAATATATGCTACTAACACTATGTTGTTAAAATGACACATTTTCTTATACAAGAAAAATTGGTTTGCTTTTACTAACCTTTAAGTCAAATCTGGAGTCAGTCATTTTCCCTTGTATTAACCTGTTTTCACCTGTCTTTTTTCACTGTTCTCTTTGAAGGTAAAATTATGATAAATTATTATTATTAATATTTCTAATGGTAAAAAGAACATTCTGTACAGTTGAATAATTGGAGTTAGAATCTGAACAGTTGGGTCCTGTTCCCAGGTTTATGACCAACTGAGGGTATAAAGGGGAATGTACACACTTAATTAAAAGACTTCTTGTTCTTTTTCCAACCCTTTCCACCCAAACCCCTATGTCTGGAATTTAAAAAAGCTGTTAAAGAAACCTAGGTTCCTGAGCGTAAATCCGTTATAACTAGTCAGTAACAACGGTAATAAGATGCCCATTCCCTTTAAGGGGCGGAGAGGAGTGTCTATGAGAGGCAACTCACTCTTGAAGGGTTACAAAGGTAACCCTTTAAGGCTCTTGTAGCCCTGGAGGAAATGAGCATCTGGGAGAGAAACAAGTGAGATGCTGGGGCAGACACTGTGGTCCTCAGGAATGGCTACTGCTTGGGCAAAAATCCCAAACCAGGCTCTTTGAGACCCTATGATTTCTGTAGTCTTACGACAGAGGCTTTGGTAAGACTCAGCTTTCTCCCACTTGCTCTGTGTTTTATAACTTTCTGTCATCCTATGGGAGATGTTGCAAGGGAAGGATATCTACCTTCACCCCATTCTTCAGGGAAGGTCCAAGCTTCCCAGGAGCCAGCTGGGTACCCCAGTTTAAGGCTACAGATATCCTGACTCAACGCTGCCCGAACAAGGAGGGCAAGGACACTCCTGGGCCAGGGGAAGACTACCAGAACCAGCATACTCCCATTAAGAAAGGCTGAACACCTCTGTGCCACAGAGGGTGGTCTGCCTGGATCGGTGCAGCTCCCATGAGAAGACATGGGACTGCAGAGGAGAACAAGTCTTCACTTGGGGAAATAACAAACTCAGAGTGGTCTGACTGCAGTGATTTATACTCAGAGTCCTAGGACAGGGGCTCACAGGACCTTTACAGGCAAAGACCAGTGTTCTCAAATGACAGCTGTTCATGATAACCAACATCCTGAGCACAACTTACCAACGTTGTTTAGTGTGGCTCTAAAATGAGAAATCATCACCCTTCTTCCAAAGGAAAAGTCTTTACAGAGACTTTGTTATTTGCTAGCTAATGAGACCAATTTCACCTCCTAGGATGACACTTTGCCTCTTCAAGCCTTTCCTCAAAAGCAGCTTCCTTTTATGTCCACCTATGAAAGATGATGATATTCTCCCGGAGGTTTTACCTTTATACATAGTTTAATTCATACCCTGGCTTTGCACTGAGTACTAATATGTGTCTTTGTTCTCTGAGACAAGCATTTCTTTTACCTATCATGGAGTGCAGTGCTAACAGGTCAGGTCTCTCAGTGGAGTTCCCCGAGTCATTTTGATAATGTTGAGGAAGTTCAAGGATAGCAGTGAAATTAAATCTCAGTGACACCTTCTTTAAAACTGGGAAAGAGCTATCACCCAAAACACACGAACCTGCACATTTTAGTATTTCATATGAGGAGGAATTCTTGCCTACTCCCAGCAACAACAAAAAGGATATGTGAGACTTGGAGCTTTAAGTGCTGCATCTAAATCCATATTTCACATAAATAAATAGCCTAGTCTACAGAAACATCGAAACACCAGACGTACAGTGCTTCCATTTACTACAATTAGGAACCTAATTCTCAAGGGGAAAAAAAAGAAAAATGAAAAGCCTTTCAAAGCAAATCCTGTTTGTATCCTGTTCATGGGATTTGTCTGGCTTGGTGTTTTTATGGTAGATGTTCTTCAGAACCTGAACTGTCGTTCTCTTTAAATGAGCCACAAAATTACAAAAAAAACTTCAAAACCTGAGCAAATTGTAAGCCCTGTGGTGCTGAACATGCAGACAACTAAAGACAATGCTCTGCAAGCTGTGAGCTCCCAGGTCTCTGTTCCTCCCAAGGGATTAAGCCTAACCCCTAATGATGGCTCTCAAAAGTGTCAACACTGATTATTCAAATTCTGACCATCTCAGACTATGAGACAGGGAAGGTTTGGGGAGGTGCCGAAGAAAAGGAAACAATAAGGAAGTGTTAGGAGGTAGACCAAAACAGGTAGAAAGGAACAAAACAGAGGAAAGAAGATGGGAAGAGAAGAGAAACACAGAGAATAAATAGTGTTCCATACATCTAAATTGTGAGCACACACTAAATCCCAAAAGCGGGCACCTAAATAATGGTGATGTCTATTTATTTGGTTCCTGTAAAAACCCGTTTGCTATCCTTCATCTTTGTGTGCAATTTTCCGGTGACACTAGTGGGAACTCCACTGTGGATTGAAGTGGGCCAAAGTCCTGAATATAGATCCCTGCCCACAGGCCATAATTAGAAATGGAAATTGGCCTCCTCCTGGTGATGCCCTGACTTCCCTGAGCTTCAGTGAGTGACTGGGGGTAGTTGTACAGGTTACTGAAGAGGTAGGTCACTTACAGGCAGAGAGCTAGGTACAGATACTGAAGGTTAAAGCAACGGTCCAAAACCTGAAAAAATAGCACCACTAAAAATAATGAAGGCTTTGGGTGACATTTTTCAAAGCATGCAGCAGGAGATGAACAGATGGAGCCTGTGTGTATTTCCAGTGTTGTGTTTTGAACTTGTAGCTCAGAAGGCCTAGGGGTAAAATTAACACTTAATAAATATGAAGTTTTCAAATATTTATTGCTTTGAAAGAAATTGCTCCTAAATAAAAGGAAGAGTTGACACCAGTCAAAATAATCCCAGTGAAACATCTTTGTCCGATCCTCAGGAAACCTTGCCATTTTTCTCACCCCTCTCTCCTGCCTCTTCTTGTCATTGCTTATTTGTTTGCATATTGATGCTCATTTATTGTCAGCACTTAATAATTTATCTCAAATTAACAAGGCTCCATCATTACAAAACATGCACCAACCCTCTGCAGATCGGCTGTGGGGGTTCAGATAAACAAAATGATAGCACCACATGTAATATGTGATTTTTGTCTGAATTGCCTTGGTACTTCAGGTGAAATGCATCCGGCTGTAACGTAAGGGTAGGATGAAAACTTAAAGGTCAGATGTTTGAGTCTTGATTCTGAGCACCACCAAATGCCTACGTGCAAAGGAGATTGACTTTGGTCTTCATCAGCCACTGCAGTGACAGTTCTGAATCTTCCAAACAGCAATCAACAGTGATCCTGGGAGACAGCAGAAGATTAATGAGAGCTTGACCTCTCTGAATGTCAGGCATAAAGAGTTCATTGTCGTAGGACTCTCTTGTCAATGTAAACATACAACACGCTTCCGTTGTTATTTAGAGCAGAGTATTAGTGCTCAGTAGGCTAAATCTGAATATCTTCAGCATTATTACCAGCCATGCAACATCAATCAGTCTAACAATATTAGTGAAAGCTGGGGTACGACTTGAGGCATACAGCTGTACAGAAGAGCCACGTATTAGCTGAACCTATCCCATCAGCGGGAGGGTGACACAAAGGCACGGCTGCAGCACAGGTCAGCCTGACGAGGCTGCTCTGAACCGTGCCTGCACAGGCAGTCGTGGGGCATGGGAGGGACTGAGGTGTACAGGAGATTTCTGCCGGTTCGCTGTCCTTACCGCTGGCAGGGTAAGGGAGAACCCACTGCTCCCTGTTTGGTCAGGAGAGGCCAGCACGAGGCCTGACAGCTCAGGCGTTACGCGGGTCTGATGGAAGAGCAGCATAGGTATATCCCACACCAGCCTGAGTTTCGGCTCAAATGCTGAAAGGACAGTGCAAGACATTCATCAAAACACAAATATTGGCTGTAAAAAATTATGGATTTGAATCCAAAATGTCATAGGCATGTTGACTCTGCATTAACATTGTGACTCTGATGTCATTAAAAAAAATTACATTCAGCGCCCCTCCCTAATGTTTAATTATCACAAGTGTTGAAGCAAGGTACATAAGACCACATCCCATAGTACTTAATGGGAAAATAACATATTGTCACTGTACTTACTGCAGTCTACTTCAATTTTATAACATTTTTAAATCAGCAAAGAGGAGGAACATAAAAAGAACTGAATGATGCTGTCAGACTTAAATGGATGCTAGCTGTTAGATTTGTAAGAGTGGTATACCTGAACACAGGACAGATTGCTGCTTTATAAATATGTATAGTAATAATGCTGGAGACTGTGTTGTGGAAAGGATACTTAGACTGGTCAGCTTTTTATTCCTTGATTAAAAAAATAATAATGAGCTTTTCACTACAAATATTCATAGTGGCAAAACCACATTCATGCTGTGTCTTTGTGGATCTAAGTAAAACAGGCTTGACCCCTGAAGTCACTTTTTAATAATTAACTCTCGCTAAGTTCATTAAACACTAATTGAAGCTACAGAAGAAAAAATTGTGAAGTATATGCAGACAGACAGAAACACCAAATGTGATTAAAGATACTGACTGTGGTATATATGTGCAGTACACATATTATATAGATTTCAAACTCAATTCCATAGAGATTTTTAACACCCTTATCCCATGATAAATTCTACCATGCTCAGTGCTACTAAAAGGTTCGTTAATAGAGCTGCAAGCTAAATGGCGTGGACATCCTAACCAATAATCTTTGGAAAGATCTAGAGAAATAGACTCCAAACTGTACAAGATGCAGCCCCTGAAGCATCTTTCAGTATTTTGAAATGAGATAAACAATGGATAAAGAGATTCAACAATCTTGAGAGTCCAAGTTTTCAAATTGAATATAATTTCTAGATTTATATAAATGCAATAGTTTAAATACATATATTTGACAGTTTTGTGTTCAAAGTCAAGTTACTGAAGTTTCCTTTCAATCACTCAAGAGCCAAAAATTAGAGGTTTGTAGTAATCAATAAAAAAGTGTATCTCATTACAACTAGATCAAATAATACGAACTGAGATAATATTACAGCTCACTGCTTTCCAGCCTTTTATACCTCAGAACTCAGAACATTTAAAATGTTTGTTCAGACTCCAACAAAGGTACCACACTTGGTCTTCCTAGTTAATGTGCCCATGGACTTCTCCCACCCACCCCAAAAACACAGAAACTGTTGTTGGAACTGGTTCCCCGAGTGGTACAATGCTCAGACAGAGCATTTCCTCAGACAGACAGAAAAGGTCTGAGAGTCTGAGTCTGGGTCTCAGGAGACCCAATCCTGCCACAGCCTGCTGCATGACTTAGGGCAAATCACTCAACTCCCCTGCCGTAGTGTTAATGTTAGCAGTAATGAGTATTTCTGCTATGCTAGAATGTAAAGGCTCCAGATCTGAGCTTCCTGAGGCCAGGTGTTTCCTATCCAGTAAGATGTTTGCAGCAGAGATGGGTTCAGAGCCTTGCTGCTCAGCCTTGGCATGACTCCAGTGAATCCGCTATAGCTGAAGATCTAGCCAGTGCTGCACAGGCAATGGCTAGCAGAGTGAGGCTCCGGTTTCATTAGGCTCCTCTAAAGATTACTGTAACACAAACAACGCAGAATGAGAGTGCGAAAAAAAATCTGTGGTATTCTACCCTTTTGAAAATTTCACATTGATTTCAATGGACTTCACCTCTGCCCTTTGATCCTGCTTCCACAAACTCGTCCTTTGTACTTTTCAGTCTTTCTAATTCTAGGGATATTGTAGTGAAGAAAAAGGCAAGGAGAAATTAATAGAACTGAGAGAAAGCTAGGGAAAAACAATGAGCCCAGTCTCTTGTGACAGTCCCGGAGGTTTTATAGTCTGTGTTCAAAGAGGTCTACCTGGGAGTGCTTTAGAGATGCCTGGTCTAGGAACCTATGCCTCCTGCACTCCAACACAATACAGGGGCAAAACCTGGGTCTGTATCAGCTCTTGCTCTCACACTGGTTTCTGGTCAAAGAGGTAGGGGTATACAGCCTGGATATAAGCACAGCACACACTGGAGGGTCAGCTCAGCAGCCTCCAGGGACTGCCATTGTATGCATGGCACCTGACTGTACTTAAAAATATGCTCCCCTATTTAAGAAAGGGTAGATGGTGAAATGGTTATGGTACCAGTCTTCAGGGACCGGGAGACACTAGGTAGATACTTCGCCAAAAACTTAAGTCACTTAGATTATACCTATGCAGATTGCTACGTCACCCCCACCCCCACTCCCACTAAAACAAACTATACTGTCAACCTTTACAGTCAACGTTTTCCCCAGCAGCCAAACAGCGTAAACGTGGCAGTTCTGCTGAAGTAGGAGGGGAGGTCTCATGCAAGTAGGAGGTGGGACACTGCGTTCATGCTCACACTCACCCCACCACTCCTGGGAATGCACTTGAAAATCCTGGATGCACTGAAAGTCTCACATGCGCGGGAGTGACAAGTGCTCTCCTCCTGGCCCACCACAGCCAGAGACAAGCCCAGGAGGCTCCAAACAGACAATGAAGGACAGGCAATGTACACTCAAGGTTCGCCCCAAGTTTCAATACATTATACACTATTCTACCGTAAATGGGAATGCAGAAGTACTATTGGAAACGTAGCTGTATCAGGAGAGTAACTTCTCATTTTCATAAGTAAATTGGATCAGTCATCTTCCCATTACAGTTAATATGTATCTTAAGAAATGTTAAAAACACCGCATCGGAGATCCAAGAGAACAAAATTATGTCCAAATCACAAAATTTTTACTTTTGTCTAGTTTTACATTCTTTCAGTTGGTAAACAACCAAACTTTTCTGAGTTTTAAAAAAATAACTAATTTATTTCTGGATTTAGATTTGGTCTGCCACATTTGGTCAGTAAAACCGCTGTTAATAACAGCTAGGCTCTCACTACTTGAATAAAAGAGTTTCACCATAGTTCATAATAATAGCACAATAAAAGAAAAAAAAATTAAAAAGTAAGATGCAGTGATTCCTTGGAGGTTATACATGCAAATTGCCCTGAATCCGAGCAACAGTTCAACAAGAAAAGCAATATTTTGGGACAACAGTTCTGCTTTTGTAATGAGCCTGTAAAATTCATTCCACTGAAATAGCTACAGGTATATTATACCCCATGAACTATTACAAAATTAAACTTCATAAGCAATATGCCAGTGCTTTGTGTGATGCATTTGCTAAAAGAATCATTCAATTTATCATGTTTTCCTGAAGCGTTATGAGACAAGGTCTTTGAATAAAACTCATTTCATTAGGCTACCTTGTTACATGGGAAGATAAGATCTACACTTGACTAAAGACATCATTCCATCATGCCCATAATCACCCTACCTGGAGAAGTAAACATTCGGGACCTTAGAAAAATGACATTGCACTGCCTCACTAATGGTACTAAAGGAATACATTAAAAAAAAAAAGGTCCAGATGGACATGGTGAAAAATTATCTGAAAGCAAATTCAAGTACACAAAAAACTCTTCTGTAGGTACTGGGGGCAAGTCGTTTAGGCCAGGCATTCACCCCAGCCTGGGCAAATAGCATTCAGCAGCGTGAGATGGTTAAAAATCAGAACAAGGGGCATTTACTGCACAATGCCTATATTGCTTTCCTATGCCAGTTTAAAAGGTATACCTGTCGAACATTTCTGTCCACCCAGTCCTCACGTGGATGCTGCTACACTAGTTATAAGGACACATGTATTTATATGGCTTATTTTGTTAAATATTCCTGAAGGAGATCTGAGTTCTAGTCCAAGCTGTGGCACAAATTTGCTGTGTGGTTTGGGGTTTAATTTTTCAGTGTTTCAGTTTCTCAGCCTATACAGAGGAAACAGAACTGATAATATATACCTGGAAGGTAGGTGCTCTAGTGCTATATTAGAAGGCCCCGTGATGCATTTAGATACTTGTAAGCAAATATTCAAAAGTTACAGAATTTGAAGACTGATGCATTTTTTTCCAGTTTCCCTTTTTTAAAGTGTTATGAGGCTCAACATCAAATATCTCTTCGCCTGCTGTGATGTGAATGAGAGGTAGCTCCAGTGAAGTCAACATATTCAAACAAAGTCAAGGCAGAAGAAGAGCTCTGGCTTAACAAACTGTATTGTCTGTTTCATATGAAAAGGTCCTGTGTCAGACTCATGTCAGGTTACATCATGTACAATACAGAAAACCCCATTTCCAAAATTTCCCCAGGGCAAGTCAGAATCCCAAAGACCTTGACTGAAACACAGGACAAGGCCTACACACAAAGCCAAGCTATTTCCAGACAGAATATCTGGTTGCTTTCTTGTGCCAGGACTCACACTGATGGCCACACAATAGTTTGGTGAGAAAACTGGAAACCTTTTTTTATTTTCCTGGTTTAATCTTCTGCCAGATAAGTTCCTCAATCCAGCTTGCCATGCAACTGCACAACTACTCTGGCCAGCCCCAAATGGGGAAGACAAGAACACAGTATTAGGAAGGAAGCTGGGGATGGGTTTATATGGTATTATAACAACTTGTTCTCTTGCAACCTTAAACAGAATTCTAGGTGGATAGTTAAATACGTTTAGAGAGGGTTTTTTCCATTGCTATTTCATGTCTAAGTTGTAAGTCTCCACCTTTTTCAAAAGCATTTTTCATTATGTACTGTTGTTGAACCCCTTGTTGATAAACACCACAAATGGGTCTAGTAAGCGAGAGAGTTTTCTATCAAAAACATTTCTGGATAGAAAATTAAGAATATTTTCATTTCCTTTAAAATTCTTTTGTCTTGCAGTGAAAACAGGAACATTTCTTTTTGGATATTTCTATTTTTGGCCTTCCATGGTTTTTTTTCATGTTCTTCCCCTTGTCCTCCTTTATGTCCTTTTTTCTGGTTTTTCAGCAGGGGAGAGAAAATGGAAAAGACAAAGTATCCTCCTTTCTGTGGGGAAAAAAAAAAAGCTTGTGTGGGATATTACTTCTAATGTTGTCATTTTCCTGCTGAAAATGGGCAGGTTTTAGCTATACTTAAATCTTGGTAAATAAGCAATTAAAAAAATCACTCTATTTGATCAGCTATTCCTGACACCTTAGTTGTGGAATACTTTCATACCCCTTGGAGGGTGACTACCCTGCTAATAAATGCATTTCACTTACAGAAGCTGTGGATGAAACCTTAGATGTATTTTTCTGGTTTTGCCTTCTACCCAATCTCACACAAATTCTTGATCCAGACTGAAGAGTTCCTAGCAGCAAAGTTTCTCCCTTACAATCAATGTAGGAATAAGTTACAATTCTGTAAATAATATGTGCATTTAGTCCTCATTGCTACCCATCCTGGTGTTCATTATATGGATTTTGGATTCAACAGTGTATATGTCAACCAATGTGAGAATCTGTCCTGGAAATTCTAAATTGACTCCAATTTCAAAATAGCCGGCGAGAAGTGAGCTTTTTTTTTGAAGTCTTTGTTTGATGAGGTGTTTGAAGGAAATGCATTCCCTCTGTCCCAGCTACGCTATCAGCATCCAGGGAGAAGCAAAGGACAAAAAAGCAAGTGAGCAAACTCCTTCAGAGAGCTGCATGCTTCACTAATGGTAGGATTTGGACACAGCACAAAGAAAGGGCACCGGGACAGAGAGTTTCCATTTACACAGGTCAGCGGTGTGTCAGGGAGCTGTTAAAGGCACTTTGTCTAGACTGTACGTTCTTTGATGAAGAAATTCTCTTTTTACTATAAATATCTGTTCAGCACTTTGCTGTGGGTTTCTGACGGGGATTTCACCAGGATCACCACTCTCATATAAGGCACATATTCAGCTGAAAGGCTCCAAACTATGATCTTCTATGGCAGGAACCAAAGAAAGTCAAAGCTCTAAGAAGCACAAGCACAACATGGCTAACTCACAAAGCACTAGATTTGTCAGGATGGGAATATCGCATCTGGACAGATGGCTCTGTCCTAAAACCCTTCTTCAGGTGCCGCTACTGATGGCCACTTCTAAAGCTCTGGGGACAGGGATAACATCTTAACATTCACTGATGCCTCGGTGTAGGTTAGATAGGTACCTTTTAAAGACTCAAGATCCTGTCCTGTGAAAGAAAAGAAAACATAAACATACCATCAGGAAGAGACTGAAAACAAAATGGGAACAGAACATGAAGAAAAACAACGAGAAAGATGGAAAACAATATACCCTCCTTGAAAGTGCTTTCCAGCCTTTTACAAATTACAATCCCCAAAACATTTTTCAGTGGTGCTGCACATCCTTGCATGATGAATTCAAGATTATTAACAATAGGTTTGATTTTCTTAGTTACCTTTTGTGATTCCCTTAGAAGTAGTCCACTGACCCTCAGGGTCCACTGGTAACTGCTGTGACAGTATAATTATGATTTACTAACTACGAAGGGACAAATTTTCAAAGAGCAGGGCTGGAATTTCACTTTGTAAATGGAAGTAATAATATTCAAAGTAACACAATTATATCCAAACATGGCAAGCTTAGAAAATGTAGGGACACGTAATTTCTTAATCATTTGCTATAAACGTCTTTATAAAGGAAAAAGATCTTCCTACAAAGAATTCTCCTTTACTCTTATAACTGAACTCTGTGTCTGCCTGTCTTGTACTTGGCAGCATTATATACTTTTAAGTTAAAAAACAGCCATATGATATGAGGCCATATCCTCAGCTGGAGTAAATCAGCTCTACTGAAGCAAGAGTTGTGTTGATGTACACCAGCTGAAGTTCTGGCCAATTTTTCAAAATAAAAGTACTTTGAAGTGACCCAAACTACAGCTTCCTAACAACCCTGTACAGCAGATGAATGTAAATCTCACAAGTCGTTGCAAGATCCTGATCTCCCATTTCGATTGAAAATGGAGCCATCACAAAAAGTGATGTATTATGTCTCGGTTTTATTGTCCATGAGCAGGGTGCAGGTGAAGGGAAGCAAAGGGCAACAAGGGTCTGGGGTTAGAGTCTGTTTCTGAAACTACCAAGACAACAAAGCTGTAGGTGTCAGCTTACCTCCAGTTCACGCTCTCACACAATCCACCCGACCCAGGTGAAGGTCACGTCTCTATCACTTGGCACTTCAGAGTCATTTACATTTATATGTAATTGTTTTTTGAGCGTGCATATGTTCAGAGGAGCTGGATGGCTTGGGAATTGGTAATAGGATATCAGAACCTGTCACCAAAAGGCCACTAGTTCAAAACCAGAGCAGTTGTTCAAGCAGCCAAAAGGTGCTAACTTTCTGATAGCTGCTCAGCGGCTTAGATGAAATGAGTCGATGATTTCAGCCTGGATGTGTGTCCCTATCACAAAACGGCTCTGTCGCTGCAGCTGTCAGAAAGGACACCTTGTGGCTATTGTCAACAGAAAGGTCAAGGACTGGTGGTGTGAGGGTGCGGATGACCTCTTCCTCTCAGCCCAAGCAGTCAGTTTTCTAGGAGGAGGCAGAGACACGCTGCTGGAACAGTGTGGGAAATGTCACCCAGCTGCTACCCTTGCTAGTCCTCTTCTGGAGGTTAAAGCATGACATCAGACCTGTGGATGTTAAACCTCACGCCTTTCAGAATCATTTTAAAAGCCTGAATGAAGTGCTGTGAAGACAGTAATAAATAAACATGCAGAGAGACCTATAACAGGCTTCGAAAAAAAACATTTGCAAAACCTATGGCTCAGTACACCTCTCTTACTAAATTTCGCTGACAATGCCAGCAGGGGCCTGGTGGCAGAATTACTGATTTGTATTTATTTATTTTCCCTAGCATCTATTTTACTGAGTGCTTTTTTTTTCCCCCCTAGCTCTGTAGGATTTATGCTCTTCACTAAGCACCTGCTTCCATCTAGGAAATAATAAGTGCTTCAAGTTTGTCTGCCCTGCAGAAGGATAGAGAAAGGGATGGAGGTCCAATGCACCTATTCAGCTACGAAGAACCCCAGTATCACAGAAAGCCATAATTAGGTTGCTTGCCCTTGGGAGCACGAAGTAAGGGGTAAAACTTCCCTCTGTGCTGCAGCAACAGCCTGACCCAAGTCATCTTGCACTGAGCAGCACCAGCAGAAGCCCAGCAGGGCATGAGAAATGCAATTTGTCAGGGGTTTCACTACTCTGACTCCTCCCGACGCAGTGCAGACTCAGCTGGGAGCAGGCTCACCTCCACCTGCCTACAGATGCCAGTGCATGCATTATTCACAGAGGGCATAGGAATATCTTTAAATCAGGTAGCTAAGGTGGCAAGACAGCCATCTAGCCATGACAACAGAGTTCAAAGCTGGGTAGCTCCTGAAGTATCTACCCCATTACTTGTTGTGATTGTTGTTACAGCCAGCTCTGAGTTACCTGTTGCTCTGGTTCTGCAGTTACTGATGCATAAGCCAAGTAGATAAATCTGATGTGGATCTGTCATAGATGTAGGAGCCGCAGTCATCTCTCTGGACTGAAGTGCACCTGTACTGGCAGAGCTGGGGCTTTACACTATCGAGGTACTGAAAAGGGATCCAAACCCTGCACTCCTCAGACCTGAAGAAAACTTGGGCATGAGTCAGAGCTTTGTATCTGATCTTGTTTCAAGTAAACAGTCATCTCACAGAGTTTCCTGCAACCTCAAAAATATCCCTCCTGTGCCCACAACTGACCACCTAAGCTCTACGGTACTTTGGGTCTCAGAGCAAGTAAAAAGACAAAAATATCTTTCTCATCATTGCCTTGGGAAATTTCCATTTCTTCATTCTTCCATGGTTGTTTGTACACCTGTACAGATGATCAAACACTTCAGATGTATTGAAAACACCAAAAGCTGAAATACATGTACTGTGGCAAAGCAGGTGGGTACTGTTATTAACCAAATCTGGTGTCTGGAAGGAGCTGGTAAGTGCCTCCCCTTCTGAAAACAGATATTAAAATGGCTCCCTGTTTAGGTGACTAGCTGAGCCCAGATTTACACAGAATTAACCAAAAGACACTTAACAGAGCAAAAGCAGTCATGGCACCAACCACTGGCATGAGCAGCTGGATCCCACTCCTGTTGAAAGTCCCAACATCAAAAGTACCTACTTGTTTGCCAAGTGACTTCCAGACTGCTCAGGGGCGGATAGTTAAGGACTGGTTTACTTTCAAGGTGATTTCCTCATCACAGTTTTCTCCAGTTTCTGAAACCGGCATAATTTTCTTCTGCCGCTGATATATAGTATTGTTTGGTCACCTGTCCATGGTCACTATATCTTCACTGAATAATTATTTGGGGGCTATGGCATATTGCACCTTACATCATCTTATTTCATATTTGTTTGCTGAACAGCTTTCCAATAAACCTCTGGGGAAAGTTTATTAGTGTACTTTGTATTAGAGTAACATGTACAGGCTGTTACTAAACACTATTCAAACACGGAGTAAGAGAAAGTCCCAGCTTAAGTTTCACATGCAAGACAGTTAGAGGAGCACTGTGTTGGGAGACTGGACAGTGGCAGAGGCGAGGAAAGGCCCGAGGGCTCCTGATATCTACGCAGTGTCCTCACTCCTGAAGCTCTGAGACTTCCTCTTGCTGGAACCTCTTGCCCGGCTTGTATTTTATTAGTCCGTGGTTAGTGTAACACCTAGAAAAGCTGCAAGTGGGATGTGAATAGAAAGTTTTGAAAAAGAGAAACTCCCTTTCTCTTTTCTCTGCAGGTGTTTAAATACTTGCAGTAGCATAGACAGCTGAATTGCCCACCCCACCACCTTGTCTGACTCCAACGCCAAAGGAGCTGGGGCCACAAACAGCAAAACAATACTCCATATTCCTCCAGCTCACAATCTCCACTTGCAAATGCTGTGTGTGGGCAACCACTCTGTATTCCCCTGCCTGAAAGGTACTTTGTGCTGATAACCTCCCTGGAGGCAGCTGTATTTAACTTCAGGTGGGCTTTGAAGGGGTTGTTCTCACTCATTTCTTTGCACATTTCTCACGCTAGAATAAGCTTTGAAAATCCACCAGTGGGAGGTCCTGTGAGATGTTTTGTATTTGAGCATGGAAAGTGTTGACCTATCTAATTTCGTAGTCACCTGCAGTTAAATGCAGATGGCTGCCATAGACATGAGTCTATTTTTGTAGTTATCTACCTTGTGAGACATGCAAACCTTGGTGCCAGCATGCACGCTTGAGGTCGTGAGCACATACTTGCTTTATTAGGAAGCAAGAAACATTACTGGAAACAATGACATGCCTGTTAGTCGGCAATTGGCAAGTTAAAAAACTGCGGCAAAACACTAATTCAAACTGACAGTTGTTTACTTTTTTCCCTCCATTGTCTTTTACTTAATCTATCACACAGGTGGTGTAACAACTGTTTGAAGTAGCTGAATGGTGGGTTTATCTCATCTGACTGCTGACTCTAGTGAAGATGGCTGGTGTGTGGCTTGAAACAGTAGACATGAGTTAATGCAGCTAACCATTCACCCCTGGAGATGGGTGGTGACAATTTGCACAAATTTCGTGAGAAAAAAGGGGCTCTCCTTGTAGCAGATGCTTGCCAATATACCCCAAACACATGGCTATCAAGTTATCCTGCTTTGAGGCAGAGAGGGCGGAATCAAAAGAGCAAATGTAGAGCAGGTTAAGCCTCAAGCATGAAAAGGGATCTAACATTTCACCTAACCAAAAACTTCCTGGTACCAGAGACTCTCCCAGCAGCAACTCATTTTCTGGAGCCCTGAGCTGAAAGCCCAAATTAGTTCAGTATTTCCTGCCTCAGCCAGATTTCCCGGATGGTTCCAGCCCCAGATAGGTAGAAACTGAGCAGATTTTCAAAGGGCTTATCACACTGCATATCAAAATCTTCGGATGAACTTGGCCTCGCTTATCCTGAAATACTGTAGCACTGTTATGCACAGGTGGGATTTCCTCATGTATAACCATGACCAGGACAGAGCTTCCCAGAAGCTAATGTTGAAAGAAAATTGACAACTTAGGAATGAAAACTATCTTTTTTCCTCACTCTGGGACAGAGGAAAGCTATCTGGTTTAGGCTCTTTTCAAGTAATCTACGTTGCACTTGCTCAAGTTAAGCTTATGGTAATAGTACTATAGCAGATACTCTGCCTAGCTGTGCTTACACACAGTTAAGGAAATTGCAAAGTTCTTGGCAACATATTATAGAAGATGGGTACAGCATGATAGAGTGAAATGGCCATGGATCAGCTAAGCTACTCAAGTACACTCAGCTAGAAACTGCCAGATGGTTTAATTCAGGAATGTATTAGTAATATTATCAGGAATTATCAACTTTGAATTAAGATCGGGGGAACAATATCATGCTATTCTGAAGGAAGCAAGAAATGTACTGGGCTGTATATAAAAAGAAACACTGCTCACAAGATGTATGAAGTTATCCAGCTCCCTTCACATCAGTAAGCAAGCCACCACAGGGGTCCTGTATTCAGGTCAGGCACTACAAGAAGGTATCATTTAGAGGAGAACAAAGATGAGTGTCTAGAGGACACAACCTGAAATGAAGTAAAGACTGAAGGAACTGGAAGCATTTAAGAAATAAATTTGAGAAGAAACTCAGTAATAGTCTTCAAGTGCATGAAAGTTCTCCTGCAAAAAGAGGATAATTTCTTTCTTGAACCCATGTTTGATAACTTGTGGGATTGAATTGTGAGCTAAAATAATAGATGGAATGACTCAAGCTATATCTAGGAGATTTCTAGCAGTTGGGACCACGGAGCACCAACACAGTCTGCTTGGCAAGGCCATGGTGTTAGCATCCCTGCAGCTTGGATGAACATCTGCCAGAATGAGACAGATACCAGGGACTCGCCCCAGGGTAGGAGGCTGGACCAGACAACTTCCTGAGATCCATTCCAGCTCTATGATCTCCTGGCATCCCACAGCAGGTAATGTATGCCCCCAGTAATACTCACCTAATTCAGCAAACCTGTGGGTTGGCGCATGCCATGCTACTGCCCAAATACATTTCTGGAACGACAGTGCCGTAACCTCCTGCTTCTGACTGTGCTGGTCAGCCAGCCATCTGCTGGGGGACCGTGAATGCAAAGATGACCAAAATTCACATCCCAAAGTCTCTCTGTTGTACTTCAATATCGCATTTAGGGAAAATATTCTTCAAAGGACCCAGACAAGATGGACAGTGACCACTGAAGTGTTATATCCATGGTACACAGTGGAAGCATTCATATTAGTGTGGTGGAGCTTTCAAAATGTTTGAAAGACAGGTACTGAGCCTTTAAGACCTGTCTACTTTAAATACTGAAACCAAAGTCTGAATTGGTTAATTAATTAGTGATTAATAAAAATTCATTTATGAGGTCTAAATCGACTGAGGTGTAAATGATATTGAATTGTTTATTGCTTGTTACTAGAAAGTAAGCATTTGGGGGAGGGGGAATAAAAGACTTTCTGTCATGCTTGTATTCACTAGCATTACCATTTGTTCTGCTCACTGTTACTACTCCAGCTATTTTTGGCTGATACTGAGAAGATAATTTAACAACAGAGTGTCTCAAGAGCTAATTCCCTAGTTTCTCTCTGTCTGCTTTTACACTGTGGGATGTGCATAAAAACAAAAGTGTTCTCCAGTACAAATGAGAAGAATATGCCGTAGAACACAGTAGTGCTGTTATGAAAAAAAAAAATCCCTTAAATATTAAAATGGACTTCCACACGTGGTCTCACTTCTGGACAAGAAGCAGCCAGCCGATATGAGTGTTTGCAGTTTACTCACAAGCGCAATAGGAAGTTCCTTGAGGTACTCCTGCAGAGAAGTGACTAACAGGCATAACAGAGCCTCCTGAGATAAAAAGAAACCAACCCAAACTTTCATATGCAAAACTAATCCAAAATAAACTGTTCTCTAAGGCTTATAAATATTTAACTTTTCCTCTTTAAAATATTGCCTAGCCTTGGTGATGGCAGGGACCTGAGATTCCTTCCAGTCTTACATCTTACCTTTCTTATATTCTATGTTTCTCTTTCACTCTGACTTTTCTACATGCAACATTAACCAGATGTAGGAGAAATAAAATGTCCACAAGAAAGGGGTTAATGTTTTCAGGACTTGCAACTTGATCAAAAGCATAAGGAATGTTACTTCCCAGCTAATTTATAGGCTAAAAATCTGTAAGTATTTGAATCAATACTCAAATGTTTGAATTACTATACGATTACCTGAGATCGTGGGGGACTGGGCTAGCTGAACTGACGAGCTTGTTTAATGCTATGGTTGTTTCCATGAATGATAGTTCACACAAACCAAATAGAACCTACAAACGGATGAGATTTACCCATCAGGAACCCAAATGTATTTCTTCATAGGACAATACATGCTATTTTTCAACAGTCAATTCTATGAAAAGAAATACATTTTATGATCTATGAGACCAATAAAAGCTAACCCAGCTTGAAAGATGAACTTCAGTTTTCAAATAATCCCAGTGAAATGAGTGTGAAAGACCTACAGATCAAGAATTATTCATAGAAGTTATTCAGACAATAGTTTCAAATAACCAACAAATGTGAGAAAACTGCAAGCTATTAACACGCAATTCACATGCCAGAAGAGAGGCAGTGTGTGAAATAAATTATTCAAGACAAAGAGTTTTAGTGCTGTTTTTCTCAAAACGGTGCTTTACCAGCAGCACCTTTTCCACAGACCAGGTCACTGATGTGATGTTTTTGGTAGCACACAACATACAGAGGACATTCACTTACACTGGCCTGCAAAGAGAAGCAACAAAATTCAGCACCTAATTTAGGATGTGACTTTTCCTAAAACCTCTTTGTAGACAACAGAGAGGGAGAGACTGTCTGCTCCAGAGGACTATTTGCAACATCCAGTTTGGCCTCATATTCTGTTTTGCCATCTGGATGAGGCTACAGAGGGAAACACGAGTCTAAGCTACTAATTTAAACACTTATAATAGGAGCATAGAGTGAGATGTTGTGAATATTCATTATAGTGTCATGCAGCAGACGCTGGATAGCAACCAAGAGGGACAAATCCCCTATACATGTGCAAGAAGAGAGAACCAGTCTACAAGGACCAACAATATGCCACCTAACTTTCAGGCAAGTAATCTCAACAGAAAGCCTCTTAGCCCCTCTCTGGGAAGGACCACTGTCCAGAACCAGTGATTCTGGAAAATTACTGTCAAGGTTTAGCCAACCAGCAGATGCACAGAAATACACAAAAACGGTAGCAAAATCCTTTGCCTGCTCATAGGTAGAGATGTAGTGACTAGTAACAGCACCATTCTCCGAACTGCTGTATGTTTATATGATTGAAATGGAGGCATTTCCTTCCTAGATTTGGCCTTCCATTTTCCATCTGAGGCTTCCTCTACACTCCCAACACAGGCCTGCTGTGATGAGACGTGTGGAAAGGAAGACCTAGTGAACCACTCGCCCGCTGTGCTGTGTTCCTCACCACTCAGACTTGCTTTGCTGCTCTGGTCATGGCTGGAAACATGGTGTTAGTAATTATGCAGAGTTCGTTGGTGATACTGCTTCAGTTTATGTACCTACTGTTGTTGGCAAAACCGGGTTTTGCCTTTGACAGCTTATGGTCAATTAAAGGCCATGTGGTTCTTCGCTCAAGAAGAGCTGTACTAGTGACTGCATCTTGGCCAAATTTCACGAACGTTGTCTCACTAAGCACTCCTTGTGGAATCACTTGAAGGGGTTGTTCTTCCTCACTTTGTGCCTTAAAGTGGCATTGGAGGTTGCTCTGATCTGCTAAATAAATCCCCACATTCACCCATTCACTGTTAAGTAGTGAGATACTTCCCCTTCTGTTTCAGTGTCAGGACAAATCCAGCATGACAAGGCTCCAAGAACTCCAGGTCTCTTTCCTACACAACCCAAGATGGTAGAAATCCCTTAAGGCTAGCTGGCTTCTTGAATTTATGTCTGCTAGTGAAGAAATCTCACGGAACAGATTGCCCTGTTTCAGCACTACCAAATTTGATTCTGCACCTCAGCTTCAAACCTCGACTTTAAAACAGACCTTAAACCTGACATGGAAATTGATTCCAATTTCTCCTTCATGTGCAGGCTGTTTTTTATTTTCCCTAAACCAGTTTCCTCTTCTTTGCTAGTGGGATCTGCAAACGCTTAAAGAGGCACCTAAAATTTGCTCGCCAGGCTCAGCTTAGCTAGAAACAGATTAGGCACGAAGAAGAAAAATCAACCCTTTATTTTCCAGAAAGATTTTCTTGCCAAAACTGTCCAGGAAAGGTGGGACGTCAACTCCCATCCCCGCCACACGCAGCTGGGATTATGGCAAAGGAGATGTTCACAGTCTCCAGCAGAGAAACACTTTAAGGCGTTTAAGGCACCCTGTGAGCACCAGCTGGAGTTTGCAGCAGAGGCAGCTGTTCCAGTATGTGGGAAAGGGGATTTCAGATTAAAACAGACAAGGCAGCTTAAGGGAGCATTTGGAGCGAGTTCCCAGTGTAGACACCCCTTCTTCATCGACAGCTGCGCCTGAGGAGGGAGAGTGGAGCATGCACTTGCTCCAAAGCCTGGGATGCACAAAAGGAAAGCAGAACACTGTTTTGAAATTGCCAGCAAGTGCTGCTGCTGTCTTCAGACCCTCACCAGATCGTCATTAGGGAGCGCCACATGTGTGTGGCAGACATCGCACCAGACACAGCTGTTGGCAGCTCCTTGCAAGTGGAAGGCCAGTGTCGCTCCTCCAGCGCTTAGCTGAGAAAGGATAAAAAAGGAGGAAACTCAATTTAAATGCCAAATGCACACACACACGCACACATCTTTCAGAGGGCAGGAAGGGTAGAGCTTACAAGAATCCTCGTGTCTCCTCTCCCTCTGTCCCTGGAGTAATAATACCTTGTTGTTGTGTGTTTATGTGCTTCTTAAAGACCAGAGGATGAACACAGCTTGGAAACTCTCAAAGCACAACAACTGTCCTTCATATATGCCGGGATGAACACTTGCTGGCGCAGGTTTGTGTTCCCACACTTTGCTTTTGCACCTACACAGAGGCAAAGGTTGGGACCAGGAACGGTGGCTTCCCAGAGAGGCAGACAGCTGAGCTGGGGAGCGCAAAGAACCGTGAGCACAGGCTAAAGTCGCAGGTCCCAAAGGACTTTTCCAACCATCATCTGGGCTGGAGCCCAGCCATAGTTCAGATTCAAACTCAAAGCCTGGACTCGAGGAAAGAGCTGAGCTCAGCCTGGGCGGGCGCGTGCTTGGCACGATCCTGCCCACCCTCCCAGGGCTTTCAGCAGGATCATAGGCCACTTGGATGGGTCAACCATGAGGGGGTTGCCCTAGGTTGGCACCAGAATACCTTTTTGCACACTTCTAAGGGTTTAAAGAAAAACTCCACTCATGCTCGAGCTCAACTGTGCAGACACACATGGCATGCCTGACCCCACGTGAGCACCCTTCACTCCTGAGAATTTCCCAGGGACCAGAGAAAGAAACTTGCCCCCTCCACACCTTTTCACCTGGTGGGAACACTTCAGATCCACGGAGCTTTTTACTTACCTTCTCCCCACTGCTGCCTTCTGTCACAAGAAAGCGGGGCATAGCCACGCTTTGTGAGAACTCATTTGCAAGTGCACAGTGCCAAGATCAGCGCCGTGTTCCGCTCACAAAGGCGGAGACTGTCATGTTTGCTGCAGTGTATGAGACACAGCTTCCCACAGTTAAAACAATTTGGCAGAACTTCGCCTAGTAACACTGTCATCAACACAAAGAAATCTGTTTGATTTGATACCAAACTTTTCATCTACTATATTAACATCACTTTTATGCTCCTTCGTCTTATAATTTGCCATGCCAGTAGCACTGAGAAGCCGCGAAGTTCCTGTTGTGCTAGATGCTATACAAACACATGGTAAACTTGTATTGCCTGCCTTCAGGCCTGAAGTCAGCAATCAAAAATACAGCATTAACTTCCCAGTCCCAAAATTCTTCCCAAGATTCCACAGTGGGTTATTGCACTGTCCAAAACCACCCCAAAAGCACATAAGAAATTACCAGGTATTATGGTTCCCCACCTTTCCCGTAAAAACCCAGTGGTTATTTATGGGGAGGGAATCACATTTGGCCATATTGTGTGACGGCAGGGCTCAGTCCCCCTGCTCCAGAGGCAACCGGTGCTGGTGATGGTACTGTCTCCATCGCCAGCTGAGTTATTGCTCCATTACCAGCCTGAACTTGGAACGCCACTTGGACTGCAGCAATAACAAGACAGATAGGTCTTTATGAAATCTATACTATTAACACTATTTGTTTTGCCATGAGTTGACAACTTTAGTAAATTGCTCATAATTGGCTATCAAGGAAAAAACACAGCTCTGCTCACCATTATTATGGTATTGATTTTCAATAATTGCTTTTTTTGGGGGGTGGGGGGAGTGCTCACATCACTTTTGTGTTGTAAGAGAGCCTAGAAAGACACTGGCTGTGTGGGTCTGCTCTGCGTCTGGAACTTCACTGTGGCAAAAAACACATAAAATGCACACCAGAAGTAGCTGAAGCAAAGATTTTTTTTTTTCTCTGGCACTATATTTTAGCATTAAAAGAAAAGAATAGAATTAACCATGTAGCTAAACATGATGGTAGCCCTGTAGGATATTCGTGTTAGTCAAAGGCTGAAATACATTAACATTAAAAAACTCCATAGGGTTATTTTAAATATTCATTAGGAAATTTACAAGCTTTGGTGTAATGGCTGAGGACTCCAGTGTTTTTATAATTGGAAGCCAGGCCAGTGGAAACTTTCTCAGCCATGGGAAAACAATGTGGCCCAGTTTCTGTTCCTATGTTAGAGATTCTTGATTATGCTCTCTAAATATCAATCCTCTGAACACATACACACACACATACCTGGTATTACAGCATTGTTATGTGGCATCATTCATTATCAGCTCTTCTGCTTGGTGTTCCTTTTTTTCCTCCTCCTTTTCTTTTTTTAAATATGCTATCATGCCCATGGCTCAAAATACAGCACTCTCCTCTTCTTGTTTCAGATGAAAGGGACAATGTTGCTGTAAAGAATGTAAAGAGTGTCTAGTGTCTCTCAACAGGTAAATGATTCAAAAAATTTGCTGACAAGCACAAGCACTTAACATAAACCCAGGGAAACTGTCAGCAATCTTATTTAGAGATGACTCACTCAAAATTCAATTAGCACGAGATTACAAACTGATCCAGGAAAAGAAAGGGTATCTCTGGCACATTTTTTTTTCTTTTTCTTTTTTTCTTTTTTTTAATTTATAATTTTTAAGCTATAAGCTAGCCAAAAAGTCAGCATTCCTTCAGTTTTCTGACCTCCCATTTCTCTGGACACAGGAGAACTGCCTGAATTCTCGCTTCCTCACTTTCTTGTTCCATAGATGTCAAACGATTACCATGAAAGACTGGGAAAGGAGAGTTCTGAAGATTTACCCCTCCCAGGAGATCTTTGCCCAGATTTGCTATAAAACTCAGTGTAATCTTTGATCTTCCAGTGACTTGTACTCTTCTCTGTTACTTGAAACCCAGCATTATTATTAAGCTTAAGTAGATTGCTTTAAACTTCTAAAATATTTACTCTCCTGCCTCCCAATGGGATGTTAACAATAAAAAATAGCGAGGGCTTCTACATTTGTTTTTACTTTACATAAACGAATTAAGCAGTCTCTACTTGACTCGTTTAGACCCACAATAATGTAAACTGAAGCAACACAAAAGAGCCTCCATATCCATGTTTACAGAATAGAAATCCTACAGTTTTTGGAGGGAGAAGTTTAGAGAGGTGCCTAACTCATCTTTACTCTCTTGACTGTGAGCAAACCTGGATAGGCCTCTCTGTTCATAAGGGAAATGTGTGACACTAACAGCTTGGTTGTTTGCTTTTGTATTTTTTCAACTGAGTTCAAAGGGACTCACTTGATTGTATCCCTTCCCCCTCCCCCACCCTTCATCCTTCATAACCATTGTTTAATGAATTTTTATTAGAAAAGCATGGCTGCACTTATGAAAAAAAAAAATCTGTCTTTGAAACCAGGAGGAGAGTGTGTTTTCCCTGGCATTAGCCTGTTAGTTTTTAATATCAGGTTTGCACTGGAGTTGACTCCTGGTGCATTTTGGAACCATAAGCCAACAAAGTGAAGCTAATGGGAAAGGAAATAATACAGGAGAAGAGAGCCCCTTTTGAAGTGTGGGCAGGAAATCTGCACAACTCTCTCTCCTCCTCCTCCTTCTCCCTCCTTCTTCCCCTACCCCCATCCCATGCAGTGTCCTCCTCTCCTCATAAACAGTGACTTTTGCTCATTTTTTTGTTTAAAGGATGGGATCAAGCAAAAACACCAGCTTAATTTCAGCTTCTCAATTAGCAAAACTTCTGGGGAAAATATTCCCTGGTGTAAAAAAAACAAACAAATCAGTAAACATAAGGAATGAATAAACTGAGGATTCAAGTCTGTAGTTTGGGACGAGGTAAAATATGTTGCCTTCCACCCAAGCTTTCCACTGCAATATGCCTCCCATAAAGCCTCTGAGAACAGCAGCGTGCACGGTACTTCTCAGTTCAGTGAAGATACTGGAGCATGTCATAGGTACCTCAGAGATCTACTTGCACTCCATCATGTTAAAAGAATGAAGAAATTACCAGGCAGAATCGCCTCCAGCTCTTAAAGGCCATGCTGGTGATGCAAAGCATTGCGAGATTACAGTCACAGTTTTGGTCCCAGCATTTACTGTAGCTCATTCTCTGCTGACTCCCCTCAGGAAGCTCAATTTGTTTTGTATAACTGTGAGAATTCTGGGGTAATGATGGTTGTCCCTTCTTTTCTCTTAGTTATAGCTTCAGTGTTTCCTGGAGAAACAAACAGTCAGTAGGAAGGCCTCTGATTTAGGATTTGAAGGTTTGCCTACTTTGCCTACTCAGTTGCCTATTTTGTAACAGACCTTTTTGTGACACTTGGGTAAGTTACTGTACCTCAGATTCTCAACTATTTAACAGAAGTTGGGCTCTAAAATATCTTTGTGATTTTCTTTGTAACACTGCAGCTTAGAAAGCCATAATCACACTTTCCTACCATACAGAAGTACCTAGGGGGAAAACATGGGGAAAAATCTCAGATATTACAGCATTGGGAATCATCAAAGTATCAAGAGACTTGAAAAAGAGATATAGTGGAAAGTGTAACAGATTGGAGATTTTAAAAATAGAATGCAGGGATCACTGAATTTCTCATGGCCACTATTCTTCAACTCGAAGGCTAGGATGTAAAATAATAATACAAGAACCATGGAAAAGTCTAAGAAGGGAATAGAAAATGCTAGAAACATGACATATGCCAATAATCAGGATTGATATTCTGCCACAGTGGTCAAAAATGGCATATCAGAACCCATTTTCATCAGTGTTAGAAATCCAGCACCTTGTTCTTATACAAGCCAGTATTTCCTTGAGCATATTATCTAGGACTGAGTCACATGTAAATTTTCTTGGGTGTCACAACAAAAGCATGGCTGGGACATCACCTGGTCAGCTACTCCATGTGTGACTATCACATGCAGGAAAAACACTATGAGCACAATGTATTTGTGGGTCACAGGATGCTGGCAGCAACTCTTTGCTGCAGTTCCCAGAGGTACCTGGACTTCTAGCTGTAATAATCACAGAAGAAACTAATGTGATCAGAAGACGGAGGGTAACTTCCTCGAAATGTCACGGTCTTTCTCAAAACCAGTTCCTTCATAGCACTAACATTATGGACTTGTTTATTAAGCTAGGTAAATACCTTTCTCTCCAGCAAGAGAGTGAGCATGAGCTGAGGAGATAACCCCCTGCTATTTCTTATTTGCTGTTTTTGTTGATGACAAGAGAAGGTCAAGAGAACAGGGCATGGCAGACTTGCTGAAATATTCCTCTATCCCTTGTGAAAGGCTTGACAAATTATTAATACCGTGATTCAGTTGTACACTTCTCATCAAGGACTGAGCATGCCTATACACTACAGGGATAACAGAAAAGTATATAACAACCCATCCAGAAAGTGTGCTAGGTATACAAAATGCTACACACTTTAATTTGCCACATGCTCTTACAATCCTTCACAAAAAAACATCATTATGCAGTAGTTGTGTGGTGTTTTGCACATTCAGGGTGTTGAAATAACATTGAATGTCTTCTGAAGTAAGATATCTGTGTCAGTTAGCTACCCTGAATTCCTGTTAAAGCTGATGAAAATAAAATGGGTGCTTATAAGACCCAGCTCATTTCCTCCAAAAGCAGAAGCCATATGAATCACATCCTAAAAGCCCTTATTTGTTTCCATCACCTACAGAGAGAGCATTGAGTAACCAGCTCAGATGTAGATGTCCACAGCCAAGAAGGCTGAGGCAGTGATTCCCATCCCTGGAGAACAGATCTAAGCAGGGTTTTGAGGATCAGTGCAGGAAGGGCACAAGGTGCTGGGAGACACATGGTCTGAAAGAGGCTGGGGTGTTGATGAAGCTGTGGCAGCGGAGTTTGAGTCAGGCAGTACAGGCTCCATGTCCACTAGCAAATTTATAAAAATTACACAGGCAAACGCCTGCTGACTTCAACATGTCCTCAGTGTCAAGCTCAGCTTTAAGTGGTCTGACCCCATCTGCCTCCACGGTGGCACTGTCTCAGTTCGTGACCTTGGTGGCAGCCCCACGCGGCACTGATTAACCCTTCTGCCTGCTGGAACCGCAATCAGTGGGGTGTGTGCAGGTCTGGAGGGAAGGGACATTATTTGGAGATCACTGTGCCACCACTGCCTTGCTGAAATCACTCCTTCAGCCAGGAGATCTGAAATCCAGAAGGCAGAATAATTTAACCATGTGTCTAGCAGTTTTGTCTGCCGTGGTGGGCAGCCGCTCCTGCCAGACCCTGAGAGATAGCAGCCACCGTGCCAAAAGGATTGCCGGCTTCTTGCACACGAGGCATGAAGACATCAAACCCATCACTAGGGACTAACTGAGCTTCCTTGTGGAAGTGTTTGTCCCTCTGACTGACTTTACTCAGAGCCTCCTCCTTCCACCAGATGACAAAAGTTATGTAGGAAATATGCTGTCTTGACATCCTGATTTAAACAAAGCCCACTGACATAAAAAGCTCGCTCTCTAATGATTTCAGTAGGGTTTGGACTTCATTAAAGAAAAGAACAATGACCTTGATACGATCTCCTTTCTATTACCACCACCAGCATATCGGCTAGATCGGAGCCAACGAGTCCAACTTCGGGTCGGAGGCAGTTACGGGGTAGGTGCTCCCTACCGCGGGAGGTGGAGACCTTTGGCAGGGAGGACATGCAGTCCCAGGCACGGCTGAGAGCTGGTCCTGCTTTTCTGCCCCATATTTGAGAAGGTAAGCTGTGTTTTCACACCTTCTGTAGGAGCTTGTGTGAATACTGCAGAGTTATTGCTGGGTCCAAGGCTGCAACCGTATGTTCTTGTTAAGACGGGTATCGCAACCGTGCAGAATTTAAAGCCTGTATGCGTATGTGATGAAGCATGAAAGACCACATGCCGCCGTTCAAGGCAGCATGGGGGTTTGGGCACAGGAGATAAAAGACCTGCTAGGAAGGCGACGGGAATGTGTACCCAGAGCACTCAGAGGGGAACAGTGCTCAGTGGCAGGAGGCATTTACCCTCAGGAGGGATGCTGGGGGGACAGTTGTGCTCAGGACATGGATGCGGCTCCCACAAGCTCAGGGAGGTAAGATGGACCAGCTTCATTTCCTGACGACGTCGGAGCCTCCCCGTGTTACAGAGCAACCTGAATTTACCTTATACCATTTCTCTATGCCTTAGTTTCCCTTTAGGAGAAAGGGAGTAATAACTCTTCCCACCTCCCCGCGATGCGCAGTCACTCATGTTTCTGGGGCAGGTGGAGCCCTGAAAGTTCCTCAGCTGATAATCTTCAAGTGATTGATGTAAAGTGAAATACAGGACCAAGATGGGGTCAACCTGCCTCAGAAGGCTGCTTCTCCACCTTTCAAAGAGGGCTAACCAAACAAGTGGATCAAAAAGATGATATCAAATCAGAGTGGGCCTGAAGGTCACCTTGGCTGAAACAGGGCCATCCTCGCAGAACACCAGTTCAAGAAACAGTTTATTAAAAAGTGGTGAGGTAAACACCACTTGCAGGAGCAAAGGGAATTGTTCCACATTTTTGGCTCCAGGAGGCTGGAGGAACCCTCACCTGATGTCATTTTAAAGTGCTCTGCAAATACACTAAATAAGAGGGGGGTTTCTGCACAAAATGAAAACTTACACAATCCCTTAAAAAAGCCAAACCTTAAACATGTGAAAGCTTATGAAAAATTAGATGATGTGAAAAACACTTTAAATCAAAGCAGCAGGTAAAGCTGGAAATAAAGTTATCTTCAGTTAAAATCTCTATGTACCACATTGACGGTAATGCTTCATTTCCTGTAGACTGTAAGTAAATCAAAGCCTACTTTGGGTTTCCATATCTGTCTAAGATCTCATCTCCAAGAATGTATTATTTTGGCATTTCCCACATTGGAATTACCTCTGGTCCAAATTTGGGTAATAGAGTATGATAACATATTAACAAGTAATAAGCATGAAATTTTTATCCATTTTAAAATGTATTACTGAGAAAGAAAACAAACACATAAAAAAGCCAGCATTTCAAAAGTAATCAACGATAGAACCGAGAAAACAAAAGACTTAGGTCACAAAAGAAAAATGAAAGGAAAGGAAAGTATAGCTAATTGGTGGCACTTTTACAGAGAAAGAATGCAAGAAAAACTGCATACCTATTCAGGAAAAGTAAAACAGATGTGTGAAGTGTCTGACTGAGCTATTGTTTTAACTGTGTAATCTAAAATAGCTGACTTGATTTCATTTTAACAAGGGATTAGTTTAGCAGACAGTTTGGATTAGCAGCAACATATATAAATAAACATGCTACTCTTAAAACTTAAATACTCAGCTTACAAAATGCAGGACAACAAGAATCAGGAAAATGCTAGCCTTGAACTTTTAGATTACAGAGCCAAAACACATGCCCATTCCACAGAGACAAGGAATTAGCAAGAGCCCTCACACTGAATAATGTAATACAAGAAATATTTGTTATTATGATTTCACTGAGAAGCAACTCAAGCCCTGCTCTATGCCCTAATTGCAGAGGATTACAAAATATTTTACACCTATGCTATTTTAAGAAAAAGAAGGATAAGCTCATACTTCGCTATTCATATGAGAAGAAACCTGACACAAGTCAGAAATCGTGATGGGGTATTTTGTAAAAAAAGATGCACGTTGCTTCAGCCATAGGAGAGGGGGAAAAAACCTGTCTGTAACCAAAGAAAGCCCTTTTATAATATGCTTTTCACACAGCAGCAGAGATCAGGATTAACATATCTGAGGAGGGGAGGTGTCTGGGCTGGTAACCAGAAAGAGGATGAGACTGGGAGAGAACGACTCTTCCTCCCCTGTAAGCAGACAGCTGTCTTTCAGTGAGCAATCTCAGAGCCTGCACTAACTTTTAAGTCATAAACATTCACAGACATTTGGGGTTTTATATAGGATCTTGTATAGTCCCTTCCAGCACTGCCAAGCCGGATGTGATTCTAATGTCATGGTGTTTTCTGTAGCAGTCATTTTGCTGCCATCTGTTAGAGGTCAACACTAATACAGGTCCTCTATTTTTTTAGGCCCTTTAAGCCAGTAAAGGCTTAAGCCTGCTACTGATTTCAGTGCACTTTGGCTCTTGCCATCAGGGTGAAGACCTGCACTTGGATATGCAGAATCACTGTATATTGAATATGAGACTATTCACGTACAGGAGATGGGCAGGGTGCTCCCATGAGTAGCAACTACCTCGGTTGTTACAGGAGTTTTCGGTTCAGTCCCTAAATTCCTGCGTGCACTGTCTATAAGAATAGCCATGCTGGAATGGTCTTCCTTGGAAAAAAGTACAGCAAAGAGGAAGGGGATGTGCTGTTCTCCACATCCATGACAAACAGGCTAAACCCAGCAGGCTTTAATTACAGCAAGATAAATTTAAGCTAGACATTAAAATCTGTTCTAATGCCACAGATGCAAAAATGTTGTGAAGACTTCGTAAGTGGAGGTCTGTAAAATGAGTTAAACATACATCTGTGGGGAATGGCTTAGGAAGGCAGAGCCTGGGCTATATCTGAGGTTCCTTCTGTTTTTCATGGAATAACATTCATCTGATCAAGCACTGACAAACACATTGGCTACTCACCATCAGGTGTATGGCAGGCAGCGCCTAATGTGTGTTAAATCCAGAGAATTTGCAAGAGTTCCAATTCAAACCAAGAATCTTTAGCAAGGAGTTGCATCTGTGTGGACACATGGCTACAAAAGAGAGGTCCTGAGAGAAAGACCTTGCAGGTGCAGGAAAGCAGGCTACTGAAGAAATCGGAAAATGTCAGACCAGAGACACATACCTCCTACCAAGATAACTTGCAGGTAAATGCACAAGGTAGTAAAGAAGAAAGCAAGCATGATAATACAACAGGAGCAACAACAAAGGTCATTTGGGGAGGGAGCCATCTCCTGTGAAGAAAGAAAAAACTAGTGACACCAAAAAGGAATAAGAAGGAAAAAAAAAAAAAAAAAAAAGAAAACCAGAAAGACTGTAGTGATAGGTAGGAATGTACAAACATCATTTTTGAAAGGCCAGTGGCAATAACGTATCTGACACTTTTTTCTCTAGATCTATCACCAGTCATGAAAGTTATGTCCTTCTCCAACACATAGTGTAATTTCATCGAGCCCCAAAATCTTCTCAGGGGGCTGGTGCAGAGAGAAAATAAAGCAGAGTAACAAGGTCTGGCCTCAGCATTTTGAAAAAGAAAATAGGGGAAATATGTTCATGGCATCCAGAAGGAGGCCTTTGGCCTTAGTACTACCTGCATGTGTCATCTTATGCTGAATAAAAGGCAGCATGTGAATCCTCTTGCCTAAGGGAAAGCTGACCTGGCAGAGAGAACAGAGTACAGAGAAATTTATCAAGAGCACAGCTATTTCATGGCAAACATAAGCTCAGGCTATGGCTGTGTCCTCCAGAAGATGTTCACAGGAGGTTGAGAGAGTGAATTAATTTGGGAGCATACTGCTTAGTACAGGAACTCATAGACAAAGGGATGCTCCATAGCAGGATGGTGTCTATCTCTGAAGAGGGGAGAGCAGCTGGTGTTCTGTACCGAAGACCCTCTCCCCTTTTTGGGAGTGAGGGGAACACACAAAGGTTCATCAGAGAAGAACCTGCTTCTGACAACAGAGGGCAAGGAAACTCACTGTCTACACACCTGTTCATCCTCCCAAGGATGCTGCCTGCTTCCTACAGAATGATTACAGGGAAGAGCTGGAAGTGGGTTGAGTTTTGAAGCCAGGCAGCATGTTGCCCAATAGCCCAGTAAATCATTAGTAACAGGACACAAGCTTCACACTAACTCTGTAAGGTCTCAAGACCCTTCAGGCTTCATCTGGACTTGTCTTCACCTGCCTGAAGCTTTGTTTTATCTGTATAAGCGATCATCTGATGACGTTGTGGCTATTGCCCAGTTTGTTCTTCTGTTTGCTAAACATCTATTTAGATTTTAACGGTTGTTTGAGGTAACCATATTTTTATTTAGATATAGTAAAGTAGTTATTCTTGGTAGAATGAAATATCTATGAACCTAGGATAATGATGCAGTGTAGAAGAATGTAGGCATGAGATGGTAACAGAAGGGACATGGGAGAGGATACTGGAGACCCTTGAGCTATTAATTTATCAGTGATCGATTATTGACAATTAACTGCAGTTCTTAAACAGTGCCAGCTCAGCCAATCACATAGCTTCCTTCAGAGCCATGGTGGGGAGGTGCTGACCAGGACAACTGGCCCTTCTGCATCTACAAAGCTGTTCTGTGCCACAGGCACCAGCAGAGTGAGAAAACCATGTCCGTGATGTTGTATAAGAGCCAGTATCACCCAAACCCAGGTATCTCAAGTAAGTGCCTTAAGTCAATGTGACTCGGTAGTATCATAAGAGCACTTTTTTAGAGCTCTCAAGCCACTCATTTGTCGTGACAGCAGCTATCCAGGGAAAAAGGCAGTATTTTGGTCTCGGTTTCCAAAATGACTGTTTCATTGGGAAATTGCCAGATACCAGTTCATCTCTCCATGAAGAAGGTTGGGCTTTTGAATCTTTTCTTCCTGTAGTGACAGATCACTGTTTTCACTTTTTTAACAAATCCTCTCCCCAAAAAGGTGGGGGGAAGGTCTGCCTGTTTGCCACAGCAAGGAGAAGCAGAAGACCCATCAGAAACTCCCAGTCACCTGTTTGCCTATCAGGCTTTTCCAGACATGAAATTCACCCAACTCAAGAGGACCCAGGAGCAGCACATAGCTAGAGAAGACAGGGGCTGAAAGTGACCCTGGCAAAGAGAAGCTTAGGAAATCAAAACCTGAAGTAGATCCTTAAGACCTTTGCTTCAGGTAAGAGCAAGAAGACTTTATCAGCACATCCAGGCTAAGCTTCCCTTGTATCCTTGGTCCACCCCAAAATCTCACTGATCCAAGCACGGCTGCCCTTCCACTCATGTACCATGTGTGGTGGAAGAGCATCCTTCAGGAGACAGAAGGATATGCCTGTTCTCAGCCAGGAATCTTCACAGTCGCGTTCACATGCATTTCACAGTATGATGAGAGTAGTGCTGAGGATCTGGCCTGTGACTCAGCCCTGACCTTTTCTTCTGTGGCACAGTCTTAACTGGTGCGACCTAAAAGTGTCAAAAGCACAGAGCAGGGAGGGAGGCAATATTTGCATGTGCCGCCTGCCTACCTCCAGCCTTGCCAGCACCTGACAAAGCAGAAAGCAGAGAATAAGCAAGTTTTGACTACTCCAGTACATTTTGCCTGAGTAAAGACTGTGAGATATGTCCTAACACTATTTTAATTAAAATGCAATATCAATTTGATTTGAACCACCACCTTTGATACCAAACTCAGCAACTTTATGTAGTAGGCTTGAGTGGAGATAAAAAATTAATGTGTTAAATAATTTAGGCATCAGAGAGAGTCCCATGACCATAATATAAACATATTGATGTTGGCAAGAAAACATTTATTATTAATTTTACATAAGAGCTACAAAGTTCCAGGTGCATTTCATGCCAAACTTTGTAGACATGCAGAGCTTCATGGTAATTAGAACTTATTTATTTGTATCAATTTACATTTATGTTAAGAAAAATTATAATTATGCAGAAGAAGGAGGATTGTTCTAAGTTTTCTATGTATATTTGGCTTGAACAAGAACTCTTAATAAGTTTTCAGTGCTGCTGCAGTAAATGAATAGGTGTTTACAGGAATACAAAATCTATTAACTAACCATCTTTGGAATTGTCATGGCAATGCCCCAGATTTCCCATAAAATCCTGAATAGATACTGACGAAAATGTTATTTTCTTCTGTGTTTCTTTGCCTTACCTAGAATGACGACCCCCCATCTACAGAATATATATATGTGTATATAGATATATATACACATACTGTAAGTACACACCCACGGGTGTGTGATATACATACATACATTCAGGAGGCTATATATGCATGTGGGATAAACAAAAAGGCGACAAGCACCAAATCTGCAAGAAAGAATTTACATATTTTTGTTGCTGTTAATAATCACCTGGCAAAGGGTCGTTCTTGTGGTTTCTTCATGGCATGCATCTTCAAGCAGACTCTCATTTTCTGAATACTGCAACTTTAAATGAAGAAATCGCTTTGCCTACTCTCATTTAATTTCAAACACAGGTATTACAGTAAGTTACTGTGTTTGCTCTCTTCATGATCTGGGCCCAAATTTCCAAACAAAGATTTTCATGCCAAAATTTTAGACCCCTAAATTTGGAGAGAAACCCAGCATCGTTGTATTTGTTTTTCTTATGCAGCGTTTTCCTGTTCTGAAATAACAGTAATGGAAGCAGAACAGACTGGCCAGTGCTGAGCCCCGGCTCTGGCAGCCGCCCGGCGCTCAGCAAAGCGCCTGGGAGGAGGGAGTAAGGCTGTTCTTAGGTGGCATCAAGATGCTGGGACTGGCTCCAGCAAAACGAGCGGGCTGAGACTGCAAGGAGCCACAGCTGGACCTCCTTGAACTCGAGTACTGCCCGAACGGTGCTGCCTTGCCACCATCGCTGAGGCTGCCATAAACTCCAGCAGAAACCTGGGACAGAAGAGCGAGAGGTTTGACTGGAGCTGCTCTCCTCAGCCCCGAGCACAGCACAGCTCAGCCAGCCCAGGAGAGCCGTCTGTCCATATTATGCGGCTTGTGTATAATAAAACATAACTCACGCGTTTTTAGATCATCAGCTGCAGTATTAAAACAGGCACCTTGCTGAGAAAATAAATACAAAAAACATGACTTGAGGAGATGGCACAATCATAGAGCAACTGAGAGTAAAATCAGAACTATTCCTTCTTTTTCTTCTTTTTTTTAACTAATGTAATTAAAGACTTCCTCAGCATGGACACAAAGGGAGTATTTAATGTGAACTTTAAAAAAATAAAAAGATTTAAAGGTTTAATATACGTCCAGGAAAAAAAAAAAGCAGTTAAAAGATTTCCTTAAAAAAAATATAAAGATCCACAAATGGCTGGTGAAACTCCATAAAGCAGCTGGAACTTGTTAATAGTCACACTCTCCTGTGACCTGAGATGCAGGAATCTAACCATGAATTTTTTACAGATACCCTTTAAAACAAGTGCTGGTTGATATCACTGTGGCCTCCTGGACTAAAACTTTCTGAAGATACTGTGGCACCTAGAGGAAATCATCTCTCCTGACATGTAGGCTTCAGGTAAAAAACTTTTTTTTTCATTTCTTTTTCTTAAAAAGAAAAAAAGAAAAGAAACACTTAATCAGTAGCAGTGACTCAGTATTAAAAACCAACAGTATTCTTTTCCCTCTGCTCTGCACATATGGTTCCTCTGAGAGACCAGAGTTAATGAATAATAATAGTAATTTCTTGACTAGCCATTGCTAACTTTGATACCATGTGAAAAAGATTAAATGCAAGAGAGCAGTTTTCTACAGAGATGGGCCCAACAAACCTTCTGGATCTAAACAGCCAGAGTTTTGCAGGGCGTTGATAAATGGAGTCTAAATGTCTCTGGCTTAATCACAGCCCCAAACAAAGCCCCAGCAAAAAAACATGTTCAGAGTCATGCTTCCAGGCACTGAAATCAAAATCCAGATTCAGATTTTGGTCACATCTTCTTGGGAAAAACTGAATGTTGTATTATACCAAGGGTTCTTCTAAACGCTGTTAACACTCCTAACTCAGAGTTGTGCAAAAATAAAGGCTATGCTTTCCTGTAGGATTTTGCCCCAATGCATCAAGGATGAAGGCCCTACTGTGGTCCATCCAGTGACCCGTCTAATCTTCCCTTATGGGTCCGCGCTTCCTTCCTTGCACAGGAAGAAAACAGCACATGCAGTGCCAAGCAAGCTGATCAGCACACCAACGCAACATGAGCCGGCTTCAGACAGGGTCCTAGTGGCTCTCTTGTCATGGCACTACACATTTAGCAGGACTTACTGGATAAGCTGGAGGACACCACCAGCCCCGGGAGACCACCCAGCTTCTGGATTAGAGCACGTCCACCTTGGGGTGCAGGTGGAGTGAGGGTAAAACTGTTTGCAGTGGTCAGTACACCAGCCCCTGTGGTGATGCCAGCACGAGGTTTGAAGACATTGTGCCTAGACTGGAGAACCCTTGTTAAGAAAAGCCATGGGGTGGCCTTTAGTAAGTCTTCGCTAAAGCAAATTCAGGAGTGGGACCTTGTTTTTAAAAACCCCCAAAACATATCAAAATCTGGAGGTACAGCAAAGTAAAAATTTGTTGCCTGAGCCATTACCTACTTGCTGGAGGTAAACTCAGATTCTCATCATCCACATTCAAAACACAGCAGGATCGATGTGCTGTGCTAGCCAGGACACTGGAATAACCGAGTCCTTTTGTCCACTTAACTGTGACAGGGAAAGCTGTTTTATTTCCCTATGCCTCTGCTCCTTTATTAAAGAGATGAGGTAGGAGGGGCTGTGGCTTTAAGCATTTCTCCTCCCACATTTTTTGCTGTCTTGCTCTGGGTTTGTACAAGGCCCAGCAAGTATTAGAGCCTAAGCACGGCTGTAATAATAGAGCCCTTGGGAAAGGTGGCACTTCCATGGCTGCAGGTGTTGAAATACTCACCCTGAGATCTCCATCTCATTAGCTCTGCTCACCAGCCTCTTATTATTGGAAAGGTTATTACAACACTGTGCCTATGTGAAAGAAGTCAGGCTCTGATTTGGACATATATCAGCCTCCCAGAAGCACTGCCACATTTGGCACAGCCTGGCTGTCAGTCTTAGCAAAAAGGCCAAGAACTGGAAAGACATGAAGACTGACTCTACTGGGTCCTGCAAAAGGTCATTTAAGGTCAAGTCAGGGTGGTAATATGGGGAAGCTCACTCTGCTGGAGCTCGTCCCGTGCCCATTATGCAAGGAAAACTACAGTCTTTAGGGCCGCCACTTTCCTTCACAACCACTAAATTCAGACAAACATTTTTAAAAAAAACAATCTCAGAAAAAGTTAAACTAACAAACTCTAAATAGGGAAAGGTGTTAAATTATGTGTGGCCTCATTCTTGTGCTCTCCCTGACAAACAAAATGTGGCCAAAAGAGAATTACAAGCTATGAAGCTGTTAAACTTTCCTTGGACTCTTTATTTCAGATTCCTTATGAAGGAGTTGATAGACTGGATACATCGGCATGCTGTATGATACAGGCCATGAGGAGAAGGGAGAAGAGTGATTCTCTTCTCTCTACATGCACGCACACACACAAACACGTGTGTACACACATTGCCATTGAAATGAATGAGCCCATTCATAGGAAACACAAGTTCTATTGGTTTATTAGGCTTGGAACTAAGTCACACCATCTCAACCTGCCAGAGTTAAGTTGTACATACCAGAAAAATGTCTCACCTGCAGTACCTGTCAGCCTGTTTCACATAAACGTAAGTCTTACGATTTCTACTGTCTACGGACCAAATCCCGAAGGCCTTTCGCAGCCCTGAAAATGGGCAGAAGGAGCTTTTCTGCCTCATATCGCAGTCGCTGGGACTCACCACCTCCTTAGGAGGCAGGCGGTGTTTCCCGCAGGAATGACTGCCGGCGGGAGGAGGGACATTCCTTGAGGTTCCCCTTTCAGAGACTTCTCAGAATCCCTCTCTCTGGGTGGGTTGGCATCTCCTCTGCCAGCAGGAGCAAATGGCCTATCTCCCACAGGGTCTTAGCTGATCAATCATAGGTGGAGGGCAAGTTGCCTCTAGGCTGTCTTCTGGCCCTCAGTAGCTCTTCCCTCTGTGGTCTTCAGAGCTACTTGGCAGCGGAGGTGCTGGGAATGATCCTCTGTCTGCATCCAGCTGTCTGTGCGCTGCAACAAGAGCCTCACAGTGCCCTGCCAAGCTGCTCGGCCTTTGAAGGCACAGCCCCAAATACCACACGTTCCATTCCAAGGCAGAATGTAACGACAGCTATAATTAAAACCGTTATTAATGCAAACACATGAAGTCACAATAATAACTAAACTGTCCAACAGTGTCTGAGGTGGTGTCTTGCTTCCTCTGGAAGATCAGGCCTGCTCCTGTCAGAAGACAGGACAGCTGCTTCTCCTGGCTAGTTCACAACCTGGAGACCTATTGTCTAAACACGCTGGGTTTCTTTCCTGTCTCACAAACCGCTTTTCACCCGTCTCCTGGACAGAAGCTCCCTGGGACTAGTTCATAGCTGATGTGGTGGGTTGACCCTGGCTGGACGCCAGGTGCCCACCAAAGCTGCTCTGTCCCTGCCCTCCTCGGCCGGACAGGGGAGAGAAAATATAACAAAGGGCTCGTGGGTCGAGATAAGGACAGGGAGAGATCACTCAGCAATTACCATCATGGCCAAAACAGACTCGACATGGGGAAATTAGTTTAATTTATTACTAATCAAATCAGAGTAGGATAATGAGAAATAAAACCAAATCTTAAAAGCACCTTCCCGCCATCCCTCCCTCCTGGCCGGCTCAACCCCCCTCCCGGTTCTCTCTCCCTCCTCCCCCCGGCAATGGGGGTTGGGGTCAGCTCGCCACCCCTTGTCTCTGCCGCTCCTTCCTCCTCAGGGGAGGAGGACTCCGCACTCGGGCCCTGCTCCCCCGTGGGGTGTGTCCCACGGGAGACAGTCCTCCACCAACTTCTCCAGCATGAGTCCTTCCCACAGGCTACAGTTCTTCACAAACTGCTCCAGCATGGGTCCCTTCCATGGGCTGCAGTCCTTCAGGCACAGCCTGCTCCAGCGTGGATTCCCTGTGGGGTCACAAGTGCTGCCAGAAAACCTGCTTCAGCGTGGGCTCCTCTCTCCACGGGGCCACAGGTCCTGCCAGGAGCCTGCTCCAGCGCGGGCTTCCCACCCGGTCACAGCCTCCTTCAGGCATCCCCCTGCTCCAGCATGGGGTCCTCCCCGGGCTGCAGGTGGAGATCTGCTCCACCGTGGACCTCCCTGGGCTGCAGGGACACAGCCTGCCTCACCATGGTCTTCCCCACGGGCTGCAGGGGAATCTCTGCTCCAGCGCCTGGAGCATCTCCTCCCCTCCTTCTTCACTGACCTGGGGGTCTGCAGGTTTGTTTCTCTTACATGTTCTCACTCCTCTCTCTGGCTGCAGTTTCTGTCCCCGCCTCAACTTTTTTCCCTTCTTAAATCTCCCAGAGGTGCTACCACTATCGCTGATGGGCTCGGCCTTGGCCAGCAGTGGGTCCATCTTGGAGCCGGCTGGCATTGGCTCTGTTGGACACGGGGGAAGCTTCCAGCAGCTTCTCACAGAATCCAGCCCTGCAGCTCCCCCACTACCAAAAACTTGCCACACAAACCCAATACAGCTGATTAAACCAATATTGCACTGCAAACTGCTTACATTCACAAGCACCTAATTTTGGCCTGGTGCTGTCAAGTAAGGTGTGTTAGGCAAGAAATGATCTTTGATGTCTATCATCAGTTCTTTACCTGTACCTCCCAACAAAATTATCTCAGAGGAGTCAGAATAATAGTAAGTACATAGTTCACAGAGTTCTGGTTCGGACTTTTTTTTCCCCTAATCAATGTAAATAATCTATATGTACTTTGCTCCAGCCAGTTTTTTCTCCGTACCATCAATACAACACTTTCCTACACCTTGTTCTTTATTTCTGGCATATGCAGCAAAACTTAAGAGCCTCTTCAATACTACTGTTCATTTAAGGCCAAAAAAACTCTCCTCTTTCCTTTAGAATTTTTCTCCTCAAAGAACCCCTATCAACCTCCCTGACTACTTTTCACAAACTTTTTAATAACAACTTAGGGGTCATGATTCTTGAAACAGGATTTCATGCAGTGGTAGTAGTTCACTTTACATTGAGAATAGTGATGAGGAATATGCTGGGTTTGCCACTATCATTTTAATCTTAATTATTTTGTGTAAAGCCTCACCCTAAGCAGTCAACTTGAAATTCGCGGTCCTTAGCTCACCTTAGAACATAAAGTTTATTTTTGTTAGTGTAACATGCTAATGTTGGATGCCACCTCTGTCAAATGATTTAAAGAGTGTGTCTGCATCTCCAAATCTCTTCCAGGTTCAGATTCAATTTACAAATCATCCATTTGTAGTTGGAAAAAAAGTAAGCTGTGAATTCTCTGGAGTGTTCGCAAGGCCATTTTCAGTAACAGCAATAAGTGGTTTGCAGTCAATTTCAGCTAATAAAATAGTAATAGCTAAGGCCTCCCACAACTAAGACATGAAGTCTTTTACAACCATGCCAAAGCCTCCTTCTCTATCTGAGCTTATTAACTCTCATTTCCTGTTAGCATCTACTATGCATAAACCACTGGTCTCTAGCTGTGACCACTCTCCTGCAAGAAGATTGCACCAAAATCCTTTTTCAGAGACACCTGTGGACAATAGAGGTTTGTGCACACCATCCTCTCAAATTAATTCCTTTTACTTCTTAGACTTTTTATTAAGGTCAGGCAATGTCATTGTATAGGAGCATTCTCTATTTATTTATTCAGGCAGCAGTATAAGGTACAATTGTCCTAATGTAATCCATCATTCCAAGAAATCTACTATTTCTTTGTCAGCTGTGGTGGTTTCACTGTTACCTATGTGTCTTGCTGAATAACCTTCTCTCCCAGGTGTGTTATTTATGTTACAGAAAATGTACATTTTGCTGGCGTCACACTAAACCAGCAGCTCTGGTTCTGTTCCAGGATGCTCAGAGATTCGAGTCATTCTCTTCTGACATTTCAGTTTCTTTTACCATTTTTCCCAGATTAAAATATCATCTATGGTGCCCCAATTCCTTCTGTACTATCAAAACTTTTTTCTATTTCCTGATGATGCAAATGGAGTGCTGTGCACAACCTAAATGGAAGTTTGAAGAAACAGGGTTTTCTCAATAAGACATGGAAAATGCACAAAACATGTGCTGTGTTTTTCCAAAGATGTTCCCCAGAACCCTGCTGATATATCCAGCGTATAAAAATATCTGGTATTAGACAACTTCCCTGAAGATGATCCCCTAACAACTACTGTGACTTTTTTCATTTTTTCATATTTATTCAATTCTTCTGGTCTATCCAGACACAAAACATTCTGTCCCTCTTTTCTTCTCTAGAGATGAGCAAAGAATGTACCCACAGTTCATTTTCTTCGCATTTTGCAATTCTTGGGGTAATAAACTCACCCAGCTCCTCTTTTAGCCTCTTCCTTAAGAGGAATGGAATTTGACTAGGAAGAGGGACTGGAGGGAGGCTGACTCCCTCCTCTGATGTGTGCTCTGCTCAGAGACAGCTTGTTCCCTAGCTGGTGTCCTCTAATGCTTCCTCAGGTATATTGTCCTCCTGCCCCCTCCCGTAAGCGCATCGTCCTGATGAGAACAAAGTCTCGACATATTATTTATTCCATAATGGATGCTCTTCTCCATAAAGTTAATACAGACTGTATCTGTCCACTTTATTTACCCTCATGTTAACTTTAGTTGCTATTAGCTTACCCCTGTAAGCCTCCCCTGACTCTCCATTATCTGCTTCTTGTCAGGAGGATAACATTATTTCAATCAACACACCATCATGTGCACCAGTATCCAATTTAAAATGAATAAATGTCTTACTTGCTTTCAGGGTGATAGTCCATTCATCTTCTGATGAATTGCTCTTATGAAGAATCCCCCAGAGCAAATGGTGCTGTCATTGATCTCCTGTACGCTGCTTCTTGCAAACTATTTCACAGTGATGTAATCTAGTGCATACCTTTTTCCAGTTTATGGCTTGAGCTATTTTCCACACCATCTGCAGGCCCAGATGCTGCTCTTGTAAGACTCCAGTTATAACTTCCTCCAGCATCTTTCTTTGCACTATTTTGGATTCTCAATTATGTCCTCCCCTTCATTCTGAACTGGGGAACTGGTTAGTTTGACGAACTCTAACTCCTTTGTCAAGAGTTAATTCTTGATGTTCCAATGATTTGTTCCAGATCCCAGTCACAACCTCCTCTGTAATCAGGGTCTTGCTCCATTAAATTGCAGAATTTTCTCTTCAGCCACAGAGACTCTGACTGTTACGGATTTCGCCTTCTTTTTTAATACGTTCTCCTTTTTTAAAAAAAAATCCTTATATTTCATTATTTCAGAGTAAAATACTCCTGAACACTTTCATAGTTAATTCTGACTGCCTAAGTAACTGGAAACCAAAGAAACCTGTCAGGACTTCAGTACCACCTATTGTCAGACAGAGCTATTATCTTCTAACTGTCTTCCCTTTTGTAGGCAGATAAAGAGTATGGGATCATTCACAACTTCTACTGTTATCTTCCACAAACCCAGAGCTGTCTCCGCAGTGAAATTTTTCATTGCTTCATTCTTCCGCTCAAGGTACTTTCTTCCTTCCTTTTTTATTCCCAGCACCATCAGTTACCGCCTGGTGCCTAATTTGTGCGTACAAGGAATTGACCCGGTATTCGCCCATTTCCCATCGCAGTGGATAGCTACACCAGCTCCACGGTCCTCAACCGGACTGGTCACCTGGGACCCTTTGCCTTTACAGGCTGGAGATCCGATCCCGCGCCCTGTGGCTTGCCAGCACAGCGGTTCACAAGTGCCGCACTGACAAGGCTGACACCTCGAAGGAGTTTCTAAGGCACAGAGGTTGCTTTGCTGCCTCAGGGGATTATAGAGCCTGAAGCCATATTAACTGTTGAACAGATTTCTCTCTCAGATACTAAGGTTTCTAATAGTCACTGAATTTGTCTTCTGTCCAAAGCTCACGGAAGAAGTTTCCCGAATGTGGAAGCACTCCTTGAAGGTCAGTTTCCCTACAGTGGAAGGCATTTCTCTTCTTCTTTCTAATCCCTCAGAAGAACTAGGGCTAGGGGAATTCCTCTCATCATTTCCTAGGTGTGCAAGCCACGTAGCACAAGTTCAGTAAATCTAACAGTTCTTGGAAGGACTGGACCCGTTACACATGCAGGGTGCAGATGGTCTGCACACATACAGTAAATCTACTGCTCTCAAGATGCGCACGACCTAGCACATCTGGTTCAAGATGAGTGGTACAGTAATAAATAAAAAAGGCAAATAAACTCACACCTTTGGTATAAAAGAGAAGCAGGCAAATACCACAACAGATACATTGAAGTGGGAAAATACCATTTCCCTCTGCTTGTCCTTGACTACATCTTTATCATATGCTCCATGGAAATCCCAGGCTTGCTGCTTTTAAGATTATCTCACCCATGCTCAGTATGACAGATCTCTGAACATGGTAAGCGAGACTTGAACTACACTGTAGGCCCAAGCAGGTTGTCAAAAGTCTGAAAATCCATTATAAATAAAGGCAGTCTTCAAATTCCATGTGGTTAGAATTGGCAAAACATAGAAGGGCATCATCTGGAAAACCTAACAAAATGTAGCTCTAAGCAGAGCCAGGAGAAAGAAAAGAAAGGAAAATTACTCAGAGTTACCTCTTATCTTGCTTTTTTTGCTGAAAGGCAGAGTTTGAATGTGTTGTACACCTCAGTGATATGCCAGGTGATAACGAAAGATCCTCCATATAAACATTATACATAGGCATACCTGCAAATTCGTAAAAGGTCTGAAGCTGCTGCAAGAGCTGACCCAGTGAGTAGTGTTGCAAATTGTTGTCTCTTTGTCTCCCAACCGCACAAACAAAGCTGTCTCTATATAATAACTGAGAAAGATGCATCATCAGCCCACAAGCTCCTGCCAAGAGGTAGGATGTACTCTCGGATTTTGTTAAGGCATTTAACAAGCCAAAGCTGAATCTGAAGTTAGACCACAATAACAACACCTTTAGGGAAAGACCCAATGAATTAATATCATAATCCTTTTTTCAAGGTTCTCACAACACATGGTTTTGACTAAAGTCCTTACAATCCAGCAGCAACATGCTATAGGACAGTGCAAGAATTTATAGAAAAGTTTTCATCTTCTGTGTTCACACTTCATATGCTTTTTAAATAACTGCTACTACACTTTCGGTCTCCCCACTGTGCAAATTCAGTAGGATTTACACATAAGGGCTGGTCCATCATCTGTTTATGGAATATTCAACTCTTGCAGGGAAATAAACTATCTGACATAGCCAAACTTTCCTTCTCCAAATTCCATGTTCTCATAATCCCTGCAGAGCTACAGATTCCAAGAGAACTGCTGCAATTACAGACCAATGCGAGGCCAACCCTCACTCAGATTCAGGGCTCTGGAAGCACTTTTCTTAATCCAAAACAAGAAGTCAGATTAAATTTTTCCTCCCAACCCTGAGCAAATCCATCACTTTAAACCCTCACAGCTTAAAAATATTAATGTTTTTTCCCTTTTGAATTTGGCAAGATTCTCCTGAGTCAGTGAGAAAGCTGATTGTTTTAAGTTGGACCTGCATAGGTCATTGTGTCCATAACAAAACCAAAAGCGAGTGGTTTTACTGACATCATTCAAGGTACATTGTGCTTACTTACACTGGCTGAAGATACAGCCATATATTTAGCACCATTTCAAGTCATAAAAGCTTGCTCGCAAATTTTTTATTTTTTTTTTAACTTGAAAAGTTTCTGGCTAGTCACACATGCACAATTGCAAAATGACTGAACAAATCTTCCAAACGTCAGTTTTCTTTTCAAAATATATTTGTCATTAAACTGAGATGACACTTGATGATTTTTACTGCCAATGGACCATTTTAAAGAAAATGTGACTGAGTGAAAACAGGATTACTACAGAGATTTTCTAATCTACTATAAGCAATTCAAATATGAGGATAATTTGTGTTCCTTTCTTGATTATCAGGAAGGCTTCTGAAAAGTTTGGAACTAAAGGCTAGAGACACCAAAAGGGAAGTTTAGAGTTTTGTCAATTGCTTCCACTCTGAAAGATTTCTCAGAGTTTGGCTTTAAAAGAATTTTTGAAAGAGGAGACATCGAGCTACATGGTATGGAAAGTCCTGTGTATTTTCTGGTGCGGGAGGGGAAGGAGGGTCCTACCAATCATACTATTACTATTCTTATTACTAGCTTTAGAGGAGAATGGCCATTTTGCAATTTTAGAAATAATGACACTGTATCATCTGATCCTTCTCTTTCCATAATGCAATATCCTCAAGAACACAGTTTTGGGGTCCATTCTTCTAAAAATACCTAAAAAGTCACAAATTATTCCTGACTGTCAAAGTTGGTAATTGTAATATATAGACAACACTGACTAGCCAAAAGTCCTGTAATCAAACTCACAAACAGAGATAACAGCCTGTGCACCACAGGCCTTAGCTCATTGAACAACCCTCCCTTAGATGAGCCTGAATTCATAGGGCTGGTTATGATCAGCACCAAGCACTTTCCCTACCCTTGCTGGTGTTCTTGCAGAAAACAGAATGCTGTGTCTCCCTATAGCTTTCACTCAAGAGAGGATTTAAAGGATTGAGGGTTCCTAAGAAATGTGTAATTAAATACAATAGATCTGGAGGTCTATGGCATTACAGTTTCATTTGGCCATCCATCAACATTTCATAACCCTAAGCACATTACCTTGACCAGCAATGCGAAATGTGAATGAACTAGAACACCGACAAGGTTGAGCCCCAAGAGAGAGGGTAAAAGAGATAGAGAAAAAGAAAGGATGGTGGGAAAAAAGCTTACTGAAAAGAGATCTGAAAGAAGAAATAGAATTAGGCTTTCTAATGTTCGCAAATAAGATAAATAGACATCAGCATTGCAAGTTTTATTATCTTTAAGGTTTGGGAAGCAGAATTTCTATCAGGACGGAGAAGCTGTCTCTCTTGGTCTCAGATCAGGATATGTTAAAATTCAAAATATATGACATAATAAGGAAAGATAATCGGTCTTCCAGTACTGAAACAATGCTTGAAAAATTAGTCTTAGGTCTCTGTTCTGCCCTCAAGGTACTTTTTCTGAACATGATCAGAAGTGTTAGCTCCAGGAAGGGAAGCAAAGTTAGCCCTAATGAGGTAGAGGCCATAGGTCGCGCCATGTGCCAGAATGAGAGAGAAGCACATGGCAGACCTGCGGACCACAGGTGGATTTTTGCTTCCATTGACTAAATTGTCTCTTCTTGAGTCAGGTCACATTCATACCCCAGTCAGTAGAAAGCCAAAATCCAGCCCTAAAGCAGGATGCAAGGTAAGAGGTTTTGTTAGTAAAGATGTTGATGGTCTGCAGCTGGCAATCTGATCTGGAAAAAGACTTCAGTAGCTGACAGGCAAAGACTTGACTCTAATCTACAAGTGCTTCAGAAAGTGCCAACTAAGCCCCAGGTTTATGGAAGGGATAGCCAGTTCAATAGCCTTGCTAGACAATTCATTTAACCTTGCTCACTCCCGATCCTTTATAAGTGAACAGGGAATAGTCCTCAAGCAACAAGATACTTATAAGCAATAGGCATTTTTCTGATCACAATAGACTGTCCTCGCTCACCTTCTTTCCTGGACCCCTCTGAAGCATGTACGGTTTTCCTTGAGGCATATATGGGGTTTAGCAGAGCCTTAGCCAGCCCAGCAGTTCTGGGAAGTATCAGCCTATTACCCTCGTGTAACAAAGCCAATGTTACCAAGCAGTGCCAGCTCCAGTGCTCCTGTACAGTGGATCCCATTGTGACGGGAGACAAGATGCAGCCTGTGGTCTCATCTGCCGCTAGGAGAAGCTACTTGGCTCCTCTGACTGGGAAAGCAAAGCAATATTGGTTTATGACATATGGAAAAAACTAAAGGCAGGAAAAGTATGATTTAATGAAAAGTGATTTCTGGAGTGCCCACTACAGATGCACTCAGCTGCATCGCATAAATTGTGAGGAAAGACTCTGGATTTTTGTGCTTTATTTGGCTTTAGGGCTTTTTCTCAGCCTGCTGGATTTCTCAGTGCAGGTTTCTGCTGCTTCAGAGATTCGAATTTATGCTTTAATGTTTTTTCTTTCTTACATGAAGTAAATTCCTACAAATGCAAAAAAAATATTTTTGTAACAGACTTTTCTTTCCAGTACCAATATGTTGTTCTGTCTATCAGGAGTGTGACAGATGCTTCGCTACTGGCCTCATCAGCTTGAAGAGGCCGGATTTCCACCTTCAGAGGGTTACCTCTACTAGTGTGTAAGATTTAAGGCATTTCTGCTACAGAAACAAGTGCAGTCTGGCATTTATGCCATTTCTAGCAATCAAATCATATTTCAGCCACATATATGCTGATCTGTTGATCTTGAGGTATTATTTCCAAAAATCAATGTTTTGTGTCTGACCTTCAGACATATGCTTTTCATTGTAGGAGGCTGATGTGAAGAGTATGACAATCAGCCAGTCTTTTATCAGCGCCCCACCATCATGCCTGTCCACCGGGACAACATGGGAGGTTTCTGTAGCTGCGTCACCAACCATACCCACAGTGGGCATACCAGAAGAGTTACCTCTGATAGTCACAGATTTTGAGACCCCTACAAATTGCTTTATAGCTCTTATACATTTCCATATTGCCTGGCAGCATGCTTAGTGGCCTGAAGCAGATCAACGATTTCATGTGCCCTCTTGGGATGCTATTTTATATCTCTCTCTCAGTTTCCCCACCTGTAAAATGTGTTATATTTCCTACTGAAGGATATTGTTGTGATTAGTTTTAAATGTTGCTGAAGCATTTTGAAGTTGAAAGGTTTGGGGTAGTAGTTTCTGACTTGAGTTTACCTTAAGCAAAAGTGAGAGTGTAGAGAAGGTATGTTGCAACTCCAAGCAGCAAATGAGAATCACTACAGCAGTTGTGAGGAGAGGCAGGTGATATAGTGAGAAAACAGGTCCCTAACATAGATTCAAATAACAGCTGGAAATATATTTTCATGACATTTGGAATCACTTTAGTGCATTGCATGCAAATATTCATATTTTTAAAAAGAGAATTTTTCCAAAACCACAGACTAATATAAACATCCAAACAAGAACAAATTATTGTCCATATTCACAAGATAAGCTTTTTGTAGTATTTATTAAAGTCTCTATGCCTTTGATAAACATCAGTTACAAAGTCAGAAGGAATACCGCTGAATTTGTTTGACTAATCCCATATCATATGTCACAGTCAACATGACCAAATTCCAGGAATTAGTCATGGCACAGTGACTCTGGAGTGGGGATTTTGTTCAAGATTCAGATACCTAAACTTAGGTGTTAACAATGTAGATGGCTACAAAAGAATGAGGTGTCAATCTACTCAATGGGGAGAGATCACGGCTCAATGAGCTGCCATTTCAGATACTCTAGCGTATCCTGAGAGGTGCCAGCTCCCTCTCCAGAAGGTCCCTCATATCTATTACATCAAAACTGATGGCCTCACTTGGTGATCTCAGGTTCCCCAGAACATCTCCCCTTGGTAAATGGATCAGGCCCTAACTATCTGCTCTAGACTCCATTGACTGAATTAACTAGACCTCCATCCCCTTCAGTGGGAGTTTGGGGCACTGAGCTAACATAGAAACATATGTTGTCGACACCTATATGGAGACCAAGCTGTATCCCACTCCAAGCTGTAACCAATCCCTGAGGCTGAAGTACGTCATTGTTTACATAAAGCAGCTTTCCCAAACCGTGGTCATTTGACCTTTGTTAAAGAACTAATGGAAGAGTCATACTAGCACAACTCCTGGGAGGTACAAACCATCCCGTTTATTTTAAAGGTGTTTTAACCAATTGCTCTGAAGAACCCTTTTGATGTTCTTAGGGGAACTGTGTGAGGTAGGGAGAGTGCAGGGGCCCAGCAGGCAGTGCTGGGAACTGCTCTCCAGTGTCTTCCTCCAGAAGAAATGGCTTTCCTCCAGAGGAAAAGGAGGTTCTGCTCTTCCTGCCAATTTCAATGAGAAAGGGTTCTTTCCGTACCACGGCAAAGGGAAAAAAGGGCTTCCCACCATGCTGCCTGCTGTATAGCAAGAAAAGGAACCTCTTTACTCTGCAACTTCCAACAGGGGGGCAGGTCATAGCATAGGTGGAGTTAAAAAACAGAATGAAAGCTTATTGTGATATGACACTGTTTCCTAACTGCTGACACAGATACTTGTTAGTACAAGGCAGAGAGAGTTAATTTTGTGTCCTTTTGGACAGTCTTTAAAAATTTCTCTTGTAATAAAGATCTCTTTTCGGTAAGGAGGGGTCAGCTTTAGGGTTTTGAGCATCATACACCTAACAAGTGGTTCAAGAGGTGTTGCCATGCTAGCACTGTGTCACTGGCACAGGGACAGCTGGAAAAGTGGTGGAAAGCAAGCACAGAAAGACTGAGCCTTGAGACCCAGCTATTCACCTAGTCCAGTCCCATCCAGCAGCGGATCATGGCACCCATCCCCTGCTATGCTGCATCAAGAGACCTTACTTCAGACTAAGAATTTGCTTGTTAGATTCCTAATATTACCTGAAACAAATGGTGGTTAAGATGAGCAGAACTTCACCACCAGCACAAATGGGAAAAGAAGGGTGGGATCAGAAGTAATGGGGGAAGTCAATGGGAATTACTGATGATTTCTATCCAAACCTGTGCTCCTTGGAGGTAAGTGGTCATATTATTCAGGACAGCAGGAAAACTTGGAGGAAAACTGGTGGAAAGAAAGCCTCTGTGGGCTTGTGGTGCAAGAAGGAGAAGAAGTGATGATTTTTGGTCCTGAGATAACTTCTTCTAGATTTACAAACACCAAGGAGCAAGAAGACACTGAAGTACTATTCTACCCCCAGAGAAACTATAATTCTTATGACCAGTGTAACCCACTCTCCTCTAAGAGTCACAAATGCCATATTTTACAGATGGCTCTCAGAGAATGTCAAAGGATGTAAAAAATCACATGCAGCCAGACGGCTCCTGACTGAGTACCTGTCTGAGGAGGCCCCAGAATGAGAGGTACTCAAGGAAGTGATATAAGATAAAAAGCATTTGTTAAACTTGCCGGAGATGTCATAATAAGAATAATTACAATAACAAAGAAAGATCACCCTTTTGTTTCAACCTCATCTATTTAGGGGGAGGGGTTGTTAGCACAAACATTAGACCTAGGACACCTCTCAGCCTATCATACATTTTAGTAGGATGTCAGAAATCTCCAAGAGCAACAGCATTGCACGGGAGCTGCTGATAGCTCCTCAAATGCATAGATTATTCTATTTTTGATGATATGCATATGTCAATCTCAGAGCAAAATTGAGCCCTTAGGGCAAAATTCTCCTCTCAGATCCACACATCAATGGGAGTTCCCCTCATGCAGGAAGAACAGACTATTGGAGCTGAGAGCTGCTGTGTAGGTCAGGATGGAAAATTTTGTCTGTAGTGTTTATTTTTGAAATAGTAAATTTAAAATATAAATATAATTTTCCGTCATAACAAAACATTTGAACAAAATCTAAATCTGCCCTGCCAGCATCACAGAAAAACATACCATGTTCACAAACATAAACAAATATTTAGCTCAGGGGTTTTGGAGTGAAAGAGGAGGTAAAATTATGTCTTCAGAAAAACTGAATATATTAAATTCTTCTTCTACAATGGTGAATCTCTTCAGAATGAAAACACTCTTTATTATAACAGACTCGCTGGGGACAAGGTGCTTGAAGAATCCGTTTTGTGTAATCCTTCATAAGGTGAGAAATCAGATTCCTAGTGCCTTCAGGCCTTTACAGACTGTCTGGGTACATATGTAAAGAAGAAAAGCCTCATTCCACCACGCTCACTATGAAGCATGTCCAGCATATAAAATGGAATTCCATTTTCCAGAGGGCATGACGAAGAAGGATCACTAATCTAGAGCAGCCACTCAGGAGCTCTAGTGCAACCTTCCCAGATCTGCACAGGCCAATTTTGTATGTAAATTTTTAGTTAAATGTAATAAAATGTACATGTACAAAGACAGTAGCCAGTCAAGGATTTAGCTTTGGAATTGCTGCCAAAGTGTGTATCTGAGCCAGATCTGTGCTCACTTTACACATGCTTTTCTTTGCATGCTGCTTTAATGATAAAATTAACCCCTTCACAGTGAAATGGTACAGAACACATACCTCCTTATAATTCCTAATTTTCTCTACTTGCTAATTTGAAAATTAGCAGCTATTAAAATAATGTTTAAAAGAGTAAATTGGTGCATATATCCTATACTGATCCTTTGGATGGGTGTGAATTTCACCTGAAAATTCCAGGCTGCTGCTGTGAGGTTTTAATGGTGGTGGTTTGATTTAGTGTTCAAAGACTTTTTTTCCCCCTTGCTTCTGCTATTTACTCTCTTTCAACATCTTCTTGCTTGAAAACTTCTATACTCATTAGTCACTATTGAGATCATTAGCACGCAGCCTGGGCTCTCTGCAACTACTATAAACAAAGACATAAAGTGCTTTCTCATGTTTCTTACTGCATTTTCGGAAGCAGCTGATACTGCAAGAGGGTAAAGGGACTTACAGCTTCACACAGATAGAGTACAAGCAAAGCAGCAGTCAGGGACAACACCTAAGGCTTTGGAAAAAAGGCACTATTTTGAATTATTAACAACAAACAATCTAAATTAGAAACTCCACTAATGTGCCTGTAGGAACCACATACCCCTAACACAAATGTTTATGAATTAGGTAAGCATTTAAGTACTAGTTAAATATTCAGCTATAACCCATTCTGCCTGTGGACATGTAGATAGAAATCTTTGTTATCCTGCTAGAGACACTATGTATATAAAACAGTAACAAGGACAGCTATAAAAAGTTTGCAGCCTATTTCCACTTGAGAAATGTCAAACTTTGGGTTTGTTAGTGGCTCTCTGGGAAACATTTCTCAGGCAGTTTTTTTAACCATAACCTGAGAAGGGTATTTGATTGCAAGAATAATCACTGTTGAGTATCAAAATTAACTTAATACTCATTAGTTCTACTATGGCAGTAGTTCTTAACTTGACTTATAAAATTCGTGCAATGAATTATTGAAAAGCCATTATTGAAATAACCTCTTCTTTTCTAACATGGCTGCTTATGTTTCCCAGCTGAAATACAGCATGCATCTGTTGCCATAGCTACAGTTAGTTTCTGAAATAAACATTACTTCTTTCTCATTCCTATGTCTACATACAAAAAGCTAAACTATGCCATCTTTTCCAATTATATGTATTGTAGGTACAACAGTCCATTTAAATAATAATCTTATTAACGATAAAAACCTATCTTACCTCAAAATGCAGACATTTAAGTGACATGAGCGATAGTAATTCTCAAAGTTTATAAACACAACATGGCATGTACATATACAAACTTTAAAGGAATTACCTTTCTGGGGCTCCTGTTAGTGTATAAAATGGGATGAGGAGTTTCACTAACAAGATGTGGGGGACAGGGAATGGTTTAAATAAAAAGCAAGTTCCCCAAAGTGTGCCTGTGGTACCTGTGGGGTTCCAGCCCTGTGGTCTCTGCAAGCTTGGAAAAGAACCTTCTGTTCCATGGCTGGGTAGAATTTGGGGTAATTTTATTTGTTGAATTGAGCAGTCCTTTTTAACCTTGTCCTCTTGCAGGACAGAGAGTTTGTGTAATTTTCAAATGTCTCATATAAAATTTCCAAAAATAACACTCAGTTCAAGGAACTTAGGAGACTGTCCTTGGGGGTCAGTCTTGTCATGTCCGTGCTAAGACAGCCTCATGCAGCAGTCATGAAGGAAACATAATGTTCCAAAGAAAACGTATCATACTTCTGGCAGTAGGGAGGAAACAGAATTTCCAGAGGTTCCTTCTCTGTGAACTATTACACATGCAAAGCAGGTGAGTGAAGGCCAAACTAAAATGACACCCCAGAAAATAAACCACAAATGCACATACAAGTAACCAGACAAAGCATCATACAAGTTTCATCCAGGTCCACTTCCGACTATGGTGAGGGAGACAGACAAAGTTATCAACAGATGCTTATAGCTCAGACCCAAAACAAGGGTCAGGAACGTGGAGGATATAAATCAGCACTTGTCCTGCATCTTCAGCAGAACCACACTGCAGTATGCAAGCAGTACTCAGCCCTCATCGTGTTGTAAAAGATGTGTGGATATTCTAAACATTTGCTTGGGTTTTTTTAAGAACCCGTCCTCAAAGCATAATCGACACAGAGCAAAAACAGGTCGTATCAATCCCCAAGAGCCTAAGTAGACAGAAGTGCCTTGCAGCATATCTTAAGGGACAAAGGATTGGTACTATTTTGGACCACTTCAGGAAGTAGTTCCCAAAGGGAATACCTTGACAGCAGCCTCCTTTATACACTGGAAGATTTTCAGAGTAATCGTTCTTTACTGACCAATAGAAACGTCAAGAGAGATGTGGTCTTATATGTAGGTAAGTCCGGAGCCACTCAAGGCTTTAAATACTGAAACCAACTCGTTCAATATCACCAGAAAAAAAAACAAGCAGTCACTGTTTAGCACAGAATGGTGGCTACCAGCAAGATATTCCAACATCTGAGTCAACATAAGATGTAGCTGTATTTGCAATATATTATGATATTTTGTGATAGTTTACAGATCCTAGCTAGCATTACTCTTCCTTCCTGTGCGCGTAAAGACACAGATCAAGAAGATATAACTTGCTAGGCCCTATAAACTTCACAGATTACAACCCAAGTGAAAGGCTGAGACTAGACTGGCTTGTGACCTGGCTGTGCTGTGGTGTATGATAACAGTATGACTCTTACTCTTTCAAAATTCAGTGTTGGTTTGGCAGTGAGGGACCTCTATCACCATTTTTCAGAAACCTGTGAAAACTTGCAATCTGGTTTTAGCCTATTTATAGAAAGACCGCTATAGATTACAGTTACCAAGCAAGACTGCATGTGGAGCAAGCATCCAAATAAAAGGAATAAAGGAACACGGAGTAACTAAGAAAGCACATAAATTGAAGCAATTAAAACAATCTGAGAGAAACTATCACTTGCCAAGAAAAGCTATGCCTTTCTGCAACAGCAAAAGTCATAGGGTCCAAGGTAAAGTGAATGAGGCCCAGAAAGATACATTTACAGTAATAGGTATGAGAACCTGATTTTCTCAGTTCTTGAGATGCATATAGTTTTGATAAAGAACTAGAATTTGAACATTTAAAGGACATAAGTGAGTTGAACTCTATAGCATCTTCTCCCTTATTCTCCACTGTTCTTGTTCATCAAAATTACTCCAGACCTCACATCATCTAGTGTATCACTTATTCAAGAAGAGTATTCATGGTAAAAAAAATATCTCTTTTTTCTGCTTCTCCATGAATAAAATGCTGAACCCTTCTCAAAGAAAAGGTATTAGACACAATTCAAGGCCTAGACATGCTTTATTTCCAAATGGAGCATTTCCAAATTCTCCCTACCCAATTCTTTAGCAGCAAGGATGAAGGGACAAACAATTCCAAGGCACTGATATATGAATCATATGCCTCTCTGATAAGCAGAAGGGTGCCCATGAGCACAACACCCTAATTCAAGCCCTGGCTCCCATGACAACTCCAAGCTGAACTTTCTAAAGCCACAGGCATCTATTTATACCAGAAATCACATCTCTGCCCATCACTGGCCAACAAAAGCTCTGTGTCCCTGTAAAAGTGCAAGTCTCAAACACTAAAGATAAAGTACATGGGGCCCAGAAATAAACATTCCCAGGAAATCAGACTCTATTCTAATTCTGCCACACTGAGAAATGGCTTAATATTTTGTCAACACTACAGCTTTCTCTTTATAGCGAAGTTAGTAACTACAGAAGAAGCAGTAACAATCTCTCTATATTAATAATGGCTGGTACCTCCTGCAAACTTTTTGTTGTGATCAATAGTCCTAGGGCTCAGATACACAGAAAAGTCAGTTCATTCACAAATATCCATGTACATGTTCGTAGTCCTTGGCAAACATGGTATAAACTAGATTAAATTAGCCCTTGAAGAAAGACCTCATTTGTCAGCCAGTGATAAAACATTCATTCATCTCACCCCCGTAATGCCAGGTTAGAGCTTGTGCATCTCCTAATGAAATCACTTCAGATTTGGCCAGCTTCTGCATTTCCCAGCTGTTCCCCTTGCTTCGAGCTAGCTTAGCTTCTGCTTGCAGCCTAGAGCTTTCTACGTTCTGAACGATTATATATCCAACATCACCAGCACTGGACCACAAGTGATGATGGAGAACACTTCACAATGTATGGGACACATCTGGATGGGATGAAAACAAACGGGGACTGAGACTGTTTTTCCCAAGTCAAAATATCCTAAGGTGATAAATAGCCTAAGGTGATAAAAAGCCTAAGGTGAATGCACAGTCTGCTAGCCACAGTTAATATCTGTGAGCCTTTCATATCCTTTACTAGTAAGCAGAGACTCACACTGCACTGAAAGCTTATGTGAGCTGAGAACCTACCTCTTACTGACCTCTACCCAGAAAATGGCCTAAACCCCTTTCCCTCAACCATCCCTCATATCAGAAGGCTCCAATGCCTATAAAATTGAGTCTTTTGGTGTCAGTGAGTTCTACACCCCTTGAGATGGCTCCTTTGCCCAAGTCCCATGTAGGCTTAAGACACCGTAACCATCTTTTTCTTCCTATGAGCATAGGTTCTTTTGTGGACCAAGTGATCTCTAGACTTCAACAGAGAGTCCAGTGTCCCAGTCCTAATGGTTCTACAGTGTATGTAAACTGGCCCTTTATTTTTAATTCGAAAAAGGATAACTACAGACAATTACTTATGTAAATGTTGAAGGAAAGATTCTTAAAGCTGAAAAAAATAAGCGTCCATTAATTCATTAAACACCCAAAAGTCAGGAAGTGCCATTACTGGCATTTACTGTGCAATCGAATTCTACTCCCGTGTGTATACACATTATGATACATTCTTTAATTATACGATAAGTCTTCTTTTTTTTTTTCCACAGGACCCCAGCTTTATTCAGTGCACAGTGTTCAGTGAATACAGCAGCTGCTCAATATTTCTCTTTATCCTCATGCTTTATTTACTGCACATCCTCTGAACATTGCATTGAATACAGAGTTACTTGTTGCCTCATGGGTTTTGTGCTGATGCTCGCAAATCTAGTATATCAGTGTACTATAAAGATGAATGAATTTATGGTCACAATCCCCCTATGTACACACTAGGAGAGCGTCATTCCTATGTACACACTAGGAGAGTGTCATTAAACCCATTTCATAGACTGAAGCAGAAAGACACAATGACCTGCCTAATGTAAGGCAATAAGTCAGTGGTATATTGCATGAATCTACACCGCTATGTAATGCTGTCTGCTTCCTCAAAGTCCCAAACCCACATAGTTTGTGTTAATTAAAGTTGCGGCAGTCAACACTGAGCCTTTCTGTAGATCAGACTCCTGGTCTTGTGACTTTAACCCCCAGAAAGCAGGAAGCACGCGTTCAGTCATACCCTGGAAATGTCTTCCTACCTTCAATGTACTGGCTTGAAAGTGCGTAGCAGGCTAGATCTACTTCTCCTACATGATCATTAACCGTGCTAATGAGGAAGCCAAACTTGCACTTATTGCCATGTTTTCCCTCATTGCCTACACACAGACACCTACCAGTATCTCACGTAAGTGAAGAATACTCCTAGAAAACAGCTTCACTCTCTTCACAGTCCCAGTTCATTCCTTGAGCACAGTTTATTTCACGTAGCAACTGAGACAGAGGTCCTGTGGTAAGAATGTACGTGATAACAGGTGATAGAACCATATGAGATTGCTTCATTAAAAACCCTAAGGCTCTGTGTGTGGCAATTTAAATTCTGTCAAGTTTTGAGGGATTTATTTATTGATGTTTATGTGTATATGTACATCTCTATCCCTCCTCTCAAGAGGTCTTTCTGCAACCAGGAAGAGAGAAAAATTGGAAACTTCATGAAATCTAGGAACTTTGCTCTGCAAAGCTGATATATTTAGGAAATATTCAAATATTATTGTATTGAGCCCCACCTAGGGAAAACAATAAGATGATTCTTTTTCCCAAGAACCTGTAGAAAAGCAATTTGCACTTTAGTTGACTATAATATCAGAAAACACATTAGGGAAACCAGTTAGAATGGAAATCATAGTAGAAAGGTCATTTGCCTGCTATGTCATCAAAGTGGCATCAGCTACAGCCAACTCATTCCCAAGAGACCCATGTCTAGCATGTTCTGTAAGTATTTCTCCAGAACCAAGTGCTCTACCTTTCCAGCTACCCCATCTATTCAGACAAAAAAGTCAGGAGAACCCAGATTGTAGAGTCCTGTGTGAATCTACTAGTCCCTGAGTCATTGTGTGAGAAGAAATCTCCTCCTCTGAAGAAAACAAAGTTGTGGACCCACTGTCATTTGTGGCATTGTGTGGAGCACACATGAAGGAAGCATGTAGAAGATACTTGCTGTGGAATTGGACATGTCTGTCCAAAGGGAGATGTCTACAGAGAAGGTGGCTATACATGAGCTAGTCTGCTTCTAAGGCACACCTTAGTGTACTCACTGGAGGTCTATTTGCTAACAGTGTCTGCTTGCTTCCACTGACAAGTTCTGATGTAGATGTCTGAATTGTAAACATCTGCAGTTAAGCAAGATGAAGCAGATGACCAGTTTCTGTAACTCAATCAGGCTAAAAAGGGAGCAAGCCTCCCAGCCACAGAGATCTGTCAGGTGCCAGGCACATACAAAAGTAGAACATGAGGCTCGTGGAGAAATGTAATGTGTGGAACTAGAAGACCTGCAGCCCTCGGGCTTCGGCAGAGTTTGAGAAGCAGCCAAGAGTCCTGTGTTAAGGTTTTGGAACTAAGTGCTTAAATTCCTCTGAAGTCTAACTTTAGAGTGAGGCATTAAGACCCTTTTTTGGATCCAGCTTTCTGACCCTGTATTTTATAGCCTCTTGGTAGCAATTATAAACCAGCAATTAAACGTAAGAGTAGGATCATTACCCTTAATCGTATTGGTAATGAAGTCTGAGTATTTGATTGGGGGAAATGAAATTACATCTATTTCCTTTTGTTCTGTTGTCCAATCTCTAGTCATTTACATGTGGTCCTTGAATGTAGATCTGCCTTTCTGTGGTTGCTCCTGCAGACTTGAGTATACAGATTTCTCTCTAACTTTAACTGGACTTTTGGATATGAGAGCAATATAGGACTGAACCACACATACTGGTAAAATTTCCACAGTTCGCGGGTATTCATGCCAGCAGATACTCAGTCCTGTTTCCTGTGTAGCTCCTCATAATTTTCTTTTCAGATGTTTGCAGCTTAAAAAGTAATAGTCTAAGAAAGAAGCTACTCAAGAAAGAAAGGAAAATTTTACTGACAATTCATAAGGAATTTGTTACTGTGTTTATTCTTATCCAATTCAATTCAGATCCTACAGAGAGAACTAGAGACAGTAGCCAAAAATGCTGATGGCAATAGGGTCAAAGTATAACTTCTGGGGGAATTAAAAATAAATTTTCATGCAAAGAAGAAGAAAAATGTACCCAAAGACAAGAAAGAGGAAACCTCCCTCAGAATCGTCAATGATTTCAGAAAGCAATAGAACAAGTAGCCATTGGAAAAACATGTTAATTAACAGAAATGAAGTGGGGAAAAAAAAAACCTTCCTAACAACCAAACTGCCAAAAGAACTTATCTCTCTTTTTAACTTCCAAACTGAATATGGATAGACAAAAAACAAGAGTGTTAAAACACATTTATTTATAGATTGCTATTAGACTGTCTTCTGATGAAGCTAATCTTTCAGCACACACTGTTATCACTTTATATTTTATCTGATTGCTCTTACAGTACATGCTACTGACAACCATTCACTGCCCGTGTATCTTTAAGAGACAGAAAGGAAGGATTAATTTTCTTATAATAGCCTGTCTCTTACATAGTTAACGACAGGAAAAACAGGATGTCAGTTTGTGGTGTTGGCTTAGAGAGAAGCAGTAGTCATGATGTGGGAATATAGTACCAACTGCTTTCCAGCAATGTTCCAGGTCAGAGTTCCAATAGACGTAAATACTTGCAGAAAATGCAAGGTTAAAAAAGCTGCGTACAGGTTCTGACTTCAGTTTATACAGCTTACACAGCCAACTGCAGCAAGAAAGAATAAAGACATGCCGGGAGGACTTGGGGGAAGGGCTGGGATATGGAACTACACATCTTGTAAGGCTGATGAAGTTTAAATGCAACATGTGTTAGACAAACCGGGTTCCAAATAAGACAAGTCTAACCTAACTCCTCTGACTAGTTCAGAAGTTTAGAACCCGATCCACAGACTGCAACCTAACAGAAAGTTTTCCACCAACCCGGTTTGCTTTGGCGCTGTTGATGAAACAACACGGTGCATGAGAACAAGAGGATTCCCTGGGTATACTTTTCAACATCACAATGCCAGATTGCAACTAGAAGGAATAAAACTATAGGACAAAATTACATCTAACATACCGACAAGCAGGGACATGGAAAAAACTCCTTAATCGCCTGAAAAATAAGAGCCTGTTCTAATGCCTCTCCTATTGATTTGAACAGACAGCAGATCTGAGCCATCAAATACAATTCTTAGAATGGTCTGCTGTGAAGACTCCCTTATTCCTCCTGACACTAAGGAAAAATTATCAGTCCTTTAAAGAAAATAGGATACCAAACAAAAAAATTCATACCGGTAGGTGGGATGCAAAAGTAGCTTCTGATTAGTCATCATTAAGCTGTAACTTGCTTTGTAAAACTTACACAGAAGCCTTTGAGAGAACTGCAAGCGGAATGGCTACAGATTAAGATGCACTGCATTCATTCCTTGCAAGGAGAAAGTGCAGAAGGTGCTTAAAAAAGAAAAAGCATTAAATACAGAGGAAAAAGCTATTTTAGCACTGGGAAATGCCTTGTTATTAATAGTCCCTTTTCCCTTTAGTAGTAGTTATTTTGGGTATCCGTTAACACATGTTTACAAATATTTATAAGTTTATTCATATCTCACTTTTACAAGATGTACATTCATATCATGTGATTCAACATAATACACTCTGAAACTGGAACTCAACATGTCTGGTGAATTCATGTAGGAGCATGCTGGCATAACCGAAACCCAAAAAAAAGTTGTTTGCTTGTTTGTTTTTCTCTTCCACAATAACAAAGGGGTACAAACTTTTAAGATGAGTTGGTTTTGGAGATTTTTTTTTTTTTTTTCGCAATCCCTGAAGTGTCTGTAAACTCAGACACACTATGTGTACATACCCAAAATAATGCAATGGTACCGCAAATCATACTGGCTGCTCATAGTTTTGCAAAAGCAACAGGTTTAAAAAATATAAAAATAAATGCAAAGCATTGTCAAATTTACACTCAACATAATTAAAATAACACACATTTAGAAATTTTCAAACAAAAAAATAAATAAAACATCCACATACATTAATACAAAGAAACAGAGATATTTGCCTGTCTTTGATGTAATTAATACATACCATAAGCCTAGATTCATGAAAGTATTGCCTTTCAATAAATATCTTCAGCTTCAAAATCTGATATTTTCTACATTCTTCAACCGATTTTAGTTAAATATCAATTTTCAATATAAGGTGTATGAACTGCATCAAGTTTCAATTATTTATTGGAAATCAGCAAGCTTCTAGGCTGATTTACTAAAATTAGGCACCAACTTTTAGCATCAAATCTGTCTAACAGACAAACAAAATTTGAGGGCTATCTGCTATCATACGCCTTTTGAAGAATGCCTCAAACACCGAAGCCTATGACCTTCCGCTGACCTGGCTAGAAAGGCCAACTAACAAAAATAACCAATATAATATTAGCCACTGGGATACATTGACGGAACCCATGTTGCACCTTTTAAAGATGTGACTTAGAGATGCAATTTTACAAAAAGCATGAGTCGTAAAGCAGAAGGCTCTATACTTCTCTTAAGGAGGGGAGGTCACGCTCTGTAACACACCGCATTTCTCTTTTTTTTTTTAGTTTCCAAGCAATACCAGGCCTTCTCTGGTCCTACCATATCTTACTGCAACCAGTAGAGATTTTCAAGTGACCGAATGAGAAGCTCTTGCCATGTTAGCCACAGCTGTTTGGAAACTTGTTAGCCTTGGGAATTCTGTCACATCAGGGAAAGAAAACAGCATAATGGGGTCAGTAGGCTGCTTACAGATGAGGAGTGGGGCACTTCGACCATCCTTTTTAACCAGGAACACAAAAAATTTCCAACCGCATTGGTCGTGCACACTTTATAGAGTTGAGTACAATTAGCAAATTACAAGGACACCACCTGGATCATTAGATATTAGATATTATAAAAATAAACACATTTCTAAGAAAGATGTGTAATCTATTTTTCCTATACTTTGAAAATTTTCCTCAAACTGAATGGGGAAAAAGCCTGCCACCTCCAAAGCAATAATGTCTCCAAAAACTAAAATTAGCTGTTTAAAAAAAGAAACAATTTATTTTGCCTAGCACATTTAAAAGAGCAGAAAACATGCGTATTTTTTGTCACCAAAAAAAAAAAATTCATAGCCTGGGTTTGCCTGAGGGATCTGGATTTCCGTAGGACTACATGTCTATTGTATTTGAGTCAATAGTCCCAACGTGTCAATGTTATGTCAATTCAAAACCATGTCTTATTATTATTTTATAGGCAAACATAGGACTAAAAGATATAGCAGATAAAGCATGCAAAGAATTGACATCAGCACACTTGGTCTGTGTGAAAAATTTATAGTAGGGGAAGCTGGAAATCAGGGGTTTCTAGCAATTTGTACATGCTGTTGGGAACTCAGATTTTTGGTTCTAGTCTTAGCACTGCCGCAACTCGGCCCCACTGAGCCATAAACCAAATTCCCGCTGACATATGGGGGTCAGAGGATTGGGCAATAGCTTCGTGTTCTGTTCAGTGTTCCCTTTAAGACTTTTGCTGAAGTCAGGTACGGAGTTTAAATTTCTTGGAGCAGGGCCTCCACTACTTACAGTTGTGAAATGTGTCTAGCACCACAGAGTTCATGTCAGACTATGATCTGCAGGATGCTACTACATTACAAAACCAAAAGTAATAATACTCAGTGATGAGAATGGGTGGTGGAGCCTGGCCCTTGATTTATATGCCTTAATTTCTACAAAAATGGGGATAATAATTCTTACCTACTTCATAATGGGTGAGGATTAAATAATAAACATTTATACAGTGCTTTGCAAATAAACATTATATAAGTGCTAAGTATTATGATATTAACCAAAATGTCACTACATCTATATGACCCTACTAAGCAAAAAAACTTCCAGTATAATTTTTTTCACACGTTTCCAAGTCAATAAAAATGAACCATGAAGTCAGCTTGCTATTTTGATACAAATGGATGAAGTACTTAAGCTTATTTGACAGTTCCAGAAAAATCAGAGACTATTTTTTCCATTATAAAGGGGCCCATGTAATGCAAAAAGCCTATTTTTATAGACTTGTTTATAAACAGCATTATTCAATTGGCATTCATTCAAGTTATTTTTCAAATACCAGACCAAACTTTTGAGGAAGATTCTTCAGCAATCCACATACACTAAATGAAGGCCTCCTCCAAGGGAATTCTGCCCAGCGGCCGCCGTTCTGATGATCTTGGGAAATCTCACACTTCTCAAATGAAAGATTACACAAAGATCAGGCTGGATGATGGTGGACAGTAAATGAGGCTTGGCATGCCTGAGAATCTAAAACAATTACCATACTTTTAAACTTTAATAAGCACCTCAGGACCTTGACTATCTTATCTTCAATCTCCAACCTCCTCAAGAAAAATAATTAAAGAAATGCAAAAAAAAAAAAAAAAAAAAGAAAAAAAAAAAGACCACACATTAACAGAGATGGAGTAGGCGCTTTGGTCCAGATTCTCAGCTTGTATGGATCACTGGAGCTCCACACGGCGAATGGAGCCACAGTGACTTACACTTACTGAAAAGTACAGTCCAGTACACGGTAGCCCAGGTAGGACTCCTCATTTCTTCCCAATGATGTAAGGATGACAAGAAGCGGAGGCCACCTGCACGCATCATCCAAAACAAGGCAAAGCTTTTATACCACCACTGATGCAATTGGCCCATTCGAGAAAGAAGCAGAACCGGTTTCGGCTACAGCCCTTACGCAGTGCACCTTTTCATTTCCTTTTGTGCTAAATGAAATGCAAGAGCAGCATGAAGCGCCTTGGTAGATTCACAGCAACACCCTGCCCCTCTCCCCAGGCTGATCTATGGTACCTCCTTCAAAACAGACTAAGCTGATAAATCTTGCCACCTCCTTCCCTTCTGCGGTAGAGGGCAAGGCTGTCCTTGAGACATCCATTGAAAGCAATCAGAAGAATCTGTAAGAATTTTCCATTCTGGAAAAGATGTATGCTACACTACCAGCCTTGTTTCATGTTAGCAGGGAACTGTATTCATGTTACCGCTATTTTTTGAATACAAGAAAGAAGCTGTGTGTAGCAAAATTTCTGAGAGAAACCTACAAGCATTTTTGCTGTGTTGGTACCTAGTAAAACAGCAAAGGTGGAAAAGTTATTCCTTCCAGTATGAGGTGGACGCATACTCTACGTGCATCCTGTGACGCTGTGAGATCGGTAGCACTTCACAGCCTCACTTAGAAGATGTCTGAGAAAATTCAGATCCCAAACCTACAGCTTCGACTGAGCTCGTTCTATGGAATCGTTTGAGGGTAAAAATCACTCCTTTGCGAAAGTCCAGCACGGGACTGAAAAAAATCACATTAGCCTCTCTTAAACTTTCAGAAGAGGATTTGAAAGGGTAATAATTAGATCACAGGTACAGATAACAAGCAGTTCCCGCTCAATCGAAAGCTCTATGCCTTCGGTTTTCGGCACTGTGTATCAAATTCTCCTTCGATGGCTGTGAGTATCCAGTACAACAGGTTACTTGTTATAGCCTAAAGCATCTCTGTAGTAATGTTTATTATTTTTCAGATCTGCACGTTAGAAGTGCTGGAACCACTCCAGGTATTTCTTATTTTAGCCAGAAATTCATACATCATCATGAATAATGTTTTACTTTCTAGGTAATGTTTTGTTTCAATAAGAAGTTGTTAATTGCCTGAGACTTTTGTCCGTATTTCTCAGCAACAAGTAACACTATCGTAGTATTTTGGCCTTGCTTTAAAAAGGTACTGGGCTTTCACAGAGAGGTAGAAAAGGCAGGTAACATTTATCAGCTCTAGCAAATCCAAAATATAACTACTTCTCACATAATAAATAGAAGGGAAATAGCACAACTTTCAACATTCCAGAAATTTCGCTTGCTAGAAAATATCAAAACTTGAAGGAGAAACAAAAAAAGAAGACAAGTGTCTAAAATTTATCTACAGCATGAATTTTTGTCCTACAGTAATATTTGGATTTGATAAATATCAGCAAAAGCCAAAACTAGTAATGGATTGCTAAACGAGACATAAAAAGCAGGCTTAATAACGGTACTATTGAGAGGATAACCTTCCACCAGCACAGGCCTTGGTAACAAAGGCAACAAGTAACTATCTTGTTAGATGTAGACAAGACCAATATTTGCACCTTCCTCTCTCCTCCCTGCCAAAAATTAAAAAAAAAAAAAAAGTCATAAACTATTTAGAAGTGAATAGCATAAAAAGTAAAAATGGGGTGTCAGTAAACCCAGACACTTTGGTAATATAATTTAAAGGATTTCCCTACTCCCCATCCTTTCTGGATTTATATTAGGTTTTTTTCCTAAGCATTAGCTTACAACTTGGTGTCTAAATCACAGGCAAAAATTTAATTGTCCAAATATTGAACTTGTCCACCTCTACAAAACACTTCTGTGGGTTGGTTTTTTGTTTTTTTTTTTCCTTTACTTAAGATGATTGCAAAAGTGTCATACAGACTTTTCAGCTTACTTCCCAGAAATATGGCACATAAACTCCACTAGAAATCATGGCATCTACCTTTTTCCGTATGCAATGCATATAACTTTATCCATTCATAGAAGACTCAGACCGTCATTTTGGCGAGAAACTGCAATGCACCAGTCTGAGTATAAAGGACTTAAGTTACGGTTCTTGCAGAATTGGTTATTAACAGAATAAGTACGGCTATTTTTTTTAATCTATAATATTTACAGTATTGCACTTTACTGCACTTAATTGCATTTCACTAAAATTAATGCTGCATCAGTATTATGCCTTAAAACCATATGTCCATCTTTGTTGTATAGGTCATTCTTTCTACGTCCTGTAAAACAGTGAGATTTTGATTCAAAGATCCAGACGTTTGAGAAAAAAACAAAAAAAAAATTAGAAAAATTGACCTGTTTCTATGGCACAATGCATCTCATTGAGTTCAGGTGATTCTGGCAAAACAGGTGCATTTTTTATTGTTCCCATCTTTCAAGTTATCACTAATGATTAGTAAATTCTAGTCTCTCTCTTTTTCTCCTTTCAAAGGACATAGCCATTTGAGACGCACATTTTTTGTTATTGCTGCTTTTTTCTTTTTTTTTTTTTTTTTTTAGGAAAGAAAAGAAGAAAAAAAAAAACTGCCTTGCCTCAGATCTGAAATTCCACATTTAAATTCAAACCAGTTCTGCAGCAGCAGCTCCTCAGTGATGGAAGAGATTCATGGCAGTGAAATAATACTGTTGGCAACAAAGAAATGTCATCTTTAATGGAGACCAGCCCCAAGGATTTATTATTTATTATTATTACTATTTGTTTTGTTTAGTTTCGTTCTAATATATTTCTGATCTTCAAAACGTGTTTAGTTAGACACATGCACAAGGTAGCAAAACTGACAGCAGCAGATGACGTTATGCTGGAGCGATCACTTTTGCCAGGCTCAAAAATCCAAAGTGTCCTCAATGTTCACAGATTAACATAATTTAGAGATCGTTTCCTTTCTTTTTTTTTTCTTTCTTTCTCTGTGTGTGTGTGTGTGTGTTGGGGTTTGTTTGTTTGTTTTCTTAAACTCTCCCTCCTCTCTCCTCCCACCTACTTCATCCTCCGCGGAGTCTCTGACCCGTGGGTGCGTGTTTGCCGCGCGCCCGTGTGCGTGCGTGGGTGGGTGCGCGTGTGCCCCCACCCCCCCACCGCGTGTGCCGGTGCCCGCGGCGGGCGCAGAGTCCGCCCCGCGCCGCGCAGCACCCGCGGCCCCCCCCCGCTCTTCGCCCGGTTCTCCCGAGTCTCTGGGGGCGAGAGGGCGAGGAGGAGCGGCGGGAGGAGGCTGCCGCCGAGCGCTCGGGGACCTCGGGAAAGGGGAAAGAAATAAAAAAAGGGGGAAAAAAAAAATAAAAACGACCGAGCAAAAATAATAATAAAAAAAAAGAACCAAACCGAGAGAAGGCGGCAGGGCGGCCCGGAGCGCCCGCTGCTCGGCCGGGGAAGGGAAGAGGAGGAGGAGGAGCGGGGGAAGCGCGGCGGTCCGTGCGGGTCACCCCCCCCCACGCCGGCCGCCGCGGGCACCCGGGACGGGACGGGGTGGGACGGGGGGCGCTCGGCCGAAGCGTGTCAGAGCCCCAGGGCCTCGGCGTGCTTGCGGGCCTTCAGCCGCAGGTCGGCGATGCTGGAGTTCTTGCTGTTGCTCTTGGCGGCGGCGGCCACCACGGCGGCGGCGGAGGCGGACTCGGCCAGGGAGGCGATGGGCAGCCCGAAGGGCGGCGGCGGGAACATCAGGTAGGGGGCGTGGGCCGCCAGGTGCGGGTGCAGGTGCGGGTGCGCGTGGGCCACGCCCTCCAGCTGCAGCTGCGCCTGGACCTGGGCGGCGGCGGCAGAAGAAGAAGACACGGCGTCAGCCCCGCGGGGCCCCCCCCCCACGCACCCTCCCACCCCTCTACCCACGCGCGCACACGCACACACACACCCCCCGCCTCGACCCTTCCCGGCGGCTGAAAGAGAGACTTGTTTAGCGGAGCCCCCCGCACGCGAGGGGCGGGGCAAAGAGCGCGCGGCGCGGCAAATCTCCGCTCCGCACTTCGCCGGGGGCATGCCTCACCCTCCTCGCGTTTTTAAAAAAAAAAAAAATATATCAAATAAATAAATAAATACGCGGCCCAACGCACGGGCGCCAACAAGTGCTAAATAGCTAATTTTTTTATAATTTTTTTTTTGCCAGGGATGTTTATTTATACCTTGCTAAAAACTCTTTGGCCACCGGTCCCTTATATACCGGGTTGGTGTTTGCTTTGGAGCTTTCTCGACCTACACAAACACGTTGGGTTGACTGAGAGATTTCAGCTCCGGGTAGGTTCGGGGAGGAGTGGGGGAGAGTTTATTTATGTATTTAATTATTTTGGTCCAAATATGTCTTTTAAAAATCAATACAATTAATCTGTCAGCTCCACGTGTCTCAGAGACGGAGAAGGTGGTGGAGGGTCCCTTTGGGCTGGGAAAAAATCGATTCCCCGATTAATTGACCCAAAAAAAAGAGGGGGGGAGGGGGTGGCTGGAAGAGGGACGGAATTTCATCCCCCGAGTCCCGGTTTGCCCCAGCGGCCTTCCCCGGGGGGGGACTGTACCTCGCTGGGGCAAGGACCCGGGCCCCGCAGCGGTACCGGTGCCTGCGCTCCGCTCCTGCCCGGCTCCCGGCCGGCCGGCACGGCGGCAGCGCTTCGGGGAGAAGCCTCCCCACCTCCTGGGCGGCCACCTCCCTCGGAAAAGGCCCAGGCCTCGACAGGAGGGGGAAGAACGACAGCGCAAGGGTCTGCATAGGTTGGTTTTGGGGGTTTTTTTTCCCCCTTATGGTTTCGCCCACCGGCTGGGAGACCCTCCTCCCGCAGCGCTCTCCGGCGCCGGGCGGAGACCGAAGCCCCCCGGGGCGGCTCGGCACCGGACCGCTCCGTCCCCGGGGGGGCTGCGGGCCGGTTTGCCCGGGCTCCCCCCCGGGAAAGCGATAAGCCCCCAGGAGGCCATCCCGCCTTTGCCACGTCTGCGGGCGGCCCCGGGGCCCTGTGCCGGCCCATTGCACGGCGGCGGGGACGGGGGGGTCTTATCCTCCCCGGGGCCGAGGGGCGCTGAGCTCCCGGCAGCCGGGCGGGGGCTCCTTCACCAAGTTTTACAGCCTGTTTTTAATACGTGCCAACTTCTATATAAATGGCACTTGTAAACGTGTCCGGCTTCCTCCCGTGCAAACGAAAGGGGGTCGGAGCTTGCCGGGGGGAAAGGAAAATAAAACCGGAGCTAACTACCTGTTGGAAAGGCATCCTCAGGGCTCCCATATTCACGTAGGGGGCCACTCTGCAGGCGTCTAAATGGCTGGCGGTTCCCAGGATCACACCTGCGGGGAGAGACAGGGCCGGGTGAGCGGCGAAGGCGTCCCGGGGCTCGGCGGCCGGCAGCCCCCGGCCCGCCCGCCCCCCTTCCTCACCTTTGTGCATCTGGTTCTCCTGCTTTCGGCACTTTGCTCTCCTGTTCTGGAACCAGACCTGTGAAAAGAAAACGCAAACAAAAAAAAAACCAAAAAAAACAACGACAACAACAACAACAAAAAAATGGAGGCAGACTGGGCGGCTGCTAAGAGAGGATTATCTCAGGGGGAGGGATGGAGGGGAGAGGCGAGGGACTCCGCGCAACTTTGCTGAGGTCTTTCCTCGGGAGCAGCCGAGGGGGAGAGGTGAGCCCCAATACGTGCTGCCGTGGGGGCTGTTTGGGGGGGATCCTGCTCTTTGGTGCGGTTTCTCAGCGGGAGCTGAACCTGGGAGATGAGAAGCGCCCGCGGAGCCCGGGAGCTTCGCACCGAGTGTCCGAGACCCCCGTGTCCCCTGGGTGGGCAATGACGGTCCTTGTGGCACCCGTCTGGAGCGAGGGGCCGCTCCCACAAGCACTTAAAATAAGCCCACGGGCAGGCCGGGTGGGACCCTCGCTCCCTTTGCAGTGACCCCTCAGCATCCCGGGGACAGCCAGCCTGGGCCGGGCCAGGCCAGGCGCCGGGGTCTGGCCCCCAAGCGCCAGGGCCGCCTGCTCTCTCCCAGCTGGGCTTGGAAGTGAGGAAGACCTCGGGGAAGATGCGAGGTACTGAACTTGCACAAAGGAGCCGAACCGTTCCCCGCTCCCCAAACGTTAAAAGAAAACAAAACTCGCTCCTGTAGACTTCTGGACAGACACGAGCAACAACATCTTTGCAGGCGGGGATGTGAAGAAGGGCTTATGCCCCTACCCGAGAAATGCCTGTAATCCAGTAATCCTGCCCTAATTCCAGCCGTTCTGACTCAAACAAGCGCAGAACTTGCAGTGGCCGCTGCGCCTCCCCTGCCTCTTTTCCAGGGGCATTTCAGACCTTCAGACCTACTTTCCCCCTCCGAGGCGCCCGGGTTAGCAGCTCTCCCCAAAGGCTCGTCAGAGGCACGGCCCAAAATGTTTCGCGGCCCCTCATCCTTACACCAAAACCTACCGATTGGGGACAAACATTGACTTTCACCGCTGATAAAAATCTTGTAGCTAAGTAAACACCTACAACCTTTGATGTTCTTGCACTTGCCAAGAGATCATACGGTTAATTAATACTAACTGCACTTCCTACATCAAATTTTCCCTTCAAGCTTTCTTCAATTGCCTTAATGATGGTCATTTACAACGGAGTAATTAGTGCAAAGAAAGGCTTCCAAAGGCATTAATTACCTCGGGTACCTCAGTGATTTTCTTAAGTAGGAATTGGCCTTCTCTGATTTGGAGCACCATTTTTCCTGCCTAGGGTGGCCGGGGGGGGGGAGCGGGGAGCAAGCGGCTGCGGAGACGGACCGACCGACCGACCGACTGACTGACGGACGGACAGACAGACAGACAGCCCGCTCCCGTTCCCCGCCGGCTCGTCGCTAGCGCAGCCCTCCCCACGCTAACGGGGCATCGCTGCCCTGAGACGCGCAACACGGCACAAGTTGTTTTTCCCTACGAGCAATACGCAAATATTAACAACATGCAACGCTTCTCCTTTTAACCGGGCCGTTAGGGATTTATATTTTTTTTTTTTAAATACGAGCATGCAAACTATCGTGGTGCTGTAGCGACAATAATACTTTTTCTTTTTTTTTTTTTTTTTTTTTTTTTTACGGTTGTAAATCCTTGCAGGAAATCTCCTTGTGTGTGTTCCCCACGCCCCCCCCTCCCCCCCAGGAGTATAAATTGTCAGGAGGAATTTAAGCAGCGTTTAAACAACTTCTCTTGCAAATCAGAACATCTTTCAAACAGAAATTATATTTAAATCTGGAAAACGAAGTGCCCTTTCCCTTTAGCTATGAAAAAATAAGGTTATGAGGAATAAAAGTGATGAATTAGCCACTACGTTAAGCGATAATAAATCAGGCTTGGTGTGATTCACGATCAATTCCAATTAGTCATGAATATGCTAAGTAAAGCACAGTACACTGTTTTAGACAGTTATTTCTTCATTAAGGATCACTCAGTGATTTCTTTCACAAATGCTCTAATCTGATTTCCTTTTGATTTCCATTAGAGACAGTGAATAATGACATTTAATTTAGCCCTGCACCATAAACCCAAAGATATTTGTTGTAATTGAATTACTGCCTGCTCCTCACTATGGTCTCATAACTTTCAATTATAACCCTGACAGCTGGGTGATATGAGTTTCCAGTACAACACTAAAAATAAAAGGTTAATAAGGACTAGCTACCATAGGAGCTTCAATTTATTTACAGCAAATTTCCACACTAAATTGAAACTATATCCTTTAACAGCAAGGGACAAGCGGTTCAGATAGGAATTAGAGAACAATTCTGAAAGTATTAAAAAAAAACCTTTCCCTTTTCCCCCCTTCTCCTCCTTTTTTCCCGCTTCCATTTATTGATAAATATCAAGCTCTCTGCTTATTTCCTAATTAATTATCCATTTCTCCTCTTTTCCCTCTTGATATTTCTTTTATTTGTAGTTTTATTTTCATCCATGCAAACCTCTTTTGTAAGATGATTAAATTTATTAAATTTCTTTGTCTCATAATCTCCGCCTGAATCAGGTGGGTTTTGTTTTTTTTTTGGTGTGCTGTTTTAAGATCTGTAAGCACTTGAAGCACCAATTTTCCTGTAACTATGAACATCCTGTTAAGGTGCTGCTCAGTAATAAAGTACTTGAAAGAAAGAGTGCAGAATTCAATTACAAGTAATTTATTTTTATAGAAACAGTACATCAAGGCCTTGGAAAGATATTACAGAGCCCAAGTAAGAAGATCTGGGAAGATGACATAAGAGTTGATGTCCCCTTCAGCAAAAGTTTAATCTTTTCATTAATTTATATGGTGTGGTTAGATCAATCTTCCAGGAGAAAGTAGGCCAGCAGCACTCTGAACCCCTGCAATATCCCCTGCAAGCCACCCTTCCTAAGGCATGTGCCCGGCACCATCCCTCGCCCAGCTCGGTTTATACTGAGAGAGGCAGGAGCTGAGGGGAGAAAAGAGCCTTTAAAAAAAAAAAAAACAACAACAAAACAAGAAAGAAAACGACCTAGCTACTCTATTTATTTCGGGAAATGCCTCTCAGGAGGCAGTTGTTTAAAGCCAGATAGTCACTTACTCGGGCAGAGGCTTGGGAGCGGGTCCGGGGGGAGCGGGAGCTGCCTCTGCTTTCCACAGGGGGCACGTTGAAGGGGGGGGACAAGCCGACCCCTCTCCCCACTCCAGCTCGGGGCTGTATTTGCCGTCTTCCCCCTGTGCCCTGGGGGTGAGGGCAGGCACGGAGACGCTCGCCTGTGCCCACGCAGCCACACCCGCACCTATGGGTACCCACGCGCGCGCACCTATAGGCAGATATACATATGCATGCGCATCTCTTATCTCCGGGGTGCGAAGGCGTTTTGCTCAGTGGAGGGGTTGGCTTGGTGACTTTTTCTTCTTGGGTTTGGGTCTGTTAGGCCAAGCACAGAGTTACAGCCCAAGCAGGGATTTCCTTCAGGTTTCTCCTCCTCTAGGCCTGCTCATAGAGCCACAGGTTGATCTTATTAATTATTTCTAGGAGGGTTTTTTTGTTGGTTGGGGTTTTTTGGGGTTTTTTTTTTAATACGACATCCGGTTTGGGGATGCATTCCCTAGTTAGCTTAAGGGGAAGGGGCGGGGAGGGGGGGGATTTTTTTCCCCTGTATCAAACCGAAAATCAAATTTTAAAATAATCGATGTGAAACCACCCAAACAGACGGCTCTGATAGCTCCAGAACTACAGCAGCCCGGACCTATTTTCAAGGTTTCGAAGGCTAATTGGTATTTGGCCGTATCTGAAGCGGGATAGGAGGCGCGGGAGGAGACGCTACCAGATGGGGTGCCATGCATTCATATGCTTGCTGCGCGAATCAGAGCGGGCACCTTTCCCCCGGCTCTGGCTAATCCCGTCCCTCAGCACCCAAACCGTCTAGCCTTATTCACGGCGATTGTTTTCTGGGCTTTTTTTTCCATAACGGCCCCATAAAAGGAGGGGGAAGAAAGTGTGGATTAAGGGAGAGTTAATGGCACGTTTGCAAGGAAGACTACAATAATTAAAACGAAAAAAAAAAAATAGCGAGTTGCTCAGCTATTAGAGACTTGTCAACTCTAGCACCACCACCACCACTACTAACCCCTCCCGCCCGGAAAAAAAAAAAAAAAAATCCTTCCTAGGAAATGCAAGGCACGGGCAGATACTCCCAGAGCAGAATTACTGTTTGGCAGGACAGGTACAGCGGAGTTGCAACCAGCTTCCCCATCACACGTGTCGTCTCTGCCTTCACCTCCCCGCTTTGGATGAAACGGGGCACTGTGCTAGGATCCGCTGGCAGTTAGGAAGTGAGGTGAGGACGTTTCCAGGAACAGAGCCTTTCTCTTACCTGAACCCTAGCTTCAGACAGTCCCAGCCTCTGGCTTAGTTCCTCCCTCATGAAGGCATCCGGATAGTGAGTCTCATCAAAAAGTCTTTCCAGCTCATTCAGCTGCTCTAGTGTGAAATTGGTTCTGCTTCTCCTTTGTTTGAGCTTGGTCTGTCCATCTTCATCTTCTGACTTCACATCTTCCCTCTTCTCTTTGCACTCGTAGATCCCTGCCGGGAGGGGGAAGGGGAAAACGACACTGAGCCTCCCCTCGCACCTCTCCGAAGTTTCTCTCCGCAGCGCACGGGGGGCACCCCCCTCCCCTCTCTTCGTCCCCAAACTCAGCACGACATGCGGGGGCAACGGGCGGGCGGGAGGGGGGGGTCCCCAGGCCGGGCCCGGAGGGGCGAGGGGGGCTGAGGCCGGGCCGGGGGGCACCGCTGCCAGCCCTGGGCCGAGGCGGGGAGGAAGGGAGGGAGCCGCTCTGCCTTGCCTGGCTGATGCCCCATCAGAAAAAACCCTCTACCTAGAAATACAATTTTATTTTCTTTCCAGGGTAGAGGAGGAAGCCGTGGCGCCGGTTGGCACGGGCAGTTCGGGGAAGGGGCTGGTAGGGAAGCCGCCGGCCCCCCGATACCTCCAGGCGGGGGGAAGAGGCGGGGAAGGGCATTTCTCCGTCGCCCTTTTCTCCCAAAGTAAAGAGGGTTATGCAAGAAGCTCCCCTCCGCTGTCATGGAGAAGCCACGGTGAAAATATTTGCCTCGTAAAAGAAACTTTCCACGGGCCTGAGACCGACACCGTCTGTCCCTCTCCCCCTTATCACCCCTCCTGCCCCCAAAATACCTGCCGGCGGGTCGAACCCCCCGGGGCGGTGGGCCTGCACGGCCCGGGGTGGGGGAGCGCCCTCAAGAACCATGGCTGCCCCCCCAGCCCCTCCAAAAGAGCAGACAGCCCCCTCAGCCCCCATGGAACCCAAGAGGGCTCGGGGCGAGCCTGCGGCCGGAGGCGGCCGCTCTGCACGCTTGTCCCGGCCAGAGGGGAGGAGGGCTGGGGAGGCAGCGGGGAAAAACAGTTGCCCTTTTTGGTCTTGGCGAGGAGGGGTGATTTCTTTTGCTTTGGCAAATTATCTTTCTTTCCTCCTCTTCCCCCCCCCGCCCTTTTCCTTAATGCCAGGCGGCCTAACGCACCGGCCCGCTTTTAAATCCGGCTAACGAAGAGAGGAGAGGTGCTGGAGCAGGGGGCACCTCTGGAGGCTCGACCGGTTCCCCGGCCTCCTCTGCTCGCCCGGGGTGCGCATCCAGCGCGGGCACCGGCGGAGTCCCGGGACGAGCCGGCTCCGGCTGCCTCCTTTGTCCTGCTTCACCTTCTGGGCGGTGTGGGGCTGGGGTGGGGGAAGCCATATCTGCAGACGATCCCGAATTGAATCCGTTTTCCCTCACCCAATACGCACATATTTTCTCTATGTATATGTATACGCACGCACACAACTGTGCGCACGCACATATATGCTAACCTCTATACTTAGGGGCATCCCAAAATGCAAATCACGAGCTGCAAGTCGTAACTTAATTGAACGTAATAAAACGTCCTGAACTGCATCTGTGCTTAAGCAAGGCGGGGACCCAAGTCCAAGCGCTCCTGTTCACTTCCGAGACGAAAACTGTCCCTGGCCGGAATCGCTCCTCCGGGCTCCCCGTCTCCCACTCCGGGCGGCGTATCGGCTGCCTAAAACTTTGGGAAGGGTCTGGCCTCCGGAGGTGTGTGTGGGGGGGGGTCGCTGGGTGGTTTTAATGGCGTTTTGTTCGCATTTCTCCTGTTAGGGGAACCCTTATGAAAAGACGAGGGTGCTAACCCAGCAAATGCCTAGGGAAAATGAGGCGCCTTCAAAAGCTCTGTCTCCTTTCGGAGATCCGAGGCTACAGCTTGTCCGCGATAGGTATAAAATATTAACTAGCATATCGGTGGGACTGAAATCACACGCCGGAATCAGTTGAAATTACACTGAAACCTGGCATGAATTTAAACTGTCACAAGCATCTCAGCTCTTTCCAACTCCTCCCTTCCATCCCCACCCCCAGCCCCTCTCCATAGATTAGATTAGCTAAACATACAAGCCAGAATTTCGATACACAGGGAAAAGGCAGAGTAGTAGAGATATTTTTTTTTTTCGTTCGTTCGCATTATAATTTTTTTTTTTTAGATTTTTTTTTTCCTGGAGCATGCCCTGCTTTCATTTTTTAAAACCATCTCCTGCGCGAACGATTCGTCTAAACCGAACCCTCTCTTTTTGCAATCTCTCGACCAGAGAAGGAAAATCGGCAGTGCTGAACGGTACTGGCTTGTGCAGAAATACGGGTACCCGAATATGTGATTCTACCCGGTCCTTCTGTTTGGGGAGGGGGTGGAAGAGAGGAGGATATTAAATAAGCGTTTGGGCTGTAAATTAAATTGCCTCTCGCCCAATGTTATATTAAACAAGATCAAACAGTAGGAAACAGCTGAAAGACTGGTTGTTGTTCCCCAACCTATTAACCGTTTTTTATTACCCCAAGCTAGCCAGTAGCTCCCCAGGCAGGTCCACCTGTCTAACTTGCCTAGAGACACTTTCTCAACTTTCTAATCCCCCCGCCCTTTTTATTCTCTCCTTCCCCTGCCAGCCCGTGCGGGATTTTCGGCTTGCTTGGTTTAAAAAAATTATTTTTAATTGTAATTTCTGTTCCGCTACGAGAAGGAATGGCGGTTTACCCCTCGGCCGGCGGCGCCCGCCCCCCGGGGGGATGCGGTGCTGCCCTGGCCCGGGTGAGAGGGGCAGGCAGGGCACCGAGGGACCGTTCGGCCGGTGCCTCCCTCCGCAGGGATGCTCGGTCTCACCCGGGCCCGGGCAGCTCCCCCACAGCCAGGGTCCTCTCCTCCTCCTCCCCTCCTCCTCCTCCTCCTGGCCGGCCGGAGCCTCTGGCTAAGGGCAGGCTGACCGGCACAGGACAAAATGTCCAGGGAGAGCCCCCTCCGCATCCAGCTTTCTCCCAGAAGAAGCAGCAGCATCCTGACGGCCCGGAAGCAGGAAGAACAGGTCTCCTAAGGCATTAAAACTCCCCGGACAAGGTTTCCTCGTACCAAAATAGAGACAGACAAAAAATGTCTGACGTCCTGCGCTGCCCCCTTCCCCCGGGCGAGCGAACGCCCTAACGCACCGGATCGATTTCGGATGCGAACGGGGGGCTGGCGAGGAGCGGGGGCGGGGAGCCGGGGGGGGGGGGGAAAGGACCGAAGTTGCGACTTATTTTTCAGGGCTACGTTCCCGTTCTGCATGCGGGCGTATGTGTTTCCAGGCGTTATGTCCCCGGCGCTGCGGGAGGGAGGCGGCCGGAGGAGGGAGGCAGGATGCGGGAGGCGAGCCTGCTCGCCCCGCCGGGGCCGGGGCCGGGGCCGGGGCCGGGGCCGGGGCGGCGGTGACCGGCTCGTCCCCTCGGCGGGGGCGGCGGGGGCGGCCGGGGAGGGGGCCGGGGCTGGCGGCGAGGGGCGCGGGGCGGAGGGCGCCCAGCCCCGCTCTTACCTTCCGCCGTCCTGCCCGTGCTGAACTCCTTCAGTTTGTCCTTGTCGCTCTCTACGTGGTCTTTGAAAAGATGCACCGGGCAATGGTTGCTGCTCTCGGTCATGTCCTGCAGGTTAGAGTCAGAGTTTCCAAGCTCCCTAGAGCGAGCCAACCCACTCTCCAAAACTTCCCTGTACGTGATCGTCTCCTTCTTGTTGCTGCTGCCACTGCCGCTGCTGCTCTCTTTGCTTTTCTGGTCAAAAGATTTGGATACAAAAGCCGTAAGTTCTTCCATGGCTGCCCGGTGATCTTATCCACAGAGATCCACTTGTTTTCGGTCGGAGATGTGGCCGTCCTCCGCACGCTGTTTTTGCACGTAGAAGATGGGCTGTATAGGGTTAGATCACTCCTGCTGTTATTTATGCCTTTCAATTTGAGATCACACTATTTATACATGGCTACCTCAGCCCAACCCCCAGCTCTCCCTGTCTCCAGCAATTACTGACTGCTCCATAGTCGCAGGCGGACTCCTAGCAGCTATCTCCCCCACCTCAGTCCAGCAATTGGCTTTCTTTTCATTTCATCACTCTTTGGCATCTTTGCACCTTGATTTAGGGAGGCGAAGAGGCAAAAGCGAAAAAGAGGGGGAGAGAGAGAGAGAGAGGGAGAGAGAGGAATAAAAGGGGGGGGGGAGAGGAAAACACGAAAATAGGTATCTGCATTCTGTAAATGGGTTGCAGAAATGAAAGTCGAGGAAGACTTAATTGATTGTAAGGACATCCTGTGCGTGGCAACACTGTGAGTAAAAACGGACCTAGCTAATCAAATAACTGTGCTCCTGCAATTAAATGTATCGCTGTCAAGAGGAAAAGAAAATGAGTATTCAATAAAAAAGGTAATGAATAAAAAGCCGGAGATGTGCATTTGTTGTAATCACTGGAAATTCTACCTGGTTTGCTATTTAGCTAATTGCGCTTAATTAAGTGGTCAAAATAATCGGCGAACCAAAAATGCTGTTTTAAAAGTGTTGCCTGCTCTGGCGGGTGGGTGGGTGGGTGCGCGGAGGGGGACGTGTGTTGCAGTTAAACAAGTCGCGAGGTGTCGCGGAGATCCGTGTCGGTGTGTTCGGAGGATTTGGAGGGGGTTGCTTGGCTGAGGGGGGGCGGGGGGGGTATCCATGGGTAGGGGGGCTCTCCAGATGCGTGTAAACATCGCAGGATCTGTTGTCTTGTTTACTGTTATTATGTCGTCTGAAGATACTGTTGGGGAAAATTAAAATCTAAAATGTTTTTTTGGACGTAGAGCTATCCTGCTGCGTGAAGCAGAGGGGTAATTTGTTAACATGAGAGTTTGTAGACGACAAATAGAGCATTAAATCGTCTTCCCCCCCCCCCCCCCCTTTCTTTCTTCCCCAACGAAACCCATCCTGCCGGATTTAAGATAGAACTGGCAATAATTTCCCCACCTTGTTCTTGGTAGACTGCTGTTATTTTTGCTGTACTCCCGGAATAATTATTATTATTCTGTGCGCTTGAATAGCTGCCTGAAATTCATCATCAGATAACAGCGCCGGCATTTCTAGCGTCTCTCCGCACCGTTTGATCCTCACGCGGAGCCGACTTTCCAGCTATTTATTTCTATTTCCTCTCCTCGGGCTTTAACGCGAAGGGTTATTTGGTATTTGGAGGAATTTTGTCTTCTGGTCCTTGGGCTTTTTACGTCCTTCTCATTCCCTCGCCTCGAGTTTGAGATAATCAGAGCCCATCATCACGCCACCCTCTGCTCTGAATCGCAACCAAAGGAGGCTCCTTGCTGGAGCAAGGGGCCATTGTTTCTTTTCCGGGGGAGCGTGGGACTGCTCTGAAAATTAGCAGAACGTTAAAACACTAAAAATACGTTTAATTAATCCGAAGGTGCCCCCAGCACCAGAGTTAACACCTCCACAGGAGGAGGGGAAAAAATAATAATCGAGGAAGCAATTAATAAAGGGCTTTAAAAGGAAAAAAATCAATCTCCCCCCGTGCGAATTTAAAATGATTATCTAGGGGGCAAGGATTGATCATTTGATCTCGGCACTGCGGATATCCCTGACATTTATTATATTGTTGTGTCTCGGTGGCATCCTTCCTCCAGAGTTCATTTAACAAGTGAGGGAGCCGAGGAAGCCTTACAACTTAACAAACAGGTCTTGTCATCGCAAACGCCAATCAAATCCGAGGCTCTAATGTATATCACACGGCACCACATAAATAATAAAGGCAAACGATAGACGTGGAAGTAACGTATGGCTAAGGAAAGATCCCGGCACGACACGCTGCTTGTGCCTCCCTCCTGCAGTCTGCCTGCTAAGGCTCGGTGCCGGATTGCTGCACACGCGAGGCTGTCACGGACACGGGCACCCGCGGGGACACGGGGGGGCTCACTCCCGCGGGGAAGAGGCTCCGCGGGGCTGCGCCGCCGCCGGGGAAACTTTCGCCAGCCCCCGGCTCGACCGGCATCGATCCCCCCCTCCCGTCCCCCCCCGGCGTCCCCAGCCTCCCTCTGCCTCCCTCGCAGCAAACAGCAAATAAGGACAAATATTTACTAACTCCGCTTCCCCAGCCCCGGTGCGGCACGGTGAGCTTCGGCTTCCCCAGGCTGCCGGAGTTTGCACCCCCTCCTCCGGAGCTCCCCCCTCCTTTCCTCCTCGCGGCTCCCCCCCCTGCGCCCACCCAGCCCCACGCCTCCACCCCACGCGGGTGCGGGGCCGCGTTTCTCCTGGAGACCCCCCCATCCCTCCCTCCCTCCCCGCTTCCCGGTACCGCGGGAGCCCGCGGTGAGAAACCGGTTGCTCCACGCTCCCCCCCCCCCGCCCCCGGCTCCCGCATCCCGCGGGGCGCAGCTCGACCCGGGGCAGCCACCGGGCGCGCAAATCCCGCGGCAATCCGCGGCCCACCGCCATTCGCCGCCCCCGACGGCAGCGGGGAGGCCGCCGGGGGGGGAGCCCTGCAGACGGGGGGGGAAACTTGCCTCAGACTCCGAAAGCGAAAAGCGAAACAAAGCACCGGAAAGGGAAAAGGGGAAAAAAAGGGGGGGAACTAATAAAAAAAAAAAAAAAAAGAAGCGGTGCAAGACGCAACCCTCCCCGGGGATCCGGCCGCGGACCCCACGCCGCGGACCCCTGGGCGCGGAGGCGTGGGCAGCCCCGCGGGCGCGCACGGTCTTCCTGCGCGCTCCGCGCAGCGCGGAGTTTTGGGAGGGATGAGGGGCCCGGCCGGTCCCAGTGGGGCGGTGGGGAGCGGGGGGGGGGGGAGGCGGGGAGCACCCCCGAGTCCCCCCCCCCGCGGCCTTGAGGGCACCTAGGGCAAGGTGGTGCGGGTGTGGGCAAAAGTGGGGGGCACTTTTGACCCCGCTACAAACTTTGGCTGCGGGTTCAGAGGGGAATTACGTTTATTGCTGCTCCGGATAACGGGCTGGGGAGGAGGGATGGACGGAGGGAGGGAGGGAGAGAGGGAGGGAGGGAGGGGGAGAAGGAGGGAGGGAGCTGCCGTCCCAACCCCATTCCCTTGCAGGCACGGAGCTCCTGGGACCCTGTCGCAAAACTCAGAAGTCACCCGCGCCCCTCAGAGCTGCCCCAGGCCCCCGGCTCGGCTTGGCACCCCGGGTACCCCTTTGCCGCCGCACAAGCCCCCCCGCTCTCCCTCACCCCCACCGCCCCCAGTCCTTTATAGGACCAGCCGTCAGCGGCAACACGGCCTCCCGGGTCACCTGTGGGGCACTGTCCCCCCAAATTCTCCTCCTCCTCCCTCCCCACCGCCCCGGGGCACCGGCCAGGAGCCCTCCGCCCTGCTGGCCCTCCTAACTTGACAAAAGCCGGGGGGTCGTGTCCCCCCCTCATTCTTCCATCCCGCTTTCTTTCCCCTGCCGGCGGTGGCGGGGAGCCGGCGGCGGAGGGGGGAACCGGGCAGCCCCGTGCACCTCTCGGGTGCAGCCGGGCGTCGGTGTCCGGCCCCCGGAGCTCAAAACCCGGCGGCGCAGGCCGGGAGCGAGCGGGGCAGGGGTGCGAAGGGATATTTGCGAGCAGGGAATCTCGCCCTGCCAGGGAGCAGCCCCGGACCCGGTACCGGCGGAGAGGGTTTATTTAGCGTGGTGTCAATAGGTGTGTTATTTATTTATTTATTTTTTATTCCTCTTTCAAAGGGAGCTCTTCACCATTGCGGTTTTTCTCCGAGTTAAACGAGAGGAATAATCATGAATGGGTTTAAGCGTTGCATTAGCTTTAAGCATTTCCAAGGCAAAGTATTGGATTTCATATTTATAAGAGGAATTTACATTTGTACATTGACTCATGGTATGACGTAGGGCGAAGCCGATTTCCTCCCTCCCTCCCCCCCGCTTCAGCTTATTTTGGTCGAAATGGGGCAAATAAGTAAACAGAAAAATCACCGGTTTAATCCACGCTTTAATAAGCGCTGACCCGAAGAGCAAGATTTTGTTGAGTAGATAACCGAGTTCTCTCTCTCCATCTCCCTCCCTCCTTCTCTCCCTCCCTCCCTCTCTCGTGATTAATTCAGAGACTGTAATCATGGACATTGTACATCAAACCTTTCTGCTCACGCTACCGACTCCTGCAGATTTTTATTGGTTTACATGAAAGCGAGTAAACATATTTCAGAGGATGCCCTTTCAATCTGGCTCCATTTCCACAGCACATAATTCCAAGGACAATTTGTTTTAATAATAAGAATGGATGCAGTGTTAATGGTTTTCAATTTGTGTTTAAAAAAAAACATTAAATATTTATAAGTATCGATCGAGGGTTTCAGGATTTTACAGACGTCTTAACACATTTCATAGATGGGATTTTTTTTTTTAATTTAGAAACCTGCGTCGTATTCTCTTTTATGCTGTTTATTGATTTAAGCAACATCCGTGTCTCAAGTGAGAGACTAATAGATTTTCATTAAAATAGGCTCTCTTAATCCTGATTGTGAATGGATATGATTGATCCATCCAGCACACTACACATCTATAATATTAATAAAGGACATTATCATGGCAGGACTTGCTTTTCCGTCATCAGGGCACTTTCCCCCCCCCCCCCCCCCTCCTTGCAACCTTAAAGATTTATTTGGGAGCGGTAAAATGGCCCACAGGAGGGAAACGCATTGCGAAGAATACAATTTTATATTAGATTTTTTTTTGGTAGCTTCAGTGGAAAGACTTTTTTTTTTTTTTAATCTGCAAGCCGCTGTGGCAACATATGGTGAAAATTAAACTGTTTCCCCGCAAATCTAATCTTAAAACATTTATGTTGAGTTTTATTTTTAGAAAAACATTTTTAAAGGAGAGGAAAACAATCTTGGATGAAAAGTAAAATAAAGAACATTTGAAAGGCTATAGTTTAAACTAACAATAGCCTACTTCCCCGGCTGAGGCTGCTGGATGGGTATCGTACCTGATGAATATGTTACGAAGCGGTCGGGACAGGAGCGGCTACAGTAATTAATGGAGTGTGACAGAAATGCTAAGGGCTTAATTGTCTTTATTCCGACGTCTAGAAACGTAACCAAAGGGATACCTTAATTCAATACAAAGCCACACAAATGCTCTTCTCTCTCCTGCACGGAGGCACATGCAAACACACACGCTCACGCACACGCACAACGTCTCTTCTCTATCACAATTATTTTTTAAAAAACGCTGCATCTTTCCAGCAACGTTAATTACTCATATATTCATTACAGGGAGCCTAGACGCGTTCAACTCCTCATCTACTTTTACTTCTGTAAAATTAAACATTCACGTGGTGAATTACAATAAGCAATTGCCTTTGTGTGTAATTAATTACAATTTAGTGGACGAGCATAATGGGTGAGTAGCCCCCTTGATTTCAGACGCCCTGGATAACTCGACCAGAATTGGAAGAGTCTATCAGAAAAACCGCAGAAAAAAAGAGGGGAAAAAAGTTCCGAGCTGTAAAGTTTGTACTGATTTTAGCAACGCAAAATGCACACAGAGAGAATTGTTTGCCTCCTCCAGTAATGTGCAAGGGACGCTGCAATTTTGAACTCTGTAATAATGATTAATAAGTCAAAAGGGCATATTTTTCTTTTATGGTATGCAGCGCTCAAGGGAATATTCCATGTATGTCTTTAAAACGAAGTAGGACTATTTACACACATGCACAGAGTTAGCAACAGCACCAAAGAAAGAAAAAAACCCACGAATATTTCAGTGAACTATTACATTTTTTCAATTATTTCCCAATGAGTATTTCAATGAACTGTTACATTTTCCCAATTCACAGGGAAGATTTATGGGATTATTAAGATTTCTAGTGGAAATATTATACAGTGGAAGTTTATCGTCTCTCAGGGATTGTACACCATTTGATATCAATTTCCAGATGTTATGATCTTTTTCAGAAAACAATTGAGTATATTAACTTCTTTCCTACAGAAGACTATTTAGGGTTCTGTTTATTTATTTATTTATTCTGTTAAGGGCACAACTATCTCCCCCTCCTCCTTTTCCCTTAGCAGGATGAAATTGTTGCAACATTAGAGCAAACTTAAATCAGATAATAGTTCAATACTCAAGGGAAGGAATAATTCATTTGCCAGTTTATTACGAGCAGAAGCCCGTGGATTTACCTGTATTTTGAAATAAGAAGGAGGTACAACCCGAGAACACCCGCCTGCCTATTTCACTGCCCACAGCCGCGGGGGGGGGACACGCGGTGGCGGCTCTCGGTGGGTGCCGGAGCCCCCGCCGGACCGCGGCGGTGTGCGTGGGGCGGGGTGTGTGTGTGGAAATCCTGCGGGCCCCCCCGCTGACCCACGCTCCGCCGTGACCGCGCCGTTAAAGCGACTCGGAAAGGACACGCGTGGTTTCACAAGGGCTTTCCGAAGGACTGCTCGCCTCGCCCGGCGGCGGGTCCCCAAGTCCCCGCAGAGGCGGGGAGTGCGCACACGCGTGGACTCTCACGCAGAAGCCCCGCACCCCCCCCCCCAGCACCACTCTGGGTTGTGGCGGGGCTCAGCGGCAGCGGCGGGATGTGTGTGTGTCGTCCCCCCCCCGCTCCCCGCTGCCCCCCACTCCCCCCGTGTCAGACGGGGCTGGACGCTGCCCTGCGTGGGTCGGGGGAGCGGGGCAGGGGGGCAGCGGCGGGTAAGTGGCAGATCCGCAGCCGTGCCCAGGAGGAGCGCAGGGCGCCCCCCCCCGTCCCCCGTCCCCACTCGTGTAGGCTGCGGGTGGGAGAGGTGTGCCGGCCCGTCCCTGCCGCTAAGATCTTCCCCGAACCCCCGGGGGGGTGGGAAATCAGTGGGTGCCCGACCCCGGCTGCCGCCCCCCCCTGCCGTCGGAAGGGATGGGGCCCGCCGGAGCGAGGTTTCACCCCCCAAAAAAGGGATTAAGGGCTGCGGTGGGCTTGAGTGCCCCTGCACTGCGAGGTGGGGAGCGAGGGGGCTAACATTTCACAGATTACCTCGCCTCGCGTTTATCGGGGCAGTTAAAGGGAAAAAAAGAGGTGGGGGAAAAGGAGAGAGAAAGAAAATCAACTTTAAGAGACTCCGGGTTTAAATAACAGCCTTTGATATTTTGACAGTAAAATGGAAAACACTTAACAGGAGTCAAGTTTTGATGTCTGAGGCTGGCAGCGCCCCCTAAAATTATATTGTCTTGCCTGCTGCTTCAAATTGGACCCAGGACCTTATAACGTCTCTCCAGGTCTTTATCTGCAGCCTTTCTGATTGCAAAACCATAATTGTATCGTTTTACACCAGTCAACTAAGCAAGTGCCAGCGGAATAAAATCCACAAAGTGCACACACATACCAGCTCTCCGGCTAAAGCAGTCTGTTCTTTGCAAGTTGTAAAGGCCTGCAAATTAAATACCAATTACTGCAAGCAATAAAATGTTTTTTATTGCACGAAATCTACTTTAAACAGAAAAGAATAGTCGTTTTATTTTCGGGAGGGGGAGGGGGGGGGCAGCTCACGAAGACATATATTGGCAGAGAAAGATTATATACAGCGCCTGCATGGGGCCACAATGGAGACATTCTACCGCTGGCGGCAGGCAGGGCTTCCCCCCGTGTTATACAGAGGAGGGTTATGCAGAGGTGCTTATGATAGGGATTATTGTAGGTGAGAGTCGGGGAGGTGGGAAGCCCGGGAACAGTAGCTCTAGGTAGAAGTGACTGAGTGGTGCGACCAAGTTATGCGACAGCAGGCCGATGTGCTTTTAAGCCCCTTGCCAAATGAGGTTCTAAGGGGTCGGTGGTGAGAATAACTTGGGGGGGGAGTTGGTCTGCAAGGTGGTACAAGAAGCAGCCTGCCCTCTCCTCCTTCCCTTGCCCTCTCTTCCTTACCCTCTTTGGGGAAGAAGGGGTTACTGTCTTTCTCCCTTGTAAGCATCAGCATAAAAAGGCTCCTAATTCCCTACTGTACTCTCTGGCCCCCTCAGTGGGGTAGTCCTCCCCCGGAGGCAGCATGGCGGGGGGACAAACAGCAAACTCCAGTGTTCCCTGGAGTACCAGCCCACAGCAAGGCTGCCAGCCCCCCCCAGACATCCTCAACTTTCTACAGAGCGAAACGACATCAGCCAGCGGCGGCAGGGATGTTTACCCAGATGAGACACCCTCAGCTTTGCCTGCGCCGGGCTGCCCTTCACCGTAACGCAGCCCCGTGTCTAGCACAAAAAAAGAAGAGTGGAAGTGGCCAAAAAGCCATGCTCTGGCAGAGGAAAACCAGTGGGATAAGTGATACGACAAATTTCATTTCATACGCTCAGCCCTTGAATTGCGCATCGAAACCTCTCTCAGATACACGAATGCCACTCCTAATTTCCCTAGTGTTTCATTACTCCTGGAACATCCCGTCATTGTGGTTTTCCCTTATATTGTGCCCGCGCTTCACCCTTGGCTTCACTTAATGCCAGGAACTGCCTGTGGACCGGACAGGGGACAGCCCTGGGGAGCACCTACCACGCACAGCGGGTCACGACACTTACGCTGACGGGGGCTTGCATTGTGCCTCTGTAAATAGGATTTGAAAGAGCGGGGTTTATTTTTTTTCCAGTGACAGAGGCGATCTGAGGATTGCAAGCTTGTTTCTTAACATGACCCCATTCTAAGTGAACTAAATTCTCCGACTCACCAGAGCGCATTATACAGAGCCAGGCTGAGGCAACAAAGAGATCTTCCAAGCTAATTACCCGCGAGCGCGCAGGTCTTTTTGTAGATGAATTGGATTTAGCAATGCTTGAAGACTAGACTTGACTACACTTGGAAACACAGGGAAAACCGAAACTCTGCTATATGTTTTACTGCCATTTCAAAGGTTCCCTGAGCTTGCCATGTGAAAACTCCAACTTTTGAAACGACCGATTTAAGCCGCCCCGCTGCTGCTTGCGCTGCGAGGAGAGCAACGGCGCAGGCCGGGGCTCAGGGCTGCTGGTTACACGCAGCCTTTGCCTGGCCTGGGGGAGCCGTCACCCCCAGAGCCCGTGCGATGCAGAGGGCCCTGGGCTGGTGCTGGCCTCCAAGGAGAGGAGATGGTCGGACTGCTGAAGGTGGTGCCTGGTCCCATGGGGCCGCCCTCCAGCACCACTGGGGCTGTTGCGCTGGTGGGGCTGGCTGGAATATTTTCCAGCCGGTGGAAGATTTTCCCTCCTTTCCCCAAACTGGAGGGGCTTTGGGGTTTATTTTCCCATCGGATATTATTTTTTTTCTCGGTTGCACTTTCCCCCCACCTCTGTGGCAAGAAGTGCCCTGCCAGTGGCTTGCCTGGGGTTCGCTCACGAGGGCTCAGCTGCGCAGCAGTAAGGACGTGGCCTTCAGAAATAGTTGGGTCTCCTGATATCAGCCCCAAGGAAATGGAGGCCCAGGGCTGACATCTGCAGGTCCCTCTGCTGCGCCGGGTCCTCATTTAATGCGGAGTGAGGAAAAGCTGTGGGAAGGAAAAGGTTTAATGGCATAGTAATGCTGCTCCTTTTGGGGCAGGGGGCGGGAGCCACTGTCAGAGAGAAGAGTGTTTATTCATTCATTTTTCCTTAAAGAGGGGAATTCTGTCCTCCACGTTGCTGAATAAGCAGGGCTTAGGCTGCTGCGTGCCCAAATCACACCATGTGCTCCCGTTTACACCCCTCAGTGCACATCCACGCGCGCAAATATTCACCCATTGAGGAGGCTGTGGAGGTTGCTGGTTTTGTTTAAAAATTGGCCGCCTGCAGCCTCCCCTTAGTTCCTCTGGGTACGCGTGAGCAGCTGTGGAGAGCTGCAACGCTAGCCAACAGACCTTGTAGCCCCCACAGATGTCAATTAGTTTCTCTCGGGCTTCCTTTGGATACACTGGGGTCTTGAGACCTCCATGTGCTGACTTATTTGTAAAGCATGAGTTATTCACTAACTCCGTGTTATTAATTAGAAGATTATCAGCTCTCGGTGGTTCGCCTGCCTGCTGCAGGGAGGTTCCAAGGAAACCCTCGTACAGACTGTGCTCAAGGAGAGCGTCAATTGATTGCTATGGTGGGACAGTCCTGCTTTCCACATTAAGGAGCAACTGGAGGGATATGAAAGGCTTTGGAGACCATGAGTGCCTTTCCAGGCTTGGGTAACCCAGAAAGCAGCTTGCTGCAGCTGCACTGCCGTGGGTTGGTGAGGGCTGGCCGGCCGCTCGTGGAAGCAAGCCCGGGGACGGGGGCCAAAGGTCTCGGGAACATGTGCAAAGAGCCCGTGTTGGGCTGTAGGGGGAAAAAAACCTGCATAAACCCTTCTGGCAACTAGAAAAAGACAAGGAGCTGGGTGCTAAAAGTGCGAGGAGGAAGGGAACAGTTAAGCACATCGCCTCTAGACACCACAGCTTTTTAAACTAGTTAAACTGACTGTGCTCCTCTGGGAATCCATTTTAGAGGAGGCAAAATTGAATGCATCTTTAATTTGCCTAATTTTCTTCATCCTATACATTTTTGGATCCTCCCTGTGCTAATGAATCCTTGCTGCGTTCACGGGGAGTGAAACTTGTTAGTATTAGCAGAGGTCATCACGGCCTTTCTCCGAGCCATCACTGTCCTTCCTGTGACTCGATCAAGTATTCGGGAGGGGAAGGAGAAGGGTCAGCTCAACCCGCCTGAAGTTTAACCGCTTGCCTTTGAAAGAAGGCACACTTTGATCTAAGGTGTGGCATCAAGCACAGTATATAGTTAGAGAGAGATATATATATATAAAAGCTTTTGTACAGAAGAAAAGAAATCAGGAGGCCAGCTCTGCAGTAACATGAAAGTCTTGGTGCAGATAAAAACCACCAGTGAAAGCCAGAAGGAGAAGGGTTTGGGTACAAAAGAGGGTTTGGTGCTGATGATGCTGAAGACCTGGAATATCTGCTGTTTGTGATCTGTGGCTTTGCCAGGCATTTCCCATGTGCTGTTGAGTGAGTCACTTTTTAATCTTTCTCTGCCTCAGTTTCCCACCTGCAAGATGGGAATTAAACAGAACACTTTGTCTTCTCTTCATTTGTCTGCCTTATCTACGCAGTCTATAAAATTTAGGGCATTGCTTCTATTTTTGTTGTGTCTACTGCTTGGCAGTTTCATGTTCCTTGGGACCCTTAGGCATTTTCCATAACACAGATAATAAGTTTAACAGGTTCTCTCTTTTTTTTCTGCCTTTGGCCACGGAGCTCGTCACATCTTGTTCTCATGAGCCAAATGCAGGAAAGTATCTTCACAGCATCTCTGTGGGGTCTCTGCCCCTCAGGGAACAAGGTCTTACCAGATTACATGGAAATAATAATTAATAATCACTGCTGTCCGCCAAACTGACCCATCTCATCTGTTCTGCTTGGCAGATTGGTCTGAACCACCAGAGACCCCAAAATAACTGCTCTTCTTAAGACAGAAACACTAAACAGCAAAATGGTTCCATGATTTTAAAAGGGATGATTCGTGGAATGAGAGGACCCTTGCAGGATGTAGACCTCACGCTTGAATAACAAAGATGCAGAAATCCTTTACCAGGGTGGCTGGGAAGAGCAGAGCCCCTGCTTTAAAAGTGGCCAGTCATTTACTTGTCTCTATTCCCTCCCTAATTTGAGGCAACATGTCCAGATTTAAAACTGTGGCGTGTATTGTCAATTCCTGTTGTCTTCAACCCTAATAAGTTGTTAAGTACCGTGCTCTTCAAAAAGTCACATCCTGCCTATCTCCTAAATCACCAAAAGGTGAGGCACCTCAAATTAGAGAGTGCATTTGAGACGCTAGGTTTAAGTAATTACAAATTGTTTTGGGGTTTTTTTCCATTACAGCAAAAGAGGGGTATGATTAGATTAAATCTGGCAGAGCTAGCTGGAACAGTTTAAGAAGTTACCATCACCAGCTGTTTATTGCTGTTCCTCTGCCAGAGGTTGCCTTCTTCTCCCACCCGCAGAGAGCAGAGTGAACGTAGACCTCAGCCACTGAAACGCACGGGCCAGCACCTTAGCTCAGACTTGCTTTCTCTTTGTGTGCCTATGCAGCATGACACCCAGGGAGTAAGAGTCAAGGATCTGTATATTCATAGTTTGGACAGTCAAATGCATATGTAAATGTTTGGGACTGACTAATTCCTACTTTTTATGAATACATGAGTAAAATGTATTGGAGTGTTCTGAATAATTTTCCTTATTTAAATTTTGACGTAATAGCTCATGTGATTGTTATTCCAGAAGCACACAGATGCAATTAATTTTAAAAATAACTTACTAGTAACAACCGCTAAACATGGTTGTGTTTTTTGTCCATTACTTTCTAAGATTTTTCAAACTAGTTTTTTTTCTCTTTGTTGTTTTCTTTTCCCATGGCAAATATTCAGGCTCTGTGGACACAGACTTCATGCTGCTTGAGGGAGGAGATATAAAAATGATATTGTCCTTCAGAGAATCATAATGTGAATGAGAGAGAAGAAAACTCCCTTTGTGGTCTATTTGTGCATTACCAGGCAACCTTCCTATGCCTCAAGATCCTTCATGTTCAGATACATCATCCTGATATAATAGACAGATTGGATGAAATGTCAAATGTAAATTGTGCACACTTCAAATTTCTATGACTTCTAAAGTGATTTTAAAATAAAACAGGCCCATTGGGAGAAAAATTGTATGAGTATATTTGCTAATCCTAAACTGTACTTTAAGGAAGATTTTTGGCAGGGGTGGCTGAACAGACATATCTTAACATTGCTTTGTTTTTGGTTTTTTTTATTAGACAATCAATCAGTAACAAGGCTCAGCAGTAACCAGTTTTTCCTCTGAGTTAGATGTGTGATGCAAACCAGGTGACTTCATGTGGTTCTCCTGCTTGCCCAAGTTCAACAGAAGATGTCAAAGTTAGGTCTGCTACTTGAAGCTATTTTCAACATAAAGAATGGCAAAGCAATGACTTTCCAAAATTATTATAAAAAATTCTGAAATTTGTTTGCCAAGCAAAACTATTTCTAGAATATTAGTAATGCTTTCTCAGTTTGTTAAAATTACACTTTTACATGAGTAACTATAGACTCCTTCATCTACACCTTCCCTTAGTATTAAACAAAGCATATTGTACAGGGGAAAAAAATTAACATTCACTAGGAAAATACATATATAGTCTCCATAAACAAATTCTTCAAAAGAAACAAAAAGAAAAGCTTACATGACACACACAGCTGTAAACGCATACAGGTCAGTTGCAGAGCTGACCCCATTTAGAGCTGGACTAGATGACCTACCGAGGTCCTTTTCTACCTGAATTATCCTATGATCCTAAAATCACAGCTCATGATTAACCATGTTTCTGATGCACATGCAGGCCATAAATCCCTGATGTAAAATTTGAAAGCCACCAGTACCACCACTGCCCCCAAACCAGAACCGCAGAGTACACTCCATCCCTGAGTGAGATGTTCATTGTGGAACTGCCTGACAGTTGTCAGTGGGAAATGAATTTAGATGCATCACCACACTTGAAATACTTAGTAATTGCCTGCCTGCTTCACTACATGTTTTCAAAGGCTTGACCTTGGGAATTAATTTTCAGGTGGGTTCACATGCCAGTCTCCCCATTTCTGTTCAGGAGACCAAGCTCAGAGCCTGGACAGACATCCATGCTGCTGAGTTTCATTTGTGAGGCTAGTCTCCCTGCCTCACCCAGGGGCAGAGGCAAGTCTTTCAAGGGGTCTATTCAAAGCATCTAATTTAGTGCCTTTTTCTGAATCTCCCCCTAACAGAGAATACCTTCATGCGGAAAGTCTTTGCCTATCAGCCTCCTAACACCAGTACTTAAATTGGGTATCTACTATAGCCCATATAAACAGCTCCTCTCCACCCCTTCCAGGCATAATCCCTCTACCTTTCACCTCCCTGCTCCCAAAGAAGAGGATGCTGCAACCAGTCCATACCGGCACAGCCGTGTGTCCACACCAGCCTTTCAGCTCAGACCAGGAGTGTGTTTGTCACGTAAATCTGATGACCATTGGACACCACTGGAAACTGTGCACCTGGAGCTGCCTTGGTGCACACTGATCAGTAGTGGGAGTTCATTCCCCAGGACCTGACTAGATACAGACCAAAGGAAACTCCCCGAAATGCAGATGACATGGGTGTTGGGTTCCCAGCACCCTTTTGCTCTAGAGGTCAGCTCCTGCCGGGATGGGCTACTTGGTAACGCAGACGTAGCCACGACACGCTCCCCTGTTGTGCTAGCACAGCTACCTCTGTTGTGTCCCTGGTGGCAGATAGAGATGATAGGGCTCCCCAAAGTTTTTGCATGAAGTATTGAATACTGAATCCGTTACCCCTCAGAAAACTGTAGGAATATCTTTGTTTATTCAGACATTGCGCTCTCTAGAACTTGCCATGCCTTTCAGTGAATCCAGTGAGCAATGATATCTGATGCTAAAGGCAACTGAAGACACTCAGTAGTGGTACCTTGTGTAAAAACTAACTAGTTCTCCACTATATAAAGTACACAGATGATGCCAGTCAGGAGCAAAGTTTCCTTACCCCAAAGCAAGGTGCAGTGTAACTTTGAACTCCTTAAAAGTGAGAAACTGAAGCCTGTGGAGGATACCAGACACGGGAACAGCTGACTGATAAGCATTTTAATAACAAGAAATTAATTATACATACCCTTTGCCAATGTAACATCTACACTAAAGTGGCAGTTGCACTAATAATTGCTATTTCTTTGATAGGATCAAAGTGGTGGGAGTGTGGAGAAGAGTAAATAAAAGATATTGCAAGCAGACCTTCTAGTCCAAACACACAGCTCTTCCACTGATGTCAAATACTTTTTATATTCAGGTCTCCTTTTGTGCAGAAAGAAGAAAAGACCATCAAGGACATGCAGCTTGAGTGGAAATGTGTGAAAATAAGCTGATAGATTTGCCAACCATGTTATTGATAGAGCTGCAAACTCACATCCAAAGGCTTTCCACAGTGGGAGTGGGTGCAAAGGAACAAGCAGACAGACTGGAGTAGATTCACTGGGTGTCAGGTAACTGCTTCCAGCACAATTGAGCAGAGATTTCTGTGATAGTAATGCAAAGCTCAGAGCTCCACTAAAAAGTTCAAAGAAGGAACAGATCTCCAGAGAACTGTAGAAATCCCTCATGGGCACCACCAATGTCTCCTACAGTTATCTGTCATCCTGAATGTGTAGAAATCCATAATAGAAACATTAAAATCAGTCTGAATGGAGAATGAATGGAAATGCTTCAGGGTGGGAGCACCAGATGAAAGTAAAGGTAGAAGGAATGTATGTTTTTAGCACCTAGTCTAGCAGGTCATCAAAGTCGTGCCAGATATACGTGCAGCTTTTCAGTTCTGGAAAACAAAGGAAAGCCAAAACCAGGGGGGAGCAGAATGGGACTGGAGCCTCAAAACATCCAGAAAAAGAGAGGCAAAGGAGAAAGAATAAATCCCAATGATGCCAGAGGTGGGATAGGAAGGAAAAAGAGAAGAAAGAGGGTAATCGTTGACAACTCCTAGAAGGGGGTATATCCAAAACCAGAACATGACCACCAGTCTAAAACCCCAAGAGATGTAAAAAGGAGTCACCAGGCAGCACCTCTTGTTCTGTCTGCCAGGGAACTGGGAATCCGGGAACACTGGCCGGGCTGTAGGCACCCAAGACTTGGGGCTTGGGAGCCTGCGGGTGTGAGAGCATGAGCCAGCCAGACCTGTTCTGCTGCAAAATAAAATAGCCTTCCCTGCTCAGCTTGAGCTCTGCTACATTGTTGCTGCAAGGCTGCAACAGTATACTACCTTAATTAATAACAGGGAACAAATAGACCAACCTTTGGCATAGAGGTTTTATTCGGGTTCCTGGATCCCACAGAAAGTACTAACTAAAGTATGGAAGCAAACAGCTGCAATGAAAGCCAAACCCAAAGCAGGCATTTCTTCACCCCTAGCAGCAATACACTGCAAAATTAAAAGGCTGATTAATGAAGATGGCATTACGATAGGCAGCCCTTGCAACTCTTGCATAATTCAAAGGGTAAGTTGAGATACAGGTGTTGATAGCTTAAACGCACACTGACATGGAGTGTGCTACAGTGATAGTGGAAAGGAGCATTTATAAATGATGAAAACAAACCACTTCAACAGAGCAGCTCTTCACTGGAGTGGAAAATGCAGAACTAGCTAGTGAAACACTGGTGTTAAAGGCGATGGGAACCAGAAGAGACTTAGCTCAGTGGCTGAAGAGGCTTCAGACCATCGGTGTGGGTTCAGGCAACCAGGGCCAGGAGTGAGCACTCGGTGCGCAGGGACTCCCAGATGCCGGCATTCAGATTTGGAAGCTTTTCCTGCACAATTGGCCTCTGTCAGGGACAAAGAAGGCTACGGACCAGAGGTGTTTCTGGCTCCCACTGCTCTGCTCGGCTCCAGAGAGCCTTCTTTTTAATGCAGTTTTCCTTGCTTATTCATTTTCTTCACATTTAACCTTAACAGAGATTTGTTTTGACTATTGGGAGAAGGGGAATAAGCTCAAGCAGGTGCGCGGGGCTTAACTAGAGCTTCGATAGGCTCGGTTATATATGGGTATGTTAACAAAAAGGAAAAAAGAAAGAAATTGCAAAAAAAAAAAAATGCAGGATAGCAAATGTTTCAGGGTTAGGCTGTATGTCCTTAATAATTATCTTTTGCACAAGTTACTAGAAGCAGTCTGGAGATAAGAGTATTGAACTACTAAGCCTGACAGTGAAACAAGTGAGACCTAACAATGGAATAAGTATGTATATTTTTAATGATTGTCTGTAATCCTCTTGTACTTGTAACTCATCAGTAAGTAATTCTAAATTTAAAAAAAAAAGGTATTTAAAATTTCAGTAAAGCTGCCTGTAATGTGATTCTGAGATGTTTCATTGGTCTGAGGTATTCTCAGATGGCTGATATAAATAAACTGGTTGAAAAGTGTCTGGTAGTGATTCAAAAGCATAAACAAGGCAAGAAGGATTTTAGGATTCTTTTGTGTGTGTGTGTGTATTTATTTAGGTCCCTTCTGTCCTTCTGACAAAACTCACCTTTTTCAGGGTCCTCTTTTTCCACAGGTTTCCCCTTATTTTGTCCAATGTCATCCACAGCCTCTTATTCACTCCATACCATTTCCCCATGCTGAATGTGTTTTTACAAAGCTTTCAGGGTTCCACACATTTCCAACTGCTCATTTGGGGGAAATAAAACCCCTAGCTATTTGAACAATAGCAAAAGCCATGAAGTTGGATTTATGTAAGAGAGGTGTGACAAATAAACAAGCAAACCTCCTCTTTTGAGTACCCAGGAAAAGATGTAATTAAATTCCATAGGAATAAATGGAATTACTTCACATACAGACTCCTTCAGGAGGCCACAGCGTGATTCCAAAATGGTTAGAGTAACCCTTGGTTACTCTGGGCACATGCCGCCCTGGTATAAGCAGTCATAATAATGGTGAGTTCAGGAAATCTGTAGTCGTTTTTATAGCGCGGACTTTTCCTCCCAACACATGGCTGATTGATAACACCCTGTGGCGGCAGCAGGGACTGGGTGCGTGGACTGCACACACAGTTTCCCCACAATATTAAACCAGGACGCTGTCCTCAATCCCCAGATGTTCCCCGAACACAGCAGAGCTGTGTTTGAGCACACAGTGCACTTCTCCTTGCTCATTGCTCTCTGCCACCCGTTACCAGAATTTAGTGTGCCTGCCCAGGCAGGTTGACCCAAGCACACTTATTCATGTAGGATGTACACTTGCCAGCTATGTACTATATGTAAAGTATAAACTGTAAAAGCCACCCATGAAAAAAGTCCAGGGAACACTGTGTCACAGAATGGAACCAGAAAGAGGAATTTATTACATAAAATATCAGACTTGCCTGTTTATTTTGCCTGAAGCACAGGGTAAACTGAGAATGTTGCCGATGAAAAGTGAAGTTGATTTTAAATTAAATGCATAAATTAATCACATTTTAAAACGTAACATTGAGGGTATTGAGTAATGAGAAGTAGAACTGCATTCACATCACCTGAATTTACTCATCTAAAAGTTAGGTGTCCAGTTAAAGGTGGTGGTGTGGGCTGCTTCTCCTATACTGCATAAAGAGGCTGTCACCCCTAGGGGGGAGTTTGTGCTGTTTCATTTCTCTCACCCATCTCAGCCCATGCTGGATGTCCCAGAGGGATAGCTCAATTTCACTTTCTGAAGGTTCTTCTTTGCCCGCTCCAGAAAAATCCCAAGCAGCTCTCTCAGAGTCATGCTTAACTCTAAAGTAAGATACGATGAGCCTTACCCTCCTATGCAACACCATGGACTCAAAAGTTATTGCCTGCCATTTTCATAATTTATTAGGAGCAGCTATAACACAATTTTATTCTGGTAACCATGTGCATGACTGTGGCCCATGCTCTACCGACGATAACATCCCACAGTTTGAAAACAAATCCTTTCAGTTCTTACAATAAATGTAAATGTACCTATTGCCTTCTAGTGAACCGAATAAAACCCACTCATGTATGTATCGGTCTCTATAACCCTAACTGCTTCTGCATTATTCATGCAAAGATTACTATCCATACACAGGCATATAAAAAAAAGATTGCATTTATATACCTTTACATTTAAGTGTCTCTGAATGTGAATAATATAAAGACAGCTTGCACAGTATGGACTAGTAGCTTATAATTTGAGGATATAAAAAATGTGGGTAATTTATCTTGTGTTTTTAAATAACAGCTGTTTCTCTATCTACGTGGCTTTATCTACCAACTAGCTTGTACTGTCAGTTATCACTGAAAGAATATCAGCTTTACTTATGCCTTCTTTTTCTACAGCAATGGTTTACAATATGGAAAATATTAAGGTGCATGGCTCATTTAATCAGCAGTTTTGCAAGTGTTTTACTTATGTCAACAAAGAACAAATTGTTTTTAGCGTCTAGTATCTAGAATGCAGTATGCAGCATAAATTATTCAAATCAAAGCAACATAAATCTTTGTACAGAAAAAGTGAAGCTACAGAATTCATCGCTGTGTGTTACAGCTTTGGATAGGACAATGACCTCTAATCAAAACTCCTCAATACAGTCCTTACACTTAAGATGCCAACTTGCCACTAAGGACCTGATTATCTATAAATTTATGGGAACCTGCAATAACTGGTGTTTGCCTCCTGATAATGTTTTCTGACACATATCAGGAGATTCAGCTGATCTGTGTTAGAGATTATTGTACAGAATCTGCAGTTTATACAAGCAATGAGTAGACAGAAGGTCCATTTGAGACCTTTAGCTATAGAGAAGCACATAAGGAAAACTGTTTCCATAGAAACATGCCCCACAGCTGTAGTTAGTATAGGAAAAATAGTTTTATGATTATTTCAATGAAGTTCTACCTTTTGTTTTCAATGCAAGATGTAGAAAGTAGGCTGTTTCATAGTGTGATCTCAGTGTAGCTACAGTCTTACATATGAAATTCACCCCAAAGTGAAGGACCCCATGTTTGTCTCATGTGTTCCTAAGAGTTTTATTAGATCGTGTGCACAGTGTCCACAGCAGAATGATTTTTACATAAAACAATCTTGGTTTTCAGTATTTATACTCTATACAATAAATGCTTACTTTTACATTAACTCACAAAATTGCACATAAATTTCTCAGAAATTCTAGATAAAAAGCAAAGGACCAGATAAGATTCCAACAAATCCAGGAGAGGGATGTCCAATGATTCCAGGAGGAGATGAGTCAGGCTGAAGGACAACTACAGGAAAACAGGAGGAGGGTGGGCATGAATAATTTGTTAACAGTTTGGCAACATCTTCTTTCCATTCAGGTCATTTCCGATCTAGATGGAAAATTTCTAACCAGTTCCCTGGAAATGACAAGGTTGGTGCATCTCCAAGCTAGTTAATACAAGCCATTTTTAGGAGAGCTTTTGGTCCTGCTTCTTTGCTTGGCTGCAAAGGCACAAGGCAGAATCCATCTTGTGGTGGTAAGAAGACAGATCCGCACCTCCAGTTGAGAATTTTCTCCCTCTCATTTCAAAAGTGTTAACAAGGCTGCAAATTTCCCCTTCCTGCCTGGCACGAGCACGGACTTTATTAGCTGCTTCCATGTACATATGCAATGCACAGAGTAATATGATGCTTGGATTTTTTCTTAATGAGTTCGAAATTAATATAGCAGAATTGCACCAAGTCACACTACAGGCTGGGAGATGCATGACTTTGACTACGAGCTGGATTTTGTGCATGACTGAGTGAACAAGCCCAATAAACAAGGATTCAACACTGAATGTGTTGAAATCTGTTGCCATGTCAGCTGTGGCACAGGTTTTGTGTGTTTATGATAATAAGAGTGGTTATTTTGTTTACTCTGTCATTTCCAAACAGGGTTGAAATCACATCCTCCTGGACAAATTTTGCTTGTGGACTTCATACCCATGCAAAACCAATGCAAGTTGGACAGACATCTGTCTCAGTGTCTCTGAAAGGCACATTTTCCAGAAACCGCGTTCTGTACAGTGAAGGAAGACAGAGCCAGATAAAAGATATTTAGACAGAAACATATAATAGTTTACAGGGAGGGAGCAAAGGTTCTCAAGTTCGATGTGATCCCACACACTGCTTAACAGAGCTGTGCTTCAGGGGCTCCATCTGCCCGCCAGCGGTCTCTGTATGATGCTAAGTTTTAAAGTTATGTGCTTAAGCTGGTGCTAAAAAGTAGCTGTTGTCAGTACACCGAAATAAGTCAGCCCTGCCTCAGAAGTGATGTCCTACAATCTACCAATTCAATAAAAATTAGGTTCGTAAATCCCAGGCAACTGATGTGGAAACTGATTTTGGTGGAACGTGTAGCATTGCTGCCATTTTAGGCAAGTAACTTCAAAATCTATCTCTTTGAATGGTAAGAAGAGGCAAGCGGTAGCTTCACATTTGCTAATTCTACAAAATCCCAGAACAGCACTATAGAAAAAGAAAAAAAATAATTGGGTAACATGTTGTGCACTATTTTAACAATAACATACTAAGACCATACCAGTACGAACTTGTTTGGCTACAGAGGATTTGAAAAAGTACTTCAATAAAAAATAACTTAATAATCCACAGTTCAGTAAGATGTAACCAAATAATTCACATATACCAGACAAATAAACACTCTTACATGCCTCCAAAGCACCTCCAAGGAAAAGTTTCTTTCCAAAACAGAGATCACTAGCTTAGTCATTTTCTTTTCAAGTTTGCAATATGACCCATCTTGGCTTCCCAACAACTACAGCAAGGCTTCAAGAAGATTTTCCTCATAGCATTTAATTTGTTAATGGGATTTGCATGCACCCTTCCAAAGAAGTATCAAGAAAGTTGGCCTCATTGTTCGTGATGGCCAGACAAGGGGAAGAATAATTGTGTCATACAAAATCTATCCATGTTCTCCCCACAGAGACATAATTACACGTTCAAAACTTAGAGAGGTGGAAGAGCCAGCTCAGATTGCACCTAAGTCTGAAGGATTAATCTCTGTGTCAATTCTAATGGTACAAAAGATCTGAGTGTAATTTCCTCTTCTGCCTTGTGGTATACCAGATTGCAGAAGATTGCATGTATTATTTTAAGGTTTTCCAGCGAAAATTTCCCCGGGCTTCCCTACAAGGACTTTCAACCACAGTACAGCGTTTAAGGGAAAGGGCATTGGAAGAAACAGAAATGGAGTACTTAAGGAGTATAGGAAGCAAGTTTCAGAGCAGGCAGAGATGATAAAAGAGGGAGCAAATTCATGATGGTATCTGAAGATGACAGAGGAAATCTTGGCCTGATGAAAGGAAAAGGCAAAATTCCCACTGACTCAGTGGAGCCCAGAGTTTACTCCAGGAGGGAAAATTGTGCTGAGAGGGAGAACTGTCAATAAAAAGCAGGAGTCTGAGATACATCAGCAAGCTGAATTGCCACATTTTCATACAAACTTGAATGCCACAAGCCAATACTGGTAGATGCACAGAAGAAGGGAGCTGCAGTGGAAAGGGTCAATATAAACAACTCTTGCTGCTGGCAGAATCACCAAACACAAAAATGTTGATAAAAGGTGAAAACAGAAACAGCTTTGATTTGGGGGACTCTGGGTGCAGGCAAGGCATAAATTTGTCCTCATGGTAAGCTGACAGGACTGAAGGAGCCGCAAGGTAACATTGCGAAGGGACCCAGCCTGCTCGGAAGCCTCAGCCACTGATCCGGGCATGGCTGAAACTCGTGTTCAACGCGGAGGAGCCAGACCTGCAGCCACGGCTGCTCCAGCCTAAATAGCTGCTCCGTCACAACAGAGATATCTTTGGCTGCTCATTTCGGGGGGGGGGGGGGGGGGGGTCATGGAGGGGGCCTTCGCCTTCTTTGTTTTCAGGAAAAGCATGAAGTGACTTTCCCCCCCTATATTTTACAAAGGAAAACGAAAAGAAGAAGGAGCTCTGTAAATGGGATAAAAAAGCAACAGTTATTTCTAAAGCTTCTGAAATCAGTTCAAGCGCTTAGGCAAAGCTAACACAGCTAGAGGCTTCTTAGAAAGCCACAGCAAAAGGGGACTTTACCCCCATCAGGCACACGTGACAGTCCCCCACCACGGGGAGAGATGGGAAACGGCCAACGAGTTTCGTGGTTCTCTCACCAAGCCTTCTCCTTGCTTTCTATTTTGACTGTATTGCAGGGGTCCATTTTAACGTGCTGGTTTTATTGTTTTGTTTTGTTTTTTATTTGTAGTGCTATCCAGTGCCTGACTGGAGAAGAGAGAGAGACTTGAGAAAGGCAAATCCATTTTGCATCAATAACAAAACATCACATTTCTAAGGGAAGGAAAACAACTGCTTTTTAAAAACAAGGCTGTGCTTGTTTGTCCGTTGGTTCATACAGAACAGTTATCAAGCCAAAGGAGTCCTGGTGATCGTGTTTTGCCAGCACGGGCAGAACAAAGGATTATTAAAAATAATATAAACTGATGACATATGTTACCAGTATTAAAATTGATGCACATTCCTGCGTAGCATAGGAGAAGCCAGGAGCCGGATTTTATCTTTAACAAAGTCAGAAAATAAAAGCAAATCTTTTCGGTCTTATTACCTCCAACAGGGAGGTATTTTTTTCTGTCTGCTTGTGGAGGAGAGGTTGTGGGGAGCAAGATTTGGTTTGGACAAAACTCAGGCAATGTCCATCTCTGTCCATCCCCCCCACCCCTCCGCAAAAAAAAACCCCAAAAACCCTAGGTCCGGCTTGACAGAGGTACTTCTGAAAATATTTTCCCAACAAAAAGGTTATGAAACAGAGCTGGGAGCAACCAGATGATTATCAAAAAGTAGCGGGATCAGACCCACCATCTTCAGACCCAGAAAGCCATTTCATAAGACATTTTAATATCAGGTATTAAAACTTTTTCACAGCAGTGGCATGTAGACATTGCTGCCAGAAATTAAGGTCCTTTTGTCCCAGCCATGAGACAAATAATTGCACAGAAAGCCACCCCTGTTTCAGAAAGTTCTCCCACGTAGCCTACGACTTCTGTACCACCACAAGCAGTTTGAAGCCATTCATGGAGGTCTTTCCTTGCATCGCCCCTTAACCCATGATCACCTGGTCTTTTGCACGGTCTGGGAATCCTCAAATGAGCCTGGGTTTGCAGTTTCGCTCTACACCTGACCTTATGGTTCCCACAAAGTGAAGAAACTTGTTTGTAATGCTTGCACATTACATGGGGATGGCGCGCTGTCAACACATGCAGCGTTATGGACTGGAAAATCCAAATACAGTTTGCAAAGCCATTGGAGGTTTTCCACAGAGTACTTGCAAGGGCCTCTCCTAATTGAATTTGCCAAAATTCACATGAACTCAGATTTAATCCAATCAGTTCTACATCACATGTCTTTCAACATTGACAAAATATTTTTTTCTAATTGTGACTCTCTTATGGAACCAAATGAATCAGAAAGGGACTTAAATGAAAACCAGTCGAGATTGTTCTACACTTTAACCTTACATCTGTGCTTAATTAGGATGCTCAATTTCCCTAAACTCAAGTCATAAAATGGAAGTAATCTGTGGCCTGTTTGTCAGTCATTATAGGGCAGCAGACCTGCAAATCAAGGCAGGCTCAAATGCACAGGATCCTGTTCAACACGGCCATTGAAGGAAACATGGGAGATGTTATTGTGCAGCAGGCTGGAAGGGATTCGGGAGAAAAGTTTGCCAAGAAAGACGCGTGTGAATGACCTGCGTGCTGAGAATGTGGCTGAGCCTTGAAAGAAGGGAGCAAATGAATGTGGAAAACATGTGTGATTATTTAAGGCTCCCCCATTCTGACCGCATGAGGCTCTTACGAAAGGCCTGATAATAACTGGTGCTGGACAATATCTTCAGCCACAGAAAAGGCAGCAGCCTCCTCCTCAAATCAAAACTGCTCTTTTAGGAGTGCCAGCACCTTTGGCTGGTGTAACCTTTTAGGGTGCAATTTCAGGACGTTACAAGGTCCTCAGCGGCCACACCGCTCCCCCGACCCTGCTCTCTGCTCCTGGTCCTGCACGCCACGTGGCTCATCCATCCTTCCCTACCGGTGCAGTCATGTGAGGGGCTGTGCTGTAGAGCCGAACAAGAAAAACTCCCCACAACCCCAGGTGCCCCTTCCCAAGGGCTTTTCTAAGGACCTGGATCATTTCCCTGGCTCAGTTTCATAGCCCAGCCCCACACGCTGCGGCACCAGCTGCAACCACAGCAAGGGAGGGCTGGCATCTCCCGAAAAGGCTTTGGCACCGGTGGCACTGCCAATGGAGTGACACCCTCGAACACCTTGTCTCCTTGCAGCCAGCAAAAGTAGCTGCAATTAACCCACATCCTTAAAAGCGTGAGAAAGGCTTGTCATCTAGAGTTGTTAAAGATGCACTATCCGGGGCTATGGCAAATCACTGGAGGAACAATAAAACCCTACCCCACACACCAAGGTCTGTCATCATTCATTTCAAACATGCACTTCAGAGTGTTGCTGTTATGTTGTTTTTTGACATCTTGAGATCTGCATGAGAAATCCCTGTGGACGTGCTGTAAATCCATATCTACAGCAGTAAGTTTTCATTGCATCAGTGTTATTAAATATATATATACACTTATATATATATTATTTGGCAATGCTGAATGAACAATTGGCCTTTAACTCCTCCTAGACTATTAGGTCGTACTATAGGTCAGTGAAAAAGTAATTTTCCCTAGATTTGTAATAAGGTCTGGGATTTGACCTATGACCCCAATGTCACAAGGTATTCATTATCTCCACACAGATGATATACAGGCAAAGAAACATATATTTTTTATAGAACTGGAAGAACTATATTTGATGGATACATTTAATTAGATGGATTTTATTACCTGGATAAACTCAATTAGCAGACCTCATTAATTTTGAAAATGTAACTTATTTACATTGAGTTATTCTTCTTGTGGCCATTAGCATTCAAAACATAAACTTGAGCTCAGGCCACAGTTGAATTTTTTTCGTTCAGTGGCCAAATGAAAAAAAAAACCATAAGACAGAGGAAAAAAATCTTCTAACCAGAACAGAAAGCTTATTTTGCATCAGTGCAGAACGCTTCATTTAACATTAACTAAAACTTTTTTTCCTGGTTCTTAAGCTTTTTTTTTTTAATTCTTAAAAAATACTAACCAACATTCAAAATGTCATTTCCTAACAAGAAGCTGAAATGTTTTGCTTCCAAAGCAATAGAAACTAGCACTTCATCTTTTTAGGGTGGGGAGGTTGTTTGCTTTGTCTTAATTTAGTAAATAGTTTCAATCTCCTGCCTCTGGACTCAGGAAACAATTTCATTAGTCCGTGAAAACATTCCACCCCCACTGAGTACCCCTATTTACAGGAAAATATTAGTGACATGTAGTAAGCAGCATGTAAATGGCTAAAGACACAACTGAAAAGTGTCTGCGTAAAATATACCCATATCAAAATATACATGTATACATTGAGAGGTAAAGGACAAGTCTGTGAACCACTTATCCATACAATATTGTCCCTCAGCTGATTCCCAGGTGCAATTCTGTCACAGCCACAAAAATCCACCCCCTGTATGGGCAGATGCCTCTCTCCCCACCAAAAATGGGGAGTGAGAGGCCATCGGCAGAGGATAGGCTTCATTTCCTAATATTAGGCTGCTTCAAGTTGGATGTCCAGCTCAAGCTATGCTTGGAGAAAGATAAACTTCTACCTGGGACTGAGCCCCAGGAGTGGGAGGCGGTGGGAAGGGTGACTCGCCTCCTGGGGTCCCTGCTGCTGCCCCCGCTGAAGCAGGAGCCCAGGCAACACGTCCAGACCAGATGTCTCGCGTGCATGTGGTTTGAGTTAGGTGAGGTGAATCCCATCCACCTGCATCCTGGGAAACATTAGCAATGAGCGTGTTAGCCCAGAGCTAAATATTCAGGATGGAGGTCCCTCAAGCTTGCTTCACCCAGCTCCTGCAGCCCAGAGCTGCTGTGAGCAGCGAGGTGGGAGCTCCTCAGCCCAGGGAAAGCTCCCAGGGATATATGAGGTCTGATTATGGCTATATTGGGAAGAAAGGGGCATAGGAGAATGGTGTTCCTGCTTTCTCCCAATGCAGAGCACCTCCTCTGGGGGCTTCTCCAGCTAAGTGTAATTTAGAACAGCTGTAAGGTTTTAATGGCCACTGGCTTGGCTCAGGACTAGTGGTGGGGTGGCAGCGCAGCATGAATAACCACCCCACTGATGCTGAGGATCCAGCCGCTAGAGCGAGGTGCACTATTATTGTTAGCATCATGAAGTAGCTTTTATTTTGAGACTGAACTACTTGTGTGTCTGTCCAATGAATTCCTGTTAAAAGACTGAACCTGCTAGGGGATAAAAATCCATTACAAGTGAGAAGCAATTTACAGTAGAGAATTGACCTATAAAACCAACGCATTTCCATCGCACTAATCCAAAACATATTTCAGAAAATAGGTCTGCACTCTGAAATAGGTCTTGTTAAAACAACCGACCTGTTAAAATTATGGGCTTAGTGCAGCAAGCCTGTATATTTTAACAGGATTTTCATGTGTTGGGCCATAGTCCTAGGAAATTTTCTAAGAAAGTGACCTCACTCCTCACTCCTTAAAAAGCAGTTGGAGATTTAAAAGCAAGGCACATCTCTGGGACTTCAGAGCGAGCAGCTTACAAGGCTCCCTGCATCTCAGACTTCTTTCCCTCCCGCTCATTTCTGCATCGCCTCTCATACTGTCCCTTACACCTGGAACATTTTGGCCTCTTCCTATCTGCCAAATATTTTCCCTTCTCCATTTCAAATTCCTCCTTAACTCACTAACTCACTTCCTCCCGACTTCTTGGACCTGAGGCCCCCATTCTCCCATATTGAAGCTCACTCACTTAGGGGAGAAAGCCAGACGGCCGGCACGCGTGCTCTGCAGCCGCCTGCGAAGCCCAGGAGACGTGCACAGATGTACGGCGACTTGGCGGACGAGTCCCCGCTGTCAGGACAGGAGCGTTTCACGTTATCCCAGAGCATGCCTCTCTTTTTTTCAGGACTGGCCCACAGTACTTGAACCGGGATCCTCTGGTGCTTGCGTGGGAGAAGTCAGAGGCTCGGAGAGGGGAAGAGCAGCATCCAACTTTTCAGGAAAGCCAACTTAATTCCTGAGGGCTCCAGGTCCTGTTGTGGAGCCCACTGAACCCCATGGAAGGAATTCAGTGGGCTTTCAGTCACCTATAGCTAGAGGGTTGCATCTCAGCAGAGAAAAAAATGAGGTGCTGTTGTGTAAAAAAATTCTGCCCCTGATAAACTATTTCAGTGAAAAACATCTCCATGAGCTGGAGAGGTTCACAGTGAGCACCGGGAAGACCATGTGTGCTTGTGCTTTTTTTTTTCTTCTGGTATAGAAATGCAACTTCAACTTAAGTCCACTGCTATTATTAAGTACGTTGAGAGAATGAGAACTGGAGTAAAAATAGAACTAACGAATCTTTATTTTTTCCTCTTCCTACCCTCCTGCTTCCAGATGTTGCAGTCATGAGTACACAAGATTTATTTAAAATAGTAAACATGAACAATTTCACAATAAAACAATTCATGAGTGTGACAGATTACTTCATAGTAAACTATTTTATTAGCATACAGATAGTAGCACAAGGGTCAGATTCAGCAAAGGGGCAAAGGCGTCTATCTCAGCCTTGTCTCTGTCCATCGTCACTCAGCCTCCCCTCCCATTCAGCAATGGGCCCACATTTCTCGTGTTCAACCTTTTACTACCAATGTAGCTGTAGAAACCCTTCCTATTACCCCTGATGTCACTTGGAAGCATTACCTCTAGGCAAAGTTTGGTTTCCCTGACACCACCCCCACATGCCTGGGCAATATTTCTAAATTCCTTGTTCATAGCACATCCTTGCTTCCACCTGCTATATGATGCCTTTTTGCATCAGAGGTCCATTGTGAGCTCTCTGCTTACTCAAAGCAGTCTCCTGATATGTCTGTCTTCATGAGTACTGGAATGGACTGTTCTTGCCCTTGGAGCATGCTGTCCTCGAAGGCCTGCCAGCTTTCCTGAGCTCCTTTGCCTTTCAAAGCTGTGTCCCTGGGATCCCACCTACCAGGTTCCTAAACGAGCTGAAATCTGCTGTCCTGAAGTCCAGGGTCTGCTCTCTGCTACTGTCCTTCCTCACTCCCTCCAGGACCTCACTCCCAGCATTTCACGGTGATTACAGCCAAGGCTGTTGCTAATTCCCACATCCCCAACCTGTTCTTCCTTGTCAGTCAATAGCAGGTACAGCTGTGGGTCAACCCTTCTTGGCCTACCCAGTTCCTCTTTCAAGAAGTTATCCCTGATGCCCTCCAGAAACCTCCTGGACTGCTGGTGTCCTGCCATGCTGTTCTTCCAGCAGATGTTGGGGAGGTTAAACTCCCCCATGAGAACCAGCATCTGTGCTTCAGAGGCTTCCTCCAGTGCTTTGAAGAGGACTTCATCCACTTGTCCACCCTCATGGTATGTCTGTAATATCCTGCCATCACGATATCCCCCTTACAGGCCTCTCCCCTGACCCACAGGCTCTCCACCAGCCCGTCATGCATCTCACCGAAGAGCTCCTTGTACCTGGGCTGCTCCTTCACAGAGACAGCAAGGTCCTTGGCTTCTTCTTCCCTGCCAGTCCCTCCTGGAGAGCTGGTATCTGTCCCTCACAGACACCCCAGGTGTGCAAATGTCCTGGTTTCAGCCGGGATAGAGTTAATTGTCTTCCTAGTAGCTGGTATAGTGCTACGTTTTTGAGTTCAGTATGAGAAGAATGTTTATAACACACTGATGTTTTCAGTTGTTGCTAAGTAGTGTTTAGACTAACTCAGGATTTTTCCACTTCTCCTGCCCAGCCAACAGGAAGGCTGGAGGGGCACAAGAAGTTGGGAGGGGACACAGCCAGGACAGCTGACCCAAACTGGCCAAAGGGGTATTCCATACCATGTGATGTCATGCCCAGTATATAAACTGGGGGGAGTGGGGGTGGGGGGATCGCCGCTCGGGGACTAACAGGGTGTTGGTCGGTGAGTGGTGAGCAATTGCATTGTGCATCACTTGTTTTGTATATTACAATCCTTTTATTATTATTGTAATTTTATTATTGTTATTATTATCATTATTAGTTTCTTCTTTTCTGTTCTATTAAACTGTACTTATCTCAACCCATGAGTTTTACCTTTTTTTTTTCCCCATTCTCTCCCACATCCCACTGGCTGGGGGGAAGTGAGTGAGCAGCTGCGTGGTGCTTAGTTGCTGGCTGGGGTTAAACCACGACAGCAAGCTGGCCCACCACTTCTCAGTTATTCCAATGACATTGTAGTTAAGTACAAAAACCTCCTAGTTTTCAGTCTTGTTACAGCATCTTGGAGTCTGTTCATTTTTAGGTCAGTCCCTGCAGGAAGGAGCCCAGGAAACAGAACCCCCTGCATCCTTTGGGTACGGCAGGAGGACCCAGCACCGGCCACAGCTTTTGGCGCAAACTTCTGCCCTCTGCCTTGCAGAAAGCATAGACATTACTGAGCAGAGGCAGCAGCCAGGTTAGTTCCTGGGACAGGGGACTCTGCCCGTGGCTGTGCCAAGATGGACCCATTCCCCTTGCAGTTCCCCCAGTGGCTCCCCCGTGGCCTTTCTCCTGGCAAGGGGGATAAAGATGGCAGCAGGGTGTGTAAAGCCAGAGAGGTCCAGGAATTTCCAGAGGCCGCTGGAGATGCTGTTCACTGCCCAATGAGGGTCTGGGGCCAAACAATTCAAAGCTGAGCAGGCTGCTGGAGTCAGCAGACACCTTGCAGAGAAGCACAGGGTCTGCTGTCAAACCACTGTCTCCTCCACGCTCCAAAGCGTGCAGTACGCCTTTCTGTCGAAAAGCTCTGAACTCCTCATCCTTCCCAATGGCTAACAAATATGTTTGATTATATGGCAAAGCAGATTTTCATGTGTTGACAAAGCCTTGTTAATCAGGAGAGCAGGGCTCTATCTACAGAGATACAGAATATACAAGGAGAAATTTCATCACCTCATTAGAAAAATAAATTAGTGTCTGTTCTGAGATTGTGGCATGGGCAAAACATGTCCTCATATGGTATAAACACTTGGTGGGATGAGCTTCATAACTTTACCATGATTTCACCATTCGAGTGAAGTGGCCATCCCAAACTGACACAAATCAAAACTTTATGCTACCCTAGGACATGTTCTGCCTCTCCCTTCTTCTTGTGGTGATCTCCATCAACCATCAGATCATATTGTTTAATGTAGCACAAAATCTGGACCTCTTGACACAGATTCCCCTCCTGCACCCAAGGAGGGACAGCTCTAATTTATACCAGATGGCTTCAGACTATAAGAAACCCTGTGCCAGCTGAGGGCTAGCCAAGCACAGGTGTGCCCCACCCTGTCCCAAAATGCCTTTTCCTATTGTCCTTCTTTCCACCCAGGGAGGAGCAGATGTGGGAGGGAGCTGGCAGCACTGCTCTGCACCAGCTGAGAATGATGCCAAGCCCCAGTTAAAGCACCCAGGGGTCACATCTGAGGCATTCTGTACAGAGGTGAAAGGAAAAAGAATCTGCTCTTTTACTTTAAGAAAGAGTAACAAATCAAGGGGAAAAAGAAAGCAGCAAACTTTAGAATTAAATGCATGAGAATGTTTAATATATTGCCAGAATGTTGATGAAAATGAAGAAGTAGATTCCAAGGAATCTAGAGAAAATGATCCCTTTGAGTCAAACATTAATAAAAGTCTGCAGTGATATAGAGATGATCTCATGCTCATGGTTATTTCCCATTTGCAACTTTTTTTCTTGCTATAGTTTTTTTTTTTTTTTTAACTCCCAGATGTTGTAAAGTTAATTACACAATCACTTGTGTATTAACAAAAGAATGAATAAAGAATACTGGATACACATGAGTCATTACAGTGTAGCACAGAATGAAGGAAAATGATCTTCAGAAAAAGGGAATTTATACATAGTATCAGAGCTGAAATTCTTCAGCCAGATACTGCTTTTTGCAAGGGAGAAATTTTCAGCTCAGGCTGAAAATTGCTGGGAGCTTACTTTGTGCACAAGCTGCAAGAGCAGTACAACCCCAGCTGGAAAGTAATGCTTGCCAATGAAGCATGGTGTAAATACAAACACATCTAGAGGAAAGTCTTTTGCAGACCAGTTTGTCATAAACCCTCTATTCATTGTGCTTCATTGTCCCACATGCAAGGCAAGATGTAAGGAGCCGTGTTCTTTAAGGCCCACTTGTTTTGGGAAACACATGCACTTAAGTACCATTGGCATTCACACAACCCGTCTCTGCAGTGCATAGCTGTGCCATTAGCCTGGTGCTGGTGATATATTGAGTGACTCAGCATGACTGCGAATTTGCAGGATGTGCACATGTAAATATGGGTGTGCAGGTTCACAGTAATGTTTGGAAAGTGTAGACATTCCTCCCCTTTTGAAAAAGTGATCCATTAAAAGTTATTTAAAAGTACTTGGAACTGGCTTCAAAACATGAATCAAGCTCCTTAGCCAGCTCTTCCGAAAACATCCAAAAATATTCTGGTCCACTTCCTCACTGGAAAGAGTATACCTGTGGGCAGACACCAAAGAGATCAGCCACTAACTTATTTACTTTAAAGAAAGCACGATGCCTGTTGAAAGGCAATCAGCCGTCCTGGTTTGGGCTATGCTATACACCAATTTTGCAGCTGTAGCACATGACCCAGCCTTTTCCACAAAGATCTCAACCATGCAGGTCACTAAATACCCGTCAGAGCAGAAAGGGAACTGTTCTTATGCTGGAATGTGGAGTCATCTCCCATCGATGGTAAAGGTGCTTGGGTGCAAACACCGAAAGAGAAGACAGACTTAATTTAAGGCAAATTCTGGAGACAGATAACATCGATCTGACAGTAGCATCTGGCCTTTGGTGATAGCATTAAAATGAGGAGATACTTTGTCTAATAAGTACTGGTGAAAGCCAAAAGATTTCTAGAAAATAATAACTCATAGATTCAGAGAACTGGAGGCTCAGAGTTTCTCTTGTCATTTCATTTCTCAACAACCATTTTCCCAGCTTTTTCCTGACTTTCTTCTGAAGGCTAACAGGTCATCTTTTGGCGCAGAGGATGACAGTCCACTACCTCTGACTATTTAAAGTTAACTCTTTGATTGTGCCACAAGGGCTTGGGGGATTACTTTGTAAAACAGATTTTTTAAAATACTTCCTACTAGGTTTGTCAGGTGATGAGACATTTTATTAACTTTGTTGCTATGAATTTTTATCAGGCCAATGAGGAATATTCATTCCTAAGGGGTTTGAAATAATAAAATTGTAAAATGAAAAGCTGTAACAAGTGCTTCTTCTCTTGATCGCTATGGTTTTAGAACTGAATCTCATCCTGTGACTAATCCTGACTTTTTCTGCTTTTGAAAGTACTTACATTTGCCTTTGTTGCACTGTGGTTTTTAAAGCCCTGACACCTGGAATCCTGTGAATATGTAGGAAATCAAATTTCATCGCAAAGCCAAAATGAAATTCTCCAAGTGTTATACAAAGAAACATATAAACCCATGATTGATGTAGATTCCTAAACTGACCAGTTTTAGAGCCAAGAGGTATTGTTGTGATTGTCTCACTACTTTTCATATAATCGAGCCCCTAGAAATTCGTGTTTCAAGATTAAAAGCTGTGCTTGCAGCAGAGCAGCTCTTTTAAAAAAGTGTTTCGTTTTGATTTAAAAATCTCCATTAATGGAGAATCCAGCACAATCCTGTGTAAATCATTCCAAATGATTAATTATCCTTGCTGTTAAGAATATGCACCTTCTTTTTTGGTCCGAATTTGCCTTGCTTCAGTTTCCAGCCATTGGTCTTATTAGTCACTGTACCTTTGTCTGCCAGACTGAAAAGCCCTGTATTACCTAAATCTTTTCCTTGTAGAGGTACTTATGGGCTATGATCAAGTCACTGTTAACCTTCTCTCTTGGAAGTTACTTAAATCTTTCCTATTAGTTATCCTTTAATTATTCTCAGAGCTCCTCTCTGAATTCATGCCAATTTTTTTACATCCTTCTTGGATTTTGGGCAGCGGATCTGGACACAGGACCCCAGCAAGCACAGTGCTAGTACCGAGAACAGTGGAAATAGTCCCACACTCTATTTCTTTTTTTTGTACTGGCAGGAACTGATTTAGCCCTTCTGGCCATAGTGCCATGCTCAGAGCTCATGCTCAGGTGATTTTCATCCTGACCACAAATACCATTTCCAAAATTTTCTACTTCCCCAAGCAGAGCTCCCTGGAAGTGCAACCTGCCTATGTTGTTTCCAGACTGGTCATTTCACATTCAGCCACCCCAAAACACTTCTCACTTGACCAGGTCCAGCATTTTCTCTTTGTATCAATGACTATCCCCAAACTGTTGTCTCAGCTGTGAGGAGTTCCATCTGTGACCCTTAAGTTATTGCTAAAAATGGGAAACAGCAAGAAAACCAAAAACCAAGGAATGTACCTTCTTGATGAGGGTCCCCATCTACAATCAGATTTGGATGCACCATTGAACTCAGTTTCAGTCTATTTAATGTGTGACATCATTGATTTTATAACATTCTGCGTTGTTATTCAGGATGTGTTGTCCCATATGCAATAATGTCAGAATTTTATTACAGTGCAAATACTATTACTTCTATCAACTGCAGTTGTAATCACATTAAAATTTATCCTGAGCTAGTCTGACAAGTTTCTTCTATAAATAATTATTAATGATATTTCCTTCCTTTAAATTATTATTAATCTGGTCCCATATCTGCTATTCCACTACTTTGTCAGGGAATGCTATCAGTCAGTTTTGGCTACTTGAAGTATCTCTTCTGCTTTTTCTAAATACGGGTGCATCTGCTTTTTTTATGAAGTCTTCCTGTTTCCCAGAAGTTACTGAAACTCAGCATTAATGATCCACCACACTTCTCAGCTCACAGCCTGAAACTCTTGGACATGATAATTTGAAAAGGTCCTATTTTGGTATCTGTCATTTAACACCATCTTTAGTCACTGTGGAAGGGGGATATATTTTATCATTATTGCATGACTTAAATACACTATCTGTTTTCTCCTTCTCTCTTCCTCCAGCCACAGTATAGAAAGGTTTATTGAATATTTCAACCTCTTATCAACAGTTTTGTGATGTCTAACTAGTCAGTGAAACAACACTTTTAGTGAGATTCCTTTTGCTTTTTAGATACTCAAAAACTCCTTCCACTGCTTTACATTCTGCTGGATCTAACTTTCCCTTTGTATCCTTTTACTTCCCTCACCAATTTTCTTAATTTCATAATTTATCCTTACTGCTATCCACTTTTCTTTTTTCCATATACTGTTTTTTAATTGCCATGCATGCTTTCTCTTCACATATGCAACTGGCTGGTTTTAAGCCTTCTTTCTTGACTTTACCTCTTGGATAATTTATAAAACATTATAAAAGAATTAAATCTTTCATATTTTACCATTTTGGTTCTTTCAAGCTGACTCATGTCTTAGTTATTTCAGTTTTGTAAAACTGGACTCTTAGAAACTCTAAATATATTACTGATGTGAACTTTATGTGGTTTGCATAAACAGATGTAGTCAATCTGAGCCTAAACAACCACGGACTTCTAGTTCTCATCTCAGCTTCTATCCATCTGTAAAGATGAGGCCCAGTCCCGAATTGTCCTGTGTTGGTTGCCACCCTTTCTGAGCTAGAACATTGTTATCTATAATTTTGCAAAATTTGAAGGGTATCTTAATACTTGGCAGCAGGAAACTTCCAACACATGTCATTTGGACTGAAATCCTCCATGATATCACAGCTTTTCTTTTTCTACACCTGATAGATGGGTGCTTAAGCAGCCAGTCATCCTGCTCTCTAGTGTGATTTGGTGGGCAGCAGTGGGCACCAGCAGCCCTCCATCTTCCACTTTATGTTTTGGAACAGGAGCCTATAAGCATTTAAGAGCACTTGGCAATGACTCAGAGACAGCTGATGCCATTTTCAATGTAGACTGCCATTCTCTGTCCTTTTATGCTAATTCGATCAGTCTTTGAAAAAAGTTTCATACCACTGATTTTAACATTCCAGTCATGCCAATTTTCCTTCTGGTGGCTTATAATACCAAGTGGAGTGTGTGTGCACTAATCAGTGAGCAAGTCCCTTTCCTTTTGCTTATTACTGTGCTTTTTGCAATCCTTGAAGGCAATTAGAGACTTTTCTTCGGGTCTCTGGCACCTTGATTAATTTTGTTCTGGGTGTCTTGATTTTTCTGCTTTCTCTCTCCTTTGCCACCATGCCCTTTTGCTGTTGTTTAGTTTAATACCTTTCAGACCAGTCTAAGCAGCCTGTATCTCAGAAAACTAGTTTCCATCTGCTATGATTACTTCTTCTGTGACTAGTTAACCTCCCTTTCCTCACCCCTCCATGAGAGAGACAAAAATCCTCTTGAAGGAAAACACTCTGCCCATTGCCATTTGTCTCACCAGCAGCTCGCTTCTGGACACCGCTTGGGTGCATCTTCAGTCTGTCCGTGGTCTCTGGAGCTGATGCCAACCGGTGGGACATCATATAGTCCTGGGTCACAAGTGCTAGGCATGGCACAGGCAGCAGGGCTGAGTCAATGAGAGCCTTCCCTGGCAGCACATTCTCGTCCACTGACATCCAGCCCATCCAGCCCCACTCTAATCTGGTTCTTTTTAAAAGAAAGTGGGGCTTTGCACCCTCTGATTTCATAAAAGCATAAGAGTTAGAATCAATGTCCTGGCCATCAAAACTACTGCCATTTTGGGTTGCCTACATCACTGATTGTGCTGGACCTGGGAGATGACGATGTGGGGGGCAATCAGGGCTCAGCTGATAGAGCCAAGCACTGGGCTTCTCAGAGCCCTCAGAGACCAGTTGAGTTTCCACAAGCTCATTCCTTCCCAAGCACGCTCCCCATCTGGTTGCCCACCAGCAGGATCCCTGGCCCCTCCATGGGGGTCTCTGGGAAGACCACATGCAGCGATGCTGGATTGTCTTCTAGGATTTAGGCAGCCCAAGTCCTCCCTGAAATGTATGGTGCACGTTCAGACAAACTGTAGAAGAGATCGATTCAGCAGAAAGACAGAAACGCTCGTGTGTGTCCAGGCAACTTTATGGCCTACCTTGTGTAGGATGAAAGGTTGAAATCCCAGTGCTTTTGCAGCCTAACAGATCATACTGGTGCAATGGGCGTTCCTTGGTAGGTATGTATGGAGCACAGCAGGTCTAACTGAGACCTTCCTTAGCACGCAGGAAGTTTTCTTCCTTGTTTGTTCATCTACACAACAGTCAGCCTGTACCCTAAGATCATTATTCCACTTTTATTTGTTTCCATTCTGCTATTTATCTATTTAGCATCATCCCATACCACCTTCTATGTGCCACTCTAAGAATCGCTGGGCTTTGCTGGTTGTCACTGACTTTCCTGCCAAGCAGAGTTGAATCCCAGATTCTTCTTGCCCTCTCTGTTTTGTTGGGTTGTTTTTTTTTTATACATTGATTATATCAGTAGAGTGAAGGAAAGTATTACAGGGAGAGACAGTGTGGTAAGAGAGGCATTGGAAGGGAAGTCAGCATATATTTGTGCTGTCAGCTTTAATGCATCATTTGTTGACTCTGCATATTTTATGTGGTCCAGAAATAGTTTCTGCATACCTTGTCCATCTTCTGTTTTATCCTGCAATTGGGATGTTTGTGTTTCATGTTCTTTATTGAGTTTAGACTCCTTTCTTTGATTCTTGGGATGGATGTTTGTTTCCCAGGTCTGACGACTGCAGAGGGTCTAAGGAATGGCTAATTCTTTCTCCCAACAGGACTTTTTCTATAGTATTTGATGAGATGATCATAATAATGTTATTTCACCTTTCCAATTGTGTTTAGTAATTTATTTCCAGAAACTGCACAGCATAGCCAGCTCCAGAGAAGAGAAGGGGTGATTTTGCAGTCTAAAGACTGACAAACCCTACTTGTCACACACACAGACAGATCCCTTTAGTCATTAAAAACTGCTGCTCTGCCTCTTTTTAAATAGGGAATGAGGACTGGGACAAGAGGAGGCTTCAGGAAGTGAAACCATGAAAGTGCTTCTTCCCCAAATGATGTTAAAACCTCAGCAAAAAGGTACTGGGGGAAAAAAAACCCCAAGCCTTTTCCTCCTCCCACTCTTTGGAGAGTAACTATAGCTATTACTGGGAAAAAATAATCACAGTGTATCCTGTTAACAGGACTTGTTGACCACTGCTAGCAAAGGCAGATATTCCCTGCATGACCTTTACTCGGGGCCAGCAGACAGAGCCAACCCTCGGAGCTGCTGGCACCCCGTCCTTTAAAGCCGGCATGCACCAGCCCATGGCCAGCGCGGCTTAGACCACCTCACACAGAGATTAACAGCAATGCTGTAAAAGACCTGTGTTTTACGTACACTTTCACCTGTCTTTTTCAAGGCCATCTATTCAGGGTTTTAACATAATCATTTTACAAAGGGAGAAACTGAAGCAAGGAGAATGTACGGGGTTTTCTACACTTTATACAACAGAGCCAAAAATATAACTTTAATTTTCCAAAGTTCCCTCTAAGATGGTTAAATTGCACTCCTTAATATTTGTACTATTCAAATACCAAAACCCACTGTCAGCCCTGCACATGTGCAATGGGACAGAGCTGCACAGCTTATCTTAAGAGCGCTAGCCCAGACAACCCTCTTAAATGTCTGTTTCTGTGTTTGCCAGCAGTCATGACACTTCGACATGAGCACCAAACCCAGACCAGGTAACAGAAATGCATTCCAGCTCCTGGAAAACAAGGCAAGGATTTGGAAAACAAACAGTGGGGGCGAAGTAGGTTGACCAGGTACCTACAAGGGTTTTTTAGATTTTCTTTTTTTAGTTGATGGAAAAATTGCATGTTTATTCTTCAGGAGCTGAGTGTTTCAAACCCAGCAAAACCAACACAACAAGAAAGTGTTGGGTGATACAGCTCACAAAATTACCATATGAGACTGAAATTCAGAAAAGTTGCTTCTGCTGTACTTACAGTGCCCCAGTAGAGAGCTGTTGACTGGGGTCACACAGCTTAACAGATATCATGTAACGGACTGGTTTGTAAGCCATCATAGGCAGAGCAAATATATTTGTCCCTTTCAGGAAAGGGCTAGAAGAAGAGGAGCAATGATTTTCCTTTGCATTTCAGACAAATCAGTCAGGTGTTGCTATGCAGCTTCTGTTGGCTGAATCCTGCACAAGCACATGTGGGGGAAGCTGCCTGCAGGGTAGATATCCTGGTGGCAGAGAAAATTTTCAGAAGTTGATTTTATTTTGTCTTGCTCTCTAACTGGTAGACCTTAAGAAGATACCTCAAAATGCTCACAGGCTGAAGTGGAAAGGAGGACCAAAGTGGGTAACATTTATGCCTGCAAAGGAAAAGCAAGAGAATAATAGATGTCAGCTGTCAAAGTTGCAGACTCCCTTTTGTCATCCTTTGAAATACATGAGTAACTGCTACATGTATAGACATCTAGGTAACCCAGAGAAGGAAACCATGCAGGAACTGAATGAACACAGTAGAAACCCATCACCAGCAGAAGCTGGGGAATAAGAGTTGGAGCCAAGGCGACCAGTCCCTAGTCCCTCCTCTCCTTTTGATGCACTGTCTGACCCTGTAGAGATTAATGCTAGAACCCCACAGACACCTAAGTGCTCACTTCCACTGATTCAGTAATCTGGAATCTGGTAAAGCCTCACAGATCCATGGTTTTCTTCTGCTGTATTTAATAGGAGCACAAAGAAGCTCAGCGTGAGTGTTGTAGATGTTGCTCAGAATTTAGAAAGAGCTTCCAGATATGGTAGATTACCTGAGCAGGAAAAAAAAATAGTCTCAAATTGCCAATATGCCACTTTAAAATGAGGTAATTTGGAGGTTTTCTTGATTCTCACAATCCTTTGAAGCAACTAAGCTAGATGTGCATTATCAACAAAACAAGAAACAATGTGGGAGGAAAGAAAACATATTATCTATGTACACCATAAAAAAAGAAAATATGACACTGAAATGACCATCCATTATAGTTCACTGTTTGCAAATACACTTACGGAATAAATTCTCATTAAAAGAAAAAAAAAAAGGAGGGAGAAGTGGAATAATTGCCATTATGTGTCTGAGAGAGTGTTTTTCCATTAGCTGCAATTAATACAGTAATGGTAAATGAAAATAATTTCCCATTTTGCACTTATTGTGAAGAAACATTAAAGAGAAAAAAAAGAAAGAAGTGAAATGAAAAAAACCCAAGGCATAATAATTAATATATTGATGATTCGGTATCATGTCTGACCTGATCGATCATCATGAGGTTTTGGTTTTATTTAATTAGCGTATGGTAATTTTATACAGAATCCCAGTGTGCCGATGAAAACCAGCAAGTGAAAACATTGACCTTCTGCTCACATATGCAATGTCTTCTTACAGTGCTAACAGCCTATATGCATCAATGCTAAAAGGCTTCAGTCTCACAGGAGAGCCCCTGTATCGGGGGGATATCATTACCGCCTACAGCGAGATCAGAGTTTGGCTCTTCTTGGTGCAGAGGAGTCTGGGGAGCGAAAGGGACATCGGGTTTTGCCAGAATAATAATTGGGTGCTATGAGATTATGGAGTGCTGCCATAAACTGAAAAAGAGCAGACAAGTTTCTTTTTGTTTGTTTTATTAAATGCTATTATTGTTATTTATTATGTTCTTGGTCATCAATTTTCTCGGAGTTGCTAACAAAGTGCCACATAAATCCAGCCTGTCCCTTTCTGACCCTTATAACATCATGCAATTTTCCTCATTCACCCTTAATTTGAGGTATAAACTAATGTGAAAACATGCATTTTATTAAATGGCAAGTTTTCTATAAAATACATTTCTTTTGCAGTAGGAAGCAACTGCATTAGAAATAAATATCTCGGCCAGACCTCCTGCATACTTTTCCCAATACATAAGCAAAAAAATATGTTGTGGTCAAACCTACATTGTTCCATTTGCCAATTGCAAAATAATAATAATGTTTGATGGGCAAAAACTCAGCTGTCAGGAGAGAAGACAGACGATTCTGCTTATTGAATGCTATTGACTTCATGGGGCCAATAAAACAACTTGCAAATGAAAGAAAGAGGAACCGATTCATGTCCTAAGATTGTGTGACGTAGCCTTTTTCTGTTTGTATAATGTTGTGATTAAATATGGTGGGGCCCTGGGGACTGAATTTTTTACTTGAAGGTTAAGCCAATATTAGCAAAAAATAAAATAAAATTAATCAAATGGCCCAGAGCATCACAGCCACAGTTGATTCCAAGAATGTTTGGTTACAAAATGAGCAACTGACTAATTGTGTAAATGCTGTTAATTAGCTGTGCAGAGCCCCTAACTGGGCTTTTCCCTGTAACTAATAAGAAATCAATTAGCTAATGAAGTGGCCATTAAATGCTATGCTAATCTTAGCTGGGATATTTTTAATGTTTCTTCTTCTTCTTCTTTTTTTTCTTCTTTATGATCCTTCCTAATTGCCATTGCCATACGGAGCTCACAGCTTTCAGCATGTCTAATGAAACATCATTATATCATAACTGGCATTCTTGGAAGAGTTAGTGGCAAACCTGCTTCCCAATTATTTTTAATTGCCAGACATACTCATAACTGGGCCTTTTACCAAGTAGTTCAGATCCCTGCACTGTCATGTAATATACCCAAAGATTGTGTTTTCTTTTCTTTGCATATGAAGCGTGGTGGTAGCGTTGGCCACGACGAGGGACGCGCGTAACACCCTAAAACAAGGAAGCTGAGCAGTTGCCTTTGCTCTTCCTTTGATTGGAGCCTGTGGAGACTCAGCATTGCCTTCCCACTGCGCAGTTAAAACTAGACAAATCTCAAGGAGGCTTTCCCTTTATTTGAAAACTTCTGGTGCCCAGTAAACATTATTTGCCACCAACCATTCCAAGCTAAAAAGGTGGCTGCAGCTTCTGGGCGCTTATGCCAAAAACACTGCAATTTAGCAATGATTATTAGGATTAGCAATTGAGGAGTGTGAATGTCTTCAGTGATTCCCGCAGATTTTGTCACTTTCTAAAGGAGTTCATTATCACCATTTAGTTATGTCTATAAATTCCAACTTAGAGAAGGCATAAAAACGTATCTTTTCTTTAGGTGGCACGGCTGCAAAACCAGCACCTCCTCTTTAACAGAGCCCATTGTAAGAGGATGGAGGCAAGACTGAATCCCAGTTTTTAAAACGCTCCCGTAGCTGAGAGTTTTTATTTACCAACCCGGCATCTATCTGGTAATGGCATCATATTTAAACCCTGAATCTCAATGAACTTCTCTAAATCTACTCGCCCTGAAGTAGGTTATGTGTCAGGATTAGACTGGCTCCTCCCCGCCCCCCACAATACAATAGTCCTTAGGACATCTGTGCACAAAATATGTGCTTTTTAAAAGAATGTTTTGAAAAGGGAGTCTTGTCTCTCTCATTTTTTTTTCTTTTCCCCTCCTCCCTCCTTTTTTGGATAACATGCAAATTGAATTGGTTAATTCTGCACCCCAGTTTCAGGAAATCTGCCACCAGCAGCTGCCACTGTTTCAGATGTCAGGAGGATGCAGATACACTGTGACATTTTGTTCATTAAATAAACAAACCAGGTTCAGGCTAACAACATTAGGTAGAAAGCCCCATCAATTCTTGTACATTTAGTTCACATAATAGGAAGTGACAATTGTTCCTTAGCTTCATAAGCACTATATTGAAGAACAAAAGGAAAAAGCATATATAATGTGGCAACAGCAACAACAGTTGCCATAAAATCCTGCAAGGTTGATTTAGATTAATGAGGCACATAACTTTTTGCCCAAGGCTACTTAAAATAAATATGGCTACAAACGTGGCTACTAGGGGAGAGAAAAAAAAAAGTCAGGATTTTTTTTTTTTTCTCTTACGTGCGGTTTTGGTCTTATTTATTTGATTTGACTATCAAATAAGAAAACTATTCCAACAATAGCCCCTCTGTAGGTTAACTAAAAAGATTTGCACAATGTGGTAGTATAAAACCAAAAAGAAAACACACAAAAAATCCCATTTTTGTACATTTCGGTGGCATAATATTTTACTAAAAAGAAAATGTTAATGAGTATGTTGACCTTAGGTTGAAATGATAGAGATATTAAAAACTCAAATTAAAAGCCATATGTCTTTTCCATTGTGACAAATCAATCTATCTGAAATAGCAACATTTCTGGCTTTTGCATCAATTGAATGTATTCTGGCTTTTGCATCTAGGAAATATAAACATTAAATAGCCAAGACAACAACTACAATTTGTCAGCTCTACATCATGTAACATAAATGCCACTAAAACTGGAAATTCAGTAATGCAAAAAAAGAAAAAAAAAGGATGATGCCGAAGAGGAAGCGGAGTGGCCTATCTAAAAATCAGACCATCCTAAGGCTTGGATATCATAGATAAGGCTGTCAGTCAGACTTAGACTGAAAGGTACAGACAATAGAAAAAAATCCTCGCGCATTAATATGTATAGCACCATGATGTGGCTTTTAATATTCCAAAGGGACTTCAGCAACTCCATGGGAAAAAAAAGCCAAACCTGAGACTGGCTTGTGCAAATCCTCGCTGATGACAGCCTCCTCGCTGGAGGACACGCTCTGTGGACATGTGAAGGTTAGTCTTTTCCACCACCGGTGGTTTTTCGGGTCCCTTCCCCTCGCATGTCCACCCATCTCCGAGGTGGCTGCAATGGGACACTCAACGGAAGCATGGGGTGGCTGCTCATGAGGAGGCTCTCCCCATCATGGGCAGCTGCTGCTGACCCAACAGCAACACTGACAACCCACCACCACTCCCCCCAGGATTTTTCAGTGGGTCCTGTTCCCCCCTCCATGCCCTGATCAAGCCCAGCCTTGCTCCACCTGGGTCCTTGTCCTCCTGGTTGCCAAAACCCTGGAACCACTTTGGAGCATCTCCAAAGGCCCGTCTATGCCCGGGGAGCCGACGGGGAGATGGGGGTGTCATTCTTAGTGTCCCCCTCCCACAGTAGATGTGGGGTGCCCTGCCCCTCCCAACCCAGATGTGGTGCTGGCACCACGTTCAGCTGGTGGGTGTGAAAATACACGCTCATCCAGACCTCTCCCTAGTGCCTGCCTCCCTGCAGAGGCTGAAAACTGCAAGTTGTTCCAGGGCAGGTTGGCATCAATTTAAATGCAGGGATTTTTTGGCCCTCTGATTTCTCGCAAGCATATTGCTGCATAGTGTCAAGGATCCCAGACTCCTGCCGCTAGGGCATCTCCTCCCCACGTGGGACATGTCACGCAGAAGGCCCCCCCTTTCTGGAGGAGGGCGATACAGGCTGCAAGATGAGCAGAGGAGAAGTTCAGAAGCAGATCTCATGGTGCCCTGTGGGCTTGGGGGGCTCTTGGGTGCCAGCAAAGCCCAACCCAAATGCTGCTGAGAGCAGACAGTACATTTTCAGTGTCAGCTTCCGAATGATCTCAGGGGTCTGTCCATCAGCAGCCAAGCTTTGGTCTCTCCTAAGCCTGTAGGTGAAGGACAAGCAGATGCAGTGAACGCGACTCCCACAGTCTTGCTGCTACTTTCTTCCTCACTCACTTGCACAAAAGCTCCTTCGGGTGTGGTCCGGTGAGAGTGAGAGATGAAGGAGAATTTTGGCAGGAAATTGCAAGAAGGAGATGGTGGGATCGGTAGCATAATAAAACCCCAGCTTGGACTAGCTGCTTCTGGGGGACCATGGAAGTTATTTCTGAGGGATCTCCATAGCCACAGACTGTAAACCAGCCTGAGACCTAAGGGGATCTGCGTTTTGACTGGAAAATGTTACACACGCAAAATTTAAAAAGAAAAAAGATAACATTTATTCATTGGATCATTCTAGATTACATTAACTTTAGCAGCAAAGGAAGGCTCAGACTGTAACAAAAGCAAGCCATTTCTTCATTTTGTAGACTATTTTTCTTCATGATAAGATATGCATGTTCTTAACTTTATATATTCCCACTTCTTAGAATAATTTTTAAAAGATTTCCCTCCCAGATCTTAGGATGACGGTGATGCTGCAGTGGATGAGGAGGTTCTTTCCCTTTAAATGAGCCAATTAATTTCCCTCATATTGCAGTACCTGACAACACACAAATTTGTGTGAATACCATTCCCACAACAGTGACACACCTGTTTCCAGTAAAAATATGGAGATAATTTTCATTTTCTCTTTTTCAGTGAAGCGTGATAGATGATGTTTTGCAAACTGAAATAAGCACTTCAAAATCTGTGAAAAAGGTTAGATACAGTGATGCAAGAAATGGGTGAAATTTAGAAGACGTCCCGATAGAAAAGTAACCATCATTCTGAGTGACATTTCCAACAACCAATAAACGAACAGTAAGTTTTGCAGACATTCTCTTGGGTAGGGTCTTTAATTTCCTGATATTTCAGTAACAGGCAGATGGACCTTCTTCCCTTCTTTCTTCCCTCCCTCCATCCCTCCCTTTTTTCCCCTTTCCCTTCCCTTTCCCCTTCCCATTCCTTCTAGCATCGGGGCTTTGCCAGATTGAAGTCATGCACCCAACCCTCTTGACTCTTTTCTTAAATGAAACGTAAGAATTTGCAAACCTTCATGAGCTTTTAGATCTATACATAATTTTTTAATGTAGTGTTTAAAAATTCTCATTGGGGACCAGTGTTGTAGGGACAAGGAATAGTTTTGAACCCTGCCTGTCTGGGGAGCAAAGTACCACAGACAGTGTGAGTAACAAAGAGGGGAAATACAAAGGGAAGCAATTTCATGTGGGGAATCCGTGGATTTTACAAAGTATGACTGAAAGTCCCAGTCACTGTGGGTGAAAAGCTGCCCAAGGATTTAAGACCTCAGAGTTGAATTTATATAGATTTATCTGAAACTGGCAAATTACCAAATCAAGGTAAACTCATTTAAGCAAGGTTTAAACCAGTTTACATATGCCTACATGAGGGATATGCACCAGTACCACCAGCAGGATTTAAAATCATTTTAATTGACAGCACTGCAGCTTTTCTGATGTAGATGGGTGTGTTCGTCAAAAAGCAATGTGAACACGAGCAAGTTAAATGCAGGTTAATCATTAATTTCAGAAACCATCTTCACACTGTAGGCTACGCATCACTAGGGAAAAAGAGATAAAACAGGAATACATGTAACCAACTATTTTTTAGTTATTATTATTTTTTTTACTATTAAAATCCACTCTTTGAAAAGTACTGAAATTACCTCCAGAACAAAAGAAGGAAGAAAATTCACGCTGAACCCGTCGTCACCTCCCGTCCTTCCCGGCAGACCCCAGCCTCCGTGTTTCTCGCGAGCATCGAGAAGCTCAGCAGAGGACTTGGGGCCTTTGAAACACGGCTGATGCCTTCACCAACAGGAGGGTACCCCTTCCCTGCAGGGACTGCAAGTTTCACAGCCTGGTGTCTCCTTGATTCCTGGAAATTTATCCCATCCTAATTTCCCAAGAACCAATTAAATAAATCCCTACGCTTTGTGCCTGTAAGATTTTTAGCTGTAAAAGCTGCCTTGTGGTACTTTGCCTCAGCCAGCCTCTAATATTGCTCTTTCAGTTCCCCGGGCCGGCAGATCTGCTCTGGTGCTGTGTGCTTAGCTAACAGCTTCCCCCGAGCAGCTACGGAGATTGCCACAAACTCCTGGGGCTCGTGTGTACACGGGAAACACAGTCAGGAAATTAAATTTTCCCTCCCCATAATTAATAAGAGCTAAACATTTGTGGTTTTGTTGTCACTTTTTAAAGTACTGAAGCCAAGTAAAAAAAATATGAGCATTTCCAAATAAAAAGTAAATATTTCTTACTAAAGGAATTGAAAAAAACCCAGTGCTGTGCAATCATGCAATCAAAAACCCCCCTTTTTTTGGAAGTTTGGTTAAGGAATTCTTTCACAGTTGCTATGGGCATATTTTATTGCCAAGGCTGATTCACTACAGTATGTAAGCATGCATTAAATGTTAAGCACATGAGTTATCTCACTGACTTCAATGTGCCTGTTTTCATTCTGAAAGTGAGCACAAGCTTCTGAGCTCTGTGGAACAAGAGGCTAAGTTAGGACTCGTCCTGTTAGGCATATTGCTAGGGTTTGTACATTTTTGCAGAGGTCATTACACAAAGCACCGTACTTACAAATAAACTATGCTTTTTATGAGAACTATTCTTACTTTGGAAATTCTGGGACCCTACAAATGCTTGGCAAAGCAGGAGGAACAATATGCAACTGATCTGCTTGACAGCGTATTGCCAGCACATTTTTAGGTGAAATGCATTGAGCCCTGAAAACAGATAATAGGCGTTCTTTCTCTGAAATATCCAGAGCATCTCTCAGAGCATGGCTTGGGCTATGCCGTGGAAGCAAATTCCGAGGACCTTTTCAGTTCACGTCTCTTTTTGCTTCTCTGCAAAATCCTGCATAACATTCAGACTCTTTCAGGCAGAAAAAAAAATCCAAGTGTTTTTTCATAAAGGGGTACAAATCACTTGATTAAAGATTGGGGTAAACCTCCTTCTAGCCAATCTTTGCATCATTTTTAAACAATTGTGCACTGGAAGTTCCAAGTTTCTTTTTTAGATTTGATTTTCTAAATCAAAATCTTCATATTTTAGTTCCTATTAAGCCTCCATTTTGAAACCATACTATTTGTTCTCTGTTATAAGCAAAATGAATACTGGATCCTGCACAAAGAATTTGTAAAATCAGGTCCAATATGTGTCTTCATCATTAGCTGCCATATCATTGTGATTAAAATATGTAATCTATGGAAAGATGGCCTATCATTTTGAATGATTCTGTCTGAGCTCACTTAAAGGAGACAAATATCAGAACTGATATCTAAGAAGTGTCAAGGGATGCATTTTTTAAAATTATTTAAAGCCGTATTACACCATTGAGAGCCATAGAGAACCCGTCTAAAATTCAGGATAAACACTTCTTAGCCCATTATGTGTTGCAAAGATCAAGTCTGTAACACACTGAGCAGAAAAACCACATTTTGTGCTTATCCCATTAATCCAATAAGTTCATGCAAAATTATTTTAATTACTTTTATTGAAGCACTGTGTACACCTAAGTCATTGTGTATATTATAAATAATTATTACTAGAATTGGTTGAAGCATTCATTGAGGATAAATTATCTGACAAATACAGGTTTTTTTCTCTGCTTGTGACTTGTTTATGAGCAATCTTGTCTTCTCTGAATGTATTCCTTTTCATATGTTTTTTTGAATAATGAAGGGTATTCAGCCAAGGACTGCGAACTCCTCACTTAGATTGCTCCCAGTTCGATTACGTGTGATTATTTGTGAGGCATGAACATGTCACTCACATGGGCCTGGTTCTTGTTGAGTGGCTGGTGGGTTGGAAGAGGGTCCCAAGGATTTGGGGAGGGGGACAGGCATTGCAAAAGTGCGGAGGCACCTCTCTCAGAGCTACACCTCCATCACTTCTCACCCAGCCTGTCATCTGTGTTCACAGTGTGTCATGTACAGTCTCCCTAGAAAGCTGATAATGCGACAGGGATCATGAGCTTAATGGAATCAATGTATAATTGATAGCTCATAAAATCTTCGAGGAGTGAATGAGGAGCCCCACCTGGGGATGAGAGGGATGAAATGAGCAATTAAGATGGGATGGGGACCCTTCACAGCAAGGGGATTTGGAGTGAAAGGAAAATAGCCCGGCAGCACCCTGGGTGCCGAGTCCCTTGTAGAGTCGACACGGGTGTTTAGACAGGTCACAAACTTGCTGGCTGTTTACCCAGAGCCCATAAATACCCAAGGCGCCAGATGAAGTGGCCACCATAGCCAAAACACTAACCCCATAAATAAGGATATGAGGATGGGGGGGAGGAGGAGGACATGAGGGTCCAGACCTGAGAGAGCCACAGGGCTTGTGGGGACTCAGCGTGCCTCCATCGCCAGTCATCCCCGCGGGGATGTGACACCCGCTGGCACTGGTGGGGCTCAGGGGGACCCCTCTGCCAAGGGCCGGCTTGAATCCGATCCCCGGGCAGCCCACGCAAGCTGGCGGGCAACCCTTTCCCGGGGTCCCACTTGCCAAACTCACAGGTGGTCTGGCTGTGGTGGGTGAAGGGAGTCAGGACGCAGATGTCAATTGGAGCAGCCAGCCTAAAGCCACGCGTGCAGGCTTGCCAGGGGACCCCAAAACTGGGAAGCTTGGGGGTCTGCTGCCAAGGCGGTGGTGGAGTGGCTGGGAAGGAGGTCCCTCTGGTGGGCATCGCCCAGCCCGGGGCGGGCTGCAGAAGGACATCCCACAGCTCTGGGCAGTCCCAGAGTGTCACAAAGACAAACGTTGGAAAGCGAACACTCAGCCAAGCAAAAGGCAACAATGAATATTTCAGTTTGCTCGCGGATGCCTTTGTCTTGGCTGCTAACGCGGAAGTTCACTGTAAGAAAGGCTATTGTGCTGACAAAAAATGTGTGTGAGCAAATGTTTACACAAAGCAACTAGAGGAGGGCAGGCAAACAGCAAAGGGAAGGGTCCCCTGGAACCGGCAGGGTTTTCAGGAACACCACCAATTCCTGCGAGTTTGCTTGCTTCTGATTTTACTGCACTGAACCAGTTCTCGTCGTGGCCGTGTGGCTCCATGCCGCCCAGCCGCAAAGCCGCAGCTTTCCGGAGACGTGGGGAGCAGGTGGCAAGAGGGTGGCCTCGGCCCCCCCGAGCCCCCGGGCGCAGTCTATGGGGTGGAGGGGATACATTCCCATCCTGCACCCTACTGCCAAGGCCCCTTAAATTAAAAGCAGTGGGCCAAACCCTGCCTCTGATGTGCGTCTAGAACTGCCTCTGATTTCGAGTAAAGCTGGATGCATGTGGATTTGTGCCAAATTTGGCCCTGCCGCCTGCTTACTCCTTGTGCAGCAGGAGAGATTTGCTGCCTTTTACGGCAGCTCCGGAGTGCCGCAGGTCCGAGGGACGGGTAATGCAGCACAGGTAAAAATCTGCCAGTTCCCAGCGCGTCAGGTACCCAAACCCATGAAAGCCACGTTTTGCTGATGTTCTCTTTCATTGAAGATTAAGCCTCCATTTGTTTTCCGGCATTTGATGTTTCATTCCTAATGATCTCTAGACTTGGTACCAAAGTTGTCTTCCTGACAGCGAATGCCAAGTGCGATTACTTGCCCGGCTAGAGATCCTCACCTCCATCCGATGGCTGTGCTCAGGGAATGCCATTGCTGCAGGAATGGCCCAGCCAGACTGCCGGCAGCCGGAGCATCCCGCCAGCCCCCGCGCTCTCCTTGCTCCCTCCCTCCCTTGCTGCTTCTCCTTCTTCTTTTTTTTTTCCTTTGGCTTAATATAACTGCACAAAGGCAACACTAAATAAGGAAAATATGCTTCCCAGTAACCAAAACTGACAAAAACAAAGATGACATGTTTATATAATTAGTTACACATCTAACTTTTTTCAGCTTTTCTTCCTTTCAAATATCCCACAATGACTCCACAGCCCAGGCTATGAGTGAAGCTGAAATAGATGCGGAGCAAAGAATTCAGCCTTTTTTTTTTGTCTCCCTAAAAACCATTATAGACCTTAGGTAACTCCTGAATCTTGGAGTCCCTCTGTGACTGCTTTCTGCTGTGAGAGCAATTCATTAAAAGTTAATTAAAAGGTGAAGTTCAATATGCAGTTTCCTTTAGCTAATCCTCCTAAGGCAGCTTCATATGGCACTAATGTATCCATTTTGTTGATGTTAGAAAACAAAAAGGCAAGATTGTCTAATTAAGAGGTTGGTGTTTACAAGAGAGAGGTTTTCTAATTGGTGACTCTGAGTCCAAATTAATCTTAATGCTGCTCATTTAAGCATTCTCAATCTAACTTGGACTTTTCCCCGACAAGAGCTTACAAAACGTGAATCATTTCCAGGACCTTTGATATAATAGTATTCAGCCTACTTACTCCTTCTGTGTTCATACCCCTTTGGGGCCCAATTCTGACCCCCCCTCACCGCCTGAGCTGCTTTCCCCTGGCTCTGATGCAGGAACCTTCTTCTTAAGGGCTTTGCCAGGCCAGCTGGCTCCTAAAGGTAGAGTTTCATATCTCTCTCTCAGCATGTTTTCACTCAAATATCTAAATATGTGTTGTATTTCCATGCACAACAGTTATTTTTCTGGTAATATGTTTTAAATGCTTTACAGAAATGAACACACTCCATCTGATTATGTTGGTGCCAAACATATTTTTTTTGCTAATAAAAGACAATAGCATAATAACTGTATTCCTACTAATTCTGGTTTCTTTTGACGGTAGCTGCTGACTTCCTGCCCTTGCAGTGGGAATACAGAAAAAGAAAAGAACGCTGCCCCCCCCCCCCCTTAAAAAATATGAATTTACACTGCCCAGACACATTTATAAGAAAGGGTAAAAATATCCTAAGCTGCTATCACTCAGCCGGTTTTGGCCACTCAGACTTTAATTTTGGAGACCATGCTGGTAACAGTATGTGGAAGAAATCTACAGACTATCACAAAAATAAAACAACTACCTCAAGAGAAAACCAATTCTAAAATATAGGCTGTCCAGGACAATTGTTTCCTTTTCAAAAAAATGGAGATACTAACAAGGATGAAACTTGATACGTTCATCAAGGACTGTCACAAAACCAAATTAAAATTGTAACTTGCCCAGAAAATGAAGTGCCACCTCAGGGCTAAACAAGGTGACTTTTATGTACAATGTTTTACATTGATTTTTGTTTCTGCAGTCATCACTGGTGACTCTGTCCTCCCATGTGCCAGTGTTTTTCTTTGTGTATATGATAATCTGCTTCTCCTTTAAAGGAAGTCACGTAGGCAGAACGTTTTCCACTTATATCTCAATGTACCTCATGCAGTAATCTTATGTTCTTCAATAACATCTGAAGGTTAAAAAAATACCTCTCGCCAACATGATGCTTTTCCTTGACATCTCTACCTCCTCTTGTTTCTTCCTTCTCCTTTGTTCATTTAAATTGCAGGCCAACAATAGCCAAAAAGAAAGAGAAAGGGGGAAAAAAACCAAGAGAAAGGCCTTATTTCTCTGCAAAACCATGGAAGCCCCTGTATGTCCGCTTGCGCTGCTCAGAAGCTGCAGACATGTCGTGCTGGACGGAGAGTTGTGCGGTTGGAAACTATTCGCTGCCCGCTAAAAAAACTCTTCTGGGTACGCCCTTGCATTCAAGGTATGGAAGCTAAAAGTGGGACCGGCCTTCCACAATTCTAGCTTGCAAATTACACTAAAAAAAAAAAAAAAAAGAAGAAAAAGAAGAAAGAAAAAAACCTTGGTTCCCATACGGGAACGCCCAAGCCTTCCGGTTTGTCCTCAGCGCACAAACACTGGATGTACTAGAGTATTTCTGGGAGCTGGAATAGCATTCTGGGTATACTGAAATTAAGAGGGTTGGGCATGTTTGTGAGCCTGCCGAGTTCCTCGCTGTATGTTTTCCAAGAGAGAAATGTGAAAGAGTTTCCCAGTTATAGCCCCCATACCTTTGCTGAGAAGGGATGCCACAAATCACGTGAATAATTAGTGACACTCTTAAGCGTCTAGCACTGTGCCCATTTATTTTCTTGGCACAAAATGTATTAGTTCTACACTATTCATTTAGTCTGCATTTAGCAAGAGATAAATTTTAGTCGGAAGCTGTACTGAAAGACAATATATACTGTATGTTGCAGAAAAATCTATTTGCTCTAAGACCATAGCTTTCTCTAAAAAAAAAATCAGGAGAAATAGCACGGACTTAATTTATATGAAAACCTAATTTTTGCATAGCTTTTGATTGTTCAAATCTCCTAACGAAATGGCCTGCAGTGACCTTTTCAGGAATGCCGTATTCAGAGTTAAATTCTCACCAAAAAATACACATTTCTGTGATCCCCTCATTTAGATAATAGCTCTGTACCTTTTGCTATAAATGTGGAGTGAAGGGAGGGAAGAAAAGAGAAAGTTTTTCTTTCTCCACAAACGTTAATGAGACTTTTCAACTATGCTGTAGAGTGGAGGAACTTAAGCCTCTCTAGGTGTTTCTGTTTTTCAGGCTTTGAGCTCTTGCTGTGCCTCGCTCTCTCCATCCCACCTCTGAAAGGCCCTCAACAACCCATGGCTTTGTGTCTCCGTATTTTTCAGCTTAAGCTACACTCTACCAGGACCACTTCTAGCTTCCATATTTCAGCAGAAAAACAAACAGAAGCGGAAACCGTTTGATGTATTTTAAGTAGAGAAGGCCAGTAAAATATTTTTTAATGGGGATACCAAGCCTTTCAGCCAACAGGATGCTGGTTCAGTTCCAGCCCAGATGAGGAACAACTAAAAGTTGATACCATCTAAAGGTTATTAAAGCCTTTGTAAAGTGAGTAGCTGCCTAAGTACCGTTCCCAGTGGCCGAATCACAAAAGCACACTAACAAGTAAGTCTGTCTTCAGTTGCTTTCTTGCCCGTTTCTCAGCAAGAAGGCAAGGAGTGATGGCTGTGGGGACCAGTCTTCCTTTCAAGGAGGTTATCAACACTCCTGGAGGTTCGTGCAGCAAGCTGAAATCTGCCCAGAGACTCTGCCATGGTCTGGTATGACGTGCTGGTAGGTTAAACTGCATAAATATATTGATATAAACAGTCACTCCCTCTCACAAGCCCTCTCTGGTGAGTTAACAAGTGTAAATCCATTAAAATACAGCTTTAGAAAGCCAGGCTCTAAGCTTATCCCCAAGTCCATAAGAGAATGGATGGCTAGACTTGTAGCAGGCATATGGTCTGGTCTACCCACGCAGATACCAGTGACCAGTGCCACATCCCAGCAAGGTGGCATAGCGGGGCACCCACAGACTGAGAGCTGCTCTGCAGAAACCTGTGCTGGACCCAGGAAAAAAAGAGTAGGGAGATACAGGGGAGATACACGGCCCAGGCCAGTCGTTCCTCCTCCACATCCACCCTCCTGCACTAAAGATAACCTATGCCCATACAGAAAGCCTCCTCCCCAACACCAGGACACGCTTCCCTCCCGCAGCTAAAGCTTTATGTGCTGACAGAAAATTAGGCTGGATTTTTCCTTAAAGGAGTACACGTTCAGCTGAGTAAACTCTGTTTTACCCGCACATCTCTCTGTAGTGCAAAACAAGTGAGAACGGAAAAGGCACGGAGTGGAAGTCTGATTCAGGCATATAGGAATACAAACTATGTTTTCATGCATACACACAGACTTGTTTGCTGGAAGTTTCACATACATCAAATTAAAACAGATAAAGCAACAAACTCAGACATCATTTACCCATAGGGAATGCACTCAGCCTTTATTTAGCCACTGAAAATTTACTCCTGCTTGTCTGTATCGCTAACCTGCTTGGGTAGACTGATGTTTTGATGCCAGAATACCCGTAGGGTTTCCAGAGAACATATCATAAGATTCACAGCTACAGACACATCCTTGTAACAAAGCAAATTGGACTTGGATGAGAGCCTTGTGCAGAGCTGCTCAGCCTACAGAAGACAGGACAATGGCAGAAGAAAGCTTTAGCACCTCAAGAACTTTGCTGTAAAAACATGGATACCTGGGGTCATGGGGTGCTTCTAGAGCTTGGAGGAGAGAGGGGAGTTCAGGATTACGTTCCGTGGTTTTAGGGCAGAATTCAGGTGCTATAAGTCATACCTGAGACTTTTAATCCCTTCATGAATATGGCCCTATATCTTTCTGTGCCTTTGACATGGCACTGAAGGCACTTTCCTGCCTCCCAGCGGTGTTTTAAAAACAAAATCCTGGAAGACTGCGAAGCACACGCTAGTGACAGGGTCACGCTTTGGACCCCATTTCTGCAGAGCTTGCTTTGTGCGGGGTAGTGGCTGTGAGATCCAAGCCGTAACGGTCCCACATTGTCTCTGTTCTTGTATGGCTATAAGGGTCTGAAAACATGCAAGTAAATAAACTCCAGCCACATAAGTGCTCCTGGAGAGCTTAGAGCGTAACGTTCCTCCTACTGTGTCTGCACAATAAGACACTCCATAAAGTTGCCTCAGTGCCGAATGACCTACGCAAGCACGACCTATAGAGGGACACAGATGGCAAAGGTGCTTTTAAGTTCTCCTTTTATTTGAGACTTAGGATTGCTTTAAAGTCCTCCATTTTCTTTTTCATAATGTAGAGCGAAACTTAAAAGTGGCCCCAACTTGTAATGAAAGCTGCAACGAATTTTAGCAAATAAAAAGCCACTTAAAGAAAAAAACACTACTGTCCTGGCTGGGAATTTTAATAGTGCTGCACTCACAGCCAGACTGCTTGTAACTTTTCTATTAAAATGTTAAATCGAGAGCATTAAACAGCTTCCAATTAAGGGGTATATTATCACCTCGATGCACAGGGAGTTTCACACGTAAATCCCTATGTATTAAGAAGAGAATATACCCTGTGGCTTTTTAAATAACAAATAAAAGTTAAAAGAGATTTTGCAGGAGGTAGAAGAGCCATGGAAAGGCTTATATTTTAACACACTCTGAGTGGAAGAAAACTAATGTTTAAAACTGTATAGAAAGAGTATTTATTTTCATTTTTTTCCCCACTATTCCCAAATATTTCCACTGGGACCTACTTACTAAGATGAAAGTCTAAGTATTCCATAGCACTGGAAGTAATGATTTTTGAAGGACTTTCATATGCACAGGCTGGAGGTGCTATTGGTCATGTCTTGTTAACACTGAGGGCATCCTTCCTGTTGCCACAGAGCCTACTCTATGAGTCAAAACTCATTTTTCTAAGGCAAAGGCAAATCTGTTAATTAATTTGATTTAATATTATTTTAAAAAGTCAGAAACAGTTAAGAAATCCTCCCCTTAGCATGGCTTATGTTCCTGAGGGCCTTTTGAAGTAAGATGTGAAGAGCTGCAAGACTCCCAGCCTATACACATGCTTAAAATTTTTCAGTGTAAACTTAGGGAATAATGCACAGTTGGAAAAGTCAGACAGTACTGACAAAGTTAGTTAGCACTTGTTTGTTATTAAAGTCAGAAGCAGCTCAACTATGACTGTTCACTATGGCCATAGTGACAGCAAAAGCAAGTCCATCGGCCACCTTGCCTCTTGATCTGTGGGTGTAGCTCAGCTGGTTTAGTTGGGTCGAGGCAGGGAGGGCACAACACACCGGTGAGAGGAGTTTTCAGACAACTTGCTCATAGATGTTGCAGCAGGAGAGACATCGTGGACCGACGCCAGGTCCAGTAGATCTGAGTGGCCACTCATTCCTGCTGGCCACATCATCTTGGTGAAGCCATCTCAAATGGCTGCACGCCAGTAGCGCCTGTAGTGAAAAATCCTAGCAGAAGCTGATATTTGTGGTCTTCCGCTAAGGAGCTATGGCAGTAGCTGCTATGTGTGTGGTTCTCAGCTGTTTGAGGTAGACTTCAAATTCATGTAAGGTAATTTAAAAGGTAGTCGGGCCTCTTGGCAGACTAGGTAGATGCAGCTCTGCTGGACCAGCAGGAGGGACTTTGTCCAATGCTTTGAGCTCTTTGCTGTTCAGTTAGGCATTGCAGACAGTCAGGGTCCATGCCACCTGGTCAGGGACCACCTCAGAAGTTCTAGATGCCATCCCATTTCTGTCCTGTTCTGCTTCCCTTGTGTCACAGTACAACACCTGAAGGACTCGGGCACCTACATGAGGGCTGCTGAAATGAATGTTCTCTCCCACCTGATGCAGAGGCATAAGCATTTTACAGAAAAACTGTGAGGTGCCCTTGGCACACAGAGCTTCTGGCACACTACAGAATAGGTGCCCATGGTATCCCACAATATGGTAGAAATAGTTGTGGGTTCTCAAAAGAAAAGCTTTCCTGTTTATACCAATCTGGGTCTGGTCATGAGTGAAGCCTTTTTGGCCTCTAACCACCAACAGAAATCACTACTCTGATACTGGACAAATATGTGTAAGAGCCCAGAGGACATTTTGCTCAATGCATGGACTCTTTTTAGTTCAGAGAAGTCAGCAACCTCCTGTACCTCTTTGAAAGAGGCTTCCCCACTTTTCTGGAGTTTAGAGTTCTTCTAACAGGTTTTCTAAAACAGTCTTAGGAAAGAGCAGCTGATGGAAAAACAGTCTGACAAAAGTTCGCTCCTCCTTGGGGCAGCCATATGACAACATTTGGCTCAGTAAGGCCAGGTGGTGACCCCAAGTTTTCTTTCAGCTCTTGCCAGAAGGAAGGGCTTGGATGCACGAGGGACACAGCACTGAGACGTCTGACAGAGCTTGCCTGGATGCGCTGAGATGCAGTTTGCTGGGAGGAGGGAGGTGCTGGCAGATGGTTGGCCTCTCCTTGTATTCAGCTCCAGCCATGCTGCTGCACGATGGGAGAGGAGGAAGCATGGCTCCCTACTGCTGTGGTCGCTCTCCTCACTGCCCCATGCTGCTCCCCCGACCCTGCTCTGGTCTGGCTACACGGCTATTGCAGGAGTTAGTAGGAAGGAGCTCCCCCAAGCACTTTCCCTGCACCTCTGCAGCCCCTCCTGCACACAGCCAGCCCAGAGGAACGGAGGCAGGAGGATGGTCACCTTCTGTGGCAGCATGAACACCCCGTCTGAAAGCTGCTGACTTCAAAGGGGACAGAGACAGGAGGAGCAGCCTCTCCTGCTCTGACCCTTTCCCCCATAACAAGTACCCGCAGAGCAGCTTCTGCATAGGAGCCTGTATTACAGAGCTGGCACATCTTCCTCTGCTGTGCCAAAGGCAGCATCCCTCTGGTCCTGCTCCTCCCCTTCAGGGGGCCATTGAGTTTGGAGGTCGCTTCTATGTTCCACCAAACAAACACAGTTTATCGTTTCCACTTTAATGTGCCATCTCAGCAAATGATATGATGAAAGAAAAAAACAGCATTCAGGTGCAGGTCTCAGATGGAAGCAAAGGAGGCTACCTAATTTCATATTTATGCACCATATGCTTGAGAGTAAAAAGACCTGGAAGCTCCCCCACTCTCTTCCATTACAGACTCCCAAGGAGTATGACACCTCTAAAAGCTTTGGCACAAATCCTCGGGTTTGCCTATATTATTCAAGGGTCACCATTTATTCAACAGTCTTGAAAAACAAGACACACCGATACAGACCAAGGTAGGTAACTTTAGATGCCCATTTTTTTAATACATAGCTTCAGTTTGTTCCCTTGAGATTTTTTCCTTTTTCCTTCTTCCTTCTTCCTTCTTCCTTTTTCCTTTTTCCTTTTTCCTTTTTTCCTTTTATCTTTCTCTCCTCTCCCTTTCTCTCATTCTCTTCTCTTCTCTTTATACTGTTTCTTTAATAAGTAAATGCCGGCTATATCCTGTGAGTTTAGGGTGGACTGTTGGTAAACCTGTTATCCATCACAGTAATTCATAGAATCTGGCATGTACCAGATGGACAATATTCCATTGTTTAAAGTGAGCTCTGTCAATCTTTGCCATTGATATTAAACAAAAGTCAAGATTATTAAAGCATATGGGTACATCGCTTCATACACTGGTTAAGCCTTTGCTTTGAGAATGTGACTGCTGTTGTTGAGCATTCTGAAAATATATATAGTGCGCTACAGTACACAGGGAATCACAGATGTCAAGGGGAAATGATATGTGAAAGCAGTGTACGTTTAAAAATGCAGCACTACTGTACCTTCTTAAAAGAAAAAGAAACTTTCCTCCTTCTCCCTCCTTCCCCTTGTTGCCAGTTAAAATGAACTGTCAGAGCCTGGATAAAGATACAAACAGGATTGCATACCTTACCAAGCCTACAGTGACTCTTAGACTTTGATCTAATTCTATTTGCTGCTTTATGATGCATGAAGCTGTCAGATAAAGAGGTGTTCAAAAAAATCCACTCGAGCTGTCAGGGCTGACAAGCCCTGTGATGGATTACAGAGAAAACAAAAGGGTTATCACCTTAACCACAAACATTTATATCTTTTTTTCATAAGGGTGCTTCAATCAACATGTAGTTACCAGGGTGCAGGTTGTTGTGAGCCTGTAGGAACATAGATCCAATGACACATGTTGAAACAGCATTTAAAAAGTACAACACACATGCGTTGGCACTAATATGCTGCTGACATGGTACAGTTGTGCTTACTTAGATCAAAGATAAGAACCCTATAGTTTTCTATATAAAAAGGATTCTTTTCTGAAGAACAGATTTCCCCCTCCCCACCCGTCTTTCAAAGATTAAACACAGTCATAACAGTCTGAATGGGGTTTAACTCAAAAAAGCCCAGTACTTAAATATGCCCATATGATTACTTACACAATAGAAACTTCAGCACAGAATGAAGAGCAGTTAGCATTTGGCTCATGTAGAAGAAACAAAAAAAAATTGCACTCACTCCTTTTTCAACATCAGAAAGCAATCTCATGGCCCATTCATCTACCATCTCTTCCCCCTCCCTCACCAACGTCTATCAATTCTTAAAAGGCCACCACAACAAACAACATTGGACCTGAAATTTGTCAAACAAAGCTAATATTCTACCTCTAGCACTGCATCTTTGACACTTTAGGGAAAGAAGACAAGAAAATACATCAAGATTCTTACTTGAGCTGATAATACAGGCATTTTACCTGTGGTTTACCCTGTGGATCAAGACCAGACACATTCCCTTTTGGCCAGTACATCCAAACGCTGAGAGTGACCAGAGGCTATATTACAGGATACTATGATCATGTTTAATTCTTCAGTGGCTCGTTTTCCCCCATTTAGTAATTGTGATAACAAAGTTGGCTTAACACTAGCCTTAACTGAATGAGTTGAAAAGGGAATTTGATGATTTATGGAGGATAGGTCCACTGGTAGCTACAGAACAAGATGATCCTTGTCTGGGAAGCCCAGGAAATCTCCAAGTAACAGATTGCTGGAACCTGGGAATAATGTCAGGGAAGATTGCTCTGTGACTCTCCTAATTCCCCATCTTTTCCCCAAAACCTGATACTGGCTACCTCCTAAGAGAGGACCTAGGTAGACCTGTAGTCCAACCCTTTATATCTCCCTAGTTCTAAACAAGGGAACTTGTATCTCCAGCAGGAAAGATTTTTGCCAGGGTATATATGTATCTTGTCATGCACACATATATGTGTATGGATATAGGTGGATGAAGCCTGCCAAATTAGTAATGAATTGTGGAAGTTAATGCATGCCCTGTGTATGGAAAGAAGGTTAAAGGTAAGGCATCTTCACGCATCATCTTATGCACAGGTGAATTCCTGACGTGCTGGCTGGGAGAGAAGGCCTCATTTTATTTGGCAGTACATGTCTAACGTAAGAAAATCACTTGGGTTTGGAGACTGGGACGACAACAAAGCCATCCTGAAGCTCCTTAAAAGGTGGATTGTAAGGTTATAATCAGCGTACACAGGCTTTTAGAGGGTAGAAGGAAAAAACCCCAGAGAATCCCAGCAATAACAGCGTAGGGCCAGGTTCTGTGTTCATGTACAAGGCTATTGCTCCACAGTGCAGAAACCTGGGCTACGACCCTGGGAAACAGAGCAGAATCTAGCACTGGAATGGTGTATCAGAGCAAGGCAGAAGCAAAAAAAGATCTCACAGAGAAGCGTTTGGGGCAGGATGAAGAGCTGAAAGGAAATGCCAGCAGGATTGAAAAAAATTCTCTCACACAAATACAGACCGCCTGACAATCCCAATAAACCACACCGGTATTAAAGTCCTCCTTTCTGATGGATTTCCCTTTAACACCTACTGCCTAATGAGGAAAAAAGAAAGAAAGAAAAAGAAAAAGGCCCAAACAAATTACTTACAAAACAAAATTTAGAAGTACTCTTAAGTGCTTCTCTAACTATACCAAGATTGGACGTGATCTTATCAGTCGTCGGGGGAGGGAGGACACCGTTTCTTCAGTAATTCTAGCAGGGTTTTATGGCTGTTTCCCTTCTCAGCTCTACCTCTCTGGCGTGACTTGCCAAGCACTAATAGACACAAGCATTACCATCATTCATTAAACATATTCCTATGCCATAGCCATCCAACAAACCAATAAAACTCCTTTTCAAAAAGTTGAAAGGCAAGCTGGTTCAGATAGGCCATTATTAGTATGCACGGAGTGTACATTCACAGGCAATAATACAGTGGGAATTCAGCTAGCCTGAGCATAGGCTGATGTGAAGCATATGATATTACTTATGTAGGCATGAAAGCAATCTGCTTTAATATCAGACACTTTAGTGCAAAGAATGTCAGGGTTACCAAAGGTTAAAGACAGGCCGCTGGATTTGTTCGTTGCTCTTTTTTTTTTTTCTTTTAGTATGAGCTGAAAAAATGTGGGATGACTCTTTCCATTTTCAGTTTTTGGGGGCTGCTGAGTAAAATGGTAATAAATGATGCAAGCTAAAAGCACCAGCAAGGTAAAAACCAAAAGGCGGAATGTGCCACAAAGCATAACAAACAGAGAAAAAAGGAGAGTGTGAGGAATGGCCAACTGCCATTCAGGTGATCTTGGTAAGTGTTGCCCCCAGCCCTGATGTCGCTTGAGCGGTTTGAGCATCGTCCTTCAAGGAGTGCTGGGTGGGGGCACAGAGCCTCAGCGGCCAGATTCCCACCCGCCTGTGCCATCTGCCAGCCCGTGGTTTCTCGTGCAGACGTTGGGAACTACAGATTTCCATGTCGCTCTGCTGTCGCATACCCCGCGAGCATCTGGCCTGGCAGGACGGGGCAGTTTGTTGCGTTTTCCTTACAGGAGCTTGACACTCCGCCACGCCGCTCGGCCACGGTGTCAGCCAGGGCGACCCGCGTGCTTGGCAGGCTGCAGGATCAGGCTCCTTGGTACCCTGCCGGCCCCTGGTCCCTGCGAGCCCTCTCTTGCATTCCACTGCCAACAGCTGCTGCAGCACTTTGAACTTTCACTTTTCCTTTACTAAAATTAAAAACCAGGCACATAACCAAGCTGAGAGCTCCCAAAATCTCAGGTGGGAAGCATTACTGAGAACAGAAGCCAGGCGGACTGTTTTTCAGAGGCTGATTGCTTTTTCAGAGTGTATTAGCATCTATTTTTTTCCCCAGCACTGGAATCCTTGGGTATTGGGGAGCCTAAGAAAAGAGGGAATTCTTATGCCGGAAGATAAGGAGCCAAGACAAAGAACAAAAAAGGAACAGAAAATGAAGATGTTTCTCGCATTTTTCTCAAAAGCACTGCTCTGTTTCTATTTGATTCCATGTGTTATGGAAGATAAAAATTGTAAATATTGAGGAGAAATAATGCAAGCCATTATGAAACCATTTGCTTTCATAACCTACTGTGAAGTGACTAAATCCCCTTTCTATACTGATAGCCTTCTCTCAGGCTTCTGCTACCTGCCTGTTAGTCCTCCTGCAGGACTGTGCCTATAGTTGACAGTTTATGACACATGCAAAGAAAGAAAGAGAGAGAGAAAGAGAAAGAAAGAAAGAAAAAGAAAGAGAAAGAAGGGGGGAGCATGCAGTGAAAGGAAGACAGATGGGCCTATCAGTTATGTATATTGTGACCCACCTGCCAGTCACAGCCCCATGGGAATGTGGCATAATAAATACTGAAAAATGGAAAGTAGGAATTAAACTTTAAAAAAAACCCCAACAACCAAACATATTGAACAAAGTAAATTGTCTGGAAGGGAGAAGTGTAATAAAGATTTTTTAGGAGCATATAAATCAAAATTTCAAAAGAAATTTGCCAAATGGGGTCTCAGCTCATGTGCAGTCAGTGGCAGGAGGGTGTAAATTGTGGATCTAGAGAGGATGATTGCCAGCACGCCTAGGTATGAGGGGGTTGATTCAATAAATATTCATGATGCCATGTACGCTCTAAGCACACACCCTACCCTGATAAACCCAGCTTGGCTCAACTTCACCCCCCACCCCCCAGGAGCCTCTGCCTGCCCTTGCATTGCCCTCAGTTGAGTCTCACTGCTTTTTGTGGTTGTGTGTGTGCACGTGTGTGCATGTGCAAATGTATGAGCCCAGCCCCTGCAGACCAGACCTGACTTCTCCTAGCCCTATCTCACTACCTGCCCTCCCAGAGCCTGGCAATAAACTCAGTTGTGAGACCTCCAGCTCATCATGACCACCTAAAACAATCTCAGTGAGTGAAAAATCCTTCTTGCTAAGATTAGAGTAATCAAAACCCATTCTTCCTATGCTGAGTAAGTGTTTCATGAAAAACCTTGCTTCCCTTCTCAAACAATGTGAAGTCCAGAAGATCATCTCTTGCTTCTGTTATGCATTTCCTTCACGCCAGCCCTGAAGGTGTTTCTACGACTTCATGGAAATCCCATTCACTTTCATGCCAACCACATGCCTCTCCAGACTCCAGAGTCTCCCTGATAATTCTGCATTATGTGGATATTTGCTATACAGAGAATCCCCAGCCTGCACATAGATCTGTGGAAAACCATATGTTTTCCCCTTGGTCAGGGACCATTGTGCATTCAGACACACCAGCATCTGCCTACCTCTTTGTTGTAAAATCTCACATCGGTCCATGCAGGTGACTCTTCCCTGCAAAATCCTCTCACCTATTTAACAAGGATGGGTGTACAGTGGCAGAAATTCTCTGTTTTCCTTTTCCTTTTCTGCTCCCCTTTCCCGCCTCTGAATTCATGCTCATCCTCTGCTTTCTGTCCCCTTCCTGTCACTGAAGTCCTTCTCCCTCTTCTCCTTTCACCTCTCATCCATTCATTCTCCCATCAGGGAGATATGCAAATGAACTCTAATTCTAATTTAAGGGCGTCTTTGATGTAGGCTCTGTCTAACCAGAAAAAAAACCCTAAGAGTATCTGAGTTAGCTTCTGCTCTGACCTTTTCACTGCTTTTAACCTTAAGAATTCATTGTCTTCACATCACAGGCAGACAGACAGGACTGTTGTTATTTAACTGTTTTTAACAATATGTGAACTGAGGTAATTACCTAAGAGAAAATATTAGCAGAAAGGTTTTCTTATCTGAGTAAGGAAAAAACCCAAAACTTTCCAAAGGAAAAGTAGTGTGTGGTTGGAGAATACTTTTGCCATTACTGGGTATTCACACCACGTGTTGGGGAACCGCCTGGGGGCTTGCAGCGTCTAATGGAGCTCAAGGAACCAGCAAAATGGAGGTGGTCTCTCAGCATGGTGCTCCACCTGGGCAAGTATCCTCTGGCTGAGCAGCAGCGGGCAAACCTGCCTCTGGTGACATCCTGCCAAGGGTTTCTTCATGAGATCTAAGTCCTCACATGGAAATAAACACCTACACTTGTTCTCATGCTCTTTCAACATCTCTTCCCTCACAGTCTTTGCTATTTGTTATCTTGTCTAGTTACTTTTGGTTCCAAATATTACTAATACGCAGATCTAAAATTTTGAGGGTTTTCACTAACTCTGCACAAACCCTTGATCCAAAATCAGTAGAACAAAACCAGCTGAATCAAATATATCTCTGAACTACTCACGCTAGGATATGCCCAGACATGAAGATGGTCCCCACTTCCAGCAACACACTGGGGTCCTGACTTTGCCATGTGGCTTGAATAGTAGATCAGACATTGGACTAGTTGGCTTTTGGGGACAGTTCCGCCACAGACCTCTACCATTAAATACAAGGACCTAAATATCAACTTTTCCATATTAGTGATGATGTTTAATACACATGAAGTCTGAGACTCAGATACATCCTACAGCAAACACATGAGACGACCAAAGAAAGCATTTTCCCCTGCAAAAGAAATAGCTCAAACCTCATGGAAATCAATGGTCTTGGAGAAGATTGACAGCACCAGATATGGAAATTGGAGAATTTTACTGGAAAATGGTTTCAGGAGCATGAATATAAAGGGTATACAAACCTCTTCAGGTTGTAAACACCAAGAATGAAATTATGTATGGGCTACTTGAGTGAGGTATGTTTTCTAATAAGACAGAAACAGACACAGTGAGCACCAGTTGAAAGTATTGAGACTGTGGAATAGATTTTCAAAGGAATTAGAAGAAAAAAACCCATGAAGTTAAGGCATGGGAATGACTCCTTTTTTTGTGAAGAATGAATTAAACAGGTTGATGTTTTTCCTGTACACAGCACTCAAGCTTTGGGGGTCAAAGTTGTATGGGTTGCACAGTATCCTTTCAAAACATGAAGATCAATTAATTTGTTCTGTAATGTGCTTTGAAAGTAAAGAGTTGCAGATACTGCTGCGCTTGTCACCAACTTGTGGCTCTCTCCCATTTCATGTGGTTCATGAATTATCATTTCTCTTTGCTTGATCTTTTATACATAATCAGACATTGCAACAAGAATTGAGACCTTCTCATCCCGCATCAGCTGGCAGAGGGTGTGCGCTCCTGTCTTCACCCTGCCTCATAGCAGGTCTTTCTTGATCAGCCACTTCAGTGTATGTCAGTTATGCCAGTGTGTCTCTGATGAGACAGGCAGATTATTGCATCTAGGGAAAAGGCGGCCCATAAAAAATACTCACCAGTGCTCCACAAGCCAATGGTTTCCCTATTGAAGCAGAGTGATTTACGGGTGATGTGTGCAGCCTGGAAGATTAATCTAAGTATCAGCCTGACAGTTTTCACACTGGATAAGAATAAAATTGATGGATGAAAAAATATAAAAATATGTGCTGCATGTTTAATATATTTTCAATCTTTCCAAAAATATATGTAGGAAATCTATATGCTCCTTCCTTGGAAGAAAAATATGATTTGATCCTTCTCTAAACTATTGGTACTGCAACAAGACATCAAGATGGACACCATAGATGTGTAACTCAATTAATACTATCCCTGAGACCTAAGGGACTAATGCAGGAGGTGAGGTCACATCCAATCCCACATCTCTATGATTCTACAGTTAAATCCTGATGGTCAGGAGAGAGTACCAGGTGTGATCCTCCAAAGATTCATAAAATACAAAGTCTTAGGACTTGGGAAAAAAAAACGGGGAGGGGGGGACCAAAAAAAGATGGCTTATCAGTTATCAAACCTTTATGTTAAGAAATGGTTTCACTGATGGAGGGTATGAAGGTAACAGAGGAACAGGAAAGAACATTTACAGTGCTAATACAGCAGCAGGCTAATACAGTAAACCCAGTGACATTAAGGACTGAAGATGAAAAAGTACATGGCAATAGATCTTGGGACAGATAAGTCACTCTGTCACATCTATGCTTCATTCTCAGGAAACAAGAGGAAAAGACTACACCAGATTTTATCTGCAGTCCGTGCACTGCCTCTGCTTCACAGAGCAACACTTCCTTTTGCAGGTCCTCAACCAGCCACTGCCATGCATCAGAGGGCATGGGTTAACACACAGACCACCTCGTCTGAGGTGTGTGTCCATCCCAGTCTGGGTTGGTCTACACCCTCAGCCCAGAGGCTGCCCGTAAATCCCACAGTGAGGGGTGTGCAGTCAGCCAGTTAAGATATAAAAACTCAGGCGTGTCTGGAGTGTGCTTTTTGGAGCACAGAGGGTTCTGCAAATATAGATAGATAGATAGATAGATAGATAGATAGATAGATAGATAGATATAGCAATATAGTTTCATGTTACTCAGGCCTCAGATCACCCACAGTCACACCTCTACAGCCATAAGGCTGTTACTTGGGTGGGAGGCAGGGCAAGCAGGAGCCAGAGCATCCCGTGTTCACAGTCCCTTCCAAGCCCACTTTTTCCCAGTAGTATAAATACAGTCTTCACGAACCCCAAGATCCACTGGGCAAAATGGCTTTGGGATTTTTTTGTAGGTTGTTGGTTGTTTTTTGGTTTGCTGTGGGGTTTTGTTTTTGTTTTGTTTTATTTTGTTTTCTGCAAAGCTAATTATTTATTTTTAACTTCCAGACTGGACAAGCCACAGTTCACTGCAGGAACTGAGGGCAAGGCAGATTGCATTCTCCATTGCAAAGACATTATTAGGTTGAAATAGCAGTGACTCAAAAAGCAAAAATATTCAGACAGCCCTCCACATGTTATTTAATTGTTTGTACTATTTTTTGCAAAGGCAATGAAGAGAGAAGAAAATGCACTTCCTCAGAAAAGTAATCAATGTTTTATGGAAGCTAACAATTTTTCCACGCAAAAAAATGGAAAACTAGGGAAAACGTTTTGAAAAATATTTTAGGGGAAACATACTATTCGTATTTTTACAATTTAGACAGTACTCAAAATTAGGGTTGAACAGGTCATTTGTAATTTTATTCCTCCTCTCTCCCCTTTTTCGTCTTTCTTTTTTTTTTTCTTCATTCTGTTGATTATAGAATAATAAAGAAGAGTTAAAAGGGGTAAGTACTGATCAGCTGAAGGAAACACTGAACACCTTATTTCATTAAAAAAGGCAATCTTAAAACCTCATTTTCATCATTATAATTTCTGCCCTCTTTCCAGGCCTGATTCCGCAACTTTCTTCACATGCACCAAGTTTAAACTGCTTGTCCTTGACTCATAAACCCTGTGAGATGCCAATCCAGCCTTCATCCCGGTTCCTCAGAAGAGGAGCCAGGCACTGCTCTGTAGAGAGAGCTCAACAAAAATGAGAGATCTCGCCAAAAGCATTTTAACTACACCAGGGCAGAACTTATGTGGGCTTGTTTATCCCGCTTAATGAACTGCCTTATTTTCTCTCCTCTCAGTGATGTTAACTTTATTCCCTTTATTTACTCTTTCATTCCCTTTTCAGTGTTTTTTGCAGTGCAATCCCTTATGCATAATATAGCCTCCCTCACCTTGATAAATTGCTGTACCTTCGCTTCTTCCCAATGTTCATAAGTGAACTAATCAAAACTTCAGGGACCCAAGTTTTTTCCATCCTTGAATAACTAAGTTACTTGTTCCTTCTGTATCTGTTGTCTTTGTGTTCACAGCCCTTCTAAGCTGGCTCTCCCATGTGCTTGCTAAGTTGCCTTTTGCTATTGATCCATGCAGCCTTTTGGTGGCTGGACCATGAAAATTTGTAAGGCCTTGGAGATTCGCTTCGATATTGCACAGAGCCAAGTACATCCTGTGTAATTAAAAGGACCTCATCAAGTTCATGTGTGGGGCTAATTATTAATATGACTGTCCTAAAAGATTGCAGTGAAAGATCAAAAGGAAACATAATTTTTTCCTGTTTTCCCAGCTTGCTTACTCTGTGCATTCAACAATTGTCTCAGCTTTATGGCACTGCTGGCAGCAGGCTTCCCTTCCCAAGGTTCAGCAAAAGGAGTTTTAAATGAAACAGCAGTAGCAGAGCTAAAGCAGAAAGAAAACAGGCCATGGGCAGCACGCAGCATGTGTAAAGAAACACACGGGAAAAGGAAACCTGTACCAGTATGGTCAAGGTTTCTGGAAAAAACAGAAGTTCTGTTGTTCTGCAAATAAGTAAATCTGGAAGAAAAAGGTGCTTGACTGAAACAACTGGTTGGTTTGAAATTCACCCCAATCTAGTTGGCACATTTCTTTTAATAAATACTACAATAACTGTCAGCACCAGCAGCATTATGCATGCAGGTAACTTCAGTGGAGGCACTGGGGTAAGCAAAGGGGCTGCGATAGACTTCGTCTTCCCCGAGTCCCCAGCACCTGGAGAGGGTAAGCCATTAATGAGCAGGCACACAGCCATACCAGTCCTGGTTTGCTTGGGTTTGTGAAGCCAGATCAGAGTGATGGGAGCTTCAGTTGTCTTTGCTCCTTCCCCACCTAGCAAAGCTCCCTCAGTTCACAGCTTATAGAGTATGACAGAAGTATGCCTTAAGTCTCTAGCTGAAGGATTAAAGCTTTGCAAACCTCTTAAAGTCAGCCAGACGGCTCTAGCACTCGTTAAAGCTTTTACCTCATTTCAAGCCTGGGTGCTCCCCAAAACTGGACTAGTGAAAACACGCATAAAGGAAATCTCTTCATCTCACTGTAATAGAGGGGAGACCTGTTCTGACTGAAGAAATTACTGGCAGTACCTTGAAAAGTACAGGGGAAATGTAATGGGACATTTGCAGCAACTTGCACGAGGAAGGTACCGAGGTGATTGCTATGTCCTGTACTGCACACTGGGGAAATAACAGAAAAGGCTCTGAGCTTGTAAAGCTGAGTTGGTTTCCTAGTAAGAAAACAAATACAGCACTTCAGCTGCAGCTAGCACTGTACCCAGACTGATTGCACCACACCTCCTCCAAACACTTCCTCCCTGCAGACCTCTCCCAGCTTGATGCAAATTGCTGAATATTTTCTTCTAACAACTTTTATTGGCTTGATTTCTGTGCCACCACCTACTGACTTACCACAGCCAGAGCTGGTTAGTGCATAGCTTAATCTGAGGTGTGTCCATAATGCCTGGCACGGTGGCCCTGGCAGACCTGTGAGCCTTGGCACGTGCTATGGAATTGCCACAAATCCCCATTCTTTCCCTGGAACTCAAAGTGTCCCCAGATGCGATAGCAGATGTGGGCACAGCACTTCCAAGGTGCTGCTTCCTTAGCCTTTTCCCTGGCTCTACTGAGCTCAAGCTGACAGTGGGGAATTTGTTTCTGCTCTTTTGCCAGAGTCGTCCCTGGAGGGTGGGGAGATTGCCCTGGGAATTGGTCTTGCTCCTGTCTTTAGTGCTGGCCATGGGCACGTGTTCATGCCACCCGCACCGTGCCAGCACCCTGACGTTTCTGGGGTGCTGCCTGCTTTTCACCACCCTTCATTTGTGTTTGGTTTTACTTCTGCAGCTGTCCTGTCGTTACCTGATGTCACCCACATCCCACAGGCGGTGGGACTGCTGCTGTTGGTTCTGTCCTTGGGCTCTTAACCAGTTGCTGCTGCCAGGGCTGCTCCTCAGGGCTTCATCCTGCTGCCAAAGCAAGCTGCTGGTGTTAGCCTGCTGTTTTCTTATCTGCCTCCAGCCCTGTTCATTGCTTTTATGCTGGTCTACAGCAAATCCTACTTGCACCGGGCAGGTGCTTTGCCCTGTGGAAGCACACTGTGCTGGGCCAATTTCAGGGTCATCCAGACTGTTCACCTTCCAAAAACCAATCATCTGCCACCATGTTTTCACCCTTAAAAGAGATGGAAAAAGAGAGAAGAGCAGTTCTTAGCTTTTCTCAGAGCCGAAAGAGCATCCCAGAGAGCCTTGCATCACTTCAGGTACCCTGTTGACCAGACATTTATTCCCTGACCCACAAATGCAGACCTTGCTTACTTGAAGTATGTCTCTATATTCAAGAGGGGAGGAAATCAGTCTAGCTCTTAAGATCAGGTGTTTAGGGGCACCTTTTACTGCCTAGTCCACTGTAGAAATACTACATCTTGTATGCGTTACTTATCTCCTGCCTGGTAGCAAGATTGGTTTAAAAACATGTAGGGGAAAAAACACTTTTGTTTTAATTGCATTTAAAAGACTCAACATTTTCTTCTTCTCAATCAACTTGTTCACAAATAAATTTGAAATTATCACAAGTTATATTTAGCCCTAAATATAATATATGTAAACAATCAAATTTAATTAAAATAGTCCTTAAACAAGTACACACTTACTGCTCTTTTAAAGTCAAGTGGGTGAAATTAAAGAAGTCACTGTCTGAACACCAAAACCCAGCTGTTGTTGAAGATGTAAATCAGCTCTTGGCAGGGCTAGTATTTTCTGCAAGTGCCAAGAGGAGAGTTTCTTCGTTTTGGCTTACTTCACCTTCAATTCCAAATAACTGGCTCATGTAAACTTGAGAAATTACGGCGAGATAAAACCCAGGAAATCTTGTTTTCCATTTCCCTTTGAAGAATACAGATAATATGTAGAAGACTATGAACTGTTATTTCTAAAATCTTAAAGGTCAGGCATAAGCATAAATGATCAGTTCAAAAGTGTGAAATACAAGACTTGCTGGCTAAGTTAACTTTTTGCTACTAACTGCGAAATGTTTCATTGGCCATAACACGATACGACAGCCAGTCACCTTGACCACTACAACCTGGCTGAAATCACACTGATCACTGACACAGGTTTCATCCTCTCCCTTGGCACTTCCATCACCTTTGCTGTATAGAGGCAGGTGTCCGGGGTAAGATGTGCTGCTTACCACAGTTACTCTGACAAGAACATCCCACATAACGCTCTCATTTCTGCCCAGCAAACTTTTGGCTTACAGCTCCAGAGTTAGAGGCAGACCTCAGAATCCACCACAATAACTCCTGACATCGTGGTCCCTCGATGGTCCAAGGTGGGACACCTGGCTCTGTCCTGGCTTATGTACCTGGGTGTCCTCTGCACGGTCACCATGGCTGGGATCGACTGCACGTGGGGTACCCGCACAGTATCTGAAGTTCAGAGGTCTCCAGGACTCTCACTAGAGACAGCATCAAAAGCAACAAATTACAGTGCGATATGTAGAGCAATTTAAATCAGGTACCACAAATGGAGAAACTCCCCTGGAGTCAACACATAACCAGAATAACAACATAGCCTGTAGCTTTATGATATTTGAAGTGATGCCAGAACCTGATGTCGGAAATCTGAATTGAACTAGGCTTTGATACACCATATCTGAGGAGACAGAGAAAGTTTTTTAAGTCTGAGTTTGTCCTAAATGAGAGCCTGTGGTTTTATTTTTCACATGGAAAAAATATTATTTTTGCTCATTATGTTATATTTTAGCTGAAAAAACCTGAAAATCCATTTACTGAAGATGCTGAATGCTTTCATGCCAGTAAGAACTAAAGAATTTTCAGGGTTTGTTTCAAGGAAGACCTGAATGCTTTTTTTAACAGAAATATCCATAAAAAATTACATGTTCAAAGGAGCATTTAATAACAACAGCAATCATAGAAAATACTTCTTTCTGGCAACTCACTTTTAAATCCTTTTAAAACTTGCAAGACTCACTTCTGTAGTGTACCTACCATGCTAGGAGACCAAATTATGAAGGTCTCAGTCAAGAAAATATAGTTTGGAGGTTGTTGCAAGTAATTAACAGAGTCAAACCAGCAAATTAATTCACACTGTAAAATTAATTATGCTCAGCATCACTGGCAGCTCTCTTTGGCTTTATATTTATGTCATTACCATTATTATTACTCTCTCCCATCTGAAGTCTTCTTGACTGAATTTGACTTCTAAGGAGCATCTTTCCATGCTCCTAACATTCCATCACTAAGTGAATCCCTGAGCAAGGAATGGCACTTGCTCATATAACTCTCAGTGTTTTCAGGTCTTGAGAACTTATTCCAAGCCTCCTGGCAGTTAGTACTTTTCTTAAAGCTTCAGTTCTAGGAATCAATTACTTACATGGAAATTTTCAACTATAGTTTAAAGAAAGGAAGCTTCTAACCCTCAGGATTGTATGGAAAAGCTTGAAATAAAAAAGAAAAAAAGGCTTAGATATCACAAGGCAAATAAAAATGTCCATGAATGATTACCTTTAAAATTCATATTATAAGGCAGTCTCTTGATTTTAGGGGTCTTGGTAGGTGACATCTGGAAGGACGTTTGTGGTGGAAGTTGTCAGTCACCATCTTCCTGGATACTCTGCATCTGCTATTATAGGGGTTGCTATGAATAATGCACTCACCTATTTTTGCATTTGTAAAATTTTTATCAATGACCTACAGTGTTTAGTAACCAAAACCAGAAGTTAAACCCACCACATTTTGTTCCACAACAGCCTTGCTTTTATTATTCTTGGAGTCAACAATGTAAACTGAAGCTTCTCTCTTTTTTTTAAATATTCCCTGTCCCTCATACCAATTAATCCTTCTGTTCTTCATCTTCTTTAAATTATCTATGCAGCAATGTGTTGTATTTGAGTACAAAAGTTCAACAAACAGCAGAAATGTCCCAGGACATTGACTTGTAAAACTGCAGAGATTCAGTTTTCTCCCTCCTTCAGTGTCTCTTCATTGTCCCAGTTCATTCCCATTGTATGTGCTGTAGCAGCGAAGTATCTTTGGCGTCATTTACAGCTTTTGTCCATCTTGGAAGTGCCTGCTTTTCTTTTAGGAAAAAAATAGTTACTCTCTGCTCATTATGTGCAGTAATTGTTTATTTCTTGGTTATTGTTCATCCAATGGTAATACTGAACAGGAATCAGGTCTTTATTTAGCAGAAATAGGAAGGCAAACCAGAGACATATTTAACTGCCAGGTGTCAGTTACTTTGTCATTTAGCAAAACAAAACAGCTCTTTTCAAATATCGTCCTTCTGCATTATGCACTTTTAGTGCTTTAAAGTATTAGACTGCTGCCTAGCACTGCAAATATGAATGTGCCTTGAATGCCAACACATTCAGACATCTACATCAGCAGTAAAATTTGAATTCATGCTCCTTAAAACTACATTGCATAATTTGAATTTGTATATAACTTCCATCCTCTATCTTGTGCACAATTTACCATGTATATCTGAAAGTAAAATGTAAATCCAAAACAGCTCTCAGGCTGCTTAGAGGTTTTAAGACTTGCCAGCACTTTTTTAGATAACAACAAATGGTTTTCTGCGACTTTTTAACATATGGGGCACATTCTGGACAGAGCTGAGTTCACTAGATGAGTAAAATCCTTGTGACTTCCTACCTATATTTCTTGCCTCTTTTTGGCTTCTTGAAATTAGTTATCAGCCAACCCAAAACTAATGGGGTGAATTCAGAAACCTCTACCATTGTATGTTTAATTTCCAGCTGAAAGTTCTGCGATTTCATTTTCATTCCAACAGGAAATCTCCAGCATTTGTGTACATTACTTTGTTCTTATTACTGAATTGCTCAGGTTTACCTCTGAAAATACCATTTTCACCACTGAAGGGAAAAACATCAAAGTAGTAGTGTTGTTATTAAGACCCTAAAAAGATCAGTTACCACTTTTGGTCCAGTGCCCTCTTGACAGATCTATTAAAGGCATCAGCTGGCAACACATCACGTTTCTGAAGTTTTTTTCTAAGGTTAATATTTAATGTTCTTGGCACTGATGTTTTTCCTCAACAAAAATCAGAGTGAAGCTCTCAGCTCATGTAAACTAACAGCACTATTGCTAGATCTGACTACAGGTCCATCTGAAGATCTGTCCCTCTTTTATTTGAAGTTCCTCATAAGTAATCTGCTCTGTATATCATTACCTACATTACTTTATACAGTACTGTTTATAGCACCAAAGCAAGATACCAAAGCAATACCAAAAATCATCCTGTTACCACATGTGATCAGTCACCATCTGTAAACTTTTAATGTGGCCAGCGTATCTTCATATCTGAACAATCTAAATTAGCTGCTTTTTAATTATCAGTAAATCAAAGACTGACAGTAAACTTTCCAGCCTTTGTGGTTCATTTTTTCCTAGCAGAAGAAGATGATGTGGAGATCAGTGTTCCACAGCAACCAATGCAGCAAGGCATCCAGCAAGCAGACCTTCTGGGTCGGGTAGCCATCTCCCACCTGGGCTGGTGAGCACTGACCCACCTTCCGCCCTGGTCTGCTTAGTCACTGTTCTCCCAAGCTCCAAGTCTCCCTGCCCCAAAACATTTGCTGTGTTAATTAGGGTACACTGGACAGCATGTTAATGTGAACGCACAGACACGGTTATGGCCACCTAGTCACAAGCCTGCAGCGTTCATACCACAGATTGCTCTAAAACCTCATCCAGCAAGCATGGAAAACAGTTCAATCAACTGTTCCGTTTAGATAAGAATTGGTGTTTGCAACAACAGTTTACAATTGCAACAGCACCATCGTTTCTTAGCACGTCTTCATTTCCATCAGGCATACCATGATTTGTGGAAGCTGTGAGCTCACAGGCACCTTTTCTTCAGAAGAAAATTTTAAGTTGCCTTTTAGCATAAAACATAAGAACAATTATTATAGTAGATTCAAAGAAATTTATTTTGCACACAGAATCTAAGATGGACCTTTTCTCCATCTACCAAGGGGATTTCTTCATAAAACTTAGAATTAACTTAGAAAGATTCATGAGCTCATGAGACAATGTAATCAAAAAAGGAAATACCTGAACATTTACATGCAATATAAATATTTATCAAAAAACACCCATTGGACCAATATTAAACATGGATCCTGAAGAGCTGGAGAATAAAGGATTTAGACTACCACATGAAAGAAAAACATTTGGAGCAATGTTAGCCCAGGTTCTCAAGGGGTAATACACAATCTGTTCTTGGTCCAAAAGCTGTGAGAAATGCACTTGTCATTTTGTCATACGTACTTTGACAGAAAGGTCAAAGGAAGAATTTATGGGAATAGTACAGTCATTAATGTGTGCTACAGAGAAAAAGTGATCAATCAAACCACAACCCGCTGCAAACTCCTGAACTCTGTTTTCTTCTTCTGTTTATAGCCTTATATAATGCATTACTTTCCCATCTTCATCATTTTAAGCAAAGTGGCAAAGATAACAGATTTTTTTCAAATCCAAAGATTCCAACTAACATTTTCATGACATTCTCAATCCAAAAGAATATATTTTCCTGTTTTTCTCTGAACAATGACATATTGCCACTTTTAAAAGGTCATTTCAACTGACATTCATGAGTACAAGAGAGAGACTTGTTCTCTTGTAAAACGTTGCGGAGACTTGATTATTGTTCTACCTCTCAGCATTTTTTGTCAAAGACTGAACCACCAAGCCAGCTATGTTTTCCTCTCAGCTCTTCTAATCCCAGCCATTTTTCAGCAGTGGCCTGATTGTCATAAGTTGCAAAGGGTCTGACGCATGGATGAGCTGAAAGTCATTTTGCGTTGATAATCCCAATGACCTTTTGCAAGCCAAGGAAACCCTTGATTCTGGGAGTCTATGAAGAGAAAAGAGAATGAGCCTTTATCGAAGATGTGGAGTGACGGCAGAATTGCATCCCCTTTCCTAAGTTCATCTACTTGGGAAGCAGCCATTTCCCAGGGAGAAGCCTTTAACAAAAGAAGAGAGGGTTTCTGGCTGCTAGGAATGTAAACTCATCAGTTTAAAAAACTCTGAACAAACAGAACTGTCATGAAAGTGGTAAAGATTACCTGCAGTAAAAAGAAGCTATATTTTTAAAGTTTCCAAGTAACTAAGGAACATGTTAATATTTGCTGTTAAACAATTTTTCCTCTAACATTTAGGCTATTAATAAAAAAAAAAAAGTTGAAACCTGGTTCATAGCCACCCACTGGCCTCTCAGCATAAGTCCAGTGGCTTTTTACCCAGAGCAGCCCTCCATTCAGAAATACCAAATGCAATTGACTTGTTATGCCAGACGCGCTAACGATGACAAGCGCTTATCTGGCAGTCTTTTGGGCGACACGTAGTCCCCACCGAAGTGCAGCACAAAGCATTGGTACTGCTGGCTTCCTTCAGGTTTGTACAGGAGGTTGTGGATGCCAGTAGTTCCCGTGACGGGGAGGAAAGGCAGCGTGTCTCGTCTGCCCCACATTTCCAGGCAGATATCATAATAAGAGTACAAGCCTGGGAAGGGAGGTGAGCAGGAACAGAAACGTTTTTTCTTCCCCATCTTTGATGCCATGCTTCAAGCAGTGAAGAAAGGGGAAGATGGAGCTGCTGTGTCTAGCAGATTACTTTGTCTCTCCCGCAGACTCTGCTGTGCTGGGGAGCTCGCAGTCTCTTTTTTCTCAAGGGACATAACTCTATCTGGCCAGTCAGTCTGTGAGGAGATCAGAGTGACATTTGGTCAGTGACATGCATATGGAGGATGAATAACTCAAGCCAGATTTATAAATGCAGCACTTTTAAAAAAAAATTATACCTGTGCTGTTGGAAGTAAATTCAGTGGATAGGTCAGATTGAGAAGATGACTATATCAAGCATAACCCTCAAATGAATAAAAACCTTGTCATAAGGTATTTCAGATGACAGAGACACCAAAGCTTCAGAAGAGGGCTTGTGTTTTGAATCATTGTGGCCTACAGCAGCACAAAAATACATCACTTACCTTCAAGAGAAAGAAGAAACAAGGATTAATGTGAGCAATTGGCTTGGGGTTTGGAAAAGGATATTTACTGACATTGCAAGATGTGATGAAAAAGGAGAGTTCAGCGCAAGCTGGGAATAAAAAACATGGGAGCACAGGACTATTCACTCATTGGCAAATGGGTCAGGACTGACTTCTGAGGCGCAGCTCTGCTGGCAAGAACTGGAGGACCCTCGTGGACAGCAAACTCAGCCAGTGTCCACAGGGCATCTTAGCAGATGTGAAGGCTGACAGCACTCTGGGCTGTATGAACAGCCACATTAGACCACATCTACATACTGCATCCAGTTTTGGTCCTGCCAGCACAGGACAGACAGAGACAAACTGGAGGGGGCTCAGAGGAGGGGGTGCTGGGGGCTGGAGCACTCATCCCATGAGGAGGTGGGCTGAGTCAGCCTGGAGAAAGGGTGGCTTTGGGGGCACCTAGTAGTGCCGTTGCCTACCAGTGCCTACAAGAAGATGGAGCTGAGCTCTTTATAGTGATGCATGGGGAGAGGACAAAAGACAATGGGCAAAACTGCAACAGGAGACATTTAGCTAGGGTATAAGGAGAAGGTTTTTCCCCATGAAGACAGCCAGGCAGGAGAGCAAAGGCTGGGTACCTGGATGCCTACCCCATCCCCAAAGGTTTTCAAGACCCAAGCAGAAAGAGCCCTGAGCAGCCTGGTCTGTCCCCAGAGCTGGCCTTGGTTTGGGCAGAAGTTTGAAGTAGAAACCTCCAAGGTCCAACCTGAATTATTCTGTGATTCTTTGAAAGTTAAAGGATCACTAAATCATTCCAAAGTTTCATCTTGAGCTATATGAAAATGTTTCAGTAAAGGTCATATTAGAGTAAAAAGCTCTTGGGTGCCAAAAAAAGGAACTAGACTCTCATTCTAGGACTATATATGCAAATTTCAATTTGAACTGAATATACTAAGGAGCAACAAGTGAACAGAAATAAACAATACCTGCTGCCTCTTTCCCTTCAGTTTAAACTTTCCCAGATGCCTAGGTTAGAGGTGACAAACAGATACCTTCACCATGGGGAGAATGCCTTCTGCTTTTATTCCCTTTGAAAACACCTCCATCAAAGCTGCTTCAAAGCCCCAAAATGCAAAAAGAGAGATTTGACAGGAAAATGTGAAGATGTCTTTGCTTTCCTAGAGAATGAAAATACCTGGCTTCTCTGGTCTCTATAGCAACAATCTGTAAATACGTTTAGCATTAACAAGAAAGCATACCATCTTGGGTGAACCTTTTATCTTAACTTGCTCTTATAACTGATTTTAAAGGCCATTCCTGGTATTATTATATATAAGCTCTTTATTGCACTTTTGGACAACTCTATGATTCACACTCATTCCTGGTATAAATCTACTGTTTCACACTAACAAGAATAAGTATGTCTCTAAGTCTATGACCAAAGAGACAAAAGGATTTTCTTTAAAGTTGCACGGCAAGGGCTGCATGTTTATGAGAATATGCCACTTTGAGGATTATTTATCACAAGCAACAGACTTTCCAGACTGCTGAGCAACTTTATTACAAGCAGGTACACACCAGTCTATTTCAGATATACACATTTCTCCCACATTCTAACAGGACTAAAATGATGTGATAAACCTGGGTTTGGCACTCTGAGCCATCAGGAAAATCCATAGCACTGTGGTGCAACATTTCTGTTAGGTACACTCCTGTGACCATATTGTTCCTCCTTGCTTTTTAAATACTTTTTCACAGAAGCGGCTGGGTCAGGGTCTAGGGGTGAATTTCAGGGCAAGGCAATGTGGTATCTAAAGGAGCTCTTAAGACCCCAGGATACAAATCTAGTCACCATCTTCCCTATGCAAACACAGAGGCACTTTCCATGGGGAAAAAAGATTTTCATTCTGCATTCAGGTAGGCGATCTTTTACAAGCACCTGTACTGGATTGTCAATGATCTGCAGTGGGAAGGAAAGCATCATCCACTTTCCCACTTTAGAGAGACAGTAATACAGCTGGATGCGCTCCCCTCTCTGTTACAATAAGTGTGATTTAATTACACATACACAAGTATGGATGAGCAAATAGATCCTCTTGTTTATATTCTAGGAATTGATATTATTACAGGTGTTTCCAGTGGAAAGTCATTTAAGTCTCGCTGTTTGCAAATTTGAGTCATTAGATCCTTATTTATATGAATAGATCTGCTAAAACATAATGGGAGCTGCCTATGTGAATGGGGCTGGCAAGATCCCTGCCTCTACGCATCTTGAGAAGTGCGGCTTCCATTGCAGTTGCTCAGACTGAAGCACTGGTCTTTTCAATTTATATTAGGCTGTGCAATGTTACACATCGCCAAAAGGAAAGGCAATGGAGGGAGCAGATGTCACCACGTCTGATTTACATTGCACTTTGTGTTCTCACCACTTCTGATAGAGAAACTGCAAATTACCAGTTAAACTGACAGCATATTAAAGTCACATGCAAATGGCTATATCCACTTCAAGGCTGTGAAGAATCAGGCCCTCGTGTCTCCCACTAATCAGGCTATGTATCAGGTATCCTCCTGGCAGCAAATGGATCATGTAACAAAGACAGAACATGCCTAGTATGTGAGATGAAAAAAAGGTAATAAAGCTCCATTTATATCATGTATTGGCCCTTTTGGACAGTCTTTGGAGCATTACTAATGTCAGTCCCATGTGCTAGTTGCCTTTTGAAGACCTTCATCTATTTGAAGCTTTTCAAACACTTTTGAAAGAATGTCTACAAAGTCCTGCAAACGCCAAGAGCAGTTGATTTAACACGACTCTAACTAAGGCAAAATGAACTGAAGCAATTTCTCCTGTCCCTGCAGGTACTGTGTTGAAATATTTTATCTGAAGTCTTCAGAACTATCCCATTGAAAATATCTTTTAAGAAGCTTCAGTCTCTTCACACATCAAAAAAGTGTGCAGTGTATTTGGAGGGAGGGGAAAATCCCTAAAATCAATGTTGTTATTGCGGTCCTAATAGGCTCTGCCATATTCTAGGCAGTCTAGTTTTGATAGCGGCAAATTTCATTAAGATCTATCTTGAGACACCACACAGTTTCAGAACTCTTTAGAAGTCAGAGTTTTCCTTCAAAAACATTTCAAGCAAAGGCTATAAAAATACTACTAGGGGTCTTTTCCTTGATCGCAGTGGTACCTCTGGGAAAGGAGTTATTACTACCTTTGTAGTTTGGTAATAAGGGGCTACTGTCCGTCCTTTAAAGTGATATGAGTCAGACCCTAATTTGCTGTATTATAATGTGGTGTGTGTGATGTCTGTTTATTGTCTCTATCTCCTCCCACATATGCCTCTGTCAAGATGTTTTTGCTGATACTGTGTTTTGTTCATTTTTAAACAATCCTGTCAGGTAAGGATGTGAAAAATAGAAAAAGAAATAGTCAAAAACATGTAATCTTCATGAGAACAAAGTAATTTATGATTCACATGCTTGAATATATATAACACAGTCTAAAGAACAGTATGTGCATTTCTATGAAGTGCGTAGTACGTAGGGAATGGGAATTGCTGAGAAAACTTTGGAAAGTCACATTAAAAATGACAGCTTCTAGGCAGAATAGGAGCAGTCTGCAAAAAGTGTGTTCTCATCCTGGGGGGCAAGAGGGGTTGTTATTAATTTACATCACCTTAGCAAGATGAAGGCTCCTGTAGAGGAAACAGAGAGCAAAAATCATTCTTTTCCAAAAGGGCTGTTATTTAAAGGACACCCCAGGATATTCCAGAATAGTTTTGAAACCTTTTTTTTAAAGCAGGTAGCTTTCAGTCAGACTGTTGACCAGTTGTTGTTGTATTGTGCTTTACTAATGCTGCAGTACCTATGCGTTGCAGGGATGTTGTCTGCATTACGTCCTCCGTTCCCCGTTAAAAATATTTCTCAACCAACTCATTACTCATTACTAAGGTTAAAAGAAAAAAAGAATCATCACAGTAAAACACCTTGTCAACATTTCTGGTGGAGGAACAAAATATCATATTAAGGCCACACTCAGCACGGGATGCAGACCAGGTTTGGCCACAGATGCTAGCCAAGGGCCCCCGTAACATTGTTAATTGCCATGAAGAGGAAAAAATGAAAAGGCATTCGCCAAGGAAGAGTTATGGTCATAGTGATGCAGTGAGTCTGGAGGCGTGTGCCAGGCTGCTGGTTTGTGCCACCCTCGTCCCCAGGCAGCACCATCACAGAGACCCAAAAAAGAGCGCACATCCGTGTGTGGCTCAGCTCAGTAAAGGTGAGGCTTAAACCGATGCTGTACAAATAGGAAGTAGAGAAATGGGGAAGGTTTAAACAGATGCTGTACAAATAGAAAATAGAGAAATGGGGAAGCACGCAGCACTGATGACTCCCTCATAACGGATGCTTTCCCTCTGACTTCAAATGAGATGTTAACATGATCTAGACGGAAAAACAGAAATGTCATCAAAGGGACAGCCAAAGCCTTTATCGGATGCAACAGACAGCATCACTAACCTACCTTTTTCTGTTAACTGTGGGGAAGAAAGAAAAATAATGCCCAGTTTTTCTTCCAGCAGTCTTAGAATACGTCAATATTAACATCTAGCTGAAATGAATTTAGAGAGATCGCTGTTATATGCAGATTGAATTGTCAGAAAAACTGTATTAAAATCCTAAGAACCAGTTGTTGGATTTGTATCTGTTGTTTCAGAGGCATGGGAAGGCTGTAGGACTAGATGCTGAGAAATGGCTGTCAGTGAACTGACTGGAAGAGAAAACATTGCATTAATGAGCCACAATTTTTTAAGACATGCCTTGACTTGTTTTGTCATGCAATTTTGCTAAAATCATTTATCTACCTAGATGAAAATTATTGCAGTGGGAACTTTTTTTTTTCATTCATCTTTTTTAAAGAACTCATATAATTTTTTAACATGCTCTTTTCTAGATCTGTTACATAGTGAATTACAAGTTGGAAGCTGTGTTTTTCCTTTTTTTTAACCAGTTCTAAAAAGTGAAGTGATGAACAACATAAGCAAATGGAAAGCCACATTGTGCATGTAATCGAAAAATTATTTTAAAGTCAACTTGTGGCAAATGACAAGTCCACATACAGATTGAGAGCAAGAAAAGCCTGTTCCATCTTCAGATCCTCTTTAATTTTACTTATGAAAATTGCCTCTTAGCAGTTCTTTAGTGGTTTATCTAATTAGATATATTGATTTTTTTTTTTTTTTGTGGTGGGGAAGAGAAATCGTGCTCTTATGAAGTAATAATGAGCTCAGCAGAAAGGCTTAGCTATGATTATGTCAACAGTTTAGAAGTAATCTATATCCGAACTTAATAGAGGATTTCATTTACCTAGAAAATATCCAAGTGGAAAACAGCTTGGTGAGGGCATTAGTGCACACCCAAATCTAGGGTGGATTTGCATACAGTTGAGACAATTAGAAAAAAGGGTCCTTATCACTTTTATGAAATCAAGCCGATTCACCAGAGTACCCCAAATACATAGACTGGCACTGGGCACTCTCTGTTCTCATACTTCACAGGGTTTGAAGTAGGTTTCTGTTTCATTTTGCTTATATTGCATCAGACAGCTTCGGAAAACCAGAGAGAAATAAACCACAATGCCACAGTAGTGGAGAATATTTTGCTGCATTTTTTTTCAAAAGACAGTCTCCTGAGCCAGGCATTTGAATCATAAGGACTTCTGGGATGGGATTTTCACTCAGAGATCTCCATTCTTACGTGGATTAAGAGGATTAAAAACCATTAAATGACCATCCTCCAAGTCCCTAAAGCAGATTTGCCTTTTTCTATCCTCCTTCAACTGGGGCAGACTTGGGGGTAACAAAGTACTGCACAAAAGACTCCCTTAGCATGACAAAAGGTGAAACAATCCACTGAACTGCCAATGTACCAGACAATGAAGTCGGTGCAGTCTACTCAGCTCATTTTCATCAGAACAAATGGTATCAAACTTGGCAATGGCATTGTTCTTAAACTTGAACATGGGGCTCTTTTTTCCCCCCTCTTCTTTTTTTTTATTTTTTATTTTCCCATCCGAAGCTCAAGGTGTCATATTAATTATTTAAATCTTCAGAAGATTTCAACTGTATCCTCCAAGGCTCTGCTCAGTGCCAGAAGGTCTCCAATCTGCATTAGCTTTTGTTAATTAGAGCTGAAACAAGGACTTTGATCTCAATGAATATAATAACAAAAAAAAGCAAAACTTCCTGTGTGATTTATCTTTTACCTATTTTCTGCCTTTACTGTTTTTCCACTCTATTAGACTTTGATTTACCTTGTCTGAGTAACATTAAACAACTCGGGTACAAAAGAACTTAAACAGCTTCAAAAGCCTGACTGAAATGATAGTTAAATGCTACATGAAGTGATTCTGAGTCTTTAAACTTTGAAAGAAAATGACAAAATTTTACTTTATTTTATTTTTTGTAAGCAGGGGCTGGCATGGGGGGGTGGTGGGTGGTTTGTACAGCATGGATGCTTGTCTACTGATGTCAGATATCACAGGTTTTCCTGTTGGGATTGATCTTTCCTCATTAAGAGCCTTGTTTCTAGAGCTATAGCGCTGATAGAACAGAAGGCCAGTGATATTCTGCAAGATGTTCCTCATGCATCAGGCTTGCCCTGAGTTTGTAGCGCTGCTTAGATCCAAGGGGGTCACCGCCAGGGCTTGCCTTGTTAAAATTTTTCTCATTAACATTTATCTTATTGAATAGCTCTGAAAGGCAAATTTTTTAAGCCCAAAAAGAAATACTAGCAAATTTTAGTGTCAGATGAGGTCTAGTTGTATATTCACTTGAGCGAGGACTTATCGTTATGGTCCCCTAATATGAAAAAAATAATCAAAGAATATCCGAAAATACTGTGAGTGAAATCTACATCTGAGATTTATGAGATACATGAGGGTAAATTTTCATTGTGATGGACAAAGAGTTGTGCACACAGCCTTCATTAATAACAACACATAGTGCTGAATATGTGCCCTGTACCTTTTACATAAGGCTCGCTACAGAACGGCACAGCCCCAGGAGACTGGTCACTCATGGTTTATCTCATTTTAGGCAGAATAAATTAAAGGATATCTATCTTGTGAATTCTGGACAGAAAGTAGGAGAGCTGAAGTGAAGAGTCTTAAAAATAAAGGCGAAGAACTATGATAACCTGCTGGAGGCACCAACTGTGACAAAGGAGGTTTGTCTAGAAACGAACAGGATTTTTCTGGGGAAGTTTCAAATTGATTCAGTGCCTGAGACAAATGCCAAGGTCTGGCTTTGTCCACAGGACCCGGACAGCCTGGGCAATGGTAGCACAGACCTCCTCTGCTCACAGCATCAATGTGCTTCAGCTCCAGGTCAGCAGACAGGTTGGGAATTCAATAATAGTCTGATCCATCCCCTGCCAAAATCTATGGAAGGCTGCAAACCAGCTTCAAGAGGCTCTCTGCCAGGCCTTACCTCACTAGAGATTTTGCCACTGAGTCCTGGTGGATTTGTGACGTGAACACCCATCCCCTTGTTGACTAAGACCACTTTTTTCCTATTTTCATGCCTTTCTTCTCTCTTGGCAGCCCATTTTGCAGAGGTTGGTAGTGGCAGGCAACGGGCACATTTCTGGTCACACATTTGGGCAGGAGGTTGTCATGCTGCGCTGAGTAACAGTTTTAGTTAATGATGCAAACCACGAACCCTCGTTGGTTTTCATTCCAGCTCCTTTTGTAGTAGAATTGGGTATTTTTGCAAAGCCAAAGAATGTTACCAGTCAACTGGAGGCAAAATTTTATATAAAGGCAAAAGCTTCATGTTAGGACCATATCTTTGTTTCCCACATGGAGGTGTACCTGGGAGAGGGAGGGCCCTCATGTGGCTGTTAAAAGGGATATGAGAGTAATGATGTTGCTTTGCTATTCCTTTTCTATCTAGAAGATGGCCAGAGAAAAGGGAGCAGTAACAGGTTACCTACAAACACAGATATTCTGTTAAAACAGGACTTTTGGTCCCATCATGCAGACCTGCCATCCTACTACCAGTCAGCACATACACCTTGAAAATCCAGACAAAATCTGTTAATGCCTGGCATCTTCTCCCCTGCTTTCCCCCACCCTTCGTACCATGAAAGGTTCATGAGTTCTGGAGCTTCCCTAAAAGTTTGGGATACTTCAAACTAGGAAAGATAGGGTGGGGACGTGTAAACCGCCACCTCCCTTGAGCCGCTGCACCCAAACACAGCCCACATGGCTTTGCTCACGGATGCTGTCTTTAATGGGACTGAATCCTCCTTCTGACACAGTCTTAAAGGATGGGAGCAATGACTACACATTTTAAACCAAAAATACTGAAAGCATGTAGCAACTATGCTGAAGCTACTGTGCAGAGCGATGGCCGAGTCTGGGGCCCTGCTCCGTACACCTGGGCATCCCATCTCCTTCACTGCCTCTCCTTGCTCCAAGAACATTGCTTCTGGCTTTGCTTCGCTTTCATTTGTCAGCACAGGTTAGTTTAGTTCATGTCAGTGCTATCACAGACATACGGTGATTTTTTTGTTCACCCAGGCTTCTTCGTTTGTCCCCCTCTCTGGGCTCAGCATGAGTGCCGATTGCTGCCCTGTGCTGTTCTCCCAAGAGAAGGGGCAACAGTGTCCCCCATGCACAAAGCCAAGACCCCTCCTTGGCAGTCTGGGAGGGCGCAGGGGTGCAGGAGGGTCGGGCTGCCCCGCAGGCGTGTGCCAGGGCTGGGCTGACAGCTGTGAGTATTAGCAAGACATGCATGAGCCATTGGCCCCTCACAGCTTGTGAACCGCCACCATACTCTGCCTGGAAAAGTCCTACAATAAATACTTCTCAGACCTGCCGGCTGCCAGAAAGGACAGGAATTTCAAAAGCTTGAATGAACTTCCACAGTGCTGTTCAAAACTCTAGGGATGCTATCCACTGACCTTCATAAAACTTCCCTAGAAACAAACAGTTGAAGTTTGCATTGAGGTTTAGGTTTTGGAGCAAATATCTTTGCTGTTTACCCCAAGCTGCCTTCTGTTTGGCAGAAGTCAAAGCCGTGATGATACGATGGGCAGTGTCAGGCCATGGAGGGTGACAAAGAAAGTGGGGACAAGTAGCTTAAGTTCAAGGCAAAAAAGCAGAGGGAGTCCGGGGAGGGAACAAGTCAAAGCCATGGACCAGGAAAATTATTATTTCTGCAGCAGATTTCTGAATGGGTATAAGGGAGGTTGCATTAATCAATGCCAGAGAAAAGTTTGTTGAACCAATGGAGACACAACATTATTCCCATGAAAATCAAAGGAAAAATGCTCATTGACTTTAATAAAAATAACATCAACCCCAAAATCACTAAAAGTGTCTCACAGGGCATAAGACTTCTGTTGTTTTACATAGTGCATTTTTTTAGCATTGAAAAAGATAGGTGCTTGTCTATTATTTAACCTACTAATCTTATATCTCCCCTAAATTCTTCTTTGGAGAAAGGAATGGAGAATCCTATTTAATTACTTGACTTCTTTTAGAGATTATCACTTTAAGGCCTTATTTTCCTATATTTATTCAATTTGAAACTCAGATGATATATCATCTAATTATGACTTTTTACAGCTATTCTTTTAGCTGGGCTCAACAGCATTCTCGATTTAATTCAGTACTCCTCCATATAAAACAACAGTGTGTTCTATGTGCATTGCTTTATTTGAAAATGATGTACACGATAATATGTTTCTGTCTGCAGATTGTGTCTGATTTAGCTGACAAAAGATTGCAGCAGTCATTCTGGCCAGAAGCTATTGGAAAGCAGCCAGCATTAATAACAAAATAAATACAAAGCAGAAGCAAGTGATGCCATAAAACACAAGGACAGTGGGTTACACTTTTCTGCATGAAGTGGCATCGCGTCATGCATGCAGCATATTTACCAATAGGGCAAAAAGCAACCTCTGCGTTTGAACTTCTCGCACCACTAAAATGGCCACATTCTAAGGGGACCCTCTGGACTCAGCATAGCCCTGCCTTGGAAAACAAATGCTTCACACAGTGACAGAAGTCACTGTGGTGATAAGACAAGTTAGGAAGAAAGAATGATGAAACTAAAAGCCTCCCTGCAAATACGATGGCTGCAGAAGGAGAAGCACCTTATCCAAGAGACATTTAATATGAAGATCTGCTATTTTGACTCTTTTGCTGTTGCCACTCATTGCAATAACTTTTTTTAAACTGGGAAAAGCCTGATGCCTTGAGCCTTGATAGAGCCAACAGCACTGGCTAAAGCTCAGCTCTAAGCCTAAGTGGTGGGAAAATACAGATTTCCTTTTAGATCCCCAGAGCAGCGGAAATGTGGCAGAGCAGTGGACAGACTCCCTCTTGAGTCCCACATTATAAAATTTTCTAGAGATGCTGTTATGGGGGAGAGGAAAATGGGAGTCTTACCAGCACAAGCCCTAGTGCTGTTGCATGACCTGCTACTGCAGCAGTATCCTCCACTTATATCAATGGCTTGTAAATCCCAAAGGAGGACAGAAAAAGCTCTTGTTGTAGTGAGGGTCTAGTCCTCTGCATACTTTGAAATTGAAGTCATCTGCAAATGCAGTGTAGTGGGCTGCTGTGATTTAAGTCAGCTACAACTTCTTAATGTCTTCAACTGCCAGACTAGAGTATGAAGCTTTGCTGTAATCTAGTCTCAAAAGATGTGCATGGCTGCACTCAGGTCTTTTTCTTCAAAGAGTTTATGTATTTTGCTCAAGGTGATAGACGAACAAATTTCTTTCGTTAATGTGACACTACCAAACAAAGTCAAACAACTGCATGGTTTTGCGCTCCACCAAACCTACCGACTGCAGGGCTCTCCCAGGAACTGGCTTTGAAATGCTCCTCGGTGCTGGAGGGCATAACCGTTTTCTCTGAGCTGCATTTGGACCAGCTTCCCTTCAACTACATCTTTCTGTTTCCGTGATAACTGGAGTCAGTGTCTGCTTCAAATGAGAGCAACATGCATCATCAGCACACTGTCCTTATTTGTGCCTGCAGCATTTCATAAAGTCTTCTGGAGATTTAACGTTCATGTGGAGCAGATGTTGACTTTGTTGGGGTTGCTCAGTTGAAACTGGCAGCACAGTTTGGACCTGGTCCTTTACCTTGAGCAGCAATAGTCTACTGAATTAACTATTAGTAGATTTTCATTAGTTTTGAATTGCAGTAGCTCCTAGAATTAGGGATGGTCATTGCCCCACAAAGTTTGCAGCTGTTGGATGTAGCAATTAAAGATGGAAAAGGAAAAAATGAGGAGGTCAAGGAGACAAGAGGAGACAAAAAGGAGGAGACAAAGTAATTCCCCTGGTAGGATAAGGATCAGCATCAAGACCACTATTAGGACAGCCTGGTCACTGCCCAGTGCTTTGAAGGACTGTGGCAGAAGGGAAGCTTAAGGAGGGGTTTGAAGAAGAACTGTGGTTTGTTAGGTGGCACAAACATACTATGGCAACAGGCAAACAATCCAGAACATGCTAAAATAAAAATATAACCCCCCCAAGTTATTAAAATGGACACTGCTGAAAGAGGAAAGGGAAGGGTAGGTAGCATAGCAATATATTCGGTTGGCTTTGGACAGCAAATTAGTCAATGAGTAGCTTCCAGGTGTTGTTTTTCCTCTCATTTTCATGCTATGTCATCAAATCATGACAAATTCTTCTTCGTTTGAGCCACTTAATAAATTTTATTCATCGTAAAGAAACATTTCTTTCAAAGTAACCTGCTTACTTGTTGAGCCACTCTGAAATTAAGGGCTATTCCCCATTGTTTTCCCTTACCTGCAGATTAAGCAGAAGCAGCTCTACTACTCTACTTCATATCCCTTTTCCTCCTCAGATCTCTCTAAAAGTAGAACAGGTTCTCAGCTCCACCACTTTTTGCCTCAGAAAGGCTTCCTTCCATCCTCTCCTTGCTGTCTTGATCATTCTGTGTCCCTCAGCTAACCTGACAGATTCATTATGGCATGTGTCAGTGATCAGTCAAATCAGCTGCCATGGGAACATCTCTGTAGTGTCAGATCTCTCTGGGTGAACCACAATTGCAAGTGCCATTGCTGAGAGACCTACAATGCTTCTGAGCTGGTTCACGTTCAGGATGCTGAGCTGTGCCACTTCCACTGATGACTCCTTTCCTGAGCCTTTAGCAAGGCTGGGCCAGACTTATGTTTTGGTACCAAAAAAAAAGTAAAAAAAATAATTCTTCACACTCTTCTCACCTCACTGGATACACTGGATTTCTCTCAGATGAAACGCAAGGCTCCGTAATGACATCAGAATTGAAGTCAGTGGACTTTGTCATTTCCTTCCCAATGAGTTATTACTCACAAGGTGGGGGGGACCGGGACTGTCAGAGGAGAAATGACTCCTCCCAGCCCCTCCACAAATGAGAGCTATGGGAGATAGATATCCTTCAGAGAGTAATTCTTTTGGGTTTTAGCACATAGTGTACAATGGCAACAATCACCCCCTGGAAAATCTTACTCTGTATACTCTATGTGTTGTACACATTAAGAGGTTCTCAAATTGCTCATTCTTCTAATGACTGAAGAGATGAACAGACATATCAAGTAGTGAAGGGACTAAGGTCTGGTCAGCCAGTTGGTCTACATAGCCATTCGTATAGCTAGTACAGAAAAGGCTAGAAGTGTCAAACACACAAAGTGTCCTCCCCAACCAGCCTTTCAACAGGCAAATAATCTCTCACAAATAAAGCTTTCAGGAAAAACTATAATTTTGTGTCTGAAAGTTCTTTGCAAAGAGCAGAAATTTTCTAGAGCAAGGATTACATCCTTAGAATACATCACTACACATTTTTATTCTGGTACTACCTTGAAATCCCAATCAACAGCGCAACCCTATTGTGTCATCTCTAGGCAAACACAGAAGGAAGCACTGGTCCCTTCCCCAAAACACCTCTGATATCGTGCAACAAACCAAGGTGGAGACCACAAGGAAGTGTCGTATAACTTTGTTGTATCTTCTCCAGGTTCTTTCAATGTCTTCATCACCATGTAACCTAGGTACTTTTCAACAGAAACCTCAGCAGCAGGACTGTCATCTGCTGCTGATGGACATATCTACATTGCACATGGCTTATTCTTTCTCTCTGATGTGCCTGTTTTGGAGAGGAACATGTTTATGGTAGTGTTAAGTTCCTCATGGAGACTGCAGAGGAGTCCTCAAGAAAGTTGGTTTTCATTCATTGACACGCTTCACCCTTACGGTGAATAGCTCCATTTTTACTTAAACAACAAAACTACCAACCTGGAGCATAAGTGCAGACTTTAAGTACAGTGAGCCCAAGTCTTCATGCACTATGAACATAAGGACAAAGCAATGGGGAGGCCAGAGGACAATAAATGTGCTGTCTTAGAAGGTGACTAACTATGTTTAATGAACTGCGATCACAGCACAACAGCTACTAAACCACTTTTTTTCTAGGTCTGATTTTTTTAATATAGAGCCTATTCTGTCTGGCTCATCCATCCATCTATCCATGCATCTGTACCCGTGAAAATACAAAAAAATGGGGCCTGCAGCAGACATGATGTTTGGTTAAAGCCAAAGCAAATCCTCATGTTTGATTTTTGCATGTTTTCAGTGCTCTGTCCCTAATGATCTGTTTGCCTGGGTACTCCCTTCCCTTCCCTTACTGAGAGATCAGCAGGTCGCCAGCCAGCGAGCTGCTCTCCTCCTCACTCCATCCTTCTGGATGAAGATCTAGGCCAAGAAAGGATTGGATTCGCCCTGTCTTCCTATAGCTGTTTGTGCTCCTAAGCAGAGGGAGATCCTCTGTCCTTTGACATGAAAGGGGCATGTCAATCTCCACCACTTTAAAAGGCAGAATTACAGAGAGTAAAAAGGCAAGGGTGTCAGAAAATCAGATAATGAGAAACTGTGATGAAGGCAATGGGAGGTCCTTAAGAGAAGCAAGTATAGTCCATTTATATCCTACAGTCCTTCTCACTTTTGCCAAAGTATGCATTATTTTTCTCATTGGCTGCTTAACAACGCTAATATGGTTGCTTCCCCATCTCACTCACACCCCACTCTCGCCCATCCTGCCACCTCTGAATTGGGCTGCATATTAATCTGTTGCCTTTGCAGTGCTTTTGTTTTTGTTTGGTTGCTCGGTTTTTTTGGAAAGGGTGATGAGCTGGGGTGGAAAGATCAATTATTCCTTTAGTCAAGGTTCTTATCCAAGAGTTCATTTAACCTGGTTTGAATGTGTTGCTGAATCAGAGGAATTAAGCTGGAAGATAGCCAAGGACCGAAGAGAAAGTTAAGACACAATGAAGTTAATAGGCTCCCATTGGCCGCTATTGTTAGAACTGGTCTTAAAAACAAAAACAAATGCACATGCAAGTCTGGTTTCCTGTGTGGTAAGCTGAGTGCTTTACAGGGACCTCCATTATGTCATGATTCATTATTTCCTTCTCTCAGCCTAAATGGAGCCTGAAAGTAGAATTAATAGCAATAGGATCTTCATTAAAATGGCTCTTCTGAAAAGGAGCAGATGAGGATAGTGTCTTTAATGGGAGGGTTCTCATTTTAGCACTCTTTCTTTATTTATGGAGTACTGTACCTGCACAAGGCACTCTAAACATCTCCCTTTTGAAAAAGTCTGATAAAGACGAAGATAATATAGTTTAGTTGTAATTAAGTAGGCTTCTGTAGGAACAACAGTGGCAATAGACTACAAAAAGGGAAGTTTATGTTTCTCCAGACTTGTAAAGCAGTTCTGTAAAACTCAACTGAGAAGTAGATCCCTGCTATAAACGATACACGGAGCTTGAAATTATTTAGAGTTTTACATTCTGTATTAAATTCTTCTTCCCATAAGGAATGAGACATGATCTCTTCATCCGGGAGGGTTACAGTCTACATGTAATAACATTTAGGTTTTGCTTTGTAAGTCAAAGATACGGCACTCCCTACAAGTACTCCAGACCATATGGAGCACTGTCTGGTAACGATTCATACTCAGCTCTGCTTCCACTTAGGGCTCAGACCCTAGGGTGGGAGCTTCATCTGATCAACAGGATTTTCAGTTGCTTCCCATTTGGAAATTCATCAGTCAGAGGTGGAAGGCAGAAGGAGGCTGAAATCAACAGGACGTGCCACTTGCACAGCTGAGGTGTCCCTTGTTTTCCCTCTGCAGCCAGTTGACAAGAACCACTTTTTTTCAGATGGTCTTTATGTTGCACAAGCCCAAGTACTGTGCCCCCAGTTAGCCTCTTGCCAATTATAAAGGAGTAAGGGCTACTAAATGCATTTGTTTCAAAAGCCCGTCTCAGAAGATTGCCTTTCTGTATGTCACTTCTCAGAATCCAGATTTTCCATTTCTGCATTGCAGTTTCCCTAAAACAATTGCAACCTTTTTCCACATCTCTTTAAAAAGAGTGAGTCGCTATTTAACCACAATGCATTTTCCCTCATTGTTGTCTGCTTCAGTCAAGCCCGTGTTATGAAGCACTGCTGGCTTAGTATGGTAAATAAAGCAAGGTTTGGTTGCTTTTGTCCCACCAGTCATCAACCCACCTTTCAGTCCCACTCAAGCAGTTGTGAGTGAACTAAAGGATACAGAAGATTATCTTGCAAGACATTTGGCCGGCATTGCTTTCTTTTGGAAAATTAGTTTTGCTTGTTGGATGTGCCAGTCCCCTGCTCTAGGACCCATCTCTACAAGGAAATCTTTTAATTACCTCTTCCCCCCAAATGACAGCTTTCACCACTGGAGTTGAGTTCTTGGACATTAGCAATTGAATAGGAAGCCTTCATACTGTATATCATTTTAATCTTTCATGTTTAAGTAAGCCAGATGGCTTATTATTACAAGGTCTGTTTCAAAAAGGCACAAACTTTCTATCAGAGGATTTGTAAGATGATAGTAAAAAAGGGAGATTTTGCATCACACAAAATAGCCTGAATTTTAATTGCACATCATAGTTTGGCAGCAATTTTCCCGTAATTACCATTCCTGCTAAATGAATAGGTGGATTAAATGGATAACTAAAATGGCATTGAAACTTCCTAGAATGGAGATTTATCCTCTAATGTATGGAATAGCTAAGTAAAGTTGTCAGTTGCTTGGGTGTAATTCACGCAGTTTTAACGTTTTTCCTCAGCAGAGGACCTGCTTTACTAGCAGTAAAACCTTGGCTGTTATTGGTTGGGCTTTTTTGCTATTGGAGTTTTATCCCAGCATTTCAGATATGTCAGGTGTCATTTGGCATGTTACACACAGAAGCTTTTGATCGATGAAGTTGAAAAATAAAAGATGCTTTCATTTGGGCTTCGGCTGCATTCCTTCCAAACACTTAAGAATATAATTCCTTTTCTTCCTACTGAGGGTATAATCCCACAGTCATTTATCCCTATAACATAGCTCTTGTACTACTTGTACTACTGTATGTAGTCACAAAAAAGCCAAAAAGGACAGCTCAGACGCATCATGCTCCTTCTGTGCATGAGCAATGGCAACCTGGAAACCCATATGCTTTAAACACATGCAGAAACACGCTAATGTTGCCACATCAAGTGAGGAACAATTAAATCATTATTGAGACCACTGGGATGACAGAATATATTCTTGCTCAAATGCATATAGATTTTTTAAAAGCCATGTGCATTGAAAAGACAAAATAAAACCTAAAATGTGAATTCATGGAACCATATCTATTAGTCCTAACCAGATATCATGTGATGAATAATAAATGCTACTATTATTTGTCTGGTCTAACCCCTCTCTAACACTGTCTATGATCCATCCTGCATCCTTTGAATTCAAGGACAAAATTCTCTGGGCTTGATTCTCATACAAGAGCAGTGTTCAGGCCGTTCAGGCAATGCTTAGATGCCCCAAGGTCTGTTTAAATATTATTTACATCTGCGTGGCTTCTTGCCGCTGCCAAAGTGGGGTAAAGGGCATTACATGTCGAACACAATCAGGCCATTTGACAGAATGACTGTCATTGACTGTCACTGACTTTGTGATACACGGTGTGTAGAGCCAGGTATGACAGCACTACTGAGCTGTCGGTCTGAGACATTAAGTTCTTATTTCACTGGGAAGATGTGACAGTGCAGATACATTTGCACAAATGAAGTTTGTATCTTAATCATGACACCCTATAGTTAGTTGGGTGGCATTTATCCCACTTAATTTTATCTGTTTAGATACTAGGCTAAACCAGCTGTGTGGACACTCGCTAGAGTAAACAGAGGGATTTGTGCCTCAAGTCTTGATTGTAGACATCAGTTTTAGGATATGATGAATCGTCCTAGGGTGGATGCTGACTATAGAGGCTGTCTAAATGATTGCCTCAAACTAGTTTCCTATGCCTTAAGTAGCCAAAACAGGCAAGAAAGTCAGATATATGTCATATCAGGTGTGTTATTTTAGATCTCCAAAGGGCTTGGAGTTTTGTACTCCTTCTACGACTAACTACAATCAGTTCATGAAGAAATACATATTCTTCTCTCTCAGCTGAAAGTTAGTGATCATTAAAAAGGGTAACTATCCTTCATTTACAGTAAGACTATAGTCATATTACTTGTGCTATCTGAATATATGCCATTCAGCATCTCTGTTTTACTTAGGGGAAAGGGGGAAAGGGGAGTTAGCAGAAAAAGCCAGGCACAGTTAAAACGGTTTACTGAAAGAGCAGAGATTTTAGCAGGGCTTCTGAAGGACTCAGTGTTGCTTGTCTACCACCTCCTAATAATTTTGGAGTGTCTGGACTAATTTAAAGCCTATTTGACAGAGCAGGAGATAGCAGCATCAGAGATATTGTGTCGCTGTCGGTGCCACAGAAGTTGGTGACCAGGCAGAGGACAGAAAATTAAATCAGCAGCCCCCTGGAGAGCAAGGCTGGAGGGGGAGTTCAGCAACAGCTGAACATGGCCAGAGGGCTGGTGAGTGCAGGGGCACCCCTGGGCCACGCAGCACAGAGCAGGGACCTGCCTTACCCAGCTGGGACCTATCAAGCTTGCAAGGAGCTGAGGAAACCCCATGCCAGGCTGGGACTCAGTCTGTGCCTCAGAGCAAACCCTCGCCCTCTGCCACCATCAGCATCGCTCGTCAGTACCTGGAGAAACGGGTGCTCTGGATAATCCCACGCTAAGTTCCAGGGAAACAAGCCCAGGATGGACATCACGGTACCTAAGGCATGGCAGAAATAAAGCAAAACAAACTAGCTGTCCTCCTTTATTTTATGCAAAGCAGTCCATAAAGTCATTAAAAAAACTGGACTGCCAGTACCTTTTTTTTTCCCAATTACAAACAGTTATTAATGTAACACATCATACCCAACATTAACAAATTGCCTGAGCCACTGATCTGAGGCGGTGGTTGTAGTCTAGCAGTTCAGGCTGTAGCTTTCTAAGGACCCATACTGCTTGAAAAATAATTGATCACAGAAGTGGCTTAAACAGTCAAAAGCTTAATGTAAATGTTGGCAAGCCATCCAAAAAGTGAAAGAAAGAACTTTTATGAATGTGTTTGAAATGATGTAGTTAATACTCTCAGCTGCCCAAGCCTTATTGTCTTAAGAAGTTTAAGTGGTCCTGAAGTCTATTATCCGTATTAACAAAGAGTTTATATCACTCCCAGAGACAGCGCTTTCCAAGTGAGATAGAGCACTGTAAAGTGAAGCCTATTACTGTACCTCTGGGAACAATGACACTATCAGAGATTTCAGCTCCAGCTTTCTGCTCTTTCCAGACAGGAGCGCTGGCTTTAACACAATTGTGTCATTGAAGAGGCAAAGCTCTCTTAAGCTAACAAATCTGGGAGCAGCCGCTTCCCACCCCTATCTAGCATTGTCACGACACAAACAGTGATGGTGCAGATTAGCTGCTCCCCACCAGTCACGCTTTCCTGGTGTGCCATCCGCTGCCCGTGCGACAGGGATGCCGCAAGCGCGTGGAGTCACTGCTCTTGTAAATACGCTGGGTAAAGTGGGAGGGGGGTGCCTTCTTTTTAGCAAACATTAAAAATATAATCTAAAATACTCGCTAGACCTGACTTAGGATGTAAGTCTATCTGGGACTTATCCTGCAAGCCTCAATGGAGAAAACAAAAACAATAAAAAACCCCAAACATGCCTCATTTTTGAAACCCTCTACAAAGTATGTGAGATTTTTGCAAACAGGCTGATTTTCTGGATCCACTGACACACTGGATCTGCTTGCGGGACCAGGGCTTAAGTGTGTATACAGATTATGTGGCATTTGGAAACTGATACAGTTAATGAGTGCAATTCCTCTACTGCAGTGCAGTTATGCCAGAAGTAACCCTGTTATGTGGTTATGCTGGTAAAAAGTCCTGTAATAACAAGATGTGAAAATTTAGGACACTCTTCAAAGGAGCAGAACAATTAGAATTTGAGCCTTTTAGGGCTAGAAATACATATGGTTTGCAAATCTGAGAGTCCACGATTTTTTGAAAATACCTATTAAAATTTTTTTGTTAAAACCAACTAAATATCCCCCTGCTGTATTTGCAGTCCAAAAATCCTTCTGTCCAAGTGTTTTAAACTGCCAGCCATCACAAGGCTCATTGAGTGCCATCCACACAAAATCTATAGTAATTGCAACCCTCTGTCAGTGCATGGGAGCCAAAGAGTGAAATTAACTGGTGGTGACCAGAAACAAAATGAAGTTCACCAATGCGTAATATTTTCATTGTCCAATCAGAAAGACAGGAAATTACAAATGTACAGCACACAGTGAGAAAGAACTAAATCTGATTTTTAAAAAATTATTTCACTTCTGATACTCTAAGGAATTGACAGTGGTTTAGGTGAAAGAACTTGAGGAGTTTTCTTTCTTTCAGGCACATATGTTTTCTTCAATAAAATAATTTCTTTTCTATTTTCTCCTTTAAAAAAAACTATATCCGACCCTTCCTACATGTGTGAATAGAGTACAAATTGGCACACAAGCCAGGAATCTCTCTTAAATGGAATAATTATCATTGAATGTGACTGTAAAGGAAGATAACGGGCAAAACAAGTTGTTGTAACAAATTATGTGTAAGTACCTGCGAGGAGCATGTGCCTAACCCATTACAAAGCTAGAAATATGTGCCAAGAGATCTGCTTTTATCCGCATTTTTCTCTCAACCTCAGAGAAAAAAAATCTCCGCTCAGAGTGAATTGTGAATTAAGACGACAAGAAAGGCTCCCATAGAGCACGTAATTTTGGCAACGTCCTTCCCAGGAACTCAAAAGTTAGCGACACAAAGCCTGGATGCCCAATGCTGGCTCCTCATGTCTGCCTGTCCCCCAGCAAAGTTTTCCAAGGATTCCTTCTACCTCTAACTAGCAGACATGGATAAGAGAATGACATACTGCCAAAGCAAATGAGGAGTGCTCAGGCTCTCTCGATGCGTCGTGGTCCTCATGGTCTTTGTAAGCGCAGCACAAAAAGACGAACGAACCCTCTGTCTGCTGGCTACAAAAGGCAGCCAGAGTCACAGACCCTCACCAGCCACCGGCGTGGAGACGAGCAGCTAAAGCGCTCTGAGGTCGGCGGCGTGCATTTCGTGTGCCAAACGGCGGGTAGATGAGGCTCCCAGCAAAGCAGCCCAGAGTTTGACAGAAAAATGAATTCTTTCTGTGGAAATCGGTGCGGCCTGGGCTATTAAGGGACAAGTTAAATAAATCTTTCAAAGGCACACTGTTGAAGTTACTTTTTCAGCAACCAACCTTCGTGGAAATCCCACACCAAGCCCCATCTATCTTGATAATGCGGAGTATCTACAGCTGAAAGCAGTTTAACAACTGCAAAACAACTGGTTGCTGAAGGGGAAAAAAAACTGTAATAAAAATAAAGGAGGCTTTAGGGAACAGAAATCATTTTCAAACATTGTAATAGTTAAACCATTTTAACCTTACATCCATTACTTGCAAACAAATGTGACATTATGAATCAATTGCAGTTATGTTGTTAATAGACTTTATTAATACCAAGGAAAAATAATATACAGAGTATCCTCAATGGATGTATAACTACCCTCTCAAATGGAGTTTCCTGATATTTTAAATGAATGGTGGGGTTTATTTTGGCAGCAGCATCACATAACTAATGTTTCATATTACACACAAAAATGATTTTGGTGCCATTCTTTAAATGAAATGTTTCATTTCAATAAAAGCTTGTAATTGTAACACTTAAATGCTATCATTAATAGCAAAAAGAAAGTTCTCCCAGCAACATTAAAGAGTGAACTTCCCCGCTCTTTCCTCTATTACAGCCAATGTCTTTTTATTGTCTGTTTTCATCTCCATTTTACTTTATCTGCCAAACTACTTTGCATTTCAAGACATTTCCACTCACCTTGAGTTCTTGGTTCAAAAAGAAACAATAAAGTTTAATCTTTTCACTTGACAATGATGTATGGGTCTGCTGAAAAACACTTTTCAGGTATTATCATTAAAAAGTCTCTCTTTTTTTAGTTTCTCTTCAACTCTTGATACACAGAGAAATACAAGATGTCACGCATGCGAGGGCTTTTATCAAAGCTTCTAATAATACCACTTAATTAGAAACCAAAGCCTGCTAATGTTCCTTCTGAGAGCTCCTCAGAGTAGTCTTTCCCTAGCTTTAGTCATTCCTCTTCAACTAAACATTGTCTAATGACTTTATTAGTGATTTCAAAGGCTAGCAAAGGCTACCACTCCGCTCTTTTCTTTCCAGATTACATCTTGCTGGTCAGGGAATTTGCTGAGCTCTACCATCACGCAACTGGTTTGAATTAGGATTTTTTTTTCCCCCTCTCTTGCAGTTAGCTACTTATTAGCATTTGTCAAAACAAAGGGAAAATGCAGCCTCTGAATGTTTAATATTGTTCAGCATTCTCTGAGAAACACAGTCAGACAGTGAAAATACACCAATTGTTCCCTTCGCTGGAACGTACAGTACTGCTGAAACCCCGCTGGGGTTACTTAGACTAAATGCCTTAACTTAATCAGACTGATCACATAACTGTGTTAAAGTTATTTAACTTTTTGTATTTTTATAAAAGCTTTGGAAAGAATTTTTAAAATGTATGATTCGTTATGCAGGAGCCATTCACGAACCCGCCAGCCAACGCAAACAGACTGCCTCACCAAATAAATGAAAACTGCCTGACTGATAATAAAAAGGTTTGGGTGGTATTTTTTTTTTCCCTGAGAAAGCTGGCGCTTAAATATATAATGTTACCAATTCTATTTCCAGGTATTTACCAAATCTGGGCGCATCTATTAACAAGAAGGAAAATGTCATTTCTGCTGAAGGCTCTCAGACTAACATCCAGCTACGCAAAACTAAAATACTTGAAGGATGAGAGCTTGGTTTCCAAAGCAGATTAATTTTCTTAAGAACATAAAGACGACTGCACTCATTCAGTTGATTACACTAAAAGTTGCTGGTTTATCCTAAACAGAAAGGTGGAGTCGAGAAAGAGGGACTGTGGAGGAAGATACATTAACTGTATTAAAAAGTAGATTTTGCTTTTACAACCTCTCGAGTGTAAGCCATGGATTTATCATTTCAGCTGAATGGTACATTCCATTCTGCACAGCGCTGGAGCTGAACTCCCTCTCTCTCACTCATTTACTATTCAGAAACACTTAAGAAATTATTACCACATGTCCAGGAGTCACTCATGATGATGACCACTAATGCCATTCCTCTTGTTACAGTATTAACTCAAAATATACCACTGTTGTCTTTGATTAGCACGAGCAAAGCTAAGAACAAAGACATACCACTGACATAATGACAGTTTTATGGCTCCCGTCTGAAAAAAACTGTGCTCATTAGCATTCAAAATATAAAACACTCTCTTCAATACTTCAGCGCAAAACGACGTAATCTTCTTTTTGCTGAGAAACCTCAAAACCACTGACAAGTTACTTATTTCCTGCAACACACATCTGGGGTACTTGCTAAATATGGAAATTAAAATATCAGGTAAGCTGGGCCAAACAAATACTACTCCTGCAGGCTCCGAACAAACCCTTTCTTCTGGACCGACCGTCTCCCCAAAGCGACCGTCACACAAAGATATTCAAGCAGCCTTGCTGCAAAGTGTCTACAGGTGTCTGCAGGAACCAGCCCCTTGTAAACTCAAACCCACCGGGCCCACTTGGAAGCGGAACAGCCTTTTGGCTACTTAACGTGTGTTACAAAACAGGACACATTAAGTTAACTTCTGAAAAGTCTTCCCCTCCTTCCCCCACCTCTGGAAGAAGAATCCTTACAGATTTCCCACCGGGTCCCTCTAAAGTCCAAATCAATAACCTACTTATAAAATGTTTCCTTTAAGCATGACAGAAGCTGCTATTTATTAGCTCTTCACTGTTTAAGCTAATGAGATATAAGCACATCTGCAATAATTAAAATAACATGCACCTCGTTGATATTAATTAGCTGACTGGACTCCCATCCAGAGATACCTAGCTCCCTTCTTTTTTCCTTTGCTCTATGAAGAGATGGACCAGAAGGGTGGGAAGATCAAATTACAGAGTCTAGGGCCCGTAGCCAAGAATATTCGATTTCTGGTCCCCAGATGTTGCTATCCAGGGAGCCCTATCTCCTTGCTGCCACACGCAGACATCTCCCACAGTTGTCCTAGGGAGTTATGTGCATGCAACAGCAAAGTTCGGTGGGGCCTGGAGTCTGCTAGTGAAAACATCAGCGTGAATGTAGCACCATCGATCTTCAGTGCCACAGTGGTTCATCACATAGCCCACATAGGGCTGTAAGGATCAAAACAAACATATTGAGTCACATGTAGAAATAAACAGAAAGAGAGGGCAGCCACCAGAAAAGAGATTTTACATGTTCCCTACAGTTAATGCCAACAAGAAGTAAGCCTCATTTTGCACTTTTCTGTGCTCGCAAATTGAAGATGTACTGCATGCAAAACCTCTGCAAGTGAAACTGCCTGATGCTTGAGTAAAGCAATGTTGCGCTTGACCTCTCCTGCCAGTCCCACCACAGAGGCAATCAGCCACTGCCAGATAAAATCACTGCTGTCAGTGAAGTAAGCCAAAATCTCTTCAATCACTTGTGTGCTCTGCCTTCAAGTGAAGGAAGCCAGCAGAGAGTGCACTAACTGCTATCCTCAATAAACTAAACAAGAACAAAACTCCTCTATGGATGAGTTTGTAGGGGTGAGAATCTGGGAAAAGACTGGTGAGGTGGTGTGGTGGTGACGGTCGCAGTTGGGCGAGCGCTTGGTACAGGAGTCGCAGACCCTGGGGGTCCTGCTCTCAGGGTCCTGCTCTCTGAGCTCTTGGGCAAAACATGGGATTATGGAGCTTCCTCACCCCTGTGGGGCAGGAGGGGCTGCTTCTGCTAAGAGCTATTGGGAATGCTGTGTAAATGCAGAGTTGAGAGCACTTTTCACGGGGACCCATTTTGCCTCATCAGGTAGATAGTGAGCAGAACAGCTGCTGGAGAGGGGGGGGAGAATGGGAGGGGAAACTCTTCTGGAGGAACAAGGATCCAGAGGGGCTTCTCTTTCCAGTAAAACCACAGGCAGAAACGAAGGCAGACTGTGTGAAGCAAAGCAAGGCACACCAGCTTGCTCCAGCAGATCTGCTTTAGGTCTTGCCATGGGAGGGAAAAGGGCAAGGCTCCCTCCAAACACCTTCAGAAGAGCATCAGCCACCCTCTGCAGCCAGGCACCACCACAGCAGCCCATGGCACACAGCCGGGGTGTGAACAGGAGGCATCCCATGGGAAAGCAGAAAAGTGCTGAGGTTCTCCGGCGCATCTGGGCAAGTAGGCAGCACCCTGACAGCTCAGAGAAACAAAGTACCTCTGCCCCTCGTTGTACCTACCCAGTCTGAATAAGCCTGGATGTTGTTCTGACAGAGACTGCCCAGAGCCTGCTGCTCTGCTCCTTTCCCTGGCAGGAGTGAGCTCTGTTTGGGGATATATCTACAAGAATTTTTAAAATAACATTCTGCTTATGAATAAAACCAGTGAGGAGTCCACAGTCAGAGGAATCAATAACCTAATTAGTAATTAGTGCTAATTAGAGATTTATTAGTTCAAGCTACTCATAAATGTTCAAGTAATGCAAAGCCACTCATGAGAATACCAATACAGCATTTAGTTAAAACAAAATACCATGTGTACTGCTCCCCAGGATTTGAGCTTTCATTACCACAGGCTCCAATCTTTCTTCCAAACAGAAAAGACACTAATGAATGGTATACAGATTGTGTGTAAGAAGAACATCAGTTTTTATTCAGCAAGATGAGAGGGACTTAAACCAGAATTAAAGATAAATTACATGCGAGGGATCAAGTTTTGCTCTCATTTACACTGATGTAAATCTGGAGTTGCTCTGTTAACTTCAGTTGTGTTGATTTCGATGATTGCATATTTATATTAATGATACTGAACGAATACTAAAAGCAGTGGGGGAAAAAAAAGACCAACATTTTTTCTTTAGCAGACTGTAAGTGTCATCTGCTGCCTGGAGTTTAACAGAGATCAATTACTGAAATTTTGTAGTTGAAATGTTTGCATATGTCAGTTGTAATGAGTCCAACAACTTGGTTTTAAATGTACAGAACCATTTACAATGTTCCAGTTCAGTGTACAGACATATTATCTTATATGTCCAATTTTGCTAGAAAATGGTACACTTTGAGACACCCAAAATCTTCTGCACCTGATATTATTGGAATATCTGTGGAGGCAGCAATTACAGTTCTTTGAAAGATAGCTCCTGAGAAAGCCAAAAAAAAAGGCAAAAGAAATCTCAAAATAAATCAGTAGCCAAAAATAACGTCCAGCAGAAACAAAAGTAAAACCAGGAAGATAAAACCAGAATCAAAACAATGAACACTTCAATCAAATCAAGAAGTTGAACATTGACACTGGCATGCAGAGGGATGCTATTGACACTGGATGAGATCCTGGGCTTGCAGACCTGGTAGGACGGACACCAAGCCCTCCGTTGCGATTTCCCGACTCCAGCGCTGGTTGAGCTGCAGGAGAAGATGCAGCTGCCGGCAGGTAGGCTCTCTGCCCTACACATGCTGCGCTGCACTAGCCTGCCCATGCGGATGTCTCAGCTACCCTCGTGCAGCTCAGATGTCCCCGGGTGCTACACGTGGGCAGCTGAGTCCCCCGAGGGAGATCATCTAGCACTTCCCTGAAAGAGGTGCCCCTCTGGGAGACCAAGGTGGGGCTGGAGCGTGCTTGAGAAGCTGGGACGCTGCTGGTCCCACAGTGACGTGAGGTTGAGTCTATTTAAGCAAGACCCCCACATGGACATAGGTCTGTCCCCATCTCTGACACGTGATTTCACTGGCTGCAGTTGGTTGCATGCGTGCTTTCCACGTGGTTCAAGCTCTCTCAGGGAGACTTTATCTCGAAGAGAGACCGTGGCAGTCAAATCAGTATCTGGGCTACCTGCTGTGTTCTTAGCCATCCAGCAAATTCACACAACTCTGTATGCAAACACTGGGAAACAGTAGCTCCAATGTCTTGTGAACCCACTTCTCTTCAATTTTCAGTAATGCAGATCATCGCTAATTGGCGTCCCTCTGCCAAAGGCAGCAGTTGCTTACCAGCAACGTTAGGATAGTACTTTGAGAGGAGGCTAATGATCCTCAGTGCCACGATGCACCTGAACTATAGAGGAAAAGCAGACCCACAGTCATCAGGTTGCTTTAGATACAGATTTGGGGACCCCACAATTTCCCCAGGCACTGTTCCAGCAACCCGAAGCACCATCCCTCAACCTGCTCAGCCCAGCAAGGAGGCTCAAGCAGCTTTCCCCCATTGCCCCAGTCATTGCTTGAGAGGAGCAGAAGCTGTTGCCAGGCAGGGATATGTCCTTCCCAGCACCCCTCTGCCTCTACCAGCACCTTAGAGGCAGCAGCAGTCCCATGCACCTACATAGAATCATAGAATCACATCTCCAGACTGGGCTGCCAGCAGGCACTGCAGAGCATCCCCCCACGTGCCCTCCATCTCCTCCGCAGAGCAATCCCCCACAAGCTAGGTTCAACCCACAGGCCGCCAGGGTGCCCCAGATTTTTTTTGGAGTATCCAGATACCTAACCACAGACAGCCTGTGGGATTGCTGGCATGAGATTTCAGTGTGAGTTAAGTGGCTAGATATTTTTGAAAGCCCCGCTAGATCAGCCTCCTTAGGCTAGGAGATACCGTTAAAACCCTGTCCCATGTGACTAGCAGCTGTGCGTGAAACATCAGCAAATGTTGTGGGGCCCATCCGTGGTGGGCAGAGCTCACTTTGGAAATCATTGAAGTTGGTGTCCTTATGAACACTCAGAGGGAGTAAATCTGTTGCCACTAACATTCCAGCTTGCTGCTCTGCTTGTTTCATTAATCCCTATGCAGAACTGTGCATAAGATTTGGGATGTGTAGCTTTTAGCAATCTGCTTTTTTATGCTCTGATCTACTCTTGTGCTTAGATACCACAGCAATGGGCTACTTAAATAGAATAGCTTGAATTCTTTGTTCTTTTGAATCCCTTCTCCATATATAATGCAATTAAGTGTGTTGTTAAGGCAGTCCAGATGGGCACTGTGTTATCCTCTGATATACTCAAATATCAAAATGTTAATGATAGTATAACATTTCATTTGGTTTGCTTTTCCCGATTTCCTACTAACAACAGATTCTGAAGTTAAAAAGACTAAAAGAGAAGAAAAAAATTCTTACTTACAGAAGTTACAGTTATTTGAAGGATTTGATCAAAATACAGTTAAGTAAATAAAAGCTCAGCTTCTACCTGCCTCCTCTTCTGGCCAGTCCACAGGAGACATGAGCTTTACTGTTCCCAGGTCCATGGGCAAGAATATTGCCTGAAGCTGTGGAGGTTTTTGACTTCCAACAGAGGAGAATGCTAACTCATTAGGCAAATGTTGGCTGGATTCATTGCCTTCTTTGTATGCATGTACCTGAGGAAGGAATTTGGCATCTTATGTTTAGCTGGATGAAAATTGCTCTTTCCCTGAAAGCTTTTGTTTTTTGACATGTGAACTGTTGAGTATGTGATATCCTTAAGGAATTTTAATTATTTTTTATTATGGAAGTGCAGTCTTCTTTGCAGTAGGAGACAGTTCCTGCCTCAAAACCCATACAATCTAAATATGTAAAACAAGAAGAATCACTAAATGATGGCTGAACTACAATCAGGCCTTGACCCAGTGTTGAAGTTCCCTTTCCTGCTTCTCCCCTTGTTTGAACAAGTTGGTTTGGATGTGATTCAGCTCAACTACCTAAATTCAGCAATTCAGCTCACATTAAAGTAGACACCCATCTTAGAGCAGCTGAACAACACTAAAGGCTCCACCGATGGGAGCTCCGTTATATAGTTTCCCAGCCAGGAAAATACATGCATCAGCTAAACATAGCACACCACAGTCTCCCTCCTCTGCAGAAGGCACCGGGGGAACCCAGCCTACCCCATGCGTGGGAGCCACAGCCACTGTCTGGTGCACCTACCAAAGACTACAGACATACACAAGAGGGAGATAATTTAGAGCAGGAACGTGATTTAAGCAGGCTGAATCACCTGCTGGAGAACTCTAGCTGTCCATCCTGCATGGCAGAGAGGCAGATCCCTCAAATTATGTGGTGTCAATACCTCCTGACAGACGGTTTTCTCTTTTTTTTTTTTGTTTTTTTTTTTTTTTGTAAGTACTGCCAGTGCTGTCATTGACCTACAGGAACTGCAGGAAAATTCCTGTCTTTACCCATGTTGCACCACAAATAGGAACGACCCAGTGGCGATCTAGCTCCATCTGAAAGATAAAGCAGTCACAAATTTAAGCCCTCAGTATTATCGTTCACAGTTTTTTTTACCCCAGGAAGGAGCACACAGCCCTGCTCAAGTCAGCATCAAAATCAGCACTGCAGAAAAACTTTTCATTCCCACATCGGACACCAGGCGACTGCACAAAGAACAGGAAGGTCCTTGGATAAACCTGGATAAAACGTGGGCCCCAGCCCACATCCCCGGCTTGCAGCTCCGCTTCAGTCCCAGCTGTTACAACGAGAAGACGAAGCAAGCAAGCTGTTTCCAAGCCTAATGCCAGTTTCTCCCGCTCATGTGAAGAAGTCTGCTTTACCCCCACCATTTTCGAGGCTCGAGGGACCAGCCAGGAGACGGCTCCAGCAGCCCCCGGCTGCCCCGCATCCTCCGGCTCCCACCACCAGCCTGGCTCATCCCGCAAATCCTCTCCTCCGGGTTAGCCGACCGGTTCTCCCCATCGCCAGCCAGGGCAATGCCCAGTGGGTGCAATTAAGCCGAGCCACACCGGCCCCCACCGCCCGCAGCCTTCCCCCACCGCCCCCCGTGGGGATGGGGGTCCCCGGGGAGGCAGCCGTGCCGCCCCTCGCCCTCTCGCCCAAGCCAGGCAGCACCGGGAGAGAAAACTCGGCGTGTGGAAGGCTTGTCCGTCCGTCCGTCCATCTGTCCGGCCGGCCGGCCGCTCCTGTTGCCGGGTGACCGTGCCCCCTTGCCTTCCTCCCCCTCGCTCCCTGCTTTCGGAGCTGACGAGGGCTGCAGCGCAAATTTGTTGTTGACAGTGCCGGTGGCATTTCAAAACGTTTAGCAAGCAAACGCGTTCGCTCAGCCTCCCTTTTCCTTCCGAGCATCATTTTTAAATATGAGCGTAGATGTAATGTGCAGATACATTAACAGAAAGCCTTACACACAGGAGGCTGGTGTGCATAATAAAAATCCCGTCGGAAAGTGCCTAACGTGCAAGTTCACTTGCCGCTTTTTCTGTTAAATTACCGAGTTGTTTGACCTCTTTCTTCTTTCTCCCACCCAACCCCCACTTTCAAAATACCAAAAGCAATTAGAGCACATTACAGGCTAAATCACTTGTTAAATTTCAGTTTTTAAGTCAAAGCCAATTCTGAATTATTGCGAGCAAAAAAGTACCTTAATTGCAGTAAAGCTTAGGGCACTTAACTGGTCCTAGCTGCCAGATTTCAGGAGGATTATTGCTATTATAAAACAGAGCAGCAATACAGCAAGGCAAGACACCGATAACTTCCCAAGTGGGATGTGAAAAGAAATGGATTTTTCCAACAGTTGAAATAGAGAATATGATGCTATACTACATTTATAATGATTGGTAAATCAAACTATGCATTTAACTCTCTGAGTAGATTTCAGGTGGGCACAGAAATTCACTTCAGGTTATTCTCCTCTTCCCTCCAAATGAATTAACAGCCTGAGGGGAAATCCTCTACCTGTCTGACACTAATGCAGACTTTCCTAACTAATACTTTTCACCTGTGACAGTCACAGGTCAATCCCAGTGCTTGGCACCTGGGATAGAGATGGGAGTAAACCAACATTTTCACCGTGGGAGAATAAATAAGTCTGTTGCTGTGATCACTCCTCATGTTTTGCGTGGCAGAAAGCCTTTTTGCCTTTAGATATTAGCTAAGGGGCTATTAAGTAAACAATAAAAAAAAGTGTTGTCTTCTTTCTGCCCTGCTAAGTGAGGGTGGTGACTCTAGCATTGTAGCTGGAGCCAAGTCTCAGGTGAATTTTAATCCTTCATTATTCAGGACATACTGTTTTTTCCCTTTCCCTCTAAAATGACAGTCATGCTGTTAAGCATAATAATTGTTCATGAGTGAGCACCGCTTTTTGTCCCTCTTGATTTTGCCTCTAAGGCAGGCTTCTTACTCAGCAGAGGTCAAGGGTCACCTGCTAAATCATGCATACCCACAATCCCTTGTGAATTATGCAGTTGACAAACTGCCGCTAATGATTAGTACAACCTGCATTAAAACCCTGGCACTAAATTGATATTACTTGAGTGATGGATTACACCTCTAATGAGCGGATTATTGCCACAAGTGACCTTGTCGGCTGAAAGAGTGTTTCAATATAACTAACATCTCTCACATTCTTGTGTCAGAACGGTTCTAAAAAAATATTCTCTCTCCTTTTTGATTTTTTTTTTTATTCCAACATTGCTTTCTAGTCCCTCAAACAAGTGGGTAATCTGTACACAGTACCTCTAATGGGATTAGTCATTAGACTGCACCCCAATTAGTACAGCCTCGTGCCTCTGAAATATTCAAAGCACAGAAAGGTGATTTTTTTCTGATGAAAACTGCCATTTTTATTTTGCTCCCTGTTCTTCAGAGCATTGAAGTTCACCTGCAAGCACCTTGCCTTGCTGCTGAGGCGATAACACGGCCCCAAGATACGAGTGGATTTGTTGCCGGTTTATGAAGAAAAAGATGAAATGATGGCTGTGAACTTCAGTGGTCTGTCAGAGAAAGTCATTGCCGCTTAATCATATCGATGGGACAGAACATGGCCAGAGCATCTTCTTTATCAAAACACTCAGCCAGAGTAGATGACCTGCACCGCTCGATCACGCAGGGTCAAACCCCGAGCACTTCGGAGCAGGGAGCTTGTGTTTTGTACGTGCCTGTGAGCACTGGAGAACCACATCCAGCTACCCCAGTGTTTTGTAGGACGCGGTTCAGACAGCAGCGTCGCGGCTCGCCAGCATCCAAGTGGCAGTTAATTCACCAGGAGGGAGGAAACACTTTTTACTAAGTGTTCCACCAAATAAGAAAACGCTCCTGCAAAGGGGCTGTGCCTCAGCCGAAGCCGCGGTCTGTCTGTGGAGTTAATAGACCCCTCGTGGAGCCTCCTCACTCCTTTGTCTGGACACAGTTAGTGGTATATTCACAACTGCCTGTCACGCTACACAAGTGCAGATGAGGCTGGGGGGGACCATATATTGATGGAATTAATTGAGCATAAGCCATGCTGACTGGCGGGGAAAATCACATGAGAGAAACAAAACGCACGTGCCTCACCAGTTCTGTGCTCTAACAAAGAATGAGCAGCTACAAACAAATAAAAATCGTGGTGGAGGATGTCAGCACGAGCTCTTTATTATCAGTGGCATTTCATTCCCCGAGGGACCTGCACACCCCTCAAAAGCAAGGCTCATTCCCCCAAAGTCAGCCGCGTTATACCAGAGAAAATCCAGTTTAAATAAATGCAATATTAAGTCCTGTGACAGCCTCTGACAGGGTCAGATCCAATCTCCTGGTCCATATTGCTTCCCTCTGACCGCAGCCTCTGCCTTCCCTGCTCCTCCCCTCCTCCACCCCACATGCTATCTAATACGTTTGATGTTCTGCAAAATGAGGAAAAACCCTAGCGCTATAGCTATAATGAGAATGTGTTCTCGGGATGCCCATTAATTAATCCTGGGAGACCTCTGCTCCCCTGTGCCGTACTGTTAAAGCTACAGGCAGCTCAGATGCTCTTTCTCAGGGATGCAGCAGAGGTGGAGAGGAGGGTTTGCCGGGCGCTCCGAGGCGATGGCTCTGCACACCCTGCTCCCCTCTGCCCACCCGAGACCTCACCTGGGCGCTTCCAGCCCGTGCTCGCTTCATCGGCCGTTGGACCTGGCGGCATAACGGCAGCGGTGGCTACTTCTCTCTTCCATCACAGGGTGTGAGAGGGGGAAAGGTATGACGGGTTGGCATTGAGATGTTACACTGAACGTCAAGGTTGGACAGATCACCCCACGCACATGATAGCTGGCCCAAAAATAGCAAAGGTACCTAATGAGCCTCCTCTTCCCTCGCTTCGGCAGGTGTTCATGTTGCAGGCAAGGCCAGCAATCTTAAGTTACAGAGGCCTCTCTGCTTGCCTTTTTTTTTTTTTTTAATATTCCCAGCTCCCAGGTATGCTCTGGGACAGCTCTACAAAAAGAGAAAAAAAAAGTCACGGTTGAAGCTGACAGATACATTCATCCTAATATTGCCACTGAGAACCTGGCAGGCAAAGGGGGAAAAAGAATATTAAAAAAAAATAATAAATCTCCAGCAAAGAAATTGCCAAGTGCTGCACGACACCCAGCTTTATTTCCTAATGTTCATAGGAGAAGTTAGCAAAACAACACAGAAATATCCTGTCACCCCCTCTGCAGTGATTACACCATTTACAGTAGCTATGAGAAGTATCCACAGACAGCAACAGGATTTGCAAGGATGCCAAGAATAAGACAACTCTGTCACCTTAGGCTGGCGTCAGTGACATCAAATGTAAAGTGGCTGTCATGTGCTTCAGGAACCTCATGCATGATCAGTCTTCTGGCGGGTGCAGGGAGGGCAGTGCTGCAGGCTCCGCAACCATTCAAGGCAATGCAGCGGCAGGTGAAGAGGCGTCAGGAGAGCCCACCTTCCCTGCGGTGCCACCTTCGCAAAATACAGTGGGTCAGCTTGCCTCTTGCCCGACTAAACTGCCCTTCATCTCTCCACCTGCAAAATAATCCTTCACTGTTCATAAGCGTAGACCTAAAAATATCCTGCTCTCAGGGCCAAGAGACCATTGTGGACAATGTTGATGAGAAAATTCACACTCTTTTCAAGCGTGAGATACGTATGAGAATGGCGTCCTCTGCTTCTCTCTCTCTGCTGCCTGGTGTGAAGCCTGAATGCATTCCAAAATTATAAAGAAAACATATACAGACTTTTTTCTTCTTCTTCTCTCCAGCTCTTTTCCATTCAGAGTCAGCAGGGAATGGACTTTGTTTGTACTTATTTATAATTGCGGTATATTGAGGAATGTTCAGAGAGATGTGTTTCACATCTTGCCTCAGAAATCCATGCCTATTTTGATCTTTTCAAGTGCAGTATCATATACGTCTCTGGTTGCTTAGAAAGATTTGTATCTCGCACATGAGGTCTGTATTGGAGGACAGCAGATTTGTTTTCCTGCAGAATTCAAGTGTTGTGGGTCGGAAGAAGAAAATTTTGGCTATACTGCTCCTTCCAGTAAATTAGTCATTGCCTGGTTTTTGTTTGTTTGAAGATGTGGCCCAACACCTGCTATGTCCTATTATGTTAAATAGCTTGCTAGAGTAATTTGGTTTTGGCAGCAGCTTGCAGAGATGGGTGTTGTGTGCTGAAACAATTGTGCCGCCCACTTAGCACATATTGCCCTAATATTTTTATAGCTATGTACACAGAGGAGGGCTACTCAAATATTTTCCGCAGAAAAACAGTTTACTGACGGTTTCCATAAAATGCTGCTTCTTTCCAAGGAAAATTCTACTACTGGCTGAGAAACTAAACAACTGAAAACTAGTGGGCTTTTAGTCTTGGGGCAATAACCAAAAAAATGTTAATTAAAAAAATGTAAAAATGGCAATTCAGAAAGCAGAACAGCTTTTCCTGCAGGAAAGCGTTATAAAACAGTCAGTGCTTTAGAAGATGGGTAGTTTTTATGCTCCTCTTTTATGTACAGGGCTTTTCATCTGACCTACTTGACACATAATGTGTGGTAGGCAAAAACCTACCATGATGCAATCAAGAGAAGACACCGTGGCACAACAAATACACAAATATTTGAAAGATCAGTCACCAGTCAGAGAGAGGAATTACAATATTACCTTTACTAACTCTTCCATTGTCAGTCTCAGATATGGGGAGTCTTTCTGGAGGTACCTTTCCTGGAGTCATTTCAATAAATAGACAGTCCTTGCTTCTACTTTAAAAATAATAAAAGGTTGCAAACTCTCTTAGTCGTGGAGCAAAGATTACTAATGGGCACTAAAGGCTTTAAAAAACATCAGGCAAATAAAGAAAATTAGGAACATACTCTTTTTATGTATTCCCTCATTTTTAAGACAATTTCTAACAAGAAATTAGGAGAAATGTAACACAATTTTTCTCACTGACTTGAGCTGGCAATTCTGGAACTATTTAATGTGATAAAAAGTAATAGAAGAAGGCCTAGTTTGCTGAAGCTAAGAAATGTCTTAGCTTCTCTTACATCGAATTCATTTGCTTAATTTCCCATGGCTGTAGAAGCAGTAGTGTTTGAGGCGCTTTGAATTAAGTATGGAGATTCAAGCCAAGAAATCATAAAAACCATGAATCACTGTGGTTATGTTTGAATCCAACAGGTTGGGGCATAGTTTTCTAAGTAACCCTATTACACTAAGAATATACTAAAAATGCACACTGAAATCCTGCACTGGCAGAGAAATTAGATGACTAGGTCTTTTCCATCTACACTTTCTCCAGTTCCAGATTTCTGTGGTTTTATGATTACAAATTATTCTAGGAATCTTTTTTCCTATAACAATGAACATACTTGTTCTCTGTTTTAATCACTGCGAGACACAACAAGGCTAATATTGTCAAATATTGAGTAATTGAAACACTTGGCCTTCAATCGTGGTGATATCCCAAGAGATTACCCCTCCTGCTGGGCTGTATCACTTAGACTACATAGTTCCTATACGCTTTTCGTCTTTTGGAAGAACAGAGTAAAATACTAGCTAAAGGAAGAAAACGGGGAGTGAAACTGTACGGCCTTTTTTTCCTGAGCTTTTAAATTTTTCAATTGTCTTTCGTCTTATGACTGTCAACCATTCCAGCTATTCAGAGACCACACCAGTATGAACTCCGTGAATATATGCCTTGAAGGCTAGCCAGGACTAATAGGGTCCTCACATTTGGACAAAACTGTGGTACTCTTAATCTTGATGAATAATCTGATTTTGGTCTACATCCACTGATTAAGTTAAGCTGCCTAATGTCAAGAGCAACAGGGAGCTGGAAGGAGCTATGCTTTTGAGGGCTCTATCAAAGCCAAAAGGTGATATGAGGAGTGAAGCACTGTCAAGTGCCAGGAAAAGCATCACTGCATGACCTTTGGTGAACAAAATTGTCTGGAAAAACCATATACTCTACAGTTCAGAGTGGAAGCCAGGTAGAGGCTGAAGGAAGTGGCTTTGCTTTGCTGCTTGGAGTTATAAAGCCCAGTGCTTAGACTTCTCCACCTCAAGCAGCTTTGGCTTAAGTGAGTGATTCTGCTGTGGTCACAGGGAGTGTGAGCATGTGGAGCTGAACCTCAATATAATGCCCATGTTAATCTGAGTTGTCACAGGAAAAAGGAAAGAAAAAGTTAAATGAATGTGCACAACTAAACCTGAGAGTCGTTGTAGTTGGCCGAGGTAAAGAGTAACAGGGTATTGAAATGGAACCAGTATGGTCTGCAGAAACATCTATGAGCTAAGAAATACAATGCAAGTGAAATGTGCATTATACTCTGAGTGTTAAAACGTGGTGATCTGCTTTAATGATTCCCACAGAACCAAAACCCACTTTTCAATGTCTGCAGTAATCCAATGAGTGAACTACAGCAAGACCTTAACAATGCTCTCTCCTTCCAGTACCAACAGATACAGGCAGTGCTGTTCCTTTTTTCAAAAAAACACTTTCCATTTTTTTTCAGTTTCTTTATGCCATGCAGCACAGAACATAATTACTTTACACTGTAGGCTCAAAAATCACTAAGCAGCTGATAAAAGGCAAAGAAATCAGTACGATTTTCTAGCTGAAAAAAGAGCTTTTCTTATTGGACCTGATAACTCTCACCAAGGGCTCCAGGCTTTTGTTACATCAATTTGAGGAACTCATAATCTCTGCATTATGAATGTTCAACCAGGATATTTCCTGCTGTAGTGCATCAGGCACCTTCAATATCACAGCTCCTGTTGTCATTGTTGGGTAAACAGCTTTTGACACGTTTTCAATATGATTACATTAGAACAAGTGGGTCATGATTGATAACCTAATATTCAGGCCATGCAAATCATCAATCACAGGAAGTATATTAATTATTCAATGTAACCATCTAATGCAAGAATCAATGTTGGAAATGAAGAAAAGAAACTCACAGCTCCCAGCAGAGGCTACACCAGATAATAAAAAAGGAATACTAAATAATCTCAGCCCATAATCCTGTTTAATAAAATCCATTTATTTAGCTGTCAAAAACATGATACAATTATTTAAAAAAACAAGATAATGAAAAACATTTTTAATTTTTTTTCTCGTGGAAAAGAGACTTTTGCACTTTTATGCCGTGATTAAATGTGAGGTCTAAAAATACACTGTAAATAATGAGAATAGCTGTGACATATGCGAAGAAAAATATCACTCAGAGAAAACAGGTGTTCTCAGTTATGCTTAGTGAGGTTAAATCAATTATGACAGTATGACACATGGTCTGCAACAACCCAAGAACCATACAGATCCCCTACACATCACACACACAGAGTAACAATTCTGCATAGGAGGGGACACATTTCCTCCTTAAACAATCTAGAGCCAAAATGGCTTATGTAGCCAAAGCACCCCTAGAGAGAAGGACTCTTGCAGTGTCTGCCATACTTCTAAAGTGTCAGAAATTGTGGCCAAAAATGTTTGTAAGGCAGAAACAGAGAGGCCATCATGTTTTAACCCGAGCCAGCAACTAAGCACCACACAGCCGCTCACTCATTTCCCCCCACCCAATGGGATGGGGGAGAGAATCGGAAGGAAAAAGATAAAACTTGTGGTTGAGATAAGATCAGTTTAATAGAACAGAAAGGAAGAAAATAATAATGACAATAATAACAATAATAAAATGACAATAATAATAATAAAAGAATTGGAATATATAAAACAAGTGATGCACAGTGCAATTGCTCACCACTCACTGACCGATGCTCAGTTAGTTCCCAAGCACCGATCCACCCCGGCTCCAGCCAACTCCCCCCCAGTTTATATACTGGGCATGACGTCACATGGTATGGAATACCCCTTTGGCCAGTTTGGGTCAGCTGTCCTGGCTGTGTCTCCTCTCAACTTCTTGTGCCCCTCCAGCCTTCTCCCTGGCTGGACAGCCGAAGCTGAAAAATCCTTGACTAATATAAACAATACTTAGCAACAACTGAAAACATCAGTGTGTTACCAGCATTTTTTTCTCATACTAAATCCAAAAAATAACTCTATACCAGCTACAAGGAAAAAAATTAACTCTATCCCAGCCAAAACCAGGACAGAGGCATAGCAGGCAACATAGGAAGGTGCAAACTTAATGACCCACCTTGCTGATGTGTAGTTGCATGGTGGAGAGGTGACTTGGTGGCACTCACCTGAGCAGGCAGCTCTCTGCAGGCACTTGTTTTCCCATATCCTCTGCTAGATTTGACCTCAGTGATTTCCCAAATAATTCAGCCTGCTTCAAACAACCCAGAGCATCTTAAACATAAAAATCTCTGGTAATTAATACTGGCACTAAGGTAGGAGTCTATGCACGGACTTCTACATTTTCCTTGTAATATGATCCTACATGAGTTCCACTCCATCCACTTTCTTGCTGATTATTTCCTCCTTTCATCACAGTGCCTCATCCCCAGTTAACAAGGCCTTTCCAGTTTTTGGCATAATGCTGTTTAGACTGTCACTGAAATCATCATCACATAGTTACCTTTCTTTAATTTTAGCAAGGAATCCCTTTTCCAGGTGCTTTCCTTCTGCATTTTAGCATCAGATTTTCAAAGTATACCTTTTATTCACAGGATCTGTTTTTCTTTCACAGGAAACATCAAAACATACTGGTCCCTCCCCTTCCCCCAAGCAGAAAAGCATGAGATTTTTCACAAAAGCTCCACTACACCAGAATGAGGAAGAAGAGTAAATACAGGAGCATTTGACTTTGCCTGTAAATACAGAGCAACCCTCTTGGAGCTTGTCCTATTTCACTTTGTCTAGTATTTACAGAGGTCTACATGTATTCCCTGAGTGGCAGATTGTGACAACCTGCAATAACAAGTCCACCAGAATGAAATGGTGACCATCACCACTAACATTACCCACACCACGCCAATCCACCTGCAGAAAGGCAATAATCATCTTGACTTTGTAGCTAATATCAAAGACATTTTATCACTGCCAAGAAATAGATATTCCCTATCAAGAAACGTGGCTTTCGAGGTTAGAAGCAAGAAGGACAGTGACAGTCACAGCAGGCTTTTGCAAACAGCTCCAGGAAGCCCTGACTCTGATGAGGCAGCATCCCCATCCACAGTATCTGCCCAGTGAGATACATCCAAAGATTTCACTCAGCCAAATTGCAGACCTTGTAGTCTAGCTTCCTGCTAGGAAACAGCATAGTAGTTTCAGCATCCACCCACTTAAATGGCAGAAGGATTTGGCAATGCCAGGCTTAGGCTTGTGGAGGAGTGCTACAGCACAGCTTGCGATCTTCGGTCTATGGGTGGAGAGCCACAGGGGCATGGTGGGGGCACATGGCAGTGAATCCCCACAGAACCATTCACCCCCTTTGCCTTAGTGGACTCATAAACAAAGTCTTGGTTTTAAAACAGGATATTCTAAACAAGAGGAATAAATGAAAGTTTCTCTCATTTCATAACCATATTTTTAAATCTTGTCAAGAAGGCTGGGCTTCTTGGTTGGGCAGCCACCCAGCTGTTGCTTAAGCCCTCAGTATTGGGCTCTGCGTACTAATAAGTTCCCAGCGGTCTCCGTGCCTCCAATATTTGCTCTTACCTCAGCATCTTTTGAGTACATTTCTTGAACACTGGTTCCTACCTGTGACCCCTCTATTAATACCTGTCACAAAAGCCCAGATGCTTTAACTCCAGACCAATGCTAGCTGCAGAGGCATTTCAGAATCTGAAATACAACCTTTCTCTTATTTCCAAACATCTTCCCTGTTCAGAGACACATGTTAACTGAACCCAGCAAACACAAAGCTGTTGGAGGGTTCTAAAGGCAATCAGGTTTTAGGAATGTAAGACTGGAAAGAACTTCTAGGCTGAGAGTGCAGTCCCTTGCTCTTACAAGGACTATTCATACAAACCCTTTCATGAACCTCCTTCAGAAACTTATCAGGTTCTAACTTAAAAAAAAAAAAAGAGCATTTATCCATACGTATGTGTATATATATATTGGGATTACCACTGCTATGGGAAGATTATTCCATAACCTCACTTCTGTAATAGATAGAAACTCTGTTCTAATTTCCAGCCACAAAGCATTCATGACCAGCTTCTGCTCATTTATCCTGGTCTTAACACTGTTTTGTAGCTCTTCTCTTTCCCTGGAAGCAAAATACTGTAGAAAATGCAGACAAGCCCTGTATTGAAAATGGAGTACGCTGTTTAATGTAATAGAGATATGTCGTGGTTTAACCCCAGCCAGCAACTAAGCACCACGCAGCCGCTCACTCACTTCCCCCCCATCCAGTGGGATGGGGGAGAAAATCAGGAAAAGAAGTAAAACTCCTGGGTTGAGATAAGAACGGTTTAATAGAACAGAAAAGAAGAAACTAATAATGATATGATAACACTAATAAAATGACAACAGTAAGTAATAAAAGGATTGAAATGTACAAATGATGCGCAGGGCAATTGCTCACCACCTGCCGACCGACACCCAGCGAGTCCCCGAGCGGCGATTCCCTGCCTCCCCCTTCCCAGTTCCTAAACTAGATGGGACGTCACATGGTATGGAATACACCATTGGCCAGTTTGGGTCAGGTGCCCTGGCTGGGCATGAGAAGCTGAAAAATCCCTGACCATAGTCTAAACACTACTGAGCAACAACTGAAAACATCAGTGTTATCAACATTCTTCACATACTGAACTCAAAACATAGCACTGTACCAGCTACTAGGAAGACAGTTAACTCCATCCCGGTTGAAACCAGGACCACCCCTTATTCTATACCATTGACGTCATGCTCAGTTCCCATACCTTTAGTTACATTCTGATCAATCATCACCACCTTTCCATCCCTTTGAGACATATGAACAATGATATATATATATATATAAAAGTATATACACACAGAGATATCAGTTCTTTAGTTCATGGGTTATGTTCATAAAATGTTTGTTGAGTTCATTTAGTTTCCGACTCTGGGCTCCATCTGTCATACCAGTCTGTCTGGGCAGGAGGGATGGTGCAAAGTCCTCTCAGTCGGTAGAGCAGAATTGGGCTTCAGTGCGGTGTGACGAGCAGGTGACATTTGACGCAGCAGGAGGATGGTGTGCACCGTTGGATTGTTGTATGCTGGAGTCAGTTCTGGTTCCACCTCTACGGCGCTTTGCTCAGTTTTATCACAGTTCTTTCTTGCTTGATCCAAGTGATTCTTACTATAGTACTATGGATATAGCATATAACAATTATAGTAATGATAACATACAGTAGCAGGGTTATATAGCAACTAATATCATACAGTTTAATTCTGGCTATTTTCACCTAAAATCAAATCCCCTTGAGGCACACATCGGACTTCCCCATCTTTTCGCATCACCCACCAAGTGCACCCAGGCCCTTGAGCAAAAGCAATCCCACGAATGGGTTTACCTTTGCCTGAGGCAGGAGTAACCCAGACTGTTTTCCCTAACATGTTTTTCATGTGCACTACAGGGACTTTATCCCCTTCTACAGTATGTAAAAATTCTGATTGGGCAGGGCCACTCTGATTGGCAGATCCTCTGGTGTTGACTAACCAGGTGGCTTTTGCTAAATGTGTATCCCAATGTTTGAAGGTTCCACCCCCCATTGCTCTCAATGTAGTCTTTAACAGTCCATTGTATCGCTCAATTTTCCCAGAGGCTGGTGCATGATAGGGGATATGATACACCCACTCAATGCCATGCTCTTTGGCCCAGGTGTCTATGAGGTTGTTTCGGAAATGAGTCCCATTGTCTGACTCAATTCTTTCTGGGGTGCCGTGTCGCCACAAGACCTGCTTCTCAAGGCCCAGGATAGTGTTCCGGGCAGTGGCATGGGGTACAGAGTATGTTTCCAGCCATCCGGTGGTTGCTTCCACCATTGTCAGCACATAGCGCTTGCCTTGGCGAGTTTGTGGGAGTGTGATATAGTCAATCTGCCAGGCTTCCCCAAATTTATATTTCAGCCATCGCCCTCCATACCACAGGGGCTTTAACCGCTTGGCTTGCTTAATTGCAGCACATGTTTCACATTCATGGATAACCTGTGCGATAGTGTCCATGGTCAGGTCCACCCCTCGGTCTCGAGCCCATCTATATGTTGCATCTCTTCCCTGATGGCCTGAAGTATCATGGGCCCACCGAGCCATAAATAGCTCACCCTTATGTTGCCAGTCCAGGTCCACCTGAGCCACTTCAATCTTGGCAGCCTGATACACCTGTTCGTTGTTCCGATGTTCTTCAGTGGCCCAACCCTTGGGTACGTGAGCATCTACATGACGTACTTTTACAACCAGATTCTCTAACCGGGACGCAATATCTTGCCACAGTGCAGCAGCCCAAATGGGTTTACCTCTGCGCTGCCAGTCGCTCTGTTTCCATTGCTGTAACCACCCCCACAGGGCATTTGCCACCATCCATGAGTCAGTATAGAGATAGAGCACTGGCCACTTTTCTCTTTCAGCAATATCTAATGCTAGCTGGATGGCTTTCACCTCTGCAAACTGACTCGATTCACCCTCTCCTTCAGCGGTTTCTGCAACTTGTCGTGTGGGACTCCATACAGCAGCCTTCCACCTCCAATGCTTTCCCACGATGCGACAGGACCCATCAGTGAACAGGGCATATTGCCTCTCATTTTCTGGCAGTTTATTATACAGCGGGGCCTCTTCAGCCCGTGTCACCTCCTCCTCTGGCGACATTCCAAAATCTTTGCCTTCTGGCCAGTCTGTGATCGCTTCTAAAATTCCTGGGCGACTGGGGTTTCCTATGCGAGCCCGTTGTGTGATCAATGCGATCCACTTACTCCACGTGGCGTCAGTCGCGTGATGTGTAGAGGAGACCCTCCCTTTGAACATCCAGCCCAGCACTGGCAGTCGGGGTGCTAAGAGGAGCTGTGTCTCAGTACCAACCACTTCTGAGGCGGCTCGAACTCCTTCATACGCTGCCAATATCTCTTTTTCAGTTGGGGTATAGCGAGCCTCGGATCCTCGATATCCTCGACTCCAGAACCCCAGGGGTCTGCCTCGGGTCTCCCCAGGTGCTTTCTGCCAGAGGCTCCAGGTAGGTCCATTCTCCCCAGCTGCAGTATAGAGCACATTTTTAACATCTTGTCCTGTCCGGACTGGTCCAAGGGCCACGGCATGAACAATCTCCCTTTTAATTTGTTCAAAGGCTTGTTGTTGTTCAGGGCCCCATTTAAAATCATTCTTCTTCTGGGTCACTTGATAGAGAAGGCTTACAATCAAACTGTAACTTGGAATATGCATTCTCCTAAACCCCACGACACCTAGGAAGGCCTGTGTGTCCTTTTTATTAGTCGGGGGAGACATAGCTGCTATTTTATTAATCACATCCATTGGGATCTGACGACGTCCATCTTGCCATTTTATTCCCAAAAACTGGATCTCCTGTGCAGGTCCCTTGACCTTACTTTCTTTTATGGCAAAACCGGCTTTCCAGAAGGATTTGGATTATTTTCTTCCCTTTCTCAAAAACTTCTTCTGCCGTGTTGCCCCATACGATGATGTCATCAATGTAATGCAGGTGTTCCGGAGCTTCACCTTTTTCCAGTGCAGTCTGGATTAGTCCATGGCAAACAGTGGGGCTGTGTTTCCACCCCTGGGGCAATCGATTCCAAGTGTACTGGACACCCCTCCAAGTAAAGGCAAATTGTGGACGACACTCTGCTGCCAGAGGGATTGAGAAAAACGCATTAGCAATGTCAATTGTGGCATACCACTTGGCTGCCTTTGACTCCAGTTCGTATTGAAGTTCTAGCATATCTGGAACGGCAGCACTCAGCGGTGGTGTAACTTCATTCAGGCCGCGATAGTCGACTGTTAGTCTCCACTCCCCATTAGAATTCCGCACTGGCCATATGGGACTATTAAAGGGTGAGCGAGTTTTGCTGATCACTCCTTGGCTCTCCAGTTGGCGAATCAACTTGTGGGTGGGAATCAGAGAGTCTCGGTTGGTGCGATATTGCCGCCGGTGCACCGTCGTGGTAGCAATTGGCACTTGTTGTTCTTCAACCTTGAGCAACCCCACAATCGAAGGGTCTTGAGAGAGACCAGGCAGGGTAGACAGCTGTTCAATGCCCTCCGTCTCCAAGGCAGCTATACCAAAAGCCCATCGATACCCCTTCGGGTCCTTAAAATACCCCCTCCTGAGGTAATCTATGCCAAGGATACACGGAGCCTCTGGACCAGTCACAATGGGGTGTTTCTGCCATTCATTTCCAGTTAGGCTTACTTCAGCTTCCAATACAGTTAACTCTTGGGATCCCCCTGTCACACCAGAAATACAAATGGATTCTGTCCCTTTATAACTTGATGGCATTAGAGTGCACTGTGCGTCGGTGTCTACTAGAGCCTTATACTCCTGTGGGTCTGATGTGCCAGGCCATCGAATCCACACAGTCCAATAGACCCAGTTATCCCTTTCCTCCACCTGGCTGGAGGCAGGGCCCCTCTAATTCTGGTCAGAGTATTCAGTATTCACTTCTCGTAAAATTGGCTCAGAAGTTCCTTCAAGAGGATCGGAAATAAGATCAGCCCTTCTACTCTGTTTGGAAACTGGAGCGGCATTTTTCCTGGTAGAATCCCCTTTTGTGGTGGTTTTTCCTCGCAGCTCGCGTACCCGAGCATTTAGGACCAAGGTAGGTTTTCCGTCCCATTTCCTCATGTCCTCTCCCTGATCACATAGGTAAAACCACAGGGCACCTCGCGGTGTGTACCTTCTATATTCTCTCTCTTGGGCAGAGGAACGCTCGTTCCTAATAGCTGAGACATTGGTCCTTACACGTGTGGAGTAGGACATATCCTCTTTGAATTGCTGGAAATCCTCGGACAGCTTCTCCACAGCCGCAATGCAAGCTTCTAGGGAGGAGGAGAGATTTTCTTTGTATTGACGGAGTTGGCGAGCCACTTCCTCCACTGTCGGTGCCTCTTCATCCTTCCAGGCCATTATTGCCAATGCGTTGGCATAGGATGATGGTGCGCTCCGTACAAACTTCCGCCACATGGGTCGTGTGCATTGGACTTCATCTGGATCTTTGGGTAATTGTGGGTTGTCCAGGTCATGATGAACCGTCTCTAGCACAGCTAATTCCCTCAGATATTGAATACCTTTTTCCATGGTGGTCCACTTGCTTGATTGACATATAACATCTTCCTTAAAGGGGTACCTTTCCTTCACACTTGACAGGAGTCGCCTCCAGAGGCTGATGGCTTGTGTCCCTCTTCCAATTGCCTTGTCAATGCCACCTTCCCTGGCAAGTGATCCCAGTTGCTTGGCTTCCCTACCTTCTAATTCCAAGCTATTAGCCCCATTGTCCCAGCATCGGAGGAGCCAGGTGATAATATGCTCACCTATACGGCGGCCAAAGTCTTTTCGCAAATCCCGCAGCTCACTCAAGGATAGGGACCGGGTTATTACCTCTGGTTCTGCCTCCTCCTCCGGTTCCCGTGATGACCCTGGTTCATCTTCATCCTTCGCTAAGCAAACTGATTTTTTTGTATATTTCTTTTTCTGTACGGGGGCAACTGATGCTGGTGCAGGTTGGTCCGCTGGTTCAGTTGCAGTGTCGCTCACCAGGTTTTGGATAACCGCAGTGTCTGTCGACGAGGTTTGGGTAGCAGGAGTGCTCATCGCCGGGGCCGGAGGGGTCATGGCGCCTGTCGCCAAGGTCTGGGTGCCTGCAATGCTCCTTGTCGGGACTGGAGGGGCCGCAGCGCCTGTTGCCAAGGTTTGGGTGGCCGCGGTGCTCATAATTTTGTTGTTAGGTCCAGAGACTTTCTCTTCCCCTTGAGGGTACTGAATGGTGTCGAACAGGGCTCGATAGGCATGGGCCAGGCCCCAGCACGTTGCAGTGATTTGTATCTCTCTGGAGCTGCCGGGGTGACAGCATACCTTTTCCAAATATTTTACTAGTTCTTCTGGATCCTGCACTTGTTCAGGGGTGAATTTCCAAAACATTGGAGGTGCCCACTTTTCTAGGTACCTGCCCATACTACCCCACACACCCTGCCACTCATAATTATCCAGCCTTGGGGCACACCTCTGGGTGATCTTCTTAAATAGCTGTTTAACCTTAAACGAGAGCTGAACCACATTCAGAAGCATGCTAATTCCTAGCAGTAGGGCTAGGACCGTGCTAGTCCCAACACTCCAGGAGTATTCAAATTTCTCAAAATTCTCAAACACCATTGTAACTGGACTGAAGGAGAAAGGAGAGGGGAAGAAAGGTACCCCACCCATAGACTGGTTTTCCATGGAGGAAAGGTAAATGGTATAATTATTAATAGTTTCCCACAAACGGCTCCCGCAGTATAAAGGTGACAATGCTAAGTGCAAATACCGGATTAATCCCACAGCTGATGACTTTATCATACCATAAACCAGAGTTATACCATACATCAAAGCGAAAACCTTAATCCACCTCCCACGGATGATAAGCAGTAGAAGAGGAACTACATACAGCAAGCGAGGAGATACATAACAGAGCCTTAAAAACCAGAGCAACAACTCTAATACATAAATCAACATAATGAATGCTTAGAACAAATCTGTTTTAACGAGCTCTGGTCAGGTTTGTCGTTATCTCAACCCTTCATGCCCCACGTTGGGCGCCAAAAGGACTGTCGTGGTTTAACCCCAGCCAGCAACTAAGCACCACGCAGCCGCTCACTCACTTCCCCCCCATCCAGTGGGATGGGGGAGAAAATCAGGAAGAGAAGTAAAACTCCTGGGTTGAGATAAGAACGGTTTAATAGAACAGAAAAGAAGAAACTAATAATGATAATGATAACACTAATAAAATGACAGCAATAGTAATAAAAGGATTGAAATGTACAAATGATGCGCAGGGCAATTGCTCACCACCCGCCGACCGACACCCAGCCAGTCCCCGAGCGGCGATTCCCTGCCTCCCCCTTCCCAGTTCCTAAACTAGATGGGACGTCACATGGTATGGAATACACTGTTGGCCAGTTTGGGTCAGGTGCCCTGGCTGGGCATGAGAAGCTGAAAAATACCTGACCATAGTCTAAACACTACTGAGCACAACTGAAAACATCAGTGTTATCAACATTCTTCACATACTGAACTCAAAACATAGCACTGTACCAGCCAGTAGGAAGACAGTTAACTCCATCTTGGCTGAAACCAGTCTTCCTCAAATTTTCACATTAATAAAAATCCTCATCTGTTTTCTAAAAAGATAGCAAAACCAGCAAAATATTGTTGAATAGCAAAAAATTGTTAAGCCAAAGCTTTAAATGTTGAAGCACTTCATAATGAAGGTCCACTGAATTTCATAAGGGAGCACAGACAGTTGTTTTACAGGAAAATGCAAGTTGAGTATATTCGACTCTTTCCATTCAGCCTGTAACAGGGAAAAAATACAGATATACAGACAAAGCAAATGTGTTTAAATAACAGTTTTCCTAGACAGTGCCTCAGGTAGTTATTTTGGAGGACATGGGGGGAAAAAAAAAAAAGAGGAAGAAACAAAATCAATTTGTCTTTCTAGAGAGGTTTAAAAAAAATTTTCCAGCATTAATGTGTGTAAATACAAATCACAAACAGGTGAAACACTGTGGCCAAGCAGCAGTATGACTGTGCTTACTCATTGCTTCTCCCTTCAAGCCAGCACAGCTTCTCCCAGCCCACTGCCCCACCACGCTGTCACTCGGTTGTCAGAGGAGAGCACTGTGGTTCATCAGAGAAGAGTCAGTGAAAGAAGTTGCAAGCAACTTTCCACTATAACGTAGCAAGGCACTTTGAAACTCTGTTAAAACAAATGTTCTGATCACTTATTCAAGTACTTGCAGTTCTTCTTTCAAGGCAAGTGAAATGATGGGACTGAGCAAAGGAAATTCAACCATAGTTAGAGCATTTTGATCACTACAAAAGATAGTGCCACGCAGGCCTTCCTGATCCTTGCCAACTCTTGTTAGTACATTCAGGCTTCTCCTTTAAAATATTTTTTAGTAAATCTTTTATGTTTAGTTCTAAAACGCATTGTATTTACCCGAGAGATCAGACCAAGTTTCCGCCTCCAAAACATTTAGACAGATTTTTTTTTAAAATTGCACAAGAGACCAAAACTCATCTTTCTGGTCTCCCAGGCAATTACATATCTAGGCATTTAAAAAAAAAAAAAAAAGAAAAAAAAAAAAAAGTTTTTCTTCCATACCCCAATGGATAGTTGATTAAACACACATTATTTTAGCTGTGGATTATCTTTTTAGTTTTTAAATCAGAACATATATATTGGTAGCTACCTGGCCTCTTGCATGCAGCAGTGGGGAAAAGTACAAGAAGTCATACAAAAGGCAACTGAAGCTATACAAATAGAAAACTGGTCAAAGCACGTGGAGCCAGAAAGTCCATCAGAATTTGGCCCACGGCCTGTATCTTGATGTTATCTGTGGCAATTTATCCACAACAGTTTAGCTTTATCTCATTTTGAAATCTAACTGATACACTGATTTTAATCAAAGAATAAATTTGACCCCCCATCTCCAGAAGCAGAAGATAAACTTTGCCAGTCTTGCTTGGCGTTAAGAAGCTCTTGGGCCAGACTTTCACTGTTGCTGCCCTCTAGCCAGATGTTCTCAGCATAGCACAGAATCTTTTCTCAAGCCACCATCCATTTTCACAGTGCTGCCCCTTTAGCTCTTCCAATATTATGATATTGCTCATAGGAGGAGGATCAGAACAATTTCAGCACATTTCCATGCTGATGCAGCTCTGCAGGTTTTAGGAGCTATGCTGGTATCTCCAAATGGAGATGCTTCTCTGTGCTGCAGGCTCCTCACTCAGTAGTACCAGGACACTCAGAACCCTGAATGTTCTCCCAGGGTAGCTGTCTAAACCTTTTGATTCAAAATCTGAGAGGAGGTCGCTGCATTCTTTCATAACTCCATTAGAGTTTTGACAACATGAGCCACCAACAGCTGGGAGGACTGGGCTCATTACCTTCTACCTGATGGGATTCATGTGCCTTATTTCACAGGTGGTTTTCACCTTCTCCCTGTAAGCTATTCTGCCAAAAGAAGAGCAGAGTTTCAGTCTTAGAATGAGTTCTATTCTGCATCAAAGATGTGTCTCTGAATGGCTTTAGGTATCGAGAGGATCTGATGCTAGGTTTCTCACACAGCCAAGACAAATGCCTTAGCTACCTGGTTGAGGGGAGGGGGATGAGAAGATGGAGGGGTACACGGCACCTATATTTTGTGCAGAACCCAATCAAGTTGGTATATTTGGAGAACATCTATAGGATTGAGCCCCTCAGGCAAGAAAACAGAAGGAACACCTCATTTACAGATCCAAACAAAGTTGAAGCATGAAATAGGCTCTGAGCTGCTCAGACTGTCAAGGCAGAGGTGCCTCTGAGAATGCCCAGAAGCAGAATTTAGGTTCTTTAAAAAACCCAAAAGTCAAAAACTTAGGCAGCTGCAGACTTAAAGCTGTAGCTGAGCAGAATTTTTGAGAATCTAGGTTTTGGACTAAGATACCAAAGCCCCACTTGGAAACTTTGGTCCCTTCATGGATGTGGCTCTTGGTTTTCCAGTGCCTTCATTCTCCTCTGCAAACTGAGGATAGGAGCACTCTCTTCTCTAACAGGAATGGTGAGAAAATGCACACAGCAAAATCTGTGAGGTGATGAGCCCTACAGGAAAAGTGCAAGCCTTTGAAAGAGAAATTACAATTCATAAGTGGATTTTGCAAAGTAGGTCTTCAGCCAACAGCAAGCTTCCAGGGAAAACATTTTCACTCTGGAGCAGTGAGGCCTTGCACCTAGCCCAGGACTGTGCTGGCTGGACACAAGTTAGTCTCATCTATAATACCTTGTGTCTTGTTGACTGTTGTTACCACACCGCAGTGTACAGGACTCGATATGTTATTTCTTGTATAGGACACAAAACACACGTGGAACATGCTAGTCCCTCACTCCACCCTGCTCCTGCTTTGAGCTGTCTGTGTAGTGGCAGGAAGAAATGTTGCTCCTCTCCCAGATGAGCTTTCTTCTGCTTCCTCCATCACGGAGATTGTCCAGAGTTCCAGAGAAATGTTCGCAGGCATTTGTTGCATGCAAATAGCTGCCAAATAAATCATTGTATATTGCAGCACAGCCCCTGAGGGGGTTTGTACCTATGGAACTTGCTACTGTCACTCCACTTCCCCATATACCTTAATCATGTTATTCATTCAGCAAGAAGGATGAATGTTACAGCATGAGACTTTAATCCCTCACTGCTGAGGATCTGATTCTCAGAGAGAGAGAAGGAACAGGAAATCCAGAGATAAAAACTTTAGGTAGGAGTCAAATACTATTATTTCTCAGCACTGGGTTTAGGCAAGGATTGCATTATAAGAACGTCTTCCTAAAATACTGCAGGAGAAATTTACTGTGTGAGCACACATTCATTATGCATGCATGTATGTATGTACACACATGCCAGTAAATACAGGGCCTAAACAGCACCTTTAAGGCAGTGAATTCACCACATTTTAAAGTATCTGAAAAATTCTTATCTTCTCACTACCTATGTGGGGTAGCTCTATGGATCACAAAGCAACTTATAAGAATGGTTCTTCTATCCTTTAACCCTTTGAATTTTTTCCATAAAGACAATGAAAATGAAGTAGCAACAGAGATCAGAGGGAGAGAAGCACAGCATTTAGTGGTAATCTAAGAGCCTGTCTTTTTAATAGCCCCAGTACTTTTCAAAGGTACCAGTTTATTTGGTATCTCTGCAGTCAGTGCTCTCTGTATGAGGGGCAATGCCTATTTCTCCATGCTGGCCTTGACAGTAACACCAAATGGATCCCTTCCACTAAGATTTAAGGTCTCAGCCCTCTGTTAAGACTGCCAGCAAATATGCTAACTACCAGGTCCTAGACAAATCAGGAGGAAACTAGACTATCACTATGTCACACCCCATAATCCCCCCAGCACAGCTATGGTATAACACTAATGGCGATTGATACTTTCGCTTACCTATGTCCAAGGGTGCTTATAAATCAGCAGCTGAGAGATGCAAGGCTATGTAGTTCATTACAAACTAGCCTCTCCAGCAAGCCAGCTTCCAGCTGGCCGCTATTATTCCAAACTCAACTAGGAAAGCACAAGAATCGGACAAAAAAGTGCAGCTTTGCATATTTTCAAACAAATCAATAAAAGGAGCTAACAGAACATGGTCTAGTTTAGAGTTTATGAGAAGCACATCTAACAAAGTTTCTTGTAGAGCTTTTCTCTAAGCATGATTGAGTGACAACTTAATGAGCTATCTTCATAATGCCAGATCTACTTACACAGCCTGAAGATGCCATCTCACTTTCTTTTCCAGCACGTCTTTCTGATCTCAGCCCTGCTTGAGGGATTGACCAGCAGTAATTTTCTAGCTCCATTTTGATGTGAGGTGTCTGCAAGCCTGCTGACTGTCTCCCTTCTTGGCCTCATCCCAGGTCCTCTATCCATCTACATGGGAAAGAGTACTGCCTTCCTCAAAAGCCCCTGCTTCTAAGAAGCAGCAGCATGACAAAAGTCATGAGTTATTGAAGCTGGATATGCAGAAGTCTCAGCCCATTGATCAAGTCACCAGTTTTAGTAATTAATTATAATAATACTATTATATTAGGGAGTGAGAAAAATCACTTTTTTATTCAAACTAGTGAAAAAGATTGACATTTATTCCAAAACCTCACCTATCAATCAGATTTCCCAACTGGTTGATGAGTTTGGGGGACTCACTACAGTATTACCACTATTCAGTGATGTGGTACATTGACACTATTTTCATTCTTCCAGTACTTACCAGTCTCCACCAGACAGACTTGACACCTCTATCTGTTCTGGAAGCCCCACATGATTAGATTACTAGTTTCCCAAGTGGGAGAAACCTGGAGTTTTAAGAATAGAAGGGCTGAATCCCATTTCTGCTACTGCCACCCACTTCTGAGTGGCCACGGTGTGCAGCGTAGTGACAACCATGACATTCCTGAGTCACCATGGATTTGCTGCAGAAGTTTAATAGGCAAAATACAAAAGCTTGTAATGAGGACTGGTGATACAAAGCCCTCCACACTTCCTTCTTACCATCCCTGCCAAACTAGGGAAGAATAATGGTTTATGGACACTCTCAGTTTACTCTCTTGTCCTTTACTATTAATCATTCTATGTCAATGAATGGAAGTACAATGGCTAACATTACAGATTAATTGTTGCAGCTTGATCTATAATTAAGGGATTACATGTGTGATAAGATTTTCAGGCATGGGAATAAAAAAGAATATGTTGAGATACAGTATCTGGCATGAAAGTCTTGCTGACTGCACAAAATTAGAGCTCAACCTTGAGCTGCTACCCAAAAGTGCCATATCATCTCAATTTGCATCAAACACAGATGAATGAAAGTAAGGGACTATATAATTTGAAACACTTGCAAGACATAACAGAGACCAAAACCCAGCTTAGGCATGTGCTGTGTGAGTTAGGATTTTTTATTAACCTCCTTACTTTTTTACTGAATCAAATGAATTGGGAAATGTCAGCATTTTATATTTTCACATAATCCACATAGAAGGTAATACAAAAAGGATGATTTTACACCAAATATTTTCTGCACAGTACTCCACAACAGACCACAGTCTAGATAATCATTCTCCATGAACTCTCCATGGATGGACTCTGTCATGCTAAACCTCAGAACTCCGTAGAATTGCTCTACAGCCACTGTTCTATGTCATGGCCACGAATAGCAGCTATGTCTTTGGGCCACTAGATCTGATTAACTGTCCTTGATCCCAAAGCCTTCTGCTCCTATCCCAGTGCTTCTCCAAAACAGAACGTCATGACACAACCCTGTGGCTGCTCAGCTCATCCCTTTTCCCAACACCAGAAAGCTTTGCAGCAAGACTGAGCAAGCTTTATTCGTACAAGGGAGAAAGGCAGTGGCTGTATGCTCTGATTGACTGCATGAAACCACAGTTGTATGGGCAATTGAAAATCAGTTGTTAATTTTAAACACAATAGGTGCTCAATGAAAAGGTGGCTAGGTTATGAAAATATACCCAGCCCTTCCAAAACTGGAGTCTGTGCAACGTGAATGCAGCGAAGACAGTCACTGCTGAATGGTTTGATCAGGTTGCAGGCACTGGTTTCAAGAAATGTGTGCAACAAATAGTTTTCTCATTATATGTCTTCAGCCAGATTATTATCCTGGAAAATACTAATTTAAGAGTGACAGTATGTGCTGTTGCAAATTAATGACAGTTACTTTCTTAAAGGCAAAAATATTTTACTGGAAAGGGATTTCTTATATTATTCACCACTTTTATGAGGTTACATTGTTTGGATTCAGCGCTAAGTTTAGGACTGAAATTCAGACACAAACACATATGCACTCTTAACCCCTAATGTCACCCTGGACGTAAAGGCTATTAGCATTTTTCTCTTAATTATGTTTCTGCTGTTACAGTCTGTATTTTCAAAGATGTTCACCACTTTGTTTTATGCAGTGTGCAGATTTTCATGAGGGCACATACAGACTGTTAAATTACAGAGATATTTAGGATATGCACAAAATAGTTGTGCACTCATTTTTTTTCTTTTTTTTTCTCCTCCTTTCTGTATTTTCATAGTTTGCTGGCCAACATCAGCATAACAGCTATGCTGTCAAAAAAAAAAAAATTCCAAGCAATAATAGGCAGAGGCTTTGTACAGAAATTCACCCTATTCTGACAGGCCATTTCCTTATTATTTTTTTATTGGGAGAGACATGTGTTTTACAGGACAAATAGGAAGACACAAGCATTACCCGAGTGACCTTGCAATCCAGCTTTTGCAAAGCTGTGAAGGCGAGATGCCATGCCATAGACCAGGCTTTTATTCTTGGCTCTGCCAGTAGCCTGCTAGCAATGCTGGGCACTCACCTTGGCTCTCTGCAGCTCAGTTATCTCATCTGTAAAACAGGGATAAGGGTACAAAGTACCCTTAGATCTATGGTTGACAACAGTAGTGCAGTATAATGGCTAATTTTCTAAGGGGAATAAGTGTTATTCCTTCTCAGAGCTTGAATAAATTAGGGGGACAAGTGGGAACACCACAGACCAAACTGAGGAGGATTTCTCCTACAAAGCCATCAAGCTGTTGTACAGCTCTAGCCTAGAGGTCTCTGGCTACATGCCCCTGTCTCATCCTTCCTGTGTGAAAGAGAGTCTTACAGGCTTTCTGCTTCTGGGACCTGGGCTTCCCCTACACTTCAAAGTGCTCCTGCCTAGCAGCTGGCTTTGCAGAATGCCCCTCCACAGGGCTATATGTACAGCCAGCCACAGGCTGCATGTGAAGCCAGCCACTTTGTGACAGACCTGCTGCCGCAAGAGAGGGAAAGGGGCAAGATTAGGCATGAAGAATGAAATATAGCAGACTCAGCCATGCCACAAAGCACACACATGCGGGCAAACAAGCACACCACATTCCCACACTCCATGAGAGTCAGGTCCTTACTTTTATTACTATAGCACACAAGCAAACCACGGGTTTTTTTTTTAAATCTGTTTCTATGCTCTTACTGCATAAGGTCATCAGGCGTAACCCTTAGACCCTGATTTTATGACATTCCACTGGCTGTAGACCTGTCTGAAGGGATGTCCCAAATGTCACCAGCTTAGAGGAATGCTTGGACAGTGTAAAGCCATGACAAGAAGTTTTATGCCACTAACCAGTGGCTATATCCCTTTGCATGGGACTTATCTGGGACTTAGGGGCCAAGGTAGGTTCCAGCATCCTAGAGTTGATAGTGTCAGATTGCTAACAAAAAGTTTTCAAATTCTTTTAACAGATAATTGTCAAATAATAGTCAAGAAAACAAGATTCTCTCCTGTGTCATATAATAACGGACCTTTCTACCCATAAATAGATCTTTCTATCCATACATATACAAATTTTTCAGCAGTGATGTTATTGCCTCCATAACATCAAGTGTCAAGGAATGGCATGAGTCAGTCGTGCAGTACCTACAGACAGTGGTTTAGGTTCACATGCATCACCCCTTCAAAGAGTTGAAATCACTAAAGAGCTGTGGGTGAGGGACCCTCAGCCCAGGCTGAGATAATCCGTCCTGAGGGTCGGCCGGCCGTGCTTGCCCAAACACACCTCAGATCTGGCCATCACCCGACCACTAGCCTTAAGTGGATTCAACAGGTGTGAAAGAGGGAAGTAGCATGACAAAGAGATATTTCCTCATCGGATGTTAAAACTGGCCAGTAGGAAGCATTTCTACCAAAGCCTGCTTGGGGAGCAATATTTAATTATTATTCATAAAGATATTATATTTACCAAGCTAAGAGTTAGCTGTCTTTTTTTTTAGCTTTCCTTGATGCAAAAGGGGAGGAGAGGAGCAAAGAAATTACTCTATAAAAGCTCTTCAGAGATTGTACCTTGTTAGCATACAAATTTTGGTGTGAGTTCTTTGTTAGTTTAAAGAGGGACTGAAAGATAATTGAAGTCCTGTAGCCCTATTCAGGTCTTTCACTTGGTAGCCCTATTTTTCATGTTAGAAAAAAGGATAAATAAGAACCCATGATATATCTATTTTATGTCCTTCATTATTTTATATACTTCCATCATGCTCCTTCCTAATTGTCCTCTCACACTACTCTTTTAATTCTCCCCAGATACAGAGTTCGAGCAATGCCTTTAATAACTGTCATTACTTCTATCCATTGTCCCTCCTATTTATGTTCTATATTTTCAGTTATAATTTTATGATGACAATCCAGTATTTTCAGTGTTCCCAAGACTCTGATTTTAACATTTTTCTTGCTTTTTCACCACTGCTGCTCACTGACTTGTCCACCGACAGCCAAACCCTTTTCTGCAGCGGCTGTGGTTCATTTAGAGCCCAGCAAAGTGAACAAAGTAGATCAAATTATTCCTTCCAATATGTATTACCATGTATTTGTCAGCACTGAATTTCACCTGACATCATGTTCCCCAGCCACCTAGCTTTGTTAAGTCTCTCCAGAGTTCCTCACGGTCTCATTTCATCTGGACTAACCTAAATAATTTTACAGATTTTGTGACCTCAACATATTCCTCCCCCACTTCTTACAGATTATAAATGGATCTGTTAAATGCTTGGGATCACACAGAGCAACATCGTCATATCATGCTGAAAATGGACCATTTATTCCAACTCTTTCTTGACCTCAAAGACAGCCATGATCGGTGATGGAATTTCACCCCTCTCCCCTCCCCTAGAATGACTGGATTTTGTTGACTTGATTTTCTTAGCCTCTTTTTGAAAAATGAAAACTGTACCTGCTAGTTCTCAGAAGCTGAAGACAACTAACATGTAGTCCTGACCAGCCTCTCAGGTGCTGAATGTATTAATTTGGACGGATACCTCATCTTTTGACACCTCTGCTTCCTTAGTCAGGAAAAGTATCCCTGAATTGCCCTGTTTTATACTCTTCCCTAGGCATCTGCTATTGGTCACTTCTGAGACAGAAGTTGGGATAAATGGGCCTTTGGTCTAGCTTGGTACAGCCGTTCTTATGCAGTAATCTCATCTTCATTATCTGAAATATTAGGTTTCAGGTTGGGTTTTCCCCAGACTCCCTGTGATGACGAATGATTTAAAGAAAACATTAAGACAAAAATACTTGAAAGTGGCTGATTTTGGATGGCATAGGATGACAGCTTCGTATCATGTCTGAATGTAAATAACTTCCTACTTACTCTCACCTTCAAATCTTTAATGGAGACAGTAAAATAAGACAAATCTTATATTAGTACACTCTGGAGCCCATCAATCATTTCTCTTCCTCAACAGAATACGATTATCTTTGCTTATGATTTTTCCTACAGTTTTGAATCCACATGACAGTGTCCATGCACAACCACCTTTCAATGAATTAAGAGAAAAATATTTTTGAGATGCATGTAATGTTTTCCATGCTGTTATTATCTATAGACTCTGAATTTCTCTCTCTCTCTCTTTTTTTTTTTTTTTTAAGGAAGAAAAATAGCAGGCAAGCACATATATAAAGCAAATAGTTTATAACCCCGTGCTTGTGGTCAGAGCTTCACAGAAGCTCTATTTCTTTCTTTTCTTATCATATGTGTTGTTTTATGGTTTTGGAAAGACACGTTAGACAAGAGATTCAGTCACCCTTCTATTTTGGAGATTATTATAACATTTGCCATTATTTAACCCTAGATTTGAGTGGCTCAGTCCTAGACTCTCCCACTGACATCAGTTAAAACTCCTCTAGCACTAACACTGGGCTCCACCTTGACTGGTATTTTAAATTAGAAGCTGAAGTGTCTGGATAAAGGGAAAGTTAACAGCATTTGCATTGAGTTGCTCTTTGTACCAAGGCAGATGTGTATGCTTTTGACAGTAGGAAGATTAATCAGCAGTGGATATTTGGGTAATATTCCTCCTCTGGGCCTGTTACTTGCTGCCAATTTTTCAGAAATATGTGAGGTTTAGAGCACTGGTGATTAGGCTTTGTACTTTTGGCACAAGGTCTGACATCTGGACCACCCAGGTGAAAGTCCACTGCAGTTCAGGAATCAGTTGACTCTAAATGCCTGGGAATATCCCCTTCCAAAATGATGTTTGGGGGCTGATTCGTGAATTCTACATATGCTGCAAACATCTGCTTATGCTCCAAGCTCAGAAGAAGACCTCTGAAATAACGGAATCAAAAAAACCTACCACACTTAATTTGTGGTTTTTAAGAGCCCAAACCCTAGAGCCCCAAATCTGAGCATTACAGGGAGAAAAAAAAAAAAGAAAAAAAAAAAAGTGCAGGTTAAGGCAACTGCTCTGGGATTCTTTATCATTTTCGACTGCCATTTAGCCTGGAGATGCCATGTTCCACCCACAAATCACACGTTCAGTAACCAATCCACCCAGCCACAGCCAGCCAGTAATTGTTTGCTGCACAAACTCTGTAACACTTCATTAGTTCTGCCACACATCTACTTCCACTGAAGGTAACTTTCCAAAACGAAAAAGCACAGGGCAACATTACAACTTCCATCTATTTTTAGTGCAACTTTAAAAAAAATACAGGAAATGCAATTGAGGAAAAGGGCTGCTCGCACTATAGTTTACAATTTAAAGCAAAAATATGGCCTGCATTTTTTTTTCTGTCAATCTTACATTTCTCCAATGAGACTGTGAGAAATGTGCAAAGTTATGTGATCATTTCTGACAGTTCTTGGCAGCTGGGCAGGCAAGCATTGGAAAGGATATCTCTCTCCCGATCCAAGATTAAATTTGGACTGAAACACAGGGCTCATTTAGGCAGCAATTAAAGGACCTTATAGACTGAGGGAGAATGAAATGATAAATGCAAAGAGGCTTATTTAATGGGGATATTAAGTAAACTGCTGGTAAAAATGCCCATTTATCATCCACTGATTCCTAATTGGTTTCCTGTTCCTGCCTGCATGTGGCATTTTCAGAAGGAATTACCTTCCTTTAGTGCGACTGTTGCAAATGCAATAAATCAAGCCCATAGATTTCTAGCTAATTTAGATGGAGACTAAATTGGAGCCAAAGCATGCAAGAGTGCTTGCAATTAATGTTCATTACAAGTTTTAGCTTCAAAAACAGGAAGGATCATTTTAATGCACCATTCCTGAGCAAGGACACTATTTTAGGACTTGGCCACCCTTTGCACGCTCAACAAAAATCACTTGCCTTTGTAAGCAACCGGCCTTCCTAAAAACTTCCTAAGAATCCAGGTTGAGGTCTAGCATCCCTTTAAACACCTGTACTTCAAGAAAATTCCCTGCTTTTTGTTTGCATTACATGCCTCATCTGTCTATAAAGAGCAACTTGCGCAAAAATAGCTTACATTCACCATATCGTTATTGATCTCAGCCACCTGAATCCAGCAACATAAACTTTATTTCCACCAGGTAGTGTGAGAAGGTAACAATTTTCTAGCTGAAAAATCAATGAAGTAAACTGCAGTTTCCCAAGCAGCAACTTCAGTAGATGGTCTATGGTCTTTCAGCATATTCCCTTTCCAAGGGTTCAGCTTTGCAGAAGAGAAGAAAAAAAAACTTGCTAGCGTGGGAATTTCTTTGTTTTGCCCTTCTCACAAGGTGCTTTAGAGATGCAGTCTCTGTCTCATTTTATGGCATTTTGTTGTTTGATACAGCAAGCTACTTTTCAAAGCACACACAGTAACCCAGACTTTCTGCAGCTTTTGGCATCTGCTCCACTTGAGTGTAGCCCTGATATGCAGCACTGTGAGCATGAACAAAACTTGGTTAGCTGTTCTGAGTTCCAAACAAAGCAAAAAGAACAAAAAAGTCTTCCGCTTCCTGAATCCACTGAAGTTCATGGCACTGATTTATAACCAGCGGAAAGAAAATTAGGTTTACCGGGTCTTAATCCCCAAAAAAGTTTTTCTATATATGATAAGATTTTCTTTGTTTCTCTTAGCCACTGAAAGAAAGGACTGGTTGGTTGGTTGGTTGGTTGGTTTTGTTTTGCTGCCAAAAATACAGTTGACACAATCTAAGTACCTAATGGCAATCAAGAGAAATAGATTTAGAAACACTGTCTCTGCTTGGTGTCACAGAGCAGGCGACAATCTATCTTCCATTTAGACCTGAACCCAGCTACAGTCAGGTTTTTTGTTCTCTCTTCTGCTTGGTCATTTACTGTTTAATTCCTTGTTTTCCTTTTGGATCACGGCTCACTGAATTAACATTCAGAATTTACAGCCTTCAGAGCTGGCATGTTTGTTGCAAATGATCAGTTTTGAGTGGGTTATGTTGAAACCCAAGTGGGTGATAAAGAAATCCATTAACTTACTGACACACAAATCTTCTGTCTTCCTCTGTAATGCACCCATGAATGGTTAAAGGCAGTACCCTGGGGAAGATGAGGGTTACACTTATTCTCCTCCCCCAACCATATGTAGATAAATATTCATTGGGAAAAAACCTGACATGGAAATACAAATGTTGGTATTAATGCCCATACTGAGAGCCCATGCTGTGGAGGAAATGGGCTGGCAATCCAAAGATCCAATTTCCTTTTTCCAGGCTCTGCTACCAACTTACTATTTCACCGTACGCAGAACACTCATTTTTCCATGCCTCATCTTCTCCCTCACAGAAGCGTCACTGCATTCGACAGATGGGAATTACCATATACAAGCACTAACTACTTTCACTTGTTTAATTTTAAGCAGCTTCAGGACATTTACCCTGAATGCCAGGAGCACAGAGAGATGTTGAGGCAGGCCTGGGAATGCTCTGCCATCATGGAAAGCAAGGAGTAAATGTTCCTGAAGTGAAACAGCCTGTCTAGCTCTCACCCCAGCCACACTTCTGTTTCAACGCTTGTCGTACAAACAACTGAAATGACATACATAGTGTTAAAGGAAAGTGCGGGTTATACAGAGAGGGAGAGCACTTAAACTTGCCATTCTCCCTAATGATTCCCATCAGTTTGATATTTGATGAAGGCAGCTGAGGTTCCAGGCAATGGAAGTTCACATTTAATTTACACAACACTTAAAACAATAGAAAGTTACACTTTAAAAAGTACTTATTGCCTTTTTTTTTTCTCCTTTTACATTACTTTAATACCTAGGCCTGCCCCCATCTTGACTGTTGCTTTTCCCTGCTCCCAGCCTACCACCTGCACTCAGATGGTGACACCCACCATTTGCAGGGATTTGGCCCAACCTTCACCAAAGCAAAAACAGATCCTCTGTGAGCCCAGGACACTTCAAGGGATGTCATGAAGTGGGGCCAGTGTCCCACTTCAGATGTCCCAAGCCTTGCCTCACCCAGTTGTCAATGACTGGGCCACAACCAGCAAGATTTGCCTGCCTGCTGCAAGCTCTCCTATCTTTCAGCCAGCCTACAAGGTGAAACTAACTCCTTTCCAATTTCTTCTTCTAATAATTAAAAGGCCAGAAGCAGATTTTTCCCAGCAGAGCACAGAAAGCTGTTGGGGCCTGGTGCACTGAGCTATTACACTTCAAAAGGCAGGGACTGCAAATCTTGGACTACAGTCCTCTCAATTCCAAATAACTGACCAGAGCTTGATCTCACATTAATGGGTTTTATACTGTGTTGATGCCACTGACTCTAGTGGAGCTGCTGACGGTTTTTTACCAAGGCAAGTAACATCAGAATCAGGCCCCAAACCTCGTGGTTAGTAGGCTCTCTTACCTAACCAGCTCAACAATTTTTTTAAATCCTTCCCACTTTACCATTCTCAAGGACTTACAGTCTTCAGAAAAGAAGATGTTTGGGTTTTCTTTAAACCAGATGCAGCTTGTCTGCCAAGTATTTAGTCCAATTAAGTCCCAATTTTATATTATTTTTCAGCCACATGTTACAACAAACAACAGAGTAGAAACCCACATATGGTTTCTGATATTGGGATAATGAAACTCAAAGAAAGAAAGAATTGAATTTCCTGTGGTTCCTTTTAAAAATATAAAAAGTGTAATATTTTAATGGTCTAAAATCAGTACACATGGAATACTACTTGGTCCCAACTGAATACAAGGTTGTACATTAATGGAAAAGTCCTGCTGATGTAAATGAAGAGGCAGAACACTGTACTAAATAACTGGGAATTTATTACTCAACCAAAACCATGTACAGAGTTGGTACAAGTCAAATCTACCGGCAGAAGGGGAAAGCATGTTGGTGTTAAAAGCAGCTGCCTGTAGCCAGTGGTGGTGGAGTGAGCCAATTCTGATCTCACATGCCTACAAATGAGAAGTAATTCCAGTGTTTCCACAGGGGCTGCAAGAGTACAAAACAGTTGTGGAGAAATCTTAATCATCCCAGGGAGTAATTGACTTCACCAAGTCCTCATGAACTCATCAGCAAAACACATGTAATACCGCAGTCAAACAGATATAGTCAAGCACATTTCATTCCTTTTAAATGGCATCCCTGTCCCATAAACAGTCAGTCCGCACAGATACCAATTTGCTGTCTGCTTGTTTTGTTCTGCAATGCATGGATTTGATGAGGGAAGATTAACACTGGTTAATGCTCTACAGGTCCTTGAACATGAAGGCCCGGTAGTGTGTGTGCTATTGGTCTTTCCCCTACGCAGACTCCACAGAATCAATGACCACCCAGGGTGAGAGAGGTTTAGCTCAAGCCGTAGCCATTCATGCTTTTGACACCGTTGGTTCAATCCACAATGTGTCAGTAGTGATGCCAATAATCATACATGCACCATGGAAAGACTCACTTCAGGGGGCAATGGCTAACACCCGCAGGGCATAGCCTTCAAACCTGGATGTCTTACAGTAAGCCGTGAAGACTAAAAGATGCTCAGGTGCCCCTGTGGGGCTAGAAGGGAAAGAACTGCAGAACTCAAAGCCTCTCTTCTCCCTCCATCTCTTAATTGCTTGCCATGACTTAGGAAAAGAAAAAAAGTGAAATAATGTAGTGACCTGCGCAACCCACCTCAAAATGGTCCTGTGTGAGGAATGTACCATTATTAACCTTCCCCTTGGCATATATTAATCCACAGCATTCTTCACTTCTGTAGGGTATCAGACACAGGAGGGAAACAACTGCAGTAAGTAGAAAACAGCACAAAGTAAAAATACAATCCAAGTCTCTTGGACAATAGTAAAATGCAGTAATCCACCAGGGTAAAGTGACCACTTCAAAATTAACCACAAGGATTTATAGCTGAGAATTAATTTCATCTCTATTATTATGTCAGGTAAAATAGTTGCAGTTATACACTAATTTGTATGGAATCACAAAGGAAATCCTATTTCATTAAGTGGATTAAGCATTAATGTATTACCCTTTCCATTTTTATCTTCATTTCATAAAGTGCCTAACAGGAGGTCAAATTAAGAGACCAAATTAACATTTAAAAAAGTCATAGTGAATGCTATACCACAGTGATTCTAGCCACACTATTCTTTATCATGATGGTATCAAGGCTATTTTAGCCTTGGTACTGGAAATTAATAACTGTTATTTCCACAGGGAACCATTTTTCCTGAATGTAAATCATTCAGCAAAGTCAGGCAGAAGAAACAAAAGCATTACTCATTTCATACAAAGGTGTAAGCAGAACAGGAAGAAAGAAAGTAGAAAGCGCTAAATCAGTTCTCCATTCTCCCTGCGTCAGCCATAAGAAGGAAGCACTCACAAATCTCAACTCATGTTTATGACTGAAACCAACAGAGTCCACCCTAAGCTGGTAAATCATATCAGCTATTTTGAAGGCCTTTAATTACCAATTATTCAAAACAAAATGATGTGACCATCGCCCACGTAAAAACACATGCGTCCTCAAAGCTTTATACACAGTTACCCACTAGAACAGTTCTCCAAATCAAATTCCAGCCACAATATTTTGTTTACTCTGCTTGTTTGTGTTTCTTTACACCACAGGCATTGTCCTGCTAACACAGTTTCCAAGTCTGTTATTTGTTGGTAATTTATATTATCCTCAACTAACATTAAAGGTTTATCACTCCAATGTTATTAGATCAGTTTTCTGAGGAATTTCTATTTTATTTGTGTAATGGTGTTTATATGTCAAATATGTGTCAAGTCTGAGGGCACTGAGAGTTTAATAGCTTGGAGTAACTAGTGAAGTCACATCTGGAAAACAGCATTTGTTTGAATCTGAATAATAAACTCATCTCACCATAATGCCAAACAGGAAAGATTTCTGTATAGAAATACATAACTTTGAAGAAATATTTTTTGTATTCCATTCTTCAGAAGTATCAGTGCCAGGAGGTAGCCAGACCATTCAATTTAATTAGCACGTGTATTCACATCTGCTTTTTTCCCCCCTTTGCTCATAATGAGCTTTAATTTGGAATGCTTTTAGACACGAGTGAAAATAGATTTTCCACACCACATGGGTAGGGAAAGGAGTAAGAAGAAAAGTACCAAATGCAAATTGAACCTGTCCTCTGCCAAGGACTTAGATATGCCATCCTTCCAGCCCCTTTTCCCACCAGCAAGCAACCCACATCCTCCAAGTCTTTTCCTAAGAACCACTCTTTCTGTACAAGCCATTTCACAAACTTCCTTTTCCAGCAGTGGCTGGCTTCTCCACCATCCTCCCACTCCCACATCCAAGCACAGCTTTTCTGTTGGCTGGTATTCTTCCTTCTTCATATTTCTTCTCATTTTTGGAGGGTTAGACTTCCTTTTCATGAGATTCACCTCTCTCCTTAGAGACTTCCCACGCTATGAAAAGTCCACAAAGACAGCTCTGACCTCTCTCTGCCAAACTCTCCTTCTTACTCTTACTCTATCTTTCAGCAAAGGGCATTCTGGTTCAGTTGTCAGCATGGAAAAAAATGGCTGAAATCAGTGGCTGTATTGGGAGAAGAGAGGAAACATGACTGGGGACGCTAAGAGAAAGTATTTCCTACCCAGTCAGGATCTGTCCCATGGATGCTGCAACTGAAAATGTACCTACGGGTCAGGTTACAGAACTTCTGTAAGTTCAGGCTACATTTGGCTAATCCTGAGGTTTCAAAAAATAGCTTGCCAAATTCACAAAAATGTGTATCCTGTAAGTTTTATATCTCCATATCCGAAAAATTATTCCACCGCTAAGAATTATTGCTATCACACTGTACAGGAATTCAAGGAAAGGAAAGGGCCAAGTATGTGTGAAATGTCCTTCTCTTCTTATTCAGCCTGGGATGGCTTTCTAAGCACCTTTCAATGTCTGTTTTTCACAGCTATTTTTATTATATGTTGTCTTGTAGAGACGTTTAGGTAAGAAGTGCTAGGCTGGTCCAGCTGGCAGAATGGAAAAATTCCCTAAGGAAAAATTCAGTAAGGTAATTGTTTTTAATGTTCTGTCACAAGTACTCTTCACAGTGAACCAGTGTTACTCAACCTCTATCTAGCCAGTTTGGCCCACTGTACATCAGGGACAAATGCAATGCATGCCAGGCAAATGTGTCACTGAGACTGTGGGATTTGTCCTCTGAATGTGTTTCTCAGCTGACTGTGGAAAGAGGCTTAATGACTAGTATAGACCACCTGGACTTTTAAATGCCTAAAGAAATCAACTATGTTCATGTCAGAAGCCATGAGTAAATCAAACACTACTTATATTGACACACAACAGAAATATAGTTTCATGCCAGTCCAGCCAGTTCAACCCAGCAAGACAGAAAAGAAGGGAGAAGACAATGAGATGCTACTAGTTGTACTTGGCACAGATAATCCAGCCATCTTCTGGTCTCACACAAAACAAATTCACAGATGTGTAGATGGGGAAAGGAAACAGGTTTGTGTTGGTACGAGCTTACAGTGCATTTGAAAAGGCAAAGCTTAGAGAAGGCACGTTCAATAAAAGTCACATTCTTCCAGGCCAAGGAAGACTTCTTCCCCTCCTTTCAATTTGGCCAGGGAGTCACTGGACTGGGATCACAGATGGGACAAGTTGAGAAAAGTTACTTCAGCAGTTCAGAAACACAGAAGGGAGCTTGGAAAATGATATTTTAGAACTTGCAGAGTCCAGCGTGGGGCAGGCAGATTACAGATCTAGCAGGCTGGCAAACAAAAAACAGCAAAGTTGTAGAAGGGTCGGGTGTCCAGAGAAGCTGCTGAATGAAGTTGGTGTCTGATCATTTCTTCACAGCTCTATTGATCACATGGAAAGTAAGGCCAGAAAAAAAGCCAGAATGGCCACGCTGGCCAGCCATCCTGATGGCAGCCCTCCAACAGGTGGAGTGGATTATGGAAGGAAGAATGATCTGTTTTGTACAAGTTATTGCTGGATAGTTCCCAGGTGTGTTAATAAAGCTGCAGGCTATTCAAACAGCATCTCTGGGTCTATCCTGGCTCCTCCTCTACCTCTACCCTAATCTTGAAAAAAACAAGACTGTTAGGTAAGCCAGTGACTGGCTTACTTAAGAAGTCTCACTTTGTCCTGTGAAATAGAGAAAATTTTATTTGGAAAAAACATAAAATTTCCAGGAAAATCAGGAACTAATGGGATTAAGCTGATTGGCAAAAATGGAATGACAGACACTTGACACAGTTCCATATGCAAAATATCACTGGTTTCCAGAGCTCAGAAATCCAAAAGGAGGAATTGGCTATTTTATGTAGGTCCACAAATAGAAGTCCAAAAATAATTTTGTACAAAACTGTGCATGCTTACATGGGTCTGATATAAAACTACATTTTTTTCAGGTACCACCAAAATGGCAAGTTAGCTTACTGAGCTACGGCTTTCTGTTTTACCCAGAGAGCTTCCATTCTTTGCATCTTTGGGAATCTGTGACTGAACTATAAGGAAAAAATGCCTTTCCGGGTATGGTCCCTGTCAGCTGTTCGCTTTCCATCTGCCAACTGAAATGAGGCTGCTAGTCCTGGCTTTTCAGCAAGCCTGTGACCAGCAGAAGTCAGGAAAACTGGCTTAGTTCATGTTTTTCCTAAGCACTGAAAAGAGACATTCAGGCACACAGAAAAATCTGCAGACTTCATGAGATTAAGGTATTCCTAATGATTTTGCTGCATTTTTTAAAACACTGCTTTTGTTTGAAAAACAGTGAAGTTTATAGCCCTCTTTAATGCCTTCACTATGTCAACCAGCTGACTCTGTGGCCAAACAGACTGAAATAATAGCTTTATTCATTTAATAGGGTGTTAGCTTTGAAGTTTAATTATCAGGGATAGGAACTCTCCACATTCAGGGAAATGCAGACTGAAGTATGAAATCCAGTTGGCTGCAGATCGTTTCTACTCCATGTCAGTGCAAGGAGGAATTTCGATTGCGTGCCTGCAGAAGTGAAATCAGATCTGTAGACTTTCCTTGTTGCCTCTTACAATCCCAACATCTGATCCAATCTGTACAACCTCTCACTCATTTCCTTCCAAGTCCTGACAAATTCTACTCTTCTTTCCCCAAAGTGGCCCCTGGGAAAGAGGAACTTGATTGGATTGGATTTTTCATTTCTACTGCTGACTGTACTACCCTTTTGAGCATCCAGTATTGCAGCTTTGGCACAGACATCAACAACCACATCAAAAATCCTGAAACTTTGGGAACCATCCCAACTGCCTGAGAACTCTCCCAGAAGATAGGGGGACCTTCCTGTGCTGTTTAGCACATTGGGCACTCATCTCACCTCCATGAAAGCAGGTGCAATACACCCTCCTCCTAGTGCAACAATTGTCACTTGCATTGCAATTACGTCAATTGGGTTGATCAATCCAACTGGCAGATCTGTCTCATGCAGTCCGTCCATCCTGCTGCCTTTATTCCCGTGGTCTCAAAGGAGTTGAGGAACACTTGTTCAGACAGCATACAGAGCACAAAAGCCATTTGAAAACCTCTTACACTTCCAGCACATGGTCGGGTATTTGGAGGTATGAGTGGCCACAGCCACGCTGGACATGGAGACAGTCCCCAGGCTGGCATTCAGCCTCAGCCCGACTGAGAAAGTTGAGACGCTGTGAATTTTAATGATCCCAGGGTGGAAAGGAAAGAATGACACAAGCCACTTGTCTGCAGCAAGACAGATCTGCTTGGGAAGAGACTTACTTCTCAGGATTTAGGGCTCTGTGAACATTAAGCCTCAAGGTTTATAAACAGGATTCCAAACCTTCTCTGAAAATGTCACCACACTTCACCCAAACAATCTAAATCTGGTGACAATCAAACCAATCTCTTCCAAATTCAGCAATGGCCCTTCCTCTCAGTGCCCATTCTCAGTTTATAGGCTTAAATGACAGGCGGTTTTCTTAGAGCCTGGTTCTCAAGCAATGCTTAAAATGTTATATTTGTGACAGTACACAAAAACTTCCCTTTTGCTCATCTCCAATACCTCAAAAAAGACTAAGGATTTCATTTAAACATTCCAAAACTGAGATGTGCATGGTAAAAATTGTTCACTCCTGTGCCAATAAAATCAATTAGAATAACTTCTCACACAGATGATTTGAAATCTCAAGGGGTTTTTTTAAGTCATTCTATATAGTTGAAAAAACACAATTATTTTGACTCAGCTATCAATTATATCATAGTAAGTATCTTACTGCATTATTTTAAGACTACAATAGATGAACATATAATTGTGGTATCAAAATACAAGATCATCGAATTCAACAGCTTCACAGTGACTCTAACCAAGAATTTTAAGACATTAATCGCAGCACTGATTGAACAAGAATATGCAGTCAACTGCGCATACAGCATTCATCGTAAACAGATCTGCAGCTCCTCCCCCAGTATTAAAAGGCCAGGTAGAAAAACAAACATTTCTTTAAAAAAAAAAAAATCTCACTTCTGACAGATAAATCCCCTTAAGCTAAAAAAAGGCAAATAGGATGCAATAATTAGGATGAGTTATCCAATATGCAAATTGGTTTCTGTGGATTGCTCGGGAGCTGCTGAAGGTTATTCAGCAGGTTTATCCAGAGACAGTAAAAAAAAAATCCTGGGAAAAAAGCACAATGGAATGAATAGGCCCTGCCCTTCCACAGAACATCTAGCTGACATGTAGCTTGCTAAAAAAATGTAAATGATTTAAAGAAAGTCTAAGCAGAAATGTACATCAAGTGCCATTATTTTATCACCCACTTTAATCACAGGCTGCTGTTCAGAATGGCTTGGGATGTTGGTTGTTACAGAAGAGATTTCTGTACCATTATTAGTACCTCTGAACAAATGCAGTGAGCAGGGGGAGAAAAAAAAAGACGGTGGGGGGGAGAGTGAGAGCGAGAAGGAAAATGTAGCAGCGGTTAAAGCATAGTTTAATAACTCCAATCTCAGTCACTTTTTTCATATGTATTGTATGTGCAAGTCCATAGTACAGCATAATGTGTCATAATTTGGCCTCCAATTCTGACAGCACTGCTTGACTTGGGCATTAAATCATTGCCCCGAGGAATTCACATTCTGGCAATTCCTGATGGTAGGACTGTCATCTCCTCCCACACATGACCTATCATTTTTGACATGATTGAATCAAAATTAGTCAGTACATTTAGATGTAAATTAGAGACATCCAAGAATAATAATGAGCACAAAAATATAGCTCTGTGTAATTGACACGGCAACAGCTTAGTACAGTCTTCCACAGTGTCCTCGAAATTATTAATACCATGATAACAGAAGTACTGTATCAAAAAGTGAGAAAACTTTTCCCTTTTTTTTTTTTTTTAGAGGGGCATATTTAACTAACCCTTAAATCCTAAGGAAATCTGTTAGTGTTTGCTCACCCAGCACTTTCGTGGTCCGGATGGTCCTAACCAGAGACAGACATAACTGGTCGGCCAAGGAGCGTGCGAGGGCTCCCACCTCGCGCCCGTCCCTCCGCCTTCCCCACCTTCTCCCCTTCCCCAGTCACCGGCCACCGCCTGCCCCGGTGCCGCTGGGGTCCCACCAGGAGCACTGCCAGGCCCCCTGGCAGGACGGCCGCTCGCTCCAGGAGGTGACGCCTTCCCAAAACAGGCAGGACCCAGTGCTGCCCCACAGCAACACTGCACCCGGCGTTTTTGGCCTTATAAGCCCCTTTTTTGTATCTTTGTACCGACCCACAAGGGTGAGGCTGTCAGGAAGGTACCAGAAGCCACCACCACGCTGCCTCATGGGCCCGGCTCTCCCCACACCTCCCGCTACACCTGGGCGGCTCTGGCTGGATGGGACCCAGCCCACCCTGGGACTCCCTCACCCCTTCCCAGCCTGGGAGAGCCAAGGGGAAAATCCCCAGCGAGCACATGAGGGAGGAGGCCTGAAATTCTTGAAGAGAAACTACTCCAGTCCTCCCCCCGAAGCTCTTTCCTCCACCAGGCAAAGAGCCCTCCATGTTGCCACGGCCTGAGGGAGCGCCCTCACCCAGGGTGGGTGTGAGGGGTACAAGAAACAGCCGTGGACTTTAGGGAGGAGAGACACTCCACACTGTAAAAAGTGCAGTGTGTAACACGACCACCCCTGCAGACCCCTAAAGTACTCTTTTATCAGGCGGGAAGAGGGGGGAAACAGGAGAAGCTCTTGGGTTTTTTCTTCTTTCCCCATTTCCAAAGAGGTCGGTTGCCCTCAGGGCAGGCAGGCATCTGAGAAAAGGACAGGCCTTAAAACCGGAGCTGCTGTACACACTGGGCTGAGGCAGACAAAAACGGGCACACAGTTAAGAAGCATTTCGAACCAGTTTCAGTCTTTTCCCTACGAAATGCCATTTAACGTTTCTGGCGGTGGCATTTTGCGCATGGGGTGTGCCCGCACCCCTGTCTTGGAGGAAAGGCCATCCGCCATCGGCTGTCCCAGAGCCGCAGGCCACGTCGTGCGGGGAGAACCTGGTTTTGTTCCTATGTGCCCCACAGGAAAACAGGTAACTGTTCAGGACCAAAACAATTCAGTGAGTCCTTTTTTTTTGTATGGTGGGAGCATTTACATGTGTTAATGTGGCACTCAGTGATCTTGATAACCCAAGTCGGTATTACTACCTTGAAGCAAACCTAAAATCTCCTGGGGTCATGCCAACATCTCAATGGTTGCGTACTGAATATCTCCCTAAAGTCTTTGATTACCATGTTGCCGGGGGAAAAAAGAAATTAGCTGGAACAATTTCTGTGTCAGTTGTCTGTGATGAAAGAGGAAGTGCCCAAGATTACCATGTCCTTAATGCACTTGCCATACCTTCACTCAACAGAGATGTTAATATTTTGAGTAACCAGGTGAAGCAAGTGTCAAAGCTGTTTTATTGGAATATGTTTTTCTGGAAGCCACAAATCATAAAACCATTTCTGAAACTATGTTGCAAATACTACAAAAGTTTCCCTGTGCAGAGCATATATGGCCAGAAACTGCTCAGTGAAAATAGTGCTGGTAAGAAAGAAAATTGTCTACCTTTTGCAACTCAGTTTTCAGGCTGGTTAGTAACTTGCACCCTAAACACTGTAGTTTTCAGGCGCTTAGCACCTCTGAGAATGTGGCTAATGAGTGCACGTAATTTGCGAGACTTAAATGTCAAAGCTTACTGGATGAAGAAATCTCACAGTACACATGAGCTCACTAGCTCTGTTTTAAACAATAAAAGTAAAATCCAGGAATACTTCTGTAAGAGAAGAAAAACACAAGCAGTTCTTATGTACTTCAGGCAGATGTTCAGCACTATTTTCTTTGACAGGAGTTGGTAAAATGCTCATTTTCTACCTGTTTTTTACCCTAAAGTGTCACTGGATAGTTACTGCCTTTTGAGATTGCCATAGAGCCCAACATGTGCTAAAGTATCACATCTCGCATTCATAACAAATTCAGTACAGGTTGCTTCTTGGAGCTGAAAATGATCCACCCACCCATGACGGTAAGCCAGAGCAAGTAAACCTAAACCCAGCTGCAGCTTGTGCCAGCTTTGGCTGGATGAAATTAGTTCTGTAGGACCTATGACAAAGTTCAAGCGAACTCAGAAAAAGTGGCAGCAGTTGAACTAATGAAAAGACCTGTGCACTATGAAAAGATTCACAACCATATTAACATATGTATTGTAATTTATCAAAAATGAAGGGCATTTCAGAATACTGTTTGGATTTGACGCAGAATGCTACTAAGAGGACTGGCATTTGGGAATGTAAAAAAATGTTCTCTGGTAACAAAGGGCTTTGAAATCAACACAGAATGCCTGGCCTTCCTTCAAGGATTGTGACTGAAAATGGCTGTCATCTCCCACTTCTTCTTAACAAGGACTGACTTATTTAAAAGGCCTGTCTCTCTTTTTCTGCTCAAGACGTGTTGCTTCTAGTAGAGATGACCATTGTGGTGGGAAGCGACCAAAGAATAAAAATGAGGTTAAAAAAAGGAAAGAGGAGTCCCTTTATACTTCCCTATTGGGAACAAACTGAAGAAATGGAGAGCAAGGAAGATTGAGAAGAAAGTAAATAAAGTAGGAGATAGAACTAGGACTGGAATGCCTTTTTGGAGCAGCATTACTGGGCTAGATTCAGAGGTTTCAGAAGAAGGAAAAATGAAGGAGTTGGCAAAGGACTGAGTGAAGCACATTCCCCAGTTTATAGAGGATGTAGCTGAGACTCAGTGAAGCTCCAGTGGACTGCCAATGGGAATGAGCCAATGGGAGAGGGAAAGCCTACATTTTAGTGTCACTGGAGGTGGAAATCTGAATTCACCACCTATAAAATCAGGGTGAGAACCCCTCACTAACGATGAAAATATCCAGGACACACACACACACACACAGACCTGACAATGTTCTAATTCCTTGTATCTGAGGAATGTGAATTATGTTCTTTCAGCTTCTGGTAACATCAGTTCTGATAAGCCCTCCTGCAGTCTGCATTACATCTAGCAATCCAAAAACTCAGGATAGGGTCAGAATTCAACATCTCCAAGCAGCCACAGGAATGAAATGTTATTTTGAAGTTACTTGAGCAGGCTGCTAAAGGCTACAATAAGCCCAAACCAGAGAGCCCATGCATTTGGAATTGTTTGGCTGACTCCCTTAGGCATACACACCCTCACATTTGAGCCCAAGCCCTACCCCTTCAAATGCCTTAGAGTGTTAAAACAAGGGGAGAAATTGCCACAGTAAACCTCAGTTGTGCTGTCATGCTTCCCCACGCAATAAAGTGGAAAATGTTTTCTTGCTCAGAGAAGAACACATGGGTGGAATTACCCACATGAAGGATAAGAAGTACCCTGGTGGGTTCCTGCAGAATCGGGGCCCTACCCTTTAGTCATCCAGCTGGTTGTGTATAGTTTGGCAGATTACTTGCAAAAGCAACACTTATACTTTTGTATCTGCCTTTTTTTCCTGTCCTACCCTAATGATACCAAGGAAACCAAATGCAAAAAACAAAGGTATTAAATATTACATTATAAGAGAGAGCATAAAGTGCCTTGATAAAGCTGACAAGCCAGCCTTGTGGGGAAATATTACAAAAATAATTCTCTTGCAAACTTTAGCTATGTTCTTTTGAAACAAGTCTTCAAAAATTCAGGCAAATCCCACCTCAGTTTGACATGCAACAATGATAAAAGGCACACATGATATACAAAATTTCTGTCTGATAAACAGATCAACCAAGCTACATTAAATTAGGTAATTAACACTTACTTAGTTTGTCAGACATGTTTAGGGGAGCAACTTGATTCTTCAAAATGTCATTATGTGTACAGAAAATCTCCTCTGGCATTTCTTTACTTGCTAAAGAAGAGCCTGATACAGTTAAAACTATAGGATCTCAGATAAATTTTGAAGGAGAGAGTAAGGCAAACTATACAGCTGTATTTAATGATTGCCTCTACATTGTATCAATGACTGGTCTAACTAGGACAAGGTGAAAACCCGCCTCCAGCTCTGTAGAGGCAGGAAAGCAGAGTGTATATTTATTATCACCCTGGTGAACAGAAATTCACAAGTAAAATAATCACACATTGTTATAAATAGGGCAACCCAAAATCCACCTGCAAAGAAGAATATCAGTATCTCACAAGAGTGTTTTGGCAAAATAAACTCTAAACCATGTGAAACAATTTCTTTGGTAATAGGTATTTTAATCTCCTTTGCGTCCTTAGGTATTTTTCCTTGTACTTCCACTACAGCAAATGGGAAACATTTTGAATATTCTGAAATATTTCAATATAATAGTCTTCATTGCATTAGGGAAAAATTCTGTTATTACAGAGCCTTGTAGAGGTGATAGAAAAACTGACTTAATCCCCAGATTATGTTCTTATTTGCCTCAAGTAACCAGGCTTTTTGAGTGGCAAGAAGTATTAAGCAAAAAGCATTTATCTTTAAAAAAAAAAATTTCTTTCTGCTCCATCTTACCTTTAAAATTAACTGGCATTTTCTGGTTTACAGAGGATATCATTGAATGTGCCATTCTGTGACATTGCAGGATTTATGCAACCCCTGATACTGGCTGTGTCACAGAAGACTGCATTCTGGAATGTCTTTAGCAAATTAACAAACACCAAGAGGATTTCACAAGAGAGAGAAAAACTAAGAGTTTCATACTCAGATGGTTTCTCTTGTATATTCCTCAAGGTGGTTCATAAAGATATTCTCACAGAAGTCTAACATTAATTCAATTTTATTGTTAGCACGCTTCATCTTCAAACTATGACAGAGAAAGAACAAATTGTTGCCACACTGTATGACAATTTTTCACAGTCTCACATATATTCTTTGTTTATAAAGGTGCATTTTCACAAGGACTGGTGCATTGTTTGAAAGATTCTGGATAGATAAAAGGTTTGTATAGGAACTGTAACTGGCTTTAGTTGCAGTGTTCCAGATCACAATATTTTCTTTAGACCATGTTAGTTCTTATCCAAATTTCAAAACCTTCCCTTCATTCACACATACTCAACAGCAAAAATTTAAGACTGAGCCTCAGGAAAAGATCATCCTTTAATTCCCTGGGCTACTTTGGAATATGTTGTTTTAACTGCCAGATTCTCAAAAGTTTTCCCTGAACCATTTACTCACATTGTCCATCTGCATCTCAAATATCCTTGTTCCTGAATGCTGCACCTGCTCTTAGTCCAATGCCACAGATGTTTTTTACCAGATGTTGAAAAAAAAAAAGATGTTCTCAATTGGCTGCAGTACAGTTGGTCTTGTCTTGGATATTTTTTTCTTAATTTATTTATTTATTTTACTCAGTTCATTCCATGAGTCTTCCACCTACAAATCGAATGGGGGAAAACATGAGTAGTTCACATAAGCATACTATGCATCTTTCCTGTTAGAAGACAAGCTAGGGAACTTAAACTTAAGCCACCCTGAACAAACATGCATCTCTTTTCATTGTAAACATAATAAACAAGAAATTACACAAAGTTACATTCTTATGAGTGTAAAAAAACCCAGAGGAACCAAAAAAGCGTTACTGTTTAAGAACAAGTTCCAATGCCCTCCATAGTAACAAATATGGTTTTTATGAAATACAGCATTCATCATGGAGAGGAAGACAGTGGCTTTTGCCTGGCAAGAAACAGAGGATCATGTTTGAGGAAAAGGATCACATGGAAAACAACAATCACATATTTTAAGTTTTGAATGCTCTAAAGGCACTAACCCATGTTGATCATTTTTCTTCTTGTTTCTTGCATATTTGATCATGAATTAAATAATAGTATGAACTCTGAGACAGCCATCAGTAGGCTTCAGAGTCAACAAGATATTGAAGTGAAGGGAGTGAATATAGGCCATTCTGAGCTGCTGTCTCCAGTTATTACAGAAGCTAGAGGCAACACGGCATCAATTTGCTGTCAGTCCAAGTGGGGAAGGCTATTTTTGCAATTACATGCTAGAGGCTATTTTTAATGAAGGATTAGAATTTGGAGCACAAGATGACAGCTTCCTAAAACAATAGGGCTTGTTCAGCTGCTGTGAGCCAACATCATTCGTCTGCTGAGTCGTGGCCCTGATCCGTCAAAGCACTGGATCTTCAAGGAGACTATTTGCATATTTTTCAGTTTTATTACTTGAGCACCTGAGAGCTTTTTGTCATGGGCAAGAATGCCACTGTGAAAGGCACTGTATGAAAAGCAGCAAAACAGCCCTGTCCCTAGTATCTTACAGTCTAAGCTTTCTTCAAGTTTAGGGTTCTGTTGGATCAAGGACTTCCTGTATCTCTTAATCTCTTAGTCTGGTTCTAGTAACGCAGATGTTATCAGACAGCGGGCAAGCATGGTATTTCTCTCTTCCAAACTACACCAGAAAAAAAAAAAAAAAGGCAGGGAGAAATTTGAAAATTACAGTAGGAAATCCTTACTTAGGCTAGAATACGAGTAGGAAAATGCAGCCAGTTTACCAGCCTGTAATGCTGAATCCAAGCTGGTATTTTCTGCACTTAAGAATAAGAATGTGCTCTGTAATATTCTATTTTAGAAAGTGTGCTCTCTTCTAAGCAGTTTGCAGTTTGGCTTCCAAAGCCACCAAGTTCTTTACTATGTAATTAATTTACTCCATTAAAACATACTGCAAATTCCTTGGCTGAAAGCAACAGTGTTATTGAGGGGGTGAGCTGGATTCTCAGCTGCCAACCCTTAAGCTTAGTGAAGTAACAAAATTAAAATGGGCTTAAATTGTCATTTTTGGAAGAGCACTGTTTCCCTTAGTGTTTTGGCTCATCACAACACAGACTGTTGACATGCACAAAAATCTAATGCAACATGGTGAGTCAAATTATTTGGCTAGTGTCACTCTGCAGAATTCTGTCACTGTGTTAATACCCAGATTTGATAGATTTTGGAAAAATGTCATTGTATATCCAGTGTTCAAGCTCTTTCTGCTGGGACTGTAGTGAAAACTATTGGACCTCTTACCTTACATAGAATACTCTAGCAGGCAATTACCCTGAAGTTTTATGGTCATAATTTACCATGCAATTATAGAATATTACACAGAAATGTCTGCAGATAAATTAAAATAAACAAACTCCAGTGTGACTGCAGCTCAATAGGAACTCAAAGTGTCTTACAGTGGCAGAAAAATACGGGCCTTGTATGCTTAAATAGGGGAGGCAGGAACAAGGGAGGGAGGTGGTATATGACATTGGTGAGCAGATGTAGTGTCCATACTCTAAAAAAGGAAATTGAAAAAAAGGAAAATGTGAAGAAAGCATCCCAAGAGCTAGAGAAAATGCTTTACAATGAGACACTCTAAGAGCTCAGTATATTTATTTTACTGAAGCAAGACTGAGAGGTCACATGATTTCAGTATGTAAACACCTTCTCAGGTAGCAAATGCTGTGCAAAATTCTAGAAGAGAAAAGTATAGCAAGAACCCAAAGGCTGAGAAGCTGAAGCCAGACAATTCCGATCAGAATAAATGTATCTGGTTTTAATGCCGCAGGACAGCGATTAAGCTTGGGAACTCTGTACCACTAGAAATGGTAGGTTTGTCACATTTCTTGGCATTTTCTATGTAAGACTGGTCACCTTTCTAAAGATATTATTTTACCGAAGTACAAGTTATTTGCGTTCTATATATGTAATTTGGGATATGTAATGGTCTGTGATAATATAGAAGGCTAGACGAGATGACCACTTCCTGGCCTTCAACTCTACATGTTCTGGGAAAAGAACAGATACAATTTCTTACAGCAAGGGGTTTACCTCTGCACTAAAATATTCAAATTTAAAATAAACTCATTCTTAAGTGCCTAGTTCTGCCCAATGAGTAAAATGGGAGCCTAGGTTGACCATTTCATCTTTGACAGTGTAATATCAGATTAGAAAATTCTGCCTACTCATAGCCAAACAAGATCATCGTCCCCCTCTACTCAATATTATATTATCAGGAAATAACAGATAACCACTACTCCCAAGAACCCACATTTCAAACCTGACAAACAAGGGAAAAGCATAGCATTATGACAGCAAATGTTCAGTTAATTCTACAATTATTCTTCATGAAAGGGCAGTGTAGTTTGGACACTACCCTCCTAGGGATACAGTTACCTGCTTTGTCTGTGTCACCTTCAGTCTCCAGGGTGATAGCAGTGGGACTACACATCAATGAGGGGGAAAAAAGTTATGGCAAATAGGTGGAAGTCATACCTTTCTCCCAATACTACTCAGTGTCCACTGGCCAAAGACATTTCATTCAGCCAATAAGTAATTAAGGGTTACAAAGGAAAAAAATTACACTATAATAAAGCATAGTTACCAGTCCAAGTTCTACCCAACTGGGGCATTCCAATAGTATTAATCCGGAAAAGCATCACTGAATTCCCTGGACTGGTTCCATTGGTTTCATGGCATTTGCACTCCTGTAGCTGGGAGCAGAACTTGGGGTCTGTGCAATGATTTGTTTAACATAAGAAATGTAATGTGATATTTGTTTGCTTTCATTTTTTTCATTTAAAAAGAACACAGCTTTATGAACAAACTGACACATTGTAAAAGATGGGGTATCCCTAAAGATTTCAGGATGAAAATTACAAAATCAAATAGAAAATGTAATTTTTCTTTTACTTCCTTATACTGCCATATGACATTTACTGTCTGAAAGACAACTTTTTGTCCAACTGAGCTAAACCAATGGCTGGCATTGAGGAAAATGCACACAGTAGGGAAATGTCTCCAAAAACAGTTCTAAAATATTATTTAGAGCACAATTAAAAGAAAAGTAAATGCTATCCAGTGCAATGAATATAACGTTTAAGTTGTTCTGAAAGTTCAAAGGCCCAGGATGGTAGAAGGCAGCAGACTTCTGGAGGGACACATCTTGCTCTCAGGGTCCTGCTCCCCTCTCATTGAGCACAGAACAGGCAAAGAAGTGATGCCCTTGAGTGCATGTCATTACAGGAGTGTTACAGCTCCAGTGGCACTCCTATGAATTACTCCACACTCCACACAGATTTTCCCCAGCTAAAAAACTGCATCATAAACACAAAACCCCATAATTGTCTCATACTCCCAGGTTTTATTTGGATGATACGTGATATAACTGCTTATGGCAAATGAACCACCCCTAGAAACTGTAGTTATTGCCATCCTTCTGCACCGTATTTGCCCTAAATGGTTCCTGTGGCTTCCAAGTTAGCTAATACCTTTGCCTGGTGTAGAACCTTTGACTGAAGGTACTTTTCTAATATGTGTGTGTGTGTGTATACAGCATTAACAGAGAGACACATAGAAAATTAAAATGTAGTACAAGAGAAGAGTCAAAATATATCAAGCTAAACATGAACAAACACACACACAAAAAGCAAAAATCAAGTGTGCAGAAAGAGATATTCATTTTAATATGAGAATGACAAAATAGGTTTCCCACAGAAATTACATGCCACATCAGGGTGCCAAAGGCTGCCACTGGCAGAGACACAACCCCACAGAGCACCTGGGGCATCTAACCCCTCCCTAGAAGATGCCGAGTTCACCCTGAGACGATATCCGATGCCCCACATCCCAACTGCAGTGAGTGCACTGCCCTGTGCAGTTTCATAGCAAGGGAAGGGTTTTAGAGAGAGGCTTTGGCTGAGCTGCATCTGCCCCATCACTCCAGCTGGAGAAGCAGACAGGCTGGTTTGCCCCTCCGTACATATAGTGGGCAAACTGCAAACTCTGGCAAATCTCTGCTGGTTCCAGCTGGTTTTGCCTGAATTCCACCTAGATTCTTATTTCCTCATCAGACAACCCTGAGCCTGATATGGCATGCCTCTTTGGGGTGGTTTAAATTACAAAACAAATTACAATAGATATAAACCCAATAGTTTTGTGTCCTTTGAGTGCAAGATTTTCAGAAGTGACTAGTGATTTTGGAAGGCTTCCATATGACGTACGCATGTCTAGCAGAGACCTCTTTAAAATGACCCAACTTCCAGAGATCAGGTACTCTTCATTTCCTTAAAGTCTAATGACTTTCAAAGGTCTCAAGATGAGCTTTCAAATACTGAGAGACCTAAAATCACTAAATTGCTTTGGAAAAACTTGAGCTAAAAATGCATCTAACTGCAAGAGATTGATTTCAGCTGCTTGACATCAAAACCCAACAGTTGCCTTTTCTGAGACCAAGAGCAAGGCTTACTGTCTCTGATAAAGTGTTCTCCAAAAGGAACTCATTGCATCTGACGGAAAATTAACACAGGGCAAAGAAGATCACAAAAGACTATGACCTTTCTCCTATATAAATATTTAATCAGGTACTTGACCTCACTGGATTACAAATTAACAGTAATTGGGACCCAAAAGGTTTCCTCCTCTTAACAATTTTTTTCAATTGAACATGTTATTAAATTGGTTCAACTATATTTTTTTTTTAGTAGAAAGGAATTTGTTACTTATGAAAAATATATTGAGGGACATTAGGAAGACTGCCATCCATCTTACCAGTTTTCTGAATCCATGCGTTCCTCTTCTCCGCATGAAGAAAGTCACCCATCCTACCTAAGCTTCACCTGAAGATATTGCAGACATGAGACACAATGTTGTTTGCCCTGGACCCCACATCCCAGAAAGTAAGTGAGATGCTTAGGGACCCCTGTTAATATCCTTTTCTCCTTGTACACATACACAATGGAAACAGGGAAACTTCCTCCAAAGCTTTTGAACATTTCCCGAAGCAGCAAAGGAAGGATTTTGATCTAAGCTGGGACCTCAGGTCCGTTCAAGACAATGATTTTCCAGCCTGGGAATTTTGTTTGCAACCATCCTATTAAATAATATGCACATGTCATAAAGATTATATGGGCATGCCTGTCCACTCACAGAGCTCATGAGTACATAATCTGCACTCAAGCAAAATTACCACTGAAGCTTCCAAGAGGATTTTGATTTGCCCCAGGCTTTCTGAGTCCAAAAAAATGTTTCTTTCTTTCTTCATTAGTGCAGCAGTCCCCACTACTTATGTTATATTTTTATCAACAATGCAATTATTCATTCTGCATTTTCAAAAGTTCATAAAGCATACGGAAAAAATTGATACGAAAGGAAACAGCCAGCACGTTTTGGGGGGAGGACTTTTACTGGACATAAAATAATTTGCTTCAGCTGTGTGCAAGTTAAAAGAGAAAAAAATGCAAATATAGCAATTTTGTGGGATTGGTTGCTTTTTCTTTATATCTGTAATTCTAAAACAGCTTTGAAATCACAACTTTCTGTTAGGATACATATTAATTCTTGTCTGCAAAGTGCCATGGGCATGTTTAGTGCCCTGCCCCACAAGAAAAATCTGCGTCACAATGATGTCTGCCCTCCTGAACAAGAAGGGTCTCAACCCCTGGGACTGCATATCTGCAGCTTTCATTTCATCGAGTTACGGTGCTCAGCACAGCTCAGTTGCAGCCTTTCAGGTCTAACAAAACCTGCTTTGGATGACCAGAGACTGACCTGGATACAGAATGTGAAGAGGAAGCCTGCAGAAGGAAGAGCTCAGAGTGATCCTATCAGTGGCAGCAAGAGGCAGTTTTACCTGTGAACTGGCCACAGCCTAAGTCAAAGGAGAACTCAAAGAAATGACTGTGGGAAACAGGCCTTCAGATTAATTCAACTATTCCCCAAGTTAACCTTAATGCAAGGGCTGATGGAAGTACAAAGGTGACTTTGGGCTCGGCCTTGACAGGTAAGTACTGGTGATAAAAGATCCATGTTGTTCTTGAAGCTCCTCAGTGCCTGTTCTTCATGTCCTGAAGACCAGAAGATCAAGGTCACGCTCACCTTCACCCTGGCAATAGCTGAATCCACACTAAACACATACACACTGCTTGTCGTGCACCAGGCTTTTGCTGGGCTAGCTGATCAGGGGAATTCTCCAGCTCTTTCATAAGGTGACCTTGTAGCTCTAATTTAAAAAAGAACAGGGATATCAGCCAAATACCAAAGTCTAAATAAGTTTTCCTATAAGCACAATATCGAGATGAGAAGTTTGTCTGTGAAGTCCATTCACTGGCTCCAATCCCAGAATGTAAACCAGGTGATGTATCTTCACTCCTCTTTTCTGACAGCAGTAATCTTGCCGAAGTCTGTGTTTCTGGGCTGTGGCAAACACCTGGTGACTGTTACAGTTCTGTGTCCATTTTGGCTTCTCTAGGCTGTTTGCCAAAAATCACAGTTATACGTCGTACTTTGATTAAGGCTTGTCTCTACATCTCAGATATCTATGCAAACTTCTATGGCTCATTTTCCCTTTTTTTCCCAGGGTTCTCTTGTGCCAAGTGTTTTCTGAGCAAATTCCTCTGGATATCTATGGTTTAAGACTCATTTGAGTTCCTTACATGTACCTAGGGGATTTGAGACGCCCTAGGGTGTCCACCATGGTGTCTAGCTGACACTCCAGTAATACATAGGTCTCCTTTAAGTCCTGCATCACTCCTTGTAGATGTTTCAGGTATGTCTTTGCATCTTAAATGGAACAAGAAGCCTGTATGTGGGCAAGTGAATCAGGCCTTTGATGTCTTATGTTAAAATGCATACATTGTAGAAGCATTTGGGAGTTCAGAATGAGTGAACTGGAGTGCAGTAATATCTATTACCTTTCTTAACAGTTATGCATCAGTTGTAACACATTTGATCACAGCTAAACCTGTGGCCTTTTCAATTAGTTCTATACCTTGAGAGATGCTATGCTTATCCACATAAATCATGTTTCCCTTCTGATTTTGGAACCTAGAACATATGAATAATACAGACATTACAGTCTAACTTACAGGGATCTACTTGATGCGGTTAAACCAGTCTTTATTTATGTTCACCATTTATGATATCTCTCTTTATCTGTGACTAAAGTACAGCTTTACTGGTATGGTTTTTGACTAGTCATTCCAAGGTGTCCTTGTTGATGAACTTCTTCCCTACATTTTCTTTTGCCTTACTGTGGTAACTGCCATTCTTGTACTTTTTGTGACTGATCTCCACATGATCCAGTATGAACATGAGAAGTGTTGCTTTTTATCATTCTCTGCTTATAGTTTATATGACTGCTTGCATAACTCATTCCACATTCAGGGTAAATGCAGAGCTTCATACATTTGTAGTGGTCATATAGTCCGTTACAGCTCATTCCAGGTCACCTGGTTGCATGTCATCAAGCATAGCATATCATCTTGACAGCATGCTTACAACTACTAGTTAATGTCTTAGCTGGACCTCCACATTCACAGCTTCCTCTTAGCCTTTCCAGAAAAAAACCTACAGTGAGCTTGGCAATGTTTCACAAGTCCTTTCTTGTGTTTCATAAAAAGTGATCTGTGCTTAGCATCTTCTCTTTTGATTCCAGACGAAATCACAAAACTTTCTGTGGCTGTTGCATGTTCTACTTAGAATATGCATTCATACACCTGTCCTCTGTCACTGTCAAAGCCCTTGAGGCCTCTGCTGTAGATGAGTTAGGCATCATTCATTTTGTGGTCTATTTGTCTCGTTAGCTTGAGATTGACAATTTGATGTTGTTCAATTTAAGGTTGTTTCTTCTTGCAATTTCCCGTATTCTCCACAATCATTCCTGATGTTCAGTAGTGGTGCTGCCCCTTACTATTATGTCATTCACATGTATTTTCATTCCTGGGAGACCTCCTAGTGTTTGGGTCGTTGTGCTGCAATATGCTTCTGGTGCTAAATGGATTCCAAGAGGCAATGTCAGGAAGCAGCATCTGCAAAACGGTGATTTGAAAGCAAATTTTGAAGCATTCGGTATCCAGGGGAATCTGCCAAAATCCTCCCTCTGTATCTAATCTTCTGAAGAACTTGGCTTCTGCCATCTCAGCAAACATTTTGTTCCTTGAGAGCAAATGGAAATGTTTCCCTTTTTAAATGATCTTGTTCAGCATCTTGTGGTCACTGCAAAGTCTAAGACCAATCCTTTTTGCTATTTTTCTCCACAGCTACAAAGAACAAGCCTGTTTTATTGCCCTGGCTGATCCTGTGAATGAAGCCATCTGTTGTCATGTTTTGCTGCACTTTTATTAGTGCCACATGTAAGAGATTCTGCATCTTCCATTAACTGTACCTTGAATGTCACCAGGTGACCCCTTTTTTCTGCAAGCACACTTCACTTCACGCATTGGCACATTCACGTCTGGTTCAGGTTTGTTCCCAGGGCTATGAATCTACTCGGCTTTGGCACACATTCCAGTGACTAGACCAAGCTTATGCCCATGGACTACTTGCTCTCCTTAGCGCATTACCACAACGTCTTGTTTTACTTTTTGTGCCTTTGAACATCAGTGACACTTCACACTTGGCCAGGCCTGGAATTTGTCCCTTGCTTTCAGATTTCAGTCTCACCTTTGACTTCTCCAACTTTATACTTTCTTTTGAACAAGTGTGTTTCAGTTTCTCTCACTTCTTTCATTTGTGCTCCTGGGCCTAATTTGTGCATCACATGGAGGCCATTTGTGCTTTGTTTTATTAGCCATTCTTTTGACTTTGCAGCATCTTTCTTTGTTGAGCAAATGCACAGATTGCCTCTGCACACTATTTATTCATTTCAGTATCTGCTCCAGTCTGAGTGTTTTTGCAAATGCGCAGCTTTTTTTCCTTTCTTCATATTGGCACATATACTGGACTTTTTCGTACTCATTTGCATCAACTGACAAAGCTATTTTTTATCTTTTTTTTTTTAAAAGTACCTGCATTTTTCCTACAAAGCCATTTGACTGGTGTTCACAGTCATGGGCTCAAACACATAGCCTGAGTATTGAGAGAACTTTTCACTGATCCACCACGAAGTGTGTAGTTTTTAACAAGGGCACTTTTCAATGACCTAAATTCACAAGGACTGGCCTGGTAGTTTTGAGTCTGTGATAAATTACTTTATTGTTTCATCTATATTATCAATAGTACCTCTTCTAGAGGCTTTTTTTTTTTCCCCTGGTGGAACTTTAATGATCAAATATCCATTTCTTTCACTTTGCTCTCATGAAAAATGTGGTACTTCCATGCACCAAACTCAGTCAAATATTGTGTCCCTCTTCTGTTTTATTTGCATTTACAGCTTTCATATAGCCTCTACATATCTGCCTGAGTTTTCTCTTTACCTTTTCAGCATTCACCATAATTTTAAAACATGGGAGACTTTTATCTACTCCAGGCACTGGCTTTTTAGCAGGGAGAAAAAAATAAACTTCTATTTTTCTGCTCAAGGAACAGCCCCAGTTGGCTCTGCTTTTGGTTTTGTTTTCCTAGACCCTGAAATAGATCCTCTTGGTGGCCTGCTGATGAAATCGGGGAGCTACTCTAATTGTGTCTCTATGTGATGAAAGTAACATCTCCCATCCATAAATCAGAAACAGCCCCATAAGCCATCCTGTGAGCGATCACTGCATTTCCAGCCCTTATGACTCTACAGGCAATCACAGAAGATTTGCAGACCTGCCAGCTCTCCATCAGTTTGTGAAAGTTAGTCCTAATGAGGACAGGGAAATGTCACACCAGATTACACTTCCCTAGATTTTTTGCCAAATCCAAAGCACTCTTTTTCACTTCCCTCTTCCTCTTACCATTTGTTCCCTTTCTTGGACTCCTAACACCCTGGTTTGCAATGCATTGCACAGGCAGACCTTCAGATTGGTGTGCCAGTAAGGCAAACTACTAAATGTGGAGCTGCAGCTGATATGGCAATGTTATACAACAGGCATCACCTGTAACTTTGTACTTTTAGTAATGTATTTTCAGGGAAACCTGTGGCATTATTTTATAAATCAAACAAAAATGACCATGAAAAGTGATGAAGCTGTGTAACAGAAGATTTGAAAGACAAGCTAGCACATTTGGATCCAAATGGATGGGAAAGTATTTAATATACTGCAGCTAACCTGAGCCAACTTAATACAGTTTGTCTCCCCTTTTCTCTGAAACTGCCTTGCCAACCTTCCTGCCAGGCTTTATGTGGAACCGTTTTTAACCAGAACAAAATTGTTTTGTCTCCTCTCCTATGTAAGAAAAAAACTCACTGACTGTCATCTCCATAAGTTATTTCTGTTTCTCTTCTTGAAGGTCTTTCTCTTTCACTCACTTCTCTCCATCTTGATACCGAATTTTGCTTCACATTTGTTATTAGTGCTTCACATTTGTTATTAGCACACTGATGGAAAGTTGCATATGTGGACCAGAAATAGCTGAGATATTTGGGTTGGAGTTGTTTTTTTCTCCCGTTTATTGCTTCCTTTTTTTCAAATGGAAAAATTGTTGTGAAAGTAGCAAACTGTATTCTTAACAAGCCTGGTGTAAGCACTCTGAAGTTCACTTAGAACATGATCCTTAGTACTAAATTAGGCCAATTTATCCTGGAGAAGGACTTGCCCTGTAGCTTTGGGATTTTAACTGTCATAACGTTCTTCAATAATGTGGGAGGCGGTCAAGGGCTGAGGTATTATATTTAGCCCTTTGAACTATGCAGCAGGGTAGGTTGTACTGCTGAAATGAAAGTGAGCATGTCAGAAGGGTTATGGGATGAGTGGAGTGCTATGGTGATAGGGAGATAATGTTAGGACCATTGTATTGTGTTGAGTTAAAACCTGTTTTCAAACTTGAGGTTTTTCTGGTGTGCAGACTGCTCTGAGGAAACATATTTCTGATATCTTATTTTAAATACATATACATGTATTTTAAAAAAACCATGCTGTTCCCAAGTATGCATGCAACAATGATCCCAAATAATATTACTGATGTACTCTAATTCCCTTAGAATGGTTTGCTCACTTGTTTGCTTTTGGAAATGAAAGAAACAAAATTCCAGCTTTGTACATCACACAGTGTACAGTCTTTCATGTTTAATTCTTTATTCTCAAGGTTTGACCTTATGTAAGAGTCAAAATATTTGTACCCAAGGAAAAGTATTAATCTCAAACCAGTCCAATTATGTACCTATACTCTAACACTAAAGAATCTCTGGAAACATCATTCAAAACCACCCAAGTGACTTAGGTGCCTGCACAGATTTCCAAGATGGAAATGAAGGATTTGGGGGTGAGGCAGGGGGCTGAAAATCCCATCCAAAAGGAGGCATCAATTTTCAATTTTTTAACTAGAGTCAAACTCTAATTTAAATTTAAATTTCATTCAATGTAAATATTTTCAAAGATTTTGCATTTAAAATGTCAATGATAAGTGGGAATTCTCTTGAAGTCGCTACCATCCAGATGTTGTAGTGTAAGAACAGCAAGTGACTCATGAGCCATATAAGAAAGGCTTAGAAGCAAAAATGTAAGATTAACTGGTCATACATGTTATCCAACAGGGATGAAAAAATAAAACCAACACAAATGATGAAAATTCACTTTTCCCCATCTCTTTACCTCCTTCATGATATTTGAAAAGCATTTCTTTTATTTTGTTCATCATTTTATCCCTGATAATTTTCCCATAATAATTGTGCTTAATTTTAACAGTATCCACAGTCACACCCTTTATGCTAAAAATCCTGTTCCTGTGCATGAGCTTCTCTTATGTTAAAGTAAAAATACACCATTGCCATGCAAGCAGCCCATCCCACTGTGCATTTCACTTGTGCATTGAGTGTTCTCTGTAAATAAGAAGAAAAACCTACAAACTCTTAGCATCCAAACAATTGTTTCTTTTAATGTAGAAACCCAAGCTAAGGTCTAGAATAGGCAGATATTAAACACGATTAGTCTAAATACATGCCTAAGGACAGCTTTATGGTAATTCTATGTACCGCCCCCTCTGCAGTCCATTGAGTTAAAAGCAAAAGCACAAACATGAGGCAAACATGGAAAATGCCATTACAGTATTTTGAGAAAAGCAGCAACCCAGTGTCTATGAAAATTTAATAACCATTGACTTTTTTTTTTTTTTTATTTCTTACTGTGAATCCAGGACAAACTTTTATTTGACAACCATATGTCCTTTAAAAGAGATCCATAAGTCTTCAAATAACCCAGACTGTTCTTCCCTCTCTCTTCCCCTCTCTCTCTCAATCTCTCTCTGTCTCCCTTTTTAATGCCCACATCTCCACTATCAGGAACAAATATGATTTCTGATTGAACATCACTTTATTTGCCAGTTCTGTGGTCTTTTCTTATCTTGTTCCACACTTCTCAGGCTTTGTGGTTAAATTATGTATTAAGGTCAATGTCAAAACACGGAAGATCTGTAATCTACAGGGAGCTCCCTTTTATTCGTTATTACAGTGAAGGCTGAGCGCAACTGTCAGGGAGCTTGGGATGTGCTCAGCATGGAGGCTTGCTACACAGCAGGGCTCTACAAAGCCTCTCTCCTTGTTCTCCCAGGACGAACCCTTGATAGATTTACCCAGATAACCCATCTCACTTTAAAGCTCTCTTGTCTCTGCTTCAATCTGAAAGCTGTCAAGTGCACCTATATAGTAATGTCATAAATCAAACGTAAAATGTGTACACTGGAGACACTGCGAGTGTCATGTATTCACTTGTACTTTGAGATCTTCTAAAGTAAAATGGTGTCAGAATAAGGAAGGCTAGGAGGAATGTTTTTTTCCTTAAAAACGACAGAATATTTGAAAAGGTTGGCTGTAAACTTTTTTTTTAAACTTTTGTTGTTATAAAGCCAAATTCTGGTTTATCCTAAATTAATCAGGGACAGCTATTTAGTAAACAAAAAAAAAAAAAAAAAAAGGAAGAAGTTGCAAGATATCTATCTGTAAACAATGTGATTTAATGCAAGACCATGTATTGATTTTGTTTCTTTGGTTTTCTTCTTGACAAGCATTTGTCAACACGGATTTGTATTAGTTCCCAGGTTTGTTTATTAAAGACGCATCATTCTTTCCCTGAACTAGAAACAATTCTCTTGCAGCAGGAGTACAACATCAAAGAGGGATCCTAAAACAAGATGCCAAGCATGACAAGAAAGAAAAGGAGCCTTCTATGTGGAATGTACCACCACTGAACTTAATTTTTTTCTTATCCTCAGATAAAGAGAATTTTAATTTTTTATTGGCAGAAAAGGCTTGCTATTTCTTATTTAGTGGAGTCTGCATTTTATTTTTCTTACGGGAGGAAGAAGTTGCATCTGCAACATCCAGGTTGCCTTGTAATCAGATAACTCCTAGCAAAACATTCTACAAAACTGGTCCTGCAGTTCAGACTTTCTTGACTTTAAAAGTTCTGGCTCAAAGCATGTCTATTTTGAGGTCAGTTTGCATGTGATGCTTAATTAAGGGTACTTGTGAATCATACTGTATTTGGAGGTCTTTAATCTATGTGTTCCATACTGCATCCCAAACAAGTTTGACAAGTTTGCATCATTAATCTGCAAAGAGCACTAGCATAACTTTGAAAGAATCTCACCCATAGAAGCCCTAAAAGAGGATTGCCTCTCCTTTTAAATCATTTGGAAGTGAAAAGTATCCAGTTCAGCTGGGATCCAGAGTGTGTGCGCTTTCTGGTGGAGGGCAAGGGGAGGCCCAAGAGGTGTTCAGCTCTGGAGACAGATGTGTGAGTCTGAGCTATAAACCAGCTGGTGCCAAAGGTCACCCCAGAGGGTGCCAGATTTTTTAGGCTGGGGAACCAGCCCGAACAGGATGTGATACTAGTTTTTTTATTCCCTCTCCTAGTGCTGGCTGCAAATCTCCACAGCTCCTTCACCAAACACACCTATGGTCTGCCTAGGTTCATGGAGGTACTTGGATCTCTTGAAGCTATAAAATCATTCATCTTTATTTCTGTATACATCATGCAATATTTCAAAAGGCCTCAGGTATGGGCAGTGACTTGCTCTGTAGTCCATACTACTAACAGAGACATCTTTGCTGCATGAGGTGTTACTTTTGCACTTTCCTAATCTATATCTTTTGTCTTGTTTTCATTTAAAACAAAGGCGTTTCTGCATGATAGCATCTGTTTCATCCTCTTTGAATTTGAAAATGATGCAGAAATGCTTTGCCATGAAGATCTCAACATGGTATCTCAGGAGCCATAATACAAGAACGTAAGAGTGACCGTGCTGGGTCAGATCAGAGGCCCATTTGCCCAGTATCCTGCCTCCATCTTTGGCCAGCCAAAGAGCCCAGAAACAAGTCAAGTAGTGATACTTTCACCAAACTGCTCACAGCCCCCAACAATTTGTCATTTAACAACCTCCTGACCCAAAGATCATGACTTTACATTTAATAGACATCAGTGGACATTTCTTCCATGAATGTGTCCACTGAATGTGTCCACTAAATGTGTCACTGTTTAAATTTAAACATCCATGGCAGAAGTTCCACAGCCTAACTACACACTGAGTCAAGAAGACCCTCACTTCACACTTTTGAACAGTTTACCCAAGAACTATAAAATGGAAAAAGAGCAGAGGAACGCTAAAAAGCACCTGCCTTAAAGGGAGCCAGGAACCATTAGAGGGTGTCTTGTCTTATTGACATCAGCTGGAATCTTTTGATTATTCCAAGCAGGAGAGGACTTTGTGCTTTGTACTTTGAAGTGCATCTAGATATACAACTCTATTAGTGTTGTTGTTTAGAAAGACAGGTTTTATGAGAAGACCAGTACCAATCTGTGCCTCTCCTTTACCAGGAGAATTTTTCTGTTCCCTCTTAAATATTTTATTCATTATTGAAGATGAGAAAGTCTGAAAAAAGCTTTTTTCCAGTCAACCTTCAGTCAGATTTCTTCAGGGTGATCCCCAAGTAATGGCAATGCTCTGTGATACTGAAAAGTAAATGACTGTGAACTTACCAATTGTATCTCTACATTGCAGGCTTAAATTCTAATAAAGGAGACATTGTCTATGAGAAAGAAAATATCTTGGCTGGATCCTTCAGTGTACAAATCTTTGTATACCTTCTTTTTCTCAGGTGAGTAACATTCTACTGAGTCTGGTTATTACTAGCATTAAGGATTTGCATGTTGAGAATCATGATTTTCCAGACTGTTGAAGTATAGAAAAGGTAAATAGAACTGTGCTTTTAGGTAAACATGCAGTTTAAGATTTCCATAGAAAATACACTTTTCTCTAATGCTAGTCATTAGAATTGAAAATTTCACTTTCTTTAACTGTCCAAAAAAAAATACCAACCCACGTTCAGATTTTATTCAGCCCTTCCTCACAGAAATGTTCTTGTAGCCTCTCAAAAGTATTTCTGGGTTCCAAGACTACCTTGAACTTCTCTGCTTAATGTAGTAACTAGTCTAACATGACTTTTCCTCTTTTTGTTTTTAATAAGAGACAAGAAGGTTTGCTGTTCAATGTTCTTCTTTTTGTAGAGGTCAGAGGGTATACCCTAAAAGCTCATGGTTACATTATTATCAGCAGTAGCTGATGAAGAGAGGAATGAACACTCAGAAATACAAATCACATTATCATCTATCATCCATATTTTGCATCTTCAGATTCTTTTCAGTGTCAACATTCTTAAGTGGCAGCAACAGTAAAGAAAAGTCCCTGAAACCCCTGCAGATTTTTTGACAGGTCACTCCAGAGAGCAAGTTTAGGGCTTTCTTTAAATTCATGTTTTTATATTCTCAAGCCGTTGAGTGTCAGGCTCACCACTGCTCCACTTTACATATATGCTTTCCACTTCAGAAGGAAAAACCATGGTGCCTGTGAAGCAAACCCTATCTGAAGAGCCATGAAAATAACTTCTGACTACCAGGCCTAATTAATGCCTCCACGCTGACCTCTACATCCAGCCCATATCAAAAATGTTACAGCACAGCTGATTCAACATGAACTCGAGATCAGGCAAGACCTGGTACTAATGAATACTAATGAACAGTAATTACTGGAACTCTGCCACAGAAACCCACTGCAGAGACATATGCTAATGGGCTTTACACAACCAGGCACAGGACTTCATATCCACTAAGAAACTTCTGCTAGACTAAGAGCAAAAGGAACCATATGTCACACACAACCCTGTTTGCACCTATTTCTTCCCTCACACCTTTATGCCCGACATCCAGCTTCTGTCCCCCATACAGGCCAGCTCAGGTCAGTTCTGGTTTCCTTGGCAGGCACAGGGGGTCATTTGCATCAACTTGGTGGCTGAGTTTGCTTTTCTGCTCTTATTTCTCCCTCAAGATGGGCAAAACATTACCTACAGAAGGGAAAGGGATTTTAGTAGGACAGGTCTTGTTCCGTAACAATTGTGCAGATAATATTACTTGCCAGTGGGAAGACATAATGGGAAGAAAGAGCCAAGTATGACACCTTGACCTTCCCTGATATATTTAATGGAAAAATTACCCTCCAGAAGGAACACACAAGATATTTTTAAGCATGGTGGTGGTCAGTTTGACAAGCCTCCTCCATTCTGTGATGTCTAACACTGGTCCTGCCCCACTGAGAGGATACCCTGACCTCAGTAAAAATTGCTCCTGAAATGATTTTGACTTTCTCCTAATTTCTGAGGCCTAATCCTGGCAATAAAGGAATAGTCACAAGAGTAAATGTAACATAATCAAGCCCCCAAATGAGCTGTTTATGCTATAAACTTACTACTCCAGGCTAGTGCAAGAGGTCAACATCAGAAAAGAAATCAGGCTCAGGGGTGGATCAAGCATCTAATGCTGTAAGTGTGGGGCAGCATGGAGTGAGAATACCCTAAACTGAAGACTGGAGAGGGATTGTCTATTCCTCCCTGGACTACAGATACTTGATTCACACAGGCTTCATAGTATCTGTGTTTTTATTGAAGCCTCAGCTCCTGGAATGATATAATTAGGATCTCAGCTCTCATTTTACTTAGTAAGCAATTTTCTAACCCTGGTGGGTGTGGGCAAAAGCTTGTAAATACGACCACGTGAACACTAATGGCTCCAAAACAGAGTGCTAATAAAAAAGTCTAATGTTTGTTGACTTGTTTTAACTATGTGATTTAAGACAACCTCCTCTTTGGAGTAGATGTTGAATTGCAATACTTAAAACTTAGGATTGTATGCAGGTTGCATAGAGATTGTGCTGGGAGTTCTGCCTGTCAAATGATTTGCACTCATCTTCGAGCACAGTACACAGTGACTGGCTCTGCTGCCTCCCCCCAAAACCCCTCAGTTACCAGGTTGTTGCTGGTCATACCTCACTCAGGCTGTTTAACATGGCCTGAATTTGCCATGTGTTAGTGGTGTCTTCTATGCTGGTCCTCATGTCCATAAACATGTGAAGGAACTTCTGGGAGGAAAAATTAACATCCCTGCCAATTTGCATGGGGGCAGAAAGAAAAGAGAAAGCACAAGGGCACACAGCATGTTTACCTCTTCACTTGACTGCATGCTCCTACCCATACTTTTAAGATTTGGGAGGGTTCGACTTTCACCTAGCAAGAGATGATAGCATAGCACATGATTACCTGACATAAGGAAGAGAAATGACTGACATGACAAGCAGCCGCATGCTGGGCCCTGGAGGGTCATGAACACTAAGGAACACAGGGCGCTGTGGCTAGCACTGCCCAGTTGTCATGTACCCGGTCACTGGCTTAGCTGTCATTTAGCATTCAGATTTCTTGTTCTTTGTGACTTTTTGGTGTTCAGTTCTTCTCCAAGGGTATTTTCTGTCTCTGATCCTCAGTCCCCCTCCATTTGCCCCTGTTGTATGAAGAGGTGTCCTAGTAACTCATGGTTCCTCTGGCTTTAGAGGTCTCTGGTGAGCTGGGAAAAGCAAGATTTTTGCTTTTGAGGGGTTGTTCACTCAGCAAGAGTGCTGGCTACATCCGCTTACATTTGAAAGTTTCTAGCCTTCTGGCTAAACAGAAATATTTCAGGTTTTTCCCCTTTAAATAAAAGCCTAAACTCTACAGAATCTGAACCTACCACATCTTCCATAGAAATGCTTCAAACAATAGATAGCCATCCCGTGGGTGAGGTGTTTGACATCTGGTTCTTACTTCTGTACTTTTCCATCTCCTGTCCAACCTCCTCCTTTCTCTTATCCCTGCTGCGTTCATATCTTGCTAACTGAAATTGAACTAAACAGGACATCACAATGTACCCATAACGGTCAGCAGAACAAGAGGTGTATTTGTCAGCTGTAACTATTTAGGAAAAACATGCACCTGCCAGCTGAAAGACCTCAATACACTTGACCTTCAGTCTGAAACAGCAAGCAACAGAGTTGTTTTGCTACCACCCAGGCAATACATGAAAATCCATATTCCTTGTCCTCTAGGGTGTTAGTGGAGTTATCCCATGTCTAAAAGTTAAGGGGTCCTGTACTTTCCTTGTCTCTTGACCAGCACTTTTCTGCCTAGCACTCTGGAAGAGCTCTTGCTCATTTAAGTACCTCCTGATATTCCCTGGGTTGCATTTTACAGAAGGAGATGTTCTTTTTTTTTTTTCCCCCAAGCAGAAATGTAATTGGCTTTTTTCCTCATTGTCTATGGTCCAAAAGTAAGAAATCAATTAACTACAGGTGCCTGGATCTGACTGGATTATTTCTGGAAAAGATCCACAGTATCTTTAATTAGCTACTACAAGCTGAAACAAACAAATGCAGTGTCTGCCTGCTTTGGCTGCTCCTTCTCATCTGTTCACCAGAACAAAAGCTTTTCTATCAGTCAGCAATCAAGCTGTTAGGCTGGAATTAGATTTTCTTGATCAAGCATGTTTTACAGAATCTAATACATTAATATTATTGGTCATCTTCATCAATGCATGCCTTTCTTCCAGCTTTTTCTCATATGATTTTCCTGTAGCTTATATATCCAACACATTCTCCGTGCTAATAGCCAGACTTCAGTAATACAAAGGAGGCACATACTCCGTGAAGTCTCTCAATTCAACCATAAAACATTGTAAGCATTCATTACCATTTTTCAAACTATCCAAGAGCAATCAGTGAGGTACAACAGCTATTAAAGTCAACATTTAAACACCTGCTTATTTCAGTGGAACCAGCAAGTACATCTGATGGAAAGTGCTCCTGCCAACAAGGTCATTCACTTGTCATGCCTGTAGTCCCACAGCTTGATAATTTATCCTTAGAGCTGTTTGGTGCCCAGGTAGACTTTAAGGAGGTGGGGTTGAATCTTTTGATATATGAAATCCTAGACAACATTGGCCCTAAATCTTGTCAGCTGTCCATTTCTTCTAGCGGGGCGGGGGGGGGGGGGGTAAATGCAAAGACTGTAGCAGCCGAAGTCAACTTTGAGGACAATTTAATTCAACCTACTAGTCACAAGACACAGGTGCAGATTCACTAGAGGACAGACAAGGACGGTAGCTCTCCATAAACAGTCAAGGCCATTGGAGTATAGACATACTCCTAGTCACATGATGCTACAACAACTACATAGCTTTCCCACTCATGTTGCAGCTGTAAATGTCTCTGAGAAATTTTCATATTATATCAGCTTGTCCAGTCAAAGATATTAGTCCCCCTTACAAACTTTAACTGACTTGTAACCTTACATCCACATAGGTACCATAACACATCAACAATTTCTTATCATAACTGCTTTAATATTAGCAATATTCCTGAACTGTGTATCCACTATACTTCAGTGTTGGGTTTTTTTCAAGAGGTTTTTTGGAATTGTATAAAGTGCTTTAGAGTTCATTAAGTCATAAAAGAACAGGGTGTTATCGCAACTTCAGTACTACCTATACTCTTAAGTTTTTTTAACAATATACTGTGCAGGACTAGAGATGGAAAGATGTGAGTTCAATCCCTTGAATACTTTGATATCAACAGTGCGAGAGCCACATATGAGCAGAAACAGATCTGTTTGTGCATCAGCGATAAGCTTTGCCAGAAAGTTTCCCATCCCACCTGGTAGTTCTTTATTATACCAGAAGACAAAAAAATACCACTTTTCTAACTTGTCCTGTGGAGAACATGCTAAATTTGAGAGACTCTTGAAAGCTGGCCTCTTTGAAAAGCTTATCTGCTCTTTCTGAGGTCTTCCTTTTTACATGTGGTAAAACATTACGTGTATTTGTGAAGGATTCCAGACTTCAAGGAAACTTAGAATAGCTGCTGCTTCATTCCTAAAAAAAAGCTTCTCTGAATGATTAATAATCAACCACTTTCTACCCATCTAGTTCATCAGCATGTGAGCACTCTGGTAAATACCTGAAATGTTTGAATGTTTCAAAATACAGCATTTTTTAAGCCCAAGTGAAACTTACCTTCAGCCTTCAAAGTTGAAACAAAACCAACACCACTCGCAGTATGTAGTGTTACTCCCTCCTGAGCCTGCTTCCCATGCCATGTTCTTCAAAGAGCTGCACGAATATTAACAAAGCTCCACGCTTCTCTGTAAGACCAGGTATCATTACGGACATTTTAAATATGGTGGAATTCATGAGGGATGAAAGAGTTAAGCAATTTAACCACACAACACATCAATTCCAGACTGGGACTTGAGCATTAAAACTTTACAGAACCAGGTTGCAAGTTAGCTCAACACATCAGTGACAACCTTTAAAATATGTGGTAAGCGTAAAAGCTTTCCATGTCTTAGCAATGGAAACACATCAGATGCTTAGCGAGCAGGATTTTACACAGTATTAGTCATGAAGCACTTGAGTGATTCATATTTTAATGAAGGATGACAACAGGTCTTGTGCTTGAAACTTGAATCCTTGAAGACCAGTCCAAGGTTATCAAGACAAAGGTCAAGTCAAGGTGAAAAAGCATAGATCTTGCAAGGCAAGTCACAAACTACACAACTACAATCCAAAGCAGAGTAGAATAAAATCTAAAATAGGCCAGATGTAGCTATTTTAAAAAGCTAAGGAAAACTATGATCCTACAAATCTTTGGCTGACATCACTTCAAAACTAGTAGAATCCAACATACCCTTCCTATTACTAGCTGGTTATGGAAGTGTTAAGCTGTTAACAGTTATTACATCATCAAAGAAGACGTTGCTTTAATATGCTGTCAGAACAACATGCACCCCTTAAATATTCCATGAAGAAATGAGAACACCACTGTGAGGGGGAGCAAATGGTGTTTTAAGATACATCTTGATAGTATCCTTGTATTGCATCATTCAGGGCTCAGTGAGCAGGTGCTTAAATAACATATTGAAATCACTGAATTTTCTGGGCTGGAGGTGAACCAAAAGAAATGTGTCATGAAAATGAATCACTCATCTTTTACACTGTGCTGTAGATAGCAGTGAGAAAGATCTGGACTTGATAATCACTGCTGAAAATATTCTACGAATTCTGCAGATTTTGTGGATGGTAGGAATGGATGCTTATCTTGGTGACTGCTTGAAGAGCTTTGTTACATGCAGATGGTTGCCTAAGTGAGTTTTTCCACTTACTTCACTGCACCATAGACCAGGTCCTACAGTGCTGGAGTCTAATTAAGTGGCAGACAAATCAGTGAGTTTTTAGTGAATCTTTAAAAATATACTCACTCAGGGTCAGTGTTCCCATGCTTCTTTATTCAATCATGGTTTGGTACTGTTATGTTTTACTGCTTTTGACAGGAAATGTTATTACAGCATTTAAAAAAATACTTTCAAAAGGTGGCCTTTGGACATTGTCTCCAAATTCATGCAATTTTTGAATGCCCAACTTATAGAAAAATAATCTCTTTCCCCATCAATTTCATCATCTTCTTTTTCCTTCAGTTTATTTAATTGTAAATCTGATGCAGATAAACCTCATCTTGAGTCACCTGGTCATAATATATGTAGTAACTTGCTGAACAGAATTCTTTATACTGGTGATAATTTCATTAAAGCTGTTACCCTGAAGTGTTGGAGAAGCTTCTCAATAGATAAGTCACAGGAGACTAACTGTGCAAATGGATATCTGTCAGTAACATGGGAGGAAGTTCTGTTGTCAGGAAACCCCAAATTTCCAGTTTTGTGCAGGGAAAAGCTAATTGAAGTGTTACCCTCGGACCGGGAAACTGCTGGATCTCACTACACACCTGCCCAGAAACTTGCTTACACCTTTAGGTCTCTTCCCTTTGATAAGACAGCACATTTCACAGCAGGCAACACAGGAACAGCCTCCAAGTATATCCATGTTTCCGCACTGAAGGCAGGTATGTGCATTGTTGAAGGCTGTTAACTTGTTACTCGTTCATCTTCATCCTAATGAGGATGGGCACTTGTTAACATTAGCAGAGGAATTCATTTCACTCATATACCCATATGCCCTTATATTTATGGAGATCCAGGCTTAAGACAAACCTGTTGAGGTAAACAGATTAAAAGAAAAATCTTGCATGTGTATGTGTGTATGAATGATAATATGCAAATGTAGCAACTTTTAGTTGTTAGGTACCACAACAGTACCTACCTGAGGTTCCTCATTCTCTCCACCTTTTATAGTCAGCTCCACTCTTCTGGGCAAGCTGTATCATCTAGCAAAGCAAAACATTCCAAAATACCAAAAATTTTTGCTTTCACCTCTCCCATCCCTGTTGGAGGATTGGTGAGGTGAATGACTATATTACAGAATGTGACTGCTGATGTGAAGGAAAAAAAAAATCAAATCTGTTTAGTACCCTATTTCAAATACAAAAGCAGAGAATAACTTCACAGTGCTTCTCTTACCCACCCTTAGAATACACAGCTCCTGGAAAAAGTCATTGCCTGGTTGCTCTTTCTGGCATTCCCCACCAAGATGCCCTCTTACTGAGAGCTGTATGAACAAACAACTGTCTTCTAAGAGTGGCAAAAGACAAACCAAGGAAATGAGAGGGAAAATGGCTTCTGAGACCTTCAGAGAGAGCTTGTGGCAAGACCAGGATCAGAACTGAGATGGAAATCTGAGATATCAGACCTGCCTTTTATCTGCTGATAGCAGTGCTCAGGTCACAGGGAATATCTGATCAATGGCACTTCCCTGTCTACAACAGAAAATTAAAGAAAATGGAAAACCTTGGCAGAAATCTGTGGTTGCCAGGAACCCAAAGCCACTGAGGAATAATACATTCCCTCTTTGGTCATGCAGCTGTTCAGTTTGTGCTCCCTTTTTTTTTCTTCTTCTTCTTCATAATGCTCCTGCCCTGATCCAGAAGTGTTGTCAGTCTGTACATACAACAGAAATCTCCAGAGCTTTGGCACCGAACTTCCATGTAATGCCTCCCTTTGTTTTGCCACTAGCCTTTCTGCATGCCTGAAAGTACTATGGATTCAGGGTACAGACAGTGAAATCCTGCCACCCAAAACATAATGCAGAAAGAGCAGAATTTACCCATTAGTCAATCCCTGACTGTACTGCGTTGTCCCTGCAGATACCATTCTGCTCTTTTCCCACTGTATCTATACTGTCAAAAGTGATAAGCCAAAAGATTTCTTTTATACAGTGGAAAAGATATATTTCCCAAGTCTCCTTTCAGATTTGATTGTACCTTTTTTATCACAGATGAGATTAATGTGTATATGCAAGCACTCTTCTTTCTAGATTCTTTATTTTTTATTAAAACAACCGTTTCCCAATTTTTCGATAACTTCTTTTTACTCCTAACAAAGATCTTCCTGTTTCTTTCTCTGTTTCCTTTCTGAACTCAAGTATTCAATCCAATTAAATTATCATCTTTATCGAGTATTTAGCATGAAGAGTCTTACTGTTTAATACATGCAGTCATCTCTTTCTTCTGTCCAATACTTAGGTTTTTTTCAACTGTTTGTACCTTGAGGAAGATACATATTTCATCAAAAGATCCAATAACACATTAAACACATACCCCCTCCTACCTTCAAAAGATCATACTTAACCCCCTCTTAATTTGGTGAGGTATGCAGCCTTCATCCAGTTTCTACTGAAGACAATGAAAATATAAATTCTGTCTTTAAAGCAGATAATTCAAGCCCTTGACAAGCAACTACAGCAAATCTAGGGCATATCCAGAAGGAGGCATCATTTTCATAAATGGAGGAAGACACCGGTCTTGAAGCTATCAGTCTGATGCTCTCATGTGTTTAAAATCCATTAAAACTACTCCTTTAAAGAAATAGAGATAAAAAGCTCAGAATATCATGTGACACAATATAACCTATCACAGCAATAAATCAGAGATTCTGACCGTGATTACAGATATTGTCTCTTATTACCTGCAAAAGAAAATATAAGCCAGATATCCTATTTTGTATCCAGAATGTCTCTAGCGGCTTAGCAGCTTTCTAATGAATATCAGCTTAAAATAAGCTCATCTCCTTAGAGATCTGCTTCTGTGAAGGCAATATTCCCAAAGAAAACCCGTGACTGCTAAGTAACCTTTGTTATACTCATATGGCAATGATCTATTGGCCTAGGAAGCATGTACATTTTGTATAATTCTCAGTAAAAGGTAATTTTTTCCCTGGGAGGTTTTAAGAAAATATCCCTTTAAAATGTTGATGTAAAACTAATTCTCTTTCCTGACTGATTAAGAAAAAATATTGCTACTGTGGAGGAGAAATGTCAATGAATGTGGCAGCAACCTGGGCTTGATTTGAAAAACAGTAGAAGGAAGATGGAAGACTGTAAGAGAAATATATAAAGGTAGTACTTTTAAAACAATCTACTTAGATGGCATGAAAGCTTTTAAAATCTTGCATGTGAAAAATGAGTTTTTATCACTTATGTGTACTTTGCACCAATTTATATTGAAGAATCCTAGCAGGCTCGTGATGCAATTTTTATTCATCCCATGAAAGCTGTTAGAAAGTTAGCACATAGTACATTTTGCTAAATAAATCAAATGAAAAGAAAACCCATTATTCTACTACAGTTTTCTGACAGCTACAGTGCAGTAATGGGAAACTTTTTCAGCAACTAATCTGCACCCAGCATAATTACATTGTTTAATAGTTTAGTTTTGACATATTTGTCACTTACCTCATTATCTTCCTATAAGCCTAGATCATCACATTTAATGATATTTCAAAAATCCTCCATCCATGTTGAAAAGTTTTAAGGAACAGTCTTTCCCTTGCTCTTTCAGTACCTCTGGATTCTGTTGTTTGATTAGTGGATGCCCTGTCCTCGTTTAAATATGCTAAAACACTCACCTCTTCTGATTAGCAGAGTCTGCCATGCAAAGCCTTTGTGTTGCACTTTCTACTGATTTGTACTGTATTACACTGAGATCCAAGTATGTGTCTGCTCTTTTCTATTGAACTCATTTATCTTTGACGGTCAGCCTCACATGTGCATGTGGTGTCAAGTGTTGGAGAGAGAAGCAGGCACAGAAATGCCTCTTCTCCGTACTCTTAATTTTTATACTGAAGGGAATGTGGATTCAATGCCTAGCAATTGCCTTTCAAGTCGGCAGAACCACAGATAATTATCAGAGTTTGGATTTGAAAACACTGTGCCAGACAAAAGGCTTCTTGACAAGTCTGCCTCTAGGGGATGGGAAAACGTAGCAGGATGAAAATCACGGTGGCCTAGTACAATGAGAAAGAGTAGTACACAACCAGTTCTTGGGTCAAGCTCCCACAGTGGTTTCAAGATATTGTTGGCACCATTCCCCATCCAGAGTAGGGGAGGGTTGAATAGGTACTCTGTGTCTTGCTGTGTCAGCATTTCTAGGGTTTCTAATAGAACAAAAGGACTTCTGGCCTTTTTCCTGCTGGTTATCTTCCATTTCAGCTGATTTCAATGCAAATAAAGGGCCAAAGCAGTAGTTACTATACACGTCCCCTATTCCAAAAACATAGGGTAAAACCTGGCTTACTGAGGCAGTCAATAGCTCAGGTGGCAAAACTGAAGCCTCCAGCATCCCTTTGTCACTGGCACACCTTCTGGGCTAACTGGGCAAAAGTGGCAGCTCTGTGCTGAGCAAGGTGTCCAGGCAGGGAAGAGGAGGTGAAAGACTATGCTCAGAACTATGCTAAGAACAAAAAACTGGACCTATATCTTCAGGTCTTTTGCACATGTTGAAAGTCTTTTGAAGAGTGGTCAGGTGTGTCTCTCTGCTGAGAGACAGTAGAGCTGAAGTCACCTGGGTGTCAGCTCTGAAACTTTACTTTAAGCATCCTTAACACCAGCTCTATGAACATTACCAGCCTTGTGGGTCAACCTTCAAGTGGGTACACCTAGTTTTTTATCTAGCAGTCTTTAGTTGCCTCGGATGAGCACTCATGGAACAATGTGTGTTAGCCCTGAAAGGTACACAAGGCACATGGCAAGTCTTACTGATTCAGAGGAGTCACACCAGCATCTCTGAGGTCAGAACTGAGCCTACGGGCTGTAAAGCTCTGTCAGCATTCGCTGATATGCTGTTCAAACCACTTAGTTGCATTGGAAACGTATGTGTAGGCAGCACACTGCAGTCAGCAGAATCCATACAAAAAGCATACCACGGGCAGAGCACCAAACCCCAACCTCTGCAGCTCCATTACAGAAGGCCAGGAATGGCCAGTCTTCCTCTGGGATGAATGGGGGATACACGCTGTCTTTATTCTGCTCGCATTGCCTGCAGCTTGTTTGGCCATGCAGCTGGTTTTGTACCTCCCAGAATTTGTAACAAACGCTTAACCCCCCCCCAAACAGAACCAGGTGATGTGGAGATGGTAGAAAACCCTCTTCAGTCCTTCCAGCCCTGAAAACAAAATCGTTTGGTCTTAATGGACAGCCAACTAGAGGCAATCAAGAAGCAGGGGGGAGGAGGGAAGGGTATCTCTAGCTCACTGATTACTCTGTGACAAATGGACCAGATACTGGGGAATTACTCTCAGATGAGAATGCTGAGTTCCCATGAGGCAGAGAGTGACCTTTGGGGAGGGAAATGTTGGCAACCCTAGGGCCTGAGTGCTTCCATCTCTTGATGAAGATATTATTTTTCAATGTGCAAAAACAATGAAAAAAAGAGGAACCAAAAGAAAACACTTTTCCCCTATTAAGGAAGTCTGATAAAAACTGTTCTTTCATCTAGCATTTGATACTCAAATGCACTTTCGCATTCACAGTTGGATGGAGAATTTTTTTTCAAGTTCAACCCTAATTTATTTATCTTAAAGCAGGCAATGTACTGTAATTTTACAATAAAGGAGTCCCAATCAAAGCTTACCTTATCCAGAGGTAATTAATACAAAGATTGTTGAATTAAAGATGTGAGTCTTGACACTTTGGCGGGGGGTAAGGGACATGGTCTCAAAGGCCCAAATTATGCCTGAAACAGACCAATTAACACCATGTATCTTCTTTTATGTTAACTTCAATTAAGGTTTCTTAAAATTTTTAAAGTTATTTTCTTCTTTACAATCTCAGAATGTCAGAAATGTACATCAAAGAAAAACGCTTCAGTGTGAACACCATAGGTAACGCTCATTTGCACACAAATCTGCATATTGCAAAGGAGTTCAGAGCCCATTTTGCATGAATTATTGCCGGATGTGAGTCAATGAATTAAACAGCTAAAAAATAACAACCATCCAAGTGATGATAAGCTGCACCTACTTATGTTGACATAATGAATTTAAAAAAAAGAACGTCAGAATTTGAGTTAAGTTACAGTGGAAATAAAGAGGTGATTTAAACTATGATGCTAGTCAGACCTGTGTATTTTAAAATACTTTTCAAATTAATTTTGCTTATCATGATTCACAGTTCCTGCACTGGAAAGGGATATTCTTTTTTTGTACCAGATGAAACAGAAATGGATGAAATTTCACACTCTTGTCTCTCTTGGTTTTGACAGTAAATCCACTGATTTTTTTTCAGCGTTACATACAGTATGTCATCTATGTAGCTTTTATTCTGCAGTCATCCATCTATAAATTCACTTTGTACTTGTACAGTTCCTCTTGCAAGATGCCATCTCTTCATTTGCCACTGATTTGCCAAGCCTCATTCTTTTCCTTGTGTCGGTGCAAGCAACGTATTTCTGAAAGTGTCACAGCAAAAAGGAACGTGGGCTAGCATGACTACTGCAGAAATAGCTGACTAAAGAAAGAGTTGATTCTTCCAAGAGTTAAAGTTTAATCACAAATAAATCACCAAATAAAAAGCAGAAATCCAAAGTTTTTCAATGTAAAGTCTTGTTTTTCAGAGTCAAATCTATCCCTTCTAGAACCTGTATGTGGCTCCCACTGACTCCAGTGTGCTCACTCCTGATCTGAACAGGCTGCAAACAATGGACTCCTCTGCTGGGGCCTTTTCTTTTCTCCTTCACAAATTCTCCACACATGGAGCAAGATTATTTTTTTCTGAGCTTGTATGCTCTTTGTAATTGTTTGACTGATTGCTTTTATGAATATATTTGGGTTTACAGATTTTCCACCAATATTCATAATGAGTGTTCCACAGGGCTTTCACCATTTAGAATTCAAACCCCAGATTGTGTGAGTGGTTATATATGTCACTTGGCATGCTGCTTCTCTCCTCGTTGGATGACATCCCTTTTATGAAAAGAATGGTAGCTTGAGAAGTCTGAAGTTGACTACATTTTTCAAAAAACGAGAGGGGGCTTTAGGGAGAAAGTGATAAGCAGGATTACAAAAACTCTGATTGCACATAAGGGGAAAATAGTCCACAGTGAGAGTGGTTATGAATGGGAACAGGCGGCACTGAGAGGCTGTGCAATCTGTCTACCCTTGGAGACATTCAAAACGCGACTGGAAAGGCCCTGAGCAGCCTGGTCTCACTTGGAAGTTAGGCTTGCTTGGAGCAGGGGGTTGGACCAAACGTCCTCCAGTGGTCCCTTCTGACCTAAATCTGTCCACGGCTCTAATCTGTCACTCTATGGCCTCAATATTAATGGAAAAAGGATTGCCAAAAATGGGCTGGGCCAAAAGCCTGATGTAGTTAACAGCAATGTCTACATTTTCCCACATATTCTCTTTGCTCTCCTAATAGCTGCCATACTCACTACGACGTTTAAGCCAGTGACAACCCAGAAGGCATGCCCAGAGCAGAACTTGGGTGTTTTTGTGAGTAGCAAGTCTACTGTGGGTTGTGCTTCTCTATAGTTTATTACATTTATTATAGTAATTATAGCAGCTTGTCCTTTAAAGAGCTTTAGGAGAAGCGGAGCATGACCCCAGCTTCCACTACATTAAAAATGGCTTAATCATTCCCAACCACAACAGGAACAAGTAATGGTTAAGGTCAAATGCAGGTTTTGTATGTGCTTTGCTCTCTAAAGACCCTCAAGAGTTTGGAAGTTATAATAAATTTTACACCTGTATTACCTCCACCTTTTTATGTTTGTGATCACAGGGCAAAAAGAAAAAAAAACGAAGAAGAAAGAAAAAGCCGGCTCAGCTCAAACTGTAAGGGCTCTAATTCCATCTGTTTTAGCTCATTTTTTCTCTGAGATGTCAGTATTTTTTAAAGACCAACTGTGATAAAACTTATCTTTGATCAACAGTTCTGAAAATACTGGCCCTTGGCCAGAACTCATCTGTTTCTCAGTTTGGGCTGAATTCAAAAGTCTCTACTTTTTCATGAACTCTGCCATGAAACTCCTAAAGAACTGCAGCTCCAACAGGAGGGAACCATCCTGTTAGGGCGACTGGCAAGTTGTGTTACCCTTGCTACCTAAATAAGCCTTTTCCTAAAATCAGTCACAGAGCCTCATCCTTCTGAGCATCCCAAGTCTCAGTCACTGGGATGAAAGGAAACCCTATTTGATTTGGGTCTTAGTAAAGGAGACGTCTTAATCTCTTTTGGTTTTAGACCGAAAACATTTTGCCTGTAATATGGAAGTGTTGTTCCTCAGCTGCAGACTGAGAAGAAAGTCTGTGGCAGCTGACATTTAGCCAGCTGATGGGATTATATCTGCAAGTTGGTGTTTTCAATGAAAAGCCTGTGTACAGACATATAGCTGCAAGGAATGCAGGTGGTCTGTGTGCTATTTTAGGACTTACAGTGGACCATTGTCCAAAAAGCTTGTAATCACTGGTTAAAACAACCACCACTACTACAAAGAGAAGGGGGTGTCCACTTAGCACCTCTTCTGAAGAACACAACATCTGACCGGGAGGCCCAACCATTAGTGTTTTACCACCATAATACTGAGCATGAGTCTAACTCCTGCTTGTTCAATCTCAAAGAAAGCAACAGAGCTTCAAAAAAAGGAAGAAGACTCTATCCTTCTTATGGACTCTTGCTCTACCAGGACATAAATAGCAAGTATAATCTCTGCTACCATCGATCATCTGAAAAAAAGACTGAGAGAAGGCCATTGGGCAAGTAGGGCAATCCACAGAGTATTGCACCAGGGAAGGGCAGTAGAGGCAGGGCTAGCTAGCTGTGAATATTCATTTAGGGACAGGTTATTAAAGCTATTTAAGCACCTAACCTCCCATTAGAAATAAGCTGTGAGGCACCTGAATTGGTGCATTCAAACCTCAGGAAAACACTGAATGCTTTAACTTATGGCCAACCCCTTATAAACAGAATTGCAGAATTCAGTCTGCAAACATCACCATGAACCAAACCCTACAGAATTCTCACAATTATTACTATTAGGCCAAGTAATCATCTCCAAAGGTAAATGATGGAAGCACTGTTACTTGAGTTATTTAAAGCTAGATTGGACAATTCTCCAGGGAATTTTTGGGGGGGAGAAAGTGGGGACTTTGTTACGATTAAACTGAGTCTATAAATAGGAAGACATTAATGCAGTGCAGCATTACTGAAACAGCAATGCTGTTTTATGGGGTTTTTATAATCTGAAACTAGGGAAATTCTCACTTCCCACAGCAGTCTCCGCCATCCCCAATTGCTCCGATTACATTGACCAGTAATAACACCCTGTGGCTTTTCATTCATTCTGCAATGCTGTAACTTCTACCTTTCTTCTCATCAGATGTCAGAAACAGGGAGATCTTGTGCCTTTCCTGTGAGCCTGTGTGTGGCTTTTGATTCCAAGGTTTACAGCCCACATGCATTGGGTTGGTCCAGTAGAGCTTGGACCCTAAGAGCAGAATTCTTAGAGCAATATGGTAAAAATAAGCACAATTTGGCACTTCTGTGCTGTACCTCCAGAATGAGGAATGCATAAGAGAGTCTCCAGTCTCTGCGATGAGGAGCAAGTAAAGATGTGCTACCCGTCCATTTAAAAGCAGGTAGCATTTCAGTCCATACTTGAATAGTCTTTGAAAGGTGTCATGTTTTCTTCTGGGTGGCAACATATATTTTGATTCAACTAGCTGGAAGAGTAAGTTCAAGGTTAACAAGATGGACACCTGGAAATAGTGGGGTGTCTTCTCAGCTCCCTGTCATTGTAAGGATTTACATGTATGCAAGTAAAGGCAAAGCAGAGGTAGAAAATGTTTCTGGATCAGAAAAATCTGTGGCATGTCCCCTCTACCTGAATGTGAAGACATGCACCATGTACAAAGCACAGAAAAGCCAAGCTTTTCGGCAATATATGCTATCCACAAAGGCAGGATTTCAAGGGAACCCCTATCAACAGGAAAGTTTGATGATTTGAGGAACCTCCTCATCTATTTTTTTCTGTCTCTTGGTTTTTTAACTTAGGGTGACTACATCCTTTGCCCGACTTTTGCTTTTTGTTTCAAGAAGAACTACTTCTGCCTTGTCAGTTCAATCCAGAGGCAGTGAAGACTGTGGAAGGTGCTTCCTCATCTGTTGAATTTCTAATCCTGACCCATAGCATCATTACAGGCTCCAACATACAGTACAGTTTATCATTAAAACAAACCTTTTCTTCAAGTGCCTTCTTCAAATGGTGTTTATGTGCCTGTCAGCATGAGCCAGAGTGGTGCATATGTGCACCTGAGATCCACGAGCTTGACTCTGAATTCACCAAGAAAATGGGACGTGACACCCAGCACTATGGGATGTTCAATCATTTCTGACCCGCCTGCACATTTGTCAAGGCCATGTGATTGTGTTCTCCACCAGCTTCTAACAGCCCTGCAAACAGCACTTGGAGTGAGAGCTTGCTTTTTTCCCCTTAGACTTTAGTGCATAGTTTTAAGATGAAGCTGCAGAAAATGTTCCATAGGCACATGCACGAGAGCTGGGCGGATAGCTTCAATAGGCTGGGTTGCATGCACACATGCAAACAAACATACTTGAATGCACACAGAAAAACATTCAGCTAGCCTAATTCCCACCCTGCTGTCACCCATCTTTCTTGTAATGTTGCTATGCTCGTCGCATTTTCCTGCAGGAATAGCGGGTGAGTTGTGTGGACAGGTATGTGAAATATCTACAGGAGTGCTATCAAGAAAATCACTGTTCATGAAAATAAATAATAGTAGCACTTCCGCTTTCCCCATGAATGCACAAGGGGACACATTGTGAAACATGTCAAACCATTTACTAGTTCTTGTCTCAGTTCTTGCCCCAAGTCCCTGCTGCTTCTTACTGAATACTAGTCCTTTTTAGTAGTTAAAAAAATCCTTGGTACTGTGGCATTCCAGAAAGCACAAGACATGCTCAGACCCCTTTTCTAGCGCAGTCAACATCTTTCTTCTTCTGCCTGAGCAACTGCGTTTTACAGCAGCTCGCACAGAAGAAAAGCCCAGCACCCCCAGCACTGTGACAAGTAGACCTTCAGAGACCAAGGCCCACCCCTTCCTACCACTGCTGTGTGTGGCCTTCGGGCTTAAAAATGCTTTCCTTTTGCCATAGTCACTATATGTTTTGAGCCAGAATTTTATGCTAGACATCTGCAAAGAAAAATATTCTTCTAAGTATTGTTTAAGCACCCAGGGTGAGACAGATTCAGTGCACACGATGCTACGGAAATTATCTCTGCCCTGTTTCAGCTACTTGCAGCCACTGCACAGAGAACTGCTTGTGGCATCTCAGCAGAAGACAACAAGAAAGCCTGGGAATCACCCAAAGAGAAGAAATACAGATGTTTCTTTTTTTCCCATTCTGAAAGAAAACTTTTAAAATACAAAGGCTTGCATTTCACTTCCCCTCAGTCTCATACATGGTCAAAGTTCTTTCAGTAATGGTAACTTGGTTTTAACTGTAAGAATGTGCAGAGCGCTTCCTCCCCCTGACCTGCGCATACAGACACGCCACAAGACATTTTCCAAATCCCTCCTGCTGAACCTGGTTTAAAATCAGCATGCAGACAAACAGCAGAACACAGGCTATGGTCGCTGTCCGCATTAACAGCTTGTTGTTGAAGACAGAATTAGCAGGAAGGCATTTCCCCGTTGAAGAGGTAAAAAAAACCCACTGTTGTGTCTTCTCTGACACAGACTCTGAAACACTGCTGTGTGCCTGTTCTGATCACTTCTATTTCAAGTGATTTATTTGAAGGATCTCTCAGTTCAGCCAAACACAGGTCCTGAGAAGAAAGCAAACTCAGCCTATAATAACAGAGAGTCAGTGGGTCCACTCTTGCCCAATGTATTAATTTTTCCATTTCCATTCAGCTCTGTGGCCACATATTGATTATTTCCCATAGTCCTAAATACATACATTTGTAGCATGGATATTTTCAGAGCTGTGACTTCTGTCAGGACAATAGTACAAGGAAAAAGAAATTCACGTCACTGTCAGGCTAAAAACATTTAAGTCTCACAAAAAATTATTCAGCAGTTGATATTGGTGTCAATGTTCAGTGTCACTGCTATGCTAGGACTTTGATCAGAAAATTGTCTCACAGGAGGCTGCCTTTGTCAGTATCTTATGATCTGGCAAATTTTAAAGGTGACCTTTGGAAGGCAAAGGTAGACTTCCGAAAGACCACGTTAGGAAATTGAAGCTCTTCCTGGAGGCTGCCTAGTCTGGTTTATGGTACTGCTAACTCTCATCCCCCTCAGAGGATTTTCATTTGATACTTCTCAGCTATTCACTGCTCTTCATCCCACAATTCCTGTACAAACCTGAAATTATAAAGTGAAAAAAAAAAATCTTGGGTTTATTTTGTAGTATTTGGGGGTTTAGATTCTTTGTTGCTTTTTATGATACCAGGAAAATCTGTGTGATGGGTGACTCCTGTGACAGCGAGCTTCATTTTTTCACAGGGCTGAGCAGCCTAGAAACAAATGTCAGCTACAAACAAAGGTGCAGTAAGTAAGTAAGTCCTAAAAGCCGTTGGCCTTTGAAGTAATGTTTTCTACAAAAGCTGTGTAGCAGAAAGTAAACTAACCCACAGGTGACTGTCCCAACCAGAGCTGTAACAGCAAGGCTGCTTCTGCCATTCAAGTATACTTCTACTCATTGCATTAACTCTCTTCTCAGTATGTTTTGGATAAAACAGTGCAATTTCAAAGCTGCAATTGAGAAGGGTAAACATAAATATTAAAAGGGTGAAAAAAGTCTTCTGTAATTACCTGGGGTTTATATTATGGTTATTCAATAGTTTTGCAAAGCACAATGCAGAGGAAGGAGTAAGGTGAATACAAGGAACATCATTGCTTCTGTTTATCCAAGAAGCCCAAAGTTCACACTAAAAACTTCTTCTCTTTAACTCTGAGAAATAAGTCATGAAATGAGCACAAGAGAGAAAATACTCATGACTCAGATTAGGTTAAAAACAGTAGGATACTTTCGGTCTCTTTTTACACCAGTTTGCCAGTGTTTCCTTCCCTTATGTGTAATGCGGTTAGTAAAAAGGGACCTGAGTCACCGCTTCTTCCTCTCCTGCAGACACCGATATCTGAGAAAAGCCCCATCAAGTCAGAAGGACAACATACAGTGCAAATAACTACTAGAGATGCCAAACAGCATTAACGGGAGCTCAGGGAGAGATTCAGAGATAAGTTACATCTATGTGATTAAGAATCTTTATTTCTTGCAAGTTTTTTCCTCTAGCAATTGCCCAGGACTCCTGGACAACATTTTTGCCCTTCCAGGTAATACGATTTAGGGTGGAAAACAGTAAAGCAGATAATTTTACGTTTTCCTGAAGTCCAGTGGGCTCTGACTGGATCCAGTGAAATAAGTCTAACAAACTGCTAGTGCAAAGAACGAGTTCAATATTATAATGTATTGAAATGCTGATTTAGGTACTGTATCAGTAGATTATGCTGTCATCTAGTGGCAACTACTTAACTTGCATCCCAAAATACTGGAGACCAGTCTACACACTGCAGATACCTACCAAGAAATTTTCTCTTAACCAGGTTTCTGAAACAGCTAAATGATCAAGGACACTTTCAAGGGATATCATCATAATAATGGAAGACACAGACACATTGTGGACTTGATCGTCCTGCATACTTTGAAAATAAAAAGCTCCTAAAAAACTATCTCAGAAGATGTATAGCCCACCCAAACTTACCTTACTTTCTGAATAGCGGAAGGTAAAAACCACAAGCTGAAAGTTAGAGAAAAGCCAGAGCCCTCTATCATGATGCAAAGGCAAACATGCAAGTCCCTAACACTTTACATTAGGGACTAGCTGGTGATATTTTACTCTTTTTTATAGGAATGCATTTTACTGGGATGTCACTGACATAAGAATGCATAAAGCCAAATATTAACTTGGAAATAGATTTAGCAGTAAAGTCAAAAAAACTTCCAGATGTTCAGAGAACAGAAGTTAATGGAAGGAAAAGGACAAATTCATCACCAGATGAATATGAGAAGTGGTTTAAGCGTGATTAAGAACCCACAGGCCTGTTTAAGAGCCACAACTCTCAGTGTTCACCCCATTCTAACATAAAACTGCCCATAAAATATTTGATTAAAGGATTGTTAGAGTCAATCCACTATTGACAGAGCCAGCCAGAAAGAGTGCAGTGGCATTGAACAGTTTATCAGGCTAAAGTACTTACCGGTCTGCTCAGAGAAACACCAGATTTAAACATCAAAGCACAAAATTCTCCGCCCCCCCCCCCCCCCCAAAAAAAAAAAACCAAACCAACAACCCCACCACATTCTGGATCAGATTGTAAGAAACTAATGAATTCCTTTAAGTTAGGTGGAAGAAACAATGGTTTTCAATTTTCTTACATCACCCACCAAAGCATATAGGCTATCTCTCATTTTTTCTGAAGGATGGCACAGATGTGAAAGAGAGCCAGAAAAGAAGTCCAAGGAGAAGGAGATGGAAAACAGCAAAGAAACAGTGAGCTTAGCCTGAGCAAACACTGAAGGATGGGTCCAAGCAAAAAATGGACAAGACCTATGGGGCCAGATGCTGACTGAAAGAGAGGAGTGTGGACACTGATACTGTGTATTGCTCTTTAGTTCATTCTGATGACCAGAGACAGGGATGGGTAAGACTTGCGGGGAGGGAGGATGCCTAGTCCTGTGGCTGTGACCTTGTCCAGCGACAGAGACCCCCTGCATCCTTCTCCCATGGATATAGCTCTACCTGCCCAGGGAAACAGGTGTTTGTACACACAGATTTGCACCCAAGAAGCAACTGTTCCTATGCCCACAATACCACAGATTTAACCAGCCCTTTTGGACCAGAGAAGGGTCATGACTCTTACAGTCAACGTCTGCCCGCAGTGCTGTGCCAGTGTAACCAGAGCTCACATATAAAGCACCTGTGTAAGAGAAAGCAGACAGGAAAGTTATTTCTAGCCTGCACCAAGAAAGCAGTCTTTCAGAAATGCTGATGTTGTTGGTCGTTTGCTGTTTTGGTTTTTTTTTTTTAAGGCAGATGGTTACACTGTTTTTCCAAACCATTTTCTATTCCATTTATTGCACATCCTGATATTTTGTTCACTTTTGTGGATTGCTGTGGGAGACATACTAATATTTGCTGGACTAGACCTCTGGGTTGGTCTTGCGCAGATGTCCTGGTTGTGAAATCCTGCATACTACATTATCCATCTCCCAAGCCATCCAGTTCTCCAGTGAATTCTCTTTTTATGGCTGTAACAAGTAAATTTTCTGGCTTTCACAATTCATGAGGAAAGACAGTGTTCCCTAATTTATTTATACTTATATTTTTGTAATTTGCACAAATGCAATGATCTACAGGAAGGGATACTCAGCAGTATAAATACGTGTTATCACAAAGAACACATTTGTAACAGCATTAAAGAAACTTCAAAACTAAAAAGCATTTTGATTGCAGCAGGCCATTTAATATGCATACCCCTCACTGAAATTAAGCTACATTAGCTAATCAGTGAAGAAATAAGAGAAGCAATATCTTGGTATGAATTAACAATGATGGCTCTGAAAGACAGTTAATTGAGATCTGAAACACAGGGAATTACAAACAAGAGACCAAAATATTCAGAATTAGCACATGTTCTGAAGTTTGACAGCACTTCCACTTAACGAAAAATTTCTTATCTTTTAGGTAGAAAGGCAGGACCAAAAAATCAAACACCAAGGGATGACCATTCATCTAACTGCAGCTGTAGCTCAGGTTTACAGAGGAGAAAAGTGAGGGCAAAACAAGAGGCAATTTTTTTATCCTATTGTTTCTAAACCTGTATTATCATATGGCTACTGCTACCATTACTCGCTGCCACAAGAGCAGCAGTCTTGAACCAGAAACTCCTGTGCTAGGCACTGCACAGGACGAGACAGGCCTTCCTTAGATGCTGTTCAGGAGTGTCCTGGTTTCAGCTGGGATAGAGCTGTCTTCCTAGTAGCTGGTGCAGTGCTATGTTTTGAGTTCAGTATGAGAAGAATGTTGATAACACTGATGTTTTCAGTTGTTGCTAAGTAGTGTTTAGACTATAGTCAAGGATTTTTCAGCTTCTCATGCCCAGCCAGTGAGAAAGCTGGAGGGGCACAAGAAGTTGGCACAGGACACAGCCAGGGCAGCTGACCCAAACTGGCCAAAGGGGTATTCCATACCATGTGGCGCCCCATCTAGTTTAGGAACTGGGAAGGGGGGGGGCAGGGAATCGCCGCTCGGGGACTGGCTGGGTGTTGGTCGGCGGGTGGTGAGCAATTGCCCTGAGCATCATTTGTACATTTCAATCCTTTTATTACTACTGTTGTCATTTTATTAGTGTTATCATTAACATTATTAGTTTCTTCTTTTCTGTTCTATTAAACCGTTCTTATCTCAACCCAGGAGTTTTACTTCTTTTCCCGATTTTCTCCCCCATCCCACTGGATGGGGGGGGAGTGAGTGAGCGGCTGCGTGGTGCTTAGTTGCTGGCTGGGGTTAAACCACGACAAGGAGACAACAGATGGACGGAGACAGACCACTGACTGCAAGGACATAACAAGCAGGCAGGAGGGACTGCAGTCCTGACCATGGGCAGCCCAGCACCTCTCCCCTTTGAGAACAGCACTTAATCAAGGATCCTAAACCCCTCCATAACAGGATGATTGGATGGATTGTCTCCACTTCATGGATGGTAAGGCAATCTCAGCAAAACCACTCCCTGAATAAGCACACATTTTATATATACAGGTGATAATTACTGTACTGCTTTTGGGGACCCATGTCAGGGAAGCCTGTGGTGCCCCACAAAGTTGCCTCACTGCTCGGATACGTTTAGAAACCAAAAGCCCTTCAGCATAAGCACGCACTTGTGCACACATACATCTCTTCCATGTACTCACGACAGAGCAGAGGACTGGCTGGAGTCTGCCCATTCTCAGCCTCTTGCTTTAACTAGTGAAGATGGTAGCTCTGCAACACATAACACTCTGCTGTAAGCTTATAGTTTAAAACACATTACTAGATAACTTCAATTTTAACTGCTGTAGCAGTACAAGCATTATATTTCTATGGATCAACCTAATGTTCATTTTGTACACTCCTATAATCTTGTACTGATTATACATTGCACTTTTTCATTACTTTTTATATAATGAACTCTCAATTAGCCAGGGCAATGGGGAAGGCTGGAGACAGAATAACTCGGATAAAGCAAGAACATGGGTAATACAAAACAGATGTAAATTAGGTTGTATGAACAGACTAAGTACATTTAACTTTGAAAAAGTTGATATGAAGAATGAGGCAGTAAACATAATGAAAATGAGGTGGCAGGGGGAAGTGGTTAATCCACAACTCAAATAATCCTCACACAGCTAATCAAAAGTTGATTGTCCGTGTTTACACCTGCAGTAAACCCTGCTGCTGCTCTTCTGACCAAAAATTCCAGCCCCTGGCTTGTGTACGCCTGGGACTATAGCAACCAGGGGCAAAAATCTGATCTGTCTTAGTGAGGGAGATCCAGCCTCTCATGGATATAGAGGTTCTCAAATTGTAATTAGTGAAGGTGGAAATCATGACTGGTACCTAGTGCTTGGCAGGCCATAGATTTCTAGCTGACCACAGACCTCTGGAGATGGAAACTAATGGAACGCAGCTCCCAGGCTCCATGTGCATGCTGCACTTTCTTCAAAGCATCCCCATCAATTGCTGGACTAAGGCAAATTTCAGCCTGGCTAAGCAGCCATTTTTGGTGCACTTCTGCAAAATCAAGATGTGCTTTAATACCTCAGAACTTGTTAAGGACAAAAAATAAGAAATCTTTAGTTCTCCTGTCACAGCAAACAAGAAGCTTTGCTCCATGTCTTCACACTACAGGTATGTTGTGGTTTAACCCCAGCCGGCAACTAAGCACCACGCAGCTGCTCACTCACTTCCCCCCAGCCAGTGGGATGCAGGAGAGAATCAGAAAACAAGTAAAACTCATGGGTTGAGATAAGAACAGTTTAATAGAACAGAAAGGAAGAAACTAATACTGGTAATAATAACAATAATAAAATGACAATATTAATAAAAGAATTGGAATATACAAAACAAGTGATGCACAATGCAATTGCTCACCACTCGCTGACGAGCGCCCAGTTAGTTCCCGAGTAGCGATACCTCCCAGCCCCACTCCTCCCAGTTCCTATACTAGACGTGACGTCACATGGTATGGAATACCCCTTTGGCCAGTTTGGGTCAGCTGCCCTGGCCGTGTCCCCTCCCAACTTCTTGTGCCCCTCCAGCTTTCTCACTGGCTGGGCATGAGAAGCTGAAAAATCCTTGACTTAGTCTAAACACTACTTAGCAACAACTGAAAACATCAGTGTGTTAACATTCTTCTCATACTGGACCCAAAACATATCACTATACCAGCTACTAGAAGAAAATTAACTCTATCCCAGCTGAAACCAGGACAAGGTATCAGTTCTTCTGTCCTACCAGTGCAGTCACAGACAGGTTTTTGTGCTCTGAGTTTTGTTCTAATAAAGAAGTAAAAGCAAGAAAATCAGAAAAGCCATGGAGATTTTATGATATCTTGAAAGCTGCTCTGAAAATCTCCCATGCTAAAAAGACATTATGCCCCATCCAAACCCTGGTCCCCAAGGCCATCCCCAGAAAACAAGGCCAATGAAGATATGGCTTAAGAATATAGTGCCTGTTTTCAGTACTGACTGAGAAAGGCAGGGGGAAAGTGCCACAGGACCAGTGAGTCTGGAAGATTTTAGAGTTGGAGGCTTCTGCTGCAACACAAAAACTTAGTTCAAGAGCTCCTTCTAGTTTTCTGACAAAAAAACCACCTTGTTTATTTCAAGAGGTTTTGGGTATTCCTAAAGAATCAGATTTATTTATTTATTTGCACTGCTGCAAAGAGCTTCAGAGGAAAACTGGAAATGTGCCTGGTGCTGGATAAAATCTCAAAGAATTTACAATCAAAATGGATGGGACAAAGGCATTCCAGTTTTACAAATGTGAAACTGAAGCCTCAAATTGCACTGAAAGCCCATGATAGAGCTTGACATTCAATTTACATTCCTGAACCTGATTTAATGCCTTACCTACAAATATCTTTGTCTTTTAATTGTGTCAATTTACTTTATAATTTGCCTCATTTACAAAAGTTATTAAAATTGACAACTGAAAGTAAAAACTGACACCGTTTAAAGCATGAAGTAGGAGAAGCAGCAATGCAGTCTTGTGTCCACTGCAGATTCCTACAGCCTAACTTCTGCTGAAGTTCACCAGTGCAGGAGTTCCTCTTGACTAGGTACCAGTGATGGCCTATAGCCAGCCAAGGGAGACTAAATAGCAGTCAGCTGGCTGAGGCTGGTACAAAACTAATGTGACTGCAACTGTGTGCCAGTATATCAAGACTTGTCCTCATTTAGACAACCTCTCTTACAAGAATGAATGATCTTGAACAGAAATATCTTAGTTATGAGAAAATCAGTAATGGCAGAGGTGAAGCAGAACCACAGGTAGCATTAGTACTAGCCTTAAAATTTACTTCCTTTGCTTATGTGAACAATCATTTGCATTAGGAGCCTCCAAATGAGACATGATCATGTCTTTTCAAGTTCCATTACTTTCAGGAAATGCAGAAACAAAGACCAGGTCACCTTGTGAATAACACTCGTCAAATTGTTGCTTGTAGCTTGGCTCCTTCTGCCTTTTTAGCCTGAGCCTGCACTTGCATTGATTGTATTCAGATCATACATCCATACAAAGCTGCCATCACCCCAGTACCACATGTCACACAGCCACCCCAGCCCAGGAGTTATCTGAGCTGCCTGATGCTGGAGGATGGGAGAGCAAATCCCCCAGTATGGATGCTCCTCTCACACTTTTGCTCAAGGACCCACCTCAGGGTTATCTGAGCTCCCTTTTTCAGCAGTGGCCCAAAGCAGATCTTTAAAGGAGAGTAAGAGTCAGTCAAGCACATGTGATGGTTCCCCCCAAGCTCTTCTGACTTCCAACTGTTTTCAGTTCAGGGAACTTCAGCTTGATGTGGTTTGTCAGACTGGTAATCCCAGTGGATTTCTCTTCTGAGTACTTACGCAGTCTTCCCTGAAACTCATGTAAAATTTGGTTCCCACTAAGTCTACTAACCACTGCATGAAGAACCTCCTTCTCTTTGTTTTGAACGTGGCTATGGAGCTACGTGGACTTGCAACCTGACCCAGCACAGCTGCTCTTATATTCTTGCACAGACATTTGGTTTGTGAGATAAAATCTGCAGCTCATACCTAATTTTACCATGAAATGTGTGGAAAAGAGCTGGCTGCTTCAAATGGGATTCTCAGCAGCCACGTGGCCCACAGTGTTATCAAAACTGATAGGAAAAGCTGGAAGGAAGGGTGTTAAATAAAAAACCTGACTTTTCAGGCTAAGGGCGCTAAGGCCCCAGGGAAACATCTATGTCAGATGAGGATTCATAGCCCTCACTCTTCTGCTCCCTCACCACCTCCTCATTCCTTTCCAAGCTGCAATAGGCATCAGTCTTGCCTGCTGCAGTACAAGAGGAGGAGCAATTTGGCAATATCGCTGCAGCTGGGATACCAGTCCAGGACAAAGGAAACATTCATTCATATTCTGCATCAACCTTCCACATCTCGTCTCCCAGGAGAGTGCTCCAGCCATCCAGCAGCAGGTGATTTTGGTGGAGAAGTGCTCTCTGCTCATTCAGTCACTGCCCGGGCACTGTGGCAGGGGGAACTCCAAAAAATTGACACCTGGTAATGCAGGCGGCTGCTCTGGGCATTCCCCACCCGAGGGATGAGGAGACAGCACTCCAGACCCTCTTGCAAATGCTGCTTCTGTATTTCATGCTAAGCACCCTGGGCAAGTGCTCCCATCACTAAAAATCCCAAAGTCTTAGTCACGAGAGAGACACAGAGATGCAGATATATGCCAGGGTGGTTTCAGCCTTTGGCATTCACAGGAGCAGAAGTTCAGCAGAACCATAGTGCTACTTGAGATGTCCCAGGGTACCTGGCCCAACCTCCAGCTGTCTCTCCAGAGACTGCATGTCTGCCGTAGGACCTGAGACATGATTGCCAGGCTTCTGTAAACTTTTCTGTCACCCACTGAAATGTTTCAAGTGGTATTCAATGCCTGGGTGTAGGCAACTGAGCTGAGCCCACCTACGCCTTCCCCTGTGTCAGTGGAACTTCACAGTCGATATTGGACACCATAAGGTCAGGCATACGATTTGAGGTCTGCACATTGCCTAAATACATGAACTCTCCTTTAAATGCTCTTTAGGAACCCATGTTCTTCCACGGAACAAGACCTTGTTGGCTGTCACATCTCACATTGAGGGTGTAGGGTAGGTGTCTTGCATTGCTGATGGACTTTCCCTTCTCTGCTATGTGGTGTCACTCTGCTAATGAAAGAAACATGGAAAGCACTTTCTACCTGATGTGATATATTACATTTAGGAGTCACAGACCGGTGTGGCCATGAATCTCATGAATCTCATGACGCTGCTTCAATTTTTTCCCTGCTCTGATTGCAAGAAGGTTCCTATTGTACTAACATACTATATATCTTTAAAATGAGTGCTTGGAGTAGATTTAGATCCTAATGGATAGTGGTCAGCAGAAGAGCACTATTTTTCTCTAGGGGACAGATCCACCAGAGAGACATGAAGTGACATCCTCATGGAAGTTTTGTTCTAATAAATCTCCAGACTTTAGCTAAGTATATATAAAGGATGGATCTCAGCAGTTTGTTACTAACTGGAGATTGATCCTGCCTGTGAAGGATGTCAGCTTTCCTGGGGCTGAATTTGCTGTTCAGGATGTTCACAGGGATTTGTTCTTACTTCAGAGCTCATAGCTTGATCTGGTCTTTCTGAGGCATGCAGAAGATTTGAGCCAGGCCCTTCCAGTCAAATAACATGTTCCACAGCTACATATCTTTTAATAGGCACAAAGTCACCTGCAGAATAGGTCATATCATCTAGTTTTAGGTAGTCCTGCAAGGAGCAGGGAGTTGGACACAATGATCCTTATGGGCCCCTTCCAACTTGAGGTATTCTATCATTCTATGATTTTCATTACAGATAAAGCATCTGATACATTAAGCATATTCCCTTGATTATGAACCAACTCTTACTGCTACTGATGTCTTTGTTCTTCATAAGTTGCTACAAAAACCTTGGACAAACAGGAGGTGGTTTGCCTGGATCATTTACTCTGAATATTTGACATTTGTAATTTACACTGGGTGATCCTTACCTTAAATCAATACTCAGACATTCTCCTCCTTGATTAGATGATAAAATTTAATGAGAGAAAAAAAGATACAAATAGGTAATAAAGAATAACAACTGTTTACATTAATATTGCATTACACGTTACTTACCCCCAAACCCAGATATTAATAAATCCTATGTCACTGACAAGCCACAAACAGTTTGAGGCACACGGACATTGTCAAATGCAAGGTGAATATAACAAAATTTTTCCCAAGTCCTTACATTGCAGCATCCAGCCAGCTCTAGCCTATACTGCCATGGTGTCTCTAAAAAAATAGCGTTATTTGTATACACAATTGAGTTTTTTATAAGCCACAGGGACACAAAATTTAAGAGTCTCTTTTTTCCTACCTCTTCTCCTTCCACCTAAAAATTAAACTCATTCAGTATATTTCTGCAGAAACTTTACTTAAGATTTTCCTTAAGTACCTTTTTGAATAAGGGCCAAAGATCATAAAATTAAGAACTTAGGACTACAAAAATCAAATTAATAAGCAAGTGTGCCTGGGGGAGCATATAAGAAACCACCATAAAATAATAACAACAGTAATGCTCACATATGTATATAAGAATATGGGGGTGTGTGCACGTGTGTCTGTGTTTATATTTACAGCCTCTCTTGGAAAGGTGTATCACACAATATAAGTTGGTAAAGCATCCATGAAAATTACTTCCAGAAGACACTATAGAGACCATACAGAACCTATAAATATCAATAGCTGTCAGTAATAATTTCAAGCATCAGGTATACTGTCTCTCACATCATGTGTATTTGATGGCAACGGCTCGCAGGACTGAACACCTTATGTGTGATGGGCTTTTGGGGAGATACTTGCTGGTACAATGGCACCACACAAAGGGATCTTCACATTCATGTGGACCTAGTTAAAAGCCTCTTACAGGGTTATTAGGACCTCTGTTATGCATAATTTAAACTTACACATTAATACTTCCGGGGTCCTGATCCAGAGTCCACTGAAACAGTGAAAATGTCCATTTGCTTTGATGAGTGCTGCATTGCCTCTCATCTTTTTGCTAAGTTCATGCCTTAGTTGAAGTCCAGCTCAGCCATTCAATTGTATTATGGCAAACCCCAGCTTCACAAACTTTTTCATGACTTCAAGAAATTAATTTTCTAGCTAAAAATGGTAAGACCTTCAAATAGTCACAGCATAGGGTGTTTGCCTTCTGGTTTTTAGAGCCTATAGATCCAAATGTACTTACATCCCATTTTTAAGTTGTTCCTACATCCCTAATACTTAGAAATTAATTTTTCTTTTGTTACTGAAAACAGGGTCTCTTGCATAGACACTTGCTCCGAGGATCTAAGGCTTTAAGAAAGACATACTTAATGAAAGCACAAGGGTTAGCATGTGTTGACTTGTGGTTAACTTGTGTTAACTACACTAAATAAGGCTGAGCCATAGATCTGGGCAAAACGGTATCACTGAACAGTAGATTTGGCAAAAACTGATTTTCTAAGGAGTGAGAATATTTGCCAAGTCAAATCAGCTCTTACAGACTGTTTTAGCCAAAAAAAATGAAGAAGAAATGTCAAAAATGTCAAAACACTTCTCAATGTTTTTAGAGTGAAGTGTTTTATTTCAGAAACATTATCACATTGTATCTTCATTTTCCAAATAAGGCACTGAAATTTTCTATTTGGAAAGGCACTTTTGGCTTACAAATTGAAGTGGGCTTCAGAAAGGAAGTGTTAGAAAGGGTTAAATAACCCAATAATTAAACACAAGGAATTGCCTCAAGCCAGCTGGTCTTGGCATTGTTTTTTAAAACCAAAATCTTCAAATCCATTGTAACTAGTTGTGAGGAAGCCCATAGCTTCTTAACTGTGAGGAGATGGCTTAGTAGTTTGAAATTATTAGGAAGGACTTATCTTCCTAAATTTGACTGCCGGTTTTGACAATGTTTCCTCAATGACCTTGAGTACATCACTCAACGTTCTGTGCTTCAGCTTCCTCCTCTATCTACCTGGATTTTACTAGGATTGTATCAAAATCATCTCATGTCAAGAATATTCATTTACCAGTATGGATTGTCATTTACTTATCAGTTTATCTGTGACAAGGCTGTCCTGTAATGTCATTGTCATCTTATTAGCTGTGAAAGTAGAGCTTTAGGTGTATTTTTATCCCACTGTGGATTATAGGAGTTTGGTTGGTGTGGTTATTTCCATTCCTCTAAGTAATAAAGTGATTTTTCTAGTGTGTTTGTATGGATTCCTAAGCTGTTCCAGCTTACATTTGCCCCTCGGTAGTGTTTCCTTCAAAAATAATTGTATTGAACTGCGGAAAATAAAGAGAAGCGTCGCTGTACACATGGTGCGGCATGCGATTCCTTCCTTGATGGGGGAAGGTTTCTCGTGTGACCTACTGCATGCTCATGCTTTTCACTTTCCTCGCAAGGAAATTAAATGAGTTTCCACAACCAAGCTTTAACCACCAGTAAAATACCAACCCGCTGGCACAGGCCATTACAAGCAAGGCGAAGCAGCTCACACAGAAGCAGGCACTTGTGCGTAATCTGTGCTCTGGGACCTCTCAGAGGTTTTGCAATATCAATTACTGGGACTAAGCCACCGGGAAGGTACTTGCGTGCCGCAAGTTTCTAAACTCCCTTTCTTTTGTATCCCACTCAGTGGCCCCTGGCAGCCCATGGGTTGCCGGGTGGCACCTGGACAGGGACAACATGAGGCCTCTGCTCCCAGGGGACCTGCGTGGGACGCAGCATTGCTGCAGGGTGCAGCAGCAGCCCCAAGTAGTGTGGTTTCTCAAGCATTTGCTGACCAAAACTGTCCCTCTTCTGGCAACAAGCAAGGAGCAAAAATATTGGACAATTCCTGCTACCCATGAGTTTCGCTTTGTAGCAAATGGAAGCATTTTGTTCCTGAACTATAAGAACCTGGAGAAATGTGTTTACCTAGCTCAGGTGTGGATTATTTTCCACACCAAAAATGACCTTTAGCCACATTCATGCTGTTCCTAGGACCAGAAAAACCCTCCGGCTCTGCCCTGCTGGGCTCTCCCTCAACTCCTAAATAAAAAAGCCCTGGGACTATTCTCTCTTACATCCCCACCATTAAACTTTCCCCAGGCAGGGTGGCCAAACACAAATCACCTTATGGGAGCAGTCCCAGGCAGGCACGGGGCTGCCCCAGCCAAAACCCACACCCCGCCCCTCGCTGAGGCTCCAGCCCCCAGACCACTACTGGAGCATCTTGGGGCTACCAATAAATTCATCTGGGAGGGAAAGGCAGAATAATGCTGGTACCGGCTCAAGGATGGGATGCTGACTCTAGCAGAGGTAAATTACGTGCCCAAGGCTGCAGCAGCTGCCGGTGTGAGAGGCGGTCAGAGGACCAGGGCACTGCCTGGCCACCCGAGCTCTTCTATCTCAAAACCGTCTTCTGAAAATGAAAAGCCTCAGTATGCATCCTACAGCTTTTCTAGAGTACAAATGATCACAGCAACATTTCAAAAGCATGGAGGGGTAAATTTTCAGCTGGTGTGAATTCAATTAAGCTATGGCAATGAGCACTAGGAGAGGGCATGACCACATGCACAAGCACACACAGTGAAGGGAGAAACCAAGGGGAAGCTCAGGTCACCCTGTGGGACCTATCTTCTTGCTGAGGAAAGCAGAGTGGCTACTAGAGACTGTGTTTTAATAGCTGATTTCATAGCTCAAGGACCATCCGTTTCACAGTTTTGCAGTTTGTGATGGTGAGCAATGAACGGAAAAAACTTCCAAGCAGAAGTACATGTATGCTTTTGGGGATGTTATTTGTTAAATACTTTAAATTAAATAATAAGTTTGGCTGAGGGTAATGTTATATGTAGCTTCATGGGTTTTATTCAAATCCAGCAATGATACCTCACAAATTCTGAACTTTAACAGGACTCCAGTACAGGCTTAGCTGGTTTGCTGAACAGAAATGGGTTTCACCATCCATCCAAACATAAGCAAACACTTCATTCCTTGAATTCTTCCTGGAAAAGAGGTCAGAAGAAGCATGAACTTCCTTCCCAATCCTAATCCATATTTCTATTTTATTCATTTTTCTATTACGACTAGTTCCAGATTTTTCTGTTCCTTGCTGAAACATTCACAGAATGTATTCTATCATCTCATCCTCTTACAGAAATAAAAAGTATGCTTAACTCCATAAAAGATGTGTTTAGCATGAAAACCCAAAAATTTGACTAGCCATTGTTACATTTGTTAATATCTCTTTTGGTGCAGGAACCTTTTTCTGGAAGAGGGAATATGCCCACTTTGCCAAACTAGTAATGCATATTTTTAACAGGGCATTGTTTTTGATAAGGGCTTTGTCTTCTAAGATGATACCCCTCTGCAATAGTCATCTATGCTTAGTTTTAAAGCGGCGAATTTGGTTCTTGTTGAAATCTACAGCAAAATTGTGGTTGAATTCTCTGCTAAATGTTCAGTACCTGCCTCCTTTCACTGCATGCCAGCATAGACAACCTTTCATTCAAATACTTAAACTGTGTTTATAACCTCCCATATTTTTTCTGAAGATACCACAGAAGACAGAACTACTTTATGTGCTACAGGTGTTTTTTTGGATCCCTATAGCTGCACACTGGGTATTTGCAGGGTTCTTGTTTGTCACTGCTATGTACCACCAGGTCTGTACGTACACTTGCTGGGTTCTGCCTGCTATTAAGATATCCAGGTGTTTTTTTAACGTAAATGTTAAATAGATTTCATTTTAAGTAGATTAGAGGAAAGAATTTCGATCAAAAGACCAAGTTTTGTGTTGTACTTTCAAAGAAGTAGGTATAGACAGTTTGTTAATTTGAAGCATGAAGTAGCCCTCATCTTCAGAGACTCCATCTCCTACAAAGGGACGTCTCCCAGAAGTAAATCTTCCATCAGTTTATGGACTGTGCCAGGCCAAATCCCAAAGAATTCAGTGGAAGATCATCTTCACTGACTCTAAGTTTTGTCCTCCATTGCCTTGGCAATGTGGATGATCGAATTATTGGACATGTCTAAGGAAACATACACACAGTCATGGCTGCAGAATGACAAAAGCAAGACACATTAACACCCATGCTGCCACTGCTCTGCACTACACAACCCAGCAGAGAAGATTCTTAAGCAAGAGGGATTTTTCTTTGGACATTTTATTTGCCTCAGGCTGGCTTAAAGAACATTTTCTCAGAGCACATGCATCTTTTTTAAAAAAATCGTCATTAACACAGCAGTACCTCTGCAAGAAAAAGATGTGGTAAAAAAAAAAGACACCTGAAAATTTGTTTTCTTCAGAAATTCTGTGTTCTCCAGAACCGATGTTGATTTTCTTATTGGCCTCGAGGAAACACTGCTACACACATTTCGGCTGGCTAGCAAAACCAAGTGTCCTGGTTTCAGCTGGGATAGAGTTAATTTTCTTCCTAGTAGCAAGAATGACTGCCAAGTATTTGAAAAGTCTGCGCATCTTTTCCATTACACCAAGATGAATGCTGCTCTCTGCTATAAACGCAGGGTCTGGTTGCATTCCCATCAAAGTTAGAGGCAAATTTCCCATTGACTTTAAAAGTGCAACACAGGGCCTTTATAAAACAGACAGGGCACCTTTGTATTTCCTACTGAATATGAAAAAGAAAAACCTGAGTACCAAAGTCTTTGATCAAAAAGAAAACAAACACATCTTACGGGCTTTTTAATAACTTTTTCCCCAATAAAAAGAGTAAAGTTGGTCTGAAATTATTATACCTGTTTGAACAGAAAGCATATTTTCTTCCTAGCTAGGCATTATATCATTCAATCTATGAACACAGAGATGTAATATAAAGTAATAAAGAGGAAATACAACATAAAGTAAGATTCAGACATATTAAATTGCTTAATGAAAACACAAGAGAAAAAGAATGACTAGAAAATATGGTTTCCTTTATTGAGAAAAATCCCTTTTCAAATGTTTAATCAATAATAAGGTTCATATTTCCTGACTTGAGATATTTTTTACATTATTTTTTTTTTAGAAAATTATTAAATACCTTTAATGAATATAGATCATCATTTTTCTGCAGCCCAGCCTGGCAGCATCCTGGATAGATTGTTCTCTGCTTACTCTGTTTTCCTTCTGCAGCTGACTGTTCCAAGCACTGCATTTCATAATTTAATTTCAGATCGTTCTTGTCACTGAATTCTATCCAGTAAATGTAAATACATATTTGCAAATGCACCTGGGGAAAAGGAAATCCTGTACTATCATGCTGCTGGTAATTTGGAGATGAGTCAAATTAACACGGAACATTCGTTATCACTTCACAATTTTATGTTCTTGTACTGCAGAGCAGATTGAGGCTATGAGTATTGTAGTCAAACTGCCAATATTCCCTTTTCCATAATCTTTGGCCCTAATTTGCTATCCACAGACTATTAAATACCTGGAGTCTAGTGGCCAGGATGTAAGAAAGTAAGACTTCCATCGGTGTGTGAGGCCTTAAACCCACCTACTCCACCATCTTCTTCCCGAGTATCTGTGGTACAGTATGCTTCTGAACCTTCTTACTCCGGGGGCTGGAATATCAGAATTATCACTTAAAGTAGCTGTCACCCCTGGAAAGCTGTGGAGCACTCATCTTCTCTCAGGATCCCGCGGGAGCTTTACATTTCCTGCTCGGCACGGCCAGCTTTCTCCCAGGACGGGACTGCAAGCACCTGGTGCCAGCACAGACACAAACCTCTGCGTGTAGTTCCCAAAGGAGGAGGGGGGAAAGGCACAGCAAATCTGGGAGATGACCTTAACTGTGGTACCAGCAGGTTTGGAGCCTCTGTGGTGCTGGCAGTTGCGCAGGATGCGGGTTCTGTGGCACAGGGACCTATGGAGATCACAGAGAGGGAACAGAAAATTCCCAGTGCCTGGGGAAGCTGGGATGGAGAAGGAGGCCCAAGGTATCTGCAGTGATGGTGCAGGGAAAGAGGTATGGTTTGGTTTGGAGAGTCCTAAGAGGTAGGTGTGTAGATAGGCAGCAGACAGGCGTGCCAGGAGACAAGTACGAGCAGGAGTACCCTCTGGGGAAGAGGTGGTGGGCACAGGGGGGGAAAGGGGCAGGTGGCTCAGCCGTATGAAGATGTCAAAAAGTTTGATCACTCCTGGACTAGCCCATTTCTTCTCTATTTGTTCTATGATTTGACGTCAAGACAGCAATCCAGTTCCCTCACATATGTGAGAACTGCTGTTTTGGACAGCAAGTATCCAAAAAAATGAGTCCAAGGCCAGCAGACACACAACAGAGAACTTATGGAAGATGGAGGTCCTTCTGGACTGGCATTTGATTGCCAGCTGGGAGGCTTCCAGCATGGCATCTATGCTTAGGCTGTACTTATTCTTTGGCAACTGGTCCCAAATTTAAAAAAAAAAAAAAAAAACAAAAAAAAAAACCTTCTGTGGTGACAACAGCTTCTACAGGGTGTGTGATCTGCAGATAGCCAGATCTCCACATTCCCCCACTCCACACCATGGGGTATAAAAGCCCACCAATCCCCTTCCCTGAACACTACCTCATGAGCACCTCTTGAGAAATCACTAAAAATTAGTGAACGTCGACTGAGGTGCCTTAAACTGCACTTTATAAATAAGGGGTGGGAAAATAACAGCGTGCAGAGTGCGGTGCCTGGTTTGAGCTGCACCTGTGGCCAAGCAGCAAACAGGTCAGGGGGCTGGAGCCCCCCACGTACTGCAGGGGCCATGTGGCACCGGCTGCAGGGGAGGAGCAGCTCCTGGAGATGCTTCAAATGGTCATGCTGGGGTGAGGGAAGTCACAGAAGGGGGTCAGGCAGACAGAGGGTAATACACCACAGTGTATTGAAGTAATCTTATTTACATATCTGAGTTAAATTTAGCTAGTTTCTAAGGAGTATCACTATAGGCAGTATGCACATATCACCTGGAGCATCATCTCCTTCCATCATAAACCTCTAATGATGGTTTATAAACAGAAACGCGGTCAAGCTAGAAATAAGCTGTCACACAAAACGCTGACATCTCTAAATACCAAGAGTATCCAAGAGATTTTTTTCTCATTAAAAATATTGCATTTGTTTTTCTCAGAGGAAGTAGCAGTCATAAGAAAAATCAACATTACATTACCTAATCTTTCTCATTTTCATTTTTAATTCCCCCAGCCTGGGGCTGGGATAGCTCCACTCCTTTGCACCGAGTGCCATGACAACCAACAGACCCATCAGGTATCTGCATAGCCATTCTGCTTGTTACCTGGGGAAAAATGTACGCACCAAATGCTCAAACTCGTTTTAAACCTATTAAATATAAATAACTAATATGATTTGACCTAGATAGCTGAATGTAATGTATCATAACATCCCAATATAAAAAAACCCCTAAGTGTAAAAGCATTGATATACATTATGGAGACTAAGTAAAGTTGCTACAATGAGTTCATCAGTTGTATTATGTTTTAAGAGAAGCTTTTCTTAAACGAAATGTTTTCAAAGTGAAAAATGTGAGTACGGTATTCAAGACTTTAGGTACTAATTCTACACTATAAATACAAATTTCCATGAACAGTGTAGTTAAAGCACTTTGAACATATGTACTTTTATAAATAATATACATTGCAAACCTGGATAATTAATATCCCCAAAGACAAAAGTATTTTAAGTTGCCTTTAGGGCTCGAGCTTTTGTACCTTACTGGAACGTAAAGCGCACAGGTAAAAGACCACAGCTTTTAGCAGTATTCATCTATGAAGCAAGCTGTAGTTACACACACATTCAAACACAAATAAGCAAAATAAAGATACATTAATTTCTTGCCACTAGCCATTACACAAACACCACATATGAATAGGTGTATCCAACTCAACTGCCAGTCTTGTGTTTCTCTTTCATCTTGCAGTTAACCAATATATGCTAGAGATTTTATGTGATACCAATGTCCAGTTTGCATTTGATGTGGAAACACCAACAATATACCCAGCTTTACTTCTTGTCCTCATAATTTATGTTATCATTTTCACAGATAACCTATTTAAATGTCCTAAGGTTTTCCCTTAGAAGCACCATCATTCTGGCAGCTGGCCTTTGCAACATAATGTAAGATTCTCATCTGAAAAATGACAAAAAGCTCTAAGACCAAGCCTTACACTCCTCAGCTGGCTCAAGGCTTCCATTTAATAGCACATCTTTATCTCAGCCAAATGTAAATGAATGTGTTTCTTGGTAATACAGGAAAAAGGCTTAGCACTTGTATCCTGTGACCTAGGTAAAGAAACTGCTTTAAAGATGAAGGGTTTGGGGTTCTCTGGCTGATTTTAACTTTATTCAGTTTAATTCTCTAATCAGTATTATCCCATTCTACTGCAGCTTCCTCCTCAAACATCTCTTCAGTCTTCTTCCCTCACATCACTGAATTCCCAAAGCCTTTATTTTCTATTTGATTTTATTTTCTTCCCTTAAATGTCTGTCCAAACACTTAATAGCTTTTTCAGTTTCCCAGATAACATCCAGAGATGTTCAAACATTAATGGCTTTGCTTCCAGCTACTGACCAGCCACATAAATCTGTTCACACACCACAACTCTCTTCATGAAAATCAAGTTCAACTTGGTCCCAAACTTCAATACAAAATCTGTTTGAAATCCACTGATTTAAACCAGTGTGCCACTAAAGACACAGTTGTCGATGCAAAATGACCACCTCTGTGACCCTAATGTTTTGACACATTTGAATCTGTCAGGAAGTCCAAAATAAATGAATTTCATTTGTAGCTGGGAGACAAATAAAATTCATTTGGGTGGAGGTTTCCCCATAAACTAATTCCTTTAGACTCACTGCTGCCTTTCGTCTGGTACCACACTCATTCATCTTTTGCTCAGAAACAGGAAGAGGAGGCTGCTGCTTCTGCCAGCCCTGATTCTGACCACATGAGCTCCAGCGAAGATGCACAGGTTGGCTTGAGGCTGGGATTTGGCCCACAGGAGCTGGTGAAATCACTTTTTCTCTGCTTCAGACCAAACTACGCTCACAGAAGTGCAGCAGAAGGAAGGGTTGTAGGAAAACATAACTAAACTGCTTGTACTTGTGCTCTGTGGAATGTTCTACAATCTATTAAGTTCTTATTCCTCTGCTTCGTAACAGTCTAAGCAGGGAAAAAAAGAGAAACATTTAACTAACATGTGAGAATACTTCTCAAGGTCACCCTAATTACATATTATTAAGACTTTTTTTTTTGGTTTGCAGCTGTTGCAAGAGAATTCCTTTCACTGAAGTAAGTATCCCCTGGCTGCAGTTTCCTGAATATCAAGACTACCAGGTATGCACAGCCGCACTATAGAAATGCACGTTATCTGGTCATCTCTTGCATGTTACTCCATTTTTTTAAAGTTTAAATTAGTGTTTTAAAGAGGAATATGGGGGTATACAATTGAGAGGAAAAATATATAAAAAAAAAAGCATCAAATAATTCCTGCTGAAGATATTTCTAATAAAAAGAGAACCAGGGAAATGAAGCCCCATATATGACCCAGGGTTAATTGTACTCATCTACCTGTTAAATATATGTACATTTCTATAAGCAGAAACAGAAGTGTGAGAAGTGTGTTTGAAGAAGCAAATGAGGAAGACTGACTGAATTTCTTGGTCCACAAGCATCATGACCCAGAGCCCTTGGAGACCCAAACCAAACAGATCACTGCTCATATGAGAAGAAGCAGGTAAATCAGATAGAAAATGTAGAAGCTTGATGAACTATAGAACTATGGTCTGACATTGTGAGGGATAATAAGCAAAAGCAAACAAAGACAGTAAATTATGTCAAGGGTAGAGAAATCAGCTGCATTACATGCACAGGCAGCGGTACCCAGTTCTGGGAATTCTGCATTTTGGGACTAACTGGGAACTATTTTTGCTGAACCGGTGGCTACCAGCTCTGGAATGGTGTTCCCTCTACAGGTTGGCAATATTGCTGAAAACCAATTTTGGGGTTCAACTGGGGATATTGGAAAAAAACAATGGAAAACTGACACGTAGGTAACATTGACAGTCTCCTTCCGACTGTCAGCTACCTGCAACCAAACTCCTGCCAGCCCACACAGCTCCAGCTCTGCGTACAGTAGTAACTGCAGTATCTCTACAACAATTCCTTTCCAGTTCTTCAGCACCCAGCGAAATACTCGCTTCTCCTTCATGCTCACAGTGCTGAAGTTACAAACAGAAGTTACTTTAACTTATTCAGTACGCTGTCCCCTTTCCTACATTGCTGTTGCACCGGATTGCCCTAAGCCCAGGGTCACTCTGCACTTGTCAGCCATTAGAGTTAGGCCAGCCTCCGAGTCCTGTTTTACACTTGCTTCTTTAGAGATCAGACAACCCTGTGGAGATCATGTGAAAATAATTCAATGAGAAACTTCTCACCCTCCTTTGGACACACAAAACCAGGTTTTTCATTGGAACAATTCCAGGGAGAGGACACCTCATGGAGCACTTCACTGTGCAAGAAGTCCTGAGCCAGGCTCTTGGGAGTACACGACGGGACAGACATGCCAGCCAAGCTTCCCAAACCTTTCAGTCCCAGGTGGGCGTCACAGGAATCCAAGGTACCGTTGTGCCATGTTTGCACTTCAAACACCCATCACATGTATCCCTCCCCCTACTTCAGTGAATTCAGCCCACAGGAAACCAAGATACCGATGGAGCCGTTTTCTTGCATCACAGCGGGCCACTGTTATGGCTTCTGTGTCTCTTACCTTCAGCAAAGCATTCAGTCTACCAGCGAGAACCCTCATTTGGGGTTCAAATGAGGGGAAAAGGAGGCTTGATAGGGTATTTGCTATGTACAATGTATGTGTGAGAAAGAAAAGACAGTCAATTTCTGCTGCATTTAAGGATATAGACTTTGGCATCTGAATTTTCCTCCTCCTATCAGCCCAATGCTGCTTTTAAATGTGTTATTTTCTGGCTGTCTTCATTTTCAGTGCACTATTCCTCTGTCATTCTCACTGTCACAAGAATCAATAGACACTAATAGCATTACACGGGCAGGGGTGTTAGCCTTGCCATAACTTCTGGAGACATGGACATGTGGTTTATTAATTTATCATGTATCTGTGACTGTCTATTCTCCCCTTTGACCTCTTACCTACCTGCCAGGGCCTCATGCTAAGACTGCACAGTGCTGAGAGGCTATAATGCACATCTCTGTTTTACTTAGATCAAGTGGTCAGGAAAAAGTTTTCCGTTCCTACAAATATAAAATCATCTTTGCTAAATATTACACTAACTTGTACAAGGTCTAGGAATGACGAAACTTGCTCCCTGGTTTGTGAGACAGATATATATGTAATAACAACCCTGCTCAAAAATTCAACAACTAAAACCACTGTGACAATCAGAATTTTGCCACACGGAAAATGGAAGATTGCTAGTTTCCCAGTGAGTGTCAGTTCTTTATCCTAGCCATGGAAGAAGCCAACAAAAATGCTGAGAAACTATTTACAGTCACATTTACAGTATTTTATTCTGTTGTACAGCACAATGCAGTTAGAAGCAGGGGAGACACACGACTATTACCTTCTTGCATGATAAAACAGATGGACTGAGAAGGCAAAAATCAAGGCAGATATGTCACTTGAGTTTCACATAATAATATTTCACAAGCAACAGTTTTTGACAGTTTGAAGTATGGACTCACTTCTATTCCTACCACAAACGTCTGTGTAAATGAAACCAGCTTATACCAGGAACCACTGACCAACACCACCTGCTACCCCCAACAGCAACTGCCTGTGTATACGGTGTTTACTGACCTATGCCATAAACTGTATTTATTTCTGTTTATCTAGGTTGTTTATGTGAAACTAATTAAAAGCATCAAGATCATTGTTTAATAGTCACTAACATATAGATAACAGAAATGTCATTTTAAGGATGTATTAAATAAAACACTGGTTTGCTTTTTCAGCTCTGCCTGCCTAAATCTGCACTTACTATAAAGGTACAGGGCCAGGTAGACTTGTCAGTACTGCACACCAGTGAGAATGAAGATAGTCAACTTCTGAGCTGCCACCAGCAACAATAAAGCACACAAAATGACAACAATCCTACCACATAAATACTGATCTTATTTTTGCTGAAATCTAGACTTCTTGTTTCATGGTATTTTTATAGACTACAGTACATATGCATTACATTACAGGAATCAGTTATGATGCAAGAATATTGTTACACTGCCTTTTATAGTAATATTATGAAATAGTGCAAAATGAAAGGAAAACACTGAAACAGTATTGCACTTCAGGAAAAAAAATAGTCCAGACCTCTGTAGCATTCAAAAATCTTTCCTCTGTACAATCGTGGGTTTTATTTAGATATTCAGAGTAAGGAATATTCTGCTGTAAGAGACATAGATGCCATTTGTTACTGGGAGAAAAGTCTTTTATGAACGCTTGTATAAGACAGCTTTATGTGCCTCCGACATATCATTTACCTGATTTGCCATAAATATATTTCTTCTTCAACTACCTTGAAAACAGCAACAAAAACCAGAGGCACAGTCAGTCAGTCACAAGAGTGCACACATGTTACTGCCTCACAAGTAGCCGGAAGGCTGAAGTTTCTGTTAGAAGAGAAAATAATTAAAGCAATAGATTGGAATTGCTAATTTTAACTCTGCCTAGCCCATCCTAAATAATACATAAATTCTCTTGTGATTTGGAAATTACTACACATTTTAAGTGAATGAAAAAGGTGATGAAACATTACAAGGAGACAGAGAGGCAGGCACATGCTTTTTTATATGATAGAAGAGTTTATATTATCATTTGAGACAGAAAGAGAGATATCTATCTGATTCATTGATTTTGGTAAGGAGGAGAGAGGTTATTCTTCCTTCAGTGAATAGATAACATGGATCTACACATATTTTGCTTAATTTACAGCTACAAATAAACTTGCATGTCTTTTCCTGATAGTTTGTGATGCAATTTATAAGCTTCACTTCAGAAACAGCAAGTCTGGTATTCCCAGTGAATGTTTAGGAATTTTGTAGTGCTGACGACATAACATATTAGTACAAATATGACCTAGAGTCACTGCAGTGGCAGTGTGGGAGATGCAATATGGGAGATACAGTATGTACACAGCCTCTGGCATGTGGAGGTGCCAAAGAGGAGAAGAAGCACAAAAATCCTTTCCCTTTTGCAGGTTCACATTGTTCCCATTTCCTAAAAGACAGGATTAGGCATGTGCCAGTTACACCAGCTCCTACAATGTAGGGAAACAAAAGGGATCCTTTAGCTGAGGCAGTAATGGGAGATTCTTTATATTTTTCTTTACTTAGAGAAACATTTTGGAAGAGCTATCTTGCAACTGAGGTCAAGGTTGTAAGTAAGGTTAATACAAGTTTCCACCTCTGTTAAGAAGAGAAATGGGAAAGAATTTTCTTATTCTCTTCCAAAATAAAATTCACCTAGGAGGCCTTCAGAGACTCTAGACAAGGACTAGTGCTTCACTCTAATATGGCTAGAAGTATCCCATCTTGTTTCTACAGCACAAAGAGGAACGGGTACCACGGTAACATGCATAGATCCTTTACATCTTAAGTTATTTAGAACAGATGAATTTGAAGCTTGCTTATTCATTCTCAGAGGAGTTGTCTAAGGAGTTCAATATTCACAGTTATGTATTTTTAAGCAAAACACTTAAAATTATATCAGTAGCACACCAGCTGATGGGTGTTTTATACCCTGTTCATATAAAAGCCCATTCAACTAACTGTGTTTCAGCCTTTGGGGATGGTAGGAAGGGAGGCTTTAGTTGATGAACTGCGCAGAGTTACCACTGAGGAATCCCTGCACACATATCTAGCAATATAATTTTCATGTTCTTTCTTCAGCAGACAGCAGCACGGTCATTAGAGGATATAAGAAAGAGTTTCCCAAAGCTTAATAGGCTTCTCCTTTCTACATCTAGCAGTAACTTGTCCACAGTAAGCCTTTGTACTTAACTACGGATGCACCAGTATGGGTTTGGTCTACTTAATTTAGATTTTCTAGTTTTTCACACTAGCTGTACTTTTTATGTCCCACGAGGATGCTTTGAAAGTCCTACCCTGTACAATATCATCTGGAGTTAGAGTTTTCACCTAGTGCTTAATTTTTCCCTTTCACTTTCTCCCACCGGAATCTCCCTTTCCGTCAGGCAAGGCTGGCAAGTCCATCATCAAGCATATGTACTATTCTCATCTGAATTGTGTCTTTGGCAATCAGATTGTGGTAAATAAAAGGTATGGCCTAAAGAAGATTCTGCTTTGGTTCTTATTTGCTTGTGAAGCATAGAAGAAGGAAAGGGATGTTTCTTCTCTCTTTGTAAGACCCAGGTACCAAAAGAAATAATTAAATGTGGAAATTCTATATGTACCAATCTGATATCTTTCCTAAGAAAGATTATTCTGCAATACACTCATGTAATCATTGCACTGTGCACTTATGCAAAGCAACCTCCTGGACAAATCTTGCTTGAGAATTTTACCAAATGATAGCTGTATTTTAATAAGCCCATGATCCAACAGACAACAAAGTAAACAGGAAAAGCTCTGCTGGAGCCAGATTCTCTCTGGGCTTTTCAGCTGTTTCTGTATGTAAAATGATTAGTACATGTGTACATATTCATGCATGGGGGAGAACAAGTTCAGATTTAACTGTCAATATGCATATGTGCATACCACTGTACGCATTTGTTGTTAATAAAAAAAGCTAATAAACAAGGCTTTGTGAGTTTACTTTTCATTAGAAAAGCTCAATAAACACAACTGCTGGCTTTCTCCTAATCTGCTCTCACCAAATAATCTCAGCATAACTTATTCTACCCACTGAAAATTTTCACTGTTTATCAGTTTAAAATTGATCACTCTTTTCTTGTTTACAGTTGCAATAAAGGTTCTGCAGCTGAAAGAAAAGGTTTTATTCTTATAAATAAAAGGAACACAGTCATATTAATGTTAAGATATTTCTCCCATATTGTAGGGTTATAAAAACAGAGAAGGAAACTGTTGGAGGGACGGGGTTGCCACTCTGCAAATTTCTATTAAATGGAAGAAACAATTGCACAGACTATGGCAACCCAGTCCTGGCAGTTTCTGCCTGCTTTTATTTCACTTACATTTTACTGAATAAAACTGTCTTCTACTACACCTGCATCTCTGTTTGTCCTAGCAAAGCAGTATCCTGCTGGTTGCAACATTAAGCTTCGCTGAAGTCATTGATAGCTCAAGGTGTTCAAAATCTCACTTAGATTCTGATCAAAAATATACTGAGATAACTGATGTATTCCTCTTAGCAGAGGACGTTTCACATCACAGTTTTCTGGGTGGGCCCTTTTTCCACCAGGTAGTCTGTTATACACTACACCATTTGCACACTTGGCTGTTCAGAAATCATGTTGTTGACATGTGGGTAGGAAATTCCCTTATACTCTAGGTGTACACAACTGCATGTTGCTGGCTAAGGCCGTGCTCCCTTAAAGTCAGAGATGACTCTTCCAGCAATATCGATGGGAGCTGGAATGGATCCTTTGGTCAGCATACCATGGGCCACAAAACCAACAGTACTTGTAAGCTGCTGAAGTTGGAAACTTCAGAGGGAAAAAAAGATACGTATTAAATGAGCTGGCACAGCCATAAAAAATTTTCAGCCACTCAAGTGAGCTCCCTCCAGGTGTCCCTCTCCAAAAATATCTCTTCTACTCTTTGTGGACTTTTCTAAATATCTTGGTAAAACAGCAGTAAATTTAAGAACAGCATTAGAAAGGGCAGTCCCATACTAAGTATTTGATGCCTATTTTCCGTAAGTCCAGCAGGGGTCATATGAGGGACAGTGACTTTATTTAATACTTTTTTCCCCTCCATTCCCTCACATCTCCAGGGGTGGCACAGCCACAGAGGGACAAGGTGCGAGTTGGAATAGCTCCAAGGAGCCTGGCTCATCTCCAAGGCTGCCATCCATGATGCAGAGTGGTAAAAAGTGCACTGTCCCTTCACCAGCGTACAAGCCTTGCTGCAATTTGGCTCTAATGAAGCCAGCCCAGGACCTCAGGGACATGCAATTCCACACAGTTATGTTGCTCTAGCAAAGTAGCTTGTCTCCTGCTCCACCTGTGTAATATTTTCCCCATGGTGAAATACAATAGAGCTGAGCTTACTGCCTTACCCATTGGGAAGTCCTGACAACTGAATGCTTGATGTCATAATCCTAACACTGTGTGGAAAAAAGTTTTGATATATAAAAAGTCTTCCCAAAAGTATTTGATTAAGTAGGTCAGTCTCTTACCTAGACAATATATTGCCTTCACTTTACTACAGAGCAGTCATTAGGCTGCAGTTTCAATCGGTGTTTTACAATTTAAGCGATTTGCTTGCATTAAGCTAACAAATACACATGTGGCCTTTAACTGTTTATCTCTGGCCTTCTAGGTCATTGGTTTGGCCTTGCAAGTGCAAGCTAGTACCTGGCCTCAACTCCCACAGAGTTCACCCTGAGTGAGGATCTCTGGCATCTTACAAGAGACACACAGTGCAAATCATCCTTAGGCCCTTTGTATAACCCTTTTCCTTCTTTGTTGCCTACATTTTCTGGCCCCTCCGCTCTTAAAGTGATACCTCTGAAGGGAAGGGAAGGTTTTCTGTTATATCTTGACACATTCACAGCGTATGTGTAGTTCTACTTGATGCTTGTCCTGTCCTAACTGTTGCTTTACTGCATAACCTCTGTTTTGCTGCATTCTTCAGCAGTCCACAGTCCATCAAAGTTAGTTAAAAAAATGAAGTTCCTCTCTACAGTCCAGGTGGTTGACATTGGTTTTAATTCCCTTTCCCAGATCTTAGGATTTAATCATCAAATTTCTACAGAAGGTCTACCCCCATAGAACTTTATTCCCAAACACTGAAGCTTAAGTTTGCTTTGAAACATCAGTGCATTTATTTTATTTTACATTTATTTTTATATTATTTTGGTATAATTACTTTTAATTTTAATAATCACTTGGTTTAATTTTCTGCACTGTATATATTTTCTTTTGTTCCCATCACTCAAGTAGTTGTTTAATAGTTAGCTATAAATTTGCATTTGTTTGATCTCAGGAGTCTTTCTGCCTAAAGAATTAATGGTGTTTTTGATAATATATACTCCAAAGGTATACTGTTTTGAACAACTCTTTTGACCTACTTGTTTCCATAATGTTTGAGGTTTCTGTCAATGTGATTTCTCTTTATCATTTTTTTTTCCCTTTTCTTTACCAGAGGCTGATTTTCTTCTAACAACCTATTTCATTTCAATTCAGTAAAACTCCCTTTATTTTTTAATTTTCTTAGGTTATTGAAGTCCCCAGTTTCCAAAAACATTAATTTTACATTTTGTCAAATAGAAGGAAGTTCAGTAGATTCAAATAGAACCAGACTGAATAACCTTACCTATGTAATGTCCTTTTTCCTTCACGTTGAAAAATTCAGCAACTGTGGATGAAATTCTTGTTCCTGTGATAGGTTGAAAAGAAAATTAAAGTAAGTCTTATTTCATTAGATCTGAAATATAAAACTCTTTGTCACTTTTCAAAAAAATAAAAATTATTAAAATCTCTATGTAAAAGTAACATGCAGACACTCCTGATCCATCTAGCAGGAATTTTATTTTACAAAGACCCCAATCTTGCAATCCAATCTGAACAGAAGAGGCCTTTCACTTCCACTGAAAGCCAGTGAATCTATTAGGCACTAGGCTTACAGAGGCTTTCTGGCACTTAAAAATACAGACAGGCACATAGTAAGACCTTAAAAAATGTACCGAAAGTGAATTCCCACTGAAATAATTTCATTCCAGCTCATTTCAGTGTCTATAACAGAACCCATTATACTTTAAATGAAACAAGCCAACAAAATTAAAACATAATTTTGTTTTACAAAAAAAAATATCCAAGAATTGAGATTTCTGTCCCATGGAACAAGAAAAGGGTGCTTTGGGGAAGGTTCGGGCCATGCATTCTAAAGGACCTCTGAATCTGGGGGAAAATGATTCATCTCTATGAACTCTGTCACATGTTCAGAGATGTGCTGAGTACCTCATCATTGTTTTCTGCTTCCAGATAATATCAAGTGCATGTGCTTACAAAGCGTCAAAAGGCCTAATTTCACATTTGCCCATACAATCCTTGCACCAATAGAGAATGCAGGTTGTGACTGCTAATTTCAGTTCTTTAAAAAGAGACTATTTTGTTGAAAGGCAGAATAGCTTCATAGTCAATATAACATTCTTTTAATAATTACACAGTATTACAACTACACCGAAAAGGCAATGTTCAGATTCAGGTTATTACACTGCATTTGAAGATTTGCTTTCATGTTGTCTCTCAGAGATGACTGCATTTGGCTTCAAGACTAACAATATTTTCAAATTACTTTCCATAGAACATGAGAATAGTTTCACTAAGTTCTAGCCGACACTAGATCCAACCCAAACTCAGAACTGGTACTTGCAGTATAAAGGAAGTGCTCCTTAGAATGAAAATATATTTCAAAGTTTGGTTATATATGGTACCATCTATTCTAACTGGACAGACTATAAATGGTTATGTAATGATAAACTATTAAAAATGATCATTTACCAAATACAGAAAGGTTTCAGTGATTTTGGAAATTCAGTGTTCCTGGAAAGAACAAATATTTAGGAAATGACTACAAACAAAACTGACAATTACAGATGCAGAATAAGAACTCCTGAGCTATCTCAAGCTAATTTTGTAAATCATTGTGTAATTTACACAGGAAGTTTAGGAAGTTGATAAATTAGCATTCTAGGATCTCACTGGAAATCTTATTTCCTCTAACATTAGCCTCAGCTTTAGCTCAAATGCCTTTAACAAGAGGAAACTTGTCCTGCAGGTGTACTGGCAGCAGTGACACCAGTCATGCAGCAGAGAACTGAGCAAGCGTAGCAGGTCTTTGCTAAATCATGGCCTGTATCTCTAATTGTTAACGTTTCAGAGGTGGCCACATTGGACAGGGCGTGGCTTATTTTATGAGTTCTTGGTATCTACACTAAAATAAATAAAGAGAAAGACTAAAATAAATAAAGAAAAAAGTAAGCATTTTTATGGCATAACACCACCATGCTTCTACAATTATTTTGAACATTCATCATTTAACATTATGAGTTAAGGAGGAAAGTGCAGAAATTGTTATGGCAAACTGTCTTAGAAAGGAAACTGATCATAAATATTTGAGAATTGTTCTTTCTTAACAAGACAATTTTATCCATATAAATTGTTGCAATTAGGTATTCATTACCTCTCCTGCACCACTGATTAACAAGCTAAAACTGCGATGGTTAAGGCTATGAAGAATTGGACACTCCATGTTCATATGGACTTTTACTATCTCTTTATAACTGATTGAGAATGTTTCCTGATTTATATTTTAAAGAAAAAAAAAGTTTAAACTGCTTGACAAATATTTCATTGTCCTCATACAGCTCACTGCTGCCACTTGTTTGGAAAAATGAAAGGTAAGTTGAAAAATGCACCTTTTCCATTTTCATCTCTAATTGAATTCTCTCTTGACCCCCTTATTCCCCATGGCTGTATTTCAGGTTTTGATGATAAGAAAAAGAATTTTGTATTTGGATAATACAATTTTCTCACTTGCCTTCAGCGACCTTCAGCTCAATTTCCTCTCCCCAGAGACACTGTATATTATAGAATTGAATCAAATTCCTTATTCATAGAAAAAAAGTTCCAATTTAATCTGAATATTCAGCATTTTACACTGGTCAGGGTGATGGATGGCAAATTGAAATGCTTTTGGTTCAGGTAATCAAATGGTAGAATTCAGACTTGTATTGAAAAAAATAATGAAGTCTATTCAATATTCTCATAAGGTGCAAAAAATGCACATTACACAGTAGAACTGGGGCTTTTTCTTATTACCTAACCAATAACATCTCCATTGCAAAAAGTATAGTAAAACATTAAGAATTTATGTAGGTTAGAACATGTGAAAAGCAGCCACCATTGCGGGAAAACACAGGCATCTTCCTAAGAGGGCTCAAATGAATGACTAAAAACTTGGGGGAAAAACAGATTTGTTCCCAGTATGTACCTGCAATGTTCAATGCTGGCTTACTGAAGCCTTTTAATCTGTTTTTACATGCTTTTAGAGAAAGAAACACAGCCTTTTTAATCACTTCAAGTCATTTGATATACTAAATTACTGTAATCCTTCATTTCCATCCCCAAAAGTTTTGTCAAATAACATTATCAGGTATCTCATCATTTCCAAAGGACTACCAGTTTCATTGTGGAAAACTGTCTTGCTGCTTTTGAAGTTCAACCCCAAAATGACGATTGATTTAACAACTTCAGGTTGGTACCACACTACTGATGCAGCATGCTTGGACGCTTGGACTTGGACAAGATGTCTCCAGGAAAACAAGAGGATAATGATGCTGCATAAATATGGTTTGGCTTAAAAACTCCAACAGTTCCTTTCTTCCCTTCTAGAGATGCATGGAATTACCCTGTTTGGTTTTTAAATACTGTATTAAAGTTATTTGTTTTGTATTTATTTGGAGTATTTAAGCCACAAGGAATGCTTAACTGTAGGCACCACTAGCATTTAATTAAAATTGCAAAGCAGCAATCTAAATGTAAAGGCGCTGTGTTACAAATGTAGTCCTAGGCTGCCTTTACTGACTGTACTCACTTGTCGTTATGGGTTTATGTGGTGGGGTTTTTGGTATGGGGTGAGGGTCTGCAGGGCCAGCTCCTGTGAGAAGCTGCTGGAAGCTTCCCCGGCTCCAAGCCGGACCCGCCGCTGGCCCAGGCCGAGCCCCTCAGCGACGGTGGTAGCGCCGCTGGGAGAACGGAGTTCAGAGGGGAAACCTGCGGTGAGTCGGGGATTGGGATGGGAGAGGAACCCCTCTGCGGGTACCGAGGTCAGGGAGGAAGGAGGGGAGGAGGAGCGGGGCAGGAGGGGATGCCCCCGCAGCCTGCGGTGAGGCGGCAGGCTGTCCCCCCCCAGCCCATGGAGGGGAGCGGGGGAGCAGATGCCCACCTGCAGCCTGGGGAGAGGAGCCCACACCGGAGCAGGGGGTGGATGCCCCCCAAGATGGCCGGGACTCCATGGGGGACCTGCGCTGGAGCAGGCTGTGACTGAAGGACTGCAGCCCATGGAAGGGACCCGTGTTGGAGCAGCTCGTGAAGAACTGTAGCCTGTGGGAAGGACTCACCTTGGAGACGTTCGTGAAGGGCTGTCTCCCACTGGAGACACCCCACGGCGGAGCAGGGCCCGAGTGCGGAGTCCTCCTCCCCTGAGGAGGAAGGAGCGGCAGAGACAAGGGGTGGCGAGCTGACCCCAACCCCCATTGCCGGGGGGAGGAGGGAGAGAGAACCGGGAGGGGGGTTGAGCCGGCCAGGAGGGAGGGATGGGGGGAAGGTGTTCTAAGATTCGGTTTTACTTCTCAGTATCCTTGATTTGATTTGATTGGTAGTAAATTAAATTGATTTTGTTTCTTTCCTAGGTTGAGCCTGTCTTTTGCCCAAGCCCGTTAATTGGCGAGTGATCCCTCGCTGTCCTTGTCTCGACCCACAAGCCTTTCTTCACATTTTCTCCTCATCCCACCGCAGCTGGGGCGGAGGAGTGAGCGAGTGGCTGCATGGTGCTGTGTTACCAGCTGGGCTGAAACCTTGACACTTGTGCAAAAGGGGAAGCCTCCTCCATGTTTATGCTGTCACCTCACCCATACGCACCTGGTGCGGAGCCGCTCTCCAGGCCAGGCCGAGGAGGGGAGCTCCCCTTCTGAGTAACATCCCCATACCTGGCAGACCTGAGGAGGCCTTCACAACCAGGGGAGAACATTTTTCCCTCCTCCACGTCACAAGCAGCTCACAGGGACAGTGCTCAGACTCAAGCTTCCTCTGTGGAAACACAGAACTCTGCACGATGCTGGGCGTGCTCACTGGGCATTTATTTTCTGTTAAGTAACCTGTCGATGGAGTTTACCTTAACAGCTTGTGCAGTTCCACAGCCACAGGGTAAAGACGGGTTGTAAGGCTTGTGGAAAAAGCATGCACAGGAGCACTCTCAGGAACAGGATAAGTGCTCAGACTATCAAGGATAATGGCTATATTAGAAACACTTGCAAGTAAAAGCTCTTAATATTGGACTAACTCTTCCAAATTAAGAAACATTGGCAGGAAATCATGAATGCTAGCAAGAACAGTAACTTGTGATCCACCAGCACAGTCATGGGAGAAGAGCTGAACCTAGAGAGACGTACAAATACATTTGTTTAAGTCAAGCCTCAGATGAAAAAAAAAGATTGCATTTTTCCAACCTAGCCCTGCAAGAGCAATTTAGGAACCAAACATCACACGGCATCACTGTATTGGTGTAAGGGTGGTTCTGCAATCGAAGCCACTAACAGGTACACTGATGAATAAGAAAATAGAGCCCAATTACTGTTCCCAAATCCCTTACCTCTTCAGGACTAGCAGGAACAGAAGTCATTAAAATGCACTATTTTATAGGTTAAAGTGAACAGATACCAAATAGATACACAAAGGAATAAAGTGTGGGGTGTTTTACATAATCAGAAACATAAAAATGAACTTAAGATGTCACAGAACAGGATTTCAGCATGTAATTTTGAAGTAATTCAAGTAGAAGCTTGCACTCTGTCCTGAACAGGTTGGGAAATAAGTGCATACTTCTGACTAACCTATTAGCTGCATTTCGAGGTCCAGAACACTAGGGACATTTGCTGCATGTGCTTACTTCTGCTGACATGTATTTGGAACCTCTTCTGTGAACACCTCTGTGGGAAAATAAAAAGTGTAAGACACATGTGACAGAAATTTGTACAACATAGTACAAAAGGAAACTAGAAAAATGTTTTAATTTTGTTGAAAAGTTGCATTCGGATCTTGATCCCTCCAGAAAAGTTCTTAGCACCCTTCCTTGTAGAAGGGCTAGGTACAGAGTCAGGACAGTAAGGCTACGTGAGGGAGGAGGCGCTTACAAGTCAGGAAACACCAGCATTAAAATACTAATAAAATCTGGTTTCATGTTACCATGGGGACTACTCCCAAAGGCCCTATTAGCCTGTGGACACTAAGCCCCATGGAGGAACTTCCACAACCAAGGGAATACCAACCAGCTCTTCTGAAGGGCAGTTCAGATCAAGAACCCAGCTCAAGCCCTAAGAAGTCTGCATCACCCAGATAAATTTAGCCCCTGCAAATGCTCCCCATACATTCAAATTATATTCTTTAGCCTCAATTATTTTCCCCAGGATCACGTGGGACATTATGCAACTTTTGTCTTCTTTTGGCTTGCACTTTTCTCATTTCCATAAGAGTCCAGTATTGGATCTGTATCTTGGCAGTTGCTGACTGCTGTCACATTCACTTCTCTTTTCAGCTGATAATATTAAAAGCTAAACATCAATTTCAGGGACTATTTCTCTAACCTTGTCTCTGGGACAGAGTATTTAGTTGAGAACAGTATAGTCCATCACAGCTGCAGTCTATTTGGTAAGTGCTTCTTAAAAGCCCAACTCCTTGTCTGCTCAGTACACTGTCTCGCTGACAACTGGGGGAGTTGGGGCTCTTAAAAGGAGTAATTTGGCTCAAGGTAGCCATTTGGTAGTGCGCCTCAAGTGCCTTCTTCAGAGAGGAGGACAAACATCGTTGTGACAGTGCGCAAAATACTCTGGCCCAGCATTCAAAGGGCTTTTGTTCTTCCTCTGTATGCTAATCCCAACGAACATGGAGGGGAGGAGCGGTTCCCATGTTAGCTGGCACACCACGCGTTAGTTGCTGATAGGCTGTGTCTTGTTCGCTGTGAATGTAAGCCAGCTTGGGTAGCAGTTTAATAAAGCAGCTGAAGCTAATGCCATTTTTTGGCACCACATAAGAGAGTTTGTTGTAGGGTCACATATATGCATATAAGGGGTCATGTACCAGCAAATTTTCAGGAAATAGTAGACATGCACATTATTAGACTGAATTGCTGTCTGGCTCCAGTATCTAAAATATGTAACCAACTCTTAACCCTAAGTCTCAGTGCTCTGATGCATTTAAATCACAAAAACATGTAGGTTTTTTGTGTCTTGAAGCAAGTTTCTAGAGTAGGAAAAGAAAATCAAGAATGTAGCACCAGATCCTATAGAGAAATACTTGAAAAGCAATACTGCTGGAATTAGTGCCGCTACTGATGCAATATTTAGATTAATAAACACTTCTCAAAATCTCAGTTTGCTTCTAAAATCTTGATTTTTCAAGAAATTAATCTGGGGCTGTTACACTTTTTTAAATTAGAATTTTTGAGCTATTAATTTTATATTTCCAAGACTTTCTTTGCAACCACAAGGGCTCTTTTTAACATACACATTTAATGGAAGATAATATTATTTCATAATCATGGGACTCTGGAGCTGGAGCTTTATAAGAAAAACACTAAATCTTATTATACTTGTGATAAAATTATTGGTGTTGGCAACCTTGCAGACATATGCCTAGAGCTGCACAGTGTTCTCCTCCTCTAACTACTGTAACTAAAAGGACTTTAATGAGAGCAAAAGAATGTGGCTCTGTCTGCCCAGAATCTTTTGGAATTTTCACTTTTCCCTAATGAAAATGAAAACAAATACTTTTCTTTTTTTTTTTTTCTGTAAGCTTTTATGGACATCTGAACTGACTTTTGTAATGAAGAAGGATTAAACAAACTCAGGGAAATGATAAATGTGGTTTGTATTAGTGTACTAATTAGCTCATAAATTTAGAAATAGTTAATCTTTAGTTTTGCTGAATGAAAATAGCGGTCAAATTGCAGATCAGATCTTGGAACTGGAGTAATGCAGTGGTGAATTAAAACCCCCTGAGCATAGGTGTCTGATCCCATAGCATTATAAAACCTGGAAATTTTGCTACTGGCTTTGAAGAGCAGAAGGTGAATTTAACGAAAGTTGTAAAATATTACTCAAGCAGCCAGATACTTAACAGATAATAATAAAAAAATGTGATTTATTAGGTGTGTGCTACTCATTGTGTTGTAATCCAACGATTAACTATGTTAATTATTTTTAGTTCAGTGAGCTAATTAAAAGCACTGGTAGCTAGCATAGTTCTGTGTTTTACTGCAGTTTCCATTTAACGTATATACGTAGATATTCAAAGACCATGCCCTAGAAATACACATTTTATTCAGAAACAGTTCTGGGTGCCAAGTGATAAAAATGTACTTGCCCATTACATGATTTACATTTCCTTAGATCTGTCAAAGTAGAAAAAGAGAATAGTCGCTATCTGTTTTACACTGCCCCCTTGACAATCTGATGAAGACCACTCCAATGAAACACAGAGAAGTGTGTATTCTATCCCAAAACAACAAGTTTAGGTCTCAGTTCTTCAGACTGGGTCCTAGCCAGGTGGTGGAGATGCAAGAGCCAAGCACCAGGGCGTGCTTTACAGTATGGTAGCAGACAAGTAGCTGGCAGACATTGCAGGCTGCTGAATACAATAGCTTAGAGTCGCCTCTCCCCTTTAATGGTTGCACCAGGACAAGGTTAGAGGAGAACTGGGCTCGCTAACGCTCAATGCGGAGAATGAATAGACTCCCATTCTCACACCCCATAAACATCCTCATGCACACCTTGTTAAACACCACCCTAGAGACTGCATTTCAAGCAGTTTTCCATAAACTCCATGTGACCTGGATACAATGCTAGATAAAACCATCGGATAAAATACAGCACTAGAAATATGTGAACCTGGGATTAGAAGATCAGGGCGACTTAATGAGGAACCAGCCTTCACATCTGGACTGCTGTAAACCTTGCCCAACACAAGGCCCCTGTGGAAAAAACCAACACACCGATAGTAATTCACTAAAATGTACAAGAAAAGTTCATTGCTAGGCCTGCAGTGATATGCAGTAGGAATTAATCTAAAACCATGATGGCAAACAACTGCTGAACCAATTTTCTTCTTTGGCTTGTAGTGCACCTGCTCTTACAGTATCTACATTTTATACTCTTTTTTTCTTGCACAAATGTACATATTCCTACATTAAACCAACTCCTCATGTCAAGAGAAAGCCAGTGACAAGGCCTTAGTCTAACTACACAGTGTGATAAGGAGGAAATAAAATGTGTCTGCAAGTACAGAATGTTTAAATGCCTGTACTCATGATGCAAGCTGGCAAGTTACAAAGCAATTTGTAATTATACCTCCTACTTGCTCTTAAGGAGTTGTGCATCAGCAAGCTATTAACCAGATCTTATATTACTGTAGTATTCTACCTCAAAGTGGTAGGAGACAGAGAGAAGTCAAGCCTCACGTCTCAATATCAGGTTCTTCTGAGAGCATTGCTGGCTGCCAAACACGTGCACCAAGTCAGCATTGCTGAAATTTTTTTGTCTGCATATGATGCTACTTCTGGAGGCCATATGACCTGTAGTTCACCATCCTAGCTCTATTTTTGTAAGCTGCTGCAAGAAAGGATGAAGTGGCATGGTTAGCTGGTATGGATGCATAGTTTAAGGGATTCCCAGTTATTGTTATTTTCTTAACCTTTCCCTTCAGTTTAAGTGAGGCTGCATAAGGCACCCAAAGTCCTCTCCATTCCCCCCCAAAATAGTACCAGGACTAGCAATTTTTGTTTGAGTGACAGAATGATAGACTTTATCTTTCACTAAGTGGAAAGCAACATTTATACTCTCCTGAAGGCTCTCTGACTGCATACCATAAGCACATTTACAAGGAACATCACCTTGGCAGCGCAACCTCAATGAGCCCTTCTGGCCAAAGTTTTCAGTTACGGTGACTTAAAAGTGACTGGCTTGTTAGAGATATTCAGCACCCTTGCTTCCAACTAAGTTAGCACATCAGGAAATCAGGACACAGTTATTTTAGTGCTTATATATAGGTTAGAACCAAACTTCAGATGCCTAAATTTGAAATTTGTGAGACGTGCCAGCAAAAGCATTATAAGAAGCCTGATCAAAATGCAATATTCTTAAAGCAACATCCAAAGGAGGTACTGTAGTTCTCTTCCCTATATTACAGGCATATGAAAAGCTCTAGAACAAGGACTCGTAAAGATTCTGCAGTGAACTGCATTTTGATCTCAAGCACGTGTTCCACCTCAACCTCATGCTCTGCGGAACGATGATGACTCTACTTTTGAGACCAGATAAGACTACATCTAACACAGCCCTGTGCAACCAGCTAAATGTAACACCAAACCCACATTTATCCCACCTAACTTTAGACTTCTAAAATGTGGTTGTGTATACCTCAGATACTAATTGAGAGTCTTATTAATTGGTGGAGAGGAACAAGCACTTTTAAGTCATGATACGTCTGACCAAGGTTAGATGTCTACCTCAGGATAACATTAACTAGGCCTTAGAAATGCTACTTTACTCCCACAAAGTACAGAGGGAGTGGAGACACCTCTTTCATACCTATTATGTCTAAATTGTACATACCCAAGGTTATCAGGGAAGAAGCCCAGCCCTTGTTGTGAAATGCTGATGGAGAACAGGAATATTCCCAATGAACACCACTGCCCTGTGTCACCATAACAGTGACAAATAAAGGCAAAGGACTTTGATATTTAGCCATTAGTGTATATTGGCAGTACTGCTAGTATCACCTTGTGTGTCAAGACCGGTAAAACAAGGTCAGAAATGAGCTGTATGCAACAGAGAAAACAAGAACTGGAAGCTAGTGGGGCTCTTCAGTTTCTGCACCGGGGTTAGTACCTCCATGCACTACATGGAGGGAGGTACTGTGCTACATGGACATAGTAGCATGGGTGTACTAACTCCACTGCACTGTGTAGTTAGGCCCAGACACTCCTACTATTAATTGGTATGAATTATACCAATACATTACTCTCTTCTACTTGTTAAACAGAACCCTGCCTTACCTAAAGTGCAGTCTCGATCTTTTATAACACTGCTAAGTGTGACCCCATCACTTTAACTTTCAGGTATCGGTTGGATATTGCACACCCACTACTTTTATATTTAATAATTATTCAATGGACTTTTAAAGGAGCCCATCCTTTAAACCAGATAGATACCATTCACATAAACTGTAACACACTAGAACAGATTTCTGTTTTCCATACATTGAAAGCAACATAGGGAAGCTACAGCTTCTGTACTTACCACGCCACCAAGAACATGGAAATAGTGGTCAAAAAGGAATTTCAAGTTTCAATTCTTGGTGGAATATCTGAACAAAAAGCTTCAATTTAGGTATTTTTCCACTTTTGGACAAGTTTGGGCTCCTGTATCTCTACAAACACACATCCCTAGTAGTAGACACGCTGCTGAGTAGACCTGATCCATCCAGAGACACATTCAAAATATCCCTGTCAATTGCAAGTATCAGTATGACCTGATGACGATGCCCAAAGCACTTTCTGTTTAACAGAAGACACGTGGAATTGATTCCTTTCTCATACCAATGTTAATCATAACAAACTGTAATAAAGTCAGAATTAGAATTGCTTTGAATATGCACTAGCGTGCACGAAAGAGTACTGCAACTGTGTGTATTTCTCAGAGGGGTTTTTTTGGTTTCTTTTTTTTCTTATTTCTCACGTTCCTCTGGGAGATCTCATTGCTAGTTTCAACAAAGGGCATCAGCTCTATGCAGATGATATCCAACTCTACAACTCTCTCAACTCACTCTCTGATCCCCTCCTTGCCACCTGTCTTCAACATGTCAATCAACAGATGGCTACACCATCACTAAGGAATGCTTCAAAGGCATTTAAAATGTTTTAAAAGTCCTCTTTGTTCCACGTCTGTGGCTCTGCTATCCATCTTCTTAATTCAGCACTTCAGTTCTCAGCCAAAATCTTGCTGCTATCTATAACACAGGGTTTTCATTTTCTTTTTCCCTGCTTTAAAGCTACTTCCATAATATTTACAGATTTATCCATACTTTGACATCTGCTTCCTCTGTGTTACATTGAATGCTTTACTCCAGTTTAAAACAATGCCATTTTGTCCACTTTGGTTTTCTAAAAACATACATTCTAAACTTCACCAGCCAATGGGCAGGAAACAGTACTACTCTGCTTTGAAAAGTGGAGACTCCCTCAAGAACTTTCAACACTCCACGGGTTTTCTTGAATGCAGAATCTCATCTTAAGACTTGTGACAATCTATTTCAGTGTCTACAGCAGTAAGTCAAAGCCTTCTGATATACTTACAAGAGTAACACTGGTTTTTGCCAGATAATGATAATATTTTGAATATTATCAAAACATAATTGTGTTGAACTGTGCCAGATCTGTCTCACAGCATCTAGTCTTTTGCTTCTCCTCAGCCCTTTCTTATCTCTGCATCCTCTCTCCAAGCTCCCAGAAATGACAAAGCAAGCCCATTCCTTCACTTACCCTATTTTAATCTTGTCTGCATTTTTAGGCCTTCCCTTCAAACCACTGTAACATGCAAATGGTATCATCTCTGGAACAGCCTCAGTACCACAGTAGTAACATTCCAAGGATTTGCAATAATAACCCATCATAAACCTGAGGTGTCTCTCATGGTAAAGGAAGAATGTAAAATGAATAAACCAAAGTTAAGCATTGCCACATGAGGAAAATACAGTGCAGCGGAAGCAGGGATCTGATGTAAAAACACAGATGACAAAATATCAAGGAAAAGAATTATATGGGGCAAGGCTCTGCTGTGTAACACCCCACTGACAACTGCCCCTAGAGAGCCTCGCCAGAGCGCCCATGGAGGCTGCCAACTGCAAGTCTCCAGTGTTATGTTATCCAGTGCAAAAACAGGCTGCAAACACCTTGGCACAGGTTGTTCTTTTAATAAGGGGAATATCTTTTTATTTGCTACTTCCCCCTTCATCCTATCATTTGCAATTCCGCAACACTAGCGGCAACCACAGCAATCGTTTGTGTAGAAACAGCGTTTCGTGATCTCCTTTAACGGCATTTAGCAGCTGGAACCAGCACAGGTACGCTCCCGCATTCTGCCAGCTCCTCACAGACCCGGTCGGCGAGGAGCAGTCCGTGAGCCACCGGGCAGAAACCGAGCTCTTGTCACAGCTGCCCTGCACACTCAGCACGGGCGACGGCCCTGGGGAGGCCCTGGGACCACGGTGACGGCGGCAGGCAGCACTGCGGCAGCTCAGCACCCCCCTACCCCAACCGGGAGAGCAGGGCACCGGTCCGGTCAACGATCGCCCCGCAGCTCTGGCGGAGGGAAGCCCAACCGACCAGCCCGAGCACCCCACTCTCCCCACCGAGAGGGGCTCCTACGCCGAGGCAGAGGCCGAGCAGGGCGAGTCAGCTCCCCAGCGGCAGGCGGAGAAGGCGACCCTGCCCATCGCCCACCGCACCGCCGGGACGGGCGCGCACGCCCGGGCCCCGGCTCCGCCACAGCGGCCCAGCGGCGGGTCCCCGCTCCCGCCGCAAAGGCTGCTGGGAAGGCGGAGGACGCGAATAGCGGGAGGGGAGGGAAACACCAACCCCCTCCGCTGCGGCGTCACGACGCCCGCCGAAAGCGCCGTCTGCCCCTCCCGCGCCCCGCCCCTCCCCGTTACCATAGCGACCGTCCGCCGCGTCTCCGGCGGGGAGGAAAAGCCGCGCTCTCGCGAGATGTCGGCGGGCGGGGCGGGCCGGAAGGAGGCGCGGATTTGAAGGCAGCGGCGGGAGGGGCGGCGTGGCGTGGGGCAGGGTGGGGCAGGTGAGTGGTCGCGGCCGTTCCCCCCTCCCCCCCGCGGGCTCGTCGCCGTGCGCGCCCCACCCGCGTCCCTCCGTGGGGGTCCCTCGGGCGGCGCGAAGCCCCGTCGCCTCTGAGCTGCTGGCGGCGGGGTGGCGGTTGCTCCTCCGCCCGCGCGCCCGCCAACCGTCGCCGGGGCGGGAGCAGGTGTGTGGCGGCGGCCGCTCCCCTCACCGCTCCCGGGGCGGCGCGGCCGCTCCGGGCTGTCCTCTCCCCCGGGCTGTCCTCTCCCCCGGGCTGTCCTCTCCCCCGGGCTGTCCTCTCCCCCGGGCTGTCCTCTCCCCCGGGCTGTCCTCTCCCCCGGGCTGCCCGCTCCGCGGGGGGCGGAGAGCGGCGGCGGTCGCTGCCACCCCGCGGCCGCGCCCGGCTCCGTGCCCGCCGCTTTTAAGCGGCCCGCGGGCGGCCTTTCCTCTCCGGTCCGCCGCGGGAGGCGGTGCGGCCGCCCGTCTTTCCCGGCCGGCCGGGTCGGCCCGGCACCCCGGGAGGTGTCCGCTAGCGCTGCGCGGCACCGGCGGCGCTGCCCGCCCGGGCGAGGGCGGCTTGGGGCTTGCCAAGCCACAGCCGTGGGCGCCGCACAAGCGTTGGTTTGAAAAGCTGGTGAAACAGCGTGACCTTCAGTTTCAGCGACAGGGTAGCTTAGCTGTTATTAAACATCAAGGTTCAGGAAACTTAACTGGTGCGGTGTTCTAAGGCTTATAGTTCTGCCACGGGACGAAGACTGAGCTTTTAAGAGCACATTCGTTTGCTAAGTGTTACTCATTTCCAAATTCAAGTGCTTATTTTGAGGCTTCTTCAGCAAAGTACTTGTATATCTTTGCTGCTTTCTACATACGGATCAGATATTGATGACAGCTTAAAAAAAAAAAAAAACCCAACAAAAACAAAACGGGTGGAAGCACAGGGTTTAGTGAAACTGTACCAGATCACTACGTAATTTGATTGCAGAGATGATAGTAACTTGGGTTCTGTTCTCAGTATTTAGCTCCAGTCCTCTGGCTCTCTAAAAAAAAAACCAAAGCGTATTTTCTCTTTGTTTCAGGTGAGCAACTGAACCTGAAATCATACTTTTCCAGTTCTTGAGTCATGTTGCATTTCACATTGGCTTTAAAAAAAGTAAAAGTGAATGTCAAATAGATCAGTTCTTAAAATACCAAATGACTGTGTGATACCAAGTGGGCAGGCTAATCAAATCCTGAGGAAGGATCTTCGGGAATTCAGCTGGGCATCGCTCATATGGGAATGCATCTTGCACTGCAATATGCAATGCAAGGTTTTTAAATTGGAAGCACAGACTTCAGAATGAAAATTGAGCCTTCGGTCTTAGCTCTAAATCTCTTGGCTGAAAGGCTTGCTTTTTAAATCTTAATTGTACTATCACCAAGGCTTTGCATAAACTGGTTAGACATTTAGTTCTTAGCAGGTTCAATTATAAGTCTTTTCAAGGCTATTTGTCATAATAAATGTGTTAACACATGTTCTTGGAGAACATGTGTTAGATAGCTCTTTGAGAAAGTCTGAGTGCAGTTTCTTTCTTTCCAGTCTTCATCACTTACACAGTATGCTTTTAAAAGGAATTATCCTCTGGATTTGACTGCAATTAATGGCTTACACTTACAAAATGTTGTTGTAGTCGCATGTTAGTGTGTATCTTGCAACACCTGTTGGTATCTTGAAGGAATAAATATCAACACTTTGTTAAAACTGTAAGATTAAATACGAGTATTTTTCTTAACAGGAGCCCTGGAGTCTGTGAAACACTGAAAGTCAAGTGGAATAAGTAGATGATTGTCAAACTTTTATTCTGAATTTGATCCAACGAAAAGGGAAACTGCTAGAAAATGTCACCTGGGAAAGTTCTGCAACCTGTACTGAAAATGAAGGTGGATGAACTCTTTTTGTGCTGGTTGAGTCAGCCTGCAACTCAGCTGACACTAAAGGACTGCTTGAGAAGAATCAAGAACGAGGAGGAAATGGAGACTGGTCATGGAGATTCAGGAAATGATAAAAATGAGAGGTTCGCTAATAAAAATTCCAATTCCAAGCAATGCATGTTAGGAGATACCAGATTGCCTTTGATGTCTTTCAGTCCTCCCCAACTTTCTACTACTCTTCCATTGGCAACTCCAGCCACCCCAAGGAGCATTTCTAATGTTAGAGCAACACGTCGGTCGTCAGGAACCAGAGTAGTAAGTTTGTTTCTTACTTATTAGACCTATTTGCTTAAATGGAAGTGAATTTTGTGTTTGTGGTATTGGCAAATTATGCAAGTAATTAGTTTCCCCGCAGGAGGTGTCGGGAGTGGAGTGAAGCAGCAACACTGAACATAAAATGTCAAGGTTTGTTTGTCACTACCGCTGATGGCTAGGTGGCCTAAACTTCCAAAAGGCTGTCTTGGCTCCTTGCAGCTGTGTTGGTTTTTATAAGCCATAGATGCCTGACACAAAATGAAAAATGAATTGGTTTCTATTTCCAAAAATTTTTCTGTCAAAAGCAATGTTGTCCTTGTTCTTTAAAACTGCAGAGTGGAAGGCATCTTAAAAATTCCATATCCGGTACAGCTGATTTAGATTTGGTATATCTACCCTGGGTTTCAGCTATAATTTCAAACATCATGCAATACTGATCTGTGTTGCAACTAACTTACATGTTATGTTTGCTTCAGTGTGTGCAGCATAGGTAAGGAAAAGTCAAAACAAGTGATGTGTGCTTTCCGAAGTATTGCCTCTCCTATGCAATAAGGTTACGGCTAGTATCTGTATTCTTGTGTCTCTTAACAGGCATGAATGAACTAAAGTGGTGGAAAAGCTAGAAATAGCCTTATAATAAAAAAGTAGTTTTCAATAACGTCCTTGTGTCCACTGAGCAGTGTCCAGTGTGGGGGAAAACCCATATTTCTAGCTGGAGAATGGAAGAGAAGTAATTGTAAAAGCCAAAACCTGGATAGATAGGTCAGATAGCCATGATTAACCAGGTGTCATTCATGAAATACATCTCACATTTATATTAAAAGAAAAATCTAGCATTCTATCAGACGTGGTAGTTTACAAAGGCTATTTAGTTTACCAAATAGATCACAGTTGCTGGATACCTCTTGTTTAACTTAGTTTTGCCAGTGGTAACCCAAACTAGGTGTTGATGCTTCAGATGCCACGCTTTCAATAACAGGCCCTTCCACTGTTAAACACAATCTAATTGTGGATAAATGTAAGTCCCTGTGTCTGTTTGTCGTGTTATTTTTATAGCATGCTGCCTTGACTGCAAATATTCCTTTGTCTAATGATACCAGGCACTATTGTTAGTACAAGACTCAAATTTGGCTCCACTGGATCTGCATATTAACAAAGTAATTGTTTTGGTACTGCATGGTACACTCAATGCTTCCTTTCTAAGGAAGTCTTGACTTATAATAGACAATGCCCTCTATGCAAGAATGACACCCCTGCCCCCAACCTGAGGTGGTTTGGTTTTTTGGGTTTTTTTGTTTTCTTAAATTTGCAGTTCAGTTCAATCTAATTACTAGCCCTTTTCATAAATTCTAAAACCAAAACTGGATAGAAGATGATGTGGTGACTGACAAAACTAAGTATTGCATATATGATCTGCCTTATATCAAAGGAGTTGTTAAGAGGCGTGCTGTTTCTGCTATAGGACTGTAAATTCATAGAATCATAGAATCGTTTAGGTTGGAAAAGACCTTCAAGATCGAGTCCAACCGTCAACCCAACACCACCATGCCCACTAAACCATGTTCTGAAGTGCCTTGTCTATGTGCTTTCTGAATACCTCCAGGGATGGTGACTCCACCATTTTCCTGGGCAGCCTGTTTCAATGCCTGACAACCCTCTCAGGAAAGAAATTTTTCCTAATATCCAACCTAAACCTCCCCTGCCACAACTTGAGGCCATTACCTCTCGTCCTCCCTCCAGCCACCTGACAGGAGAGACCAGCACCCACCTCACCACAATCTCCTTTCAGGTAGTTGTAGAGAGCGATCAGGTCTCCCCTCAGCCTCCTCTTCTCCAGACCAAACAGCCCCAGTTCCCTCAGCCGCTCCTCATCAGACTTGTGCTCCAGGCCCCTCACCAGCTCGGTTGCCCTTCTCTGGACACGCTCCAGCCCCTCCATGTCTTTCCTGTAGTGAGGGGCCCAAAACTGAACACAGGACTCGAGGTGCGGCCTCACCAGTGCCCAGTACAGGGGGACGATCACCTCCCTGCTCCTGCTGGCCACACCATTTCTGATACAGGCCAGGATGCCGTTGGCCTTCTTGCCCACCTGGGCACACTGCTGGCTCATACTCAGCCGGCTGTCAGCCAGCACCCCCAGGTCTTTCTCTGCCGGGCAGCTTTCCAGCCCCTCTTCCCCAAGCCTGTAGCGCTGCGTGGGGTTGTTGTGACCCAAGTGCAGGACCTGGCACTTGGCCTTATTGAACCTCATACACTTGGCCTCGGCCCATTGATCCAGCCTGTCCAGATCCCTCTGTAGAGCCTTCCTGCCCTCGAGCAGATCAACCCTCCTTCCCAACTTGGTGTCATACGCAAACTTACTGAGGGTGCACTCGATCCCCTCATCCAGATCATTGATAAAGATACTAGAGAACTGGCCCCAATGCTGAGCCCTGGGGAACACCACTTGTGACCAGCCACCAACTGGATTACACCCCATTCACCACAACTCTCTGGGCTCGTCCATCCAGCCAGTTTTTTACCCAGCAAAGGGTACACCTGTCTAAGCCATGAGCTGCCAGTTTCTCAAGTAGTAACTCATATAATTTAATAATACTGGTAAGTTGTAAGTGGTCATCACTCCCAATCACTCTACACACTTTGGTATCTAACTCAATATACTGACCAAACCTCCTGGTGACCCAGGGAAGCCTGCTCAGATTAGTAAGTGTAGAGAGGTTAGAGCTGAGGATGTTTAAGAGTATTGGTTACTTCTTGTCTGTTATTGGTGTGTATTGAATGTATATACCTACCTTTTGACCCACAGGAGTAACAATGTGACTACTGTTTTGCACTAAAACATTTAATCTGAAGTGTTGTCTTGATTTCATAAATATTAATTTTCAAATCTAGCTTGACATCTTGAAGTCCCCACCTCTTAGTTTCAAGACATCACACTTCCAGTCTAGAGTTTGTCTAGATTGACTTTATTTTAATAGGGACTTGTATTTTATGCCTAATCCCTAGCCAGACAGCAGGGCATGACAATGGATTTACTTTTTTTTTTTCCTTTATGTTCACACTGTTATGTTTCCTGTTTCAGTGAAATGTGAGCAAAGAAATTAGCAGATGCTCAGTTTATTCTTGTATTGGATAAAAGCAAGCAAAGGAAGAGTTTCCATTAAAAGCCACTGTTACTTGATAGCTAACTTGTGCACTGTAATTTCTTCTTCATGTGTCTTGGCTAATCACTTGAAGTAGATTCCATAAAGAACTAGAAGAGATTAATGAAGAGTAACATTCTTTACTTAATTGGAATTGTTTGTATAGAGCTGAGAGAGAACCTAGAGGGTTAGGCTGTTGGTTGTGTTTTTTTCCCCCCTCTACCAAAGAGTTGGGCAGGGGGAAGTTTCCAAGCAATAAGAAATTTATTTATGGCTTTATTATTCAGCTGAACTGAAGCTTCATCCAAAAGTTTCCTAATCTTTAGGAAGTGTAAATTACATTTGGAGCAGGCATCAGCTTTTTAACACCACCAAGATTTGCATAATTGCGTGTTCTGCCGTGACAGTGTATTTTCCTCATAGAAGGCAAAATATACTTGTTTTCTTTGTCGTATGTCCATAAACTACCTGCTGCAGTGTCAAAAGTAATGCATCTGGTTTTGTGCACTTAATCACAGCTCACAAATCGAGCCACAATGGTTTTACCTACCCCATTTGAGTTTAAGTAATTTTGAGGTCCTTGTGTCATTTCTAGAAATGGAAGAAAATGTTTCAGATGTCTTTTTAAAATAAGAAAGCTTGTACTGTAGGTCCAGTAATACAGATTTAAATTCTAAATAGCAGTCCTAGAAAATGGTAGAAGTTAATGTGCTTAACTCTGTGTGCCTGAGGGTGATACTAGGAAAGGGCTTTTACATCCAGCCATAAAGAGCTGGAGAATTATTTCTTTTAGGACTATAAAAGTCAACCTTAGGCATCTTGGTAAACTTTTTCTTGCTGTATACAGGAATTCTTAAAATGCAGCGTACAAGCAGTAAACTTATTTTGGCAGGATACATTTAGAATATCACTGAGCTGAATCACTACACTTGATTACGGGTAAGGTTGCTGTACGCCTTTTCCTGTTTCTTAAAATGTTCCCGCAACCTTTTTGAAGGACACCAAACAATAAAGCTGATAACAGAAAACTGCCATCCTCAGGTTATTACCAGGTAGTAAGTATGAATGTGTAGGAAACCACATTTTCCTGCTACAGGTTTCTGTACTTGTTAGAAAAACATGTTTTGCAGAATGGGAAGCATTCCTGGAAGACCAGTCTTGAAACTAATTAGATATTTAATCTTCAACACCTTAAACAGTAGCATATGAGCAAAACAAGCTGGTGTTTTGATGGCAACTGTTAAAACAGCATTAAAAGTACTGAAGCTGACAGCTATTGTATTTCAGGAGATCTTGTCTTTTTTTCAGGGATTAGCTTGTAATTGAAATTTGAGGGTTATATTTTTATCCAAAATTCAGATGTTGCCACATCTTGTCAGTGGAGAATTTGCTGTCTTTCAAGACAGTTGAAGCCCTGCACTGAATAACAAGTCTCAAGTACTCTCAGATAATGAAAGAACCTACATGGTCCTTATGTTAAAGATGAACAAAAAACTGAGATGCACTTAAAGTCAGGTTCTGGAAAACATTAATTCAGAATAAACTGTTGGCTTAATCCATATAGACATTTTGAAATCTAGACAGAACTCTACCATGAAAATTCACATTATAGTGGGTTTTGGTGCAAGTGAAAACAAAACAGTGTTTGTTTAGGGTGTTGGTTTTTTTGGGGGGGAGCTATTTCCCTTCACTTGCATGGTGTCATTCACAGTGAGGTCAGTGTCTGACTGTGTCCATTGTACGAACACTGTAATTGCAGAGTTCTGGTCATCTTCATTATGTGATGTGCTAAGTGCTTGGTAGTATTCTGAAAGTAGGCTTGTGATTTGTATGTACTAAAATGTACTAAAATAACAAAATCGGAGGCATAGAAAAATCTCAACATTTAACTCTTGAATATTTTATGAGTATATTGTTGTAAAGAAAGGAAGTTCTAGAGCTCTTAACTTTCAAACTTGAGGAATAGCTGTTATAGCTTTCTTCTAACCCTTATCACTACTGTACATGGATTTGCCAGTGTTTCTGGCACTATAGATTATCTTAAACATATGGGGTATACACAAATATACACTGTTCCTCACATTGTCAAAAATGCTAGGCCTCAAGGCTTAAAAGATGCCGCAGGCAAGATGTTTAATCCTAACCAGCTGGTGTGCAAGGCATCTGGGGAAACAATTCACAGAATTCCCTATGGGCATTTTGGGGGGGGGTGGTGGTGCAGAGAGAATGTGATATGATCTGAAGTACTTAAAAGTTATTTTCCGTTTCTCTGCAGGGTCAACCTTTGATATAAAGGTAGTTCTTGGATTGGTTTCTGTATATCCTTTGCTTGATAAGCATGCTGTTCCTGCTTGTTATCCCATGACAATTATTAAAGCTCATTGTCCCATATTTCTGTAATTTGTAATGCTTTTACTACTTTACCATATTGCTGCATAGCTGTTTTCATCACTACCATTCTTGCCAAATTTTTGTTACCAGTTAGTTGATTCAAGTGGGGTGGTGCTATTAGAATCCATTTGAGTTTAAAGGGAGACTAGAATGAAACCTTTTAACATTGATAGAAGTTTGAGCATAATAATGCTTAACAGTTCCTTTTTGGGACAAATGAGTTGTTCTGAGGACTTCAGTTAAACGGTAGCTAGGCTTATACCTGCATCTGTTAGACCAGTCGTGGACTATCTCCATGTTCTGCAGATGTGCTGTAAGTTTTTTGGGGGATCACCTTCTACTAGCAAGGAGAGAAACGATGTTCATAAAACACAGAAAAGTAAGAGGAATGACAGTGTTTGAATCCTGCCAGCTTTTCACATAAGCAGTTATTAAGCTTTGATGTTGGCCTTGACATTTCAAGTGTCTAGTCTTATATGTTGTCTGCATCTGAATTGCTACCTAGTATACCTTAATACCAGAAGCAATGTTAACTACTAATTCTGGGTTATGTATGCTGTATTAGCATTGCACTGCACACCAGGTTAGGCTGTGCAGGACTGAGCATGGTCTAGCACATACACTCTCTAACTCTGTATTATGCAAAGCTAGTGTTAATAGCGCCGTGTCCCACGACAAAGTGGGGAGCGTGGTGGACTTGGCTTCCAACTCAAGCCCGTGACTTAAAGGCAGACTGTAAATAACCTGGTATCAAACTGATGTACTTTTATGATGATAACAGGGTACTATGACAGATGTCAGCAGTAATGTGTTCACAATAAAGCTCCTTCTATGGTGCCAACAAAGGAAGGGCAGCCAGAAGTTCATATTAAGGTCTGGAAGAGTGCAGCTATAGGTGTTCCTAGAAAATCATTATTAGTTTCAAGTGTGGTGAAATAATAGTAGTCAGCATAAGCAGCACTGGTAGTATGTTGTGTTACTCTTAAGCTTTGCTGTACTGAATAGCTTGGAATAGAAGAATCGTTATCCTGATTAGAGAACTGGCTATTCATTTTATGTATAAATGAGAAACTGAAAGTTGTTCACTGTTGTAGCTTTTTGGTAGTGCTCCTTATTCTAACTGCATCTTGTCCCCTGGGATATAAATGTTACACTTTTCTTAGCAATAGTATTAATTCTGTTTACACATTGTGCTTTGTTAGAAGAAATAGTGATTTTTGTCCTCTTTCAAAGTGGCAGTTGCACTTGAAAGAGAAGGTATTTGTCCTACTGGAAACTCATAAATATTTCTTATATGCTGCATCCAGCCTTAAGAGGTTTTGGCATTTCTAGTGCTGAAAAATTGAATTCAGAATTATACATATTTTTCTTCAAATTTAAAATTCACCTGAGTCCTGACACAGGACAAATTCAAGTATTTGGATGAAACTTATTAATCACAGGCACTCTCCCCTGTGTGAGTAACTGTCACTTAAAAGCAAAGAAAAAAAAGTTCATAGCTGTATGAGATCATTACTTACTTCCAGTTGCTTCTTTCTGCTCTGTCTTTTGAAACATTTAAGCTTAATTATAGCTTTACATCAGTAACTTAAACAGTTCATTCTTTTAACAGGTGGTCAGTCTGGGAGGAAATTAGATATTGATATAGAGGAGATAGCTTTCTTTTATTTCCTGCAGTGATGCTTGAGAACCCATCTTATATTTTTGAGAACCTCTCCAGATGCCCTACACTTACTCTGTCAGCAAGAAATAAGCTTGAGGACAAAAGTAAGTATGGGCTTACTTCAGTGCAAAATGATTAATGCAGTTCATCCAGTGAACTAGTTTGTCCTAAGATAGACCTACTAATGATTGCACAGAATTTTTCAGCAAGCAATGTTATGAGAAAAATCTACAAAATACCAATGGTAATAACATATGGCTGAGCCTCGCAAATTTGGAGGCCTTGCACACACAACTGTCTTGAAAAATTCAATGAAAGTTATGTAACTTAAGTAGTTGCATTGATTCGAGAAGGTACCAGTTAAGCGCTCTTGTTCTTTTCTGCAGTCCACAACAAATGGTTACTAAATTTAGTGTTCTAACTGTGGCATAATATGTAAATAACTCCTTTGTGTTGGGTTGGATTAGTGTGGTGTTCTTGTCTTCAGGTTAACCAGATGGTGCTAATGTCTTGGTAGATAAGATTAGTTTGTATTCTGTGAACAATCGGTACAGCTTAAAATGGGTCCATAGAAAGCTAACCAGTTATCAAGAGGTGTTTTTAAAAGTGTGTTCTGGTACTTCATGTAGATGTGCCCCTTTTGTAATAGCAATCACTATTCTATATAAAAAAATAGCTAGAAACTGTAGAGCTACCCATGTACCATTTCTTGACCACAGATATTTGCAGGGATAATGGGCTCTTAGGGCTGTTGGGATATGTTCTTAAATAACCTTGTGCATACTGCTTAGTTTCATTTCATATGGAACTAGCCTTACATATTTGTTCTATGCAAATCTTATTAGAAACTGGCTGATTTCAGGCAACAAATGAGACAAGTTGGAAGACTACAAGGAGACTTTCACAACATTTGTAGAAATCTATATGCAAGGAGAATGCAGGGAAAGACCTTATGAGTGGGTGACAAGGGAAACATTGCAAAATATCTATAAAATGGAGTTGTAAATGTGCCCATCATGAACAAGGTTTGATTGGACCTTCTTGACATTATCTTGACAAAACAAGGCTTATAGAGCTTATGAAATGGCTTGACTTGGTCTGGTTTTAGAGTTCAGCAGAATAAGAACAGTTTCTAAGCAGTTTTATTCCTTTAGAAGCTAGATTTGTATTGATAAACAGCTAACACTCTAGATTTTGTAAATATTTCTACTAGATGTGATCATCACTGATATATGAATAATCATCCTTGTGGCATACTTCATTGACTAAGAAATAAAGCAAACTATTTGAAATTAAGTAATGTTGAAAACACTTAATGGGTTAGATTATTCTTCTGACTACTAATAGTCTTCATGAATAGTCATCATCTACAGCAAAGACTTGTAAAAAGTCTTCTGTTGTAACTTAAGATTTTAAACAAAAGATCACCAATTTTGTCTTACTTGCTGTTAACACACTGAAGAATACCTCCCAAAATTTTGAGTACTTGCTTATTAATCAAGTAACAAATTTAAGCTTAGTATTTTAGAAAGATCTTCTAGAATGTTTGAAAAGATATTTAGACTTCACATCAAGACTTCCAGTGATGGAGAACAGAGGATATTGCTAGTCAAGAGTACTGTTGCTGTTCTGGCAATGTATTTGTGGTGTTATACCTCTGTAAGTTGTCTTATTACTTAAGTCTTATTTCTTCATGTGTAATGGTTGCCCCTTTAGTTATAATACTGGAAGCTAAAGTTCAGTTGGTTACCAGTGACCAGCTTCTTTGCTCTGCCTTCCTTCTTTGCTTTGTCCTTTAGCACTGTACCCTGCTTGCAAGTTTGGAAGTGCATGACTTTTTAGCTCTGCAGAAACCAGTATAGTTTCTGTTGCCTCTATCAACTGAAATCAGTATAGTTTCATTTCCTATATCAGCAAAGATTTTAGGCTGGTACATGATCAACACAGTAGTGTTAGTTCAGGAGTAAGTCTTTACAGAAGTTCTACCAGACATCCCATTGTTGGTTGGTAAATTACAATTTGCAATCCTAGTGACTGACTTGTAGAACAAGGTCTGTATCTTAAACTTCCTGATTCGTTGGTTCTGCTTTAAGATCTTCGGGGAGGGAAATCTCAAGTGAAAGCAAGAAGCTGTCCTGCAGCTGTCACTGACTTGAAATTATTGTCTTGTGATTTCAGGGACTAAATTACATGTCGTGTTAAGCTTGTGATGCTGGAATTAAATAGTGGTTGTACTTCATACACCAGTCATTCTAGTTTTGGAAATGATGAAATTCGAAGATATAAATGTGTTTTTGAAAGGATTAATTGAAAATTCAGTTCATGTCAAAATGACAAAGTACTGAATAGCTGGTGCAATGTTTAAGTAAGTCGCTGGACAGTTATAAAACATTGTCATTCATGTTCTTTATACCAGATTACTCTGTCAACTTCTAAATTAAGGTGACACAGGGTAAATAATGGCAATCTAGAAATGACTAAATACCTAAAATGGCCTGTGGGACTTTGAAAAGTTGCATAATGCATAACATAACTCTGTTATAAAAGCTGGTGTCTCCTGTGGGAAGATCTTAGTGGCATTCCAAATCAGCCTGAACTGCTTCTTCATTTCAACCTATTCTGCTACTCAGGGGCTTACCTTGGTAAAGTTACAAATGTATATGTTATGGACTGTAGCTTCCTCTGTGGCTAGTCTCTGTAGCATCATGGTTCACCTAAAATGTAAAAAAAAAAAAACCACCAGCATCTCATTAGAGCAAGTGTGACTTTAATTTGTATAATTCATACTAGATATTTTGCTTATGTCTTTCTCTGTTTAATAGCTACCTCAGCAGCATCAATTTGGGTGTACCTGGTTTTCATGATCTGATGAATAAGGTCATATGAAGATCATGAATAGTAAATAGGCTCCATCTGTGGAACACCATTCCAGCAACCTGTTTCCATTAAAACTCTGTTTATGCTATATACAAATAAATAAAATGTAAATGGATAAAGTTTTCCTAAGATGGCAGAGAACATGAGACTTGTTCTGAAAGGAATATAAACCATCCATTAACTGTCAGGCTTTGGTTTTATAGTATCTAGTGTTGATGCTTGCTGAAGTTAGTCTGCCAGATGCAGTTAGCAATCTAAAAAGGCCTGTGCTATGTCCTTGGAGTCCAGGCAGTGTAATCATAGCAAGGTGACATGTATCTTATCTTGCTTATAATCTGATAACAGCCCATGGCGTGGTGTACATACATGGCATTCTTTGGGTAATGCGCAGAGAACCTGATCAGTCCATCCTTCCTGGGCTACCAACATGACCATATATCTCACATCTAACCAGTGTCTTTTTATTCACTGTCTTGCCTCCTAAAAATTCTGGATTCTTCCAGCAACTGTGGAAAGATTGTCCAGGCATTGCTCTGTCTAATCCAAGAGTACAGGAAAATTTAATCATCAGAGAAGGCATGCACATTCAAGACTTCCATGTTTTTTAATTGTCTGTGTGCTCTATGGGAGAGGCATTGCATCCTCCAAGGAAAAAAAAGTGCATCTAGACCCAGATTCACACTTCCTTCCAAGGCCAAAGGGTCAGTTTCTCCCTGTGAAGGCAGATTTAACTACAAAGTGACAACATCTAGCAGTTCATCAGTGCAGCACACCATACTCAAAACACTGTCAATAACTTTAAAGCAATCAGTTTTGGTAGTTGGTACCTGGGTATGAGCATAACTTGATACCTTCTGTGATGTAGACATTGTAGACTTCATCTTCCTTGGGTTTTGTCAGTGTACTGGTGAAAAGGGGTGGCTCTCATCCAAAGGAGAGTTAGGGATGGATAGTAATACTTTATCCTGTTCAGCTCACAAGTGCATTGTCCTCTTGTTCTCTTCCCATACAGAGCAGTTAGAAATGGGAAGTTACTAGCAAGAAGCGAGATAAGTGTCTGTAGAACTGGGAAAACTGATTATTTGGGATCCCATTAAACCTCTTCCCTTATCTATCAGTATAAGGATAGATAGGTTTCAACCTTGTGCGTCCTTATTTCAAGACAGGGGTTTGGGTAAATGAAAATAAAAATCAATATTTGTGAATTCAATATTGAAAAATCAGTATCAGTGGGTTTTCCCCTCCCACTCCTGAGTGGGTCACCTTGTCAATAGATGCTAATATTCTTGATTGCTTAGGCAGTTATATGGATAAATAGCAGAATTTTCTTTTGCTACTTCCCATTTATTCTTGCGTTTTTCCCATTCTCTAGACATTTCATGTTTTGCAGTACCTGCTCTACTGAGTTCAAGGTCAGTAAATCTTGCTATGTACTGTAGTCTGAGAAGGGAGTGTTTTGTTTATTGCTCATAATAATGTAAAATAACACACTTGGACAATTGAGACTTTAGTCCATTGCTATAAAGAGGTATTTCCTTGCAAGGGCCTTTTTTGAAAACTTGAGAGGGAGTTTTAGAATTCTTTTCAAAGAGAAGCACTGTCATTCTTCATTCATTTATTTAGACTATGTCAACACTGGGCATTGCTATATATAGTGTTAAGCAGAAAGGTACTGCAGGTGCTACCAAGCCTGCCTAAGTTGTGTTTTCTCGATTTATAGGTCATAAAATCAAATCTGACTGAGATGGACATTGCCTTTTAATCTTTCCCCTTGGTTTTTACTCAGTACCTTGAGAACTGCTGTTACAACAGTGACCCACGGGCTACCACTGGTCTGCAGCAGTAAATTAAAGATCTTCAGACTAATGTAAATAATGCATCTACTTAACGAGCATTTTGTTTACTGAAGTGCAATGTCACTTCCATCTACTATTATGCAATGCGTTTTGCAGAAACTGGGTTAGGTTTGTTAGAAGTTCAGTCTGACTGTGGAGCTTTGATCTGAGGTGTTAGGAACCAATTAATTATCAAATGCCTAATATGTATGCAAATAATGGGGCATATCTAGTTCCAGCATCTTTCAGTATATCAAAGGCCAGGTATGGACTATCTGGTCTAGAAATAACACTTGATAATATTAAATAATGGTAATAGTCCAGTCACAATCCTCTGTGAAGACTGAGGGAAAAAAATCCCAGCATTTCAGGATTTTTTTGTATTGTTTGTTTGTTTTCTTTAGGCTAGCAATGAATTGCTGCTTTCATTTGTCTGTCTTCTGGTATATTTATGTAACTTCTTGTTTGTAATTCCTGCCTCATAGTAGCTGTATCTTACCAAGTATTATTTGCTGCTTTACTTTTTTTGTATATCTTCCTGAACTATTTGCTTGTACTAGTAATGGCTTTTTTCCACTTTAGTACTAAGATATATTTCAGATGTTTAAAGTTAGTTGTGCTTTTCTTTTTTTTTCTATATTGAGAAAGATGCTACCTTGCCTTAGTTATCATCTCAGCTGCTCTGTTCTGCCCCTCACTAATCAGTTACTTTTGGAAAGGGTTACACTAGTTGCATAACCCTTTACATTGGCTGTTGTGGAGATATGACAGTTCTCTTTCCACAGTTAACCCAGCAGCCACTGTAATTTCTGTGGCATTGCAGGCTGAGGGATTCTACTAGGCTGCACACTGTTGCCATTGGGCTTGCTCATTCAGCCTTACTTAAACTGTCTCCAAGGGCCAAACAGGCTTTCTGTCATCTTGGTTCACATGTTACCGGGTTGAAGACTGAACCCCAGCAACTAAAGGTTTTGTATTGCTGAATACATCTTGTTACATATTTAACTTATTTTCTTGGAAGCTTCCTGTAATGCTGGGATGCTTTTTTCAAAGACTTGAAGTCAGTTCACCATAATCTCTTAAGACTTTAAATCTGCCAGTATATGCTTCTGACAAGCAATTGCATTTTTGTAGGCAAGATTTTTTTGAGGCATTCTTCAGGTTTCTATTTCCTCTACATTACCCAAAATATAAGTGATCCTCGTCTTTGTCTCACTTGAATACTTTTGTGTTAAAGCCACATAAATATTACACTGCTATTGAGTATGTTTAGGTCTCTATTAAAGTGGTAAACTCTTTAGCCACAGTCCCTTGAGTCAGGTCCATTCATAGTGTGTATCTTTAGCTTTGGAAGGAAGCTCTGAGCATGCATCTTCCCCTCTGTTTATCTAGCTAATTATAAGCTGCCAGGATACTTGAACAGCCTCATAGCTGGCATCCAGCCCTTCATCCAGGAAAGGGTTTTGCCTTAGCTCTCACTAGAGAGAATTCAGATTTAGAATAAATGTAATGCTATACCTGAACACTCCTGGTTTGATCTGGATGGAAGCTGACTTTCCCTTTCTCCTGTGGGTAATTCATGACTGAAAAGGTTAAAATAGATCTTAGGGGGTTCTTGACCTCATTGCTTTATAAATGCTCAATCTCCTTAAATGTGGCAGTACAAAACCCTTTTCTGTTCAGATGGTAAAAAGGAAGTGATTAATAGCTGCCAATGTACTTGCCTCTCACAGCGTATTGCAACTAAACGCTCAGTTGCATGTAGATTCTTCATATATGGCAACCTGTGAACTTTTGACAACTATACTGCATACAGGTATGTAAATGACCACTAGGTTTGAAAACAGACTAGTGACAATACTGCTAAAACAATATTAGGCTAACAATGGGGACTGACTTAACATCTACCTCAGGAAGTGAAGTAATATTATGACAATGAAATACAGAATATTCAAAATACTGAACATAATATGCTGGTTAAGTGATGACAGACTCTGAGCTCCATTTGAAAAAAGGAGGGAAATCTGCAACTCTTTCCAAAATGGAGTTCAGAACACTGATTTCTTACTGAGGCTCCTTCAGCAGGTTTAGGTGAACTGGAGCTCCAGTCTTTTAGGTTAGCTCTCCATGTGGCAGTCAGTCATCTCAATGGCATATTACAGCCACCTCAAACAAGACTGTGAATTGGAGTGTATCACCTGGTGAAAACAGAATGCAATTCAGGTGAGAAGATACCTTTCCTTACTTTAAGGGCTGTTTTGCCTAACCTGAAATGCAATCTGCCTTGCAATACAACCTTCCTGACCTTCCCCAAACATCTTGGTCTGGAATGGATATTTGTTGCCAGAGTAGGATTCTTCTCCTACTCTAACACCTCAGTCCTTCGTCTCAAGTTCCAGGCATGCTGCTGTTGTGTGCTGTGTACCCAGCTCCCCACTGGCTTCCCTGTGGCCCAAGGGTTATCACAGGCTAGTTGATTTGATCTTCCTAAAAGACAGTGAGTGACAGACAGTTTTGCTCAATGCAGTTTGATAATCTGGTCATGCCAACCACAACATGTCTGACTCTTGCCTTGTCAATTCCTTTCTTGTTCTCCCACTTCCGAAGGAAATAAGTATCTTCATAATGAGTTGCAATAAAAAAGAAGGGGGAGAAAGCTGGATACTGAATTAAAAACAAGAAAACTGGCTTTTTGTCATCATTTACTTTTTAACAGTGTGTGATAAACTAAAAAGGATCCAATTAAGACAAATCATGTTTCACTAGTACTTTGTCATTGTTTCCTTTTCTTCTTAATCTTATGAGGATATTTACTGTGGCGTTTTAATACATTGTTACGTGACAGAATGACTATGAATGGATGAATAGGGCTAAAGATTATATATAACACAGTGTGGGGGTAAAATAATGCCATCCAGTAAGAGAAATCTTGAACTTAGTGGTGAAAAAGTTGTTTTAGTATTTCTTGGGCTGTGTACATCTTTGTGTAATCAAGAAAGTGGCCTTATTTAAAGCATGGGGGATGAAAACAGAGCAAGACTGGCCAGATCTTTCCTTCTATGCTGTTAGTAACTAAACTTGTGCATGAGAAGGTACAGATAATAAATGGGCAACGTACCAATATCATGGAGAATTTTGGGGTGCTAAGAGTGTTCACAGCTTGAACTGGAGTAGCAAGAGTTGCCATACTTTATAGCTGTAATGGTGGTATTTGAAAAAAAAACTTGATCAAAATAGCATCATTTCATAAAGATTGCTATGGTACAGGTATACCTACTTAAAATGTGAAAACTTCACTAGTTACCAATTAATGTACCTAAAACCTCCTATAAAGGAAGAAGGACAGAGGGTCACTTTAATGTCCACAAAAGCTTATCAGATTTCTGTGAAGAATATTGCTGTGGACTAAAACGTGGCTTCACCCCTCTCTAAAATGTATTTGAGATTCAATAAACTGAAAATAGAGTGGTAGCTGACTCTAGTGCTACTGAAATGTGACAGGTATGCAATCTAGTATGTGGATGTTAATGTTTATAAACTCCTATCCTATTTAAGAAAAAGTATCCTGTCAAATTTTTTCATGTTTTGTTACATCATTGATATTTCTAATGTAGCTTTTCTGTAAAACATGATTTAAAGCCGCATTTCATTGTGGTAACATTTGCCTCATTTCTGCTACTGCTTTCTGCCTTAGCATTTGAATGATTAGATTCTTGGACTATAGTAATTTAGGTCTAGATGAATGTAAAAAAAATCTGTTTCATTAAACTATGGGAGCCACTCTGAAAGTCTGTCTAGCTTTTTCTATCATTGCCTTCATTTTCCCAGTGTAATAGGGTTCCTGCTAAAGGACTGAAGAGTTTAAAAGGAATTTAATTGCTGTGTAATAAGACTTATCCTTTGGTGAGGTACTTCATTGAAGCTAGACAGTGAGTGTTTTGTGACAGAAGGAAGAGCTGAGGGGGATGGGAGGAGGAGGAAGCTACAAAATGACCAGGGCTGGCCTCTCTGCATTCCTGTAAGGCTTGCTTTTTTAAAATTGGAAGCTACTTTTATAGATGCTCCAGCAAACAGGTTTGTTTTTTTCCATACTGTCCCATTTAGACTTTGGAATGCGCGTACAAAAGGGCAGGCCCCCAAAGTGACTTTCCAATCTGTTTTTGCGATTCCGGCCAAGTTCCCTTTAATGTATGGAGCAGGCGAAGTTGAGCTGACTCTCATAGTATCACGGAACTCGGGCGCAGCTGCTGCTTTAAGTGGCACTGTGTGATAATACAACAACTCTGCTATTTACTGGGACTCAAGTGCCTGGACTGGCACACAGAGACATTATATGAAATCCGAAAGCATGAGGATAAAGGAGATTTCCTTACGGCAAGATCCTGATCTAAGAAAGGAGTTGGCATTGCTAGCTCGAGGATGTGATTTTGTTTTACCTTCTAGATTCAAGAAGAGGCTGAAAGCTTTTCAGCAGGTCCAGGTTTGTCTTTCCATTCTTATACAATTAAGTTATTGTTGTCAGTTGTACCTTCACAACCACGCAAACTGCAGGAAATACATTTAAATTCTTCCTAAACTAGCAGAATTTCAATAGTCTGTTCCATATATGATGATTTCTTCTGTGTTTTAGAAGACAGTGCAGGTAGTTTTCTGCAAACAAAAAATGAGAGTTTAGTGAAGCATGTGGTGTAGATAAAGCATGATGTTTGCACAGAGGCATACGCAGTGGAAAGTTGGTGTGCTTAATGCTATTATTTTAAAGACTGTGTTTTCCTTAATCTGCATAATCATAATCTGCATGCATTTCCCCAGGGGGTGTAATTTACCTTTTATTGAAACTGGGCATATAAAATACACTGAAATAGGCTGTAACTTTACTAACTCAAACATAATATGTGAAAAGGTGCTTTCATTCTTACACGATGATCCTGAATTCCTTTAGATTATGTTTATTTTGGACTTCATATTTGGATGAGATCAGTTGTTGCTACATGGTTCACACATGTGCCTCTGCTGTTTTGCAGCAGTGAGTTAAATCCACCATTTTAAAGTGAGCTCATAATTGAGAATAGAAGCATTTGAAATGTATAATTAGAAGAACTATGTATATAGTAAATGTTCAGAGAGATTGTCTTTTGGGAGGGAGAAAAAAGTGTACAACTTCTATTGGAGAAACTGAAATTTGGTATTTCCTCAAACACACTTAACTTTAAGGCTTTTGGTATGTGAAAGCATTCACTTTGTCCTTACCTCACCCTCACTTCTAATTCATGTACTAAAGGTTTATCAGTGATGGTATGTGTGACTGTTTTACCCTTTTTTAATTAAGGAAATTTTAGCAGTTGAATAAATATTACATTATCTTAGGATTCCTGGCTTTTAAAATCATTCTAAATATAGCCTGCTACTTAATTTTGAATTCAGTGCACTAGTGTCCCTTTCAGGTGACCTTCAAGAGAGGGCCGTAGAGCCCTATGACCCTAAAAATGTGTTAGCCTTCTGTCTTCTACAGTATTATTTCAAATTTGTTTCAGCTGAGCTATATAAGCAATGTTTATTCCTTTGTGCAAAGCAGAATCTAAGTGCTGACCCTGTTGTTTTATGCCATTCATCATAAACTTGTGAATGAAAGGATTTTATTACTTGAATCTTTTGTGATGAATTGGAGACAGAGAAGGAAACTTGCTGGCTAGAGACAACAGGAAAAGAAAATACTATCTTAATTACCCAACAGTAGTGGTATCAATTAATATTTAGGCTCCTTAGAGCATAAGGCAAGTTTAGTCTAGTCATGACATCCTCTTGTAAATAAACACACTATTACCTTGTGTGGTGTCCCTTAACTTGATCTGTCTTTCATCGAAGTTGGGTCACTTGCACTTTTACAGGGCTTTTTGATATTGAGCTAGAAAACATCTCAATGTAATATGACAATGCATACCTACAAGCAACTAAGCACTTTAGAAAACTGCCTGTCTAACCTGTAGGGTTTTTTCTTTTTTAGCATGCTGCTGGCTATAAACTTACAATGCAGACAATGAACAAATTTTTCGTTTTTAACCAGACTTGCACTTCTGGGCTAAATGGGAAGTGTAGAATAATGTATGGTAAACCACTTAATTATATTACAGACAGAATTATGTGGGCAAAACAGACTCAACAGGAGCATAAAACTAAAATCTGATGTCTGCCTTTGCTCAACGTGATATAAAGTATTTTATCCAAGGTTCCTTTTTTAAATGGTACTTTGCTTCAACTTCATGATTTTAAGGACACCTTTTTGAAAGTACCTTAAAAAACCAAAATATGACTACTGATAGCTGTTGATACAGAAGATGGCCATTCTTTACCTGATTCTTCATGTTAATGTCGATTTCAACTAGTCGTTGTAGGTTAGGTGCATTTCAAAGAATAGCTATTCATCATCTACATAAACATTGAAGAAATTTCATGTTGAAATTAAAGACTGCTTAGAGCTTTTGTAGAATAACTTGAAAAATTTTTCTCCTTTCAGTTGCTAAGCTTCACTGCCATTAGAGTTTAAAACCTTCTATACCACTGTAATATTGGCTTTCAGACAGAACAGTTCATGAATAGGATGTAAAATTAGAATGCTAAAATCAAGCAGAAATGGAAGCCAATCTGCTTTTCTATACTTCTGCTACACTCTTATCTTTCATATCCATGCAGTTTCTATAACTTGTTAAACAAATGGCAGATTCTTCTTAAGACGTTTAGTGCTATTAAAGCTAGCCTCTTAAAATAAAAAATGAGTAATGGTGGTGGATGGTGAGACATGTGGCTCAACATCCACTCTGAGGTGGGTTGGAGTGACTAGGTCTTCCATGGGTCCTAGGAATTCTAAGGCAGTGGGTTTTTGCATAGAGCCATGTAAGTAATCTGTGTAGGTGATCCCCTGTGTTGTGGAAGGGGCAGTCATTGGAGTGTAGCAAATCAAGTTTTGTGAAAATCTTTAAATAGACAACCAGTAGTGAGGTGGGTGGCTCTGGAAGGTGGTAGAACAGGCTGTTTCTCAGTGGTTGCGTTTATTAATGAAAATTGATAACACTGGGCAAAATAGGGCTTTCTGGAAAGATCGGTTTCTCAAAAGGAAGATAAAACAATACACAACTGCTGAAATGTTCGGTATTACTTTGGGGAACTGAATTTTTGAATAGATAACTGCATAAAACTCAGTAGAACTTTAGTCTGTCTTCTCCCGATGTTGGTTGTAAGCAAGACCTTTCTTAAGTAATTTAACATCTACAGAATATAGTGAACTGGAAATGCAGCACTGGAAGAGGCACTGTGTCCATCTTGCTCATCAATTTCTCTGAAACTTTCCGGGGAGAAGAAACTATCACCATGTCAAATGTACTGGCAATTTAAAGATGTGAACTGAAAGGCTTATTACCTGCTGATAGCTGAGCAGTGTTTTAGCCAACAGCTGGTGACATCCCTACCTGTCAGAGCTGGAATATAAGCAGCATCATTACCCAGGCTATGTGAGGAAAATGTGTCTGAAGTTGGAAAAGGATAACAGAATAGAATACATCTGTGTACAGTGACATGCTTATACCCATGTAACTCAGTGTTAGCTAAACTAGGAAAATAAATATTTTTTGCTACTTAAAACTGTTTTACAACATGGTGTGGCCTCTAACTTTAAAACTAGACTTTCTTAAGGTCAAATAAATTTGTGATGAATGTGATCCTTTAAAAAAAAAGGGGGGGGGGGGTGGCCTAAATCTTCAATTATCCTCTGAATCTCAGTGCCAGAACTAAGTGCTGGTGTATTTTCTGATACTTGAACTGCGTCGTGCCTTTATCTGCTGTTACTGTTTGGTAATTTCTGTAGTTGCATGTGTCACACCTCAGTGTGGAAATGGAGAGCTACTAGTTTCATGACCAGCTGTTAATGATACTAAATGCTGTTTATGCATGCTGTTTGTCAGCTGTATGAGAAGTATTTCTTCACCTTCTGCAGTGCCTCCCAAGACTGGCTTTCCTTCTGAGTGAAGTGAGTTTAGACATTAGTGCCTCTTGATCACTTTTGCACTCCTCTGTTCCCGAAGTGCTTCATAAATGCTTGTGGCATGTTCAAGACAGCAACAAATGCAGAGCCTGCAGGTGCTAATGTGTGCTGGGCTGGTGTGTGGTTGTGCTGTAGCACACTGATTCTTCCAGTCATGAAGATAACCTTCCCATTTGTGAGGTAAAATGAATTTTTTAAAGTTTGAGGCAGTTGGGTTTACAACTATAGTCACAGAAGTAGGTTGTGTAACAATTAGAGGTCTCTGGCAGGCCAGCTTTCCTATTAGCATCAATTTTCTAATTTAACTTGATTTGGAGACCTTTTAACACCACAGAAGGAGTACCTGATATCCATTCTTACATAATAGTTTTACATTAGGTACACAAATGCTTTTTTAAAAGAACAAAACCCAAGTTTTTGCGGAGGAGGGAGCAGGGGGAGCGTGGAATGGAAATCTCATTCCGACTATAGCTAATAGTTACACTTGATGCTAGTTTGCTGATATAGTGCAAATTTTCTGGAGTAGATGCCAACATTTAAGATACAATGAAAATATCTAAGCTGCCTGTTGAGACTGGCTAGTTAACCGTAAATGGTGTCTTGCTAATGGATTGCCAGGTCTTAAGCTCTAGCCTCTTAAAGAAAGCTGTAAGCAAACTGGTAGTTTTTTTACCACTTCTGCAATGGAGACTCCTGGTTTGAGCTTAAAATGTATTGGCTGCCCTGTGGTAGGAGCTTCTTTACCTGCTGGTGGCTGGTAATAAATTTATGCAAATGTGTACTTTTTATGTAGAAAAGCCAATATGGTGCAAGTTTGTTACAACTTACTTTACTTGCATGCAGGATTTAAGAGTCTAGATGTCAGTTCCCTCTGCAGCTAAGTTTATTGACCCAACAATTCAAACAATGAAGAGTTCTGATTTTTTTTTTTTTCCCCCCCTTGGAATGAAAGTTTCACTAGCCTTTTCTCCATTTTAACATATTTCCCATACCTTTATAATCACTAATGCTACTAATAGCAAATGTTCTGACAGTAGTACTTTGTATGCTAGAAAGCCTGAAACAGCTTGGCACATCTTCATGTAAAATATCCTTCAACTTTTACAGTATCAGAGGGGTATGAGATTGTTTTTGCAATTGTCCAAATCGGAATTTGTTGGGGCATTGCCAGACAAGAAGTTAACAGAATACTTGCTCCAAATGTTTACTCTGCAGCTCAGTAACAAGGCTGAGCTTGTTGATATTTTTCATGTTTGAGTGGAAATTGCACTGAGTGATTGAAACTTGTTTTGTTGTAAACATGGAAGGATGAGAAGCTATTGCAGAGCTTAAGAATTAAGTGGATGTCTGTCTTAGCCCTACTGGTTACTTTTGATACTGAACTGATGGCCTGTCCTGACAAGGGCTGTTTTCTGTAGACAAATGTTAGAATTGCCTCAGGTGTAACTGACTGTCAGTTTTTCCCCATTAAAATGATGTTTAGGCAGTCATGACTCCTTTGCAGGTAGTGAGTCCCAGTGTGGTCCATTGGCTGTGTACAATCAAAATGAATTATGTACTAGAAGGATCTTGCCAGCTTGTCTCCTGAAAACAGTTGGGGTAACAGAATATACTGGTAAAGAATAGGAGTACCCATTTAACTTACGATCGGCGTATTTCCCAAGAAAGCTGCAACTGTATGACAAACTGGATATATTACTGACTGGGATACTTGATTTGACATAATTCATAAAATGGAGGCTGTTTGACAGCAACTCACAGCCAGTGACTAATATTTTTGCACCACTTCTGTCTTACCACAAAATGTAGAAGAAGTTGCTTTTCACATGGTAGATTTTTTTTTTCTGAAGAATCTTGCTTTTTTTTCCATCTTATCTACTCCTTTCTCCTTTTGTAAATTAGCAGGGCATGTGGAGGAGACAAAGTATTTTCACTGGTCAGCCACAGCAAACTGTTAGAGGATCCTATCTCTAAAGCCTTTCATAAAAGTTTTGTCAGCAAATAAAGCAAGTTATTGATGGACATGCATGTAATATGCAAAGATCTCTTGTGCTCATGGCTTTGGGGAGGAGGAAACTACCTCTTCCTTTTTCCATTCCATCCCCACCCCAGGGCATTTATGAATAAATCATTAAACTCTTTCTAACTGTGTAACTGGAACTTTTTTGACACTGAAGCTTTATGTGACTGTGCAAAAAACCAAATATATACAGCCATGTTTGGAGGTGTTTCTACAGCAGTAATGCATTTGCAATAGCATCCTCCAGTTCCCAGCAGGACTGCATGATTTGTCTATGTCTATACCAAACTGCAACTCGGGAGAATCCTGGTATGTCCAAAATCAGAGTTGTAGAACTTGGGTAAGAGATCTGTTAGTGCAGTGTATGTATGACTGAAAGTGAGGAGATTGGGAATTGTGTGCTATAATGGCTATGTATCATGCAGAACAGTGATGCTAATTTATCTCAGATGGAGAGTTCAGTCTTCACTGAACTAGTGAAAATCAGGTTTTGACCACTTCAAAGTTTTCTAGTGTTTGCTTGTTTATTGCATGCTACTTTTGTATGTGTGCATGTGATATGACTTGTCTGTGGTGACTGTTTACACATGCATTTAATTAAATGTGTTTATAATTTTAATATGCAAGATGGTGTGTATGGAATGTATTTCATAGTTTATTGTGGAAGCTTTTTCTGGATGCCACTACCTACCATCTCCTCCTATATGAGAATTTAACACACTAACCCTAATAGGTTTGTGTAGATGGTCTAAAGTTTGCATAATCTGTTGAAATACTGAGGCTTCGGTGGCTTTTTCTTGAGGCTCATTTTGGCTGTTTCAATATGGCTTGGTTAAATTAGAGGGGGAAAGTTACTGACAGCTGTGCCACTATCAAAAATTTTTGAAAAAATTCTTTAAGCTTTAGTAAGATTTTCAAGACTATCCAGTGATGGCCCTTAGCACAGCAATTTCACTAAAACTGGGTGGGGTGCTTCTCTCCCTAGCTATCATGCAATTAAGAGTAACTAGCTGAACTACTTCTTACTCTGCTGCCTTGAGACTTAAAATAAGGGGAGAATTTAGCTTCAGGTAGCAAACAACTAGGAAATATTTTTTTTTTTTCTATCTCAAAATCAGAGGTTACCATACAAACAGTGTTTCAGTGACAAAATGGACCTGAATTCTAGTTTGCCAATAAGCTGATTTTTCCAACATTAAATTGTAAAATGAGCGTAGATTCTTATCCCTGCCACTTGGTAGCCAGGGATACTCTAGAAGGATTGATAACTTGCTGTTGAAGTTGATGTTTGCTCTCAAAATGGACCACATTAGTGGTGAGTTACTGCACTAAGGGCACAGTAGAATTTGATACTGAATGATTAAAAAAAAACAAACCAAAAACCAAGCAAATCAACTAACTCTTCTGAGCTTTCTATTTGTAGTTTAGCCACCAGTTGCCAAACCAGGAAGGATTTTGCCTGACTTGGGTTGTCTGTGGACAGAAGAGGGAACAGATCAGTTAGATTCACTGTTTGTTTTAGCTTACAGTAACAGTGTCTGCACTATGAACTTCTGAACACAATGAGCTTGACATATAGTTAAACCAAATATACAAAAGGTTATCCATTGTTAGAGCTGTTTTTATATACTTAGAGCAGATAAGAAAATGAATATATTTTTAGGCCATGGAACTCTAGTTCTAACTGTCATATTCTTCCTTCCTTCTGCAAGTTGTAGTGCTAGTTTAGGGTCTTCCTTAGGCTTCATTTTTACTGATGTAACATGAAGAAGGATCCTGGACTTCTGACTGCTCTAAGCCTCACTGAATCTCTTTTGATTTGCTTATGGAATTGCTACTTGCTGGAACATGTCAATCGCAGAAACTCAGGGCACTTTAATTCTGCCAAAATGGGACAGAGCAGTGTATGGCTCTGTCTTTAGAGTGAAGTTGGTTTCGTGTTGAGGATTATCGTTGGCATTGAATCACAAGACCAAATGACCATAGACTTTTGTACAGAAATAGGCTTGAGAGTAAACTGCCAAGAACATGCATAAATGAGATCAGAATGATAGCAGTTGATCTGTGTAAAACTGAGATGAGTGCACAACCTGGCATGTGGGCAGGAGACTCCCAACATATTTGGTTGGAATTTGAAGGTGAACACGAATTGCTAACTGGAACACAGACTGCATTGGGAGGGTTGCTGAAACCTGCTCCCTTGTGTTAATTCAGGTGACCAGTATCTATAAAATCAGAAACAGTGTAGTTTAAAGTACTTTTTTTTTCTTCTAATGGTATATGGCTAGAACTTTATGGAAAAGTGTATTAATTCTTTCATTTCCCTCCCCTCATTGTAGCACAAATTTTAAGTAACTACAGACCAAACTGGATCAGAGAAATTATCTGAGTTAAGGCTAACAGCAAAAGTAAGCTAGTCTAAAACTGCATCAGGGTTAAAATTAATAGATGTTTATCTCTTACTGTGGAGAGGAAAGGGGAGCATGTATGATAAAATTAGTCTCTATGGCACATCCAAAACCAGCTGCCAGACAGTGACTGAAGGATAGCAAACTGAAGTCTGGGGTAGGAAGAAGCAGCTGGGACTAAAATGTTTGTTGCCAGAGGAAAGACTTTTGCATATATACCCTGACACCTCTTTTTAGCATAGGTTCATTCTCTGTAGGTGCCTCTCTGAGCCTGATCATTCACATATGTCTTAACTTTCTGATTAAGTTAGGCAAGATGAATCATGATCTTAGCATGGTTTTAAGCTTAATGTAAGCTTATTTCAAACAATACTGCCGCAATAGTCCTCTAATCTTCCTTATGTTAACATCAGAACCATGTTGCTTTTAAGTGGAATCAACTGTCTGAAACTGGATGAGGACAAATAGGGGTTTTTTAAACTTTGCTTTTTAACTGTCTTGGTGACCTGAGGTAATTCACTATACTGCTTTGCTATCACTAGTACTGACACATGGGTCAGTAAACGCTATTAAACTCTTTATGCAGGAGTGGGGGAAGATGCAGGTGTGCTGTGGTGTAGCTTGCCTTATGCCATGCTGTGCAACTTTATTAAGCTTTTGGCAATAGCTAAATTTTAGAGAAATCTGGCTTGGAAAAAAAAAAACCACCAAATTTTGAAAGCTTTAAGTTGTCAAAGGATCACCTTTCACAGAGGAAAGAATACTGTTAAGCATATCAAGCTGAATGGGAAGTGGTACAGTCAGTGAACTCTTACAGTAATAAATCTGTCTCTTAGTTTGGCTAGAAAGAGGCTAATGGCAAGCATACAGAGAACAAGGGAAAATCTTCACTTCTTTAACTTAGATAATTGGAAATCTGAATGTCTACCACAAGGTCAAGAGAGCTGGTGTTACAGAAAAGATGTTTCTCTGGGCTCTTCCTGAGGGAAGTTCTGATAGTAAGCTTACTTTGCCTGTTCTGAAGCAGGTTTTTTAAGGCACTTTAACATGCCAAAATATTTGAGGTGTTGGAACAGATTTTTCTAAATTAATATCTTTTCCTTCCAAATAAGACTGAACCCTTTTCTAGACAATAGTAGCATAAATCTTTCACCTGGTGTTTTCAAGATTTAAATTCCATAAAACTACTGGTCATGTCACCTGCTTATCTAGAGGGAAATATTGAGTTCCACTGTGTGATCAAATAGTTAAAGAAGAAATATTCCTGTGACTTTATTGGTCAGACTTAGACTGACAGCTGTAAAAGAACAGAGATGGGAAGGTTGGTCAGGTACTTACTCCTTTTGAGCCTGCTTACTGATAACATTTTCTTACATTCGCAATTACCATTTAACTTTGATAGACTGTAGGATGCCTTGTATTCTGTAAGAACTTGCTGAATTTAACAAAGGAGAGACTTTTCATTTAAAAATAGTGTAGCATAGGCTTAGAATTTAAAAGTTCATGTGCTAAACAGCATTTGGGTCTCATCACTACCACCCTGTTGCCCTTTGGGTCTCTGTGTTGACTTCCATTTTCTGTGGTATATCAGGGAACTTCATGCAGTATCTGCTTTTGTTGTTGGATGGTTTATAAGCATTGTACATGGGTGGTACATGCAGGGATGTTAGGATTTAAAAGGCTGAATAGCATACCTCTGCAGAAAATCCTCTTAGCTTATTATGCACTTTGTTTTACTCAGGTAAGTTTAGCACAAAGTGTGATACATAAGAATAGAAGACCCAGTCTATTGAAGAACTAGATTATTTATGCATTGAACATTTGAAAAGTATTGCAACATTCCTTTTTTTTTTTTTTTAATTCCCTAGTTAAAAATACTAAGGATTTGTACCAAACTTTTACCTATTTGGTAGGTAAAAATCTCTTTATAGTATTTTCAGTATTTAATGCCATTTTTTGTTTGGGATTGTGATGTATCACTTCTTAGAAAAAATTTAATGTGCAGTTGGGTGTAAAGCTGAGGTAGAATTTTTGGGGGTCCTATTGTCCTGACCCTGTTGTATGTATTCCATTGACTTTTTTTTCTAACATGGACATCCTTATGGAAATTCATGTCAAATAATACAGCAAGAGCTGAACTCAAATATTTAAAACATATTTACAGAATTATTTTCAGAGAAACAGGCATAACACATGTTGGTGTCTGTCAGATACTAGAAAGCATCAGCGTTTCTGGATGAAGTTATCTTTTTCTGTAGTCATGTCAAAACAATGCAAATATCAAATCAGTTCAATGAACTTGTGTCTTAATCAGTAAGCTGTCTAAAAAATATTACATACTTATAAAAACATTTATAAACATACTTACCTTGTTTCCTTTTCCAGGAAGTGCTTTTTAAGTGAGCTTTCACTCGCTTGCATTTGAATCCACATATTCAATCCCTTTGTGGGGTTCAGTACTTCTGGTTGGTAGTCTCTATGTGCAGATGTTGATACAGACTTTACTGAGTGTACAGTCTTAAAATATATGGGAACAAACACCCCCTTCCTTTTTATTTCAAAAATACATCCTGTCATTGAACGACTCCATCATAGTCAGCTCTTTTTCAGTTGAGAACCAGGGAAAAGGGCACCTCATCTTAAAATCCCTGCTGTGTTTGCATTTGCTTAGAACTAAGTTAACTGCCAAGTGCAACTCATCTGTTGGTAGATATAAGAAGACTATCTAGCAAGAAGACTGAACTTCTATTTGGAATGAGGTCTATCCGTGTTCTCTGGTATTTAATAATATTTTACTACATTGTAATTATAATAATGGTTCTATACCATTATTATAAACAACTGCTGGAAAACAGTTGGAAAAGGATCTGGAGAGTTGCAAAATAAAATGGGAAGTTTGCCCTTTGAGCAGTGACTCCAGTGGGATATAAACTTCCACTTCCTCCTCTGTAAAAGTCAAGGCAAATAAGCTTTGGATAGCTGTGGACAGTCATTATGGTTCTGTATGTCAGGAATTAAAACTGTTGATGTGTTAGGGGTTTTCTTGAATTCTCTTATAGACAAATCTTACATAAGTGTGTTTACATTATTACAAATGAGGAATTTTCAAGGAATCCGCACTTATCTTTTACATAAAACTAAAACTGCAATGGTAACTTCATAATACGATTACAGATTCTGGACTTTACATATACTTATTGCAAAGGTTAATGTGCAATTCAGTCCTGACACTGGAGCACACATCTGCTTGTATGAGTTATTCACGAGCTTATACAGCTGTTATCCTTAACTCCAAGCATGTTATTGTTTGTGCTATTTCTCAGCAAGTTGCAGGGAAAATCTTCATTTACCAAACCAGTCTCTTTTGTCAGTTTAGCTTACTGGTACCAGTATTACAAGTTTTAACTTAAAGCCATAAGAACATGTAGATCACTTTCTAAACGTTAAATTCACCACTGAAATGGAATAATTGTGTAAAAAGAATAACAGATTGTTGCTGCAGATTTTCTAGTCAAAGATTTGGTGTTAGCAGACTTCTAGCAGTTCTTGTTAGTGAAGAAATTCCCTGGTTAAAGTTATGATTAATTTTAGAACAGCTTAATCTCACACAACTATGCATTTTAATTGCCCATGAAATAACAGAACTGACTCTTTTCATCAGCTATACAATATGTGCATCTACAGAAGTAACTAGCTGAAATTATAGGAAGTAGTGAAGGTTTTAGAGCCCTTTTAGTATTGCGCATTCCTTCATTAGAGCGCATACAGCAGAGCAGCCTCAGTTTTACAAGGAGCCTTTTGGTTGTTGGATGGGATTCAGACTGAGAGAAGAGAAGAATCCCTGGCCCTTCTTGGGAAGGTGAGGAGAGAGAGGAGATGCAGTACTTACTAACTTTATAGTGCATTAGTTGGAGCTGATAGTTTTGGACGACCTGTTTCTTTCTCTGGTACAGGCTGTTATCCCTGTGTTGACTGACATTAACAGTACAGTTCAGTTGTCCAATTGCAAGTTGCTAGTGGCATTTAAGAAGCATTAGTGTGCTCAGAACATCCGCATGGCAGATGCAGAGTGAGAGCTGTGCTCTGAGCTGGTGGCTGGATACCGCGTGGAATATTCAAGGGCATTTTGGTTTGTGCCCTACATGGTATTCTCACTAGATGCCTATATGTAGGCACCAAATAAATCTATCAGAAAGGATTGTGATATGATCATGCACCTTCTAATGCAAATGAAGCATTTTTGTAGTTTCTTCTTTCACTGACTTTGAGAAACCAGCATGTAGAAATAGGCAGCATCTTTCAATATAACAAGAGTTATTTTGTCTTGCAGTGAGAGGTTTGTATTCTATATGTGGTTTTAGAGTTGAATAAATATACTGTCTTACAGATTAAATATTACATATTTTTACAATAAGCATACTGTATTCAAAGTCATGCTTAAATGTAACATTTTCATCTTGGAAAAATCAGTTTTCTTCACCTGTATGTCTGTCTTCGGTTTTGAATCTGTTGCTTAACTTCTTCATAATCATGGTTTGGAACATGTTTACAACAAACAAAAAGATGAAAAATAAATAAATAAAAAGCCTTTATTGTATAAGTCTATTTAAATAACACCCAAGGAAGTTACATGTACTAGGATAGGTCTTGCTAAAAATCCTGAACTGAGATCTCCACATGCATTTAAGAACAGCTTTTAGCCTGGACTGATGGAAATGACTTATTGTGCTCTCTGAGGTATCTGAAGTAAATTAGTAGTTTCTGAAAAAATAGAAAGCTTCTGATGAACAAATAGTTCTGTTGATAGTCTTTCTTCTTCTCTTGGGACCTTTTCCTATGTAGTCTTCCCTCTGCCCCTACCTTTCCTTTTAAAAGAAACTTTTTTTTTTTTTTAACCTGAGGCTTTAAATTTTCCTAGCTGTGGATTTTAAAATGCTTTATCTGTGTGTAGTAGGTTTTCTTGAAATGCTGATTTACCTCATGTTACCCGAAACATTCAGGGGATGTTGTTAGTCTATGATTGACACCTACCCTTCTCCCAGATGAGGAGCAGCTCATGTAGGAGCAGCTATCCAGGCAGACCTTGTAAATGGGGAAAAGGGGAAATAAAATAAAATAACCTTGCTGTTTGGAATGAATATAACAGTTTGATTCTGTTAAGTAAGAGATGGTTCGATTGCCAGTGCTCAAAAGCATGCTGTGTGGTACCAGTCCAAGGAATAGGTCTTCAGCCCAGTTTTGCATAAGGGTAACTGCTAGGGCTCTACTAAAGTGCTGATGTGTAGAGCTGGGTTTCTAGAATGAAACGAGGTGTTAATCCAATTACATACATTATTTGTAGTGCTGGTGGTAATGTTACTCAGAGAATAAAATGTTGGTGTCCTTATACTTCCCAAAAGTTTGGGACTCTACGGTTGAAAGGGATTTTTGATGCCCTGTGGCACTCTTGTTCTAAGCTGATGCCTTGTTAGCTGAACCACTGAACTAAAGACGAGGTATCAAAAGTTCTAATTTACAGGATTCTTAGAAAATTACAAACATTGACTCTTAGGTGTCACAGATTCAAGGTAACTTCTTCCTCTATGAAGAAAAAACCTTGTAACTCAGTTAAGGCAATTCTGCAGCTGTGAGCAGGAATGCTGGCTCAAATGTAGAGGGGAAAGAAAGGTTAATTCAGGCTTTTTTTAGCATGTGTAACATTCCAGTGAAGGTTCCTGGGCTGGAACCCTGCAAATTAAAATCTGCTGTCCGTAAGCACCTATTTCTTTCACTGACTTAAGGAAGGACTTTGATTGTGGTAGGAAAGCTGGGTTTCTTTACAGGCACTTTGACAAAGGTGATAGAGTAACATGAGGGTTGGAGGTTTTGGGGGACTTGGGAGAAATTTGGGGTGGGGGTGGGGGGTTTTTCCCCAATTCTGGTTGGAAATTAGAGATGGAATTCGGGATCTTGAACATATTTAACACTAGGACAAGCCACCACATAGCATTAACCATTGTTTTTACATTTGAATAGTGACCTTGGGATGAAAGGCTTCATATTTAATGGCTAATTTTGAGTTGCCACATAACTCCATTGTTACTTTGCTTATCTTTGATTCTCTGCCTTGTTGGACTTTCTTTTGGAAACTAAGTACAAGGTTAATTCTTCTTTGCTGAAGCTAAATGCATTTAAATAAATAATTTCTTTTGTTACTGGTCATCTACTTTTTTTATTTAGTAGTACGGTGTATCACAAATTCTTGAGAAACAGATTTCTAAGCTCTCATGCCATAATTGTGTATAGTTTACCAAAAAAAAATCCCTCTGCAGGAATCATTTACTACCTTTATAAAATGAAGCATTTTTTAGGATTTAAAAAAAAAACCCAACAATTTCACTGTAATTAAATTAAACAGGTTGGTGGCTTGTAACAAAGTTGTCATGCTTATTTCAAAAGTTGGAAGCTGTAAAACTAGAAATATTTCAAAAGCAAATTCTTTCATGACCTGTCTGTTAAGCTAGAAGTTGAAGTTTTTTCTTCTGAAACTGATAATATAAGCTGAGTTATTTCAGATGTCTCCAAAAAGCTGTCTAGTGTATTAATCTTGCAACTTGATATGTTGAAGACTGAAGTTTTTCATTAAATTTTTAACAGCCTAGAAATCTTTCTAAATGACAGTTTTTGGAAATGCTCATGAATTTTTCCAATGTGTTCTTGTTCTTAAATAGCTTATTCAACCTATCATCAGAAATCTTTTTGAAGGTGTGTTGTAACATAATACCAAGAGATTCAAGTCATCTGAGGATGACTATTAGACGCGATTGCATTGTACTTGACTGTCAAATGTGTATTTATCTATTTAGGTTCAGACAAAGAAGGAAGAAACTTTGCCACCATCACTTAGTCAAAACATTCCGACTTTCTATTTTCCTCGAGGATGTCCTAAGGAAAAAGTGAATATAGATGCTGTGATTGCCAAAATTGAGAGGACTTTCTCTGAGTTTCCAAATGAGAGGGCAACGTTAGAAGACATGGGGAAGGTTGCAAAGGTGAGAACTTGCTGGCTCTCTGCTTTTAGTACTGTACACCTGTGGAAAGAAAACATAAGTTGTGTGCTTTGTTTTCTTGCATTATGTGTTTTCATCTCCTACAAGGTAGTACCAGTAAGACATCATATTCAACATTGTTGACAGCAGAGTTAGTTAATGCAAAGATTTCCACACCTATCTCTCAAATGGCCCTACATTTTGCTTACAAAAAAAACCAAACATTAAAACAAAACTTGAACTGTTTTTGTTTTTTAGTTGCATAAACAACCGAATACTGAAGGGCACATTGGACATTGTTCTGTATTCTGTATTGACCAACAGACTTAAGGCAAAAGCATTGTTAAATATGCATTTTGTTTTCAGGTGTCCATGCTGTTTTTTCTCATTCAGGATTGTCATGAACCTCCATTGTAAAGACCTTGAAAGACAGAATGGTTTGGTAACTTGAGATTATAGCCCTCTAGTTATTAATGAAGAGCTAATTTAGAGTTACAGTAGAGTGACAAAATACTAAGCTTAGAAAGCAGCAAATATTTTTAAACTTCTGTGGAACAGACAATAAGCTAATTAAATTTCCATTTTGTTATATTGAATCAATGCTTGAAATAATCACTGCAAGTCATGGTCTTGGTAATGAGTCTCAGGTTCTCATCCCTGTTCCTGTCACTTTGCACTTAAAGTCCATGGTCTAGAAAATAGAAACAACGACACTTCACAAGAGCAGGACTGGGGGTTCAGAAACTCCTTGTTTGCTTCACCACAAGTGTTTAACTGCTAAGCTAAACGGTAGGATTCCTGCCTCCCACACAGAAGTGGGGAGAGGTGGAAGAGTCCCTTCCCTCTCAGCAAGAAAGGTGGAAGGGTCCAGTCACCTACAATTCAGTGATGAAAGGCACCCTCCTGAAGCATAGGGAAAAGCCTTTCTGTCTGAGGACAGTATTTGTCAAACTCGCTTCTTATTTTTTTAAAGTACTGGTTAAACTATTGCATGAGAAATAACTGTCCTTTTGCTCCAGTGACCTTATACATCTTGCAGTATTCACAGTCTTATTTGAGAGCCGCATGAGATTCTCAGAGATGCCAGCATGACTGACTACTCCAAGTCATAGTCAGTTTTAGGCAAGACGTAGGTACTTGGCTGTTACGACTGAGGAAGCTTGGTTGGAGCAGGCACAGAAGGAGCACTGTGGGAGCATTGAAGTTGTGAAGGTGTAACTGTTGGGTATCCTGAAGCAAGATTCTGCTGCTCAGGGCAGGCTGGCCTACTACTTAAAATTGGATAAATTATATGCCGTGCATATGCAAGGATGCAAATGAGTTGAGCCATCCTCTGAGCCAGACAAATGTAAACTTGCTCTAGTTCAGAAGTTGTGTAACTGTTTGTGCTGTCTTGAGCTCAGCTCAAAGATATCTAGCCCTTTAGCAGAGCTTATTAGCATGGACTGCGTTCAGCTGCTTGGAGCATGGACAGAGCAGACATGTGACTGCATTCAGCTATTAGGAATGCTGCAAGTTGCCCTATGTTTTGCTTTCTACTTTTGGATTTCAGCCTAAAGCAGTTGCTCAAAATTAATTACTTTGGAAGGTGCAGTTGGTTTCAGAAACAGGTTTTAAAAAATCTGTGCCATAATGTTTTCTTCTTAACACTTGTAAAATTTAATTTTTGAAAGATTTATAAATAAGAGAGTAACCCTCAGATAAGCAATGAATAAACTGACTTGATGTATACTTTAATTCTAGGCTTGTGAATGCCCACTTTACTGGAAAGGTCCTTTGTTTTATTGTGCTGGAGGTGAACGAACAGGATATGTGTCAGTTCATAAATTTGTTGCAATGTGGCGGAAGTAAGTAGATTACTTTTTTTAGAAGTACTGCATTTTAATTGAAATGTGATATTTTAAGCTCTGAATGAGATCCAATCTGTAAAGGGGAATAAAACACTCTCCCATAATCAACCATTGACAGCAAACTTGTACCTGGTAGAATGTAACTAAATCATCGCTTTAGCATAAACAAACAAACAAATCCTTATTTACAGGGTTTATAGATATTAAAATGTTTAGTAAATGACTGGCTGTTTATGGGAAAAGTGAAAACCATGGCCCTAACTTGTAGATGCCAGTTCTGGACAAAATGCTTTTTATTCTTTCTAGTTCTCCTTCTAGTTCTAACTTAAAAATGTCCTTTCATGTAATCAATTACATGGTGTACCCACCTTCTATAATATAAATGTATGAGACCAGTACTGCTTTGATAAGTGTACTTGTAGTGTACTTTGACGTTTGTAATTAGCTTTTGAATTAAATGTTGTGGTTAGTTTCATAGGCCTTGCTTTAGGATACCTGTATGAGGTAGCATGAGCAATTTTCTGTGTAGAGTATTAAATGGAAATATTTACATTTCAGAATACTTCAGACCTGCTATGATGATGCTGCAAAGTTTGTTCATCTTCTAATGAACCCTGGATGCAACTACTTGGTGCAAGAAGACTTCATTCCTTTTTTACAAGTAAATTGCTACTGAAACTAGTTCTGGAAACACAACAAAATGATGAGCTGGCAAAGCCCTGAATTGTTTGAGCTAAACATACTTTTTCATGGTCTTAATTAAAATTCATTGATAATATTCAGTGTAACTCACTTTGTATGGTCCACTGAGGTGCTAGTGAGGGACTTCTTTTACAGTTAATCATTTTGTATAAGGCGAGGTCTTTTGTAAGAGCTACAGTAAGATGCATGGATTTAAAATTGCATGCAGGAATAGCACATGTATCGGAGAATCCTTACAGTTTAGAAAGGCAGTTGAACTTAAGTCAAGGAGGGCCTTTGGAGGGTAAAGGCAAAATGGCATATGAATTCAAGATTTAATACAGCTTTTCTCAAAGAGCAGCAAACAACACCTTTACTAATGAATGAATAAAACCTAAATTGGCTTTTACTGAATCATAGCCACAGAATTACAAGCTACAACGGTCAGCAGTGTTCAAAATCTTGGGCCCATCTAAAACATAGGAAAGCTTTTGTTTATCTGGCTTCTTTAAAAGATAATCTTATTTTTTAAAAGTCAGCAGTGTTATTTACACAAAGTGTGTTGTAAATGAAGTTACTAATGATTGTGGTAGTTAATTTGAACTGGTTTGGTTAAGGAAGCAGATGTGCTATTCTATGCTAATTATTTTATATAGTCACTAATGATTACTGTTTGGGATGTTGTTATTCCTGTTTTTTTGTAGGATGTGGTGAATAGTCATCCTGGCCTATCATTTTTAAAAGAAGCATCTGAATTTCATTCTCGGTACATTACCACAGTAAGTGATTTGTATTTGGAAAAGCTATTTTTTAACTAGGAAGTTAAGTAGGAAAATCAAAATTATTAAGATTAGTCAATCTGCATAAGCACCTTTGTCCCTTGAGAAAAGTTGAGTATGCTGTCAGTCTTCATTTCTACATAACTAGAAATCTCATTAAGAAAGACTCAATTTCTTAAGCATCATAGTTTTTCTTAACATTTATAAGAAATTGCTGAACTTAATACTAGTAAGAGAAACACTGAATTGTAATAGTGTAGGATAAGTTAATGACCTTTAAATGAACAGCAGACTTATCTTAAACACTCCATTGTGGCTATAGACTGTACTCATTAGAATCCTGACCTTACTCTGGGATTAATTAAATGGAATTCTGAATGAAAGGTCTATATTAACATGATTATGTTCAGTATTAAGTAAAATAATGATAATATTGAAGCTGCTTGCTACTTTCCTCTCTGGGGATTTTTCTTTCTAAGCAGGTTTTATACATGAAAAGTTCCATTTCTGTCTTCCTAGGGTTATGTGACTGAAGTATTCTTTCTGTACCCAAGGGAAAAATCAGTGACATTAAATTTTCTCAACTGTAGACTAGGCAGCCGATTCCACTGAAGTCTCAAAAGATTAAAACTCTTCAAAATGACATTCAGTTCACTTTCTTTGTGCATGTGAAAAATAGCTTAATGAATATTCTCCAACAAAAAACATGCAGAGTTGATCATCTTTTATCCAGCTTATCGTTTGACCCAGACCACAACTATGGAAGCTTTTTTGAAAGTGTTTAGTTTTGGTTCCTCGTATCCTTCTTATAGAGACTTGCCAGCCTATCAAGTATGTCCTGCTGCATTAGGTTTTGCTTCTTGTTATATTACATGAGCTCCCAGAACTTTCTTGTCAGATGTGACTGAAGAAAATGTTCTGCCTCTGAGTAGTTTTCTTTTAATGGATTCTGGGTTGTATCAAAGCCTGCTCTGCTTAAAATTGTGAAAGCTTGCTGCCTGTCCTGAAGGACCATAGGAGGGAAAAGGTTCTGCCGTTTCCAGTTACTTTTCTTTGGAGGAACAGCTTATTTGAGTAGGCCTGAGTCTAGCAATATTGAATAAATTAGTGCTGGCAGTACTTTACTAACAAAAAGTCATGATTTAACCCTCAGCCCCACGCAGCTGCTCGCTCATTCCCCCCAGCTGGGATGGGGGAGAGAATCCGAAGGGTAAAAGTGAGAAAATTCGTGGATTAAGATAAAGACAGTTTAACAGGGAAAGTAAAAGCTGCGCACACAAGCAAAGTAAAACAAGGAATTCATTCCCACTTCCCATGGGCAGGCAGGTGTTCAGCCATCTCCAGGACAGCAGGGCTCCAGCACATGTAACGCTTACTTGGGAAGACAAACGCCATCACTCTGAATGTCCCACCCCTCCTTCTTCCCCCAGCTTTATATGCTGATGGTCTGGGATCTCCCTTTGGCCAGTTGGGGTCAGCTGTCCCGGCTGTGTCCCCTCCCAACTCCTTGTGCCCCTCCAGCCTTCTTCATGGCTGGGCATGAGAAGCTGAAAAATCCTTGACTTAGACTAAACACTTGGCAACAACTGAAAACATCAGTGTGTAATCAACATTATTCTCATACTAAATCCAAAACACAACACTATACCAGCTACTAAGAAGAAAATTAACTCTATCCCAGCTGAAATCAGGACACAAAATTTAGTGTAGTCTTCAACAGACATCATTGTTCAATCAAAAATCCCCAAAATAAATAAACTAGTATTGCTGTGAATATAGCAACAATATTTGGAATACTATTCTGCAGATCAAGAAGTGGCAGGAGGACACTCTGCCCTTTCTTGTTGTATTTTAGGATGGAGTAACTGTTGCCCAATGCAGTCTTCTAAAATTCTGTCCTGCAAGTTATTACTGATAATTGTAGATGATTTTCTCCAAGATGAAATAAGGCATTTTGTACCTGTATTCAGTTAGCTTTACCTTGCTACATGAAGCTTTAACTAAAGGATTTTGTAAGCACTGCAGTTAAGATTTAACATCTGATCATGCTATTAAATTAAATGATCCATTCTTCTCCTGTCTTTGTATATACATATGTATGTAATGTATGTATGCATATACATATATACATCTCTTTAGTGAAGCAAGTGTCTTGTGAGTGGTGTTCAACCATGGAAGCAATCAGTTCTGTCTGCTGGGCTGTAGTATAGATAGGTTGGTTGGTTGGTCAGACTAATGGTAAGGTTCAGTACATATTTCCAAGATAAAGCTGAAATATATTAAACTTTTGCCCTGACAAATGAGGTACTACATTTCATCTGCAAGTATGTCATATATATATAATCTGAACTGTGAATTCTTGAAATTGTAGTCTTTGTATTGCCCCATTTCCTCTCCCTTCTGACAAAACACTGTGCAGCATAGTAAAGAAGGCAAGTCTCTGACAATTGGCTTATACTCTGCTTCAGTTCACTTTAGAAAACCATTTTTAAGTCTGTTCCCAGTTGTCTTTAGCAAACATTCAATTTTGTTTTTATTTTTAGACCAGTTAAATGTATAACAGATGAGATAATGACATGCAGATGGATTAAGTTGCAAAGCTAAGGCAAAACCTTTTTAGAAAAAATTGCTTTGTAGTATAAGCCAAAAATAGGCCTTTCCTAAACTCACAATTAGAATTAAGCTAATTAAGTTTCAGAAGTAGGCTAGTCTATTCTCCTTTCTGGATTTATTGAACCAGCTGTTCTTATTCAAAGTAAGAGCTGTAGAGCTTGCTGCATGCTACAGTTTAAGCTTTATTTTAAAACTTCATGAATAAATTACTCTTCTGTTTGTAATTTAGAAATGATTGGTTTATTTTGTTTAAACTATTGATTTACTAGAATTAGTGTGAAGTGATAAAAATGTAAACAATGAAGTCTTTAGTTGGGAAGAGGTTTTGTTTGGGGGAAAAGGGTTCCTAAAGAGATGGGGATTTTTAGCTAGTAACTACTGTGTTGCAGATGAAATGCTACACTTGCCATATTTAGCCTTGCTATTTAGCAGGTATAATCAATCTCCAGTTGAGCAGTTATAGTTCATAATATGTTTAGATTTTTTTGTCTGCTTTTGTTAGTGGTAAATGACTTGACTTGAAATGTATATCTGGTTGATTTAAGTCAAACTAATTCAGGTGAATACTGAATTCAGTTAAGAAACAGAAAAAGCATACTTTAAAGTTCTATGTTTTTAACTAAAACTAAGCAAATTATGCTGAATGCATGAGTTTACCAAAATAATGTACACGTACAACTGATTTAAACAAAAGTGTTGAATACTCAACTTTGTTTCTGGTTCCAATAGCAGTCATGGCACAAGAGCTATTCATCTTTCTTGCATAGATTGTTTTGTTCTTCAGTGAGAAAACATTTATGTAATTTTTTTAATACTATTAACAGGGGTTTTTTTTCCAAGTAACTTTAAACAGAATAAAATTAAATGGGGGAAAAATGTATTCTCTCTGCACCTGCAGGAAGTATTTCTGTCGAATGTTGATTTGTTGTATTTGCAGACTTCAGAAGTAGCGACATCCCCCTGTACTCTGATCCTTAAACAGTCCCAATTCTATTTTTGTAACTTCATTTATGAAGTAAAATATTCTTATAGTAAATATAGATCTTTAAATCTGAAGTAATAAGATATATTAATAGGTTTATTAGGTGATATCCTGTAGATCTGGAAGACTGGGAGGTAGTGAAATTGCCAATAGACATATTCTGGATAGCATACAAGTATTCTGCAACTTTACTGTGTGAGATAGAGGTACTGCAGCACTGAAATAAGACTTATCAAGATGAGTTTAGATATAGATTTAGAATTGGTTTGGTAGTATGACATTTAAGAGAAGCATCAACCTGCTAAGTAAGGAGAATAGAAATAGGGGAAAGACGGAGTTCTGTAATGCATCTGAGCTAAGACTTATCTTTGCCAAATGTTTGGGAGGGTATTTAGTTAGCATGCCTAAGATCACCTTTCCATTTTCTGTTTCTTGCAGGTTATACAGAGAATATTTTATACAGTAAATAGGTCCTGGTCTGGGAAAATAACTTGTAACGAGCTCAGGAAAAGCAACTTTTTGCAGGTACATAATATCTGAAATTTTTCAAGGCAGATGTTTCTGCAAGTTTAAAAACTGCATTAACTAAAGGCTTAAGGGAGTAACATAAGTAGCATTTCTTCCCTTTCCAAAAACTAGTGAAGGCTCAGTTGCATTAATTCTCATATGCTAGAATATGTTTAAATATCATCCTTTGTCTAGAGCTGTATATATGCATATGTGTTTTACAGAAGTCTAGCTGATCTCATTCTTCTGTGGACACACTAGTTTTCTACCTTGTGTGTTCAGTCTTTGCTGTCAGGCAGCATGGTGTGCACTGTCTCTGAAGATAAAAATTGTTCCACTGAAATAGCATTAGATGTTAACTTGGTTATGAGAATTCAGATAATTCAAAAAATGTCTTACAAATTCTTTAATGTGTTCTATTTATCCTTCTGATAATAGAATGTGGCATTATTGGAAGAGGAAGCTGATATTAACCAGCTGACAGAGTACTTCTCATATGAACATTTTTATGTTATCTATTGCAAATTTTGGGAGCTGGATACAGACCATGACCTCTATATTGATCGGAAGGATTTAGCTCGACATAATGATCATGGTATGACAAACAAAGCACCTTTGCTTACATGTATTAAATGACCTGTAAACTTTCAACTGAGGAAGTGGTTAACTGCCAAGACCAGTGTTCATGAGTCTGTTAGTATAGCTGATCCTATGGACTCAGTGAAATAAAGCAGGATGAGTCATCTCTGATGCTGGTTTGTTTCTAGCAATACCAAATTTGAGGAAAATTCTGAATTTGAATTCTGATCTTGGCAAAGAAGTAGAGGAAAAAATCATTTAAGTCTTGGTATATTAGAAATGGCTGCATTTGGCAGGTTTGGTTATTATCTTGGAAACAATCTATTTTACTGATATTATTCGGGTAGCATGGCTCTTCTGGCAAAGTATGGAAAGAGTAGAACAAGGCAAACATACGTTCAGGTACTTCGCTTATTTTAAAGTTTTGCTAACTCAGCTGCAGTATATTTTGTTTTAATACTACTTAGCAACCTTACATTTTCTGCATTCACAATATACAATGACTGTGATTCTGTAGTCTTGCACACTTGTACCTATTTTAAATATTCTTGTAGCTTGTATGGAACTGTTGGGGTTTTCTGGATGCTTTGTGTCCATTGTCATCTTAAAAGTATTCACTTCAGGACTGGAAAGCTTACGTAAGCACAAAGAGATTATGGAATATTATCCCACATTAAAAAGAATAAACACAATTCCGATTGCTTCTGAAAACTTGGCTCTGAAGTCTCACTACAGGTTAGGACACTGTGGAAGGAAAGCTTTCATTTGAGTTGTTGCTCTACTGAGTTAGTACACTATAGAAAGGAAGTAGAACTGATATGATGCCACTTGCAATTTAGTTTTGCATCCTTTAAACAATGGAATATTGGTTAAAGCTTAACGGCTGCTGCTTAGTGAGAATTAGACTAAATAAGAGCATAAAACGGATATGATAACCCACCTTTAGTCTTAAATGTCTATTTTTTGCATGACAGAGTTAGATAATCTGGTTTCATCAAACCCTTCCTTTCATACTGTCACTGGTCTAAAATTAGGCTAGATCAAACACTTATATGTAGTAAGAAAATATTAAACTATGTAGCTGTTGTTGAGAAGGTTGAACAACTTCAGTGTTTCAAAAGTAGATAAAAAGCAGCAGCAGCACGTATGTCTGAAACAAATTGGCTGTGCTACAATTCTGGGGACAAATATTAAGTAGGGACTAGTGTCCTTACTAGAATAATACAGTGATAGCATCACCATAAGTACATAAAACAGATGAACTATTTGAATGGTTAACCGCCTGCTTTAATTATCAGTATTTCTACAATGCTGAAAAAATATTTCAGAGCTAGAATAATGAGAAGCAGTTCTCCTTCTGTGAGAATAGTATCAAGTGCTACTTTGAGTACCATCCACAATTCTTCAGGATAAATTGAATATCCTTTACGGAGGCAGTGCTGCATTAAGACATGTCTCTAAAATCCCTGAAATGGTTTCAAAATAGAAGCATGGATCAGAACCATGTCAAAAATAGACCCATGTCAGAATCAGTTAGGTATGCTCATTATGTATGAATGTGCCAATTCTATTTTGGCTCTTTGCCAAGGTCATATAAAATGTAATGGCACTTGAAAACATGATTTATTTGTTAAAGAACTGGTAAATGCTGTCTTATTAATCAGCCAATTTTTTTACTTTTATTACACTACTATTCCTGTATTAAGTCCGAATTCAAAGCTGGTTGGTTCTAGCTTTGCTTTGGAGACTTTGTGTTAAGTGATCTTCTCCAAGAGGACTCAAAGGGATTAATGAGCACTACACTTGATCTTTCTCACAGATGTGTATATATGAGGGTTCCAGTAAACTCTTCAACTAGACAATACAAAGCAAAAATAACTTGTATCTAATTGACAGTATTTTAAACCTTTTTTCACAGCAATTTCAAATAGGATGATAGAACGGATCTTCTCAGGAGCAGTAACAAGGTACTTATTTTGTATGCTGATCTAAATCCAATTTAATATTTGCTTGTTAAATTGTGTGACACTCCTAGAAAAAATGCCTTCCTTTTGAAATGGAGCAGCAAATTTCAAGTTTTAGTATTGTAGTTTAAACTCTAGTAGAACTAGAGTGCTCTTGGAACCTTTGGCTCAGTCCCAAGTTCTTTGCTCTCCTTTCTTTACCCATATGAACACTTGCTATTGGATATTGTATGGTTTAGCAGGGATGGGAAAGAGGAAGGGAAGAAATGTTTGTTGTTTTTCCATCCCTAAACCTGTAAAATTTCAAAGGGAATTGGGCTTTTCAACTACTTGCAAAATCAATGTTTATTATATCAACAAATTTACAAAAATGCCTCCAGTTGAGTTAATTCATATTTTTGACAGTCATTCTTCATTTTTCCCACCAGGATTGACTTCCTCTTGTGTATTTATGGCATTTTACTCATTTTTGAAACATTTTGCTAGCACTATATCTGAAGCTAGAAAGTGACTCATAAACAGAAATAACAAAAGCTGAAATGAGTGAAATGACACTTGGCAGGCATATGTCTAGACCGTACTCCTTTATGTGAGGTTTTTTGGGCAAGACAAAACATATGCTGTATTTTTCTAGACAAATTGAGGAAAAAACAGCAAAAAAATGGATTTTAGGAATGAAATGTAATATGTCTAGGAACTGCCTACCTGACTTCTTGCTAGACAGGTTGACCATCTGTCTTCAGAATGTATTTGCATGCTATATTCCATGGTATGAGAGTAGAAACAGGCAATTACATTCTTGCCATGAACACTTATTTCCTGAATGTTTTTCGTTCCTTTTTATCTTCGTATTTCCATTCCAATGCTTTGAGCTAGTGAAGTTCTGTACAGCTTTAAGTTCTTATCACTTCTACCTGAATAGAAATTCTAAAAAGCATGTGTATGTGTATATAATAGATTTTTTAAAATTGAGATAACTCTTCTCTTAAAAATTAAGCAGTGGTATTGCTGCCCAGGAAGGAAAGCTGTAGGTCCTTCTGGACAGAGTGCTACCTTCCTCTTCCAGCTGCTCCCTTCCTCTTTACCCACTGCAGTAGAAACAACAGAGCACACAGGCTCCTTATCCTGAATGATCAAAGTAGTCTGTGACAAGTCACCTTATGAACACTGCATCATTTAGAAGTAAATAAACAGTTAATAGCACCAAGGGAAATAATCCTTAATTTTGGTTAGTAAAAACTAGGTGTTTTAAAATATATTTTTTATCTTTTTCCTCATTGGCCTTCAAGAGGTAGAAAAGCACAAAAAGATGGGAAAATTAGCTACGCTGATTTTGTCTGGTTTTTGATATCTGAAGAGGACAAGAAGACACCAACTAGGTAAGAATGAATTCATGTTTTAACAGAAATAAAGACTGACTTTATTGGTTTTTCTGGTCCATAAATTAGGGAACACTGATGCTCAGCTAGAACTCTGATGGAAAAAGCTAAACTATAAAAACATGAGTGGAAAACTTGGCCCCATTCGTTGCATCATTCTTATTTATCAGTGTCTCCTGTTGTTGCTGCTGTACAGGTCTATTCTAATGACTTTTAAGAGGATAATTAAATGCTATTGTTCTGTATGCTCTGTGTGGCCTACTTACAGACAAGGTCATATATAAAGGAAACTGCAGTTGTTTCATGATGCTAGTGACTTTGGGAAACTATACAGCTAGCATTAGCTGTAGGATATTGATAAGAAATCTGTTGTGTGACATGTCACTGGCTTGTTCAATATGAAAAAAAGAACTTGGGTTTTGATGCACAGTTCAATTTTTCATTGGCTCCCTTGAGTTTTTATGTAAAACCACATGTTTTAGTCCTCTCCTCCTTCACCCACTCAATTAACAAGTGTGTTTTCAAATGCAATAATGGATGGCTTGGCAAATACCAGAAACTCTTATCACAATAGGTGGTGTTTAATGACTTTCTATGGTATTATGGAATGTAGTCTTTTAAGTCTAGTTTTGCATCTGTAAGTAGTGTAGCCTTTAAAACAGGCAACATAAATTCCTGAAATTCTGTAATAAGTTTGTGTAAACAGTTCTTTGCTATTAATTATTGAATTTCAGCATTGAATATTGGTTTCGCTGTATGGATCTTGATGGGGATGGTGCTTTGTCTATGTATGAATTGGAGTATTTTTATGAAGAACAGTGCCAAAAATTAGACAACATGGCCATAGAACCTTTGCCATTTGAAGACTGTTTGTGCCAGATGCTGGATCTTGTGAAGCCACAATATGAAGGTAATAAAATCTTTTTCCATCTGTAACTTATGTTTCTCTTGATTAGGAGTTAGTGTACCCTTAAGAGCACTCAGTTTGTCATACAAAGAATATGCCTTTAGGTTGTTTTTTCTCTAAAGTCTGTTAGAACTTAATAATCGAATGGTCTGCCAACTGCAGGCAGGCATTCATTTTCATACTAAAATTTAATATGGTGCTTTAAAATTCCTTGGAGGCTTTTATTTTGGGCTTGTAGCCATGTTTAGTCTTAAATGAAATCTTGTCACTATCTGGCTGAGGTGATGCTCTCAAAAAAAGCTCTTGACTGTGCTGTTCACTTCCCTCTTACCTGTTCCAGTACTCATTTAATTGAGTATTTCAGAGGAAACAGTTTCTAAACAGTGTTTGTCTCTGTAGCTCAGTAGTGACTTATTTTAGGTTAGAAGCCTAAGCTGCCCTTAAGAAATTCATGTCAAGGGACTTAAAAATAACAGAATACTAACCTGTTCTTAGTTTTTGGCTATTTTCTACATTCATTTGAAGCTTCACAGACCTGCATTCTACTCTCCTGCATTTGACGTGTATGTTCTTTAGCTGATGAAACTTCAGTTTATATTTTACACCTGGAAAAAAATTATGAAGTCAGCATGATGCTCACTTCATATTTGCCCTTCTGTGCTGCTCAAAACTAAAAAAAATTTTGCATGCCTTGGTAAACATATTACTGTGATGTTCAAGAGTGATATCTTGCATGTTCATGGCCTCTTACCTCTGTGCTGTTTCTGATATTTGTCTCATAAGTTGATAAAACTGTTGTAGCCGTGATGGATTAGTCTTCAGGGATTTGTTGACCTCAACACAAGTGAGGTCAACCTGTATCTAAACTTAATGTCTCAACACCTGACCACAGTTAGCACTAATAACCCTTATTATGGCTATACTTTTTAATGTGAATTTCAGTGTGTAAAAGGATTTGGAATACAGTCTGGTTGCTATTATTGTACAGACTCTGCATTGCAATAAATTTAGAACTTGCCTATTTGCTCTTGAAGTGTTTGATAGGAGTAGCAACCTGTATCGCATATACTAATGTTTGCTATTTTTTATGGTAAAAGAAAATTGTTGGCCATCTTATTTAATGCTTTTGTTTAGAAAATGTAATATTGTGCTAGTGTTTCACATTTAGACGTTTCTAGATGAAGCACTGAGTTTTTCCTACTTGAATGTGAAGTGTCACTTTAGTTGAGTGTGTAAGAGGGTGGTTCTGTTTACTGTATATACAGTTATGGTTAGATAACTAATAATAGTCTTGCTTATTGCCCACCTTCTTTCTAGTATTAAGAATACTTAAATTACAAGAAACTTAATTTTCTTTTAAAAAGGCGGTTGTCTTTTATTGAGACATGATTTTTTTTTGCATGCTAAGGGAATTGAAATAACTCAAAACTAGAACTTAAAGCCTCATATTCTTATTTAAACCAAGTTAAAATGGATTTGCTAGGTGAAAACACATTTCTAAAGGCAGAAAAAAAAATGTAAATGAAAAAGGAGTATTTAGTTTGTTTTGGCTGGAAGCTCAATACTAGATATCAGTGGAATGAAATCTTAGACCAACACTGTATAATGCATGGGGCGGTGGGAAGCATTTAAGATGAAGTGAAGCAAGCTCTGAGGAACACATTTCTGTTATATGGTTTCCTACAATAGCCTCCTGAACTTAGGGGCTCCCTTCCAGTCTTGTCTGCTTTTCAGAAGCGTAACGTATGTTTTCAGCAATGTTTCTGTTCTGCATTTCAAATGAAACAAGATTGATATAACTGTTCTGTATCATGAAGATGATAAAAGGAGGCTGTAAAATACAACCAAGATGAGATTTATTTAGGGCAACAAAAATGAAAGGCAATTGTGAAGGGTTGATGTTTTTTATAAAAGCTGAGTGATGTTTAAAAGGTGGATTAAGAAAAAAATTTTCTGTTGTTTTCCCAATACAAAAACTAACAGCATAAAATGGCATTTCACTTGGTAGGTTTGAAGCAAAAGAAGGTACTTTCATACAGTTATGGCTAAACTGTGATACAGTTTGCTACAGGATGTTCTGTGTACTGAAAAGCAAATTCTTTAGTTTGTGGAAGCCTGAATTATCTCATTCTTTTTTTTGTTGGTCTTGTAGATGCCTACCATTGCCTCTCGTTGAGTGTTAGGCATCTAAGCTCCCATTGCAATAAATGGAAACTGGAGAGCAAATCAACGAACCAAATATAGGTGTCTAACTTAAATTGGGAGCTTATATAACTGGGACTCAAATTATTTGCTTGGTTGTGGAGAGTTGCTGCCACTTGAGATGGCTCAATACATCAGACATCTGTGTGGGTCTGACAGATATGACACAGGTGCCATGAGGGATTTGTGTCATTCTGGAGCATCAGCTATAAGCCAGGCAGAATACAACTAAGGCACTTCAGATGGCAACAGACACAAGTGTGGCAACCATTTCCAAATGGGATTCAGATTTTGCTTTCCTCTGATGTCCTTGAGTTATACTTTGTTAGAGGCTGGGACAGTATGCTGAGGAAATGTTGTTCTAAATCTGGCTTTGATTGAACTCTTCCATAACATCTGCAGTTAGCCCCTCTTCGATTGACAACAGAAGATTGGCCATATTTCAGGTGAATCAGTGACAGGGAGTTTTAAGGATAGCCATCTGTCTTTCCATGTATATCTGGTATTTTTCAGTCTTTCTGCAGAAGCTCAATATTCAGCTTTGAAATAAGGTAACATTTCTGAGCAACCTTACAAATACCTCTAACACTTAATGGATCCATTTATTTGAGTCTTTAAAGTATCACTTTATAAAGAACCAACCAAACAAAACACCTCTGAGCATTTAGCTTTCCTCTCAAGCAGTAAATATTGATCAGGCTGGACAAGTGTAGCAAACTAGTCTCTATGAAAAATTCATCTGTAGGAAGCATAGTCACATACAGTCATCTCTGTCATACGTTTTTTCTTTTCAAGTCAGGGAAGAGAAATGGCCACTGCCAGAGGATATTCCTACCTGCTACTTAAGCACTTCTTGGGAAGGAATGGCTAGCTCACTGGAGACTTCTGTCTCTTGAGGAAGCCTGGACAATTATCTTAAATAGTTTTTAATAGCTAAGTGACAGACTGCATCTGACTCCAACGCATTGAAGGATGGTAGGATGACAGTTAAAGCAAGTAACAAATCTGAAACATTTAAAAGTTTTGTCCACTTTGAAGGACACATTTCTAGGTATTTAATCTATGTGCTTTCTCCCGTGGTGTTGAGCATGAGTGACAAACGTTCTTGAGCATAATGTTGACTTAACTTTTGTATAACATTCCTCCTCTTTGGAGAAAGGATAACTTCAGCTTTCTTGTAATCTTCTTTACAGGAAAAATTACTCTGCATGATTTAAAGCGATGTAAGTTGACAAATGTGTTTTTTGATACTTTTTTCAACATTGAAAAATACCTTGACCATGAACAGAAGGATCAGTTTTCTATGTTGCGGGTGAGTATGAAGCGTTCAAAGTCTTTTTAGCTATGGGCTTAATTAATATGTTTTTGTATAACTTGTAATGTGATTGTTTAGGATGGTGAAGGTGAAAGCCAAGAGGTCTCTGACTGGGAGAAGTATGCTGCTGAAGAGTATGATATCTTGGTAGCAGAAGAGGCAGCAAGTGACCAGTGGAATGACGGGTAAGAATGTAGCAGGAGGGTTGGTACGAATCCTCTCTGCTAATGTAGACCCTCACCATTGCTATCATCCTTGATGTGATTTTTGTAGAATGTTGCTGTTTGTCATGTTTAGCCATGTGCTCAGTGAGGGAGGAAGAACCTTTCTTGTATCTGAAATTAAACCTTCCTTGACAGTTTGTGATTACATTCATTTCATCAAAGAAAAGCTCCCACTTCAAATTTGGGGAGGGAATAAGATTTGAAAAAGCTTCAGCTCTAAACAAAATACAACATTAATTTTTGCAGCTTGTTGTTAAATGAATGAAGAGCTTTGCGGGGGGGGGGAATGACACAAAATCTCACTTCTGAACTCAATTATATCAGCTCAGATGTATTTTTTCCACAGTCCTCTAAGAGTACATAAGATAATAAATGTTGCTGTTTCAAAATCACTCCTTTACTTTTGCTGTATAGCTTCCAGAACCTTTTGGAATCCAAACTCCTGAATTTGCCATTCATTGTTTTCGTTACTTAAAAAGATAAGGAAAACAAGTATAAATTTAACTTGGTTTAGGCCTTCAGTTGATTGACCCATCTAGAGAAAACACATTTTCCTGCATCAATATTCCATTTTAAAATATTTGATTCTTGCCAAGTGTTTAGAGAATGACTAGTTTGATATTTAAGAGAGTGCTTTAAATCCTGAGAAAGTAAAATCCTCTTAACACATTGATTTCAAGAAACTTCATTAAAGAAAGCATATGAAGGATGAGAGAGGGGAGGGAGAGAATTGTTATCACTACCCAGCCTCTTCAGCATTAAAGGGGGATCATACTCTTAACCCTTCATGGAATCCTCTGCTAGAATTTATAAATATTACAGAATTAACAAGCCAAAAAATAACTGAAGCTTTGTTGTGCTGTGAGTTAGGCAATACTAAACCTTCAATGTTTTTTTATCTCCTTTAATCTCTTAATGTCATGGGCTAAGTTTGAGGAAGGTACAGAATAGGTATGTACATTTTTGACAGTTGTTTGAGGCACTGTAAGGCTGAGTATAATAGCTTAAATTTGATGGATCAGAGGACAGAACAGTTTCTACAGCTACTGGCTGACAGATGTTACTTATTTGTAACTCAGCTGACAAAACTAGTGGGATTCTTATAAACCAGTGAAGGATTCAGATTTTTTGCCCTCTGTTTTAGAATACCCTTATAAAATTAACATGTTTAAACCATCAGGAGTCAAAATTTTAAAAAGTTACTGGTGGACTTAGACTGCTCCTGAGAGGATCAGACTGGCCCCTGCAGTGTCTGCCATCATCTCACTGTCTCTGAGGGGCCCCTTTAATATAACACAGTAAATCAGTGCATCAGCAGGTCAGCCTGAGAGCCCAGGCTTGACAGGAATGAATGGCGTTTAGGAGACAAGGTACTGTTGAATATGAACATCTTAAATCTTAACTAGAACCACTTCCTCAAATGTCTTACACCTTTGTTGTTTTAGCCTTATTTTCTCTTTCTTCTGCTGGTCTGTTTGTTTACTTCTACCATAGTAGTTGTGTGTCTCCACCTTCTTGTTTTAAGATTCTGCTGCTGTTGTGACTTTCTAGAATCTGAGTGGTAAGCCCATTTTGCTCATTTTCAGATACAAAGTTACAAAATTCAGATGGTTTTTGACTAAATTTGTCTCAAGCTCACCTGAGAGTTGATGGTTAAATGCAGATTTCCTGGATTCTATTAGGATCTTATTTATTCTGTCTTACAGCTCTTAAAGCCTCTTACAGCTTTGCTGTGGAATACCCTGAGAAACCAGTTCTGTCAGTTGAGATACACTGAGGGTTCAGAAGTATACCATGTGGTCTGTAAAAGCTAATCCTTTAGCTAGATTGTCAAGGAAGGCTTTCAACTGGTCCTCTAGCATTCTGTCCTGAGGCTACATGCAGTATCATTGGCAACTGAAACTCATTGGAGGCAAAATATCCTTTTGACAGTAGTAGTAAGGGACCTGCATGTCAGAAAGTCAGGTTACTCTGCACCTCTGATTACGGGCTTGAAATTGCCAGGCTGTTTTAGACAAGTATAATTTTGTAAAGTTCTAAGATAATGTTTAGGCACAATTTCACTCACGAGTGCAAACAGGATATAGAGTAAGAGCCTCAAGCTTGTTGACTGCAGCTGTTTCTCTGAGCTAGGAGCATCTCTGCTCCTAGGTTATTTATAACCTATACACTAGGTTATTTTATTTTTATGTATTTCCCACTCCCACCCACCCCACCCCCAGCCCCTGGATGTCTGCTCTTGGAGAAGATAAAAGCTGCAAAATTTACAGCCAGTATTCTTGGGGTCAGATCACTTCTGTTCTTTTCCACAAAAAAATGTATTCAAGGTTTACCTGAAACCGTAGTTCCATGGCTTTACACAGAAAGTGGACAAAATAGAAACTAAAATACAAAATGTTTCTCAAGTTAAACTTTGGTATTATATTTTAAAATTTACCTTAAATTTTCAATTTTCAATAAACTGCTAATAGGTCTTGAACAGTTAGTTTTTCAGGTACTTCCATGAAGTTTCTTTCTGTGCTATAGGCATAGTCTTCTTTGTATGTCCATGCAATTACAGCTTAAGTAATACAGAGAATATTGTAGAACTTATGGTATGTAAAGCAGAGTCCTAATAACACTAAAACTTGAAAAAATGCACCTTCACTGTGTAAATACATTCCTTAAGGAAAACCAGTGTGTTACTGTAAGAATAATGGAGTGGAGTACACTGGGATATGGAGATGTACGATGCTAAAACATCCAGTTTCTCATTTCTTTTGAACCTGGTGTTAGTAAACTCAAGTGACTCTTTGGTTGTAGGTTGCCTCTGCTTCTGGCATTAGCAGATTAGTCACAGATCCTGTAGGAAAAAAACCTGACAATTAAAGAAAAATACTGCACCCTATGGAAGCAGAGCCGAAAAAATCATGCATTTTGTTTAAGTACTTTCTGTGACCCTAGTTGGGTTTGATGCATAAGCCATAGCTTAACTGTTGGCCCTCCACACAGCTTTTATTCAAGTGTTCCTGAAGTTTGCTGCTTTGTTTCCTTGGAGTACAGATTGTAATGCTCATTGCCTCCATTAACTACCACTTTGACAAATTACAAAGTGTTTCAAGTATCATATATACAGTGTTTCTAAATTTCCTTAAATATCTTGGAAAGGAATAAAAGTGATATTCCATGAGGCCACCAAAGCATTGGAAGAGAGTGGGGTTTTAATTTGGCCCAATAATGTTTGAATAACAATCTTCTGAGTATAGGATGGATGGAACCTACAAATAGTATCTGAGATATTCTCATGCTGCCATCTTTACTGACTGGAAAAGCTGCTCTGTATCGCTATGCAATAAACAAATCCAAAAGGTGCCATTCAAGATGCTTCTGTTTAAAAAAAGAAAAAAAAAATCCTCCTCAAAAGGATGGAATTAATGGTGTGGAAGACTGTAAATAGGTGTGTGAGCCAAAACTGTTGTTATGGTAGAATATGAATCTTTCTTCCAAATCCTTGTTTTCGAATGTGTAACTCACTAAAGCAACTCTTAGGATGGCTTTTATGTCCTGCTCAAATCAGTGGTGAACTGGTGGGAGAAAGTCAAGCTATTCTGTTCACTGCCTAAGCACTGACTGATGCTCACATAACTGAGACTTTAGTATCCATGGGAAGGATGTAATAATAAAAAAAAAAAAAGGAAAGAAAGTCAGGAACTTGCTGCTTAATCTTTACCTGAAGTTATCAAAGCATCTTTATTTTGTTAGATTTCTTTTACTGAAAATGATGGTGAAGCTGGCTTAATAGTTTATCTATGAAGTGTTTCACCAGAATTACATTCACAATTGCAAATGTTGTTCTTCCTCCCACCTCTACTCTTAATGCTACTCTATATTTTAGTGTTCAGAGTGGATTCTTAGTATTTAACTCTTCTTTGCCCTATGTCTCCTAATCACCACATTAATGCCGTTACAAAGTCACATCTGAAGAACAGATATTGCACTACCTAAAGCTTGTTCTTTGCCTAGTCTTGTTAAGTAGATGGAATTAATCATGTGCTGAGATGAGATTCGGTAGCACTTGGGAAGATGTGCGTGAACCTGAGTCAACCTAGCCCAGGAAGTGGTCAGTTCTTTAATCTGACATCATAAATCTCCACGAAGATTTAATTTTTTTTAAAACAGCTATCAGCTATAGATTGATCCCACCTAAACAGTGCTGAAGCTCACCTTTTTTAAATATCAGCTTTCACTGACTTGAGTTAGTTAAACATTACATTTCATTATCCATCTGTTCATTTTCATCAGCAGCAGGTGGTTATCAGTAATTTCTGGTTAAACAATTGGCTTTTGCTTTCTAGCATCTGCTTTAAATACATGGTTGCTATCACTTTTGCTCATGCGCATTTTAGTAAGACTTTCAATTCAGCATTCTTTCTCTTTTGTTGTCTCTACTGCAGGTGTAGTTTGTTCTTCCTAATGAAGCCTAATTTCAGCTTTCTTAAAAAGAACTTGAGGGGTTTCTGTCAAGTACTTAAGTCTTGCATTTGACCATAACTTAGAGTAGTCCACTAGAGCAGTATGTGCCTTGAATCCTTTCAGTAAAGCTGCATATCTCACGAAGAAGTTCTGCATGTGGTGGGAGAGTGAGCTAGCTTAAATTTAAGTAATTATTAGAGAAACCTTGTGTTGCTTCTGGTTACATGTTTCTTTACTGTAAATATACAATATTGGAAATCATATTCTTCCTGCAGGTGCCCTGTTAATGTTCTAACTTTCAGGTACTTCCTGACATAGCTAGAGTCCTTCATTTTCTTTTTTTGCCCATTCCTAGGTATGAAGCAGAACTGAATCCTGTAGACCATCAGAAGTCCAACGTCCTAAAGTATCAAATGGAAAAAAGACCATTTTTTGAAATGCCTTCCCATCTGGCTGATGTAGACTTGGATGAGTATGACTATGAAGAGGACTTTGAGTAGTCATTGCTTACCATTGCTTACGGTCAACACTTGCAGAAGAGAAGGGACAGTCTGCAGCAGGTCTGCTACACACCTGTATGTTTCAGTGGGTTTTGTTTCCAGGAAGTCAGCTTAGTTTTGTGCTAAAATATTTAATCACTACACTACCTTTTAAATAGAAGAAGCAGCGCATTTGTATGGAATGATGAAACTTTTTGTATTTATTCAATATTCTATAGTTTGTAAAATAGATTAAAATATTTATTTACAGATGTTGCATAATTCCTTTTTGGAAGAATAACAATATTTGACTTTAGAGAAAAGTATTCTACTGTTTTTAAGAGAACTGTGTAATTTTCTTGAAGTTGATGTGTGGTGCACTGACCATCCCCGCCCCATATGTGAACAGGTATTCCTGTCCTGCTGTGGGAGGTAAGGAGACAATTTATACCTGGCCTGCAATGCTTATATGCTCATAGACAGCCCTAAGGGTTTTATGCCTTGGCAAGGAAGAGACATGACTGAGTGCGTGATCCAGCGCTCATTTACAAACAGTTTCATTTGAAAAGCTGAGCATATTGGCACGCAAGGAAAGTGAATGCTTGAGACAAGTTGCTTCTCTTCTCTGTGTAGTCCTTGTTTGCCCCAACTTTAATTTTGCTTGCCCTTTTAAACTTCAGTCTTTTCATTGATGTTCATTATAAAAAGATTATTTAATAATGAAGTCTGGTTTAGTGTTCATACTTGATCCAAAATGAGTGTGTTAATTCATGTAGAAGGAACCAATTTTTTTAAAATCCTTTGTATAAATGTTACTTGATCAGTGATGTGCACTAATTTGTTGTGGGCATTCAGTGCTGTTGTCTGTCCCCCCTTCAGTTGTTTGCTATTGACACATTCCATGGATATTCATCAGTGTCACAGCAGCTTGAAATTGTTGCCTCACTCTTACTGTTAAACAGATTTTGAGAAAAAAAAAATGTACAAAAAGATGTAAGTTATTTTTTGGTTGCAGTGTAGATCTGTTAAAATGTTTAAAAATCATGTTTGTATTTTCAAATAAAGATTTTCATATATGTAATTAAACAGCTCTAATTATTATGTACTGCATACTATTAACTTCTTACTATTAAAGAAGCATTTAAGATATGATGGGTTACACATGTGTGCAGTCTGGTTGGGTAATTACACCAAGCTGCATATTCGAGGCAATCAAGCTCTAGCAGGTCTGTCTTCATCTCAAAGACAGTGTTGCTGAGCAGCTGGAAGTGGCACAGAGAAATCTGTTCCACTCAACTCATCACACCATCTCATGTGGGAACTTGCAAACCTGTGTATCTTCAGTTAATGTACCTTACCAAGGAAACTCAAGTCATTTTAATGGCACTCAAAAGATTTTTTTAAAAGTAAAATCAGGGTTGATATTACTCCAATTTTAATGGAAACTCATCAATGTCAGATACCTTTCACTGCTTGCCCCTGGTTTGGGGTTTTTAAACAGTAGAGGTACACAGAGCAATTATGTTAAGCTCTGTTCCCGAAGGTGCTGTGGGAAAGGATGACCAGCTGACTTTCTAGATGACCCTGAACTTCTGCTGCTTTTCCCTACCTGAAACCCTTCAGCTGGAACCCCCTTTCTTAAAAAGGGGGCTTGTAAATGGGCACTGTACAGCCATGGGTGTTGCCATCACACAGTGACATTGCCCCATTCAATGGAGCTATGGTGCAGGGAAGGTCTCTTCTGCAGAGCCTGTAGCTTTGTTGCCCCTTCGTGTTTAAGGTCCTGTTAAATCCTGCCTTCTATTGCACTTGGGATAACCAAGTCCCTTTTTTCCTAAAGGATTTGCACAGATCTAGTAGAGCAGATTATGGTGTTATTGTGGAAGTGCCTTTTCTTGCAAGACGTGAACGATAAACATTACTGTACCTTCCCCCAGAAGGATAATTCCCATCCCTAGTCCTTTGTTACAAGAGTTAAAGCATCAGCGTGTTTGATGTTTTGATGTGGTCCCAGGTAAAACTTCTTTCTTAGTCCAGCTGTATTCTGCCTACCTGGTAAGTGTTTAGGCCTAAATCCACAAATCTAGGTGGATGAGGGAAATGTCACCAAGTCACAGGGGAACTGAGAACAAGTTGATCTGGGTGAGAATCAGCATTGTCTTGTGAAGTGCTACCTCTCCCCTTGCATTAGCCTACTGTATGCTTCATACAAAATGAAACATAATGGTTTTACTATTGCTGCTTCAGGCTATGTGATACCTGGGAGACAGTGATGGCTTTCACTTCCATGTTCATGGGCGCTCACTTCTCAGTCTAGAAAGCCAGCAGCACTGCTGCTGTTCTCTCTCCAGACTTGGTGTGGGAATATCACTTGCACTTTCAGTACTAATGGATAGCAACAGTTCTATAGTTTATTTTACACAGTTACTATATATATATATATATAAAAAAAAAAAAAAAATAAAGCTGATGATAGGATTAACACAATGTACAATTCCATGGAGCAGTGACGAAGGGTCAGCGAAAGCAGCCAGCACTCCCCAGCCTACTGCCTCTGGAACACTCTTGAGTGAAGATTATTTGCAAATTCTGGAAAAACTACTTTTGAAGGGCAATAATTACAGTCTATTTACATGGTCTTTTCAGGCTTTGTATTTTCCAAGTAAATACCACACGATCACTGTGTATGAAGGATTTCTTCCAGAGGAAAATACTCAGTCAAGTGGTCCCATTTCTTTGTTACTTAGAAGACTTGATACAAGTCTCTGGGAACATGTCCTGATCCCCACTAGACCACTAACCACATTGCTGTAAGCACTGGAATTTAGAAATACTTTCAGACAATTTGATCCAGGTTTTCCATTTTACAGGCAGGAAATGGCACTGCCAAGTCACTTGCTATCACCCAGCAGGTCACAGTGTTTGCAGCTGGGCCAGGCTCCTTTCTCCCCAGGGTCAGGTAGAAGGAAACAAGTAGATATCCATCTTGGTTATCTCAAACGGTAAAAAGAATACATCCAGCAGAACGCTGCCCCCACGCTGATCTGAGCAAGCTTGTCTCATCTAGTTTACAGAGTCTTTGACTCAATAGTTGTCAATACCCTGATTCCAATCCTTAGGTTGGGAATTTTTCCAAGGCAGCATCAAGGACCAGGACGCAGTTGAGTAATGACGTTCACTAACGCCCACAGCCTTAGAAGCGTAACAGTCGAATCAGTAATGCCCACAAATAGCAAAGTGGAGAAATGAACTGCAGTGCTAGTAACCGGTTCTGGGTGGCAGGCAGAGATTTGACTTGATACCTATCTCCTGCTGCCTTGGTTGATGCCATCGCAACCCCATTTTCAGTTAAACAATTTGCAGAAAAAAAACGGTAGTGTGTTCTTCACTTATCCTCTCAGCATCATCTTAACTGTCCTATACCAGAAGAAAAAAAAGATTGTCAGTCTCATACTATGAAGAAAACATTATGGAAGAGCACATAAGGAATCAGAATAAGAGTGTAGCATCTAACCAACTAGCAGCTTGACCACAGCTGGCTCTTGGAAAGCACTGTATTTAGCTTCCACAAAAGAAAGAAGCATTTCTATACCACAGGGAGCCCTGAAGAGTCACTACAGGGAAAGGCCACATACTAAATAAGTAAGTAAGTAGTGCATTTTCTGTATGGCTTCAATCTTGGTCCATGGATTTAAATTCTGTTACTATCTATCTTCAGTAGGAGCTGCTCCAAGCACATGGTCCAAGCAGTCTACATTTTAACAGGCATATGACTGGAAGAAAGGGTAGAAGCCCCTTTTTCCTTGTAGTCCTCTTTAAAAAAAAAAAAACAAACAAACAAACAAACAAAAAAACCCAACACCACTCAAACATGAAAAGAAACCATTTGCTCAACAGGAAAAACAATTCATTTAAAAAAAGTCAAAAGTCATACAAGGTCTTTGAATGTGGCTGCTAGGTCCCAGATAACCAGAGCCACTGGAAATCAAGGGGTTGCCTGAATCACTGCAAAAAACCTGTCTGCCAAACAGTGGGTTTACATTCTGTAAGAAGTTCAGAAAGCAGGGGGAAATACAGCAGAAAAACCTGAAGGAACCATTCAGCCCCTTGCAACAGCTGACATTAGCTGCAGCATAGGAAGCCTCATGGCCTCTTTTTTTTTCCCCCTTTCAGTATAGTCACTACTGCAAGACCCCCCGTGTAAAACACCCTATTTGCGTCCTTGCACTCCACTGGCCTAAAGGGCTAAAAGTCCTTCCCTGCTGCAAGTATCCATTCCAGGGCTGAGCTGAGACCCAGGCAGACAGCTGCAGTTTTGCCAAACTTTTATCTGATCCCAAAGGCAACCAGTGCCCACAAGACAACCCCCAGGCTATGCTGGCTGCCACTCCAAGCTTCCCTTCAAATCCCCAGCTGGTTTGGGGACAATTTAATCTCCCCAACAGCCTTGACTGGAAAAGGGCAAAGAAACAAGGGACACTCCAGTGAGAGCCCTGGGCTGACCAGTGATCAGACACAGTCCGAATCTTTCAATCTAAACAACACAGTGCAAACACCATTTTTGAAGCAGACATTCCCTGCAGGCCATGCAGCAGTGCCATCTCTGCAATGTGTCAGTAACATGAAGCAACTGCAGCAAATGGCTCTTAATCAAGAAGCTACCCAGTATGGGAAAAAAGGAAACTGGACCCTCCTCTTAATGCATCCTAGCTGGTGTTCAATGTACATAAGGATGTCTAGATGCTACAGAAAGAATTGCCTTAAAAATGCAGATCAAGCTGAAGAAGGAGGCTACAGCTGCAGCTGGAAAGGGAAGAGGGGAAAACCCCTTTCCTCAGCCTGAAAGCGGCCACAAAAGAGCAGCCCCTTTGCTGCTAGATGGGTACTCATGAGATTCTGAACTCCCACTCACCCACCTCAACTACAGCTGTCCTCAGAGCTGGAAAACCCAAGCTGGAATTACCTGGTCTGCACTAACAACATCAACATCAACATCTTCAGTCGTGTCTTCTGCTTGACCCTTCTTTGAGACATCTTCTGTCTTAATCTCATCTTTGCTGGGAAAAAAAAAAAGCTAAGTCTTGAGAAACTTTATAAGAGAGGTTGCACATTGCACAAGTGAGCTTAAGGCAGAGTAGTTCACATACATATTAAGATCTGCTGCTGAGATATCCACGTAAGGTAGCCCAAAGTTTCTGGCCCAGTAATTCCCAGGTATGAAACAGGTTATGCTCCGAGGAATTTCCAGTAAAGCAGTTCAGAAACAAAACACTCATTTAAACAGGGGCTACCTTCATGTTTAAAAAATTTTTGTTCTATTTTACTTGTATTCACCAGGTCCACTCAACAAGTGTCCCAAAACCTGGAAAAGCATGCGTCTTTCTGGGATTTGTGTTTCATCTTTTAACCTGCCAATATTGGAAATAGCACTTAACACGCCAATAAATGAACTGTATTAAAGGAAAATATCCCAACTGAGCATTTTGAGTTCCTTACAGAGCTCAAAAGTAGACTCAAGACTCTATTTCTGCAACACCTCTCTTACATCCATGTTCTGTGGGGTTTACACTCAGGCATGTGTGCATGCTGCACACAGACATGCACGTCTCTAAAAGAAAGTCACCAGTTACACAGTAGTTAAAAGCAGATCTCCAGAGACAAGAATCCTCTTTCACTTCCAGAGATGCAGAAAACACTCATTGTTCAGCTGCAGCAAACAGCCAGGGACTAACCAACACCACAGCCCTCTTATCAGGACCAGAGACAAGAGAAGTGGGACAGGGAACCTTCCTCCTTGTCTTTTTCTCTGCACATTCGATATTAGTCCAAGAAGGCACAGAAGCCCTGTCACAGTGGGGGACAATCAGGCTAAAGCAGCAAATACAGAAATTGGACTGAGTTAACAAAAAAACCCAACCTGTCCTTGGGACACAGCCCATAAGAAAGACAGGAGGGGCACACACCTTTTGCCCATGGAAGTATTACAAAAAACATAAGCAGAGATGGATAGAGACCCCAACTGTCAATACCAGGACAAGTGAAGGAGCTTGTAAGACATAAAACTCTCACCAGTATCTTCTTTGCAGCTCTCCTGGACAAAGGAATGGCAAATGTTCCTGCAAGTGCATCTCTCGAGATTTCAGCCTCTTTCTTCTTTTCCCTGCTGCAGAGGCAAGCTGGGAAGAACATTGCAGGTCTGGAGCTTTGCCTTCTGCTTCAGTCTGGCTGGTTACAGGCAAAGACCCTGTGACAGAAGTGAACAGACTCGTTCTTCAGCCTCCTACCCAGAGGTCTTGAGATGGACATTTCCAACATGTTCCCCACAGCAGTGAAGCAATGGGGCCAAGCTCAGAGGGAGATTTGGAGCAAAGCATTCATTTATTGAGGGAGCAAGCTAAAAGCCACATAAAAGAAAATCCATTCAATTTGCCCACTGGTCATTTTTCCAATCTAGATTTATGATCTTGGCCCCGGTCCATAAGTGCTATCAGTACTGCTGAGTCTATATAACCTTCAAGAAAAGAGGGCCTTTGGGACACAAATAAACAAGCATTCTGATGGCAAGTCACTGAAAAGAAAATTTCTGAGAAAGGATGAGAAAGAAACTAAAGGACGCTCTAGAAAAATTCCCTTTCCTCCACATACAACTACCCATGTTCATAGCACTTAGCATTTTTACTGGCTATTGTTTTCATAACGGCTTTACTACATTTAACTAAGTCCCACCATATCCGTGCAGTGAATACCTCATTACGGCTTGGAAGTCCATGAGAGCTGCTAAAGCCTAGATGCAGCCCACCTGACTATAACTCTAAGTTAGGAGTATAATCTTACAGGCTTCCTAGAAATTCAACAGAGAGAAAGACCCCAGAATATGATTTGGCCCAGATCACCTGAGTCAACTCCTGGAAATATCTCTCCTGTCTGAATTATCTACAGGGCCTAAAGCAACAATGCCCTTAACTTAACAACTGAAAGCAATGAACCAAGCCTCAATGGCACAAACAAATGCCAGACCTCAGTACAGAGCAGAATTCAAGATTATCTGAATTCAGCTCACTCAGTCTCCAGACCAACCTGACTGCTATTGAGTGATGAAGAGACCTTTAACAACAACAAAGCTGAAGGCAAAAACCACAGTTCAAACTGGAAAGTCTGCAACATCCAACACACTGTGGTACTGCTAATGCAAAGCATGAAGTGCATTTTAGCTGGGACGAAGCAAATACAGCTGATCCAGAACAGGGAAGTTTTCATACCATTAGACAATTTCCTTTTAAAAGAAGGCATCTTAGATGTGCCCACGGGGGACAACTCTCCTGAACTGCCAAGGACAGAGCTCTCCTCATCTTCATTTGCCAATAAAGAGTTTCTGTACCAAATCAACGGTTGCCATTCGTCTCCTCTGCAAGGCAGTGGTTCTGCTATATACCTCTGTAAATAAGCGTACCTGGAGAAAACCAAAAGCAAGCATAAGAAAACTCAGTATCTTTCCCCTCAATATCTAGGGAAGGTATTGCTAGAAAAGCATTTTCCTTTTACATTCCAAAGATGCAGACAGAACTGTCGAAGAAAAAGAAAGGGCATCCCTTTTCTCTGAAATATCTGAATATTTAAAATGCAAATGCCTTCAAAGCTAAAAGAGTGCTTGAATTTTAGCATTAGAAACAACACAGGAATTACAGGATTACATCAGTCTCTAGAAAGAATTTCCTTCTCCTGGGGGCCCTTTTCTGCCTCATGGACTGCAACACAAAGGAGATCCCAAGCTGAGAGATGCTCCTTGTGATTCAATAGTACAGCAGGTCAGGAAACGAGGTATTTACACCGTAAGTGCCTGTTCTGTGAAAATTAAAAACGAGAACAACCAATAAAACCAACTTTTCTCTAATATGATCTCAAACTCAATCCAATTATCTCAGGCTCCCAATAAAATTTCAAGTGCCTGCAAGAAGCAGTTAACAGCTCTGCAGTCGTGACAACACACAGGATGTGGGAAACACTGGTCCAAATCCCTGTTCTGTCCGATTCAATCCAGAGACTTGACACTGGGCCTGCCTGAATCCCAGGTGAAGCCATCACCTTTTCTGGAGCAGAGAGGTCTCCTTCAAACATTCTTTCTGAAAAACAGGACGTTCCTGACAAAGTCTTTCTGACCCATTCCTACTTCATAACAATAAGACCAGAGAACCAAAGTCTGAGTCAGGATTAGAAACTGGATATTCACTACATTTCAGCTACAGCTCATCACTTCAAAATCAAGCCCAGTGTTGTTAAAACAGACCTCACCTTAGCAAATACCAAAAGTGACAGTTTTAACACCAGCCTGTACAGTATATTATTCTTTCTTTGATTAGGAGTGTGGCCTGGAAAATATCAGACATTTCATTCGCTTTGCAAAACAAGAAAACCAGTGCTGGGAGGAGGTTAGGGTAAGCACCGACTCCGAAACAATTAGAGTCCTGGACTCTGGGGGCCCCAGGGATCAAGAAAGCCTGGTAATGGAATTTGTTGGTTTCAAACAAGCATGTATTGTAACTACTGTTTTAGGGTCTAATCCAACTGCTATCAATGTCAATGGAAAGACTCCTACTGATTCAGGAATCAGGCCCTTCGTGCGGCTTGTTATTCAATAATTCATTTCTTGTGTGCATTTTGTGGCACAGAGCAATTGACAAGTCAGGTATTTTACTGCTACAGCCTGGGCAATTACAGGGGAGGAGGTTAAAATCCATATACTTTGATGGTGTTGAAATACACTCCTTTCTAACAAATGCCCATATTCTGTATCTCATCTGTTACAGGTACGTTCACATATGTTAATATACAGATCTGGACATCAATCCTATGATTAATAATAAAAATGAAAATAACCAGATGTTTATTTCTGAAAGTTCATGTTGACCTAAAACATTCCATCGAGTAATTTATGATGGAGCTAAACCTAAATATTTCTAAGAGGAAATATAATCTCCAGCCCCTGCAAGGCATTTTAGGCCTCCCAGAATAGAAACTGTTACTCTAGAAACAGTCTGAATGTAGTTGTGGATAAAATTGCAATTTCCCCCCTTGTGAATTTTATTGTTTCCCATTTGTTCCCAGGAGCAGTAGGAAGGTCCAAAGCAGTAACAACTGATGTCAAAGTGCATTCCCTACTAGGTTCTGTATTTCCCACAAGAGTTTTCAATGAATGAACCTACCTGAATGTATCTAATACATTCAGGAATATACTTCTGGTATATAACCTCTGATCAAGAAGTTAAATATAGCCCTATGAAAAAAATTATCAGGATTCAGATTTAAATCTGCCCACATTAATGATGAAATATTTTCCTCCTGTTTAATTAAAAATTACTCCTTGGAGGTAAATGAAATGACAAATTTTTTCAAGGATGGATTAACAGAAATCTACTTACTATACAAGTGTCACCACACAGATGGTAACAGCTCTTTAAAATCCAGACAACATGGACAGAGTTGTAAAGAAACTGTATGAAACGGGGGCTGAAGCACGTCCCCTGTGAGGACAGGCTGAGAGAGGTGAGGTTGTTCCGCCTGGAGAAGAGAAGGCTCCGGGGAGACCTGATTGTGGCTTTTCAGTACTTAAAGGGGGCCTACAAGAAAGCTGGAAAGGGACATTTTACAAGGGCATGTAGTGGTAGGACAAGGGGTAATGGCTTTAAACTGAAAGAGGGTAGATTTAGATTAGATGTAAGGAAGAAATTCTTCCCTGTGAGGGTGGTGAGGCACTGGAACAGGTTGCCCAGAGAAGTTTTGGATGCCCCATCCCTGGAAGTGTTCAAGGCCAGGTTGGATGGGGCTTTGAGCAACCTGGTCTAGTGGAAGGTGTCCCTGCCCATGGCGGGGGGGGTTGGAACGAGATGATCTTTAGGGTGCCTTCCAACTCAAACCATTCTGTGTTTCTATGGTTCTACGAAAACCAATTCTAGTTGTAGATCTCAAAGATTCTCCCCCAGAAAAATGCAAGAATAGAAAGGGAAGTTATCACTACTCATAGATTATCCACTTTAGATTTACCAGGGGTTGTAATCAGTATATGTCAAACATTATTCTTCTGTATTTTGCATTTGGGGTTTGAATTAATATTTTAAAATACATTGTCTGGGTAGCTGGCAATCACTAATAAATTGTGTTTGCCAGGTAAAGTAACAGGAAAGTAGATATTTTACCACTCTTGACCCTTGCTATGTAAAAAATGATTGATGATCCCCATGGAAGTTAATTTCCAATTTAAGACAAAGCGACACAGGAGCAAACAAGTTACACAGGGCTCAGCAAGATGTGATGGTTAGTTTCTTTTCCATTTCTGCTGACTTCTTCTCCAAAGTGGAACTTTTCTTGTCAGGTACTGGACTGATTTGCTCAGAAATTCAAAAAAGGCAGGTGTGTCTTAATGATTCATCTTATATTCCCATGTCTTCGGATATACTCTCAGGAAAAGGGAAATACCTGTTATGTATTTTGCAATAGTTTTTACAGTATCTGTAAATAGAAGACTGAAGTGCAGAGACTCAGATCCAAAATAAGCAACACTGACTAGGCAAGTAATGACAAAGGTCAAATAAAAGGAAGAACGTTACTTCCTTCTCAAAAACGACTGGAGTTGAGGCAGGTGAAGAACGGAATAAGAGACATAATCATACATTTCTTTGTTCAGATGGATAAGGCCCCATGATGCCAAAATAAGGCTATCATTCTTATATTATTAAATGTAAATATTTAAACCACTGTAAAATACAGGCCCAAATGGATCAGGGTATCCCCTGTAAATACTAAATTCTTGAATTTCAATATCCACATTATGAATAGTGTCATGTATATTTCTATTCCAAATATATTCCATGGAACTCACATAATTGAGTCCTGAAGCTGCAGAATTAGATTGTTACAAAATAACGATCTGGGCACTACCTCTTCCTCAATCTTTTCTGCTTTACACTTCTGTTCAGAAAAGCATTCCTGCCACTCCACTAGCCAGTCAAGTTGCAAATCTCTTCCACCAAATTAACATTGTCTTTCCTTGAGAAGAATTGTCATATGTGGCCACAACTATGTCTAAAAAAGATCTAGAATGCATATTGCACATACAATCTGAAATAACTGCTACTACAAAATTCAAGAGTGTCTCTCAAACTAACAGCCTTAGGGGCAGATTGGTTTCAAAGGTTCTCTGCAAAGCCCTTGAGCAACTTCTGCAACACTGAAGGTCAAGTGTCCCATGTATAGGGATACACAAAACACAAACTGTGTATGACAGTGTACAAGAACTTAACTTACACCAGTCTTTTGTCTGGCTTTAGCAGCTTGTTGGAAAATTCACTGATGATTAACAGAAAGCTCAAGTTAGGAGGCAAGCATTTTCCACCTACTCCAGTAGCTCCTTGAAAAGCAAATTCAATCCCTTCCCTATTGGAAGAAAAAAAAAAAAAAAGAGCAGAGTAATAAAACAGACAACTAACAAAAGCAATGACCACGGACAAAGTGATGTTATGTGACACATACTTGTGTATCATGGCTACAGATTCTCTAGATTTCACTTGGTCCCAGCCAAACGTTAGTGAAAAGCGACGAGCAAGTTCCTTCATATTTGTGAAGGAAGCAGAGTAGAAGTCCACACTGCTACTGCTGTCTTGGCTTTCTGCATGTGTCTGAAACAGCTGCAAAAGAAGTCTTATATAAGCAACCATATGTAATCCTACAGGCAAACAAAGCACCAGGAGGACACAAAGGCATGCACAGCAAGCAACAGTTAGCTTACACAGACAGAAGCCTTACAAAAGAGCAGGTAAGTCACATGCTTCAGAAGCACACAACTGGAACAACAGCAAGGAACTCATACAAAAGACACTGTTGTGCTTAACAGATAGGCACAAATCAAAAAAACAAAAATAAAAAATTATGTGCATAAATAGAAAACTAATTCCTGAAGATGATGGCTCCACTGACCCCATCTCCTGTTGGGACTTCTGAATCAAGCCCCAGAGGCCTAATTCACCTGAGAGGCTTTCAGAATATCAGGATGCAGATATAAAGCAGCAAGTTTGACAGCAGTGTAGTCCAATTTCTGAGAGTGAGACTGGGTCAAGAGCACATCTCGAGCCCAGTCAACTCTGTTTGGGTTTTTCTTCCTAACAGAACATGGAGGTAGCTTGTTCTCTTCAACCTGTTAACTTTCAAGGTCAACCAAAGGCCAAAAAGGGCCTGTTGTCTATGTGATACCTAAACACAAAGTCCTGACTATGTCAGCAGAATATATGTAGCCAAATGCTGCTTAGCCTCATCTAAGCTCAGATTTCAGGGGCTGGTTCACAGATCTAAGCCCCTGGCAATGTGTTTGAAATAAGAAAAGCTCATGTATCAGTACCCCCTGGGAGGAGCCTGTTCTGTGGCTTACAGCACGACTCCAAGCTAGAAGCAGCTCTGGTCATGGGCAGAGCTGGCACAAGCAGCTGCTAAAATAGCTAACTGGCCTCATCAATCAGCAGCTGCAAGCCCCAGCAACTGAGACCCTTCAGAAGAGCTGTGACCCACTTTCTTCCAGAAAAAAATACTGAAAATACTGGGGATAAGAGCTGGCCAGCCACAGACACATTTGTGGTTCCTCAAATTCAATAGGAATGGAGGTAGTCTGTAAAACACAGAATAATATCCTTAACCTTTATTAAGGTTAAGAGACACCTACCATGTCCCAGGAAACACTCCATAATCTCACATCAGTCCTAACACACTATGCATTTGAAAGTTAAAAACAAGACAAAAAAAATGTGCACAAAATTACATTTTAAAACAGGTGGAATGATTTGAAAGGAGTTTTAATTATGACATCCAAAACCAACACACACATAGAAAGTACAGGCAAGGAAACGATTTCTTCCACTAGGTTTTTTAATGAATTTGAATAATTATGACAAGGTAGGTAAAAAAACTCCAATATGATTACAGCTGTCATAAGAGCCCCTAGACTCTTGCTTTAATCTTAATCTTACCTGCTGCAGACAGAGAATCAGTGTCTTGGTGCTCTGAATTTTGTTATTGTGCCTCGTCTTGCTTAGCGTTTCTTTAATGATGTCTCCAAAATCATTGTAGGTCTATTAACAGCAACAAAACAAATGAGAATTATCATTCCCCTTCTTTAGCACTGGGAGTACACAAAACACACAACTGTTCATGTGACACAAGAAGTTCATAAAACACTCCCAATATCAGAACATTCAAGCTAAAATATGAAAACTGGACTTTTTATATTATTTCATATGTAAAGCAATGGTATGCTCCTTTAAGAGTAATGTGAGGATTAAAGTTATACTGAAATTGTTAAGCATTTATTATAACAAAAAAACAAAGCCTCCTCAGGAGAGAAATAGAGAGTTTTCCGTATTTAACCAGTGCTTGCCTTGGGCCCAATGAAGTAAAGTACAAGATCCATATTCAGGTATTTCCAAAGTCCTGTTAGCTGACTCAAGGAAACTGCCCATTCTGTGCTGTTCTTGGCTCTCCTGAAACCGACTTCAGAGTAGCTGAAGCTCTACCAGTTGTCTAAACACCAGGACTCATGTGAAATCTAGGCCATCTGCATATGGACTGTGTGAGCTGTATGAAGTAAGCTGACAGCTTCAGTGTCAGAATCTCTATCCTTAAGACACTCTCCCAGACATAAACTGCTTCTCTGCAATGGCCTCTCTGGAGAAGCTGAGGAGCTGATGTTCAGACATATCCTCTACTCAATTTTCAGTTCATTTGCCTGCAGTGAGGTACCTTTGCAGACCAAAGAAGAGAGATTGGTCCCACTCTTGCTTGATTTTATAGCCTTTTTGTGATTATACAAAGATTCTGAGCCATAAGACTATTAACCCCACATCTCTCACAAACGCTGGAGTCACTTTCAAAAACTAAAATGCACTGATAGGCAAAGAAACCTTATCTAAAGCATTACCTTCACATAATACTTATAGATCTCAGCAGCCGCAGACATCTCTACCACATTATACACTATTAACTTGCAATATGCTGCAAGAAGACTCCGTTTTTTGTGCAAGTCGTCAAGTATGCAACTTTCATCCTTTCTGTCCTCCTCTTCTGTCAGGTCTAGGAAAACAAAAGCATTGAAGCTTTGTTCTGCTGCTTTATTCAAGATATCTCAATTTTAATGACCAACTTTCATCCAAATAGCAGACTCAGCTGTTCAGTCAACACACTAAGCAACAGATGCTAGCGCTCATTCCTGCATATTCGGAAAACACAGGTTTATTTCCACTTCAAAGCTTGCAGCTGATGACAATGAAAGTGAGTTTCCACATTTCCACAGTCTTCTACTCTGATCTTCATAGGGCTTTCGCATTTCTACTAGTCAGAATCTCCTTGTACAACACTGCTCACAGCTACAGAACAGAACCAGAGTGCAAAATAAAAGGCATAAACACACCAAATGGAAGAGACCAGACAAATTGCAACTGCATTTTTTTTTTCCTAGAATAACACAGATGCCAGAAAACCAGCACATAACTCATTGGAAACCCTACAAAAGTTGCCATACACAGCCAACAAGAGAAGAGTTCAGATGAAACTCTCCAAGTGGTTATCAACAAGAGTGACAGAAAAAAGTCATTTCACATCATTAAGAACAAACTAAGTCTCTGGAACATGGGTTAATTACTAGCTGCACAATTTGTGGAAAACAAATACTCTTAAGAGTCTTCCAACACAGCTACGAAGGTGCTTGGGGACAGCTTCTTGCAGCAGGAGAGCTGAGGTACACTCTTTCCTGCTGCAAATGTAATCTATCAACTGCCAAAAGGCTTCAGTCTTTGACCTATAATTTTGATGTGGACTGTTTTTGCTTCTGGCACAACTGTGGGCCTGGAAACAAACATAAAGCAAGTGACTGATCAGAAGTATCTTCAAATTAGAGTTAAAACTAAAATGGAGCAGCTGCCAGCTGTGCACACAGACAAGGACACCCACAGTATAACAAACACTCGTTCAGGAAGGAATCTGCAATGGGACAACAGGGATCCTTTGTGGGGAGGACTGGGAAATTGAAAGCATCATACAAAATGTGTTTGAAGCAGATCTCAGGCCATCTAGCCCAAACCAGGATCAATTTTATCAGTTTCAGATACATTACATATACAAGCTGAAACATAACCTGCTTCAAAAACTCCCCTTACTAGGATACTACAACCTACTTGAGCAATGTTTTCTATTGTATCTCTACCTTTACCTATAAGGATTCTCTTCTACTATTCCCCTGTTAGAATTTAGGTCCATCACTTCTTGCATATACACTGTGACCTGAAGAAGCGTAGTGCCCAAAACTGAACACAGAACTCCATCTGAACAGCTGAAGGAAAGAGTTTAACACAGTAATCTAGACAATGCTTGGTTTTTCAAAGCATGACATTTGAACTCAGCCTCAAAACTACAATGATCTAACAATCTACTTTCAAAACACTCCCCAAAGAAACCAGCCTTCACAGTAACAGCCTCAATATGGCATCTGAATGTGCCTGAAAAAGGCAACAGAGCAACAACTACTATTTCCCACTAAATCTGCCCTGCACCCCCCAAATCAAAATCCACTAGTCCTTTACTCTGATGGCTTAGAAATGTCTGTGCATTGACAGAGTCACACGGTAACACTTCAAGGCCTTCCTCTAACACCATCATCTGTACCACCAAAGTCAGTCTACTAAATATTTTTACATTCTCATACATCCCTGCATTACATAAGCCCTTTTCATCCTACAGGTAAATTGGCAGCTATTTCCTGTGGCTGATCCACAGTGGATACAGATCAGTGAATAACAGGTCAGCCACTTTGTTTGTAAAGGGGCCCAAGCAAAAAACCCCCACCAGTCCCCCCCCAAAACAACAACAAAAAAGTACAGCCCCTTTTCCTGATATGTTCAGTGCAGATGACATATGACAGCAAAAGTGGTATATTGTTTCTCCGGTGATGAAGATGTTTCTCCGGTGATGAAGATGTCTAACCTTTGCTTTCCTCTTCTTCCTCCATGAAAACATGTTTCTGGATGAACAAAAGCAGTTTTTCCTGAAGTGATGTGCTAGGAAGATAATCTAGAAGTCCAACTGCTTCTTCGTTATTATTTGAATCCTGATGACTCAAAATCAGCAACCAGTCACAGAGTATCATGAAGGCCTGTATCCAGCAAACAAAGCCAAAGAAGGATTTAGACGCCATGTTACTTTTCACGCCAACTCCACTTTGCATCTCCATCAAACGCTACAAATCACAGTCTAGCTTCTATCCCACTTCTTCCTTGCAAGCTAAAGATTTCTGTTTGCCCCAACATGTGGTAAAATGCCACAGCTAAGCCCTTCCAGAACTTGTACCTTAGGATAAAGGACATACAAGTATCATGCATTAACACCACCTAAAGATTTTCAAACTTCCATGGGAAGGATGAAGACCTCTATTGTGCTAGAATATCTCTCTTTTAACACATTAATGACTGGACAATTTCTCCATTTTTTTTAGTTTTTTAAGTAATATTCATAGCAAGGCATTAATAAAGCAATGAGCAACCAGTACACTGATCAGTCTAATCAGAAAACACAATAATTATCAACTGGCAAATTGAGTCATTCAGTTTCAGGCCTTGATTCTGCAGATGGACCCATGCAGACATATATCTATGCTTGATTAAAGCACTAACTTTTGTAGCATTTTAACTAACATAACTTTAATTTTCCTTTAAAATAAATAGCTGAAGATTTTTTTAAAGAGTTATTTCTGAAAAAAAATAGCAAAAATCAATAGAAGGAAATACTATTATGAAAAGAAAGGCAGGCATATAAAAGTAGAACTGAGCATGAATGCCAGTTAAGTGATAGAGAAACACAAACCTTTTCTCTTACATCTTTTTCCTTATGGTGGAGGAAGCACATGCAAATCTGACTGAAACATCTCAGCTCTCTTCTTAGTGCGAAAAGAGTCTCCTAAAAATGTATTTAGGAAAAGTGGCAGGACAAATATGTTAGGGACTATGATTCAATAGAGAATTACAGAACAAACAACAGTTGTATCTTTCTTCCACTGATACTATTCATTTACGATAGCACAGCTGATGACATTATGAAAGAAGCGGACATCTCAGTTGCAACAGCTTACTAGCTATGAACAACTTTAAAACCATGTCTTGTTTTCAGGCACAATATTTGGGATAGAAGGGTCAATCCATAAAAATATATACTCTGTGCCCCCCCGCTGGTGCAGAAATGTGACAAGTACAGTAGGATGTGCATCTGTCATACTTGCTGAGGCTAGTGGTATTCAGCAAGTCACAAACTCTTTGTTTCTCCACCTGTAGGATGGGCAGCTCTAATAGCATGTATTCCCTTATTCACTTCAGCTTATCCTTATAAAGCAGTGATAATGATTTCCACTTTAGAGATGGAAGTCGAGTCATAAAAACTCTGGTCCATCCCACCTAATTTTCAATGTGAATTGCCTTCTGGAGTTGCTCTTCTCTCTCCCCCTGTTGAGTACAGAGGGAACACAGTTTAACTAGGCTGCTAACTTTGGCACTTAGAAACATAGACACCTCTATTAGTTAAGATGAATCCAGCAAGAGAGACTATTTGATTTGCCTACAGCCACATAAAAGACTTTCTGATCCTTCACCAGGTCCCAGCTGTTGCACTGCACTGAGCTTTGAGCAGTCAATAGAAGAGAAGTGCCCTTACAGCAGGGCTGGATTTCATCCTGTGCAACTGTATCTTGGTAAGAAAGGGGATCCATCCCAGGGCATGCTGAGAAGGAGCAGAGGGGGAGGCAAAACATTGCTTTAACGCTATTGGGGGAGGAGGGGGGAAAGAAACAATCCTAGAGCTGCTGTCCAGGAAATGTTCTTTTTTGCTCTTGGAACTTCTCTCTCTGCCAACGTCTAGATTTGGCCCTGCAGAGTGGGCCGTAACGTTGTGCTTCCAGTCAAAATCTGCTCCCATATGAAAGGCCAAATTGAAAAATGTGCTGTCCCATTATCAGTTAAGCTAACTGTCCAGACTGAAAGGCAGAACGTATTAGAGCAGAGAGAGATGCGGACATCCACACAGGAATGGAACGGGACGAGAATAGATAGTGAATCAGTGAACAAACGGGTAACCTCCCTGCTAGCATTTCTCACACAAAACAAATGTCCGTGTCAGTGTCAGTGTCCTGTTCTGTACGCACACAGGAGTACCGGGGGAAGGGGACAGAATGACAGAAGGAGCAGCCCTCAGTGTAGTCAGAAATCACCATAAAGAGGAGCCACACAGGTACACATTCACATGTGAACCGAAGCATAAAAACGTTTTCCTTTGGTGTCTTGAACTAGACTGTCTTCCAAAATACCTGCCAGAGCTTGGCACTTTATAAAACCAATTAAGGAAGTAAACAGTCAGCTGATAAGAAAATTACCACTTTCCTCAAACTTTCTGCCAGAAATATACAAGTAAAACAAGAAATAAAAATGAAACAAAGCAACGGGGCTTCCTGGAGTTTTCCTTGAATATTCTTTGTTGCTTAATACAAGAAAACAACAAACTGTTTGGCAGTGGAACAAGTTCCTTATCTCCATCAAGCCCCAGGAATTCAATGCACATGCTTTGCAGTAAAAATAGAGGTGAACCATTGTTCACTTATTCTCTTGCAGACTGAAAAAGCATAAACACTTTTTAAAAGAAGAGGGCAAGACAGACAGAAAATGCCTCAACTCAATTTGGTTTCCTCAAGAAAACACAAAAATTATCTTCTTAGAAAGCTTGGGTTTTTCTGCCAATTTGAGAACAGAAAAGCAACTTAAACTTCTAGAAGCACAACTCTGGGTTTCAAAATTACGTGTAGTGGCCAACCTTGGGAGAATTTTCCGAAACCGCAGTTAGTTGCCACAGGAGAGAAAAATACACGCACTGGAGAGCTGGCAGGATCATCTGCAAATAAAAACACATGTCCTTTATTTATAAGAAAGGCTCAACAGCAAAAAGCTTAGGACTAAGCAAAGCATCCAACCCTGACATTCTGCATGCTGCTTGCATGACCATTTCTGCACTGTAAAGTATTTAGACCCTCAAAATAAACTTAATAGGTTTACATACAAGCAAACGTTGCCTCCTGAGAAACTTCATTACTAAGGTGCTGCTTCTGCAGAACTCTGACATCTTGACAAGCTCAGTGGAAAGTAACCATGTACTAAAAAGGGTGTTCACAGAAGCTAACTATAGCTTAGCTTCTCAGGATTTCTTTGCAGTCTTTGATGAAAGGCAGACTCCTCCAGAGGGAAATTCAGAGCAGAAGCCAAACCTTGGTGCTCCGATGCTCCATCTGAAGGAGTCCACCTCTACCCACTGGCTGCCAGCTCTCTCTACTCAACTAAATTTCACTCTTTCCCAAATAACCTCAGTTCTTTCCTGAAAATGGAGGCTGATTAACATTCATGACTGCTCAAGTACTTCACCTTGTAATCCCAGGATATACACCTCCACCTTGGCACAGCCAGTGTTTGAGCTGAGGCAACCAGACAATTAAAAGGCTGCAGTTGAGACAACTGGCAAGTACAAACCATCTTCACCAAGAGTCAATCTGCAAGCAACAGTTTCAAAGTAGTCCAATTTCTGGTTACATGCAATCTGTAAGGGGGTCCTCACAGTCCCAACAATTTCATATGTACTGAGGGCAAGACTGTGCAATGGGAAGTACTGAGCATGACAAAGGATCAATCCAGATGTCAGATGTTTATCATAGTTTTGGACAATCTCCAAAATAAATGAATCTATGGCATGAATTTACCAATTCCAGTAACATTATACCAAAGACAGACTCAGTTTCCCAGATTGAGAAATGGAAACAGTATCTTCCTGTCTCACAGAACACTGATCTATAAGATTATTTAATAACTCCTAATTTTCCTGCTTTCAACAAGAAAAGCCTCTTCTAGTGTTAAATATTAACAACTCACCAGAACAGGCAAACTCCCATGTTCCATTTCAAACACCAACAACCTTAAAGTCTTGTCATACAGATTCCACTTGGTGAGATCATGGGCACTGCAAGTGAAAAAGAAACAATAATTATACACTAAGCAAGAAATGAAATCTCACCTGACCAAACAGATTAAATGTATCATGTATCCTATTTTTGCCTTCATCTGATGTACAGCAATAACAATAAACAACTAATTATTAATTATAAGGGGGGGAAATGAAGTCAAGTTTTTCATGATCTAATGCTGCTATCTTTAGTCCATAGCTTTACAGTCTGCATTCTTACAATGAAACTGTAGTGTCTTTGAGGAGAGGAAAAAGAAGCTTAAGCTCTGTACTTTTTCCTGTACTCTATCCACACTCTCTAAGTGCCCAAAAAAAGTCTAAAGAACAATTTCCCCATGCCGCCTTAAAAGGCTATTTCTAATACTCTTGAGTGTTCACAACTCAACGTTAGACTTCTCTTTGCAAAAACAGAGCAGCCCCAGCACACAGGGTAGGTAAAAGACACATTGAGAAGGCGGCCCAGTTCCCCCACCCTCTACTATATTGCATGATAATTTACTTGGTGAACAATCCCTGGAGAACCAAGCTTTTGACAAATCCATCTTTTAACAGAAGAAGATCAAATAAACTAAAACAAACAAAGCTGATTACATACGCTGGGAAAAAAGACTGCATTCACTATACCCTCTTCAGACTGACCACCAGTGTTGAAAGTAAAGCAGTGCAAAAGCATCCAGCTAGCAGGGAGGCACCACAGAGAGGATCCGTGTGTCCACTCTGACATCCCAACTCTGTAGCACACACTTCCCAGCTACATTAGGGCTGATGCTCCAGACTGACTAATGAGTCCAGAAAGAATTCCATATCCAAGAGTACAGTTCTGTTAAGAAGAAACTAAACCTTGCAGCACCTCTCATAGGGATCATTTTCATTCTCTTGAGAAAAATCTCATTAAACTTAACAAACAAGAGCAATTCTGACTTTGCACCTGTCAGGTCGACACTTAAGTATATGGGAAAGTAAATTGTGTAAATAAACATCTCACTTATGAAAAGCTGCTACTCTTCTCAAAGCAGAGTGCATCTGGGAAATTTCTCCTGCATCCGTACAAAATCCTTCTTCCTAAATTATGAAAGTTTGGGAAAGAGAAAGGAATTAGCCAGTGTGGGGCAAGGCAACTGCCATGTTCTCTTCCCAACCAACCCACAAGCTTGAATTACTCTCCTCCAGCCCTCTCCAGTCCCTTCACCTTTAACCATGCTACTCATGTCTTCCTCTACGGTAAAAAGAAAACAACACATTGACTGCACAGAAATTTTCTATAAGGAAACGTCCCTGTCACAGCATCCTCCCTAGACTACAGTATTGCTAACACAGAGTAAAAACTAGCAATTAGGCTAACACAGAAGTGCTAACCCTCAAACTCACATGGCCATTCACAGTCCCTCACACAGTTGTCAAGGATCTCTGGAAAGCTAGCTGTTCACATGGTGCTGACTCTCCTTGCTTCCAGCTGCCAGATCACATTCAAAGATAGCTAAAAATATATTAAATACTTTCCCATAGATGCAATTGCTGTAGTTTCCACAAGTATACTACGTGATTATGGGAGATGGTATATACAACCAGGAATTAGAAGGGAGGGGTTCCAGGAGAAAATCTCTTTATTTAGATATGGATCACACTATGAAGGAGTTGAAGAATCCCTGGTCTAGCACTTATCTTGTTTCTTGTAAGTACACATTCTCCCACATTGACATAGATATCTATTTAAGACCAACAAAATAAATCCAATCTGAGGTTAGGGGATTTTTTGGCTTGACACATTTTACAATATCCCAGTGTCCAATAAAAACCTGCCAGTGTTAACTCTCATACCATGGCATGACACCTGTTCATGACGGCACAGTTGATCAGATCAGCTGCGGGCTTCTGTTGTTCAGTTCAGCCAGCAAGCTATTCATATCACCACCAGCTGTTTCTGCTTTTTAGAACTAATGAAAAACTTTGAGGGAGACTCTGCAGTCCTCCCTCAAGGGGAAAGTCGTCATTTCAAAGATCCCAAAGCTATACAATCTGCATTATAGACTGCTGGGTTTGGGATTTTCTTTCCTAGTACTATCTTTACAGCCAAAGTGGCAGCACAAAGGGCATCTTGTGTACAGTCAAATATGTGGAAGTACAGAACTATACCTTTTTGGGAACAGTCTCATCACCTATAGATCCACAGCACTTACTAGCTGATCTTGCACATGGTATCTTTGGCACAGTAATGGAGCAACTACGGAGTTTAGGTCCAGAATATTCAGAAGACATAAAATGTCCTATTGCTGGTGTGGACTACCTCATTTATTATCTTCCCCACTCTATTCCTGCCAAAATACATCTGCTTCATTAAAATGTAAACAGTCAATCTTTTCAGAGGCACAAACCCACCTTTGAAAGCTCTGCTCCTCTTAAGCAGAAACAGCAGGTAAAGAATAGTTCCATATCCCCCTTAATTTTTTTGTCTTCTTTTTTCATAGGGAAACAGTCTGTTTATCTCCATGATGAGTCACACTCACCTTTTCCCAGAAGTCATCTAGTAGCTGGTTAAGCTGTCCCATCAACTCATCTATCAGTTGAGTTCGGGCACGATCTACCAGGCTATAGATGGCAATTTCTTCACTGCAGAGGATATAGTAAGTCCTGGAGGAAGCCTCAAGGACAGACATGTCAGAGTGTTTGGCCACAATGTCTTTTACCTCTCTCAGCAAAGCATCCAAATGCTGCAGGTGATAAAAGGGGTATTATAGGTAAATTGTATAAGAATTCACTTATGCTCTACATACATTTCACTAGGCCCATATATCTCTATAGGTCATACAACCAACGTGAAATAAATGCCAGTCTAAGGAGCAGAGGGGCAGGTTTAGAGGACACAACTTTTTCCTGGATTTATAGCTCTTTTTCATTATTATTCTCTCTGGATCTTCCTAAAGAATGAAGCAAATGCTTGAAGTTCTACTTTAGCAATACATGTTCAGCACTACATAAAAATAAAGATGAAGGTGGGGAATAAAAAAATGCCTTTCCAAAGGACAGGCATATCTCCAAAAAAATGGAAGTTGTCTCCCTCAGCAGCAGAGGATGGAGAATGTTTCCGATCATGTCAGCAACTGGGGTCTTCACTCTTAGTGAGAGGAGGTAACTTCTGCCATTCTGCTGACTCTCTCCTTCCAGTTAAAGTTTTGTGCTGAAATTAACCTAGGAGTCTTTGCCTAACATTACCTTCCTGTAAACATCCCTGCTTAAGAACACATTAAGCTATTTCAAGGATTTCATCTATCTGTTTCTGACCAGCCCTCTCCCATCAGCAGATATACTATCTCCATTCTTATCTTTCAGTTGCTATCATTCCCCAGCAGCTGGGAGTCACTCTTCATGGAGAATGAAACCTATTCTGCAGCAAACTCCTGGGAGACACCAGTTTAGACACGTGGCATAACCCACCCTGTCTCCACCCAACAATGAAAAACCCAGGGCTGGGCCTACCACATGAAACCACAAATCATTACCCACCAGGGCCAGTCACAGCATATCAAGAACTGACAAGCACTGAGACTTTTCTTTGGCAGCCCCAAAGTAAAGCCTGAATAAGACCACTTTCCTCAAGGTAAGAGATCCTTTCTTTGTATTTCAACAGTCTTCTACTTGTTCCAAGTCCCACTAAACTCCGTACATTGTCACATGAATTTAGTACATTCCACATGAACCGACTACCCCAATTCCTATTCACCTTCCTTAGATGTCCCATACGGTAAACGTCTAAATCATAATACTGAGGAATCTGCAGAAGATTTGCCACTTTTTGTGCATCTGTTGAATACTGCAGAGAAAAAACAGGATATGAGTACACTGCAGGAATTTTAATGAAATATTTAACATGCATTCACAGAGCAGCTGTTAGTTACCTTTGCCAAGAGCTGAGGAAGCACCATAATGAAGTGCTCAGTAATTTTGGTACAATCTTCCAATTGTATTTTCTTCTCTTTTACTGACAGAATCTGCAGATAAAGCAGTTTGTTTCAATTATGAAATATCTTAGAATTGAGTGGAATTTTATCTGTAACCCAAGGTGAACTCACATGCCTTTGTCTAAAGCATATCAAGCTAAGATAAAGATACTTTTCCATGGAGACAACCAGATGCCTTTTTATTTTTTTGTTAACCTTAAATTAGATGCAAATGGCTGAACAGCTATATCTCATGGATAAAATGTTCACCATTTGTCAATAACATGCTTCAACTGGCTTTCCTCTAATGCTCACCTCCTTCAACATCCACTACTAATAAAATCTAGAGGTCAAAAGACACTGTGTAGTTTCATAAAAATAAGCCATTTCCTAAGATATACCTACCACTAGGAACATGCTGTCTGGCAAAGTACATAAGGAAAAGAGAATGTGATTACAGGACAATAAATAAGACTTAAGATGCACTGACTTTTTTGGCTGCACCTCTGCCCACTGGAGGATGACCTTCAGCTGCTTCTCTAACCGTTGCGAGGATAATTTCAATGAGAGCACTTTCATGGGCATCACTCAGTGCTGTAAGTAAATCAGTCTCCTTTTAGCATTCACACAAAAGAAAAATGAAGATGCAGCAACAGCTAATGTAAAGCCTACTCATTTATCTGAGCAACTGTGGAAGGATGCTACAGAAAGAAAAATAAACACCTAGAGAGTGTTTGATTTAATTTGAAGAAAATTATTTTCTACATTTTTTCACACTTACTGAACACAAAAACAATTGCTTCTCTCCTGGCTAAACTTTTTAGGGCAGTTGGGCTCCCAAAAACAGAGGCAGTTTTAATGGGGCCTACTCCCACTATCTCATTTAAGAGAAACCTGTTTCTTTGAGTACCAAAATGCTTTAACTCACTGGGTCTACAAACTTTGATTTCAATCACACAACCACCTCCAGTTCTGCTACAGCTACTCATAGAATGGTTTGGGTTGGAAGGGACCTTAAACATTTATTTAAGTTCACTTTAAAATAATTCTACAAAAAAAATAATCCTCTAGAGTGTTAGATGTCAATGAACTCAACACATCACTCCTTTTCAGGCATGAACAATAGCCCGACAATACTGCACTTCAATCAATACTTTTAGATTCTTAAGTTTTGGACAAACAAACAAACAAAGTAAATGCTATGTAAGCATTATGGCTTAATTACGCAAGTATTCTTGCATTCTAAACTAACATTACATAAATACAGAATATTGAATAAAACAAATATGTTGATATAAATATCACATTGGCAGTGCATTGAGTTGCACCTGCTCTGTGGCTCTTGGTGACCACAATTTGGGATCAAAGGGTACTGCAATATGGAATGATCCTAAACTAGCTGAAGGCAAAGTTCAAAAAACAGTATCAAGAGATTCATTCAGACAAAACTAAGCTCTTTGCTTACCCACCTTCTCCATCTTCTTCAGCATTTTTTAATAGAAGAGTGGTCATGCACTCCCAGTCCTTCAGGAATTTGCCTGCCCAGTCCCACAAGCTGTCTATGAGGTATGCAACATGTTTGTGTAGCTAGGGATTAAAAACACAAGCTTACAGAAGCAAACACATCATTAAAAGAAATACAGCTTTATATGTTCCTCTCCCTTTTTCCAATTACAAAGCTTTGTCATTCACACATACATGCACAGATAGTATTCCAACGTATTTAATTTGAGGCTAATCAACATTCAAACGCCATGTCTTTAATCTGATACAAAGCAGGAAAGTGGGGAAAAAAAGCAGGTAAAGCAGAAAAAAACCTTTTCTCTTTTTATGATACCTTTCCTTTGTAATTTAAGTAATCTCTTTGAAACTAGCTTCTGTATTGCTTTTATATTGCTGACCATAACAACTAAAAATCCAGCCTTGGGACTAGAAACAAGTCAACATTTTAAGCAATGTTTGTGAAATTTTTTGCAGAAAGATTCAAAACTGCTGTGCCTGAGACACTTTGGCCACACGTAGGTCTGCACCACTGCAAAAGCCAAATACTGAAGCATAGCACTTAAGCTGATAAAACTCTCAGTAAAACTAGGCAGTTTAGTCAGCACAGAGCCATGGTACAGCAACCCATATCTGCCTGCAGAAAGACACAGACACATACCAAAAAAATCTCACTCGGTGGCATTAGTCTTTCAGGTTGTTTTCAGAAGCTGCTTCAGCACTGATTCTCTCCGTTAGCATAGTTGTAAATTAGTTTTAATACAACAGAACAGAAATGTCTTCATTAAAAACTCATCCTAGAGAGCGAAACCATTCCAAACACTGAACATTTCAGAGCTCACCACCAGAAATAGTTTTCAAAAGGAAGCCAATACTTGATTTAATATGCAACACTGGATTTAAAAGGCTTACTGCAGGGGCTATTCTCCTCACCTCACTCTCCAGGAAAAAACTTATTAATCTTTTCAACTGGTCAGTACTTGCCCCAAACTTCCCTCCTCCTTCGGGCTGAACTTCTTCATCTCCCTCATGACTAAGCAGCCTGCCAACAGAAAAGGAAGTCAGTCCAGTTCTGCCACATTCTCCTTATACTCATTTGCCAATGTTACACTAATTCTGTCAAGATCCCAAGGACTGTGTTTCTTCTAAACGTCTACTTACTTACTCCAAATCACATTAGACTTTTTTATGAGATGAAAAGAAAAGAGATTAGATTGTTTTCCATTATGAGAGATCTTCTATCCCCGTGGATGCAGAGACTATTTCTGACAGTTTCACAGGTACCCTGCCAGCTTTCTGGACAACAGATGCAGATTCCACAGTGTTGAACATATAACGAGGTAGGCATTTGCTCATGCTTGAAAAGGGGCTTGCTCTAGGCTGAATTTAAACCTCACCAACAGAGTAGAGATATTACTACCCAACCATTATTCATATCATGGTACATCTCGGAACTGAAGCTTCTTAAAGAAAGCACACTATCTTGTATTTATAAGAGGCAATTTACTCAACTTCACAAATACAGTGGAAAAACTGTTCTTCCTCTTCTATCTGAAGTATGAAGCATAATACGACACTTCAGTTTCCATTTCCCTCTTTATCCAAAATAAGTGTGACTGTACTCCTCACTAAAAGTGCTAATCCCAAGATAAATACAGGAAGGCCATCACTGCAGATTAATATAAGGCCCAAATGGCCTGCATTTAAGAGCACGACCACACCACTCAATGTCAGTAAAAGCTTATACTTTCAGGAAGTGCTTCTGTTGGTATAATTTATGCCACCTACATAAGTAACCTAAGTTAAAAATGCAGACATTGAGGAGATTTCATGCAAACCAAGAAGAAGCAGGGGGAAGCTTAAGCATTTATACTAAAACTTTTAGCAGTTATCACCAGGGAAAGGAGGGTGTCACTAACATCTCTATCACACCAGAACGAACATTTGTGTACTGGCATAAGTGACAGAGAAAACTGGGCAAACAAGAACAAGGATGAGGTTTACAGGGTCAAAGTGTCCACACTGCACTGGAAAGCTGGGTAAAAAAAAAAAAATTTTCAGGGCAATCACTTCAATGGCAAAATGTTACAAGAGGAAAACCACCTGATTTATAATAGAATATTAGGACCAACACAAAAGACTAAGTAAGACTAGCAGATGTGATAGAAGACTCATCAAAATAGAAATTTATTGTCTTTCTGTTGGACTTGGCTCCCCAAACTCCAGAATATCAGCAATTCAGCTATATAGGAAGAGACAACTAGGAGGAGATTCTGCAAGTGTGGAAACACAAATCATTATTACTTCTGAATTTTTCCCCACAGAAGTCTTGCCAAAATATTTTTATTTTCATTCTCTTTGTAAGACAAAATTATTTCTCTCAGACGTAGAGAGAGAATATTTATTTCTTCTCTTTTTAGCACGCCAACTCCATTCACTTCATGCAACCATTGTTATAAGAAGCCAATTTATAAGAGTTACTCCTGGGGAAGATAAACCCTGTACTTCATTAACCTGACAGAAAATTGGGAGGGCTTTTTAATCTGCTGCATCTCTCATTATTCAAAGCCTTTACAATGTATAAGGCAACTTCCAAAGGGAGAAGAGGAGGCCATTTTTGTGATTAATCACCAAAGCTATGGAAATCCAGCAGATGCCAGGTGATGAATTAACTTGTAAGAAGCAAAGCAACAGGAAAAGAAAGTAAAAAGAAAGAAGGTATGCTCTCAACATAGCATGGCATCTGTGGATCAGTCAGTTGTTTCATATTCTCTGTGTTACTCTTGCAACTTCTCTCATGCCTGTTGTGCCAGGGCTGTGCAGGGGAACAGATCATTACCCCCAGACAGCATTTCTCTTCTGATTCAGCAGAAGAAAGCACATCTACTACCCTCATGGTACACACTTCCAGCAGAAAAATGAATGCTTAATGTCTCTCTTAAATAAATCCACCTTCATTCTGAAACAAATGAGAATATGCAAGAAGTAGGTATGCAGGCACGCAGATACCTTTTATAAAGGAACTCCCCAGCTGCTACTGCAAGCGGACGGTGTGTGGTATAAACAAACTGGTATAATGTTTCACAGTCTTCAGTTGATAACACATCCCCACAGTTCCTAGGCAAAAATAACAACGGAAGTTATAGTTCAGGTTTATCTGCAAAGAATATTAGGAATGCTATGTCCAGCTTTTACTAGACCTGATTCTCCATAGCTGTACAACTTGTTTACACAGCTAAATTTTTGTAGGACATATCTAAAAATGCTGTCAAACAAAATTGGCAGCATTCTTTTACTCACTGTGTAGAGAAACAGAGGTTTCTGCAAGCCATGAGGAATCAGGCCCACTGCATGGACATGAACATTAATTTAAAGTGTAATTAAGGTTGATTAGTGGTCATAGTAAAAAGACTAATAGTAATAAAATAGGAAAATCGTGCCTCTATTTTATGCTTAGATGTTCAACATAGAAGATAATAAACAAGAAGCAACCTTCATTTTGCACTACAAATTATTTTTAAATTATTTATTACAGTATTTTAAAACCTATATTCTATTACACTAGGCTTATACAGTAACATGTAAAAAGAAATCAAAACACATTTTTGATAGCATGCTCATGACTGTGACCTTTCTGTGCAAACACACTCAAAGTCACAATTTTTTTCATTCAGCTGTACATCTTGAGAATACCACATGCCAACTAGTAAACCTAGAACACTCTGTGAGAGGTGGAAATGGTATTAATATTAACCTTTTACAAAAAGGAAACGGAAGCATCAAGGTTGAATAACCCACTGAAGATACCAGAGGAGTGAAGACCAAAGCAAGGATTACAGTTTCAAAATGCCTGCTTCTTACTGCCATAGCAATGTCATTGGACTAAGCTACTTCAGAGAATGAATGGGCAACATGAGATCCTTACACTTACTACAGCCAGGTGAGGGGAAAGGCATTTTATTTATTACTGCATTCTGTCCTCAGGTAGTAACAGTTTAAAACCATCTACAGCTGTGATCCAACACCTTCTCTAAAACTGAGTATTCATGGTCTTCATTTGCTGGGAGTAATGTCTTACAAAAATTAGCAGCCCTTCCTGCGCTTGCCCATTTGTCTCCAAACCCATTGCATCACCTAGCACCCTCAACAAGTCACAAAGCCCCAAAACATCCTCCAACCTGACTGAAAAAAAGTGAGCTCACATTAGGTGAGAGTATCACTGGAGTGTCCACTGCAAATATTTTTTAGCACTGTCTGGGATTTAAAATCAGTAGGGGTGGGGGAACAACAACAAAAAACCAGCACTCATTTCTCAAAGCCAATAGCCTCTCATTTGTAGAAGTTGATACCCCATAATTTTTAGCTTTATGATGTATTTACTTATGTATCAATTGAATTTTTCACATTTTTTTCCATGGTTGCTTACAGTGGTCACTGGAACAGTAAAAAGGTCTTTAAATGGAATTGTATGGTATGTCCCCAAAAGTGATGGGTCAATCTCACGAGATAATGCTTGCCCTCAACCAAAAAAAAAAAGCTGCCTTACATACTTCAGGCAGGTTTTGGTGGCCTCTTTTAACATGCAATTCCCTTGAGTATATATTTGCAGCAACAGGACATACAGAAAGTGCTCTGAATATATGTATTGTGAAATCAGCATAAAGGAAAATATATATGCAACTCTTATTCAGCCATCTACAGAACTGGGGAAATGGAGTAAAAATGTGTTTATTGAGGTTAAACAGTAAGAAACTGAAAGAGGTAACATGGTGCAGTAGAGTACACGAATAAGCATTGGTGTGTCCTGTGAAGCCATGAATGAAGTATCAAATTTATTAAACTTCTACACGTTTTACAAGTGACAGTAAAACAAAGACTGACAACAAATTGCACTTACAGGAGTAAAAATACATGATATAGCAAGCCTTAATATTAAAAGGCTATGGGGAATTTACTGAAATAAACTAGCAGTCTGAAAAGGTTTCTTTCATTCTTTTTAATGTCAATCTGTTATTTAGTTTTCTTAAAAGCACTAGTTTCTATGAAGCTGCCCTTGTCATTTTCTCTATATATATTTAAAAAAAAACCTGTGGACAGCTTGAAAAAGAAGACATTTCTATACAAACATACCATGATCTAGAGTGGGCCAACACAGAATCACAGAACCGCTGAGGACGGGCACCACCTCCGGAGATCAGCTAGTCCAACCCCCTGCTCAGAGGCAGATCAGCTAGAGCAGGTTGATGAGGGTTGTACCCTATCAGGTTTTGAATATCATCAAAGTCAGAGACTCCACAACTTCTCTGGCAGCCCGTTCCAGCATTGGACTACTCCCATGGTAAAAAACTTTTTTCTTATGCTTAAATGGAATTTTCTGTATGAACATGCCAGTCAAATGTACCCATTTTTTTTACATTTGAATTTTTTATTCTTTATACTTCAGGTTTTCTCTTCTTACCACGTTCACGCAAATAGTGAATGCAACACCTGTGTGTGTCTACTTTAAAAAAAACTCCTTGCCTAAATTGTTCAGATAGCTCAAAAAGCTCAGCAACATGCCTGCCATCTCTCTGGGTACAAATTAAGGATTCTGCCTTTCCTTAGAAATTTCCTTTCATTAGGAAAGGACCTGGGGGTCCTGGTGGACACCAAGTTGAACAAGAGCCACCAATGTGCCCTTGCAGCAAAGAAAGCTAATGGTCTAATCCTGGCCTGCATTAGGAGGAGTGTTGCCAGCACATTGACGGAGGTGATCCTTCCCCTCTGCTCGGCACTGGTGAGGCCACACCACACCTGGAGAGCTGGGTCCAGTGCTGGGCTCCCCAGTATGAGACAAGGACATACTGGAGAGAGTCCAGCAAAGGGCCACAAAGACTAGTAAGAGACTGGAACATCTCTCCTATGACGGAAGGCTGAGAGAGCTGGGACTGTTCAGCCTGGAGAAGAGAAGGCTCAGAGGGGAACTTATCAGTGCGTGTAAGTACCTGAAGGGAAGGTGCAAAGAAGATGGAGCCCAGCTTTGCTCAGAGACAGGACCAGAGGCAGTGGGCACAAACTGAAACACAAGAGATTCCCTCTGAATGTCAAGAAACATGTTTTTACTGTGAGGGTGACAGAGCACTGTCACAGGCTGCCCTGAGAGGTTGTGGGGTCTCCACTGCTGGAGATATTCAAAAGCCATCTGGATGTAGTCCTGGGCAACCTGTTGTAAGTGTCCCTGCTTGATCAGGGAGGTTGGACCAGATAAGCTCCAGAGGTCCCTTCTAAGCTCAGCCATCCTGCGATCCTGAAATCCCAACCTCCTTGTTTTTGTCTTCAGAGAGGCTAGGAATTTGCCCCAGTTACATTAATCTACAGCAGTGTTATTTCCTCCCTCCTCGAGACAAGAGTAGGGCAGGTGCAATAGCTCTAGCCATGTATGAAGCACTCCCTAATAGCACAGAAGCAAAGGAGGGGAAAACAACCCATTTTCTTCGCAGCACAGGCTGACCGACACTCATGACACCACTTGAGGACCTGATCTTCTTTTTCTTTCTTGAATGAGAGGGAACACCTGTATGTACTACTACTACTTTTCACATACTGCTCAAGCACTACTCTCTGTGATACAATGAGGTTTATACTCATAACTCCCACTCAGATGGAGTGCTTAGGGGTTTTACTTGCCTCTGGAAGTAGCAGCATTTAACTACACCTGCTACCAGTACCACAGTAAAGGGGTGTCTTTCATTTTACATACATAAGCCAAACATCAAACATTCAAAGAATACTTCAAATACAGCAATAATACTGCTCCCAATTTACAGCCCTCAGAATGCCAAGCAACAGATAAAGGTTAAGCCTGAAGTGCCTGCCAGTGTTTAGGTGCCTAAAAATAAACAGGCATGGCCTTCCACATACCAACGTCATGACATACCATTTTTCTCTGCACTTCAATGTGAACATGTCACGAAGAAGAAGTTGGGATATTCTAGGGGGAGATCACAGACCCATTTTGTTCTGCATATGGCACCAGCTGAAAGATTTCATATCTTGGTTTTTGTTCCATTTTATTGTATGCAAGAGACATGACTGCTGGAGTCACCTGTCTTGGTCTGTGCTATTGCTTATACCAAGGATAACCATCAAAATCACGACAGTAAAATAAAAATACACCTGACGCACTTTTCAAAGTTTTGCCACCTTATTCTTTTTGGTTTTAATGGCTGTGCAGGGAAAGATCTGGCACAGGTTACTGGGGCCATTGGTAATACAAGGTATAGCATCTCACTCAAACAAAACTGTTAATTTTGCATTGAAAATTAATTCAAGTTAAACACCCAAATCTGCAAATACATTGTAAAAACATTATTTGTGTACTGAGCACGATCAACCAAAACATATATGTTGAAAGTATTCTAATGTCCAAGATAAAATTTTTAAGTAGAAAAATCAGCTAATCTGTTATCTCCCTCTTGCTACCCCGCTGTCATTGCAGGTATTTCAAGATGACACTTTGGTGATCAGAGAGAGGATAACAAGGTTGCCACTACAATATAACAAGAGTCCTTTCCCACCCACTTTAAAATAGGATTAGGATGTTGCAATGCACTGTGATTCTACGATTATGCTGTGACAGAATGCAGGAAGATGCACATTAGATGCTGTATGGTATGCTGTTTTGGTTAAGAAACATAACCCTAGGCAACATGCAATTCTTATTTTTCTTGTTACCTCTTCCGACAGGAAAGATAAGGTTTCAGAATAGATCTCAAGAGTCTTGAATAGAGGTGTATTATGGCAGAAAATTGCTGAAGGTAACTTCCAAGAAAGCATAAACCTGAGAGGATGGAAAAGAGAAGGCAGAGGAGAAAGCCCCTGCCTTTATTCCATTTCGGTCTTTCACTTTTGTTTGGCATAGGCTTGACAAAGCACTACCATAACTCCACCTGAATAGGGGTGCGGGGGACCTGAAGGACTAAGAGGAGCTGTGAGGAGCTCCATGCCGTTCCCCTTTTGATAGTACCTAATCTGCAACAAGCAAGTTACTGATGCAAGAAATCAGAACCGTGCAGTAAAATTTGCTTCACTGCTTCATATGCTACTTTTATCAGCTTCAAGATAACATTTCTTTATTTTTCCTAAAAGCCACTAAACAAGACAAAGGTGGATAATTTCCTTATTTGTATGCAAAGCATGCCTCTCTCTTCAGCTTATTTTTTTACAATCACATGAAAACACTGTTTAGAATAGCATTTAAGCCTTCAATAAACCTAGCTGTTTTTCTGCACAATGCCTTGTCTGAATAACCTTGCTAGATACAGCACATTTGCCTAACAAATGTCAATTTCTCCTCCAAAGTCCATGGTTTAGCTATGAAATAACACTACAGAATCACAGAGTTCAACTCTCTGCTGACACTGAATTACTTGTCATGGGACATCTGCATCTACCACTAGAACTAGTAACACATATTATATTATTTGCCATGGCATCCTTTGCCAAATCTAGTTTTCAAGTTTCTCCTATGGTATAGCCCCTCCCTCTCCAAACTAAAACATCCTTCCCAGTCTACTTGAGAATCAGAAGGGAGACTAAGATAAAATTAAGCACAATAGTGATGTACCCCTACTTGACTTGGGCCTCCTGTGCCAAGCAAGACACTGGGAACTTAAAAACCTCAGTTTCTCGACTTTTAAGATGGATTAACTCTACTGACCACTGTAAAAGCACTGTGGAGATAATTAACGTATTTATCAGCTCCATTAAATAGTTTTTAAACTATTTATGTGAAGTCCTCCATGAGTGCAATATACTCACAGTTCTCACTAAGGCAGCTCTTCCAGATTTCAAACTTGAGAGTTTTGTGTTTAAAACTCAGTTTAATTTCTAGTTACGTTTAACTAATGTAATACAAAGTCATTTTCCCCTTTGCTATTTACACACTCAAGCTATTTGTACATTTGTGCCCCTACCTGCACCACTTGTAACCTTTCCTCATTCATCTACTACTGTTACCTAATTACTTTTGCTGCTCTTTTCCAAAATCCCTCTACTCTTTTAGGCAGTTAAGCACAGAAAAATGAACAGAATTGTCTGGCAGTAGGCACACTAAACTAATTTGCCTCCGGAAGGGCAGTGTTTTCAGTAAGATTCCTTGGTCTCTCACTGTCACTCATGTTTTCTCCCTCTTTATTTCCTTCCTAGTTCTATTCCCTCTCAGATCCTTTGCAACATTAATGCTAACAATTATGCATAATTCAGTAGCATTAATAATTTCTATTATGCTAAACCTCATAGGCTCATTTCAGTTTCAGGATCGCATCATGCTGTGTAAAAATAGAAACCTACTAGCCCAAAGACCTTGGCATTCAATTGAGACAACATGCAACAAACGAGAAGAAAAAATTCTCAGCTCACAGAGTTAGACAAGATGAAAATACAAATATAGATTTGAAAAAAAACAGGTATATGCATAGCAAGAGGGTTTTGCATCAGCACTGGAATTTTTTTTTTAATAATGCAACACATATAAGTGAATTGAAGAGATCAGTGTTTTCACTGCCTCTCTAGCTAGCAAGAGAGAGAGACTGTAAAGGCCAGCATAGCAGTTTTATGGGCCAACAGTACACAGAGTAGTCAATGTATATTCCACAGGACTGGAATGCAGTGATGTTTAAGACATGCTCAAAGCCGTTACTGACATACATGGACCACAGCTCCACTGCAACTGTAAAACAATCACAAAAATAATTAATTGGCAATGAAGTCTTATGAAAGCCAGTAAAAGAGAGTTACTGGTATAGTACATTCTCCCCAGGAAAGTCACAGAGCACCCAATGGACTAACTGAAGGAAAAAGTTACTCCTGTCCTTGCTTCTTGCCAACACATGTCATGAAACAACAAAAGATTTATTCCAAGATTAGAGACATGTTCTAAAGGTCAGTACCTGACCAGTTAAGATAATATTATTTGTTAAAAATAATCCATTATTCCAAATCAAATATAGGGAGTTCACGCGACAGAGGTTCCTGCCAGTAGCTTTAAAAAATAGAAACTTGATCTGCAAGGTCTTTCATGTCTCACTAAAAATGCAAGTTGGGCAACTAGAATTCAGTTGCCAAATTTGTAGATGACAAAAATGAGCCATCCACAGAGAAGCCAATACAGCATGACAAAAGTGGCAAAATATTTGATTGCATCAATGCATGCAAGTAGAATTGCCATTTATACAAGCTGTCATTTATTATTCTTTAAAGGCAGGGGAGTTGCTGTCCCCAACCCCGTTTCATGCTTTACTGCATGTATCAAGCAGCATTACTGCTCAATATCCAGATCGTGGTTTTGAGCTATGAGACACACCTATTTGAGACACAAAAGCCCTGAAATTTCTTTGCTTCTGCAATGTCAGCAGCGAGTCCTTTTTGACACTGTTGTAGGTACTGAGGCATAAGCTTTTCCCCTGCTAGAAAAGCATCTTGATGCAGTCTCTTATTAAGAAGTCTGTACATGTGACTGTCTATATTGTCTCCACTCTCTTCACACAGGTTTTATAGAATGGTCAGTACTAGTCTTATCAAAGAGAAGAGCTGTCATTGAATTTGCTTATTGAGTCCCCAATTCCCACTTTCATCACTCCAATAATTAAGCCAAATCAGCAGGGCTCAGAGCAACTGGGGGCGGGGAAGGCGGGCAGAAAGGAGGATGGCTACGCACAGATGAGCAAAAAGAAAGGGAAGCATGCATTTGCTAGGTCTCCACACAGCCTAATTAAAAACAATTTCAAAATGTATTCATTTTACTTATGAAAACTACATTTTATGATGGAAAAATGTCATTCAGAAAACTTTAGAAGGCATTTATTCACACTGGAAATCATATTTAAGAAAAATTAGGAAAAAATTGCTTCAGGGAAAAAGAAACGTTGATCAAACTTTTATAGCTGCAGCTTGCATTAATGAGAATATGATCCCTTATAATAAAGCCAAAGATGATAAACAGCTGCAGTGCCAATATAGCACTTGTTAGTTCAGATACAGAACAAGGGCAGCCATAACTGGTGTACAGCATCTTTGTACTTCAACAATGGTGTGCTGCTCTTCCTAGCACAGGGACACGTTATACACATAGACACAGCATTGTGCTTTGTTCCAATAGCTACACACCATGGAGAACCAAGGGATGTAGAAATGGACATTGTAAACACAGAAACAATATAACCCTAGCTACTACTAGGGAGGCCCAAACAATGGTGCTCCCTTCAGAAAAGCATACTACGTTCACAGAATCGTACGCTGTTCTGATGTGTACGTTGAAGTAGGCCTAGAGAAAGGCCACTCAAGTCAATGGAGTGTGAAGTGAGATAGGAGACCAGACTATAAAGCAGCACTTCAATATACAAACATACTTGAAATTTAATGTAAATACCTACAACACTATATTATTTGGTCCCTTAAGGTCTACATCCTCATCTAGCAACGAGCAATACCTCTGGTTTAAATGGAAAAAGCGAATCCCACAAGGCTACTGGGCAATGCAAATGCTGTATGTGGAAGTAAGCATCTGCATCAGCAGAACTCAACATACACTCTGAGACAGAAGAGACATTTACTGAATCCTAGCACCTCAACTGTACTAACAACGAAATGCAGTGGGTTTTTTATTCTCATTTTGCATTGAAAAGAAGGGACAGATAATTTATTCTTCACGTATTTTGCAAATAAAGCCATTTCCAAAATACACATGCTGCTCAAGGATGCATCAGAATAGGATTCATATAATTCTGTAACATTAGTTTTTCCCCACACTTCCAGCTTGCTATTATCCTACCAAATCTATGACTGGCAGGTAATTTCCCAAGAAAACAACTCTTCCATTGGCTGGCAGGTAATTTCCCAAGAAAACAACTCTTCCGTTAGTTTTCCACTTCAGCAAAATCACGGTATCATACACTTGCTTATTTCCTGTCAGTCAGCCTGCTGTGGGTTCAATAGCTCCCAGGTTCTCTGCCATGGAGCCAAGAATCTGAAAGTCCAAATTCTAGCTATAGCCTCAAAGCTCAAGGCTTCCTGCATCAGGTGAGGAGACAGGGAAGATGGCAGAGTTCCCTGAGCTCCTGGTGAAGGCGTGGGCAACCGTGAGACAGAAAATGGGGTGGGGACCCCATCATCAGTGGGGACTTCCCTCGAGACAAGCAGATGCTCTATTTGAGAAAAGCCAAAATAAAAATGTGGAATTTCCTTTCAAAGGGAAGTATAAAGATATTAAAATGTAGTTTTCATACTGAATCTCAGCACAAGGGTTTTCTTAGCATTGGTATTTCCCTCAGAAAGAAAATGCCATGTCTTGAGCATCTTTAACTGTAACTCATATCCTGCCAGGAGAACTGTCTCCCGGCATGTAACTGATTACAGGAAGATTCATCAGGATTGTATCTGGATCTTGTTGCCATTAAAACAATACAGTAAATTAAAAAAGAAATTATTTACTGTGACATAAGCATCAAGAGTTTCATGGCTTGAACTGCTACTTCATGGTCCTTGTCCAGAGGCATGGACACAATTCGATCCTAATGGATGTAAAATGACAATAAAAAGATGTAACATGGTTTGTTCTCAATAAACATATATTTTTGCTACAGCTAGATCATCTATACTAGTAGAGCAGAGATTTATTTTTATTTCAGCAGCTATTTCCTAAGAGACATAAGGCAACTCGATTACTACCAAGTAGTTCCCCAGCCCCTGAAAATTAACAGCATGTTAATTTTTTAACTGAATTAATCATGCAGTAATATGATATTTTTTATAGATGTAATGTATGCGTTCACAAGAAATCAACTACAGTCTACAAATTAAAAGTGACTGACAACTTGTTTCTAAGATGTTGTTACTACTGGCACTTCAGTATGTTAAATGAAGGTAAGCCTCAAATTACAAGCATTATATAATCAGTTTCTCCCATCAACAATAACATGCATGTACCTACATGTTACAGAAGCCAGCACCTTGCTGGAAAGACAATTAGGACTTGAGTCATAAAGGTACTTCATGGAATAGCAACAATATTCCTGATCTCCAGAATTCACACTATTGTAACTTGGTACACATGCAAACACCTCAGAAAACAGTGGAAATTTTCCTGTCCTATGTACCCAAGAACTCACACCCCTCTGCGTGGCCTACATCTTTAAGGTATATTAAACTTTTGGACTTGCTTGTTTTGGGACTAACAGCTTTCTCACTTAACATATCATTTCTAAATCTCTAGCTTCATCTTACTTTGCACCTTCCTTTTTCTCACAAGCCAGCTGCAAGGTGTGGAATTCCATGAATCCTGAGTTTGAACACTCAAGGGTAAGGGTAACAGAAGGAGCATGCGAAACTCCCGCTTGTGGGAAATGGATTGATGGTTATATGATTACATTTCCCATCACTGAGAAAGCATGATTTAAACTTTGAAATCAGATTCCAGATCAGTCTGTATTTTGTGTGTAACTGTTTGGATTTCTTTCATTTAGAGGGGAAGTTGTTGTGTTTGTATTGGGTTTTTTTGATCGGGAGATGGCATTTGCAATAATCCATTTATATAGCAACCTCCACACAGAGGGAGGTCGCAGTACAAACAGACTGGAGCTATTTCATCAGACTTTGAATACCAGTCCTGCAGTTACCTCCAGCAACCTTCTTTTAGACAGAAAGGTAAGGGACTACTACACAACTGTTTAAAACGGGTTAATCTTAGACAGCCAAGTTTCAGTCTGAATAATTTTTTTCCTAAGATACCAATATTAATCTATTTCTTGTTCTTTGAGGATGTGCTATAGTTATTTTTTACTGTTAGCAACTGCTTTGACATACAGGTAAGCCCTGCACCTTTTACAAAAAGAACATGAACTACCACCACATGCAGGCATTGATTATGGAGTGATTCAAAGGGACTGAAATATCAATCACAGCATCTTGAGCTTTCTTATTCAAATACTGAAAAGGTGCAGCCCCATTGGGATAAGAGTAGCTGACGAAATCATTACCAAGGGCAGGATTAAAAAAGTAAAGGGCTTACTTCTTAAATGAATTACAATGTTGGAATATGATAGAGGCAGTGTATAGGGTCAGTGCAGTCACAGAACAAGCTCTCAAAATTATAGCATATCACCTGACTTGTTCAGAAAGGAGATAAGGGATCCTTCTTCAAGATTCATACTGACATGGTGGATCAACATAGAGCCATTCCCACATCAGTGGGATACACGGTCAGCCAATCCAGTATCTACAAGGTTAACCCATTATCAGGCGCAGCAAAAAAAGGGACTTTTGGAGTACGAAATTCTTTGTCATCTGCCAAAGATCCTGTAAAAAAATCTGGGCCATTCTGGATGAATGGTGGCAATAACTAACCATGGTGCATGCTAACATGATTTTGTGCATGAACTAAAGTGAAACAGAGAATTCCATAGAAACAGAGGGAAACATCTCTGCAAAACTCCTTCATCCACTCAGTCAAGCAGGCTGTTTCTGCAGTACTCTTAAGCTTCTGTCAGTCAAAAGAGTGAGGAGATCAGCTCTGATCAAAACATCAGACCCTGTGTATACCTGTGTATACCTAGACCCAACCCAGACTTAAAAAATAGCAAACAGTAATCTATTTACCTTGAATCTGCTAGTAAAGAGATCCATCCTGGAAACAAGTTCTTTTCTGCTATAAATTCCCTGTAGTCCCAGAAGACACTTCAAGCGCACTTCAGCTTGCTACAAGACAAAGAGAAATTGTCTAACAGTAAAAAACATGTTATCTTTGATGTTATTCACTATTGGCATTTATATTAAGTAAATAAGAGTTCTTTGTGGCTGCCTACAGCAGACTACCCAAATACTGCCTTATCTTCTTTATTAGTGATATCAGTACCATTTTGTCTGTGTGCACACACATGCATCTCTCTCTCCCTCTCTCACACACACAGAGGAAGCCTGCAGTGAGCCAAACTTAAAGGTGACACCAAAATTTGTGTTAGGTACCCTAAGAGTCAAAGAAACTCTCACAGACCTTACAGTTAATAAAAGCAACAGAATGCAAAAGGTGCCAGAACTGTGCTATTCACCTTTTAAAGACACAAAGACAAAAGTATGTATGACCTACTTAATACAACCAGCGCTCATCCATACATCAGACTTTGTTTGCTTCCTTTCAACATCTGACTCAGACAATTGTTAAACACAGACATGGACTCCAAGAAATTCTGGAAGATTCCCAGAGGAAGAGGTACCCCTTAGAAATGCACTGGCTTATCATTCTGGGTTCTTACACATACAGAGTTAAATGTTATGCCTTCTCCCTATTTCTGTTTTACACTAGAACACCATATTTTAAGCATTCTAAGAAAAGGGCTGCTTTGAATTTGGCCTAATTAGTTGATCTAGGCAAAACATATTTATCTCTCCAAGGTGTTATTTCATACTATTAGTACTGCTACTTCATAGATGCCTCAAAAAGAAGACTTTTCCTTAACCAGCTTTTAAATTATTTCATGCATATTGCTACACCTTTCAAATGACAAAGCTTTATGACAAATGGCATTAGGAAACTCATTTTGAGTATCTAACATAGAAAAATCACTGCGTTCTGTAAACTTATAATGCTAAAGATATCAGCAGAGACACTAAAATGAACTGCAGGCTTTGAATCTTCATATTTCTTCCTTAATTCCTCTTGCTAACAATAGCAGTAAGAATAATCAAGGAAACCCAAGAAAGGAGACCACCTACACATAGGCTATCCATTACTACAAGTTCCTGTTCACCTGCTTAGATGGAAAGCAATGGATGACACCCAGTAGCAGGCTTTGACCAACAGTTTTGCATAAGACAACTTTTTGCTAGAAATATAATATGAAAGACCAACAGGTAACAATGAGTATTGCTCTCTAATCTGCCTGTGACACACCAGCAGTCCCTATTCGATACTGTACCTTAAAATTAAAGGCCTTGTCCGAGAAAGAAACTTGTTGCCCACACCTGCCACTTCCTACAGCCACAAGGGCTGCACAGCACAGAGCTCACTCACCGCCCCAATTTGGTACTCATCACTGCACACTGGCACAAATTCAGTTCAGCCAAGGTACTGCAATCCTGGCTTCAACTGCCCTCAGTATTTTATCACGAAGGCTTTGCTCGTGAATAGGGACTGCATTTGTGCTTGGGGAAAAGGGAAAAAAAAAAAGGGGGGGGAAAAGTTTGTGATGTGTTGGATGGTCATATAGCCCTTGGCATGCAGCTAGTAATGTCATTTGCATTTGTTAGTCAGGTGGCATTCAAGCGTAGGTCTGCAGATATAAAGTTTAATACATTAAACTACACCACCTGCCTTCTAAGGTATCCTGTTCCCACCCGAAAGCTCTCAGTCATAACCCTATATGTAAGTTTCTTCTAAGTGTTAAGAAAATTAACTGTAGTAACTAAGAACAAATAACTACTTCTACTATGACTAATTCTGCTGTCTTCCTGTTTTCAGCTCCATCTTCTCCTTCTCAATCACCTCTCCTTTTCTAGATTCATCACTCCTCATAGATTTTTAGTCATTCAAAATTACTTCACATCCTTCCATCTTACTACTTACCTTCAGCTACTTTTGACAGTAACGTAGGCAAGTACAAACACCCAGCCATCTACTCCCCTCACCAGAACTACCATTCTAACCTTGACAAAATACCTGCCTGTTTGGTGTTTCAAAGCTGTGACAGAGTGAAGGGGAATTATGTAGGCACATTTTCAGGGTACTCTGAACATATGCTATCCCTCAGCTGTATCACAGTATATTTTGACCCTGACCTGCAAACACACTGGCAGAAAACATCATTAAGATGGTGAGCAGCTCTAGGGACCTCAAAGAGCTCTGCATGGGCTCCAGCACTGTTTAGATGCATTCAGTTATGAGATTTCAGCCTCACCACTATTACAGAGATGGGGCCATTCAATAAGCCTTATAAATACAGGCTGGGACCTGGATGATTTGATGGGGTCACTGCGTCATTTTTTTCTCTTCAATACTCCCCAAATAATAAATTGGGAAGACTAGCTCTACTTCTGAGTTACTGCTGAATAGCAAAGACAATCCAGCTTACCTGTCCTGTCAAGATAAAACAATTTTTAAAACTGCACCCCACCCCACACACACAAAACAAAAAATCAGTACATATGCACAGAGGTGACCTGTAGAGCAGAAAACCACTATGTTAACATGACCATTTGAAGAAAGAAGTATTTCAGAAGTAGCCATAACCACAGGATCAGTTTCTATAGCCATGTTGAACAGGAGGCAAAACTAAAACCCTTTCAATTTCCTGAAATTTGCCAGGAGGATCACACAGTCAGGACACAGAAGTTCATTTCAATAGCAAGTTTGTGTTTCCACAGGATTTCTTTGGGTGTTTTTCACAGTCTAATGAGAAAACCTCAACAACTTGCCCTGAAGTTCCGGACAAAGCTAGTCTCACATAGTAGGAGGTCCCAAGCGTGTATCTCCATTGTCTTTGCCTTCCTGCCTGCTAGTTCTGCCTTCTACTTTCGCCATCCTTATTCTTCATTGTCTTGATTTTTCTGGTCTTTAACTCTGAACTTTTTACACAGCACTTCCCTTCAACACCTGCTGCTCAGATCAGCAGTGGTTTGACTGGATCTGGATGCTGATTTAGTAGCTACATATTCCCTTGGAAGAACACTAGTGCCTTTGAGCACAAGTTAGGTGCCTGGATTTCACAAACACTGATAGGTGACTGCGCTTACATATAACATTGTTCAACTGCACACAGTTGTCAGATTTAGTATCAACTGTTGCTTGATCTTCAAAATAAAAAGTCAAATTATTTCTAGCAGATGAACATAAACTACTCGAAAATGTATCTCTAGCGCTGTTCCACAACTCACTGGGCCAAAGAGAGATCATCATATGCAATTTTGAGCATATTGCCACTGAATTTAGAGCATCTTCTTGCACCTAGGAAATAACTTTTCATGGAAAAATATAATGTTTCATATCACGTATAATGGCAAAATGGTATCTCACGGGGAAGAAAGAATGATTATATTCAAATAAAAGACTTTGAAGACAAAATGTTAATTTTATACTTACCTCCCCCTCCCCTCTCTGCTTTAAAGCCTCCCAAATGACTGAACTTAATCTCTGTTTACAGCACTATAGATGATCCTGGCCAGGTTTTCCCCCACCGCTAGAATACTTTTGTGGTTGTTCCACTCTGGGGCCTAAATTATTTGGCAAACTTCTCTACGTTATATTCTAAAAGAAAATTGGCTCTGGGAGATATCAGTTTCTTGCTGCCCACCCCCAACAAGATGGGATGGAAATGCTCATTAAGGAGGAGTAGTGGGAAATAACATTCAGATGTATATAAAAGCACTGCTGCCCCTGCTGCTGCCAAAAATGCCCTGCTCTCATTTTGGAATTGGGCAATTTAACAGTGGCTGCAAATCACAAAGCACAGCCAGGGACTGCAAACACCAGTAATGGCACACTACCAAGTCTCGGCCAAATGTGGAATATGGAAGACTTCTCACTTTATCTCACTCTGCTTGCATCTGCATTGCTTTCAGAAAATAAGCTTTAGAAAAACAACCATTTCCAGTTCCCAATAAATGACACTGGATGAGCTATGTGCATTAATCAGAGACACCAGCTGTTAATTTTCACTGTACAGCACTGGGAATGAAGACACATCATCTTCAAAAATCACTTTTTCTTTTGACAATTCTCCCAACTGAACATATACTAAAAAGATATTCTGATCAGATAAGATTTATGCAGGAAAAGACGTTCTTGATAGATTTGTTGTTCTAAAAACCTAAATACTACCTTTACAGTAATGGCACAACACAGAAGAAGTAAGGCTTCGTGCTCCCCCTCCTGGCTTTGTGGTAAACTACAATTTTATTCACAGAACACAGGTATTGCCTAAAACTGACAAAACTGAGGATGTTTCAGAATTTATACAGAAGCTATATACACTTTAAAAGGTGGCCTGCAGAAGTACAGTGTACCAATTTCTGTAATTAGCCATTCACAGTAAATATTCCTATCCCCCTAAAACCTCTCATGCATTTTAGAAGCATGAGAAAATGTGTATTTTTTAGTTACTGTTTTCTTTTGGTTGGGGGGCAGGGGGTGGGTGTGTTTTTCTAAATGTGCCTCTACTCAAAAATAAAAACGAACTTACTATAGGGAAAAGGAGAAAACCCTTTGGGAAATAACTGGACTTTCTGTCAATATTGTCTATATCCATTTAATTCCAAATGAGAAATGCAATATTGAAGACTATTTTACTATAGGCAATATATTTTTGTTCATTTATATAAAATAAAACAAAATTTTAAATGTAGCCATCAAACCTAAAAGCAGAATTTTAGTCAACATTTGACACTGCATGTGCTCAAAGGATATAGGCTGTTTTACAATTCAGTAATAGCTCCCAATTCAGTAACATATAAAAATAACTGCACACACAGGGATACACATTGATACAGAACTGGAAAAAATGTTCTCCGTTATTTCATGCTACAATGGCTTTAAAAATAAAACCCAAAATGGGGAAGAAAGTAAATTCTTTTTTGTACTACCACAGTCTTAAATATCTACTCTCAAGAATTTACATGTTAGGATTCTTTAAAAAAAAATAATTTTTTTTTAATTCTCATCTACTGCCCCCAGTCAGAAAAATTAAAATTTTACCTTATCATACAGCATCCACCCAATGTATTTTAAGTAGCTATCATTTAAAAAACCATCTGGGTATGTTTTAATCCAGCTGCCAATTTCTTCAATGCAAGTTGCTCGGATCTCGGGGATCACATCACTGTGAAATTATAAAAATTGTAGTATCAATACATTAAAAATGCCTAATATATATTAATTATATTCTTTGCAGTATTTTTATTTTCTGGAATTGCAGAAGCATGTATAATCCAAAATATTACAAGTATCTTCATATTAATGTTCTGAATGAGTCTTCAGTTAAGCCACTTTTATCTACAAACGTTTCATGCAGTAATTTTTTGTAATTCTGGATATCTTCTCAATCACAAATGCACTGCTCTATAGCCAGCAGGAAGAACTTAAGAAACATACTTAAGAGAGGTCTTTTCGTAAGCCCAAATTCTTTAAAATAATTTAACTGCTACACTTTCCTTGACACCATCAGTGCCTCTAGGATGTTTAAGTTCATTCTGGTATCTGGACAATCTGAGCAAGAGTTTCTTGGGAATGCAGATACACATCACAGCTTTATTTGTATTCTTACCGGTAACGGTTTAGAAACGTCCCTTTGAAAATAGCATTCATCATGTTCTGTATCTCTAGAAGCTTACACTCATACTGAAATACAAAGGGAACTGAATGTTAATATTGGTCCCACAATTCACTACACAGGAAAAATTTGCATCAGTGCACTTACAATACTACTGTACTGTAAATTGCTGGCATTCACATGTGGTACCAACTTAAAATTAGTGGTCTGTATCTACACTAGCAATTGGCCTTTTTGTAGCTAAGTTTATCAGATACCAGGTTTATCAGATACCAACTGCTAACCTGGATAACAAGGGACTTTTTTGATATAGTGAGTCTTGATCTATCAATACACAGAAAGATACAGAACAACCATTAGGCAATCTTCACATATAGGTCCAAATTCTCTTTTTATGCACTTAAACAGAGATGGAAGAAAGGCAGACAAGGGAATTTTCAAAATGCACCTATTCCACAATGAGCATGTATTTTAACTGAGCCGTGAAAATCTAGTTATGAACTTCTGGAAACCCAAGCTACTTAATAAAAACATTCTCTCATCAACAGCATCAGCAAGGGTGACACGTTTTTGTTCCCCCCCCCTCAACACACACATTTTCTCTGTTTTTCCCATAAGATCAGACTTATGATGATACTAAAAACCCCTGTCTCACCCAAACACTTCTTCCCACAAAAAAAAGGGGTTGTTTCTACAACTGAGAAGTCCACGAGCACCCAAAGCTACAGAAGTAACTGATTCTAAGGTCAGGAGAGAAGGAACTATGCTTGATGTTCATACAGCAAGTCACCTCCACCCTCAAGCCAGAATTATTTCTTACAGTTATAGGCCTGGCTCTGGGAGTTGATAAGGAGCTGTCTGGCTGAGCAGGGAAGAAATGACAGAAACTGAACAGCAAGAAAGATACAGGTCATACCTGAAGTTACAATCATTTTTACAATGCATTACTTACATGGAGATGACAGCTCTCCTGTGTCCTTTTTCATTCATTGAAATTCAGTTCAAGAACTAAAATTTTGGCTTGTAATTTGTATAAAGATATGCAAAACTGCACTCCCACAACACCAGAGCTACTGATGCAATTACAAGTGTGTGTAAATCCATATTTCTATACAGATCAAGGGCTAATGATGCCAATTTAGAGAAGCAATTAGTAGGACAGACATCACAAGTTAACAGTACACAGGGCAGTTATTACCTTAGTCATTTTTGTACCACTTAATCTAGCCAGTCGCAACTCCTCTGCACCATGAATTAGATAAACACATAAACCTCAAAGAACTGCAGTGACCCCAAAGCAAGCTGTCAGCAATGCCTCTTTTTACATCTTCACACATCTCCCGTACAAGACACCTGCCTAACCTCTTTCCTTTTTCTCTCTAGCTGGTCAAGTCTGTAATTGGTCCTCTTGCCACTTATCCTCTTCTTCTCCACCTCATATAATCTTTCAGCATTGTGCTTGTTCACATCAAGGTTCAGATGTACGCTTATAACTGCTGTCAGAAGTTTCATTGCTAAAAAAGAAAGAAACCCAACATATTTAGCTTAGCTCAGGGATATGTAGCATAAATATATTCACCACTTTACCACAAAAAGGATATGGTTAGCCAAACCCAGTTTATTACCCAAAATAAGAACACTACTAGATTATAGTCATTTGTTTTAAAATACAGTGTTTATTTTAAAGGCAATTATCAAAAAAGGAAAATTTAGTGATATTACTGGTGATTTACAACTTTTGGACAGAGTTCTAGTCAGAGTTCTAGTTAGAGAAGTAATTCACTGGGCAACTCTCTTGCAGAAAAATCAAAATTACATAAACTAAAAGAAACTAGAGTTGTAGAACAGGTGATTTTCAGTAACAAAAAGAAAAAAAAACAAACCAAAAAAAACGAACCAACAGTGAAGCAGGCCGATAAAAGACTGGGAATCTTAAGATTTTACTTGAATTGACAAAAATTCACATTCCTCTAAGGATCACTAGATGGTTTGCATAGATTTCAGGTGAGTTTTTTGAGCCTTCAAAGCATACAGTGTACTTTAGAACAAATTATACTTTAACTGCTCTTTGCGTGGCAAAGAAGGTATTTACTGGCCTTAGGGGTGTTGTGGTTTAACCCCAGCCAGCAACTAAGCACCACGCAGCCGCTCACTCACTCCCCCCCGACGCAGTGGGATGGGGGAGAAAATTGGGAAAAGAAGTAAAACACATGGGTTGAGATAAGAACAGTTTAACAGAACAGAAAAGAAGAAACTAATAATGGTAATGATAACACTAATAAAATGACAACAGCAATAATGAAAGGATTGGAATGTACAAATGATAGGCAGTGCAATTGCTCACCACTCGCTGATCGACACCCAGTTAGTCCCCAAGCGGTGATCCCCCACCCCCACCCCCACTCCCCCCAGTTCATATACTGGATGTGACATCACATGGTATGGAACAGCCCTTTGGCCAGTTTGGGTCAGCTGCCCTGGCTGTGTCCTGTGCCAACTTCTTGTGCCCCTCCAGCTTTCTCGCTGCCTGGGTATGAGAAGCTGAAAATTCCTTGACTTTAGACTAAAAGCTACTTAGCAACAACTGAAAATATCAGTGTGTTATCAACTTTCTTCGCATAAACATAGCACCGTACCAGCTACTAGGAAGACAATTAACTCTATCCCAGCTGAAACCAGGACAAGGGGGGAAAAAAGAGAAAAAAAAAGGTAGTAGCTTTACTATCATCATGCTGCAGGAAACAAGAACACGTAACACGCAATGTTCTTTTCAGCACAGGTACCACAAGAATAGCAGCTCTCCAAAGGAAGCTCTTTTAGATGAGGCATTTAATGCAACTTCATCACATTAATTAGTGGAGGGAGAAAAATAACAAAATAGAAAACTGACTGTGAAAAATCAGTTACTGCAAAAAAAAAAAAAAGATTCAGAACACAGCATAATTCTAAAGTTAGCCATGTCAGGCATTAAAGAAAATTTCTTCAGAAAGAAAAAATTGGTCTAGATCTATCATATCTAAAGCATCCAAATTCCATTCAGATACACATGGGAACAAATAATTTATATTACGGTAACATACATTAGGAGGAAGGCACTGTCAGTGCATAAGAAAACAACTGCTCCAGTAAAGGCAGCTTTTCAATTTTGAGCAGTTTTGTTTGTACACAAGTCAACAAAACACAATCTACTGCAACTCTGCGAGTTATTTTACCTGCCAAAGTGCTTGTGTGTCTAAATGCTCTGACCATGGAGTCCGCTAAGCCTGTAAGCAGCGAGATGATAGTGTCCATCAAGTAGCTATCATACAGGATGTTGCACTGGCACTGTTGGACAAGCACTGCAATAAATTCACAGAAATTGGCCTTGAACTTCTTCCAGTATGGTCCTGTTCTGATCAGCGGGTAGTCTTTATTGTCCTGCACAGGAAAGAAAAGTCAAGAGAAAACACACTAATTAGTTTTGCTTGTGCACACCATTTACATCTCTCCCCCCAGGTATCAGAGAGAGCTTTGCTGACAGTCAGCTTCACCTCAGCCCCCCCATAACTTTTTTCATGGTTATTACTCCAAAGTAGGGACATGCAACTAGGTTACAAGCAAGCACAGAGATAAACTAGCTACACTATCATGAAAGCTCACATCTGAAAGCAATGTATGTGAGGTAGCTGTGAACAGATGGGTGGGAGAGGGCCTGTGAAGCCACAGCATCATAAATAACTTTCACTGGCATAAACCACGAGCACCCCTGGCCTCTTCTACTTCCTTACAGGTAGTAGTGCTTCCCCACTTCCCCATCCTTCTTGTTGCTGCAAGTGTGTGGTAAAATCCAGGAGGAAACTGAGGTGACTGAAAAGTGAACACAACAACTGTGATGTGAGAAGGATGGGACTGTTTCCCTCAGCACCACTGCCAGCTTAAGGAGTTTATCAGGCTACAGCTTAGTAACAAATGCTGAGTCACCCAGCTACACCACCAGCACCTAGGTCTCTGAAACCCTCCACAGAAACAGCAAACAGGCAACACCTTTGACATTATGCAAAAAGCAAGTTACAATAAAACCACAAGAGTGTTCACAGTACAGTTGATACTGCCAGGAAGAAAGCAGACAGAGGGCAGTTCAAATGACTTCTCACACAAAACAGTATGCCTCGTGTGAAGAGCACACTAGGAGGAATTTGTTGATGACAACCTCAGGCAGCATGAACATTTATTTCATTTGCACCTCACAGATCCCAGGAATGGCTCTGAATATCAATTTACATCTTGATAGTTTCCAGGTGTGAATGGAGCCAGGGAACTTCAAATCTTCACTCTCTATGGAAAACTTCATCCTGAAGGCAGGCCACTACTCAACTGGTCCTTCACTAGTTGGTCAAACACCTTCTCAGACATATTCTAACATGGAGCTTCACACCCAGAATAACCTCATGTACTTATAAAGTGCAATTCATGCTCTTCTCTTGTAACTTCATTTCCACAGCACAGGACCCACTGCCTTCTTGAAAAATAAATGCAAACAGACTAATCTCAGGGATACCCGCAACCCAAAGCACATTGGGAATTTGGGATGTGTTCCTGATCAGGTTGTAAGAGTCAGTTCAGAGCCCAACAGTATTAGCAAGTGCCAAGACAGAAAGGGAAGTCCCCAGGAGGCCCCATTCAATGCTCCTTGATCACGACACAGACAGCAGAAGGACAACCTACAACTTCAGGAAATACCTACTTTATCACTGTAGCTTACTCCTCAATCTGAAAAGTAGCATAAATACAGGAAGACATCTCACTTTTTAAGAGCATTTCTGCTGTCCATGTTTATCATATTGGGATACTATTTAATGGTAACATGCATACTGTAAATATATAGACAGCACAATGGGCACACCACATACATTTAGGTGCCTAACCTGGGATTCCCTTAGATTCCCTCCATAACCAGTAGAGAGAAGCAACTCTACTTCCAGAAACCAAGTCAACACAGGCTTTTGCAGAGAACTATTCAAATCACTCAACTGAAGCTCCTGCTCTGACTCATCCTGGAAATGTTTCTTTCTTTCATACAGAGTCTACAGAAAGAGAGGAAAGTCAAAGTGAAGTGCCAGCAAGGAGTTAAGATGAATTCCCCACAATGCTGCAAGTGTTGTATGGGAAGAGGCATTACAGAAGAGCTGTTTCTGTTCTCAAAATATTCTTCCAGTCAAACATTTATGTTTGCAAGAGAACGTTTTGATGAAACAAGCCTTTGAACAAATCTGTCTGCCAAAACCTCTGTGTGCATACATGCACATATGCATGCACAAGTGCATGTGTGTGTGTGTAGAGCTTGCTGGAAGGGATGGGGAACACTCTTGAACACCACTGCAACTTGACATACACCAGTCTGTTCAAAATGCTGATGTCCCTTTGACATCAATAGTGAGAAACGGACATTTGAAAACCATGTGTTCACCCAAACCAGGGGTCTAAAACAGACCAGATGAAGCAGACCTCAGAAGCGCATGATTATCTCCATTCATTAATGCACAGTTTAAGATGACTAGTTCTGATGTATTCGCACATACTTGAAATAGGAAATACAGCCACAGAAAATGCTATACTATGGTTGCAGAGAACTACGAGAGTCCTACCATGTCCACAGGCCAAGTAACTGTCAGGATCCAAGGATAGGCCATGAATTTCTTGTACTGCAACCCGGTTTCCTGTGATGCATGAAAGAAAATTTTAAAAGCTTTTTGATGCAACAGCACAGTTAATTCATAAAGACAAAAGCATCACAAACCATGCATCATATTTAAAAAGCTATTAAAACTTAAGGCAATTTGTATTACAGGTGGCTCCAATCCAATGCACTAAACAAAATCTAATTCCTTCTCATCTCGGTATTTTTTACTTATAACCAATCATAGAAGAAAAACACACTTTTATATAAAACCTGAGTTTTCTTGCTACAAGTAAGAGACAACTTGTTTTTAAAATTTGTAAGCAAAGATATACAAGGTATAATCCACATTATTAATTCTAAGATATGGCTCCTCAGCAAGTCTAAAGAGATATCCCTTTCCAACATTTAGTAACTAGGTACTGTAAAACATCTAAACTCTAGAAAACTATTCTGAGCTTTTCAAATTACAGAGAAATGTTTTCGGCACTAGTCTGACTTGATTCAGAGATGTTTCCTCAACTCTGCAATTATTCCAAGACAAAAGATGTGAAATCTACAGTTCTTTATTAGGCTCAGTGAAGCACAAGTATTTCTATCCCTATCTGGCTGTACAGTTATGCATCTAACTTAGCTCTTCTATTGCTAAACATTTCAGCAACAAAATGGGAGAGGGAAGGAAACCTACAAAAGAACAAAGAAGTGCAAGAAATAAAATGCCACATACAGGAAGAAAAGCAGAAGACAGAAGCAGAATAGTTTAAGAAAGAGGAGAAAACAAAAAGCAGTGGTCCTAAAGAGAAGCCTGTCTCTCCACTGAGGAATACCACTGCCCACAGCAAAGAAATAAATGCCTCAGTGACCATATTAAAGCCATTCTCTGCTTCCAATGCCAGCACAAGTTTTCACAGCATCACAGCAAGACTGAAATTGAGAGGGACTCTTTGAGCTCATCTAATTCAACCCCACCTGCTCAAGCAGGGCCAGACGAAGCAGGCTGCCCAGTGCCGTGTGCGACCAGTAACCCCTGTTCCCAACGCTGATAATGTGGTTAAGCATGACTAACACCATTTTATGAGGCAAGCAGCCATTCTCTGTGACCAAGCGCATCACATATTCATTCCCTTTCCCTCGTTATCAGTCCCTGAAGGTCCCGTGAACCAAGTAGACAAACCAAACAGATTTCTTCTTCCCCTCCCTACTGGTCTCAAGGTTCCTGGGCACCAGGCCAGCTGCTCTCCTCCTTACTGGCCTTAAAGGTCCCAGGCACCCAGCCAGCCAGATAGAGGTGATGACCCCATCACAGAACAGGGAAGCACCACAGCACCCAGAGCACCGTCCATAAAATCAAGTGGTGGCAAGGCCTAAGTGGAGAACTTGGACCAGAGCTGCTGCTGGACAGCGAGACCCATGACCCCCCAGTGGCAGGGACTCCTCCACCATCATTTGCTTCCTCCAAGAACTGAGTGACTCGTATTCTTCTATATGATTTTCAAGTCTAGATAATGATTGTTATATTGATACAGCAAACCACATATTAAGATTTGACCCAATCTGCAGAGGGTCCAGGTGATGAGAAATAAGTTAAATTGTGTTACAAATTCCGTATTACTTAGGTGATTAGAAATTTTAAGTTAAGTTGTATTATAAATTCCATATTATGCTACTATATTGATTCTGCTTGTAGAAATCCTGTGCCATTCTAGTCATAAATTGTGTGCTATACTAATCACAATATCCTGTTAAGAAAATAAAGCTTTAATTGTAACTACAATTAGTGCAGTCATCATTCTGCCAAGGATCCCTAAAAGAACCTGTCTGTCCCCTCAGTGTCGGGTGACACCGTGTGCAGTCAGCGTTGTAATATCTTCACAGATGGAGACTCCACAAACTCGCTGGGCAACCTGTTCCACTGTTTGACCACCCTCACGGTAAAAGTGTTGTTTTGCGTTCAGGCAAATTTCATACATTGCAGTTTGTGCCCATTGCTCATCTTGACTTACCTTTGTGCTCACTGTCTCACTGGACACCACTGAGTAGAGTCTGGCTTCCTCTTCCTCATTCTGTCCCATTGGGTATTTTTACACATGGATAAGATCCCTCTGAACCACCTTCCTTCCACACTGAACAGGCTCAACTCTTTCAGCCTCTCCTCATATGAAAGATCATTAACCATCTTTGTTGCCCTTCGCTGGACTTGCCCCAATAAATCCCATCTCTCTTGTACTGGAAAGCCCAGAACATGACTCAGCACTCCAGATGTGGTGTCACTACTATGAGCAAGAGGAAGGATCACCTCGCATGACCTGCTGGCAATGCTCTGCCTAATACAGCCCAGGAGGTTGTTGGTGGTCTTTGGAGGGTGCGTTGCTGGCTCATGTTCATCTTGTCATCCACAACAACACCAAGATCCTACTCCGCAGAGCTGCTTTCCAGCCAGTCAGCCCTCAGTGTGTAGTGATGCATGGAGTTATTCCTCCCCAGGTGCATGGGGTTTCCTGTTGTAGAACTTCATGAGGTTCCCCTTCGCCCAGCTCTCCAATCTGTTGAGGTCCCTCTAAACAGCAGAACAACCATCTGGCCTAGCAGCTACTCCTCCCAGTTTTGTATCATCTGCAAACTTGCTAAGAGTACACCTCACCCTATTGTCCAAGTCGTTATTAAAGATGTTAAACAGCATTGGCCCAAACATCAAACCCTGGGATATGCCACTAGTGACTAGCCTCCAAATGGACTTTGTGCCACTGATCACTACCCCGTGGGCCTGGTTGTTCAGCCAGTTTTCAGTCCACCTAACTGTCCACTTAACTAACTCATACTTCATCAGATTGTCTATGAGGATGTTACAGGACAATGTTAAGTCTTACTGAAGTCAAGATAAACAACATCTGCTGCTCCGTCCTCATCCACCAAGCTAGTCACTTTGTTACAGGACGCTATCAGGTTGGTTAAGCACAATTTCCCCTTTGCAAATCCATGCTGACTACTCCTGATCACCTTCTTGTCCTTCATGTGTTTGGACATTATTTCCAGAATTAGTTGCTTCATCACCTTCCCAGGGGTCAAGGTGAGGCTGACCAGCCAGAGTTCCTCAGATCCTGCTTCTTGCCCTTCTTGAAAACAGGAGTGACATTTGCTTTCTTTGAGTCTTCAGGAATCTCTTTCAGTCACAACCACCTTTCAAAGATAATCAAAAGGGGCCTCACAATGACATCAGCCAGCTCCCTCAGCACTCTTGGGTACATTCTGTCAGACCACATGGTCTTATATATGTTCAGTCCATTTAAGTATTCCCTAACCTGATCCTCCTTATCCTCACTGAGGGTAAGTAGTCTTTGCTCCAGACTCTCCCTCTGGTGTCAGGGATCTGGTATTTCTGAAAATCAGGTTTACCAGTAAAGACAGAGGCAAAGAAGGCATTGAGTACCTCGGGTTCTTCTGTGTCCTCTGTCACTGTGGCCCCCGCCCCATTTAGCAGTGGGCCCATGTTTTCCTTGATCTTCCTTTTGCTGTTGATTATTTGTAGAATCTTTTCCTGTTGCCCTTCATATTTCTTGCCAGACTCAACTCCACTAACATTTCCCACTAACACTAGTGAGAATTTAGGGAGGAAGCATTGGTACATGGATATGGCATTGCAATTAATTAATGGAACAGGAAAGCAATGGTTAAATCACTGAAATGATCAAGAATGAAGAAGTACAGAAAAAACTTTAATCTTCCAATCCGCTGAATGCTATAAACAAACTGTAAATCAAAAGGCAAGATGATACACTCAAGCAAATATCTGGTAATATTCTCCACTCTCATTACTACTTCCACTACTATAATAATTTGTTTTCAAAAAATATTTTCGAAATCACAGTAGTCCTATATGGCACTACTTCTCAACTAACTCAATCACTATGTTAGAAACACAAAGAGGAAACAACTCAGTTGAAAACAACAACCTGCTTTGCTCTTGCTCTTATAGTTCTGCTTTAAAATAAATTGGTTTAATCCTCAAGCATTCTTTCAATCACCTAATAACTGCAGTTAATATAGAAATGGTTGCTTCAGACATTTTTTACTATATTAATGCTGACTTAATACTAGTCATATCAATTAAACAAGCTGACAGATACTGTCTTTAAAAATACTTAGTTCTGTATAAATCATCTTAGGAGTTTTTTTTAGAGTCAGTTTATCTAAAAACAGACAAAGAATTTCAAAATTCACTGGATTTAGAATTAAAGAAAAAAGAAAAAAAAACAGATACAGAGCATCTAACACAGGGATTATCACTTCCTTCCATCAGTAAAACGCTTCACTAGATCAGCATGTCAAAATACTTTGGTTTTATAGCATGTAGAATACAGCTTCTAAGGCAACTATAAAACCTTCCTTTTTGCCTACCAGGGCAGGTGAAAACGTTACAGAGCTGTAGCACATCCAGGCTGATGATAACAATAATCACATCTTCATACTTTCCATTGTGCCTACCGTATCGTGAGGGCTATTCAGGGATAATTTAGTTGGGAAAGAAGTGCCAGATTACTAATTCATATGGCCAGACACATATCGGATCGTTTCTGTCAAAAATTAGCCCAAGTGCTACTACACTTCTAAAATGAAGAAAACCATGTTGGCAAATTCATCCTCTGTGGGAATTTCTGCAGCAGCTGGTCTTTGAGAGATGCTCAATTAAAGCAAGGCTGATGGCTGCTGCTTGACAAATCAATTCAGAGGTGGCAAATACAGAAAAAAGGCACAGAAGCAACTGTGAGAGCGCTGCAGAAAATTTGATGTTGGCATAATTAGCCAAGGAGCAGTCAAACAGAGAAACAGAATTGTAAAGCTGTGCATTTTTCTTAACAATTCTCAAGAAATAAGATATTCACTATTGTTTTGACTACCTAAAAATCAGAAATGCATTTTTCTTCTTTCATATGACATAATAGTTATAAAAATTCATAGTCAGTAAAACAGAAGGAAAAGATACAAATAAAAATATCAGCTAAAAAATCTTTGAATTAGCTCATCAGTAATCCACAAAAGTATTTTCAAAAGGACCTATTAACCAAATACCAAAGGAACTGTTTACCTGCTGCAATGCCGGGTTATATCTACCTCTATAAAGTCACTATCAAAAGAACTCCTCAGAGAAAGCCAGATTCAGGAAGACTGTAGTTAGATAGCCCTAACAAAACTCTGAAAATAAAAGTGACTTACAAAAAAAAAAAAATATCCTGCTGCTGCTGAAATGGGTCATTACAACACCAAATTTCTCTTGTGAAAAGCAAGATTATTTTCTTATATTAAGGAAATGGGACACAGCTCCTGATAAGCAGCACAAACTCTGTCCAGGTTGGCTATTAAGGTCAAGCCTACTGTTTATATAAAAAAGGCATGCAAAGTCAAAGCTGGGCCTACCTCATCAAAGGTCTCTGTCATTTTTCGCATGACATCCTTCTTGTGCAAACTTTGAAACATCTCTGCTGTTACCATGCCTAGAAAAGTAATGTTTTAAAAACAATTACCAACAACTGTATTACATTAATCAAGTCCAAGTAAGGACTTTATTTTAAATTTAGAAACACCAAGAAACAGGGACTGTTTTATCTCTGTTTACACTGGTATGGGCAACTTATTTATAGGGAGACACAAATTCATTTATAGTATAAAATACTGATGAAGCAAAACAGAAATTCACATTAGAGAAATCTGCCCTGTGTTGTCTGGTATGGCTATTTTCTCTGTCCATTCATTTACTTCAAGGATTTACTAAAGTTTTGCCCACTGCTAGTCAAAGACCCCAAAACATTTCCCATAAGAGAAGGCATATCAGTTGAAGACCTGAAAAAACATTTGAAGTGTAAAAGGTACATTCTAGCTGCTTAAATACATTCAGAATTTTTAGACTAACAGAAGTCTTCTTAAAACTCTTACTTGCCATCCTGAAGCATTTCACTAGCAGACTGTCCCCAGAAGTCACTGTGTCTCAATGTTTGTTATGCAATAGACAGCTTCACAACCCTCTGGTAAAAGTAACCGCAATGAGGCAAGAGATTGCTTTTCTAGCCACCAAAGCAGGGAACTTAATTTGCTAGTTGTTTATTTTCAAATATACTAGCAAAAGAAAAGATACTAGGAAATTACAAAACAAATGGTAACTGAAACACTAGATTTTTATTAGAACGGTCATCAAAACCATCTTCCCTACATGGGGATTCTGCAAAGTGATGTGACACGAGGCCAATTCAGAAACCTGACCTTGCAAACCATGTTCTAATACAACTCTGAGAGTTGGTATGCTGTAAACACGGAGTCAAAGAATTTAACCAGCAACATTCTTTATTATTAGTCCTGCCCATCTGGAGTTTGTCTTAATGAACAGTACAGACTGTAAGTACATGATTTACTGGAGAGAAAAATTCCATTTTAGAAGGCACACTTCAGACTACTCTCACCCACAGACAACGGAAAGGGCTACTAAGAGGGTAAGTTACCTTGACAGCCTGAGCACTGAATGAAGAAGTTGATGAGATCCAGAAGTGCCACATTCCTGTCTTGTTTATAAGCTTCAACCCAGTCATCTACTACAGACTAGAACAGATGAAAGAAACTCATTAGTCAGGAGTCAAACACAATATGCTGCACTCCACTGAGGACATCCATAATAAAGACACAAAATAACACTGTTCCATCTCCATTAAATTATAAAAATGAGAATAAACTCCACACCATTCTGTTCCATTTCTAATAGTACATGTAAAAGACTCCTTCTGGGGCAAAATGAAGTCTTGAACTGCTCATTCACAAGTTCTACTCTAGGCAACGTTGCCATCCACAGATGCTTTGCTCCCTGTTAACAGGGAAAATAACCACAGCTTTAATAAATTTAATATACAAAAAACAAAACATCGTCCTCCTGACTTCTTGCCAGCACTGAGGTAACAGTTTCATTAAAAAAACAAAACAAAACAAAACCAAACAAACAAACAAAAAACCCACATTTAACCTCTGCAGCATCTAATAATTAATATTAAATTAATAGTAGCAATTGTCCCTGGGAGTTCTCTTCTTCTCTAGCACCCAGTTTGTGCAGTAGGCTGAAACCATTCACACACTACACTTAAGGTAAGAAACAACTCCAAATTTCACTTCTAGGACAGTACAGCCTACAGACCTGTACGTGACAGGCCCACTGGGACAAACCATCCAGGCTTCAACCCACCTGTAGTGCCACACAGGTCTAATGAACTCTAGCAGCAGCAGCCGCCTGGACTCAAGCTGCTACCTTTCCAAGCCCTTCACATCATGCTTTGCACAGCAGAAGCTGAGCTCTTCAGAGAGCTCTACTGAAGTTAACACAGCTGTAGCACAGCAAAAGTTCATCCACACAAACATTTTGGAAAAACTAAGGTCTCGCAACCAAAATATAAATGTATATTTCATGTGTGCACACACATACTTTACTTATAGACACTATCTACTGGAGACATATGTAAAACCCTGTATAAAAATATTCGGGGCTCCAGATTTTAATCCTTCATACACATATACAAATATTATATAAACATATGCTCACAGAGTATGGGGAGGTGGGCTTTCTCACACTGAAGAAAGTTGCTAACTATACAGATGCACAGGAAATGTGACTATTATGCAAACTGCTGTCAAACTGCATTGGAATGGAATTAAAAGAAAAAAACCAAAAGGCAAACCCCCAGAAAAAAAAAGGGGGACTGATTTTCAGAATCCTGAACAACTAACTACTGGTGAACCTTTTCTGTATTTTTTAAAATAATTCTCTCTTTGTATGTTCAGACATTGCTTTAGGAACATTGGTTTAGGGACATATTTCTTTCCTCTTTTTAAATATCTGACAGCTACTTTTTCACTAATTTCTTGAAGATGCATTCTTTTCAAGAGCCATGCTCATAACAGTTCTCCAATCAAACACGTTTCTTCCCCACCTATGCCAAAACCAGAACAAAATCTCAATGCTCTAGTGTATAAATAACTGAAATGATCACTGTTTATCTGTCTTCCCTCCATCAACTCCTCTCAGAATTCAGAGCTAGAAATACCTGCATGGCCCGCTTCCCCATGCTAACCACTTCAAACAACGTAACTGCCTCAACCACTTTGCCATTCTGCAGCTGGCTCACTCTTCTGCTACTGGAAGAATTTCTCCTTATGTTTTCACACTGTTCTCGGACCTTCCGTTTCTCTCTCTGAAACAAGTCAAGGAAAGAAAGTATGTGAGAAAATGCAACACGTAACAGCCATTCACAGATACACAAATTATCCCCTAAGAACAAGTTTATTTTGCTCTCATTGTAATGATTTCCCCAGGGTGCTAACTTTTAAGCTTCAAGGACACTGATAAAGTCTTATCAAACATGACCATACCAGAAGGGGATGAAGGAAAGGATTTACCAGTTTGAATTTTTTCTCAACGATGAGTCATAAGCACAGGAAGGTATAACAGAAAATAAGCTTCTGAACACTTGTATACTACCCAGAAGGCACTTTTCAGTGGCAGCTGTAATTTCTGATGAATAGACAGCAAGCACAGAAGCTCTTCTACATCTTTTCTCTCACAGGGTAAACACACAACCTGCAAATTAACATCAGCTGCACACAGTGCACAGCTAAGGAAGAACACACTCTGAAATGAACTGACGGTTCAAAAGCCAGCATTGAGGCTCTGATGCTGATGGAATTTGGGGGTCAAGCTGTATCCAGTGACTAGATTTTAGATGCATTGTATTGTGATTGTTTTATGTAATACTCAATTTTGTAACAATTGAATGAGACAGAAAATAAATTCCATAATAAAAAAAAACTTAAAAATTTTTAAAAATCCACTTACTGGTGTTTTCAGGTTGCCATTTCTCACACTACTGCCGTTCTGCACAGCAGACTCGGGGGCAGTCTCATCATGGACAGCATTCTCTCTGAAATGTAACAAACACATTGAAGGGGTTAGCAGTGAGAACACAGAACTACACACTTCAGTACAAACAACAGAAGAAAATAACAACATATATAAGTATTTTAATATTTTTAATTAATCATTTGGAAGTTATGTCGTTCTGTTACTAAAAACCAAACAGCTACCTTTAAAGTACAACAGAAATTTGAGGCCTTTTTCAAACTCCTTGTTTTCCTGCAAGATATATAATTAGAGAACTAGCAAGACTATCAAAGCTATCAAGGAAGTAGAAAGTAAGTAAACAAAACAAAAAGCTGACGTTGACTTAAGGCGGCCTTTGTTGACTTAAGAGCTTTGCACCATGAAGCAGTAACACAGTATGCCTTCACTTCGGGGGTGCTCTACACAAAACAAGGCAATAACATTTGATGGGTCTACAATTTAAATGAGAGGAAGAAGCTGTTTTACGCTATCTATAAAACATGCTGAAGAAAAAAGACACATAAGAAATTTCATTTGCAGGTCATTGCTAATATGATGGAGGAATAATTTTATAAATAAAGATGCACCTTCTGGGAGATCTGAAGCAATACATTTATCTGCAATGAAATCATGTCACGTCTCATCATTCCCAATGCTAACAATATGCTTTGCCAAAGGCCATGTTTGAGCAGACGAGCTGGATCCCACTTGTGCAGCAGGTTCAGTACTGGTAGCTGGCTGCTATGGCCTCCTTTAAAGCTACGGTGGCCAGGACATAAGCCAGTTGACTTGTACTATAAGAAGGCACAAAAATAAACATGAGAGTGTACAGTTACTTTCATTTTCATGAGACTGCTGCAACAAGAAAGTGTACTAACACAAGTGACCACTTTACAAAGAAAAAAAAACAGTGTATTGCACTGTCAGATACAGTCAACCCTCCAATACCCAGTGCTGGCAAACCCAGATGGAGAATTAACTGTGCTATGGATGCAGAGCCAGCTCGATCCCAGATAGGTTTATCAATGCCAGATAAGCACTGTTGTCGTTCTTCCCAAGACTGTTTCAGTCAGACATTGCCTCTGCAAAGCAAATCCTGAGGCTGAATAGCAGCAACTGCAGGACCAAGGTTCTGATGTTATTTCATTAGTGACAGCAGACAGACATTTTTATTTAAACACTACTTTTTTAATCTACTGAAACACTTCACTGTAAGCGATGTAGAAATAGGCTTCCAAAGACTCGTCTAAAAATTCTATATGAATATAAAAGTCTATACAAATATATCAAATTTCTAAATACAGTTTTGCAAATGCTGAACTTCCCTACAGAGAAAAGTCCCATTAAAGTTAAATTCAATCAACATCTTGTCATAGAAAAGTTCAAAACGTGCCACAGTGTTTGACAGATGGAAGCCAAGAAAATAACTCAGGATGAACCAATCCGTACATCAGCTGTCTGGACTTCTGCATGTTAAAGAAAAGAGAAGGATGAAGTATAATTCACAACTGAGTCAGCTCACTATAAGCAATAGTTTGCAGAAGTTTTCAAATGTTTTCTTTGATTTGTAATTGCAAGCCATAGAGATTAAGTATCTCAAGCACCACCAGAGACTTCCTAGTTGAAAAGAACAAGCAGCAAGAGATACCAATATGTATTGCTTTTCTGACGCCAGTTAGTTCTTCCCAGATTCTTCTACAGACCACAAATAAACAAAAAGAATCCAAACATGTTTGTCAAGGAGCTGCTTATCCTATGTGATTAAATACTTTCACTCTTTATTTCAAAGCAGACTGCAACATTATGAGGCTGGACTAACATGTCCTTACTTGCATTGTTTCACTAGAACTACAACTCAGATGCCAGCCAACATCGTGGTAACATGTGTTACCTGTTTCTGCATTATACCTCAACATAACGCTCAACACACTCTAAAACAACTTTCCTGAATTATTTACCTGTAATATCCAGCAACTTACTCCACCCCATAATGAAAATAAACACATTTCGTTTGATTACAGCAACCACAATTGAGTCCAAGTTGAATTAAAACATTTAAATAATGAAAAAATCAGAACTGCTGCAGGACAGTTCAGTCAAGTACTTGTCTGATCACGTACTGCTTTTAATATCTCTGTCCAGAACATACTTCTTTGAAGCTTCAAACTCATGCATCTCTTTCCCAAGAACATCCTGAAGGATGGCACTACAGATGGTAACTACTGGCCTTGTGCTACTTTGTCAGTTTATGCCGGGCAAAATGTACCTGTAGCAAAAGGGGCTCAACAAAGTAAGTGAATGCCTGGTATATTCACTTAGTTTCAGAACAGCATGCTTACCAAAGCTCAGCAAAACCTGCAAGAACAAGAAGACCACTGATCTACAGCTTCCTCATGTTGGGCTAACACCACCAAGTAAAACAACATCTCTGTGATAAAACCAGTCAGAGTAACTTTCACATATGCACTAAACATCTGTCTTAAACACTCAACAAATGTAACTAAACACTAAATACTAACACTGAAAAGCCATTTAGTTTCTAAATTGTTTTGATTGTTAGTGCACCACAACACATAACAATGCCACAGGAAGCACTGTGCTACAACAGAGAGCCTGCACAAAAGTAGAGATTTTTTTTAAATCCAGATAATATCAATACTCATGTTCCTCCTCTCTCTTTTTTTCTTTTTCCTTTTAATACTGTTTTCCAGTAAGGTTATTCATAAAGCAGGTACTTAAACATCTGCAGGAAGAAGCAGCAGCTTCTTCTACATAAGCTACTACATAAGATCATCAGCTAAATAGCCAGCTACCTTCCTGGCACTTCTGAAACTAAGAGGCTGGCTTCAGATGAAACATACTGGAAAGGACACATGGGAAACTATATTAATTGTCATCATGGACTATGAGGAATACATGTCTCAGCTTTCATTAGCGTTTAATGAAGCAAAAGACCTGGAGCAGACTTGCTCAGAAGGTGACAGGATCAGCAACGGTTGGGCTGCAACTAGTCCAAAGCATGCAACACTAGACATCTAAGAAGCTTCACTCTTTAAAACTAGACAACATATACCCAAATGTTTTAACTTTATCATTTATTTATCTACATCTGCTCTTTCTACTTCTAAATACCATTCTGTAAACAACAATATGAACACATTTGGTTTATAGCTCATTTCAACCGATGACTGAAAACTATGAAAGGGAGAAGACTTGATGTATCCCTGCTAAAAACAGCTACAGAGAAGCAATTCCCCCCTCAATGCCAGCAGGGAGACTACAGATTCAGCACCCCCAAATTCACCACTGAAGTGAACACATGCATTGACTATGAATCTGCCCATTATTTTTTTTCAAAGTAGGTTCATTTGCACTGTAGCGAATCAGAAAAGCTTGTAAGGCCAGGGTCTCTGTCAATCAGCATAAAACACTACATTAAGAAGATGCTAAACAACACATAAAAGGGAATAAAATGGAGACGTTAGTAAGAAGACATAGTGCATAGCAAATCCCTTTTTTTCCCCTCCCACCAAGATGACACATTGTAGACTGTCCCAGTATCTGCAGGGCACAAATTCAAGGGACAGCACCCTGATTTACCAACAAATTTTACAAGCGACCAGTGCCAGGTCTTACTTTTGGCTGGGAAGGTTACTGGCTGTGTTGGGCTCGGCTATCATCTCCACCACATTATTTCAGACAGCAAGCTAACGTGATCGGCACCGCTTTTGAGGAGACTTCACCAAGATGGGTAGCGTCAAAAACTTAGCAAAGCTTTGGCTCTTGCGGGCGTAAACGGCAGCCAAAAACTGTCAAGAAAAGAAAACAGAGAGTTAATTCTAGGCAGCTCCCCTAAAACCAAGCCGGAAAGTCCCCCGCAAAAGCCGAGCCGCAGAAGGGGATGCGACCTCAAGACATTAATTCGAAGGGAATTCGGAGGCGGGACCGCTGCACCTGGCGGGAGCCCTGACGAGGCCGGGCGTACAAAGCCGCCGGAGAGCCGCCCGGCCCGCTCACCCTCCTCCCCCCCCGGGGCAGACCCCCGTAACGCCGGCGGCACCGCGCCCCAGCTCTCCCCAACGGGCCCCGCTCCGCACCGGCGGGCCGCCTCAGGGGCGGCGGCGGCGGGCCGGGACCTCCAGCCACCCGTAGGCACACGTAGGCAGGACGTACGGCTGCGGGATGGAGGCGGGTGCGCTCGCTGCCGCGGCGGGGGCCCAGGCGGCGGCGGGATGGGGAGGAGGAGGAGGAGGAGGAGGAGGAGGAGGAGGAGGAGGAGGAGGAGGAGGAAGGAGAAGCGCGCCGCGCCGCCCGCCGCTCACCTGCCGCGGGGACGCGCTCCGCGGGCCCGAGCGCGCGCCGGCGCCGCCCCCCCCCCCCCGCCCTAGGCTGCCCCCTCCCTTCGCTGCGGCGGCTCGCGCCCCGGCTCCGGCCCCGCCCCGGCTCCGGCCCCGCCGTCAATCACGGCCCACCCCGGGCACGGCACGGCCTATCAGAGGCGGGGGTCGCTGTCACGTGGCCCAGCACCGCAGCGCGGGCGGGGCGCCGGTGTTCTCGGGGCTTCCGTCGCGGCCGGGGCGATGGCGGAAGGACGCGGCCCGTAACGGCCCCTCCCGCCGCCTCAGCCGGGGAGGAGGGGGGGGGCGAGGCGCCGCCGGCCGCCGCGCGATGGGGCCCGGCCGCCTCTCGCAGTCGCTGCTGCTGCGCTGCCGGCGGGCGGCGGCTGTCGTCGCGGCCCGCTGCCGCGGCGGGCCGTCGTCCGCCCGCCCGCTCAGCGCCGCCGCCGTTCGCCTGCGGGCTCCTCAGAGGCCGCCGGGCAGGGGCGAGCCCCCGCGGGCGGGCGGCGGAGGGCGGTGGGAGGAGGTGGCGGGCGCCGGCGGGGATGAAGAAGACGAGGAGGAGGAGGAGGATGAGGCGGAGTTGGAGGAGCTGCTGGGCCCCTCTCCGCTGGCCGTGGAGCCCGGCGCGCAGCGCGTCGCCGTGGTGCACCCGGCTGTCAAGTGGGGCCCGAAGAAGCCGTCGCTCACCAGGGGTGCGTGGCCGCGCCGCGGCGGGGGGGGTCGGGCCGCTTATCCCCCCGCGGGTCCCGGCGGGCAGCGTCGCTCTCCCGCTGCCCTCGGCCGCCTCGGTTCTGCTCCCCCCCCTGTTCCAGTGCTCTTCGGCCCGCGGGAATACCCGTAGGGAACCGGTAGCGTGGAGTAGACCCGTTATCGCGGTGGTAGAGCTGCGAAACGTTGCCCGGGCCGACTAGCGAAAGACGAACTCGGACGAGAGGTCTGGGTCGCCGTTTCCCTCTGCGGGAACTTGTTGCCCGAGGGGACAGCGGCGTTTCCCCGCCGTTAGCAGGACGTGAGTAGCCCGCAGCCCCCGGGCGGGCGGCAGCCCTCCGGCCTGAGGGCTGCCCAGAGCTCGGCTGAAGAGCAGGAGTACTGTCCTGTCCGTGGGACAGAGCGCCGCGAAAACGCGCTCTTGTGTAAGTCCTCTCCCGGGCTTGAAGAAGTTACCTAGCCATGCAGTCACCAATAATTCCTCTACAAGGAACGAAGTGCTTTTGTGCAGTTACCTAGCCACGCAGTCACCAGTAATTCCTCTGTAAGGACCTTATTTCGCATCACTACTCAGATTTCTCTCAGAAATCCTCGTAGCTAGCTAATAGGCATTAATCAGGCACAATTAAGATATATGATGAACTTGACTCGATGCTTCTCCCAACACTTCTCTAATTGCAAAGTTGTAATAGAAAGGATTGATCATCTTGTAAGTTAGCTTTTTACGTAGAGACAGTTCATACATGACACATATTCTTGTGTTCAAATTTATTATGTCATGAACCTAAATCTCATTTAGTTTTATTAGTGCTGCTAATTGTAACAAATTGTCACATTGCAGAATTTACATAAGCACTCCCATTTTACAACTGAAAAATAAATAAAATGTGAAAGCACCTTTCTGTCCAGACATACAGAAGAATAGCGGTGATACCTTTCCATTTATTTAGGCCCTCCAGATGAAGAGCCTGAAGTCTGAACAAATGGTGTGGAATGATTGTTGAAACACCACAGGTACAGCAGGAAATCTGTGCATTTTACAAGGAACACTAACAGTATGAGGAGAAAGAGGATCATGGTTATCTTTAAAAAATACATTGCCTTTTGGACCAAGGTAACCTATTTAATATACAAATTACATTTTGCTATCTGGAGAAACTTGACAAATCTGTTATGAAAAGAGGAAAAGATTGGCAAATCAAAACGATCTACTGATCTGATATACCTGTGTAGTCTTTGTGATATCACAAAGTCCTCAAAAAATCGGTGCTTTGCCAATTTTTTTAGATGTTTTTAAAAAAATCTAAATTTTTTTTTTTAAAAAAAGTGACTGATTAACTAGAACACAGGATTGGAATCGGCTGATTTTAGCAGGTCATAAATCAGTGTAGGTCCTTTATGAATAAGTAGCAGTGAAGTTAGCAGCAGGATATGCTGTATTAGTAATTCTTTAAATATTGCTGCAAAACACCAAGGAATTAATCACGTGGGTTTGTGCTCATCTGAAATAACAGAATTTGTTTTCCAGCTAGTTATTCATTTCACTTCTTGAGGCAAAAAACTTGGTAATTTCTTTGCTGACAATACAATTTAAAATTCTTCTAAATCAACAACCATGGAAATAATTTGTACAGGCAGAAAGATGCTTTGTGTGATAAAATTGCATCAAACTAGAAGTTTGATTACTCTGATTAGAGGTAAGACATTTTGCTCCTTGCGCTAGAGGCTAAAATAAATACCCTAGTAGAATTTCAGTGTAGCTTAGTCTGTTGCTGTTCATGCACATACTGTAGTTATTGGAAATCTGAGCAAAGTTATGATGGTATATTGTAATCTTTTTTTCTTTTTCTTTCTTTCTTTTTTTTTGTGTGTGTTCCTAAAGCTGAATTACAGATTGCTGAAGCCGTTGCTCTTATAGATACCCTTCAGAACTGGACGGTTTTAGAGAAAATAATTATTCCTACAAAAAATCCTGACAAGAAGTTTATTTTTGGCAAAGGAAACTTTCAGGCGTTGACGGGTAAGGACTGAGATTTTTCAGCACTGCTCATTCTAAATGGAAGACTTCTGCAGCTGAACTGTTTAAGGATGGGTATTGAAAGGCGAAGAGAGGGAGAATTTTGTTTATCCATCATGTAGGTTTGCAAGCAAACTTCAAAGAATTTTTTTAAGGTTACAAAAGCAGCACAGAATAGAAATAACCTGTGCTCACTGAAAATGTGTGAAGCAACTTAATCCCTACGTTTATGTGATTGGCATAAGTGAAACTGGCAGCTGTTCTTGACATAGTACTAAATTAGTGCAATTACAACTGTTCTGTGAGCAAAGGATATGGTGCCATTTAATATGAGCATTCTGCTCAACATAAAATGGTTTTATATTCTGTGTGTTTTAAAAAGAGAATTGACATTTAACACTGTGTTTTGCAATGGTTATCCATCTTTTAGAAAAGATTAAAAAGTTGCCCCATGTGACAGCTGTCTTCTTGAATGTGGAAAGAATATCTTCACTAACAAAGGTAATATAATATCAAATCATACTCTTTACATCAGTATTGTTCGGAAGCTATTGATGTTATGAGAAGTAGGGTCAGTTATGACTGAATTTGCAAATGGTAATATATGAAGCCACCTGGACTGAGTTTTGTTGAAAGGAAATTTAATTGCTATTACATTTGTCCAGTTGATATATGTGTTTCCAGCTCTGATGCATGAAATTTTCCAGCAACCTAATAGCTATTTAGTATAGACTCTGCTCCCACATTTGCCACTGGCCCTGTTTCACATGTTGGAAAAGTTACTCAAGGTCCTTTTCACAAAATAAAGATGATAACCCAGCTTTCGTTATGAAGAATGTCAACATTTTGGATTAGCTATGTGCACAGGTTTCTATACCTATGTGGATAGTGTATTTGTTTTCCTATAGTTCTGTGGATGCTGTATTGTATTTTGAATATGAGGTGTAAATTCAGAGCAAGGTTATATTTTGAATATTTGAACTTTCATTCCTAACCCTTAAAAAAGTCCCGTATTTTAAATGGATGGATTACGTTGAGGGGAGGAGCATGCTTCACTGTTTTTTTAACACTGGCAGTAAAACAACTGGTGCATGAACTATAGATGCTCTTCGAAATGCTCAGACAAACTGAAATAAATACTTCTAGGGTTTTTGCATGTATAGCATCATGCAGGGTGTAAAGCGCATGCAAACTCTGCAAGCAAACATTAATGCTTTGCTGGTAGTTTTGAATGCTTTCCCTGATTATAAAGCGAACAGAGATGGTAAATATCGCTGAGATAGTTACCTCGAGCACTTCAATTTATTGGTGAAATGGAAGTTGAAAATGTTTCATTGCAATTTCCTAGTTTTTATTCCCTAATCTGTAGTATGAGTTCTTTTAGTACTAGATTTGTTAAAAAAAAAAAATTCTTTTCGCAAATCTAGATCTTAAGAGCAATTTAACAGGGTTGATTCAAGAAAGTGCTCATAAGCATTGCCCATCCATTGAAATGGAATCCTGAGATCCTCTGTGTTCAGGTGTCTACCAGCTAACTATAACTGTAGTGCTGTGTAAGAATGGATCTACTGATACTGAGGGGGACAGAAAACATCTAGGTTATTTTGTCTTACATGGCTAAAGAAAGAACTAGAAGATGCCTGGGGCGTGAAAGTCTTTGACAGATACACAGTTGTACTTCACATTTTTCGTTGTAATGCCCGGACCAAAGAAGCAAAACTTCAGATAGCATTGGCTGAAATTCCACTTCTCAGGTACCTCAAGCTGTGCAAATCACATACTGATAATTACATATTGTAGTGACTATTTCTTTACAGTAACAAAAATGGTAATACTGTACTATAGAGAAAAATGACACTGTTTCAGTGCTTGCATAGTATGCTCAATGATTGATTAGAGCATAGAAATATTTGCTATAATGTCATTGTTTTAAGCTTCTGCAGTGCTGACAGGCAAAACCAGAAAGTGTTCAATAGATAATTTTACAAAATATATTTCTCATTAAAAGATCCCGGTTCTTTCTAATGCGGCAGGTTAATTGCAAGAATACGTAGGAATTGGATATGTGTATCCCATATATAATATTGATGGGTTTAATAAGGAAAGCTATAAACAAGGAGGATTAAAGGCATTAATTTGTGTCTGAATTTTCCACTTTTCTACATTACGTGGCATAGAAATATTTGTACATGGCAGTTGGCGTGAGTTGCGTGGATGTATCAGAGGCATCTTTGTTTCTCTGAAATTTCAGAATAGCCATTATAATTTGCTAAGAGAGTTGCATGCTTTTTCAAACCACAGTTAACGAGTCGGGAAAATCTGGATTTTTTTCACCAGGCTTCTTGCCATGAGGTGGTTTTATTTAGAGCTCTGTCATTTAGTGGTTTTATCTGTACTATTAGAATATCGCTACTGCTTCACATTTGTTAGGCATTTTAGGATAGCTTGATTAAAGAAAATTGCTTCTAATTAACTGTTATTCCACTGCCAGGTCAAATCTGAAAAATGATGTGTCTCGGCTAGATCAGCAGAGAGGTGGCTCGAGATACATCATGGGCTCAGGTAAAGTTCTCATGAATTAGAGGGGTTTTTTTCTCTCCATAGCCTTTAAACAAATTTAGTTGCATCTTATTTTATCTGGAGGAGGCTGGAAGGAAAAACTGTTTGTGTTCTGCATCTAATTAAGTGAACGTACAAAAATTTATTGGAAAGAAATAGTAAAGTTTTGGTCTGTACTGGCTCAGTAAGTGGCCATGGACAGGCTATTTGCAGCCACAGGGGTTTATCATAAGCGTACTTGGTTATTCTAGAGTGTTTACCATATGTTTTAATAATTACTTATCACTTTGGCTCTTAGGCAACAATTCATAGTTTTAGTTGCTGATTTATAACTTCATATGCCCTAGTGCTAACTCACTTGATTTCCCAATGCACAACATCACTGGGTTTACTGTTTCTCTTGTAGACTATTCTGCCAATTATTCATTTGTATTTTTCAGGTGAAACATTCATGGAGACACAGAATCGTATCTTGAAAGAAAAGGAACTTAAAATTAGGAATGCCCTGGAGAAACTAAGAAGAAAAAGGTCTTTACTTAGAACTCAGCGCAGAAAACGCGAGTTTCCTATTATCTCAGTAATGGGCTATACTAATTGTGGTAAGCAAAAACTCGTGAAATTGCAACACGAAAGAGCTTACATTGTCTAATTTTTAATTAGAAACTCTAGCTGGAATCTCATTTCAGTGTGAATAGGCTTCGTATTTTAATTAGTTTTTAAATTGTGTAATGAATATGCGTCAATTAGGATATAGTTAGGAAAGCAAATTATGCTTGTTGTAGTTAGATTCCCCACCCCCACCCCCCCCCGCCCCAAGTCTTGAAGACATGGTTTGGAGAAATGCCTAGCACCTATCGTGCCAAAAAGATTTTATATATAGTGCTGTAGACTGTACTGTTAGTGTCCCTTCATACAAATCTCTATTACTTGATCAGAAGGGGTAGAGAAAAGTACATGGGTGTTTAGATCACCGTGAAGGCTTGAGGCATAGGAGGAAAATTCAGGAGAGTTGGCAGTTGATCTGAGAAATGTGCTTAGGAAGCACTGTAGCTTTTCATTGATTGATGTATAGTGTTCTGATATGTGTTCATAAGAGAATCTAAATAAAGCTAAAGGGTTTTTCTATTCTTTTTTTTATAGCTAACACAAGTGAATTCACACACAAGGCATAAATACACTTTAGACTAGACACTTTTTTCAGGTTACATTATCTTAAGACCATTTCATTTTCTTATTCAACATCTTTATAAAAACAAACTTCCCTTGCACTAATTTTGTTATCAGTTATATACTCAAAGATTTGTATTACACTGTGTCTTTTTCTTAAATGTGATACTTCCATACTTTTAAAACAGAAGATTCAACAAAATTATATATATATTACAATTATGTACACATAACTGAAATACTTTAACTAGGGTATACACTGAGCACTTTAGTTTAATGACTGAATTCTGTGAAATATTCATTAAGTTAAATAAATGTCTCTAGTGTAATGTTCGTGAGGAAATGCCCAATAAAAACATAAATCTAATAAGCTACGTGTTATTAGTGCTTCTGTTTATTGTTGGATTTAACAAATAAATATTGATTTGTTTTATTTGACAACAGAAGCACTGAGGAGTGCATAAGTGTATGCTTCCTAATGCTGTCGTGGCAGTGCTCTTCAGATAGTCTCAGAGGTGTGAGAGATGTGGGTAGGTCGTTTTGCAGGTCAGTTCAGTCTTTGATCATCTTGTGATTTCACAGCATAGCTTCCAGACGTGGCCTTAAATCCAATTCCAAGTTATAAAAGTTAAGACTGTCTTTGAATTTCCTAACATCATGTAGATAACTAATCATAGGCTAGATTTAAATTAGTGAGATAGATATGAAAAGATATCTTACATCATACAACTCACCTGAGCCTTTCAAATTAAATTTCTGCTTGAAACAAGCCATTAAAGTCTTGTCCTTTTTTTCTTTAATTAGGAAAAACTACTTTGATCAAAGCCTTGACTGGCGAAGCAGGACTTCAACCCAGAGATCAGCTGTTTGCCACTCTTGATATTACAGCCCATGCTGGCTATCTGCCCTCACATATGGCAGTTATTTATGTTGACACCATTGGCTTTCTGACTGATCTTCCACATAATCTGGTTGAGTCCTTTTCGGCTACGTTAGAAGAAGTGGCTTACTCAGTAAGTAGTTGACTAAACCTAAATAGTGCATCCGAATAAGTTGAGGCTAGCTTTCTTGAGAGTTAAAAATGAATTAAAGTCTCTGGAATGTTCTGCTTTTAACTTAAGTTTTCCAATAGCACTAAAAGTGGGTGATTGTTATGTGATGCAGGCAGCATGTAATAAACATAAATGTACTTTTCCAGTCATTTTCTCATTAAAGTTAGTTTCCTGTGTTATAGCAAAGTGTAAAGCTGCATACACGCAGATACTTAAACAAAAAGCCTGTATTGTCAAAGGTAATGAAGTTCAGTGGTAGCAAAATGCCTCTGAGGACTAGACTTCACCATGTAATAATAGGATTTTCAAAAGTCTGCAACTATCCTGTTTGTCTCTTATTCTGAAATGTTAAATGAAAGGCAGGAAATTTACTTCTCACTCATTTTCAGAAGTTTGAAGCAGTATCTTGAGCAAAGATGACAAAACATTTTGAATGCAAATACTGAATTAGGTTTATTGGTTTTTATCATGGCAAACATGATCGTGTACTTGAAACTGATAACTTTTGTATAAAGCTTTCTAAAAGTGAAGCACCAGTAATAGTATGTCAGGAACTAAGGATAAGGATAATCTTCTGCATTTTGAATGTAAGAATAGAATTACAAGTTACAAAGGGGTTTTCCCTCATTTTTGAAACAGTTTTTCAGCCATTACTCTTCTAAAACCTTTTTAGAGTTCAGTCTTTTTCTTCTCTAGTATTTTTGAAGCCTTACTGTTACACAGCCTTGGCTTTGAAAAATTGGGTCAGTTATTAATTGAAATCTGAATTCTGTAACTAGCTTGGTTGACAGGGTTTGTTTCAGAGTTGTTAGAGGTAATTCGTCCTCAAGTGAAGACTAAGCTGCTGCAGATTTTTCTTCCATCGTGGTGCAAAAAACAGCATTGGTTTAATACTGGTTTTTTAGCAGTTCATTTTACAGTGTTAACCTGCCAGTGTATTATCTAACGGATAGGAGAGATATATGAATTATCAATGCAAAAATAGTGTAAAATCTCTACAACCTGGTAACTGGTATGTTTCAGTAACTGTCTTATATATTCAATATTGCTTGCTAGGATCTGATAGTTCATGTGAGGGATATTACTCATCCAGAAACCATTCTCCAGAAAGCAACCGTTCTGTCAGTTCTGAAGAATCTTAATCTTCCCAGCCATTTATTGGACTCAATGGTAGAAGTTCATAACAAAGTGGATTTGATAGAAAGGTAAGCAGGAGATGCTAAGTGTTCTTAAACATTTCTTGTGTTCTGGAAGCTTTTTAATCCTTAGTCTAGAAAAGAGCTCCCACACTTCTGAATACATTTAATAGTGTTTCCTCAATCTTTTACATATGTAACAGTGGTCTTAAAAAGAATTAATTATCTTTTAATTACAAAAGAAATCACTTGAGTCATACAAGAAGTGGCCTCTCTAGGAAAGTGCCAGTATGAAGTAGCACAGTTAAATTGTCTGTGCTTGGAATATTTTCACAACCTCATCTTCAGGAGCAAATGTGCTAGCAATTGTTAACCTTTCAGATATAAACCCACTGAAGAAAATGCTTTAGCCATTTCTGCTCTACACGGACATGGTTTAGAAGAGCTGAAAGAAGAAATAGAGAAAAAAATCTTGACAGCAACAGGGAAGAAGATTCTGACAGTTAATGTCAACTTAGAGGGACCTCAGCTAAGGTAAATAATGTTGAATTGTAAGAAGGACTTGGAGAAATATGAAATTCTTAGTTTTGTATGTCTTAAAATTTCCAAATCATATACTGATTTTAATCTGTGTTAAGAATTACAGGGATAATTATCAAAGTTTTCTAACTTACTGGGAAAAAATATCCCCATTAGATACCCTGGAGTCTGCTTCTGAAAGTGTCCTTCACAGAGTTCTGTGTGTTAGTACAATAAAACATACTTCCTGAAAGACCATGCCACTGGTCCTGGAAGCCAGATATCTGATAAAAACACAAATCTGAAAGGTTTATGAAAATGCTATACCCTATTTCCAGACAGCAAGTAGCAAATGAAAAGTTAAGTAAGTGAAGCACTTCATCTTTTAAAGTATTAAATTACCTCGATTGGACCATGTTGACCTAAAACAAAGATCACATTTTATGCAGTATGTCATACCTTTAAGATGCTAATATGCTTTTACTTTTACAGTTGGCTCTATAAAGAAGCAACAGTTCAGGAAGTAGAAGTCATGCCTGAAGATGGCACAGCCCGGGTGAAGGTGATAATCAGCAATTCTGCTTTTGGCAGATACAGAAACCTCTTTCCCAACAGTAAGATTTTTATGCCATGAAAGTGCATCCTTTTCTAGGAAAAGAAACTGATCTCATTAAGAGGATGTGAAATGAAGTTAATGACCTGTTAGTCTAGGTGTTGAAGAGCTATTTCTTCTCCAGTTGATGTTTTTGACGCATTTTAGAACTAGAACAGAAAACTTCTGTTTGGAAACAGTAAGAGCTTTGGGCTTCAATTCTGTCAGCAAGCGCAAGGACAGCACTAACTTCTTAATGTTAGAACAGTTGTTGGCTATAAGCTGTGGATCTCAAACACATGGAAATCACTGGATGGCATCTGAATTAACCTTCTCTTAAATAAATCTTTTTACCCCATTTTTAAGAATAAAATAATAGTAACTATAGTTAAGGTGTCTCAGATGGTCCTTGGAAAATGAAAGTGAACAAAATGTTATGGCTTGTATATAAATAATACAGATAAATAAGGTATTCAAGCAGAATGCATGCACCTAAGTAAAATAACGGCCGTGTCTTACTGCAGCGAAGCAAAAAATCCCATAGATTTGTATAATTAAGCAATAAATAAAGTTAGCTGTGAACATCTTTTACCCATACAGTTTTCTTGCCTACAGTAATTTATCCACAATACCTATTACTGTGTCAGTTTTTAGAGAAAACATTTAAGGTACAGCAGACCATGGATTTTTTGTGAAATTATTTCACAAAGAAAAAAAAAAACAAACCCTGATCCATTACTTGAGTTACAAATTACTACTGGGAACCAATAAAAGAATCAGTATGACAGAAAGAAGAAGCAAAACTATTTCAGTCCATATTACACAGAGAGATCAAGTTTTATTAGATAAACAAGCCACTTGAGGGTACAAAAGATAGGCAGAAAAAGATCCTGAGTATATATAACGTAGCACTTCATGCAGGTAGTGACTAAAAAAATCAAAACTGAATGACTGCTTAGTATGAAGTACATAGAGGTATGAACAAGGATTAAAAGTACTGTAAAAAAAAGCATTTAGAATGTCTTCTCTATAAATGGAATGTTTTGGTTTGTACTCCTGTGTATTCTGCAATTGCAAGAGATTGCATGAGGAGGTAGCATCTTAGCCTTTCATGCTGAGAAGTCCAGGTTGAGTTTGAACTGATGTCAAATAGCAGTTGACACCTACTGCAGACATTAACATCTTGCCAAAACATTTGAACTCAGCTTTTGCATATAAAGTGCATCTAGAAATTGAGGTATATTGATGAAGCTGCATAGTGAACTTTACACAATGCCTGGTTTTGTTTTAGTCCCGATGCTTGCCATTTCTCTTACCTTCATGATCATCTGTTACTGCACAGTTAATTTTAAAAAATTAGAAAAATAGGATTAATGTGCAATGGCAAAGAGCAAAAAACCCTTAGTTTTTACATAAGCAAAAACTACTTATTGAGAGGAAAAATAATTACAGAACTACTAAAATAGCTAAATAAAAGACCAAGTGTGAAACCCCAAATGAGTATTACGGAAGCCAAGAATCTGTATTTCTAGAGCAGTCTGAGTTTAGATAAGGAATTTGTTTCATATGTGTTTATTTTCAATATAAGGCATATTTTGGCAGCACCTAATAAAACATATTTCATTACCACAGATAAACTGTTTAGGGGCCTAGTTTTGATATCTTTACCACTGCAGAACTGGCATGAGTGATGAAAAAAGAGTTAAGTGTTCAAATACACATACTTCTTACAAATCATAAAGAATTTTGTGACTACCCTGTTGGTAAAGGTGCTCACAGCTGATACTTGGCACACAACAACAGTACAGCTGCTTCTAGATCTCCAGTGCTAACGATGTATTGATGTATATATAAAAATCATGTCAGACAGGATTGTCAATACAGTGTCTTTGATATATATTGAAAAGATTTTTAAACTGTACCTTTTGTATATTTAACAAACTGAAAATGGACAAGTCAGTTTCACACTGATATAAAAGACGGAGAATTGGGGTTGCAAGTAGTGCAGAATATCTTTACAATTACAAGAAAGGTGAAATCTTATCACAAAATAATTCATGCAGCTACTGACGTATTTCTCCTTCTTGTCATATGTAAAATAAAATAAGATCACGTTCTTGGGACTTTCACTATTGCCAACTGCTGCAGAATCTAAGCACCTCCAAGTAAATTATACCTATATCATAGTTCCCTACAGACTTTAGCAAGGTCTGCCTGCTCTCTTTTCTGTGAAAAGGCCTTGAAACCGTGATGATGTTGAGAGCACTTTTCTTACCGAGTCTTTAAAACATCCCTGATTTAAGTTAGCTGGACCTTTATGGGATCCAGGATGTTTAAACCAGGAGACATCAAATGCAGACAAAGCCTTTCCAGCTTTTCACAGATCAAGAAGCTGAGAAGGAAATGCTATTTGTTCCCTTTACTTTGACAGTGTAATGAAGGATTAATTTTTGTGTTAAGTTCTATCACATCTTTGACAAAATCATTATTTCCTATGAAGTCTCCAGCAATGATGTTAATACATTCTTTCCTTGGTCCTGGATACTGTTGCTTTATCCAGATTTTCAAGCATGGAAGACTCTGGAGCGTCATTTTCTTCAGTGATCCAAATGGGTGTACGAGAATATACCTTAAATTTTCAGTAACGTTAATCCCTGCTACAAAGAATTTTTCTGAAACAAAAATCAGGTGACACATTAAATATTTCTTTGAGGAGAACAGAAACTGCTCAGCATTGCATTAACACCAGATCTCATTCCTCTGGGAATCATTAAAATAGTAACTTCACACTCTTTCTGTATCATTTCACAGCTGTAGAGCTGTTTCAGTAGACTGTCTCCCCTTGATGCAACTGCATGCTGTAGTAAATAGTTACTGAGCCAAGGTTGGTTATTGAACCATTCCAGTTTAGCTAAATTTATCTCAATTATTCACTGCAGACTAAAGGTTCTCCACTAACTAGTCCTCCTTTATAAATTACGTTTGTTTCTGTTAGGGTTGCTTCCAAATGCTTAGCCTTCCCCCATGACGGACAGGTATGCAGGGTGCACCTACACGGGCATTTTCCTTTGGGGGGGCAGTGTGCTTTTGAAGCAGTTCTCCCCTTCATCACCCCATGCACGCACATCACAGCGCTGCATCAGAGGTTATGAACGAAATTTCTTTCAGCTTAGACTACACCAGCATGATTGAGCGCTGCTATTTCCTGACATAGCTACAGCCTTCACGCACCATTCCTGCAGGGGTCTCTTCTCACAGCAAGGCGAGCCCAATGCGTTTCCCTCGTCATTGGCACTGCCTAAAGCAGCAAGCACTGGGTCGAGGAAGCAGTCTCCTACCTACAGCGAGCTGGTCTGTGCTGAGGGCTGCTTTTTCATGGGATCACGCGAGTGAAGCAGCTGCCATGATTTATATAGCCTATACATGTACATAGACTGACGCGTGTACTTGCACCACCAAAGATGAATGTTGTACTTGCCCATGGGTGGGCAAAGCACCGAGTAACATGGGTACAAAGTGGTTGTATCCTGTAATGCTACGATCACCCAACTTCTGATGAGTTTTGCGTTGCTGTACGTGCCCCTTGTTTCCTCCAAGCAACTCCCCGTGCTTACCTGGACGGCCCATCTGCTTCATGTGCTCTAAATACTGGATAAGAGCGTGAGTGGCAGTTTTGTTTCCCCACCAGTATGGGATTGCAGGCCACAGCTCACAGTGCTTCTCCACTTCCATGTCCTCTTCGTACGAGACTATGGCCTGATGGCCACACTGCCACATGGTTCGCAGTGTCGGCACCACCTGAGAAAGCATGCCCAGGTTGAAGTCAGCAGCATAGCGGGGTTCCCAAAGTTCAAATACTGACCTGTGACGTCACCTTGGTAGAGAGGCACAGATTCAGTTCAAGTAAAGCTTTTAAGTGTACAGCCCAGTAGGTCACTGGCTGGCTTACAAGCTGCAGGGGCAATGGGAGCCTGGAAACTTCAGCAGGTTCCTCCTTTCCTCAAAAAAGTCAACTATGGTAAAGTACATAACTCAAGGTCTTACACCTGTGTAACAGGAAACCACCCCTGCGTCAGCCCTGGTGCACATACTGCTGATGAAAATTTGTTGGGAGAGGAAGACAGGCCATTTGGTGAAAGGAGGTGGGAGCAGGGCAAAGCTCTACACCCAACTGTAGGAATACAGACACAAGAAGCAGGCATAATTTTGGCAAATGCTCCACATATTGATCCAAATTTGTTGTTGTAGCCATCAAAGAAAATTGAACTGCTTAAGACTCAGTATGACTAAACAAAAGTCTTCAAGAGATACATTAATTCTGATTTCTCTAAGCAAGTGGGAAGTTTCTGAAATTGGGGTGCTCCAGACTTTTTGAATTGAGAGAGGGGAAGACTTGCGTCAGAAACCTCCTCAGACAGACAAATGGGCTGAAACACTCTGTTAAATTTGAGTGTTTCAATATGAAATCACATTTTCCAATCCTCGAAAGTTACCATCAGACAGAATTGAGGCCCTCTGACTAGTTTTATTGGCAAAACCAACATATTTAACAGCTATTGGTTTTTTAAGAATGTTGTGGTTAAAAGCTATGTCTGTTGCTTATGAAAGGAAATGGTGGCTTTTTGATGTTCCAATTAACTTATTAATTAAAATAAAAGCCAAAGGCAGTTGAAAATGTTTTATGTAAATCTTTGAAGAGAGACAAGGGTTCAGTGAACATGGGAAGCCCTCTTACTTCATCCAAGATAGAAAGAGTGGAAGCCCCAATTAGGTCAGAAAATACTGCAAAATTAAGACACAAGCTACTCAAACTACAAAAACCTGTGGCTGACAGAACCCTTTGCTTTACTCCAGCTGCCTTTCTAAAGCTGGAACCTCTTAAACAAAACAAAACAAAAAAAAGGGGGTGTGGGATAAAAGCTAAAAAAAAAAGCTACCAGAAATGTGTACATGAGCACAGGTGCTTATTTTGCAAACAAAGCAGAAGTGAAACTGTAAATGTCTAACAAGGGATTTTTAAACCCAGATCAAAGGAAGACACCTTGAATAGTTAAAGCAATTAAAATTTTAAACGCAATGTAATGTTGTCACACTGTGGCCTGTGCCAGTACTACATACAGACCTCTACTTAGCAGTTGCTTCATAAATACTTTAATGCTTACCTTTGTACAACGACAGAGTTGCAGTCTTGAAAGACAGTAGATACCAGATTATTTTAGAATAAGTGAGGAAGTACTTGGTTATTTGATGTTCAATCTGAATCTGTGATCCTGAAAAACCCCACAGCTACCTAACCTGCAATGGTATCGCTTGCAAAAATGATGAGATCCATTTTGCTGGTCACAGACCCCACAGAAATAAATTCTTCCTGCTTGAGGGAAGTACTTGGCTTCTCTTTTCTTCAGTGCCCTTCTTCCCTCCCCCTGGACACAACTCGGAAACGTTCTTCTTTCTTCAGTCAGGTGATCTCAAACCATTTGTTCATCACCTTTGTTCAACAAACTAACAGGAGCAGCTTGCTCCTTTTGCAATTAATACCTTTTTTTCTTTTTAAGAGCTAGGCATGTGTCTGAAAGAAAATTTCACCGTCTTCTCCAGTATTGCTCTGCTCATCCACGACTTACACACTCAAGATATTTGGAGAAACAACAAAACAGTGTCACTCAGGTCTTCAGTTATTCAGCTGAGGCCTGAATATTCAGAATCCCCTAGTTTTGCTGAAAATTGTTCTATTTTAACTCTGCTGTACAAAATGCTTTGAAATGGTAATACTCACCCGTTACTGATACACCAGCTTCAAAGGCTGTATTCGAATCACAAACAGGGTCATCATTATCCTGTACCCCTCACATCTCCAGAGAAAACCCTCTGTTCCTGTGCATCTTTGAAATGTTAATTGTTTAACTACTAAAAGCTCCCACACCTTGTATAAAAGAGAAAGCTAAAAATCTCAACTTCTACAATTTAGCAATCAAATGATTTCTGATTATGTAAATTAAGGCTTTTCTGCAGGTTTGGGTGACTGAAAGCATATTAGGCTAGTTGGAAGGTCAGCTCCAGCTCACGTCCAGGAAAGAAAGTCAATGCCACGAGAAATGTGCCGAGGGCAGAGATACTATTAAGAGGGACCTTGACAGGCTGGAGACATGGCCTGGCAGAAACCTCATGAAGCTCAACAAAGTCCCACGCCTGAATGGACTCATCCCACGCATCAGGACGGACTGGGGGCAGCTGGCTAGAAACCTGCTTTGAAGAGAAGGACCTGGAGCTCCTAGTAGACACCAAGCTGGACATGAGCCGGCAGTGTGCCCACATGGCAAAGGTCAGCTGCAAACTGGGCTGTATTAGTAAAGGCACAGATAGCAAATCAAGAGGAGGGGGTTCTTCCCTTCTATTCAGCACTTGTGGGACCGCATCTCAAGGACTGTCTCCAGCTGGGGCTTCCCCAGTACAAAAAAGTCATTGATGTGCTGGAGTGAGTCCTGCAGTGTGCAACCAGAGCTAGCAGAGGCTGGAGCATGACACACAAGGACAGGCTGAGAGAGCTGGGTCTGTTCAGCGTGAAGAAGAGAAGACTATGGACAGGTCTTACTGCTGCCTATAAATACCTAACAGGCAGATGTAGAGAAGACTCCTCAGATATGCACAGCAAAAGGATGCAAGCCAGCAGACACAAGTTACAGCAAGAGAGATTCTGATCAGATAGATAAGAAAAACACGTTCACTGTGAGAGTGGACAAGTGTTGGACCAGGCTGCATAGAAAGGTTGTGGAATCTCCATCCTCGGAGATATTCGAGAATGGATGGGACACAGCCCATCGTAACTTTGAAGTTGGTCCTGCTTTGCATGTTAGGCTTGAACCAGATGACCTCCAGAGGCCACTTCCAACCTAAACTATTATAAATAGCATAAAAATTCATTTATAATTATTGCTGTGAAATGGGAGAAAGTGGATTCTTTGAATTCTATAAATATAGTATGGACTATATTTATAACACACACACACACCTTCTTTTATTTTCTTTCTTTTCTTTTTAAAAACAAAACTCAGACAGGACAGTGGATGACAGTTGTGTCCCTACTGTTGTCCCACAACTTAACAGACGTGACAGTCAAATTTAATTCCCTCCTCCACACTGCGGGATGTAGGTTTGCTTTATCTCCTCAATTTTATTAGGTAGAGACCTATCTCTGATGCAGCAAATGTTACTTTTCCTAGGTTAAAAATACAGTGAAAGTAGAATATATCTAAAAATTTGGAATCAAAGATCTCACTGTAATATATCATTCTTAAAAAAGAAGAAAAAAGGGATCTCATACTTACATTTCTGGGACACAGTTTACACTGGAAAATCTCTTTTATACAGGCAATAAGATGACAATGAAGTTTCTTCGTTAATCCATCAAAATTCCTGCAGGCTAAGATAACAACTTCCTGAGGATGAGTTTCCAACCAGCTTAACACTTCCCAAAGAATATCCTAGAAGAGAGGGTCATGACAACTTAGAAAATCATCTATGCTATGCAACGGAAAGGACATAAAACCAACAGACCATTGATGGTGGGGTAGACTCGGAATCACGATAATGAAAATCAGGGTAGGTTTCTGGAGGATGACCATCTGACAGCCCACAGGGTGGTCCAGAGAGATGCACCCCAGGAAAATCCACTTTCTGCAGGTCTGTGCTGGTTTGCTCTGGATGTGGTTCTAGCACACTACACTTAACAGATTTGTGTTTTGGTAACACCCATGAATCTCCTACTGCCTGGAGGCAGGTTAGCGGTAAAACCATCTCCCCAAGCTTCTTTAAGGACAAACAACATATTAGTGGCAAACTCAAAAACAGGGAAGAGTTCTGTGCTTGCTTAAATGTAACAGGACCTGTTTTCCCCATTTGTTGTGGGCAATGACAACTTCTTGAGGACCACATATAATTAGCAGGGTAATCGGGCACTACACCTAAGTGTTTACATGAGCACGCCAGTCACCATGAAACCTCAACACATGAAGTGTTCAGACTCATGAGCATGAAACCAAAGTTTACAAATTAAAAGCTGCATTAGCTGGCTGTGCCTGGCTGTACAGGTCCCAGCAAATGGAAAGACGTAAACTACTCCACAGTGACAGAGCACATGCGAAGACCAACTCACACTAGTTTCTTCACAGCAGCTGACAGTAATTTGATCATGGGATCCAGACTTGAGTCTCTCTGTCTTTCAGTGAAATACTTTTTCTTAAAAAAAAAAGAAAAAAGAAGTGTTTCTGTGATTTTGTTAGGCTTTTAATACCTTCTTCTCTTTAATAACTTCTCTCCTTATGGGGGAAACAGGATTGCCCTGGGTAGCATCCTGGGACAACACAAGATAAACCCCAGATATATCAGGCACTTGGTAGGGGCTGGGCAGTGGAGAGCAAGGCACATCAACTCCGGTTTGAGGATGAGGAATTGATTGATGATCCAGTCTCACTTGCAGCTGCTGAAACTAACTTCCAGCCCTGCTGGTGTTCTCTAGTTTGAAGTCCTCACATTAGGAAAATAAATAACCTACTCAGAAAAGCCTGGGCTAGTATTTTCAGATTATCGTGGCTCTTAAAAGAAACAGCACTGTTTTTATAGCTATCCCAAAGGTAAGGACAATACCTGTACAGTAACAGTTGTGTAAACCATATGCACGAAGTACAAATTCATAGATGGATCGTTAGCCTTGTGGGCAATCCTGAAATCCAGGTATCTAACTCCAGCCTCGAGCTGCTCCGTCACGGTCAGTACCTGAAAGGTGAAGCAGAAGGCAAAGGTCCCAAGAGTTTGGAAGAGATTTGTTTCTTTAGTTTAGAAAGCTGAAAAAGGTGTACAAAGTTAGCCCTATGACATTTTTCACAGGTCTTTTGTCTTTAAAATGGCACTATATGGTAGCAAGTCGTAACTACAACATATTTTACTCTCTGACAAGAGGCATCCCAATTTCACTGTGGCATATACTGCAGGTACAGATTAGATTATTCAGACCTCTGCCCTTGTTGTGTTCAGAAAGTTAAAGATCCATTCACCTGTGCTTAATACACGATCACTCCTCACAAGACTATTTGTAAGTACAAAAATTGCAGGATCAGCACTTTAGAAATGCTGTAATTTTTTTATTAGATCAAAGACTTTACACTGGTTGTCTCTGTGGAGATCACTCATCCGCAACAGAAGAAAAAAAAACAAAAATAGAAAAAAGTACTGGCTGTTGTTCTTTTTTCAAGATAAAGTCTCTTAAAGAGTTTGAATTAACCTGTAGAAGTCCTACAAAACAGAGGTCCTTCTCTAGTTCCACTTCCATCAGAGTTCTACTGGATTTGAGGGCTGAATGGAACAGGCGATAAAGCTGAGTTTCTGGGCCAAAAAGTCCCAAATGATATGTCTCTTACCCATATCAAGACTCTTGTTGCATAAGAGAATAGAATCAATTTAATTAAATACTTTTAAACACTAATTTGTCTCAGTTTAACCTGCTATGGACAACACTTCCAGGTTTCAGAAGGCATACACTGTACTGATTTAAGTCAGAAAGGATTCCACAAAAGCTAATCAATACAAGGCATTGCACCTGAATAACCACATTTGTAGCCTTAGAGCCAAGATAGAGCTTAAGACATATGCTTACCCTGGATGCTCACCCTGCCTCGCTTCAACCACCTAACTTTCTGTTCTTAGGGTGGGAATTTAATCTCCCCAGGCTATGCCTGAGCTGCAGGGCTGGGGACAGCCCAGCCCCCCGTGTCCCAGGGCGCGGGTGGTGGGGTGCCTTGGGCCAACAGCTCCGTCTGTGCCTGCTTGGTCTCCACCAGGCTGGAGCAGCGGAAGGAGCGATCTGGGCCAAAGTCCCACCTTCGCTTGGAGCACGCTGGAGATGGGAGTGTATGTGGCTGTAGGTCATATATAACCTTTGTGGCCAGAACGAGCATCAGGTGAAATAGCTGCTCTGAACTGCCCTTCAGATGAATTAATTTACTTCTGTTGACTGCATAGGAAAACTAGACAGACTCTCTAATTAGTCACCTGGGTTTGGATACTGAATTAGACAGTGTGAAAATTGCCTCCCAAGGGCAAAACTTAAGAGGAAGCCTCGGGAAGTGATGCTGCTCGGTGCTGCAATCTCACCAGACATGCAGGGCATGAGTGGAAGTTACACCCTGACATCAGCCATTGCTCAGGAAAGATTTGGGCCTCTAGACTGACACCCATAAGAGCCAGGGCTCAAGCCAGGCACTGCCTCTGAGGCACTGGGCCATCCAGGGACCTGTGGGTCCTACCATCAGTAGGGCTCCTTGGTGTCTCTTCTGGATACCAACGGGTGGATTCACCTCCTCCCAAAGATAACTCGAGCACCGCAGAGACAAGGACAGGCAGGATTGCAGCCGTGCCTTTTTCCCATCAGCACCAGGCCACTCCCCGCTCAGCACGCTGGGTTCTGACCAGAAAACTATTATAATGATGGAAGGAGCTTGTTAGTCACCCACAGGGTCACTGCACTGGCCAGCAACCCGCGAGTTAGGAGGTATCTAAATCTTGCGTTGGCTTAAGTCCCAAAGCAAAAAGCAGCTCAAGACAAGGCACTGTGCTAAGTGAGTGCCTTTCCACATCAACTCATCATTGCCATTACATATTCAATATCTGGTAGTGTCTACAACTCCAGTTTGCCAGGACTGCTCAAACACAATGAAAGAAGCCTAGGCATAATTATTGCCTTATATCAATTATTCAGTTTTAGTTCCCTAATAATGAACTACTCCTCCAATAAGAACAAAAGTGAAAAGATTTTTGGGACCTCTTTGATGCCAGGAAAGTCTGTTCTTCAGAAAAATCTTCAAAAGCTCTGGCTTAAATCATGATCCCCAACTTTGCCTTTAACTTACATTTGTGAGGAACAAAGAGATAACTACTACCTTATTATTTAGACATTTTAAAAAATTAACTAATCCTTACAGAAGGGCCACACCTTCATTCTCTTAATCTTTATGGATAAAAAAATTCCCTTCAACAAGATTTTTGCCTTACACAATATAGATGGGGAAAACAACTGACATCTCGCACAACAGTGGTAGTAAAAATGACAAGCATTACCTTCTGAACAAAGTGTAAAAGAAAAAACCTCTTTTGATTATAGTAATATTAAATGTTATAAATAACAACAATAAACATGAAAAAGAAGATGAGTTCCTCGTACCAAGTGGTCAGCTTTAAACAACATCTTTGTCTAGGTATCATCCCTGCCTCACTTACACACTTTTTCCCCCACAAAAGAAGATCTGGTATGTATGGCACCTATCTCATACCCCAATGGGCTGGTTTTGGCTGGGATAGACTTCATTTTCTTCATAGTAGCTAGTATGGGGCTATGGTTTGGATTTGTGCTGAGAACAGCATCGATAACATAGGGAAGTTTTAGCTATTGCTGAGCAGTGCTCCCCCAGAGCCAAGGGCTTTTCTGCTTCTCCCCCCACCCCACCAGCGAGCAGGCTGGGGGGGCACAAGGATTTGGGAGGGGACACAGCCGGGACAGCTGACCCTGACTGACCCAAGGGATATCCCAGACCATAGGACATCATGATCAGCAGATAAAGCTGAAGGGGGAAGACGGAGGAAGGGTCAGATGTTCGGAGTGATGGTGTTTGTCTTCCCAAGTCCCCGTTCCACGTGCTGGAGCCCTGCTGTCCTGGAGATGGCTGAACACCTGCCTGCCCATGGGAAGTGGGGAATGAATTCCTTGGTTTGCTTTGCTTGCGTGCATGTCTTTTGCTTTCCCTATTAAACTGTCTTCATCTCAGCCCACAAGTTTTCTCACTTTTACCCTTCCGATTCTCTCCCCCATCCCAGCCGGGGGGAGTGAGTGAGTGGCTGCGTGGGGCTGAGCTGCTGGCTGGGGTTAAACCACAACACCCAAGCACAGTATCTCATCGGAGCACAGATTTCTGGGCAGCAAGCTTTTCTTTCATTGCGCACAGGAGAGCATGACCGCTCTCAGCACTGCAGCACAAGCTTCAACTTTGCCCAGGCATGACGAGAACGCTAGACAACAGTTACCTGTGTTGTAGACCACTTCATGATAATGGGGTGCACAATGCAGGGCATACATTTGTTCAAAAACTTCACCAGCTTCAATTCATTGCCACTAACACCAGAGTTTTTATCCAAGCAGTAGGTCATAGTGTCATGACTCCCTGTAGAATACAAAATAAAAAATGTACAAAAAATGTATATTTCTTAACTACTCAAGACCACAATACATGGTTATATTGCGTGCACACACCTGACATGCCACCCCATTTCCAAATCACACACCTATATTGCCCGACAGCCTATGTAGGTATGGCAAAAAGGTGGGCTCTTCTACAGAGATTGCTCACCTGACATTAATAAGCTTAGCATGAAATCCTTGTGAAGGGAAGGCATCAAGACTTTTCAATAAAGCATCTGAAGTACACACCATTGTTGTTTGCCTTAAACCACAATAAAACGGCCTGTTTCAACTAGCATCTTCCACTGAAATAATTATCTTGATGTGAAAACTCACTTTTTTTAGGGAATAAATAGCGGACAGCTGAATTTATCTAGAATTTGTCCTGTTTTTAGAGTTGTCCAAATGCAGGACTTCATACTGAAGTCCTATCATCTCTGCTCAGGAAAATATGACTGAAAGCAGAAATTCAGCTTCTTACACCTTTGACTGGACCAACTCCTAACTTGGCACTTTCAGCATTTATGTCTTAAATATCTGGTAAAAAATGCCCTCCTGAACTAACACCCACATACCCTACAAAAACAATGTAAGAGGTGGGTGCTTGAAGGTTTCAGAGGCAAATCCAAGTCTAAGTTTACATGTGACAGATGCACAAGATCCACTTTTTATGGACTTCAAAAGTTACCCGACTCTTTCCAGCACAGGGAATTACACAGGGGCAGGTTAAGCACCAGAGCCAAGTACAGCCTGCCCAAATATTTGACTTCTTTGAAGTCTGAATAAATCTGACACATCTCTTGCATCACGTTTAGATGAAAATGTGTTGCAACTCACAATTTTTTCAAGACAGGCAAGCAGTGATTTTGCCAGCTTTTCCTGTTCCATTATTTCTTCTAATTTTATAAAGCATCAATAAGAAAAGCTAACAACTCAGTGAAGTGACTTGCTGGGATCTTTACAGAGTATCTGCAAGGAATTTGCATATCATTTTGTTTTTTATGTCTTCTGTCGAGCAAATTGTTCACTGGTGCTAAGACCTGCCTTCCTGAATGGTCAGTCTTACTGGTGCCAATGGCAATATTTCTAGTAGCCAAAGAAAACGAACAAGATTGTATTTGAAATAAAGAAAATCCTTTGAAACTGTCAATAATAGTTTAATGTCTCACTCAATTTTTTCACCTTTTAAACTGGGTTTCTGTCTATTTTCCTGCTTTAAACACCCAAACCAAGCTCACTGCAGATGGAAGATTGATAATGAGGGCATGCAATCAAAGAAGTTTGTCTTACAAGATGTAAGAGTCAAACCATTAAATACCCATGGACCAAATCCAAGTCCAAAAGAAGTGAACAGGATTCCATTGATGGGCATTGCATGTACCGATGCTAATCAGCAAATGGATAGTGACCTTTCATTTAGGAGTCATCTTGTGATGTCAGTGAGTTATAGTAATGAAAGGAAGATGGGTATATCCATGACACAACAAATATGATGCAAAGAGAGTGAGCTGGCAGCACTGTGCTGAACCTGGTGCAAACACAACACTAATTACTGAGACTTGCCTCTGTCTCCTCATCATGCTTTCAGAATGCAGTCTCCCACATTTCTTGCATGCCATGTTGTCTTCTCTAGCCGAGATAAGCTTCCACTTCCAAACTGGGCTTCCCCCTGTCATTGCTCCCTCTAAAAACCTGCCAGAGCTGTCTTGACCTGGTTGGTCTTGATCTGCTTTTGTTCTGACCTGGACCAGTTTTGTAGGTCAGCTGGACAGCCATCAAAATCTTCCAAGCTAATAGCCTGCAATGCTCTGTAAAGTCCTCCAATGTTTGCTGAAATGGGCTTGTCTTCAACTATTATTTTCTTCTTCTGCCTGTTCTCCATGCAGGTATATTCATAAGAACAACAAACAAACGTTCACAAGAATAACAAGGTCACCGTTAGGAGAAGAGCCAGGAAGTCAAAGGCACATATCAGCAGGTTCTCGGCTTTCTACAATGTCCAAGAAACACCACTGTGAAAGTTTTGTAGAAACAACATGGTTCCTTTTCCACAAAAAAAATACACAAACCACTGACCATGCTACTGACCTTTTGAAGGATTTTTGCAAGAGGAACAAAAAAGAAAAGAAAGGAGGGGGAAAGAAAAAAAAAAGAGGAGAATATGACCTTCTTTCTTCTGTCATAAAACAGATAGTTATTTTCTTTTCTTGATGGTTAAATAAGAAATACAAAATTTTTTATAACATCTGTTCTGGGGTCCTCTTACATAGGCTTTATCCAAAACAGAGGTGCGCTTGTTTTGAAATTAACATCAATTTAAATTACATATCCAAGAAGTCACCATGAAATAAGTTTCTAGGTTTCAATTTTACTATTAGTTCACAAAGGGCAGAGGAAAAAAAAAAAAAATCCATCACAGTTCTTGCGTCCTCCCAGGGCTCCACCCACTGAAGACAAGACTTGATTTTTCCCCACTATCTCTCAATATACGTCTTTGCTAAAGTTAACCTACGATCCTGTAGCCTACATAAAACATTTATCTACATGCTGTGCTGCTTTCTACCCAAACTACCTGTCACATTTACAGGTGTGAGAGAAAAAATGGGCTAGACTTTTCTATAGTACCATTTTCATTGTGGAGGCAAAGGGAATCACTCAAGAGCTGACAGGCCTCCAGTGCCTTCCTTCACATGCCAGTGAAAACAGGTTCTCCCATAACTTCTTTGGACAGAATGAAAAAAAAAAAAATCACCTGTTCAAGGCAGAAGAGAGAAGCAATACCATGACCAAAGAAAGGCTAATGATACACAGGTCTGAATGTAGTACCAGTGAGGGCGACAGCTATAGCACAGCTGTGTTTACCCATAATAGGATAAATCCAGTTTTTGTAAGCAGGGTCATGTAGAAAAGTCACACTCTACATTAATAAAAACAAATGTTAATTAAAAGTCTCCATCCTCCTTTTTTCATACCTTCACACACTCTTTTAAACAATACAAAGAAACAAATAATAAGGTAAAATGTTATTTCTCTCCTTTTGGAACCATTTTATTATGTAGGAAGTGGCAAGAACGAATTAGGAAAATCTCACCATTACCCAGATAAGCAAATGCTCCAGTTATTAACACTGATCTGACAAGATGATGCACAGGGACTGCAAAAAGGTCCCTCTTTCTTTCCTTCCCTCAAAACAAAATGAAACAAAAAAATCCTTTTTTTTTCCCCTCCCTTCCAAAAAACCCCAAACATTACAGACTAAAAGTATTTACATACATGCACACATCACACAAACCCTCCCTCAAGCCCTTCTCCCACACACTGACCCAAATAATAAATGTAGCCATCCTGAAATGGGACAAACAGGATGTTCTAATGCTTAAATGACACACTAACAAAACAGTGGAGAACAAAAGTTAATCTTTACCTGGAAGAGCTAAGTTATAGAGAGGAATATCCCAGAGCTTCTCTGGTAATTGTGACATCCATTGACCATATTCATGGCACACATGAATGGAGGTCTGCAAAGGGCCTTCCATTAGTGCCTGCTCTAGGACTTCATAGGGTATTCTGGGAGGGAAAAAGGAAAGAAAAAGAATAAACCATTCCATATACTGTGGTTGAATTAATGCCATTGCACCTAAGCAGAATGGATTTATACATGCTATAAAATGTCAACCCTTCTCTCAAGTAGTTGTGTCAACTCTCCTCTCAAGTAGCTGCAGCAAAATGTCAAGAGCTCCTCAGCCACAACATGAGCTGCTTTTGATAACATTGTGTCCCAGCACAATGTCAAGGGAGGGTTCCAGCTTCAGGCTCAGATATTGACCAACTGAAAGAAAAAAATAGAGGCAAGACAAATGCAGCTTCGTTGGTATGGAGAAATGACTGTCTACATTGGCTATTGTGGCATCATGAGGAATAACCTACCTCCAGTGTGAAACAACATCTGTTCCTTTTTAAACCTTTTCAGAAAAGCTGTCACTGTGAACGATTCCTTCTTGTCTGCTACAGCAATGGCAGTCAGATATGTATTTGTGCAGGTTTTGTGCTCTGCCAAACATCCTCACTGGTGCCTGGTCCCTTTTGCTGCATCTCAGCACAGTCATTCCTGAGATTGCTTCTCCGCAAAGTATTCTTCAGGTTGCTTTTGGGAGGTGGTTGGTTTTTCTGGATTTACAAGTGACCCATACTGTTTATACGAAGAACATTTCCTTAAACATGGCGCAGTAGATTTTTTTTTTGGCAGACACATAGGGTCATCTGAAAGGCAACTTTAGGAATTGCATTCCTAAGTTTTATGTCCATACCGCACATAACAGATACAATCTGCTTTTATATCTGCCAACGCACGTAGCATCACTCATCTAGCCTGTCCTGCTGTGCCTTTGTGTGGCTTTCAATTGGTCTCACTAAGTATGGACAGCCCAGTTCAGAATGGGACCGTGTCAGCTGAGGGAAATGCCCAGCACCCCTGGAGCAGTGACACAGGCTGCATGTGTCTGCTGTGTAACCTGGGGCTTTCCTCCTGGCAAGAGCAGCTACCTCTGAGGTTATCCATACACAAAAGGCCATTGTGTAAGCAGGAAAGAAGTGGTTTAAACCCCCTCTTGCTCCCTTTGTCTCCTTTTTAAAAAACAGATATTTGATGGGCCGAGTGCAAAGTCGAGTGGAAAAACTCCCATGGATTTATTTAAAAAAAAAGGTGTAGATCTTTTTGTCCTGCATAAGCAAGTGGCCTCTATATGCCACGTCTGGTATTCTTATTCTTGGAAAGAAGTTCGGATCTTGGGCAGATCAACTCATCCGTCCTCTGGCTCTGGAGTTTAACGTGCTGAGCTCCTGCCTCCTGCAGACCCCTTGCTCAGACAACAGAAGCCTGCAGCTGATCTTGGCCCCTTTTCCTGTGTTTTGTGCTTCCTCAGACCGCACACCACTGCTCACCCAGGGCTGCTCTGCTCTAGCCTATGTACCATGGAGCATCAGCATGGACAGGGGCTGCAGATGCTAAGAACAACATTGCTATTTAGTAGTTGCAAAAGACTGGATAGCTTTTCTCCTTCCCCAGCTCTGAAGCTGACAGGAGCTGTGAGGATGCAACACTCCAGCACATGGCAGCACTTAGGCAGGTCATGTACATAGACTAGAAACCGAACTATAAGCACTCTTTTCCTCTTTTCCTTGGGATCCGCAGCTCCCTTTCCAGAGCCATTGGGGCTGCCTAATTCTCCTGTTCCCCAAAGCCACCCGGGCTCCCCCAGAGCAGGCCCACAGCCCCCCGTGAGCAGCAGGGACCTGTAAGCTCGCCGGCCAGCCGCACCTCAGCCCGGCACAAGGTCCTTTGCACCGACAGCACTCCCAGGACGCGTCCGAGGGTGCAGGTTTACCTGCTGCCACCCTCTCCTCCTGCCACGGGCTCTCACCGCCTTGCCTGGGTTAACGCGGGCACAGTCCCACAGCTAACAGAAAAAAGCTGGTTTTCTGCCATGCTAGTCCCTCACACCGGTTCACCACCGAGTCCGGACAGCCCACCGCTGGCCCCTGCTGAGGAGGCAGCAAGTCCCATGATCGGCTTTGCCGGGCTGTACGACAGACCCCTCGGTGTTGCTGGGCCAAAACCCACCGGCAGCAGGTTCTCAGCCTGGCACAAGCTGCCGTCGATGCCCCAATCTCTGCAGGACCAGGGCACTTCACAAGGAGCATCCTGCTGGACCTGGGAAAGGGCAGCAGAGAGCAGAAATGGCAAGACAAAGCCATGCTGTGGTCCTGCAAACACAGACACGTGAGATTCACATCTCCTCCTCTTTCTCCTCCTCCTTTTCTTCCCACCTCCCTCCGCAGCACCCTGAGGCTGAGAATGGCAGCCGCTGGCAGTGCGCAGCAGGAGCAGCAGCACCACGGCCGTCTGCTGATCAAGTCCCATACAGAAACGACCGGACCAGATTTTGGCCTGATGCCCTGTGCAATGCAAAGCCCTAGATGTTCACACCACCACCTCCAAACTCATCTGCTACCTTGTGTTTGAGGTGTGGGGTATCCTTTAGGGAGAAACTGAGGCATGCCTGGAGGAATGAAATTACAAACATTAGCTACTGCCTCTCATGACTAAATCCTAAACTTTGCCAAGGAGAACCATGTCTTTATGCCCCCCTTCCAGACAGGCAAGTCCACCCTACACATGTTGCTGTGATTAACTACTGTATTGAGTTTGTGTGCAAGGCTTTGGTAGCGGGGGGCCTACTGGGGGGGCTTCAGTGAGAAGCTGCTGGAAGCTTCCCCTGTGTCCAACAGAGCCCATACCAGCCGGCTCCAAGATGGACCCACCGCTGGCCAAGGCCGAGCCCATCAGCGAGGGTGGTAGTGCCTCTGGAGAATGGATTTAAGGAGGGGAACCTGCGGTGAGTGAGAGGATTGGAATGTGAGAGGAACAGCCCTGCAGATACCAAGATCAGTGAGGAAGGAGGGGGAGGAGATGCTCCAGGCGCCAGAGCAGAGATTCCCCTGCAGCCCGTGGGGAAGACCCTGGTGAGGCAGGCTGTGTCCCTGCAGCCCAGGGAGGTCCACGGTGGAGCAGATCTCCACCTGCAGCCCGGGGAGGACCCCACGCTGGAGCAGGGGGATGCCCGAAGGAGGCTGTGACCCCGTGGGAAGCCTGTGCTGGAGCAGGCTCCTGGCAGGACCTGTGGCCCCGTGGAGAGAGGAGCCCACGCTGGAGCAGGTTTGCTGCAGGACTTGTGACCCCGTGGGGGACCCACGCTGGAGCAGGCTGGGCCTGAGGGACTGCAGCCCGTGGGAGGGACCCACGCTGGAGCAGTGTGCTCCTGAAGGACTGCACGCCATGGGAAGGACCCCACGGCAGAGCAGGGCCCGAGTGCGGAGTCCTCCTCCCCTGAGGAGGAAGGAGCGGCAGAGACAAGGGGTGGCGAGCTGACCCCAACCCCCATTGCCGGGGGGAGGAGGGAGAGAGAACCGGGAGGGGGGTTGAGCCGGCCAGGAGGGAGGGATGGCGGGAAGGTGCTTTTAAGATTTGGTTTTATTTCTCATTATCCTACTCTGATTTGATTAGTAATAAATTAAACTAATTTCCCCATGTCGAGTCTGTTTTGGCCGTGATGGTAATTGCTGAGTGATCTCTCCCTGTCCTTGTCTCGACCCACGAGCCCTTTGTTATATTTTCTCTCCCCTGTCCGGCCGAGGAGGGCAGGGACAGAGCAGCTTTGGTGGGCACCTGGCGTCCAGCCAGGGTCAACCCACCACAACTACCCTCGTCCCCCTCGTTCACGGCAGCTTTCTGACCTGACCTTGGGTGGTCTGAGCGCAGGCAGCAATTAGATTCTGAGGACTCTACCAGGACACAAACAATAAACAAGCAATAAAGCATGCAAATGTGCAAAGCCAGTAGAGATCACTGTCCTCTAACCTCGGGACACCGAGAGCATCTGGCGGGATCTCACCCGGGTTGTGCCCCAAGCGTGCCTCGCACCCGCAGCCCCCCAGCCCGGAGTGCTGGGCAACAGCCAAACACCACGCAGTTCCAGGAGGGAAATATAATTAATGAATGCTGGAGGATGACATAATTAAAACATTTTCTGCAGCTGACCCAGAAGCTAGCTAACGTCACGGGAATTAGGGAAACACCGCGACAAGAACTACCCGAAGCGCCACAGCAAGCTGCCAGCCCCACCAGAACCAGGGCTGATCCCAGGGGAGAAGCTGGGACCCCGCACCCCTCCGGGCACCCCACTCTCCTACCCTGCGGGAGGACGGATTCCTCCCTCCCCTCTTATTTTTTTAATGGCTTTACTTACTGCGATGAAGGACGAGGTTTCCACCTCGGCTCTCCCGGCAGCCCCGCACAGCCCCGCTCCCCCCGGGCTCCGGGCACTAACCCCGCACCGCCCGCCCCGAGTGACGGCAGGGCTGAGGAAGGTGAAGGAGGGGCGAGAGAGGGGAGGAAGAGGAGGAGGAGGTGGCTGTGGTTAAGCGGAGCTGCCGGAGACGCGGCCGGTGTGTTGGTGCGGGAGGAACCCGCGGGCGGGGGGAGGCGAAGGGGTGCGGGGGGAGCAGCAAGGAGTAGCGTGGAGCCATCCTTCAGCGGCGTTTGAAGCCTGTTACTGCAAAAAAACCCGCAAAATATATATTTCTAAATACAGATATAAAGTCCCGTAAGTGCCTGCTTTGTCCAACAGAGTTTCACTAATTCTTTCCCTCCTCTTTAGCTTGTGCAGCCCCTCGTCCGTGGTGAAATTCACTCGCATTTACCATGGTACCTTGCAGAAATCTAGCCAAGCTCCTCAAAAAGCTTTTCTGTGTAAGGAGACAGGAGGCAAAGAAATGAGTGAAAGGCAGCTAGGGGCAAACATGCAAATCCTTGGTGCGGTTTTGGAAGGAGGGTGCCTTCTCAGCCTTCCCAGGGTGGTGGAAGAAGCTCCCCTACTTCATCTCCCTGTTCCAAAAGCACATTAAAACATGCAGTTCCCTCAGTAAAGAATGGTGAGCTGAAACTCTGATGGAAAGAACGGACAGAGAAGATGATTAACTTCCCGTTGTCCCCCACAGGGCAGCATTTCTAGAGGGTCATCTACAGCAGAACTGGGATCTGACCACTCTGGGATCCTACTGTGGTCAGCACTAGGGAAAATTCAGGCTGCTGCAGTGTTGTGCTTCTTAATGCAAGGATGTATTTTCCAGATACTCCTTTTTCACTATTTCATTTTTGCATGAGGCAGAGCAAAAGGAAGAGCAGTGTTCATATACAGAGCAAAACTTGCCATGCCAACAACAGCGGCCTGAGCAGTTTAACATTCAGCTAACGGAGTCGTTCCCGTTGGTGAGTCCCAGGATGGCAGGGCTGCCCGGGCTTCAGGGTTATGCCACAGTTCAGACTGCTGTTTATATATCAATTCTCACAGAGTATCACAAAACTAGCTGGAGGTAGGTGCAGAATAGATGCACAGCAGGTTGTAAAGCTAGGCACAAAAAGGACGAAATGCCAAAAGGGATGAAGTAGAGCAAAGGAGAAGGTAAGAAAGATGCTATTTAAAGGCTGTGTGCTTTTTGCACCACCATGATAGAAAGGAGCTGAGAACAGTTACACAGAAGTATTACTGTGCTCTTCATGGAATGAAATAAATGGGAAAGTATTTCAAATGGAAAAGTTAGGAGGAAAAATCAGACAGAGTCAACTTTAATTCTTCATTTACTTAGAAAGTTAAGACTACGGAGGTGTGACAAAAACAGCAATCAGGCAGTCTCTGGATACTACCATGATGAATACAGTACAGCCAGACGCGGTTCTGGTCTTGTAAAGCAAACCTGTGTGAAGTTGTTGGGACTAGCAGGGAAAACATGACTGTAGAAAGGAAAGTTTAAAAGCTATTTTTGTGTGGATTTGAAATGAATAACAGAAAACTCAAAAAGAACCATGAAACTGAAACCCCAAAACTTTTTATTCTGGAGGCATGACAACAGGACTGTACACAGTAGTAAAGTGAAGTATCTGCTGACTGATGTGGAAACAATCTTGCAGGTCGCACCTCAATGGAAATATTCTATCAAAAAATCTCAAGGCCTCTCCAAACCCTCTTAATTCCCATCCCTTCAAGTCTGAGTTTGGGTCTCAGTTCTTCTTCATTTGCACTGGAATTACTAGAGATGTCAAGAGACTTGCTCCTGGTTTAGTCCTAAGATCACAATCTCTCTAGAGGGATTTAGGAAACCCACAAAATGAGGAATGACAGGAAATTAATCAGCAAGCAATTAAGCCCTGAATAAGCATGTCTCCTGAGGAGGGGTCAAGGCAAGGATAACTTAGCAATATTTGCAGAAAGAACGATAAGCAGATTTCAAGGTGAAAAAGCCCAAGATTTCTTAACCAGCCTTACAAAATAAATGTCTGCATTAAAATGAGTGGAGTTCAAAAGCGCTGGACAAAGAAGTACTTACCCAGAAGGAGCTTATCAGGTTTTGAAGCATTCAGTACTGAACAGGTTTGAATCTGGTAGCATCTAAGAGGGTCAAAACAGGCAGCACCAGAAGCTTCAGCAAGGGCATGGATGGAAATGCAGGTCTGATCTATAGCTGTAGGTCAGAGTGAAAATTTCTGATTTGTTAGTCACAGTGACAACAGTCATAGAGCCTTAAACTGGACTTTATACATTTAAACAGCTTTGGCTTACCAAAATAAGCCACACAGCCTGGGAGAAAACAGTTGATTTTTCAGATGACTTAGAGATCTATGAGATTTTTAGAACAGTTACAATATTTGGGATGTTGCGTGAGACTTTTTTGTTCCATCCCAGTTTTTTATTTTCAGACACAGCACATCTTTATGCTATAACGTACAGAAATGCCACTAAGCATTTAAACAACCTTAACTGAATTCCCTGGATTTGCAGTATTTGTTCTGGGGACATTTGCAACCCCCTGGCAATGCGTGTGTTTGCTTCTGCCCTGACTTACTGATAAGTCCTCTCAACCCTCACCTAATTTCTGTCTTTGGAAAAAAAAAAGGCAGCTTGATATTTTTGAGAGAAGGTTGTATACCTAGCGGCAGCAGCCACAATGGCTCCTGAGAGCGGGGGAATCGGGGGGGAGGCAGCCTGCAGCTCTAGGGAAGTCAATCTGGCAATAAGAAGACCTGGGAAGAAAAAATGCAGCCCAGACCTGCTGGGAGCTGGTTTCTGGTTCCCTGTGTTTGTTTCTGGGGTTACTGGACCACGATGGTACTCCAAGGTTGCAATGCTGTGAGCAGGACCTGATGGGGGGGGGGGGGCACATTCCGGAGCCCTCCTTTGCACCTGATCCCCGTGCTGGGGGCTGCCTGTCAACGAGGTGCCTCTGACGACCTGGCACCAGCCAGCAGAAAACCTAAGGCAGAAGGATTTGGGTGGGATTTAGGTTGCCTGAACACATCGCAGTGTGCCAACGCCATCATGAAGAAACAGCCCTGGCTTTATTTGTAACGGCCAAATTCAGTGATAAAATTCAGTGGCTGGTAAAAATGCTGCTGTGATGGTTAGACAATACTGCTCCCTTCACATGGTGGATTCTCAAGAGCCAGGGCTACATGAGATGGGTTTTTTTCTTATCAAAGTTTTGCAAGATGGGGGAAATGTTTTGACTTATTTTAAAATAACAGAAAGGAGGAGAAAAATTAGAGTTGAATTTTATTAGCAAAATTTTTAATTAAAATTTTTGAAAAAGAAAAAAATGGTGGGAAAATCCTCAAATTCCTCCGATTTGATCCAGTCGCATCAATGTTAAGTGAGGCTTCAGTGGGCTTGGAGCAAAGTCCAGGCAGAGAGTTTTCCTCTCAGCCAGAAGCAAATGAGATTTTAATTTCAATTTAACTACACCAGTATTGACAAGCAGGGTTAAAATGCCCTAGGAAACATCTAGTAAAGCCAGCTTCCTTCATGTCTGGCACCAGCAGTGTTTAAAACAAGACATTAAAAGCCCTTCCAAGACACACAGGAGAGCTGCTTGTAGTGTCCTACTAAAAAGAGAAGCTTTAAGGGGAGGTAAACAAACCTCTCTCCTCTGACCCAGCATCTGAGAAGATAAGAGCAAGAGGAGAACCAAGCTTTGTTGCTAGAACCCATTCCAACACAGAGAGAGAAACTGGGGAGACACAAAAAATAAATGCTTTCCTGTCCACTAGAAAGGATTTCCAGTTACAGGGAGAAGGGAAACCACCTCCTCTCATTCTTCCCTTTGCTCTGTTAATTTGTTATCTAGTCCTTCAAAATTCTGCGAACAAGGTAAATTCCTGAGCTGTTTTCTTGCCATACTCCCCATTCTGCATGAATCTCTTTTTTGTTTTGTTTTTTTTTTATTTGCTAGCTGGAGCAGGTCAGAAACAAAGCCCTCTACTCTGATGTCCTGGTCCCTAGAGAAGCTGAAGCGACAACGTAGATCAACACCTTCCATGCAAGAAGGCAGCTCTCAGAGAGGCACGAGAAGCAGCCCGGGCAGGGGGGGTCTGCGTCATTACCCTGGGAAATGCAGGATCATCAACACACCATGCCCTGCCCATGTTTTCCCTGTGTGCGGCTCCTAACTTGGTGGCAGACCATGGGGAGGAGAAGGAAGGACTCTTTATGCTTAAATTCATCACTATGGTGAAGCTGAGGGAGCAAGACTTGTGTCCTTCAGCAGCCATGAACAACATCCCACCTTCTTCCTGTGACCAGCTGTGAAAATTAGGTACCTGTGTCCTCAGGGACAAATTTCCAGTGCCTTTGACACTGGGCAAAGGTTAAAGCTCAGAGTGTCTGGGTCTTTAAGCCATCCAGACCTTAACTCTTGTGGTTCTCATATAGGTCAAGCCTTGATGGCTCAATGCATCATTGGGGAGTAACTGTGAATATTCTTCTAAAGTTAGTGGGTTCTTTTTCCCCCGTGCATTACTGATTTGTACTGTCAACCATAACCACAGCCTGCCATGGAGCAAGACCTTTTAAGGGCCACAGTTCAGCACGGAGATGACTCACAAGCTGATACAGGTCAGCCTAACTGGGTCCTTGTCATGGTTTAACCCCAGCCAACAATTAAGCACCACACAGCTGCTTGCTTACACCTCCCTGACTCCACCAGGATGGGGAGAGAATCAGAAAAAAAAAAAAAAGAAAGTAAAACCCATATGTTGAAATAAAGACAGTTTAATAGGACAGAAAAGGAAGGGAAAGTAATAATAATAATAATAATAATAGAATATACAAATGATGCACTCTATAATTGCTCACAACCTGCTGACAGGTGCCCAGCCAATCCCCGAGATGTGGTGCCCCCCAGGCAACTCCCCACAGTTTATATACTGGACATGATGTCACATGGTATAGAATATACCTTTGGCCAGTTTGGGTCAGCTGTCCTGGCTGTGTCCTCTCCCAATTTCTTGTGCACTCCCAGCCTCCGCTGGCAGGGCAGTATGAGAAGTTGAAAAGTCCTTGAGTTATTATAAACACTACTTAGTAAGAACTAAAACATCAGTGTGTTATCAACATTCCTCTCATCCTAAATCCAAAACACAGGACTATAACAGTTACTAGGAAGAAAGTTAACTTTATTCCAGCCAAAATCAGGACAGTCCTCTGTGCAGAACCAGCCCTATTCCATGCGCTGCAAAGCTGTACCTGTTGCAGTTTCATAGACTTGGTGCTTCTGTTTGGTGTCTGTGTGCATTTCATGTATGTTGGGGCACATGAGAAAAAGCATGCAAGGATGGATGTCTTGGGTAGTGCAGGCATGATCTGTGGTGACCTGCAGTAGAGGTTTATCTCCCAACAGAACTTCACACTGCAAACAGTACAAGTCATCCATGGCAGGGATTTTAGGTGCAGAGCTGGTAGCAGCTGAGCTCAGGATGTCACTCTGGGTCAAACTCTGCTAATATTAAAGGCTAAGATCTACAACATAAAAATTACATAAGTTTCCAAGGGGGCCAAATAACTTAGGAAAGTACTTCATCTTTTGTTAAATTTATTTATTTTATTATAGAGTAACAAAGTACCATAGTGACCTCCCACACTCCCATAAGGTAGTAATTTATAGCATAGGCATTTATAAACTACTCGATAGGTATTACTGGGCTTTTTTTTCTATCAACATGTCCTAGAAATCACGGTCCACTAAGGCTCTTTTAACCACCCCCTGCCCTATCAAGAAAAAAATCCACTACCTCTTATAAATGTATCAAATGCTACAAAAGCCTTAAGTCTGAAGACTATCATCTGGTTTAAAAATTGGCTTTCCATGGATTAGGATGTTCCTGACTGCCAGGTTTTGCTGTAAAAACAAAGCAAGCTGTTTTTTCTTACAGTTACATACCTCCATATCTATTTTACCTGCAGTGTTCTTGGCAATGGCAACTAATCAATTCATAGTAATAAAGCACAGTAATAAATCTCACTTACAGGAGCATATGAGCACATTTATTACAGCACACATGTTAGAAGCTGCAGGGAGCAAGGACATTTGCGGCAAGTTGAAATGCAAGTTTTTCCTGTTCCCTGGTTACAAGTGAAGAACATGCTGGCACGCCCACTGTTCACTGTTGCACTTATTAACTTTTTTTATATGAATAGCTGTGTTATCGAGACGAGAGAATTTCATTCAGTTCGTGGGTGTGATGAGAACCATCAGCTACAGGCTCAGACATTGCTATAAATATACTTGAAGCATTTCTGATCCTGAAATGGTCCTCAGGTCCTCTGATGTAGACAAAACTTTGCATCAGGCTACAGGGTTAGACCCTTATTTTCAGCCTCTGCTCCATACTGAAAGGAAGCTCACATAAAGCCCAGGGCTCAACTAGTGGGGTAAGGAGGTTAACACAAACACAACCCCGAACAATTGGTGGTTTGTAGGAAATGGAACTTAGTGACTACAGGTTTTGGTTTGGGTTTTTTTTACAGAAATGAGGTTTATGTAGTTGCCTTATCTTATACTGTCTTTCTTCCTATTCTCTTGCCTCCAGCACTTCTTAAACCACAGCCTGAGTTCAGTAAAAATTATATCAGCCATAGCAAGAGGTTCTTGAAAAAAGTCTTTGTTTAATGTTTTGATAACCTGTTTAACAGGCCCTTCGATTTTGGGTCAAATACAGAGGAGTAGACATTGCTTGTCTCCTGTGGAGGTCACACAGAAGGACCAAGAGGGCAGAAAGTTCAAGAAAGTTTATTTTCTCTTTCTTCCCTCTGCCATAGCTGGAGGGGGCTGCTCGCCTTGCAGATAGCTGTACGCCTTAGGGTGTGCTTGCTGCTGGGACCCCGTCTAGAGAGAGGTCCTGGTGATACAGCTTTGAACATCTACCTTATAGGCCTTTACGTCTGAGATGCTGTAGTCATCTCCTCGCGTAGCTGTGCTGCAGCACCACGTGGACCAAGCCCTGAGCAGCCCGTCCCACCCCGAGCTGCCCAGCTTTGGCAGGAGGTTGGACTGGAACCCCCCCAAGAGCCTGTCCACCCCGAGCTGCACTGTGAGCCTGCGGCCACATTCCAGGCCAGGAGACGGGACCGGACAAACAGAGAATTAGAAGGAGGCTGACACAGTGAAAGCCAAACAGTCCTAGCCTCATGGGACACACACCTTGCCAGACCAACTTGATTTTTAAATTGGGTTTCTTTTTAGCAGGTGGGGTATACACAGCCACACTGTCGTACGCCTGTCTCTCCTCCTGTCATATTTTCTCTTTCATCCCAACAATTTCTGAATACAAGCTAACTTACCCCTAAAGTCAACAAGAGAGAAAAGACACATCTAGCATGCCGTTCATCTAACCTATTTCAGATGATTGGCTCAAACAGAGACACACCGCTACTGAAGTTTTCCAACTGGTTTCTGCCCTTTGGAAGCCCTTCCTAAGGGCACCAGTTTACCAAAGACTCACATTACAGGTGCCCTTCCTTCTTCAGTGGAATGGCCGTGGCCTCCAACCTCACTTTTCTTCCTGCTGCTTGTCCCTTTCCTTTTCAGTGCTGATCATCTCAGCAAGGAAACTCAGTCATCTTTCAAAACATCTGCTTTCCTTCGTACAGTCAATAAAGGGATGCAAAAAGGTCTGCCTCATACTTGTAAGCTTGCTCCTTTCCAAACCTGCTTTCTCCCACTGGGTCCTGTGATCTGCAAGGACTATGCCTACAGCTTGGGACACAAAGCTGTTTCTCAGCTCTGGGGTTGAGGAGCACAATCGGGTTGTGTTCCAGACCCATGTCAAGGTGAGATCTGGCCACGCATACAAATCTCTGTGCTTATTTCTGTACAAGGAGCTTAGGCAGGTCCCTTAATTTGGACAACCAGGAGAGAAAAGCCTGTACTTCAGGACAGAGGCAGACAAAGTTTTTTGCCTATGATGAGAAGTCTGATAATTTAAAACCGTCGCCCATGATGGCTCACAGTGGCAGGTAGGGAAAAAGGGTAGCAAGATACCACCATGCTAGAGTGGAGCACAGGCAAGACCTGGCCTTTGGAGAGCAAGCAGATGGCTAAAAATGAAACATGGTTCTGCTGTCTGCATTCACATTTTACCCACCGAGAGGACTACTGGGAAGGGAAAGTGCTAGCGCCATGTTCCTACTGTTATTAATATGTATAATATGATTGAAATAACCAGGGAGCTGCTAAAGTCTTGTGTACAGCCCCTGTCAGTTAATCTTTAAAATAAGGAAACAATAACTAGACATGATTTATTGTTTAGGAACTAACTACTAGACAATGGGGCTTTACATTTATGTCAGAAAAGGTAATGGGCTGTGGTCTGGTCATTAAACCTTGAAGAACCGCTTGGAACTGCCAAGATTAGGGAAGAAGTAGGCAAAAGGTAATTCCTACGGGGGGAGATCGTGACGACCGGCTCATTGACCACCTACTCAAATGATAGCACCTACTCAAAAGAAGACAATGAAGGAAGAAGACAGAGACTGCGCACTAATTTACATGAGGGGCAAAGAAGAAAGAACTAATCATTAAGGAAAATAACAATTAATATGTATTAGTTAAGTGTATACATGTGAGAATTTTTGAGACAAGGGTGTGCTGTCTTGAGACAGACACCCATTCATGCATATCAATGAAATTAATTTGAAAATATCTCAACTCTCTGTGTTATTGTCTTGCACACCAAGTAAATGAACCCCGTTTGTGGGATAACACTACTACTACTGCAACTTGAAAACAGATTGTGAGATCATTAATTAAAGCTATGAAATCACTCAGCTGGGCAAAGGGGAAAACAATGATCCTAAAAGGATAACAATTTTTCTGAGAACATATCCATAAGGCATCAAAATGTGTGAAGCTCACTCACTCTTCACCCCGCAGTCCTGAGCTTCCTCATTTTTAAAATGCAAGTAAGCATAAAACCCCACAAATGCTTTCAGGCTTGCGGCTGTTAGCATGAGGCTGAGAAATGCAAGTCCCTTTGCTCTCACAGACAGAGTTTAGAAGACGGTAATTCTAGAGGAAATTTAGGATACAGCTGGACAAGCATATTTATGCAGCAGTCTGTGTTCCCTTTCATTGCCTTGCCTACCAGAGCATGACTGCCTAGAGCACTGAGACCGGGGATATATGCTTGTGTACAACAGGAGAAGAGCATACTTGCAGCTTACCTTTGCTCAGGTGTTATTTGTGGGCTCTGTATACCACCCAGATTCAGCCTGATAGCAAGCTCTCGTGGTCAGGGTGTGGTTCTTCCCTCCGTTCCTCCCCTGTGGGCTTCCCACCAGTGGCTTCAAAGACGACCTAACCCACAGTGGTACAGACAGCGCTGCTATCTTAATGGCATGCATGAGTGGAACCGAACCAACAGCAGAAGCCCCCAGCTTGCACAAGGCCTTGGCATGATAATTATGGTTAAGTAGAAGTATTTACACAACCTCCAGTTATCATTTAATCGAACACCTAGGCCGAAATGTCAGGCTATTGTCTTGCAAAAGTGCAGAGTGATGTCAAGGGCTGTAAAATTTCTTACAAGGGCTTTCTCAAGTCAGGCTCAGAAAAACACAAATGAAAACATGACTCATATTCTGACAGAGCAGCTAAGTCTCAGCCTCCACTTCGAGCAGCGCATGAGCAGGCATGTCCCTGCATGTTACTGTCCCTCTCATCTCGATTAGGCAGGTTTCCTTCCAATACAAAAGCTAACAATTTTGCTTGCTAGATGAGAAATGAGGGCTGGAGAGCCTGTTTCTTTCTCCACTCTTCTTTAAAACTTATCTCCAAAGGCTACCCATGGCAACAGGCACAGCTTCTCTTTGAAATGCCTGTGGACTGACAGAAGTACAAATTAAATATGGATTCATGTATTTTCCCCCAGTTACTCAGTAAGCCTAGAAGTCTCTGAGGAGTTTCTTAAATACACACAAAGCCCCCTCCCCAAGTTGTGCATGCAGGTGCCCCCAGGGCAATGGAGAGGAGTAGAGATATCTCCCAAACAGAAATTTCCCACGTATTTAGTCCTTGTATAGGCAGACAGCAAAGGAAAGCTCCTTGTACTAGGGCAGCCAAAGTTCACACAACCATCTCCCACTGTCATCCCTCCCTATGCACACAAAGTCTTCATTTTCCTGAGGGTACTGTGCTCTTTAGCAGTATTTTGATTGCTTCACCCATCAGATCTTGGCATCACCTGGAGTTTCATCTGAGGCAAATGTAGCATGCACCTGGAAGTCATTCCCACTGGAGGATTGGAGCCACACGGCAGAGGCTGTTGTAGAGAGCAACCTCCAGAGAGCAAGCCATCCCATCCCAAACGAAAATCAGACAGCCTGCAGCCTGGAAATGCCCATTTCTCTCCACCAGGCTCCTTTCATGCTTATGGCAACTAGCTCCCCTGAGAAGCTGTCTCCAGGAGAGAAGCAGCTCTAATTGGAGCTAATTGGTCAAAGTTGCTTTAGGCTGTTGCAGAGAAGAAGTTTGCTGACAGCAGGCCAACACTGCATGGACAGGCATGCCTGGCAGTTCATATTGGATCAACACACGACGGGATGATGTGGCAGTACAAAACAGGCTGGAGTCAGGCATGGGCACGCAGTTCACCATTAGCCAGAGCATCTGACGGAGCTGTTGTGTGTGCTTTTTCTTCACAGCCTGGCTTTATGCCAGCCGCAGAAGGACAGCCAGCCAATACCTGGTCCATCGCAGAGCCTGCTGGTCCAAAAGAAATCACCCAGCTTTTTTGGCATATTTAAATCATCTGATTGAGGGGGGGTGGGTTAAGAAACCAACACTGTGTGTCATTATGCCCAAGAACAGTGAATTGGTTGAAGAGTCACGGTGTTAGATTTACTGTGGCATCGGAATATGGCTTCATTGTGAACTGATTCTGCCTCAGGTCTTGTCTAGGATGTGTCATCTATTTTCTGGAGTATCAAATTCAGCATTTAAGAGGAGTTTCAGTAAGAGATGCCAACAGAGGTCAGTGCATCACCGTAACTCAGTCTCTCCTAATCTTATCCAGTAAAAACAGATCACCTTGTAGATCATGTTTTCTTTTAAATGGTGAAGTGATTTAAAAGATATTTGTAAGTAACATCATTTAAGAGGAATCATCCTAGTCACTAGCTTACCCTAAGAATAGTAATAGAAGAAGAATGAACAACAGAACTCCCTATTTTTAAAGGAAAGAACTTTAGTGAATCTAGCATTTTTTGACATTAATTCCTCCTCCACCCCTGAACCAGACACAAACATTTAAAGCAGATGCTGAAAATAAATAAGAAGTATATAAAATTACCCTATGTGCTTTTACTTATTAGAAAGGTCACTAATGTGACAGGAAATGTGCCTTATGAACTATGGCTCACCTTAGGACATCATTTTTGCATCAACAAGCAACTGTACATGGAAATGTGAAGTTGAAATGGATAAAGCCATTTATTAAATTAAACAGGAGGTTTACTTTCTGCCCTGCTGAGAAATCCCTAGTGACAGATTGTAGAAAATAGCAACTTTTTCTCAGTGACCTGCCTCTTAAGGAAAATCAAGACCCAATTCCTAGGATAGCCACCTCAAAACCGCCCCTGGCAACTTGGATGCCTGCATGCTGGGCAGAGATCACCTACACTGAAGAAGCGGTAAGGACATACTCAGAGCTGACTCAAGTTACTCCCACTCATTCTTGTGAAAGTGGGTACGAACAGACCTCATTGGCATCAGCAGCAAGTGGGAGGAAGATGGAACAACAGCAGCAGCAGCCAGAGGAGGAAAGATGGAGTCTGCAAGACTTGCTATCAGCTTTTCTGGCCATTAATTTTTGCCTTCTCTTCTCTCAGCAGTTAATCCCACTAGTTCCCATTACCAAACCCTACTGCAGTCCCCATGTTGCCAAAACCCACCAGATGTTAGTGCAATCAAAGGGAGTAAATAATTAAAAGGTGCAATTCACTAGCCTCGAGTAGACATCTAAAATCAGCCTGCTGAGTTACACCCTAGAGCTGCCTGTTTCTTGTCTCCACACAGTGAAGAATTTGTTGGTTTCAAAGCAATAACCTTTAATCAAAGAACACAAACGAGCTGTCTGGAGAAGCGGAGAGAGCCCTGGCCTGGGTGGGAGTCTGGCAGAGGGGACAAGAGCACACAGCTGCGGCCAGTCCTCCCCGGAGCACAGCCTGCAGAGTGTTAAGTGATCCCACACCAGAGGACACAACTCCAGATCCTAAACTGTTCTAGGCCAGCAAAAGTACAACCTTCCCCAAGCCAAGACAGCACAGTCGAGTTTGTCCATAGTACTCTATTTTATTTTTTTTTGACAGAAGGAGTAATTTATGCTGGATCACTCAGAAAAAAATGCACTGTCCCCCAAAACATTCATGCTACAGTATCATCTCAAACTAATCTTCATGTTTTTCACTCCATTTCTCCATAGCAATATCCCAAGTCATCTGGAGCTTCCACTGTTGGTTTGTAGCTCCTAAGAGAAAGCAAAGACCTGCTCAAGCCTTTCTGTATAAGCATTGAAAAGATGAGTTTATGTCATATTTCCAGTGATTGTGGCTATACTGGCTTTCCTGAGTTCCCATCACATGAGCAAGTCCAAGCTGCTCCAAAGAAGCATATGCAAGTGCTGGGGCAGGACAGGTTAGAAAGATGACTGAAGGGGGATCCAGGCACAGGCACGAAGCATGGCATAAGGCAGGACTGGCTAAAGTTAGTCTGCCCTTTCCCGGCCACACAGCATCTGGCAAGGCATTCAGGAGATAGCTCAAAACCCACCCACAGGCCTCTACAGATGGGGAAAACCAGGAGGAGGAAGGCCACTGATCAGGCTTTCTAGCAGGAACTGGTAGTGCCTGCAACATGGAAAGTTTCTGGGTCCATATACACCCTCCTTTTCCTAGAGCAAAGATAAATACTCTCAGACCAGGGAATGCGTCCCAAGATGCCCAGCATCCCAAAAGAGAAGCTAGCCCAGCACCTCATAATACAGACAAGGCTCCCCTTATCAGCTCCAGACCAACCTCACACACCTTGACTTTCTTGTATCCCACCTGTCACTGCTCCAAACTCTTAATGTGACCATGTCACCCCAGTGGCGTTGACGTGGGGATAACTCCATCGCTCTCCATAGTCCTGCACCCTGCACTGACCCTCCTCATCATACTAGATACAAATGGGTCCCTTGTGGACCAGCCCAGCTGTTTGGGTCTGAGGTGATTTTAAAAAGAGGGAAGGCTTTGCAAGAAGCATGGGAGAGGGCAGTTCAGCTTTTCCCCCACCACCATCTCCCTTTGGATACAAGAAACTATCAGCAGGGAAGCAAAGCCCTGCAGAGGATGGAGCAAGCATCTTCAGTTTCCTCTGAGTCCTAAGTGTCCCTCCAGGTACAATTTTTCCAGTTCAAGCTTTACTTCCAAATTATGGATCCCACCTTCCTGTCACTTGCCTTTTCCCACACCTGCCAGCAACATGACCTTCCCTTCTCTGTGCTTTCACATTTCTCTGCATCATCACCTCAGCTTCCATGTTCCAGGTTAAGTGTCACCTCTGATAGCTCTTCCTCTATCCTTTCATCTTAAAATCCTTCCAGTGTATCACTGCTGTGATATCAGCTCTTTCCAGAAGATACCAGTCTTGACAGGGAATTCGCCCATATCCTCTCTTCCCTAACATGACTTGGGTACTGCTCAACACAGAGTTGAACTTTGTTCTTTAAGAAGACAGCAGCTGATGAGGATGAAGGTCTTACCTCCTCAGAGGTTATCGCTGCTTGCTTTACAGCTCGCATGAGTCTTATTTTGGTGCAGGAGGAGAACCTGACATCAACACCAACTGTTTCTTTGACTTTCAGGTTGTCAATACTGCAACACACAGTGCAAACAAACTCAATAAACCGGCACTTTAAGCAGCTCAAGCATTCTACAATCTTAGACAAAATAAATTAATCTACAGCTATTTCCACCCTTCAGCCGTTCTTTTGTGGACACCCAGTTTCCACTCATACACCTCCCAAGGAGATTCCTTTTTGCTCCTGCAGCCGTTTTCCCTGTCAGGCCCATCTGCTGACCAAAGTCACCCCACAGGTCATCTAGTCCTGTTAATAGTTCATAGGGCAAGTGGCTTCTCATTTTCCAAGAGTATTTTCATGGGAATAGAGTTCACATGTCTGCCCTTTGTAGGCTGTGCATTATTAACCTCTGAAATCTCAGTCCACATTGACACAGGGAGATAACAGCAAGAAGGTAGCAAAGATCTAGATGTGAGTATGGAGCATGATAGGGTCAAGGTAAAATAAACAAACTATGCAAAGCCATGTCGTTTCAGCAGGGCAGCTACCTCTTTTTTTCTGGCAGGGACTTATTTACCCACAAAAGATAGCACTTGTGAATTTTTTAGTTAAAAAGTCAGCTAACTTGTGTCTGTCCTCTCTCTCATTAGCAAAGAGACCATCTTTACAGTTTCTCTTTAAGACAAAGTAGATAATCAGAAGAAGAAATAGATAAACAAAGATTGCTAGAAAAATGATTATGTCTCCTTATCCAGGATTAAGAAATATTTTTACACCTTTCCTGCCCGGAGTCCTAGGCACAACAGTAAAAGCTGGTGGAGCAAACCTTACATCCCTGCATTTGCCAGTTCCCGGCCTGTGACAGCACGTGGGTGCAGCAGCAATGCCAGCACAGCTGTGATGTTTAACCAGCTCCATTCACATCCTAGCTGCACTTATGAATATTTGGAGACCCTCGGTTTAGATTTAATAGGTTTTCTCAAAAAAGCATCTTTTCAGAAAAGCAAGAAAAGGCAGTCAGGTTGTCCCACAAGAGCTAGAAAACACAAGGACCAAAATCTTCCCAGTTGAAAGCCTATTCCCAGCACAAAAGAATGCAAGAGAAGTAAGATTTATCCAGCCTGGTATAGGTTAAATATACATTAAACACAGCAAATACTTAGAAAAGCTTATAAAAGGCAGGATGTACAGACCAATCCCTTACAAGGGAAGCCAGCTCCCATCAGTCACTGCTATCTTGATGACAAGCTGCTTTATGTTCTGCCTGTGATCCATGTTGGGGACGTACTCCATCAGCAGGTTACCCCTGGGCAGCATCCTCCCTGCCATTCTTCTCACCACGTCGAGCTGACCCACACCAACCACGTAGTCAGTCACCCAGTAACCATCTCAGAGCGTATCCTCACCAAGGACTGTCGATACCGTATTGTTCCCTACATGGGCAAAGGGAATGAACCCAGTCCTACACCCCCTTCCTTCATGCCTTCATCCTGCTCAAGGCAAAGGGCCTTTGTCTCACTTTGGTTAACGAGGCTGGAGAATAGTCCCACCATGGTTTTCAGTCAACACATTTTTTTCTTAGGAATCAAAATCACAAAACAGCAACTTCTGAAATCTGAAGAGAAGTAGTGGACCTTTGGGTAACAGAGAGAAATTCATCTTCAAACCTTTCTTTAGGAAGCCGTGCTACGAGAGAGACCTCAAAGCACTCAGACCTTGGAGTCTGAGAGCAGCATGCACAGTGTCTCTCTCCCTTTAGAGGTGGAAGAAGGAGTGGCTGGAGAATTACAAATCAGTGAGCCTGGCTTGCATGCCTGGGGAAGCTCTAGAAAAAAATTATAAGGGTATTAAGGATTTCTCAAGAGCAAATAGTTTTAAAACAATCTACTTTCCTTTTTTGGAAGAGCAAATAGCCTAGTGGATAGGCAATTTTGCAAATAATTGGGTATTTTTTATTAAATAAACTATCTGCACACACTTCCTACTGTTTTTTTAATTAAAGGTTAGGACACTTGCCTCCAAACATCCTGCCTTCACATTCCTCTCCAGACTGGGTAAACAGGAAATCTTACATAATTGTCAATGTTGTTCCTTATACCAGTTTGGCATTGACACTGTGCCAAAGGGCATTTAACACCTTTGCTCTTAAGAACCCCCAGCAGCTTAATTACTATTGGAATTACGACTAGGGGGAAAAAAAACAACTGCCCAGTTGTTGAGCAAACATTAGAATGAGCTGAACAATTTATTTCTCAATCAAGTTGTCTTTGTGCAGCTCTATGAACTCACCTCCTTTCCAGGGCAAGGTAGGAGTGAAGCAGAGCGATGGACCAAGAGCCTTTATCCAGTTTTACTAATTATCTGGTCAAGTAGTGAAGAAGCAAAGTGCTTGCTAATGACCTAATGTAATCATCTAGATTAAGTTTCTGAAAAGTTGCTAACCTGGGTTTTATAGTAGACTTCAGGTAACTGCATTGAGATAATGCACTTTGGAAGATCCTGTTCAATGGCCAAGCGCTTAGTGAATTCAATAGTCCTTAGTGAATAAAGCTCCCTTCTTGGCGCCCCTGGTTCTCAAATTTCTTTCTGGACTGTGGCCCAGTTCAATTGGAGGGGCCAAATATACCACCTAACCTTCCCCACATCACATCCCCCTTCGAAATGGGTAGGACATTGTCCTGGGACGTGTGGTTTGACCTGCCCTCTGCCTGATCAAAGCTCAGAACCAGATCTCCTGCTTGTCAGCAGGCAGAGAGTTGGGCATTGTGAGTATTTTAAAAGGAAGAAATCAACCCAGCATGGTTCTTTCAAAACTGCTATGAGGGCCCCCTGGCCAGGAGAGGGATGCTGAAGAAAATAGCTAATTCTAGGGGCCATCTGCATATAGCCCCATGCAAACTGTGTTGAACACTTCTGCTAACTAGTTTCTCTGCTATTCCATGCATAGGTTATTGTGGGAGATTATCCTCATGAGGCATCGAGTACTTACTCCCTGCTCATAGTGTCTGAGGGCTAACACAAGGCTTTGAATAGCAGTGGTGGAAAGGCAAAATACCTCAGAGGAAGACACTGAAACATCTGCTCTGGTAAATGATGAGCACTATTGACTTCTTTGTAACATCACAAAGTATCAGAATGAAGGATCTGAAAATGTATTATGTGCTGTGTATCTTTCCAAAGATAGCAAATTCAATGCAAAGGCTAGATTTCACTGGACATCTACAGGTCTCAAGCATTCTCAAATAATGGAAGGATCACAATGGTTCAGTGAATCCAGCATAGTGTTGGGTCGTTATTTAAATAGGCTCTAAAAGTACACCTTGACATTGTGTTTTCTGCAGCACTGTGGTATAATCAGCTCCTGCTCACTGCAAATGAACTGAGGGTCATGGAGTTGTAGGAGACAAGGATAGCCTTGTCGGGACCCAGGTCTGCACAAAGCCAGGCAACACTGAGAGACCCCCTCCACAGCACTCTCTCTTTTTACACAGGCTCATCTGTCAGCATTTTCCAAAGTGCATTTCATTACATGCAAGATGCTATTTCTGCCCTGTCTGCAGACCATGCAGTAGAAGCAATGGGAAGAGGTGAGCAACTTCTCCACTTCCATTGCTCACCCACTCAGTCTGGCCAGCTTTTGGACAGGACCTGGCTCCTGGCAGGTATGCTGAGGCCTTTTGGGAAAACCCAAATTCAGGAGTCAGCTTTGGTGTGGGAGAAAACCCTGCACATGGGGCAAAGGGAGAAATGTTGATAGGCCAGATTTGCCCTCCCAGAGAAGAAGAGGTGAGGGTAATGCAGCAAGAAACCTGGGCAGATATATACAGCACTGAAGGCAGGGACAAGGACTTCAAACTCAACACTGAGCAATATGGACCACAAAGAGACAGAAGAAAGCTGACAAAAAGTGAGATTACTCTAAGTGGAGAGAGAAGCTCAGGGGGAAGAGAAGAAAACAAAAAGAAAATCTAAAGGGAAAAGGGAAAAAGGAGGAAAATATTTGAAATAGGAGAGGAAGAGCATTATAAGAAGGGGAATAAGAAGGTGAAGCCATGCATGCAATAAGAAGATATGTAAAGCAGAGGGAAATCCATGTGTAAGGGTGTAAATATGACCCCTGACAGGACAACTCTACCTAGCATCCGTTTTTGGTATCACAGGCCATCCTGGTAGCTCACAGCCTGTTTGTACCCTCACTTTGTGTGGTCATTCAGCATTTTCATGGTAATATCTGAATGCTGAAAAAAAAATCTGTAAGTATATTTTAAATATGGTTGCATAGTTTATTTTCAGCAGCATAAACGGTGTCCTAAAGACACAACAGAAGAATTCATGACAAAGCAAATGGAAACAGGCTAGCAAGGATGCAAAAATGGAGTCTGGATACTACAAATAAGTCTGATCACCAAGAAAACACCTTGGGGAGAGTCCCACAGCAGAGGAGCAGACCGGTTCAAGTCACCACTCTTAAAATGTTTATTAAAATCTGCCATATCATTGCTGGTACTTCACTGTAACATGACAAGACAAAGCAAGAGTCAGATTCTGCTTCGGGAACCACACAGACTTGAAAATTCAGAGCTGGTCATCCAAAAGTTCAACAAAACTAAGCTCAAGCTTGAAGAGGTTTATGGAAAGTCACAAAAGCTATCAAGGTGTAACACAGATTAACTTTACCTCTCTAACCTATTGCATCAAGCCACAGGCCCACAGAAGAAGGAATATCTTCCAATCCAAGTAAACATGCTCTCAAATGTGGGTTTAGAAATCCTCACACCGCTAAATTCTGTAGTTCATTGGACTCGTCCTTGTCAGAGTTACTACAAGATGCAAGCATTTCTTCTTTGTTATTTAGAGTCAATGTTCAAGCAGCATAGAAATTCTGTGGGATCCCTTTCACACCCAGGCCTGTTATCTGTTTAAAAAAATAAAAAATAAAAGAAAGGAAACAGATAAATCTCCAACTGAGTACAATGAAAACATTCAAATGTTGTACAACAAATATCATAGCAATCTAACCCTATGTGGAGGGTCCCCTACTTCAAGAGAAGCCAAAAAAGTGTCATTACATGGAGTTCTTTAGAACTCTTTAAGATTACGATCTTTAAGATTATCAAGCACCACTCAATAATTTTGCTAATTTAAACATCATCTCTGGCCCTTACATGTAGTCCTTATCTCCGTATTAACCAAACAAGTCATAGTAACTTTTAATGTGCTTTGCCCATGCAAGACAAATGTGAGTTTGGAAAATACCAATTCCTTTCTACAACTGGAGAACCAAGGAACAGAGATAAAAAAGGCAAGGCTCATTTAATTCTCCTGTGGGCTCTTAAATATCGCTGCTTGAAAAATCTATCAGTTCTCAGCCATGAGAAATCTGCTCCAAGCACTGCTTTCAACTAGAAGGTCCCAGATCCCAGACTACATCTCTATCCCTCCTGGAACATGTGTTCATCCTATTGCCAAACTGATAATACAGTTTGGGTGGGGTTGTTGTTTTGGTTTTTTTTTCATTTCCCCTCATTTACAACCCTTCCCTTTCATGCTGTTGTCAACTTCCAGGGAATTAAGAACTGCATTTTATTCTCCTGATGTACTTTTTGCTAATGGACTGAAAAATGAAGAGAGAAACAAGTTTCAGACAAAAATGTGGACTATTAGTTTCTCAAAATGTAGCAACCGCTTTTAACAGACTAAAAAATCCCAAAAGTTTTGGGATTAGGAGGCAAAATTTTGCCCTGGTGAATTTAAGCATATAATTTTTAAAGGAGCAATCTGTGCTGTAGACATTTAGATTTCCTGGCACAGATAAAACCTGAGAATCAAGGGAGTGAAATTTCCAAAACTGATGAAAATATAGTAAGACATAGGAGCAAGACCCAATTCCTTACAGTGTATTACAGAATATTTTATACAGGGCAGATCCAGATCCACTGGCTGCTTTCAGATCCTGACTGGATACCGACTTCAGCTAACCAACATATCAACTATTACTAGCAATTTCTCCAAATCTTCTTTGCAAATGCATGAGCAGCCGTGCAAAAACAGCTGTGCCCAGCCAGGGGACAAGCAACACATCTGGACCAGCACATCAGGTGAGCAGGATGAGCGAGGGCAGCGGGGGGCATCTCACTCTCAAAGCGTGAGGCTTGGCAGGTCTGATGTATGGAAAGAAAGAAAATCTGCTCACCTTGAAAATCTCTCCTGCATGAGGTTCCTTGGCTAGGGTGGTCTCGTCCAGTCCATCGTATGCAGAAGTCACGTACATTTCTGAGTAGTCTTTTCCACCAAAGCAGCACGAGGTGATCCTCGGAGTAGGCAGCCTCACAGTTTGGATTCTTTTTCCTGGGAAAAATGTGCAATTGTTTCCTAAAGTCCATTTTCTAGAAAGCATGTAAATATGAGTGTACTATTAGTGCACATGGCACAGATGTGGCATTTACTCAGAAGGCATCTCCCCTTCAGACAAAGGCCACATCCTAAAGGACAGTTTGTGGGGAAATCAAATTCTTTCATCTGCCTCATCTCTAACTATTTTTCGGCCTCTCCCCTATATCTGAGAAGCTTCATTTCCTTTTTTCGAAATGAAGCAATACAGTATGTGAAGCCAGGAAGGGCAGAGACACCTGGCCTGGGATGGCTGTCATTCCCTAACAGCATTTCCCAGTTAAACTTTTCAATGCTGACAATTTTTTTCTTTTTTTAATTGCAGGTTTATATTTCTTGCATTTATTTTTTTTTTAGTGGCATTATTAAGAAGTGGGTGTGCTGTATCAGAAGCCTGCGGGAGCAGGGTTACCCAACATCGGGAGGCAGCACGGGCTCTCCATGTGGTCAGGGCCTGGACCAGTGATGCTCAAGGCACCTTCAAACCATTCCTCCTGGCTGCCTTTCCTCTCACATTCATGGCATATAGGCGGTGGAGGCCTTACCTGTCTCTGGGTCTATACGAATGACTCTCCCGCCATCAATACAGGCCACCCAGAGCTTCCCTTCTGCGTCTATGCACATCCCGTCGGGCATTTGCTCCTCCTTTTCTAGATGGTACAAAAGTTTGGGGCAGGCTGCAGGGAGAGTTACGAAACCAGTGTTACGTGGGCTGCTACCAGTTCTGTATCAGATCCCAGTCTAACAGCTGCCACGCTCTTGCAAACAGATAAGTTCATTTTCTGTGAGAAAGACGTGCTGCAAAATGTGTATCACTTGCTAAAAGCCTAACTTAGCCTGGCAGAAACAAGCCTGCAGTAGAGCCATTGCAGTTTGGGATTGTACTGAATTAGGGCTCCTGTTATTTTACCAAGGGAAGAGAATAAAATGCCCCTGTCCCTCTTGTTAACCCACTAGCTGCCTGTCATACCACGACTCCTGCAAGTGCAATAACTTTTCCTGGACTTTCATTGCCCATGGCAGCCTGGATGTCTTTTTATGAGCAGTATTACATAAATAATGACTTGGGTTTAAATGTTGGGGATAAGCAATCTCTGCTAGCTAAAGATCAAGAACTTTACTTTTTAATGGCCAATGAAGGTACCAGTTTTGATTAAGCCTGGACACCAACCACTAGCGGTCTAGGCTGCGGTGCAGATGGGTTGGTGGGTACATGCGTGGTCCATGGAGCAGTGCCCACAGGCAGCAGTCTGCCTACTCTGACCCAGTGCCTTATGGCCATTACTCCACCCAAAAATAGAGAGTCACCAGCATAAAGGCGAAGCTAGGAAGCTCAAACTCATTATGTTTTTGTATTTGGGGGGGCATAGTTACATTAAATCTTCTTTAGAAATCTTATAACCTAAAATCTGTAGAACAGGTTTTCTCAGCAAAATGAAATTTAAGTGAATGTAATTATTTTGTACAATTTTCACCCATGATTACACAAAGTCCACGCTCATTAGAGTACAAAGGCAGTTCAGCCCATTTAAATTCCCATGCAGTATAACAGGTTGATACAGCACAAAAATATTTCACAGAGTTTTGAAATGAAGTTACATCCATTTTGCTTGCACTTAAATTTTCCTTTTTGCAGATATAATAAAACACATTTGTCCAGAAAATGAATTTAAGTTAAATTTGCCAAACTTCTGAAGGCAATTTTAATTTCAGAATTGGGAAACCTTAGTCACAATGATAACTTGATTCTTTAAATCCATTCCTGTGATATATATGCATGCATATTCTGTGTTTGTATTTATGGAGCTAGTACAATCAAAGCATTCCAGTAGATGGCACTCAAGAATAAATAGCATCCTATAAGGTAATTCTCTGCAGTATAAATGGCTTCTTCCCTGCAACTCCTAGAACAGGTCTAGATATGAGCCACCTATCCAGATGAAAGTAAATTGAAGGATTGTCAAAAGTTTGTTCACCAAATACACCTGGTGTGTAAATAAATTTGAAAAAAATCACAGTCAACTTGCTGACAAGCTGTAACCTGAAGATGAGATCTGTCAAATAAATCACTGCATCTTACAGGCCCAGGTCTTGTTGCAGAAAGAGTAATAGCGCTACTTGTCAACAAATTTAGAAAAGCACGTGTACCAATCTTTCCAGTGTGCACATCATAGCTGAAGGCGTGCACAGCATATGCCAGGCTGTCGATGTGAAAGAAGGTCCTGTGGTCCAGGGACCAATCCAGACCATTGGAGATGTCCACCTGGTCTAACTGTTTTATTACTGAATGGTCGGGGAAAAGGGTATAGAGAGCGCCTTGCCGCCTCGCTCGGACCCCCGGTGCCGTCTCTTCAGCCATCGTACCTGAAATGGAAATGTGAGCGCCAGTTAGAAAGTAGAAGCTTGTTCCCCATGCTTGATCAAAAACCTCCTCTCTTACTAAGAGGTCCTAGGGAGAAAGGGACTAACCAGGTGCCATCAGATTGATGAGAAGGAGGAAAAGGAGCAGGTCAGGAGTAGCTGCCTCCCGCAGAGGTGATCCTGGCCAAGGAAAGAGCGAGTTTCTGCATTGCCATGAGGTTTAAGTCACAGACACCAAAGACCCAAAGGAGCACCACAACATGCCAGGGGCTGAGGTTTTGCTCACAGCAAAAGCCGAGATGCAGGAAACCATCCTGTGCTCTTTTTGTTGTTGCTCTTTGTAGGCTACTTTCATCATTTAAATGGGCTCTGACCTTAAAATACAGGTGCTGTAAATCATGGTTATCTCAGAATCAAGTGGAGAATACCACAATAGTGAGATTTTTTTCTTCCTGAATTTATCCCCCAGTGTTATGCTTGTTATTTAGTTTCTGATTCTCGCTTCTCCAGAAAGGAGAGAGCTCTGCAGCGACGGGACAGGAAGCACTTGAGGGCGCATTTATACCTTTTTACTGTGACAGACTGTCTCTGTTGGCCTCCCCTTTTAGAAGACCTCATGAACTTGCTGTCTAACACTTGGCCGAAAACCCTGTTGAAAGCATTGATCCACCGCACTCAGCTAGGAACGGGTGTGCAAAGCAGGGTTTTCTCTCTTATTCTTGCTCTTAACTCTAGTGACATGTCAGACCTCAAGCATAACCATGAGCCAAATGAAATTCCTGATTTTTGGCAAATTTGACATAAGAAGAAAAGCCTGGCTGGCAAAACAAATACAGAGCTATTTTCACTCCCATCAGTTGCTCTCTGCTTCCAGCATGGATTCCTGTGCTTGGCTCATCATTTATATGGGAGGAGAAAAAGCACAAGGGGGTCCTGGCTGCATTGCAACTGGTGGCAAAAGTCCCTCTTGCCTTCAGGAGGCTGAGGATCTCTCCCCACACCCCTGTTTCCCATGGGCTAACTGGGGGAGGCTGTACACGAAGGGTGCAAGCCACAGCTCATCTTCTGCTCTAGACGCTGCATCCTCCTCTACACCTCCAGAAATCTTCCCACCTGCGTGAGCCCTTCACCACCTTTTCACATCCCGTGGAGGCAGACACTTGAAAAACACCATTCACCAAGCAGAATGCGAGCCTTCCTGCCAGACAGCCCTTGTCAACAGTCCCTGTCCTCATTTAGGTCAGAGGATGCAGGGTCCCTTCTCCTCCTCCCTCCGGCAGCAACCGAGCAGAGTGTTCACAAGGCGGCTCACACTCGCGACGGTGGTTTTTGCGGGGAACTCAACAGAGGAATCGAGAACATGGAATAAAATGCACTATATAAAATACACTGCAATTAGTTCCTCTTTGCTCTGGGGGAAATTTCTGCCGGGAACTTACCAGCAAAAAACCTCCCCTTTGGATCCACTTTCCCATCATTGAACCTGTTGTTGGGTTTATTCTGCTCAAGCTCGAGGATGGTGGTGACCGCCCGGGTGTCCCAGTCCAGAAAGGCAAACCTGGTCCCCAGGGCGATGACATAGCCCCCGCACTGCCGCAGTGCCACTGAACCGACGCGGGCATCTGTGGGTGAGAGGGAGTGGGAGATGGCGGGCGGCTCTGGGGCCATCAGTCAGCCCTACCCCTCCCCACCTCACCGAGGGCATCTGGGCTTGACTGGGACATCCCCGACCCAGGAAAGGCTGAGTTGATGCTAAGATCCTTCTCCCCGGGATCATTAGCACATCTCTCTGGCTCTGTGTTCCCCAGATCTTTCCACCTTCTGGGCAGACACAACCGTTAGGACTGTACCTTTTCCTCTGCAGGTCCCAAATGAAACATGCCTTCCCATTTGGGCTTAGCAAGGAAGGACAACATGTGCACGGCCCTCCCCACCTGAGCACGGTCCCCTCTGCTTGGCTGGCTCGGGCCACACCGTGCTCAGCAAAACGTCATGGGAGGACAGGGCGTGTGGCCCCATGGAAAGTAATGGAGACCACCATGGTGCGGAACTCCTCCCGGGAGGGGTGGGCAGGGGTGGACAGAGAAGACTCCCAGGATGAAGTTCTTACCCACGGACACGCTCTGCACCTCGTTGGTGAGTGGGCTCCAGCGGCAAACTTTCTGTGAGTTAATGTCTACATAGACGAGTGCGCTCTCCCTTTCTTCCCAGACCGGGCACTCTCCCATCCTGTTCTTCTCCTTCACAACGGATTCGATTTTGATGGAGGAGGACATGGTCTGAGGGGAAGAGAGCTGATAACAGATTTAATGAAAAGCTCTCATTGTGTGGGTTTTTCATGCCTACAACGCTTAAAAGCAGAATTTGTAAATGGCAAAGACCTCCAAATCCCACATGACAGAGTAATTTAGGAGGTTCCTGTGACAATTCCATGGCCTTATGGCTGGAACTGAGCTCGAAGCACCAAGGCTTCTCCTTACCAAACCTTCCCTAGGCGAGAGACTTCCAACCAGAGCTACTGCTGAGGCACCTGCCTCCAGGCAAGGCAGTGCTGCGGGCACGGCCCTGGGCCGGGAACAAGCTGTGGATGGGGTATTGGTGATCCCAAGGTTCCCCCAGGCCATGGGGAGGGACCGGTGGGCAGCAGCACCGATGAGTCAGAAGCCTTTTTGTGGAAAAACAAGACTCCGCCTTATTAACGCGGGTGCATTGACTTGCTCCATAGTCATACACACACCCACAATACCGACTGCAGTTTGCCACCGAGGTCGCTGCAGACCAAGCGCCTGTTCCCACACAGCCAGCGTGAATATGCAAACACCAGGGAAGGCTCCTGCCTTTGAAATCCTGCTGCTTTGTTTTCCCTCCAAGCGCTTCATCTTCGTCAGCCCCCTCACCGCCCTAGCCACGGCTCCATCCCCTGCCGCAGACTCCAAATTTCACCCTGTGCCAGGCTGCAGGGTGTAATTACCCCAGTCGCTGCTTCGGGGGCGAAGCGGCCTATGAAGCATCCATCCCGGGCGCCTGCTTCTGCCACGGGTTGTTCACGCCCGGGCTGCCATGTCCCCCTGTCCCCATTGCAGCAGGGTGGCCGTGGGGACACCAGCAACTCGCCACCTGAGCACAGGGTGCCCAGTCCCTCACGTTTGTGCTCAGAGCCCCTTGATGCCCCCCAAAACGGGCAGCTTGGCCCCTGAGCCTGCCCTGCCCCTGCTGCGGCGTGGGATGTGAGCAACAGCCTCCGCCGCTCGGCTCTCACAAAAGCAGGGGACCTACTGGCTGCCTGTCACCGCTAATGGAGACGAGGACGCTGCTGCACCTGCCCGGCCCGGCACAAATTTATCCACAGATCGGAGAGATATTTCCTGGGAGGCAGCCAGTCCCTGACATAACACTATTCCTACGGATTACTGTCTTCAGGCAGGCATTGTTTCCTAGCAGGTGAGCCGGTGATAAGGTTTACAGATAATTAATTGGCATTAATGCGCTTCAAAGTACGTGGGACGAGCCAATAATCACTGTGAGTAGAAACGCCAGCGCTGGGGACCAGGGATCTTCTCTGCTCCCCAGCCCCAGGCACCCGTGACAAGGAGTCAGGCAGCCAAGGTAAGGTCCAAACAACCCATTTATCAAATATATCCTTCTCCCTGCCAAGAGAAATGGCCACAAGAGGCCGGGCAGTGTGCTGCTCCACGCAGGTGAACAGCATCAGTCTAAAGCATAAATGAGGATACACAGCAAGATACCAGTAAAACCGCCTAAAACCTGTTAAGCCATGCTCCAGCTGGAGGAGTGAGCTTCTCTTGGGTTAAAGTTTTGTGTCATGTGGCTGCCGTATTTGGGACCCAAGGCTTGGAGACACAACACTGACCTTATTGTATCATGGTCTGGAAAACACAGAGCTGCTCTCGCCCCCATGGGAAAATGGGGTTCGGCAGCAGCCCGGCATCCACGCGGCTCCCACAGAGGCAGAATGTCCAGATCTGTAGCAGCTGCTGTGTATTTGCCTCATCAGTTGTTTCATTGACCCAGCTGAGCCTTATTAAACCTTCCTCATCCCACCAGCCCCAGTTTCATTTACTGTCCTTTTCCCAGCTTCTGCAGCAACAAAACAGGGGCCTGGCAGGTAAGCCATGGTAAAATACCGATTCACAGACCCATCCCACATGCCACCACGCCATTGCCAGCTGTTTCACAAGGCACAGGCAGGGGAGAAACCAACCTGCCTGCACCAGCTGCCTGCTTACCCCTCTCATGCTCTCCCCCCGATGCCGCGGAGACCTGCCCTGTCCCACCGAGCCTCACTGCCTGTCCACCTTCCCCAGCTGCGCGTCCAGCCTCGGCGTCTCTCCTGTCCACCAAAGAAATAGCTCCCGTGTGTCCCTCCAGCTGTGGGGGGGTTTTCCAAACAGCTGAATGTTTTGGCTCAAATTTCCCCCGTCTTTAGGAAGAGGGCAACCAGAAGGGGAGATTTGTGCCTTGCTGGCTGAGGTTTCGCTAATTTTTACGAGCAGCTGAAAATAAAGGCTTTTAACAGGAAGGGTTGCCCAACGCTAAGAGGCAGCACTGCCCTCCAAAAGAGTCCCCACAAGCTGGCAGGAATGCAGCCCCTGGTCCCCCCATGCCCCGAGGTCCACCTCCTGCCTCACCCTCCCTGCCGTCACCCCATGGAGGTACGTAGCTGCAGCGTTTCACAGAATACAGCATCTCAGAGGGAAAAATGAGGAAATGACCCCAAAAAGCCTTGTTCAAAACATCCCGGCTTCACCACTCCCCAGGCATTCTGCCACCTGGCACCTTTTTGTGTGGCACCTTGCACCCTGCTTGGCACAGCACCGACCCATCAGGGATGAGCGTGCGGGGAATAAAAGAGCAATGCCAAGCAGAAAGCACCAAATCCTGCCATATTCTCCCCAGACAAAATCCCTGCGGATAAAAACATCACATTCACCCTGCTTATATCCTCTCTGCAACATTTTGTTGGCGTTCTAGACTCCTGGACTCGTGCCTAAACCCCTTACGGAGACTAAGGGGCTGACAGGCGTCACTGAAACGTTTTCCAAGTTAAACTGTTTAAAGTTACCAGAATTTGAAGACCATAAGAAAAATTTCCTGTTAGGAATGAAAAACTAACGTAAAAACATCCAGTCTGCTCTAAATACTAAAACCTCTTTCTGCTAGCTATTTGAAAACAGCCTTTCTAATCCTCAGACCACATCCCTTGTCAAATGATCTGGACAAAAATTGATCATTTCAGTATGCCTAAGATACAGATAAAATACAAATGAATGACTGACCTTAAACAGTTTCTTTGCTGTTTCTCTCACTCTCTCCCCCATGCAAGCACACATCATTTCATTTTTAATTTCAAGCTGAAGCTTTGAATAAGCAGGCAGACAGCTAAAGCTTTTAATGTGCGTACAATGAAACAACTGTCTGTGTAAACCAAGGAATTTTAAGAACTGCCTTTTCCCTCTGTCAAACAACTGAATATTTATAACAAGCTGGAGGACACCTATGTGAAACTCTGCAGTTCACCACATCAACACACCTGCTGAGGAAAATATTGCAAGACCTCGGTTGGTGTCTCTTTTCCAGCGCTGGTCCAATGAAACCGGCTGCTGTTTTCGGCGACGATTAAAAATGGTTGCAATAGTTGATGTTATCTGCACCGAGCAGGTAACCTTTTACATTTTGTTTTCAGTCAGCAGTCACATGAATGATGAGGCATGGACCAAAGCCCTTCTGAATGGTCTGCTTCACAGTGCCAGCAGCAGAACATGTGATAGGGAAAAATCCTTGCTCAGTATTTTTCTCATGTCACGAGAGCAGGAGAGGGAAACTGAGATGTTGCACCATTCGGTTCCCCCAAGGGCTAGCCCAGTCTTCCCAAATTTAGGGGCAAATGAATGTCTCGAGTGATAAAAAAGGGAGGTTAATGAAAGATGCAGGGGAAGGTTTTGTAGTACAAGTCATTTTGAATGATAAGGAAAAACATTCTTGTGATTAAGGCATATTAGCATCCCTAAGACTTCCCAGCTGTGCCACAATCTTCTCCTGTGCCAAGTCACCTGCTCTCCTCGCAGGGCTCCTCACCTCAAATATGCAAAGCCCGATCCCCACCCCGGTGGAGACTTACAAGCTGCTGCCCACAGCACACCCACGGAGCCTCAGCGATTGCTATGGATGCTGCCGGATGGCAATATCTTGCTTGGCTTTTAGGACTTTTATTTTTTCCCTTCTTTGGCATTTGCCATTTTTTGTCTATGGGAGGTGCAGGTGGAAGATGCCAAGTGCCTTCTCCCACCCAGCCCCGCTCAGCAGAGGTAGGTGGCGGCGGGTCCCCCAAGGTGGGGACGAGGGCAGGCTTGCCGTGGGGACAGAGTCCAAGCTGGGGCCACCACCAGCGTTTTGGTGACAAGGAACCTCTGCGGGTCCTGCCTGCTGCGGTGATGGGGGGAGGCAGGAGGCAGGTTACTGCTGGCGGTCGCTGCCCCCGCCACATTCAGCGAGGGCAGAAGGCACCTGGGAGGAATTGGCCCCAAACCAGCATGCAAGAGCAATGCATTTCTTTACTCGTGCAAGACTTTAATGAGCATTTTAATTTGATGTTCAAATGATTCACAGGATGAACATTTTTCCCAGATAAGCAAATAGCCGAGATAGACCTAGTATTATCCTGTCATAGTCACCGTCGATCCAAATTTGGAGATTAAGAAATTACAGCCCTAAAACAGAGACAAATCCAAACACTTCTAGTGAAAAAGCCAGTAACATTTCCAAGTTAAACTCCTGCCAGGGTGGCTGCATTACAAGCAAAGTGGTTGTGGGCGCCTTGAGGACCCTTCACAGCCTTCCTTGGTCTCCCAGCCTGAGCCATCGGCTCCATCTAATTTCAGCGTGAACCCTCTGTCTCTGCTTGCTCTCACAACATTTTTCACATTACTCCCCACTTCCCTTCTTTTAACCTAAATGATAACTTTGAAGGGAGGTTCATGTAGAACAATAGGCATCTTTTTTTCACAGCATTTTCAGCTGGAAGACATATTCAAAAGGAAAATTCTGGTTTACAGCAATTTTAACTGCTTTAATTTAAAAAGAAAAGCAACTAGATCTCAGCTGCAGGAAAAAAAAAAAAGCATCTTTTTTCCTGCAAAGTATTTCCCACAGCATTTTTTCTAAAGGAATTTTGATGGAGAAAACCACATTTCCCGTTCAGCTCTTTTCTTCTGGTGACTTGACTGACTTCCCCACCACCGGCTGTGGCAAAGTAAAATCAAGTCATGCAGAGGGATGAAGCATTCACCTCACCACAACTGAAAAAAAGAGCATATGCTGCTTTCCTGGCAAGCAGCTTGGATGCCAGATCAGCAGCACTAGGCAGGACAGCAGCCATGAAAACACTACCAGAGCACGTCTCTCTCGTTTACTTGGGTGGCTGCAATTGCTCTGGGGATGCCCCCACCTCATTTTCCACCATCTCTTACACCAGCACAAGTATCACATCTCCCACCTTCGGCACACCGTTTCAACATCCCATGTCTACCTTTCTAGAGGTCAGTCACTTTAGGAGGAGACACCTCTCAAAGCCTTTGCAGATGCTGTTGACAAATAGTGCAACCCCGCAGTAGCAGGTGCATGTATCTGTTGCTAGCCAGCCAGATATTCTTTTAATTATTACCACAACGTAAAGAGCCTACCCCTGCCATGCACTTCATTTGTTTCTAACATTGTTGGGTTGCAAAGCAGAAGTTTATAGTAAAGTTGGCCAAAGGCGGCCACATGCTGCTGTACCTCTGGCTGATGCCCCACCACAGCGTCTCCTTCTGGGGTGCCTTCCTCTCTCCTTTCCCACTGCTTTGGTCTCCTCTGATGCAACTCCTACCACTTCTTTTTATAGTCCCTAGTTTTTATCGACAGAGTGTAGTTGGGAGAGTGTATCAAGGCATTAGTGTACCACATACATTAATGTGGTATTTAAATAATTGTATTTGTCTTCTGTTACCTACGGGCATGTGCTCAGACAATAGGTCTGAGTTTGTTACTGCAGTTTTGCAAATATTTAGTAAATCCATTGTTCCCCTCTTTTTTTTTTTTTTTCCCACAACTTCCCAAATTACATTTGTGTCACTTATTCCCCTTAAGGGTCCACCCCAGCTTTCATTACTCTAGAAACTCGACTTTGCATATAATTTGATTGTCCCAATCTCTTACAGTCATTGTTCACCTAGACAGTAATCTTCTGTGGCTGTCTCCTTCTTGGAGACGACAACAGGCATAGTTAGAGTTAATGAAGACACAGTTATTAAAAACCCCAGACAGACACAGGTGTAGCTACTCACCCCAGCAATATCCCACTCGACAGCGTTATCCAAAAGTGGAGCCAAGGCTTATCTTCTCGTGGCTTCACCCTTTGGTAGGAAGGGCCTGGTCCCTCCCCAGTGCTCAAAATGGGAAGAACCGGAGCTCCCCGGGCAGTCAGTGCTGCCTGCTTTTATTTCAGCAGAGCTATTTTGCCAGCAAAGGATTACTTGAGTTTTCTCCAGCTTGGTTGGGAATAAATACGCTTCACCTATGACTATAGATTTTGGTCACGAGGCTGAAGAAACCCTTCGGGGCACAGCAGCTGCTCCTCCTGATACAGCCTTTCCTGTCACTGGGTTCTTGCTCAACTCTAATTGAAATCAGTGCAAGTCTTTGATCAAAGAGGTGAGCACCATTAATAAGCGAGGGATTAAACAAAAGTCAGGAAGCCTTCCTAATTGAGGGAACGGGCAACCGCTCAGCTCTGGTTTGCTGGATCCAGTGCTCTGTCATGGGACTCGAGTCAAGATACGCTGGCAGCGCCTGTTTGGGCTCCTCGGGGCCGGGACGCGGGAAGCAGCTACGGCCTCTGCACTGGAGGCTGTGACAAGGTGTGCTCCCAGGGCATTTCGGTAACGTCAAAAATACAACTCTCCTGGCAGAGTTGGCTATTCCTGCTCATGTGATGCCAGTGAAACCCGTGTAGCAAAGCCCAGCAGGTGATCTTGCAGAAGGGGGAGGTGGCATTTATTTGCAAAATGTCTGCAGAAGCTTATTTTACCTGCTCCTACTCCCACGCTCCCAAGCACAGAGACACGCACGCATCGGACTTCTGCCCAGGGCGGACGAGGGGCTCCAGCAGCCACGTCCTCCCTATGTATCCTGGGTGCCTCTTGGCCTGCGGTGACAAACTAATCTTTGACCAGAGCTTTCATGCCTGTACAGGCTGTTGCTGCTACCTTTCTAGTGCAGCAACAACAACAAAAAAGGATCAGCAGATGCTGTGTGTTGTGCTGGCAATCACCCTACTGCCATTGTGGTGGGGTGAGGGTGAGCACAGGTACAAAACCTCATGGGGCAACCTTTGCAACATGAGAGCAATGGTAGAGAGAGGGGAGCTTATTTATGTTTATGCCTACTTATTTTCTGCTGCATCTCTGAATGTCCATTAGTGATCAACCACAGCAGCCCTACAGCATGGTTCCCGAGCTGCAGTTAGCACCAGGTTCATGACTTCAGTGAGATCAGAGCCCTAAATTTGCCACATTCACCATCTCCCTCAACTCATAAACTTTCCCTCTACTGTGCTGGGATTACCTCATAGCACATAAAGTAAATGAAGGATGGTAGGCACTCAAAAAGAACAAGCCCCAGCTTCCTTTACCACTTCATGCTCATCTTCTACCCCGAAGTGGGGCTGCTTAAACCTTCTATTTTTCCAGCTGCCAAGACATACCCCCACATGCTTTAAAGAGGGAAAATGGTGACTTGCACAAAGTCACCTTTGAACCCTTGGTTCAAAGCAGCACCGAGGCTTCGGTGTGACCCAGGGGCTAGCAGCTGAGTCACCCACTGCACACTCAGGGGGCAAGGCAGACACAAGCAGATCCAGCAGAGAGAAACTAACTCCAACAGGCTTGCAGAGACACACTGGAAAACCACGATATACCAATTCTTGGAGCTACCTGCAGAGAAAACGCACAGCCACAGGCTCTCTTGGCAGTCGGTGGGTTACCCTCACACAGCAGAACAGGGTCGGGGACCTGCAGGTAGACGTGCACAAGCACAGAAACATCTAACATGCCAAGAGCAAAATCTTGCAGTTTAAAAACCAACTGAGCTACATCACAGTTGTTTCAGCAGATACAGGCCTGAAGTTACCAACAATAAAGCAATCCAGTGAATAAGCTTGCCATTTACAACAGGTGCTGTGAAGAAATTACAATAAAACTTCCCTTTCCTGCACATTTGTAGAAGCAGTGGCCATTTCGGCATGCAGGCCCCTCTTGCCTCTCTAGCTGCTGTGGGGCAGTTTGGTTCAGCAGGAGGTAAGCGCAGGTGGTGTTTTCTTTTAAACTCAAACGGCCAAAAATGCCTGATGCTTTCCTGTCATCACGGATCTCCCCAGAACAGGCTGAGACCTTCAGAGGATGAACAAAGATATTGTTCTTGATCCCAAAAGTTTGGGTTCATGTGTAACAAAATGAGCAACACAGTGACATGCACTGGGGAGAGATGATAATCAGCTCCAGCCGATCAGAGTTAATTTACGTACAACCACAGCTGAGGCCTTAAAAATGTAATGTAAAAAGGAAACTGCAGGTGCACAGTAATAGGTATTAATGTTTCAGTTGTTGAGAACATCACGGGACAAATCAAGTTCCAGTTAAGCAGCAGTAAGACCAAAAATGGATATTTTATGAGGAACTTTGAAAATATGTAAAAGAGACAGTACAAGTAGTTTAATCCATAAATCAGTATAGCATAAGTGGCAAATGAGATTGGTGAATAAACAATAAAAAGAAAAGTTATTAAAACATTATTTAATCATAAAAGAGTTACAACATTCAGTAGTTTATAGGGTGAGAATCTTTTTAGCACAACAGAAAAAGCACCATCACGTATTTACAGTAATAGAGTTTAAAGGGGAAAAAAAAAGGCCAGTTTTAAAATATTCCATGTATTTCAGTAGTTTTTCATCTATTCCTGATGAAATGTTATAATTGTGTTACGGTTTCAAAGCAAAAAATGCTGAACACCAGAATAAGACCTTGCAACTTGTCTTGCTTACGTCAGTCCTCTCTAATCCATTCTGAAGAGTGTATATTCAACCTGCAAATGGATATGGTGGGACTCCTTTCACGCCTAGCCCTGTTATCTATTAAAACAAAGAGGAAAAAAAAAAGATTAGTGCAATAATTCACCACTAACAGGCACTTGCTTTTCTTTCACAACTAGACATGCTTTAATTTAGAAAAGGACTGTGTCCTCCAACTTGACACCCTACTATATTTTGCACACGGCAGCTCATCACAGCCAGGAACTTCAACCTATGCTCTTTCTGTAAAGCTCAGTAATCGCAGGCCAGAGTCCATTCCCCAAAAGCCTCTTCTCAGATACTACTAAGCCTTCATTCTGCAATTCACAATGTAACCTTCAGTATGCACGCATAGAGCAGGGCTTTAAAACAAATCCCAAGGTGATAACTTTTTAAAGAGATAATTTAGTTATACCTAACTAGAAAGTAAATAAAGGCAGATGCTTTTGTCTGCCATTGATTAAGACACAGAAATATTTACACATTCTTTCCATAATAAGTAGAAAACTCAAACTGTGTTGGGAGGAGCAGAAGCAGAAAGAGGTGATGGCATAGAAAATTTGCAGTATCAGCATTGTTACAAATTTTAAACCCCAAAGTATTTTCAAATCTCTAAATACATTTAACTTTCTCATCCTGCAACAGGAACCAAAAATACGAAAAACAGTTTAACATATAGGACAGATGTCCTAACAACCACCCTCTTCCTGCTTCCCACCACTCCAACTGGTTTGCTATCTGAAAAATGCAGGAGGGAAAAAATATCATTCACCTTGAAAATCCCGCCAGCCTGTGGCTGCCGTGAAAGCCACTCTTTATCCATCCCATCACTGGCAGAAGTCACATACATTTCTGAATAATCTTTTCCTCCGAAACAGCAGGAAGTTGTCTTGTCAACAGGAAGTTTCACAGTCTGGAGTCTTTTTCCTGGAGAAAAAACATGCATGCAGTTTCCTGTTCATCTACTTACAACAAGAAATTTAAATAAATTATTGTGAATAACCGGCATGGAGCCAGGTGTTCCACAAAAGCAGGTACCAAGGCGGGGGGGGGCCCATGCTGAGTTTCAGCATACTGATGAGCACTGTGACAGGGAGCAACCAGACTTCCATCAACCGTGTTGTTAATCATGTATTATTTGACAAGTTTCAGTCTCAGTTATCACAAACAAATCCCACCCCAGTCCCAGCCTGTCCTCTAATTAAATGCTAACATCCACAGCACAGCCATCTGTATCTAAGCTCATCATCTAGGCTGCCCATGCAGTCAATGGAAATGGGATATAATTCCTCCCTAAAATAGGTCACATGAATCACGCCCTAGACCTGCTGACTTTTCTACTTTTAACTACAAAGGAAGCCTGGAGCAAGCAGACCTCGTGTAGCTCTAGAGGCGTACCTCGTGCTACACCTCTACTGCCTGCAGTCAAGGAAGATTAATTCCTATAAGTTTTTCCTGAAATTTCAATAGCCTTTCAAATCAAGCTTGCATAAAATAGGGATCATAGGACATGTCTGAAGTTTACAAGAAACTAGCACTACTGTAAGTAATATCACGCATTTATTATACCAACAAATAGCTACCGTCCTAATGACAGTAGTAAACAGATTGCCTCCAGCCTTAACCAGAAGGCTGTCACAGTAGATTTTTTCTAAAATTCCTCCTAATTCTGGGCAATAAGTGCTTATACCCATCATGCCTATTTTGTTTACCTACAATTGAGTTTCTCTTTCTAGAAATATGCTAAAGCACATGAATACCCTTACAAAACATGTAATTTCCCTGGCGCCACAACTGCACACGTAAAGGGCTTGGTCCCCTTATGGTAACTGTTTAGTGATGTGTTGAAATAGCAGGAGAGTAACTTTGGTGTTGGAAACCCTACAAGGAGAAAGAAAAAGTGGAAAGTTTGGCGCACTTAACACCTACAAGAAGTTTTTGGTCAACTTCAGAGTGGGGCACCATTTGCCAGGAGGTGTTTATCAAAGCAAGCACCTGTCTTTAAAACCTTTTGCCTCACCCAATAAGCTGTGCCTTGCTCCCTTGCAATGATGTAGCAGCACTGCAATGAACTGACAAAAGCACAGACCAAACAGCTTCACCTGTACCACAATACTAAGTGGGTCATAAGCACAGGTAAAAGCAGGGCCACATTATTAAGCCGTTGGCGCATTCCTGGCACAATTTTGGCCCACCTAGTTGGGCATGCTGCTCCCCAGAGACTGTCTGGGCTCTGTTTTGGTGTGGGAGGACAGCCTGGCTGTGCAAAATAAGCTATGATATGCCATATCATAGGCAGCACTAAAGGACATTGCCTGACCCATTTTACTTGCTAGTATGGATGTAACCAGCACATGCAGAATACAGGACTGAGAGGGATGAGCAGAATTGTCTTTGCTTCACTGACAACCCTGACATGAGGGCTGGATGCTTTTAAACTCTCTTTTAATCCCAAAATAAATAAAAGAAAATAGCAAGCAAGCAGTGGTGAAAGAGCCTCTTGTATGTAATAGCCCAGAAAGTTTGAGCACTCTGGGATTCTTGATGCTGTATAATAAGCTTATTTGGCATACATTTTGTCCTACAATGTCCAAAGTAAAAATCAAATTCAAAGTAAAAAAAAAAATAAAAATAAAAATATCAAAACCAGGGTAAGAACATTTAGATTAGCATAGAGATTATTTGCATGTCTGGTTAACTGTTTTTTCCCTGAGAAGAACAGATTTTTCAAAATATCTAGAAAATTTGGAGAAATAGTCCTGTCTGTTGCCTGGCAGTGACAAGGACCAATATGAGTCCCAAGACAATGCTCCTGCCAACTTGCTCTAGCAACACTTTGTGATTATCCAGTCAGCTGGCAGTGGAAGGATTACATGGCTGCATGGGTTACGTGGTGGCTTATAAAATGGTCCAGAGGCCACCCTAGAAATTGGCTGACACCAAGTCTGGGAGAAAATGAGTGGGAAAGGCATTCAAAGGGAAAAAACGTGCACTGTAGAAGAGGCATGAGGACCAAAGACAAGGGGAGAGACCCTGACTGTACTTTCGGAGTGGTCTCAGCGGGTAACAGCCTGGAAGATATTGTTTACAAAGCTCCAAGATGAGCAATGTCTTCCTGGAGATGCAAGAAAATCAGCACCTGGATGCTTTAAAATCTACCTGAAGTATTCATCTATGCTTGGCATCTATAGAAGAGAGAAACTTAGTAAATCTTTTAGACCCTATACAATCAAAGGACAAAAAAATACATTCATTAGGAAGAATTGTAAAATATTTAATTCCTAACTAAAAGATATGATTGCATAAAACTAGCAAGCAGGTCACTAATTGACCAGAAGGTATGACAAGACTTGGCAACACACAAGTTAGACATCCATTTCCAGCCTTTGCAAACTCACTGGGATCAGTCATCGCAGCCTTTCCCTGTAGCACATCCTGAATCTAAAGGCAGCAGCTATCTAGGCTAAAGAAGCCTAGACCTGAAAAGCCGCTTCACCCTGAAACTCAAAACCTTCACTTAGAAAAGATGTCAAACAAACAAGTTTCCTCACCCATCCCCCTAAAAACGCAGTCCAAGCTTTGCTATTGGTGAAACCTGAAAATCCCTCACGTGCTTTAGATGAGCTCTTTATCAGTGGATGTGCCTGCAACTGGCTGACAGCCATTCAAGCCACACTTAATAGCTATTGTGCATTAAAAGAGAGGCTTTCATGGAGCTCTCTTCAAACCTGTCTGGGTTATCTCCCTAAATAGTTACAATTCACTCAGAAGTCAGCAAACTGCAGATTTCAGATAGCACAGAGAGGGCAGATAAGCATGAGATATTCACAAAGAAGGTGGCTCTTTTTGACATGGACACTTAACTTATTGCTGCGGATGCTGGGAGTTTTACATGGGCGAGGGAAGACAGAAAATGTTCACAGAAGAGAAATCCACTGGCAGCTACCTGTACAACAAAATCACATCCAGCTCTGAAAGACCCTGATCTGAGCATAGTTAGGAGAGTGGAAGTGCATTAGGGATATGTACTCTGCTGTCAGTATTCTCAGTCTCCTTATGCATCTGCTTATGGACACTATATGGACACTTCTTTTTAGCTTTCCCTTAAGAAAACACCTCCAAAAGGCAGGATGAAAGGGAAAACAAGTAAGAAAAGGAAGAAGGTGAAGGCCAGGGAGGAAAAAAGTTGAAACAGTGAAACAGAGAGGAAGAATGGTAAGAGTCAACTGCTCCAAGAGTGTATTCAAAGGGCTGGCGGAGGTCACCAAGGAGTCCTCTGCCCACCAAAGAGGGAGGATGTGGGAACAGAAACAGGTCCCAGAGCTGCTGGAAACTCCCAACTGGAGCTTCCTCCTCCTAGGGTTGGAGTGCAGACTCTGCAGGACCGGAGGAAGTCCCACAGGTTGGCAAGACCTCAGATGGGTACAAATCAAAAGCATGGCCTGAGCCTTAAATAAGAGGTTCCAGCGGAGTCAGAAGAGAGGCTGCAGCCTGACCCTCCTGGTGCACGTGTGCCAGGGTCTGCTGTGCACTGCAGAGGCGGCATGTGTCAAGGGACACTAGCATCACTGAATCTGCAGCCCCACAAACCCCCAAGACTCCTGTTAGGGCTGGACCTGGGTTCAAGAGACCCCAGATGCAACCCAGCGCAGTTGCTCCTATGCTGCATTATGCAAACCTCTGCTGCCTGGGATCTGTCAAAATCACGCTCCCATTCTCACCCACTGGCCCCTTGCAGACAGCGTGGTTCAGTCTCTCTGAAGTGCTGCACAAGTGTTTTTTGCCCAGACTAAGCCATGCCTGGCAGACCACCGAAGTCCAAATGAGGGTAGCAACACATGACAGGCTCAGACAGTGGGCACACCCAAGACATTACTGTGGGAATGATAAAATGCTGTGGAATTCATTACATATTTTTTATTATTTCAATTGCAAAATTTGTCATATAATTTTTGACAATAAAAAAAATCTTGCTGACATCAGTGTCATGTGAGACTTGTATTAACATCAGTAGGGTGCCCAAAATGATACACTATGCTGAAGAAATAAGACAAAAAATGGCTTAAGTGATCTTTGCCATTGCATGGTTTGTTCTTTTTCTTCCACATCATTTCTCAATAAGGTAAATAATGATCTTAAGTTTGGAGGATGCAAGAGGATGCTAACTCAAACTATTCGCAAGTATAACAGTAATCCTCTCAGCAACTTTACCTTTTCCAACACAACAGAGGCTGGGAGCAAAGGAGACTTATTTACAAAGCTAATTTTTGAGAGCAGGGACATACAATTGCTTTTTTTTTTTAAAAAAAAAAAGTAATGTTTTTAAAAATAGTAGATGCACTATTTCTGTGAGGGCAAAAAACCCCCTCTGTTCTTTGCTTTTGTTTCTTCTTTCTATTTTTTTAAACACAGAATTCCAGTTCACCCTTTGCAAGGACTTACCTGTCTCAGGATCAAGACGAATCACTCTCCCACCATTGTAACAAGCTACCCAGAGTTTGCCTTCTGTATCAATGCACATCCCATCAGGAATGCTTTCCTCTTTCTCCAGTTTGTATATACTCCTACGGTTGCCTGCAGGGTAGAAAAACCACAACAAAAGTGAGTGAGACAGTTGTTAAAATTTTTATCAGTCACAGCCCAGCAGAGTTATTTGTACTATAATTTTCAAAAGCTGTGCTGAAGTCCAGAGTTTTTTCATATGAAGGAAATAGATTGTGTCTGCTGCCCTGTTTGTTTCCTGAGACAGTTGTTTCTCTGAGACAGTGAAAGCCTGTGGGTCAGTTTCTATCCATTGAAAATAAAATCCTTTTTTCTGGTGTTCTTTTCTAGTGCATCACTCATGCTCCCTACTTAAAGTATTAAATTAATAACTGCATAAATTAATGTTATATATATTCAGAAAATTAATTACTTGTTCTAAAAGCAGTTTGGATCATTTCAAGTATGAGTCGCTCCCAGCCAGAGAACTGGAGACTTTTCAAACAGATTGCTGGAACGTGCCAATAATCACTGTTCCAACACAAAACTGACCTTCAGATATATAAACCAAGAGTTTATATAAACACAGAGTTAGGAAAAGCATCAACTTCAAAGCCATACTGTCAACCTAAAACCAAACAACTCTATCTGAACTTTTATCCACTGTTATTACAGAAAATTAAAACCAACTTTCCAACATTGTTTATTTTATGCTCTGACAACTTCAGTGTTTCTCATATGTAGCAATATTTTTAATGAGTTTCCTTTGTGCTCCTGGGGTTTGTCAGATTGCCCACAGAAAGACAGTGAACGAGCACGGATGAGAGAGAGAGGAGAACCACACTATCTCCTAAATAAAAATTCAGTTGTAAGCCATAGCAGAGAGACATCAGGACAAGACGCTACACCTAAAATGACTTTAAATTCACAGTTTTAAAACTAAATATCAAATTGACTGGGTTCTTTTAAAGCAAAATACCGCAGTCCACGTACTCAAAAGCAAATTATTGGTCGAAGTCACTGGAATTTTTCTTTTGGCCAAGCTTGTAGAAGCCCTTAAGGGCTTGTTTTATTCTGTTTTAAATAAATGAGGGAAGAAGTTTTGAGTTACTGCTTTCCAGTTGTTGCTTAGCTCTGTCTGCAGAATCTTCATTTAGGAGCTTATATTTTAAAAAACAAAACAGGGTAAAAAAAATCTGCAGAAGCCAGCAGAGGTTTTGCACAAGACTACAAGCTTTGTTACTTTGCCTATGCTGTCAGTAGTAAGAAACACACAGCCACATAAAACCTAGCCACGCAAGAAACAGTTCACCCCTTTCACACAGGAAGACCAGATATACATTGTGTTTAGTAACAGTTGTCCAGATTACTATTCAAACTGTGCCACGCAATTTAAATACTACCAACAGCTTCTGACTAGTCTGAGCTAGGAGCCTACGCAGGCGCAGACGGATGTTAATATGGCTTCTGTTGTTTTCTTCTAAAGAGGTTTCTGAAGAAGCGCTCACAAAACTCTGATCATCTCTGCATAATAACCACTATGGAAACAAACCACAATCTTTAGGCACAAAAGATTATTTTAGAATACAACAATTCATACCAATTTTTCCAGTTTGGAGGTCATAATCAAAGGCATCCACCGAGTAGGACAAGCTGTCAATGTAAAAGAAGGTTTTGTGATCCAGCGACCAGTCCAGCCCATTAGAAATGTCCACCTGATCAAAATGCTTCACCACTGAGAGGTCAGGGAAGAGGGTATACAGAGAGCCCTGGTGTCTTTCCAGCACAGCAGGTTGAATCTCCTCAGCCATCGTACCTATGCAGAGCCGAAGGGGAGAAAGCAAGTTCAGAGTGAATGGGCTCTCCTTCAGGTTTGGTGGCAGCCCCTCGCCATGATGATGACCGCACTGCCAATGGACAAGGGAGCAGTGCAGGGGCTTCACAAATTTGTGGAAGAAACTGAGTTAAAAGCAAAAGAGAAAAGTAGATTCCAAAAGTGCTTGCTTTTAGCAGAAGATGACAAAACACAGCCTTTGTTTTTTTTGTTGAACTGTGGCAGAAATGGTGTGCAGCGTGATTTCTGCAAAACACTTTATTAAGTCATTCAAGTATTAAGAAAGGTGTGGTCAGCATTTAACTTCCCACAAATCTTAACGTCTTGTATAGCAGAGAGACTGGAAAAAAATTTCCTCCTCCCTTAGAATGAGTCTCACTAAAGCTTCTTCAAAAGGAAATCTCATCTTCGTGGCTCAAAGTTGGCAGCTGAGACCGGCTCTTGAGAGGCTGGGTAAAAGCAAGGTAAGGTAAGCCTGGGAACCCAACTGCATGGCAGATGCACAGAACGGTGTTTTAAAAATCAGGACAGCTGAGGCTGGAGGGCACCTCTGGAGGTCATCCAGGCCCACCCCCTGCTCAAAGCAGGGTCAGCCACCGCAGGTTGCTCCGGGCAGTGCTGTGCCTTGAAGATCTCCACGGATGAAGACTCCACAGCCTCTCTAGACAACCTGTTCTATTGTTTGATCACCCTCAGTAAAAGAGTTTTCTTATGTTTAAACAATTCCCTGAATTTCAGTTCGCGCCCCTTGCCTCTGGTCCTACCACTGAGCATCACTGAGCAGAGCCTGGCACCATCCTCTTTACTCCCCCCCCCCCCCCCCCAGGTACTTAACACACATGAATAAGATCCCCCCTGAGCCTTCTCTTCTCTGGGAGGCTGAAGTCACATAGTTTTTAGAAATACCATCTATAAATTCTGATTTATGAAGAACAAAACCTACAATATCATAAATTTTTCACTGAAAAAGTATTTTCTATTGGCACTCTGCCAGTATTCAAAACAAGCGTACCAAGAGGGAGGAGGCAAGGCCAATGTCTTTAACTAGGCAGGATCTGAACTGTAGGCCTCTTTTTAAAAAAATAGTTCTGATTAGGTAATACAAATAGATTTGTAAATGGAATTAAACTCTGCTTGAAGACAACAAAAAAAAATCCCCACCATTTAACTATGAACAAGCACTTGCTGCATCTACAACTGGTCACTGCATCTTGTCACCAAAACCTAGTGGAGCAGCAGAAGGAAGGAACCGGCTGCAGCATACCTGCGAAATACCTCCCTGCAGGATCCACTTTCCCATCATTGAATCGGTTGTTTGGTTTATCCTTGTCCACTTGAGTAATGGTGGTTACCAGCTGCTCTTTCCATTTCAAAGCAGCAAACCTGGTTCCCAGAGTGATGACATAATCCCCAGATTTCCGGAGAGCCACAGAGCTTACAGGAGCATCTAGAACCAGGATGAAATGGAAAAGAGGTATGTGCTATAAAGACACGTTTCTTTTCTGCCGACTTCAGACACACAAGCACTCACACTGAACTCAATGAGACCACAGGCAAGAGAAACAACTTACTTTTCTACCAGCAAAACTGATGTTTAAACACATAGAAATAGATCCTTTCACATGAAGAGAGCATACTTAATAAATACAGAAAGTGGCTACAAAGAGATCACCAGTTTGGGACATACAAACTCAGGGAACTTGAGTATTACCACTGCTCCCAGGAGCAATAATCATTACCAGCACCTGGTTCTGCTAGGTGCTTTAGAAAAAAAAAAAAAAAAAACATAAAAAGGAGAACAGATACAAGCATGTATGCTTTTTACAACAGCTTACTGTGTGGGTTCCCCCCCTGCCCAAGGGAAAAATAGATTGCCACAAGAGCTCTGGATCAACTGTGTTTGTTTAGCACAGCTCCTGGGTAAATCAGCCCTGCACATGTAACTCATGGAGACAGAGAGTATCTCTGTGCTAGGACAGGTCACGCTGGGCAGGAGAGCCACCCCCCTGCGCCACACTCTGCCGTGCAGTTCAGACATGCCTCCAGCAGCACCAAAAGCACACCAAGGAGTGACAGAGCTTTCCAAGAGTTAAAGCAAACCAGAAAATTAGTAAATCCTCTATGGTTAGTTTATACTCATTTGAGCTATTATGCAGTAAAACCTCAATTGCAGGTTATTATAAAGGAATTAGTAAAAAAACCCCGAGAAATGAATGTGAAGATAACATTTCTGTAAAAGCCTACAATCAGATGCAATATAAGGAATAATAACTTTAAACAGGGCAATGAAGTCTAGGATAATATTTAATATGTATGGGACTACTCACCAACTTTCTAATTTAAAAATAAAACATTTCTTGTATTTATAGCTTTGCAGAGGTGTTATTAGGTAATAGTTTCACAAACACTTATAACCACCACCAGCCACCACTGTTGCCAAAAGGACCTGCTCCTTTCTGGCTCCTTGCTCTCAACCCAGGATGCCCCTTCCCTTTGCAGCTCCAGCAGCAGTATCACCACACTAGAAACCCAAATGCTATTTGCCCCCAACACCTGAGTTGCACACCGGGTTGCAAGCTCAACTCTAGCAACTCCTTCACCTGGAGGCGTGTGACCACACTGCTGGTGGCCCGGGCTCATCTACGCTGGGCGAGTGGGAGCAGCCCCCCAGCACAGCAGCCTGTGTACCCCTGCCTGCCTGTCCCTGGAGGTATCGATCCTCCAGGTACCCCTACAGCCACAAGAATGGCCCCACACCCTCCCAACAAATCACCCCAGGAGAAAGGGGTGTATCAGGCTAGCAAGAGGGACACAGCCACCCTACTGTTCACAGCACAAATGCAGCACAAGCGAGTGTATCAGCCCGTGCACCTGGCTCAGTCCACAGCTACCCCGGAGGGCTTCGTTAAGCAGCATCCACAGGAATTGATTTATTTGCAATACTCTTTCATGCCAAACAGAAAGCTGACCATAAGGTCTCCCCCCAGGCATGGTTATGTATGTACTGGTGTTTTCCCTGTAGAGTCGAAAAGGGCATTTGAAGCTGTTGCTAAGTGTGGTGTTGTTGTAATTCTCTATAAGCTTCAGTAATGAGTAATTTCTCTTTCAGTTTCCACTTTGGGCATCAATCCGCTATTTTAATCACATGACACTTTCTGGGTGTTTGGGGTTTTTTTGGTCTTTTAATCATGGTATTCCCAAAGGCACAGCAATTAATTATAACTATTCTATTACTAAACAGAGGAAACAGAAGGAAGTTAAAAAAAAAAAAGAAAAGAGTAGCTACAGCTATTTCAGCTACTATCCCTTCTACATCTCCAGAGAGGCCACGTGTAAAAGATTACACCTTTGAGAGTAGGTCCGAGTTGCAGTGGGAGGCAGGGAGATGCACGATCTCTCAGCTAATGTAAGAGGAAATAAGTTTGGGAAACAATGTTTCCAAAATCTGTATCAGGCCTTCTCTCATCTTAAAACTCGTAACTACAGTAATTTGAAGGGCAGACAAGCCCAGATGCATTTACTGTGAATAATGCAAACAGCTTATAGGTGGGCAAAAGTGATTTTCGCTAAATGTTGCTGAACATGAGGAAGTAATAAATCCAAGTACTTAAACCATTTAAGGAGCTGTCTTCAGACAAACAGATATTTATGTAATCACATCCAGAAGTAAATCTGCAACTCTTTATAAGAGTTAGCACACCTCTTCCTTTCTAGAATAAATAATTGAACTATTGATGGTCCAGCTGGTGACACCGTTACCTTAAAAAACCCATCATCTTCTTAAGTCATTATGGGAAATTTTCTTCTAATAAAGAAAATGTTATGGGCACTGCTCATTCAAATCAGTAACAAAACTCCCACAGACATCAGCACCAGAGAAGGAGAGTCTTGGTGACCTTACCTCTGGGATAAAGAGGGAGCAGAAGAGAGCAGGTTGTGAACAATTACAGGAAAGAGAATTAGATCAAATGTAATCCAATCATTACAAATCACAAATCATTCTGGTTGAGATTTGTCTGTCAAGCGCAAGGGTGTATAAACCCAACCCCTGGGTCCCAGCACACAATCATAAGAAAAGTCCTCAGGACTAAGTCTGGCCAGGCACTGTATTTAGTTTCTGCGTGTCCTCTTTGGCCTAGCAAGGTCAAGTTTCAGGGAGAAGTCTCCTTGCACCAGAAGATGAGCACCATCCAGCATCACCTACAGCAGTCCTGCCCGCGTTGGGCAGGGACGCAGCACCGAATCGGAACGCACAACTCTGAGATTCGGCAGAGGGTTTTTCGAGCCGTTCCTTACCCACAGAGATGGCCTGCACTTGCTGGGCGGCCGGGCTCCAGCGGCACACCTTTCTGCCCGTGATGTCCACGAAGAGGAGCGCGCTTTCCTTCTCGTCCCAGACGGGAGACTCCCCGATCCTGCAGCCCTCGTTGGCAACGCACTCGACCTTGACGGATGACATGCCTGTGGGGAAAACCACTCCGGTTGACGTACGCCCGCCAAGAGCAACCGCCTATCACCCCAACCCCTGGGTCCCAGCGCTGGGGCAGCGGCCGGCGCGGAGCCCCGTTTTCAGCCTGGAGGGGTTTTACCTGGACCAGCAGCGGGCTCCATCTGCGGTCGCCCGCTTCCTGCCGGTTCGGGGCTCTGGCACGGCCGGCCAGGCCTGCTCCCCCGCCGACGCCCCGCCGAAGCCGGCGGAGGCCGGAGGGCGCCTGGGGCCGCCCCGCCGGGTCCCCCTCCCCACCGCGCCGCCCGGCCTGCTGTCACGGCGTGCGGCAAATTTGACAAAATTATAAAAAAGAAAAAAAAAAAAGAAGGGGGGAGGGGAGCGATAAAAGAGAAGGCGCCAATAAACCCGGGGTGCGGGCGGGCGCCGGGCCGGGCCCGCCAGGGAAAGGCCCGCCCCCGCACACCCCGCTGCTGAGGCGGCGGCACGGCTGCCGTGGCCGGGCCGCCGTAACTTAAACACACACGTATATACGTATATGAGAGAAAAGAGTAATAACACACACACCCCCCCGCCGTCCCTACCTGTTCCCAGCAGCGCAGCCGGAGGTGCCGGCCCGCCGCCGCCGCCGCCGCTCTTATAGCGGCGAGGGGAGGGGAGGCCGCGGGGTGAGGGGCCGCCGGCGGCCGGGCCTCGGGTGCCCTCGACGGGGGCGGGCCCCGGCCACCCCCCCGGGCTGTCCTGCCCCGCGGGTAGGGAGAAGGAGGGGGGGAGGGCGGCCATCTCGCCCCAACCCCGGCGGAGGCCGGGCCGCTGGGGTTCGTCTCCCTGTGGTGCTGCGAGGCCAGGGCCGGCAGCGGACAGCAGCGGGGCGGCTCGGCTCGGCTCGGCTCCCCCCTCCAAGAGCTGCAGGCAGGGAGAAGAGACTTCTCTCCGCCGTGGCCGGAGAGGTTGATTTCCAAAAGGCCCGGCTTCTGCCTGCCTTCGCCTTGCCGTGGTTTAGGCGTCGACTGGCTTCCAGCGCCGGGGGTCTTTCTCCACAGCTCCTGCAGCATTTCCCCGGTTATCCACAAATCCAGGTCTTTCGGCGTGCCGTGCCCTCTTTCACTCCCCTCGCTGTAAAGCCTCAGAAAACTTCCAGAGGCGCGAGGCAAAAGGCTAGCATCAAAATTTCCACGTGCAGGTCTCCGTTGCGCCTGCTCGTCTCTGTGGTATAGCCATGGCAGGCCCCAGCCTCGGGTCGTAAAGCAAAGGGCACTCCATAAATGTCAGCTCTCCTCTTCAGCATCCCACGACAGATCGCCTTTTGACTTGGATTCAGTCGTCCCCGTAGGGATCCGCGATATAAAAGCGACTTCGGTCTCACTGCTCCGTGTCCCGTGTGCCTTCTCCCGGTGACTGGGGGTGCACCAGGTAAGCGCAGGCTGGCTCACCGCTGCGTCCCCACAAACCAGGATTAACTTGGCTGCTCCAAAACGTACCTTTCCCCCAGCCAGGCTCTCGTTTCCAGCTGGCACTTGTAGCAGCCACTTTATTCCAGGGACACGGCCCACCGCTGCACGCCAGTGATCACACAGCACCCACTGGGGTCTTTTACCAGGCAGCCCCCTCACACAGCTCTTGTTAGAGATTTTATCTGTTCCTTATCACAGTGGCAATTATCTACTGTCAAGCATTTTTATTGGGTTAACCTTTATTCATACAGCAGATGCTCACGTGCCAGGCTTCATTTAGTTAGTTTTTTTTCTTTCAGTGGTATATTTGGGAAGTTCATGGGCTACATGACCTTACCAACACCTGTTTCACACAGGCTTCTCTTGATGGACTACTAACGTGATATTTATTAACTTATTGTCACCTTAGCTGAGCAGTTAGGCTTTTATTTTACAGGTTTGGATAGCATTACTTCAGTCCTTAGCATTTAATTTTCTCTGCCTGTCCCCACTGCGGTGTTGTGCAACAAACAGCAGGATTTCATCTCAGACATGAAGCAAGCAAGTTATTAGCGACTGCCAACACAGAAAACAAACATCCAGAAAAAAAGCACAACAGCTCTCTTTCTTACATTTTACAACAAGGAAAGAAAATCCAGAGGTTTAAAAAATGAATGTATGCAAACAATTCATTAAGTAAGTACAGTTTAGTACAATTAAAGCTTTTTACAAAGCTCAGCCACATTTGCTGCTCTCCCATTGTCCTTGCACACGACAAGGCCATTTGGGATATGCGGCCAACGCAATGGCTTACTGAATTCAGCGACAGGAGATACTCACACCCCCAACCCACCCGGCCAGTCTCTCTGCTCCTTGCTGACTTAGGCATTTGCCAGCATGGTTTGGAGGCATCAAAACAAGCTATACGTTGGCACACAGCTTGGGAGAAAATTAACAGCTTCTGTGAGGGCTAGGTTACAACACAAACTCTGGCCTTCTTCCGAAATGCCAAATATTTTGAACTTGGATCTCTAGTTACACGGGACAGTACTCCTGCTTTGTCTTTTCTGCAATGGCTAATCCAGACTTGCTGAAAGGTAGAGCAGGGAGGAATTATTGGAGGGGGGGGTGTCTTCACAGAGAGCATGAGCTGAGGTCTTCTGCCAGTACAAGTTCACTATGGGAGAGAAAGAAGGTTGCCGAAGGTGGTGCTGCCGTGTGGCTTCCCTGTTGGGAACTTCCCACTGTTGCATCGCAGCCACAACGTCTACTCTGCGGCCTCCAGATCTGAGCGATAGGGAGCACACGCAGCACCTCCATGGCTTCCAAAGGAGATGGCTGGTGGCCCAGCGTTTATTCCACATGGTAGGGTGCATTGCACGCTTACTCCTCCAGCTTTGCAGGGGAAGGGGAGCCTTATTATCAGAACCACAAAGAGCAGAAAGAGCAGATGTGTGACAGAAGAGGTCCTGTAAGGTGAAGGCACAGCCCTCACCCAGCCTGGAGTTCCCTGAGCCTGCCATAAGCCATTACCCTTCTCATCAGTTAGGAAATGCTCAGCAGTTCTGGGGAACAGCCCAGTGTGCCACAGAGCTGGAAAAATGCTTCCACCTGTAAGGACTGCTGGCAAGAAGGGGTGCTGGACAATTTCAAGCATTATAAAAAGAAACCATTTTTTGCTTATGCTGGTTCCTGGAAGGTCGCAGATGTTATCTCCTTTTATGAGCCCGATCCTGTCATTTCTTTATCTTTAGAGCCACCTTTGGCTTTTTTCTTTCACCTTTAGTCTTCTTGGTTTACTTCTATGTTAGTCCTCCTCCCTGCTTGAAGGTGGGAGGGCTGTAAGCCTTATCCACGCCTGGTACAAAGTGCAAATGCCACATATCAGATATCCGTGTCTTATAGCTGCCTCCAAGCACCACACGAAGGGTGTTTGTCAGGCTACCTCTGCAGCTGGGCAAGGTGTGGCCAAGAGTGGTGACACCAGAGCCCAAAGAGCCACTACCTCACTGTAAGCCTGCCCTGCTGTTACATCCATTAGGGCAACCCTGGTGAGCCCAAGGGCAACCCTTGGGAATTTACCACTAGCAGATAATACTGCATTTTGGGGCAGGGGGGACCAAAAGGAAAAAAACCCAAAAATCCGAATACCAAGCAAGAGCAGACGTAGAAATACAAGATCAGTCACTGCAATCAGTTGACTGGAAAGCCAGAGTTGGCACTGCCATGCACTTGGTTTTCAGCCACATATAGTTCTTGGAATTGACTTGCATGTCCAGATCAAGCTTTTATTTGTTAGTAAGCAACAAGTAGGTCCAGGAGAGATCAAGCTGCTAAGAAGTCTCAAATGTTTACTCGTGTGGATGACCACAGTCATGTATTTAAATACTCATACAATTTGAACATTTGCCAAAGAACACCTTTTTCTTACTTTGCAAACGTCTCCTTGGGAGAAGGTGGCATGAGGGTGTTAAACAGCAGACTTGTCCCCATTGATTAATTTATATGTTACATGAAGTCTAACACCCATTGCTGTCACAGTCACAGAAGTTAATGCACAATGGATTAAGAATCTCAAATGGGGAATAGCTTCTAAAAAGGATTGAACCAAATTACCATGAAGTCATATTGAAGCATTTAGCCTTAAAAGTCCAGTTTCTCTCACAGACCAGGCGATGGTATCCTCTAATTACAGTTTATTATGCAAACTTTTCAGCACCATTTCTTATATACCAGCCACGGTCTCATGAAAAAGCATCTCGCACCTAAGAATGTAGTGCTTTAAGCAAACACCTGACCCTTCCCCATGCAGCCAGCTTCTCAAGTGTTTTGCGAACACCCCTCACCATCACACATGCACCTCCAGCTTCTTTGTCACAGGAGGACCTGCAAGTGTTAGTTCCTGCCACCTTAAGCTGCCTCACAAAGCTGGAGTGCCCAGCCTGTGCCTTTCCAGCCCTCTGCTCTGCACTGGAGCAGCCAGGCAACAGGGCGTTTCAGAAAGCGTTCTTCAGTGGAGCATGGCCAAGGCATTTTTCATTAATGCCTTACTTTTCTGCTTTTTGTACCCCACGTGACCTGGATTTGCATTTTGCTTGCCTCAGGGTAAAAAAAAAAGAGCATTGATATGTGCTATGGCAGCTGCAAAATTATAGCCACAACAGAGGCCATGCAAGGGAGCCAGGACTTCAGGGAAAAGCAGCATCTTTCATTCAAGTAGCTAATTTAGTAACAGTGCTTTCAGTGTTTGCAGCTTTCAGGCACACAAGCCCTTCTTCAGGCCCAAATCAGAAGCAAACTTCAAATTAATTGCAGGTTTGGGGCAACTGCTCTGAGCTTAATTTAGCATGTTCAACCAGACAATTTGAGAGAAGTCTGTTTTCTGTATTAGCCATTCATAACAAGTGTAAACTACAACTTGCTTATGGATATCCACATCACCTGGCTCATCCAGCTTTTGGCCTCTGTACTTCCTTAAGCGAGAAGAGACAGCTGGCTTGTTGTAGAAGGAATAATCAGAAGGGAGAGGGTAAGGCAATGCCCCTACTCCATTTTAGAGGAGATAACAGAACAATGGCTGAGCCATCAGTTTTAAGGAGGAGAAGTACTTCAGTCAGGCTCCATTCAACCAGATGCAAATGGAGCCTAAAATGCCAGTGATGCCAGGGCAGGGGTTCCCAAACTACTCAGCACCACCCTTCTGAGATAAGAGAGATGGAACTACAAAGGAATGCAGCCAGACATCATGGTTTCAAGTGAAGTGGGTGGGCTAGTTTAGTGATCCTCCCCGCCTCCCCCCCCCCCCCCCCCCCCCGATATTTCATTACCTCACTTCCAAAGGTATAACCAGAGCCATTTTTCAAAATGGCACGTAACACATTTTCTTTTTATAGGTACTACTCCAGTGGACTCCTTGTGGTTGCCAAGACCACAGAAAGTAAGAAGAGTGGCATATCTTGATGTCAGTCACAAGCTCAAGGGCTTTCGGATGACCAGTAGATTTCTTGAAGGCATCTTCCTTTATACATTGCTGTTGTGCTAGGTTTTAAATTCTTCCTCAGGACACTGGCCCACCAATTTGGCCAGCAGAACATCTCTGGAGCTGTTATGGAACTCTATCAAAATACGCCTTGTGTCTCTGCCTTGCCCAGTGCTCTTCCCCAGGGTGAGGGCAGGTGGGGCAGCATCTAGGGAAAAACAACAGAAACCAGAAAAAAACGTCTCGAGGAGGGTTAAGCCAAAAGAAACCATAAAGGTGTCATTACAGAGCCTACCCAGAGATTTAAAACAATGTCTCAGATAAGGCAGCCTAGGCAAGGCAGATACCCAGCTTTAGGGCTGCTGAGAAAGCAATGGGAAGGCAGGGAGGGTCTGCCCAGCATGAAACAAAAGAGAAGTCCCAGAGAAAGGGCAGGGCAAGGTGGATCCAGGAGGTTGTCCCAGCCAAAAGAAGCCTACTGGAGAAAGAGAAAGATTATCTGGAAGCTGTACTCACAGGGGCAGGGAAACTAATGGGCAAGTATCTGCTTCTCCTTACACAACAACATAGTCATGCGAACTTTTCCAAGCTATCTACAGAGGGGTTAACTTGAGGAACAGAAATAGACATGCACATCTGCTATTTTCAGACAACTTATCCAGCTGCTATGCAACATTTTGTTTCAGAAAGCTATGCTTGCAGTCAGTTTAATCCACTTCTGTCACATCACTCCATAAGAGTCCAGCAGTTGACAGATGTTCTGACTTGATTAGGAGTGGAGCCTGGGAGCAGTTATCCTAGGATGGTCTCTGCAAGAGGGGTATGTTGCAGTGTTGCACCCCAGGAGAAGCAACAGCCTGTTCAGCCATGAAGCTGGCATAAAGGAAGATTGAGGAGCAGCAGTAGCAGGGCATCTCTTGTGAAACCAGAACCCAGAAGTCTGCGAGTCTTCACTTCTTCCTAAAGAAGCCGCATTGAGGCACTCATTGTTTTCCGTCTCTGCCCTTCCCCAGTATTTTTCCCTTGCATGCCAAGCTCCCAAGTTGTGCAAGCAGCTTCCTTTTGCTCATTAATTCACATCAACAGCATGTCTTCCCAATAGATGTGTCAATTCCCTGCAGTGCTAAACCTTCACAAGTACTGGGATCATCAAAATGACTGGTTTCGCAGGATTATCTTTGCAGCTCACAGAGGCAGGCTTTGAACACTTGGCAACGCTCCGTCCCTCCCAGGTATCAGATACACATCACGTGCCTGCAGTACGGCCTGTGTACACCTAGGCCTAGTCATCAGTGAAGTACCACATCAAAGTCAAGTGAATGTTTCAGGCTTATTTTTAATAGTTAAATGTTTGTAATTCCTCCTTCTATGGTTTGGGATTCACGGTGCAAAGAAAACATTCTACAAATGACATACGCATGTTATAGCTGAGAAACATTTCTCTTTGGACAAAGGTATAAATGCAAAAATGATGGTGCTGGGAATCACCGCACAGCCCCTATTAGTGCTTGTGAGAGCTTGGTCCAGTTACCATCAAAAAGTAACCACTCTTACTTATTTGTAAAGACTCTGCAAACCAATAGCAATGTTTCCGAAATAACGGGGATACCAATTTCCTTCCTTGGCCCCATCTTTCCCACATCCCAGCCACAAGCAGACTGTACTTTCAAAGGGAATGTGAGGCCACCAGTCAGAAAGTCACAAAAAGGAAGTCTGCTGCTGGAATCTGTTGCAAGAACACCTCTAGGGAAGAAGAAATCCTGGTCCTGAAAAACAGCTGACAATCCATCACTTACTGCTTCTTCCTCTTCTCTTCTGTATACACCTTTACTGCCTTTTTCCTTTTTTTTCCCCTCCTGTTTTCTTTTCAGCTGAGGGACTTGTTGCTCCATTTCACCCAACCCACCTCCAGCTCCGCTCCCGGCCCGTCTGGGGTCACCTGCTCTGCCCATACGCCAGGCCACGAGCATGTTGGCTGCTCAGCTCAAGGCTCGCTCTGCCGCTGCCTGACCCGCTGCAGACAGGAGGGTCACTGCTGCCTCCAACACGCGGATTGCAAATCCCCCAGCTCTCTTGAAGGCTGCCAGCTGCCGAGCCCATTGGAGCAGGAGGGACGCTACACCTCCTCCTTTCTCTCCATCTTCCTCCTCTTTTTTGCCTTCTCCCCTGCTCTGGCACAGGGAGCAAGTCCTCTCTGCCAGCAAGGTGTATCACAGCACCGGCCTGTGGGAGCAGGGGGAACTACAGCAAAAGGTCATGCAAAACCGACATAAAACATCAGGCCGGGAACTTGCTTGCACTGATTTGTCCTTTGCACACACCTGGCAATAGCTGGCCGTTAAGTATTCATTTGCACGTGTGTGTGAGTCTATAAGAAGAGGGATGAGACAGGAGGCCTGGCTATGGCTCTTCCTTTATAACTTAATTTACCCAGCCAGGGAAAAGCCGTCATACTATGGCATAAGCACATATATTAAAAAATGAGACCAGGGCAGCAAATGGTCTGTTACATTTGCTCAGCTAGGCAGAAACAAAAACCAGACTTGGACTATTTGCTATACACAGCAAATCAGTGTTCAGCGACTCTTTTTTGGGCGTTGGAGGGGGAAAGGTTTTCCTTGACACTTTAACTTGTTAACATATTGCCAACTCTGCAGAAATAATTTACTCTCGATGGACACAGTACTGCTGTTGGACTGATGAGTTTAACAACTTGCCAGACACAGAGTGTAAAGCCCTGAATAAATCACAACAGATGAAAATACTGTTAGCAGTTTCATAATTTAATGAAAAAGTACTTGTAAAAAGGGGACATCTGAAAAAGACCGAGTCCATCTTGGAAAATTGAATATATATATATTTATATATATAAAACAAAATGCAAAAACACAAAAAAATTGACAAATAAGGTTAAGAGGTAATACTTCAAACAGTTAGCCACTGAACACACAATAAAAACTAGCAAATGCACTTTGGGGACAATACTTGAGAACTACATAACCAAGGGCTCCTTCATATATCTATTAAAATCATGTAAAAATTAGCAAAACCATTGCCCAGACTGGAAACAACTGAATTAATAACCCCAGAAGAGCAGAAACACTGAGTTTTGCTGAAGCACCATTTTCCCTCCCTTCTGTCATAGGCTTCTGGCCACAAAATAACATGAACGCTTTGCTGACCTCCCAGATAAGTGTTCCCAATACAAGCTTCATAAATTTCATGACCAGCAAGAGAGGATTACTAATAAATATCGAAGGAGAACTAAGAGAATCAGAACTGGAATACAAATGAACAGACATTTGTTTACTTATTCTGAATGACCCATGGCTTAGAACACAAAGCATTTCCCGTTAAAATAAAATATGTGGAACCTAAAATGCTACTGCATATTTACACCAAAAGAAATAATTTTGAAGATACAGCTCTAGAAAGATCAATTACACAAATATACATAAAATCAAGAAGTGAAAAAAAAAAATTCAGATGCATGAAGCAAACAGAGCAGAATTGCCAAGTATACTTTTTTTTTATTTCACTACTGAAAAGTCTTCCAGCCCCTGACCTGCTAGTCCTATTGCAACTAGGGAGATTTCAAAGTTTAAAACAAATCTGAAAATGTCATTGCCATTTCCCAAGCTAAAAGCAATAAATTAAGATTATGAAGAAAAACAGGTGGTTGGTTGGATTCTGCATAGTCATCTTCACGCTGGGTGGGGAACACCTTTCATTTCTAGACAAAAATGAACCCTCAACAGAAAGTAGCCATATGACGTGCCCTATACAATCTATGGCCCATTTCAGCCAGTTATGTGGGGACACAGGACCTTGCATATTTATGAAATGTACAGCATTTCAGAGAAAAACAGTGCAGTTACTTTGTTGTTTTCCAGATGGTGTGTTGATCAAGAAGTTTGTCTGCATTCAAACAAAAATCCCCTGTCATTGAAATGAACAGAAAAAGATTCCCTTCCCTTCTCACTTCCTCAGTACTGGCTGAAATTTAATCACTACTTAACAATTGCTAAAGGACATACAAAAAAGTGTTAGTTTGGGAAACAGCAACTGATCCAGAGGTTGAAAAGCAGCTTAATAAAATAATAGTTTTCAGCAATTAAAAAAACCATACTCCAAATGATGACTGGCTAAAATTTTACAGACCTAGATGCCAGAAGTAAGCCTCCTATGCCTGTATTCAGGCAACTAGGGTTGAAAATTTGTGCCTGCATAAGAAGTTCAGACAAAATTATTTCTAATTCAGCTTATTTTAAAAATACCAGGTACGAACACCTCTGGACATGAAAACCCAGTTTCAAGAGGAACCTGGCATCACTGGTGATTGCCTAAATTTAAGTGTCAAATAGCATTTTTCTTTGAAGTAGTACATCTACTTTTGTAAACACTATCCACAAAATTAGCCATCTGTACTTGTTAGCTGGGTAAAATATTTACAAGTGCATCCCACAACAAGCAACTATGTACAGAGATTAAAAAAACTGAAGTACTAGAAGTTGTATATTTACAAAATAAGCAAATTATTGTGAAAAGAAACACAACCTTCAGCAAGAGCAGGGAACGGGGCCATGTCTAGAGGTCAGCGAGTCTGGCAGCGCCAGCGACGCCTGCTTCCACCCTCTGCAAGGAGCCTGCAAACACCACTGCAGTTCAAAGCCTCCTGCAGAAGAGGATCGTCACCTAGTAGTCACTTTGGGCCTGATCCAGCAGAGCACATCGGCATGCACTCAGAGATCTGAGCACAAATGTTCCCAGGGGAAACCATCAGGACTTTTCACATGCTGAACTTCCTAACACATCCGCAAGTGCGTTGCTGGATCAAAGCCATACTGCAGGTGCCGTAAGAATGCAGTTTCAGTGTCTCCGTTTGCAGTCTCTTGCAACACGTTAGAGCAATGCAAGGACTTCTTTAATACCTGTCCACCACCACAAGACTGACATAACATGAACATGTTGCCTCGCACATAAGCTGGCAAGGGGGAAGCAGTTTCCTGAATTTACGCAATGATTAACCGCTTCATGCTCTCCCAGATGTTACCCTCTAACATCGATTTCCACATGACTTTGCAATAACTGAGTTAACCTTGCGAAGGCTGCAAGCCAATTCACAGTTGAACAAAACTATTCTGATTTCTCTCCCCTCCCTCCATCCCCTACTGCAACTCTTCCTAACGTAGGTCCTGGACTATTTTCTGGAACCTTTTGATGCTGAGCTTTGCACTGGTACACTGGAATACATAAAGGCTGAGTTACCCCGTGGGGGCTTCTAATCACCTTTGTACTGAACTGTGAGAAATCATATTCTTTTTGTTTCTATTGTGACAATCTCTTCCAAAGTCCTTACTTGGGCTTTCTCTCTCTGAGCTACTTCGTCTTAACCTCACTTGCTCTTTGTTTTCATCACTTTCTGCTTCAGAGTCACTCAGCTCTAAGTCAGGACAGTACCCATCGTTGTCCTGGTACGGAGCACCTTCAAGCGTCTGCTTGCTCCACAAGCGATCTTTTGTTGCAAGTCTTCTGGTTGGCTTTTCACAGCACCGGAGATCTTCTGTGGTCCTCACCAGACTGTTGGTAGCCTCTTTAAAGGACCGGCTAAAGTGTTCTATGGTGGATTTTCTGAAACTGCTCTGGCTGGCCAAGTGAGCCGTGAGCACGGACTCTTGTTCGTAGGGCGTCTGGCTGGAGCTGTCTCTCTGGCTCACGTCTCCAGCCCTGCCCATCAGACCATTGGACTTGGCCACCAGCCTCAAGTTCTCCTGCTGCACCCGCCCATTCCCAATGGAAGACTGTCCGTGCAAAGCTGCCTGGAGCGCCAAGGGCTTCCCAGATGGCTGGCCCCGGTAAAACTCCGGCATCTGCGTGGGGCCAGAATCCTTCACCTCACTCCGAGGCTTGCCGATCCCTGCCAGCAACCCGTTACTTCTGCTGTCATGCTGATACCTGGAGTAAGATTTTGCTTTAATTTCAAATGATTCCTTTGACATTGGCATGCTCCGTTTGCTGTAAACAGTGCTGTTGTCAGGAGAAAGTGGTCTGTTGCCAGGCTTCAGCGAGTTATTTTTGCAATCTCCTAGTGCTGATTTGGGCATTTTTAACTTCAGGGTGATCCTGGGAGGTGGGTAGAACAGTGTGTTCTCTAGTGCACTTGTCAGGGTATGGCCTACAGGAGAAAGAGACAAGGGAGCAGAAGAAAAAAAGGCTTTTTTAAAAAAGGGTAATCGTTTTGTTATCTGTAACAAGTTTTATAGTCCATTAGAAGGTCATTCAACAGTAAGAAGCATTTGCAAACAATTAGTGTGAAATTATTTTTGGACATTAAAGAGAAATTGGGATAATGAAAACTGTTCCAAATCATCCACCGTTTCGGAATTTAGGTAAGCATTTTAGCATTTCCATTAAAAACAACAATGTGCCCTTTTTACAGGGCTTTAAGCCAGTGAATTGAACCAGTTTTGAGATATGACTGAAGTAGTTCCAACAAAGCTATAAAAAAGCTTCATATTCAGTTTTGGATGGAGAAAAAACAATGCTTCAAACTGAGTTTCAATTTGGACTTAGTTCAACTCTCTGCTTTGTATTATAAAATTTTCTAAGCTTTAAAGTCTTTTCGCCTCAATATATTAGTCTTTATGATATTACATGCATACAGCACCATTGTGAAGTAGCTATCAAGCTATTCTAATAAGCATTAAGAAACTACTTGTATTTGTAAAGTGATAGAATAAATTTAGTAGATGTTTCTAATAAAATGCATTTACACAAAACCAAAGTGCTTTAGAGTACTGCTGCTTCTACAAAGTACTAGTCTGACTTAAAACAGTTTAAAAGAACCACCTTGTCAGTACTAATGAAACTTATTCATGTTTCAGGGGTAGAGAAAAAACAAAGTGCAAAGACTTCACTCTAAATTGCTCATTAAAAACATAACGCGTATCTTGAAAGAACAGAGAGATCTTAATTTCATATTGAAGAAATAGCTGCCTTCCCTATTAAAAAAACAGAAGTAATCGCGCTGTAATGTATACTCGTCCTCTTTCCCAAATCTTGTGTTCCTTATTTCAAAACAGTTGCTATAAAAATGAAGGGCAGAGTGGGGTTTGGTACATCAGCATTCCTAACCAGTTACTGTTCACTATTTAAAAGCAGAGTACTTAAACTCTTTTTGAAGGAAGGAGAGTAACTGCAGATGGCAAGCTAAGAAATGCCTCTTTGCGCTGTTCATCAAGCATGCAAGGCAACGTGAGAACAACAGCGATTCCTATCAGTCACTCTTCTCTTTTGCCTGAAGGAACCAACAACTGACAGCAAGGGAAAAAAACCTCAGCTGGAGAACCAAGCAGCAGTGCAAAGCTTGCTGTGGGGAAACAGTGTCATAATCAGCAGGCCAAGGAAGCAAACACCTAGCGATCGCCACCAGCTAGTTTCCACTATCTGGATGCCATAGTGATTGATAAGTAATAGGCCTACACCAGAAATGGTCATAAAATAAAGAAATATCCAAGTAAATATTTTAAGAGATTAAAGAGTTTTGTGTGTGTTGCTACTTTCGTTGACTGTGTACTTGAAAAAAGTTTTTAAAGGCAGATTCACAGTGTTAAGGACACTAAGCAGGAACATAAAGAGAACATATTTTTTTAAGTACAGACAGAATTTGTATATATTTTACATTTATATGATTACCTGCAGCAATTTCCTGATTAATGAGCTGGACTTGCAAATTGAAGACCTGTTCATGTACTTTACTGTGAGACAACTTCAGTTTCTCTCTCCTGCTTACCATGTAGCAGAGATTTCTCACCTACGGAGGAATAACAGGACACTTAATAGGCAATAAGAAAATAAATCCCAACATAGTTAAAAAAAGTGCATCAACAACAGAATTAAAAAAAACATCCTGGAGGGTTTTTTTAATTGCCAATTTAATGAATGCCTTGAATATATTCTGCAAGACAGCAGAATATATTTTCATCTGTAAGAACAGTGAGCAAACACAAAATTCCAGTCAAAAGAAAAGTAAGTAATTTCTAAGACTTGCTTGTCTGTAAGCCTGCTTCCACCATGTACGATGCCATGGATGTTACTACAGATAATACTGGATTCTCCCAGAATTTCCCTGGAAAGTGTTTCATAGAATGATTTTTAACAGCTAAACTACGTTTGTTTCCCCTAAAATTATTGCAAAATTATAAAGCAATACTTTTTACAAAGTTACCCAAGAGAGCTGCCCTGTTCGAACCAAAACTAACATGCAGATCACCTCTAAAAGAACACTCTGGCTTCTTGCACAATGTATGCATTTTGGCTGACCCATTTAGCAGTTTCTTTTCTGACTACATTGCATCAACTCATGAGGTTAAACAAGGCCGAGCGCAAGGTCCTGCACATGGGTCAGGGCAACCCTCAGTATCAATACAGGCTGGGGGATGAAGGAATTGAGAGCAGCCCTGCAGAGAAGGACTTGGGGTTACTGGTGGATGAAAAGCTGGGCATGAGCTGTCAATGTGCACTCGCAGCCCAGAAAGACAACCGTATCCTGGGCTGCATCAAAAGAAGTGTGACCAGCAGGTCGAGGGAGGGGATTCACCCCCTCTACTCCACTCTCATGAGACCCCACCTGGAGTACTGTGTCCAGCTCTGGGATACCCAGTACAAGACAGACGTGGACCTCCTTAAGCAGGTCCAGAGGAGGGCCACAAAAACGATCAGAGGGCTGGAACCCCTCTCCTCTGCAGAAAGGCTGAGCGAGTTGTTCAGCCTGGAGAAGAGGAGGCTCCAGAGAGACCTTATTGCAGCCTTTCACTATATGAAAGGTGATTATAAGAGAGAGACCAGGGCCTGTAGTGACAGAACAAGGGGCAATGGTTTTAAACTGAAAGAGGGTCAGTTTAGACTGGATATAAGGAAGAAATTCTTTACCATGAGGGTGGTGAGGCGCTGGAACAAGCTGCCCAGAGAGGCTGTGGATGCCCCATTCCTGGAAGTGTTCAAGGCCAGGTTGGATGGGGCTTTGAGCAACCTGGTCGAGTGGAAGGTGTCCCTGCCCATGGCAGGGGGGCTGGAACTGGATGAACTTTAAAGGTCCCTTCCAGCCCAAACCATCCTGTGATTCAGTGCCACATAATTCTATTTTCACTATTTGTTTGAGTTAATAGCAACATTTCCATCTAATGTAATGAGAACAGTAAGAGGCACTGGAAGTTCTTCATGAACACTTAAAAGACCTTTCAGAACACAGAAATAGCATAGGGGCTTGTTGAAAGATACTTGCCAAACATACTTCCCCCAGCACTCAACTCCCATCTGTTCAGAACTGGATCCTCTCTCCCCAGAAGGGAATTTCCAAGATTCCCAAATTTATATTTATCCCCAGATATAACCGAGTAGAAAATCTTGTGCACAAGAAGTTTAGAAACTTCAAGACGGACGTTTCAAACTATGCATTACCTCCTCTCAGAATAAGTACATCAATTTCAACAAAATTTGATACAAACTAACTACTCGTCAAACAAAAAGAAAAAGCTCTAAACAGTCTCTTGAAAGAAAAAACACCCCAAAATCCCAACCCTCCATTTGAAGCATGTTATGGGTTTTAAAATTTTTTTAAAAATAAGGATCCATTTCCAAAGTAGTCCTGCAAAAGGAGATCTGAGATTGATTATGACTAGATTCAAGACAACAGTTACACTGACAAGTGCAAATCTTGGCTCCAACACTCATCTCCCTGTATTTTCATGTTCTCTCCCCAATATTGTTTTCTCTTTTCTTACAACACTATTTTCCCTCTTCTGCTTTTCCTTCCCCTCTCCTCTCCAATGTCTCAGAATCACATTTAGCACATTTACTTCATTTTGTTACCCTTTTTACATTCATTACCTATCACTAAGCACTTGAAAACTGCAGGTGATCACCAGCCAACAGGTCAACCTAATGGGCAGCCTCTGAGTGGTAACAAGCCTGGCTTCCTCCCCCATCAGCTGCCAGAAAAAGGCACTCTGTATGCCTTCCTAATAAATTCCCGCTCTGAATTTTGCTGATGGATTCCATCTTTTCAAACTACCAGGTAGCTGGCAATCTGGTAAGAGCCCAGCTAGCTACTGATAAAAAGATAATTTCCTTTTCCTCCTTCTCAGTAAAGCCACAAGCAGTGGTAGACTGAGTGGGTTATTTTCAGACCGCTAACCAACCGTAGCACCTAAGGCAGCTACGTGCAGTGAAAGCATCTGGTCAAGAGAGTGACAAGTGATTCAGCCTGCCTGCTACCTGGGACAAGCTGACACCAGCACACTGGTGACGAAGAGAGGTGAGTAAGACTCCTGAATCAGATGTCATGGGAAGCGGTATGAGTAAAGGCCAGCATTATTCTTCTGTGTGCATGGAGCCAAAAAGTCACTGTGGAAGTTAACCATCGAGGACTTCATCTACTTGCCCTCAAACCATGAGGGTGAGAAGCTCTGCTTTAATATATTTTTAGGATACTACAAAAGCTTAATGCACACTCACCAAAGAATACTTACTACTTTACCTATGCAAATTCATTTTTCCAAAGCCAGAATTGACGAATATTTACCATTCTATTATAACCATCACAAAATGCCTTCTTAATTACAAATCAAGAGTCACTCCATCCCAAGACAGAAGGTGGAAGATAAGAATTTTTTAAGCCTGCCCCATGCCTTTGCTGTTTGCACTTACTTTTGTTTAACAGAAGTAACATTTTTTGTTATTGTATCTGTATCACTAGCAACTACTACAGCTGGGTCAAATAAATTTACTCAATTTTTTTTAAACATTTACTCAATTGAAGTTGAAATCAAAGAGTCAATTAGCAAATATGTCCATTGTGCATAGAAACATGCATCTTGAAATACATAAAGGAATAACCTCTAAGCAAGTCTCTGCAGCAGGCAGTGCAGCATATCAAAAGAGCTGAAGGCCTTACTCTTTTTAATTACTGTTTTTTAAAATCATCTCCCTGTGCTTCCCCCATTCCCAATTTTGTCCACGAACAAAGACCACAGTTTTTCAAAACCTTACTAGTTAAATTCTTACCCTTTCTAGGTCCTGCCTCAAATGCATGAACATCCTCATGCGAGTATGAATGCTATCTTCTTTTGGCTGCACCAAGCCATTTTCTTCATCCTCCTTGGGAGGAAACAATGGTTTGTTAAAGTTACTTTTTCGCTTTAATTTCCAGTAATTGTAGATGAAGTCTACAGCAAGTTTAGGAAGGCCCAGTTCTGCTGCAACATCCTCCACTTTAACTAGTGAGTAAAACTCTTCTTCCAGCTCTCGGAGTTTTTGGGCTCGCAGACTGGTTTTCTCGCTCTCTGTTTGCTTCTGGTCTGACACACTCTTGGGGTGCTCATCAACATCAGGCAGGGAATTCTGTTTGTTCTTGCTGTGCTTTAGACAATACGACTTGAACTTCACCTCATCCCCGTCATCCAGGATAGTCTTCATCTCTAAGCTATGCTCAAAGGCACAGGTGACATGAAAGGCAGTGATGCAGCTTTTCACAGAGCACTACAGACAAAATAAAACAAAAAACCTCAATCACTAATAGTAGCGACAAACCAGAAAAAAAAGGACAGAATTATTTTAATTACATGAAAGGCCATCCCTACAAAAACATATTTCCTAAGCACTCTTAAAAAAATCTGTTTATCTCTTTGAAGTCGCTATCATCCAATTTAGTATGTTCTTGTTTGTGAACAGCGTTCAATAGAAGGACCTTTCTATCCATCTCTGACCCATGTAGTAGCAGTCCTTACACATCAGCCTTATTCAAAAGAAGGCAACTTTAACTAACTCCTAAATCTCTGTGCTAGCGAACTAATTTGAGAGCAAACAGCTATGAAGAAGTAAGCATCTACCCAACAGTCATCTGCATTATAATGCACCTCTCAACGCAGGAAGAACAAAATGCAAAACTGAAATTGCCTTTCTCACATATACACACCACAGAGAGTCACCACAGAACAAGTATGTACCTGAATGCAAGCACCAGTTTTCAGTTTACATAAACTACACACTAGAGCCCATCGACTTGGTGGAATGTGAGACACCTTTGTGATTGGCTCCATCCTTTCTGGGCAAGCAATACTAACCTGTAAACAAAAAAAAACAGCATGGAAAGCAGTTATCAAGGCAATAAAAGCAAGTGCCCATTAATACCAGAAGAAGAAACATGACCACACATTTATCTCACTGCAAGATCTCCATATGCTGATACTTCTCAGCAAGGGACCCTAAAAGATCCCACATGAAAACAATAGTGTGGAATACTACCAGTTTAACCTGGTGGCTAAAAGTTGCAATTCTTCAAAACATTTGAGGCATCTACAGCATGCCTTGTTATGAACCAGTTGAGAGACTGCAGTAAGTGATGCTTACTTCCTTTCCTTTCTGGTTTTTCTTCTGCGCTGCTTTAACAGGTCTAACTTAAAAAGTACCAAAATACAAGCTACTCAGAACAAAACAGGAACACTTACTTGTACTTACCTGAAAAGTTCACTCTTTAAGATCAACAGATCTGCTACAACAGCTGCTTCTGCCAGCTCACAATTTGGGGCAGAACCAGATCTATCAGTCAGCAGCCAGGAAAAGCCTCACTTCCCAGCTCTGCCTCTCCACTGAGCACTCCCAGTGCAAGAGGTGATTCTAACACACCTTCCTAACTACAGATTGTATCAAGTATAATTTGAGAAAGAATACAACAAACTTCTCTTACTGCAAAGCACGGTATATTCTCTTGTGCCAGTTTTCACATACTTAGACTGGATGATCCATTTGTCTCTGGTAGACCAGATTATGGATATTAATACTAAAAGAAAGAAAAAAATTTAGATAAGCACAGGATACCTTTTCCTAGTCTTTGTCATATTAACATCCACATATCCATTGTGATAGAAATTTCTCAGCTGCCTGTTGTCCATACTGGGAAAAAAAGACTGTCCACTGTAATTTGGACTCCAAAACAGACATAAATTATCTCTGTAGGCATCCCTGAGCCATTCCTGACAGATAGGATTTATCCAAGGACAGAAACAAAAAGTTGGCCAGCTCAGAATGACCAACATGCAGAACCGGGCCAGGATGACAATGGTACATGGCAGAAGATTTCAGTGAGATAACTGTTCTGTCCCAAGAATGCCAGTCTCCAAAAGCTTGGATTTTGATGCTTACACAGCACTTTTTGAATTTAGCAGGTGTGTGCTTTGGAGGGCTACCTGCCTGAAGTAGAAATACAATGCTGATTCTAGCTAAGAAGATCGCCACACTTTCTGTGAACAATTCACCTGGACAGGGCAGACCTGTATTTCCAGTGGTGGGATATGGGCCTCTTCTCAAAGGGGTCAGCTATAAGAATTCAAAGAAAGGAGGCTCCTAGGTCATGCTTTGTGGCAGTGTGAGGCCAGAATAAAGCTGATTCCTTAAGAAAGCAGTTAAGGCTGAGATTTGAACAGCATTTTTTTTTTTTTCCTAGAAAACTTTAAGAGCATTATACTACAGTAATTTTCATGTATTAACTCCATAATAAGACTCTCCCAGGGAAATGCAGGTTATATGATTTAGTTTAACGTGTGATAATTAAACTGTTGACTTTACAAGAGCCAGTAGACTAAGCTGAATTTCCTAGCTTCCCTCTGGGGGTACATCATCACTTGATGCAGGTATTCATTTTAAAACCTGCTTTAATCCCTGAGGAGGAAAGACTTTGCTTCAGCAGACCTTCTCTGTGAGGTAAGACTTATCCAAACACAGCAGTGCTAAATTCATCAAGTCTGATTGTCATAGCAGCTATACTCAAACTGAGTATTTTTACTACTCTCTTCTTATCATTGCATTGCTCTAAGGATCATTTAAGTAGGTGGACAAGACAGCTTTGCAAGAGATTAGTTGGTTCATAATTTCCACACTTAAAGTTGATCAGCAGTTCATGAATAAATGACATAAATTGACTCAAATAAGATTTATATTTGTTACAGTACTTCACCCTCTGATCCCCCAGCTGCAAGCCACATCTTCTGGAATATACTGAGGTCAACCTTCTGCATGGCATTTCCAGAAATCTTCATTGGGAAGATAGGGAGTTGTTTCAGAGGGTCCAGGTTTTACCAGACAAGAAGGAGAATAGGCAGGCAATACGTAGTAATGCCCTCATCAGGTAGAGATGACAATTTAATCTGTTGTGGCCTTCCTATAAATTGGTGGGAAAGTGACAAAGCTGCCCCTGAAGTGCCTGAATGGTTCCACAAAATCACGTCCAGCACTCTTAAATATCATCAAATGTAGGTTTTTTGCTTCCAAAATGAAAGAGCCTTTCATCAGCCTAACTTGACCTTGCTCAAAACAGACCTGGTCACAAGTTGCACAAGTATTTCTGAAACAATATTGTACGAAGATCGACCGCAATTCCCAGTTACCACTATACTAAGAGGCAAGACTTCCTTTGGGAATTAAAGGATTATATCAACCTGTCAGCTTGTCTATATTCCTTTCAGAAAGAAACCAGAATCTTCAGTGAATTTTTCTGGAGACTGAGTAATACCAGCTTTCCACCATGCTTCCCAGCAGGAGCTGGGAATTGACACACACCTTCTCCCTGTCCATCTCTGCCCCTTTTAACGCTCTCCCTGCTCCTTCCCCAAAGGGGACTCATAAGGTCAGGAAACATTTATGTTGGAAATACTGTCCATTCAGCTTGTAACACTGCCTGTTTATATTACCCCACTTTGTAAAAGCACAAAGAGGCGCTTACAGTCAGGTGCAATTTATTTATACTGGCCTTATGCCACCTGCATGTTTCTGATATTCAAAGAGAAGAGTCAAGGGAAAGTCTGTTTGAACTTCACTGCTCATGAGGGATCCAGAGAACGGAGAGGCCAACCTTTTAATTCCCCAAAACCTCCCATCCCAAGGCAGAAATGATCCATCTGCCATAACATGTAGCTGTTTTCTGTTATTTCTTCACCTCATATCAGGTTACATTTTGACTGCTGTACTCTGAAGAAGTTTTAAGAGTGGGAGAGAATGAAGACAATGGGCTGTTGAAGCCTCTTCTCTGCAACTGTTATGCACATGAGCTGCCATCTGGATCGTGACCCTGCTGTCCTCTGCTAACCTGCCACCAGCAGCATCAGTGCACAGTGATCTGCATCAGTGGCTGGGAAGGGCAGCCCTGTGGCTGGAGAACAGCCACTCACAACAGCAGCTAAGGATAGTCAATTTGATACCCTTCCAGTTGCAGCAAAGAAAAATAACTTTCTGCTTCAGCTAACACCACAATGATGGAGGGAGGGTGTAACTGTAATGGGTTATCTAAGGCAGAGCAGGACCTTGAATTTCAAAACACTCAGTGTAAGTTTGCTGGTCTCAGTGTTTCCATGAACTAGACTACACATTTACAGTAAAAGACAATAAAGGGAGAAACCGACAATGAGTACACTTTGGAAAGTAAAAACCTTGAAACATGCCAATCAGTCAAGTGAGGATCAAGAAAGCCTTTTGACAGCATTAGCTCACAAGGAAGGAAGGGAGGAAAAAACATTTAAAGACACTGCTGAATGAGTTAATGAAGGAAAATACCTGGTGCAATTGCCTGCAACAATGCTAGCCTACACTTGGTGACTCATGAAGTCTCTCTTTGAACCGTTTACCACAAGGCACAGACAGGTTTATGGCCCATTCCTCTCTGCGTTCTGCCTTGCTCCATTTTATTAGGGCCAAAAGAGGAAATGGCAGTGACTTTATAATTAATCTGTTTCTTTTGGGGGAGTTCCAGTGTGCTACTATCTGTGGGAGAAGAAAAATAGGTATATGAGAATACATATTCTCTCCTAAAGTATCCATCCCCAGGTCTTGAAACTCTGGGTCTTTCTTGTCCCCACAGCACGTTAAGGCCACAGTGACTCTACACACAGTAAGTGACCTGCCATTTTAGCAGATTCCCAAAGGTTTCTCTGGCTTCTCTGGTGACTGAATTGTTTTACAAGTGACAACGCAGGAGAGCAAGAGAGAGAACGGATCCAGGAAGCATTTCCCACTCCTACTGGTTGGTGTCACCTCCTCCCTATGTCCAATGCATTTGGCATTGGTGTGGAGGGGAGGAGGTGCCCAAGGCCTGGAGCCACCAAACGGGCTGTGGGAGCAGCTGGATTTGGGCTGTCCCACCTGGGTGCTCCCCCAGCACCTTCTCTCCCTCAGCCAGAGGGAGGTGGGCAAGAGGAAAGGCAGCGTGTGCTCCCTGCCCTGCCATCACGTGCTTCCCAGGCCTGCTGGTTCCTCTTCTGCTGGCGAGAGCATCGAGGCAACCACGTGCAGAAAGGGCCTCTTAGGAAAACCAGTCTGCTCAGAGCCGGGAGAGCTTCCAGCCAAGACTCTTCATAAGCACAGGAGGAGAAGTCAGGAGATTTTTTTTTTTTTTTTTTACTTTAAAATAAATCTTTTGTTTTTTTCTCAACCCCTTTCTCATTAAAGGTGGAAGAGACACCAGGAACTACAAGCAGGTCTGAAAGGAAAAGTGTAACCGCAGAGATAACCTCCTTAAAAAGCAGATATATGCCTGAGACAGAGCTAGGAATCACACACTGCATCAGGTTGCTATGTTAAACAAAATACTCAGAAGCTTAACATCTTCCTCAAAGTTTTGCAAATGTGAGGCCTGGCTGCGCTTGAGAGCAGAAGGTTCAGAAAATAAGGCATCCATCCCCCTGATGTCATGGTGCCGACAGATGTGGCTACTGCCTTGCATTAAACCACCCACTGTAATGGATCTGCGGATCTTATCAGAAAGAAAACAGAAATATTCCAAGTACAAAATTAAACACAAACCCCACCTCTACCCAAATGAATATTCCAATTTATAGAATTATAATGTGATGCTAAACTTAATTCAAAACAGAGGAAGAAGTGTAAAGCTTCATTATTAAACTCTCCATATAAGTATGCATAGATATATCAAAAAGCCTTTACTTATAACATAGAAGATAAAAAGCCATATCTCCCCACCATTCAGAAAACTTTTAGTTAAAAAAATCCTTAAGCACAAATCTGAGAGTCCATCCTACACAAATACTGCAAGGGAGGGTGGGGTGTCTTTTTAAATAAAAGAGTGGATGTACGCGTGTAGATTATACACCTGAGCACAGAAATTCATCAGAAAATAAGAGAGAATGAAGCTGCAGTAGTACAGTGAATACTAGCTTAACATCAGTAACCCTTTCTAGCAGGTCACTCAGATGCCATAATGACACCAAGAAGTGACTGCTGAGTAAATGGAGGGAACAAAGTGATTAATTAATGGAACATAAGTTGGACTCTCTCCCAGTCCTCACGACTGTACAGACTCATCAGAATGAAGTCCAGCATTAAGCCAGACAGATACCTTAAATCATGAGAACATAAAAAGGCAGAGGAGGGAACGAGAAGGAGGAGGACAGAAAGGAGTCTACGATACAAAAGAAAAAGGCAGAAATTAAGTTTTACCTCTGGAATCCAGAGAGCACAGCTCACATGTGCCCACTTGGTCCCTGTCCTGGTAGCTTTCATGGCACCTCCTCTTTTGGGACACAGGAGGCACTGAGGATGGATTCCCAGGACACAGGTGCGACACAGCCAGCTCCCTTCGGGTACTTTTAAGATTCCATAGCATGCCTTAGAGGAAAACAGGTACTGAGATCGTTGCCCTGATATGATTTCACACACAAGCATTAATATTCATATGGACCAAAGCTTTCAAATACTAAAGGCACAGTTTGGCCTTTATTTAATCCTTCTCTAATTTCTTTACCTCAAAAAGAGTCAAGTGATCAAAGAGATAAACAGCCTGTAAGGCAAAGTCTTTTTATGCTGGCTTTTTAAAATGTGTGCTGGTATTGTTTTTGTCTATCGCGTAAAACGTACCATTGTGACTGCACAACGCCACTGGTGTTAAGAACCTTTGTCTTTCCTTTGAGTGACTTTTTCTTTAAATTAGCTTCTGTATCTAATCCTTTTTAAAATCACAATTTCCTACCACTAATAACTTTACACTCTAACATAACTCTATTTAGATGTGAAGGGATATGGGCTGTTTGACTGAAGACCATTTCCTGCAACACTAAATTACCTTTGTGGCTACAGTTCTGTGAATTGTTTGTTACTTTAAATATTTATATGATATTGCAACAAAAATTACAGCATATACTGAAATTATGTGGTGCTGGGTTTTATGCCTGTTTCCCAAGTATTGCACTTAACCTCTCAGAAAATGAGAAATTTCTTAAGTTTTGCTAGGTTTGAGAATTAAAAACAAAAAGGAAAAAGAAAAGAAAAAAATTAGTCAAATTCCTAACAGTTCTTAATGGCTAACTACACGCGTATCTAGATACACCCTGCTGTACATACATAAACGCATATTAAAGCTGAGAATATCTGAAATTGGCTGCCACCAACGTCTAATTCCACTCAACTGCTCCAAATAAAAGCTTTATCAAAAGGGTGACTTTCAGAGGAAGGCCCACCATTCCTAACATCATCTTGGGGAACAGTAACATTGAAAGCCTCAACAGAACAGGATCATTAGCTGTAACCAGTCTTTCAGATTCAAATCTAGTATAAAATTCCCATACCTGTCTTCCCAGCCTTCTGATTATAAGATCTCAGTATTTAATATGAAGCGATATCATAAAACATTGCACATTTATGCCAGGCCAGCAGAGACAAGGACTTTCCTGAATTAAATCCTGCATTATGGAAATACCAAGACTGACCAACGTAAATGCTATTTTGATGTGATGACTGTTGTAAAAACCCAACAGGGGGAGCTGTAATCTAAATTTTACAAGCATTTTTTTTCCCCCTTCTTATGTGGCACATTCCCACCAGCGTTCTTTCTATTGCTAATGCAGAAGCAGCATTACACCTAAGATCACACTTAGGTGGTTGGAAATGGACTGAAACTATTTTCTGATTTAATCCAACTAATGAGTGGAGAAGGCCTAGACTACTAAACCAGTAATTTCACAATGTGTTTGAGCTGGCACAGAGGGCACCATGAAGGAGGAAATCTCCCGCGATCTTCCTCCCCTCCACCTCCAAACTGTGCGATGACAAGCAGACCCGAGGCTATGTGGTGAACCACGGCCAACACGGATTAAAAACAGAATGATTTTTTTGTTGTTGTTAGGATCAGCTCTAGCCTGGACATGCTCCCTGGTTTGTTTCAAGCAGGTCTGGCATGGGGAAGGGTCAGAAGGAAGGAGGCAGCAGGCCATCAGCTCAAGCTCAGCTGTCAGCAGGCAACCACAAGCCTCCGACTGCAAATTCATCATTACTTTTGAACAGGCACAAGCAGGGGCTAAAGTAGGTGGCCCAGCTGCTGGCTGTGTTCCTGTCACTCGGGCTCACATGGCTGCTTCACATGGTGAATCAGATGAGGAAAGCAGCCAGGCTGGAAGCCAGCCCACTGCAAGCAGGGAGATGACAGGTCCTTTTTCAGCCAGATATGTTTTCTGAGTATTGCTTGCAGTCGGTACAAAAATAAATTGTTAAAAAAACCTTCTTAGTATCTTTTCAATTTACAGCAAAAACCCCTGCCAGAACAGGACGCACAGAAACCACAGGATTCACATCCCTGTTTTGATTATAAGGATACCTCTGCCTGACTACCCTGAGCTCAGTTGGTGTCAAGTCTTGGCTACATCTGAAACCCTATAAACGTGAGCAACATTCAGACTGAGAGTATGGTTATTGCGGGTGCTTACGCCTTCTAAAAAAGATCAGCCAGTTAAAGTACCTACATGTGGTTTCAGATGGTTAGATTTGGACAGCCTGTGTCTGGCCAATTAACTAGTCAGTCAAGGAGGAAAAACCCCAGCTCTGAAACAAATGATCTTTAAATTCTTCAAAAATAGGCAAGCCAGCATCTCCTGCCCTGTGTATCTTCAAAAGCAGGTTTCATAATAGGGGAAAAATTGTTTACTGTCACAGAGCAAGTACTTGTAAGTCCCAAGAACACACTTTGTGCTCCTATTAGACTGTAGATGTCCACATATTTACCATGCTAGGTCACTTATCTACTGTAACTGTCAGGGTACAAAAATTCAACTTAGTATTGCACCACCCTTCATACCCAGGAAAATCACAAAGCCCTCTAACATTTAATACCAAATTCCACACTTGCCAAGGTAAACTAAGACCACAGGACAGTGTCAATGTTTCTGCAGGCACTAACCTGATGGACACAGATATTACACTTGTCACAAAACACCATGTCATTCCCATCTTCACTGTCAGGGGACCGGCACACATCACAGATGACGTCTTCATCATACTCAATACCCAGTCCTTCTTCAGTCTCAATAGCATGATTCATGTTCTCATGACAATGCCGTTCCAGCACTTCAATTGTCTTTTCCATTGTGTTTTCATCCAGGGGCCCACATCCTGCAACACAGAATAGAGAAAGGGAATTAAGAGGACAGTCAGGTGCCTCTGAGTCCAAGATGCGGGAAGAGAGAAGGACAACTTCTAGCAACTAAAGCAGTAGACACAGCATCTTCTCTCCCATCACACATACTAAAAATAAAAAATAAAATAAAACCGGAAAACCTTTTTCACTCACTGGCTAATTGTAGCATTATTTTGTAAATACAAGTAGAACTACTACTGGAGTAAAAGTTCAAGCTGTACACAAAACCCAAGACCACCTGCACCTTGAAGAAAACACTACAGCATAAAAGACAGACAGCAGTTGCTGTAACTGCTAGCTGCTCCCATACAACCCTTCTTCCACCTCCATCAGTTTAAGAAACAGACATCCAAAATTACACACAATGTTCCTCTGAAGACTAACTTCCTAGGAAATAAAACTCACCAAGAACACTTCAGATCTTATAAAGATACAGAAGTTGCCACCATCCAGTACACTACTTGAGTGATCAGCACGATGGTTATGAAAAGTGCTTTTATTGTTTTGTTGGGTTTTTAAAAATAAAACGGTAGATAAATATACTGTTGGCAATCCATACTATGTGTTCACTTGAACACTACACATGCTATATACACTTACCACTAATCAAACTTAGTGTAAGCAGAACCACTTAAAAAGTATTTGCTACAAGAGTGGTCCTCAGCTTGCAGCTTCAGGACACATGCTGCATAAAACGCTACAATGTTCACAGCTACAAGAAATCTCCGAACTCCATCCTCTCAAAATCCTCAGTCAAAAATGATGCTGCTGCCCATAGTTCGCTATTTACTCGGACCTTCAAAGGCTGGGATATTCACTTAACATTAATATCAGAGGCTAACATCTTAACTGCTGGACTATGCACAAGAATATAGCTACTAATTTTGATTCCTTGTTGCACATGATAAAACAGGGAGATGGCAAATATAAATGACCGCTGATACAAAGTGCCTTCTGCTACTAAACTGTTCTCTCCAATGCCCAGATATTTTCTCACTCCCTGAATTACAGAATCATTCGGTGGGAAGGGACCTTCAGAGGGCTCCAGCCCAGTCCCTGGCTCCAAGCAGAGTCAACAGTGAATCCAAACAAGGTTGCTGCTCAAGAGATATGTCTAGTCAGATCTTGAAAATCTCCATGGATGGAGATCTGCCCCCCAGAAAAGCTAACAGCTTTTGCTAACAGCATCCCTCTATTGCCTGGAAAGCTTGTCCTTGCTTCTACCTCTTACATACACCCTTTGGCGCTGGAGCTCAGTCACGAGTTCCCTCCCTCACCAAGCTGGTCTCCTGACACATCAACTTGTTTTCCTGAATGTCTGGATGGATCTTTCTTGTGCTTGGAGGAGACTGTCCTTAAAATCCTGCTAGCTCTCTTCAGCAGTTCCACTCTTCAGAGCTGGCTCCCAGATCCCACCTACCCAGTTACCTGAATAAGTAGAAACCTACTCTCCTGAAGTCCAGGACCAGAAGACTACTTCCTTTCCTCACTCCTCTCAGGATCTCAGTTACCCCTATTTCATAGCTACTACAGCCAATGCCACCATCGATTATTGCATCCCTACAGGTTCTTCCTTGTTTGTGAACAGCAAATCCAAGAGATGCTAAATATCTCCCTCTCTTGCCCACCTGTCCTTCCTAAAGGACCTGCAATCATCTATGGATGAATGCCAGTCACACAGGCTATTCCACCACAACTCAGTTATTCCAGTGATAATTCCAAGACTATTTTCCATAGCTCACTCCCCCTCATAGCCCTCTATACCCACAACTTGCATGGAAAAAAGAAAGTTTACTTAGCTGATTTTAAATGGGCTAACATGTGTGAAACTTAATTACTCTGTTAAGAACCCAGCATGCAAGCTCCTCAGAACTCTGAATTTGTAGCGATAGTATGTTCAAGTTTAAGAAATGGAAACATCTGCTTTTCCTACATAAAATCTTTAAGTCCCAAAATTAATTCCACCTGGTGTGGGCTTTTTCTCTCCTGCCTCAGCCTGCAGAAGTTGCACGTGATTATGTATTTGAAGAAATTTTTAGGCACAACAGGTAAAACAGAAAACATTAACAGATCAAGCAAGCCATTATTTTAAGCATTTTTACCTCCTGTTTTCCTCAGCATTTCCATTCAATTCTCATTCAGCAATCTTTAAGAGATCTCACATGGCAGACTACAACTCAAACAGCAGAAATGAAACTGCTGCTTTTAGAATTAGAATGTGTTATGAAATTACCCATTTCTGTAAGCTCTTCATTTAGCTCCTGAAGCCAAAAGATGTCCATGTCATCCAAGTCATAGCGACACACAGATTCTGCCAGTTCCAAAATGTTGATGTAACCTGGTTCTGTGGGCTCTTGGCTGGAACAGTGGATATATTTCCTGGGTCGTGTATACAGTACTTCTTTTACCTTTTCTGCTACAACCCTAGAGTGAAAGTAAAAAAAGAAATAGAGGGTTACAGCTTTTTAAGACCCATCCTTGAAAGACATGAAATATTTGCTCTAAGTGTGAAGAAACCTAGTGTTTCACAGTTTTTAAACTAGTCGGTAGGTGTAGCCAGGCTAGGGAGACAAGATTCTGTAAATGTCATTTCTTCACACAAAATGTGCTAAGGTTTGCTACGTATACAGAATCCTTTTTAAAATATAAGCCTGTGCATATGATTTTCAATTTAACAAATGCTACTACTGTGATGATGCAAGTGTTTTTGAAACCCACATAAAGTATTATGCACAAAACCCCCTACAATCTTTGTTCTATATTCTTCTTAAATGATGGAAGGAAATCTTGCCAACTGATTTCTTGAAAATACCAGCTTTTTCAGGAAAGCTTAATTTATTCTACTGCATGGGGAGGGGAGGAGAAATGCCTGCTCTTCATTGGAGATAAACAGTCTAGCCTTATTTTGTAAATGACACTTTATCCATGTTACAAATATATTATTTTGTTATGTAAGAACCACTCTGAGGCCAAGCAAAAATGTAAAGGGGGAAAAAACCAGCTAAAAATCATTCAGGAAGCAACAGAGAAAAATATTGGTGTTTTCAGTCTTTCAATTATTTTGAGAGATAAAACTCAGCATTTGATTAGTAAACTAGCCTATGGGAACAGAAAGTTTGACCTTAGCTAAAGTCGATCTTTCTCTGAATTCAATGCAAAAGGCCCTGCATCTGAAAGGAAGCCAGGGAGATACTGAATGGAATGGTGCCATGTGTGAGCAGCTCTGCATGCTTTCTGGAGCTAACCCTCCACAGGACAAGGAGAAAAGAAAAGCTGTGGGAAATAAGGCAAGAGGAGTAAGGAAGGAGCAGGCAGCAGTCAAGCAGTATCCCACCTAATTCTTACTCGACAATGTGGGTTGTCAATACTAGCACAAGCAATGTTCTTCTGCCATTCTTCCTCCCCCTTCACCTTGCTCATTTTTTCCCCTGGTTCCCTTGTGAGCTCTTCTTTTCTCTGGTCCAGCCAAATCTATAGCAATTTTTTCCTCTAATGTAATACTACTGGCATGAGATGCAATATATTTACTTTTAATAACTTGGTACTGACAGTAGCCCCAGTGGAAATTAAATTATGCTGGCATAAGCGCTTTCACTGGACAATTCATTTATCTTCATCTCGAAGACCACGGTGGCAATAACACTTCTATGTTGAAACACACTCTGTTTCCACCACAAAGGGTTGCAGGACTACACTGTTACGTTTTCCTAGTCTAAACACAGTGTGAGAGAATGAAAGGTTGTCTATCTCCTGAAATGGAGACCACTGAAATTCTGTAATGTTAAGCAGCTATTTGTAGTGAGAGAAGGCAGAAAGGGTTAAAGCTTTAGCAACAATAACCAAAATTAAATTATATGAACAATTGAGTAACTTCATCAGGTATCAGTAACTACTGCATGCCTACTGCTCTATATCATCATGCTTTATAGGGAAGCCTTTCAAGTAACACGTATAAGATTTGGGTTTATTTTTAATCTATTAAACTCACCATACTCAAATAAGAAAAGTTTTTAATCCATAGCACCGTCTGACTCGGGGGAAAAAAGATCCCTTTTTAAACTCACAAAGTAGATACTATAACAGTATACAGACAGAACCAGATCTGGACTGAAGTGTCACAGAAATGTTTTCCAAATTGGTACTTGTTTGTGTTAAGAATATGCCTGAAGGCTGCTGCATTGGGGATTTAAATAACACAGAAAAGCTGACTGCATTTAGACAACCTATTTTTGAGAGACCATCTTCTCTAAGTTGACATTCTGTACATATGATCTGCGTCTGATCGCCATTACCTGAGAGAAGGCTGTGGAATAGTTTCTGGACTGGCTGGAACTTGAACCCCTTTCTCCCATTCTTGTTTCCATGTGTCCGCAAAGATATAATATTCATCAGGGTTGACATGGTGAGAATCTGGTAGTTTCATGGCACTAATGAGATCCTTGCGGAACACCTGCAAGAAACACCAGGGAAAAGAGTGGCTTGAGAAAGAGTGTTGTGCTAAAGGAAGCAGTAGGTATTTTTCTTAATCTACACTGAAACAATGCATATACCTTGATAATTTTTTTTAAAGAGTACCAATACAGGAGCAAGTCAACTTGAGATTACGTTGGTTATTAACTCTCAGTGTATCAGGTGCAGTATGACAAGAAGTTTACATTAACTCAAAACCACGCTGCTGCCCAAAGGCTAATCAGAAGGAAGAAGGCTGTTACAGGCAAGCAGGGAGAGGGGAAAAGAGGCCTGCATCTGACTCCTCACCATATCACTTTCAAACAGCTTGTTTTACTTGCCAGTCTGTAGGCTTTACCCCAACTTAAGATACAAGGTAGCATATCCTTTTCTTTTACTCAGTGTAGCTACTTTAAACTGTCATATTCACCATGGGCTATGAACAGTTGCCATGGCAAAATTGATGTTTAGGCACTTGTTCATTTATTAAAACTGCTTGAAGTTTTATTGGTCAGGATCTCAAGGATCAAAGATAAACAGCTGTCTTTGCTGAAACACAAGACCTGTGTTGCTCTGTGCCTAAACTCCAGTGATGCAGGCACAGTGACACAATCCAGGCTCAGCATCCTTTAGCAAACCTATACCATGAAACACACCATCATGAAACAAAGCAAACCCATCAGTGACAAACCTCCATTCAACTCTTGTCTCAAGAGGATTAAGTTTTTACGAGCATGCAAACATGATTATCAGTCATCTCAAAGCATACTTAATGTCAATGCCTGTCAAATACAGATGCAAACAATTTAAATAAAGGGCATATGCATCCTTTGTGTTTTTTTTTCTCCACTGCTACACTGCACCAGTTTAACATTCATAAAAGCAGAACAGTGACTGTGGCTTGGTGTTAGGGAGACATCACAACTAATTAACTGTATTATCATAACGAGAAATCAAATCCTCAAAGGGCAATAAAATGGAACAGAAAATATCCCTGCAATAAGCTGTGGCAGGTTGAACTCTCTTCTTACTAATTCAGTTTTATAGCCAGAAGAGTAATAAAGTATCTCAGAGCCAAATATCTTTGTGTACCCTTTTCAATTTGACAGCACCAGACCGGTTATGCCTGCTGCAAAAATTCTCAGCTGTTCTTGGAAATCATCAAGTAAACTTTATTAAAAAAAGCTCTGTGCTAAAACCAGGTATTGAAATAGGCTGCCGGTGACCTACAACATCAGTATTGCTTCATTATGTCCTACAACCACACCTCATGTGGGCTGCCAGGAGAGCAAGTTGACCAAGGGAACTCAAAACCACAGACTCAAGGCTCTCTTATTTACTACTGATGTGTTATCTGCTTTGGTTCAGACCAGAGAGTTCACTGCTGTCTCCTGTGTAAAAATCCTCAGGTACCTAACAGGCCTGTATTAAAATCTGAATGACAAGAGTGAAAGCATTAACACTGCAAGCATCCATTTTTTCCAAGCAGTATCTGTACACACCAAAAATAAAATGTAAAATGATTTATGCCACTTAAAAGGCATTTTCATTTTCTGTGTTACAGGTACAGAACCAGGATTATGAGAAACACTAACATGGCACAACTCCAAAGAACTCCAGAAGGAAAAAATAATCCAATAAATGAGAAGTGTGTTGACTGGTTTAATTATCAGAAAAGATATTCCTCAAACCTTATCTGAGGTAAGTGCTTTACAAACTAACTTTTAACCCACTGACACAATATAGGAGTGCTTCATATCAAGCCCACTATTTTTTAAACACTAGATGAAAAATGCTATTAAAGGCATCATCATAACTACATTGCTTAGCAGCAAATTCATCTTCTGATCGTCCACTGTATATGTGAACTGTATAATGTCTATTTTTAGAGCACAAATCCCCTGGGGCATGGACTTTTTTTGTTGTTTTTTTGACTGTAGTACAGTACTTACCACACCATCACCATGCTGCAATATCAAGTTCTCAGTTTCAAATTTCTAAAATTTACAGTAGAGGTGCCACTGAAGGTCAAAGATTTAACCAATATAAACATAACTGTTGAAACTTTGAGGAACCCCAAAATTCAACCAAGGCTTCCTAAGAATTGCCTATTCATACTTATGATAACAGTGCAATTGAGTATTTCCTGCAGACACTTGGAATCATTACAATCTCTAGCTCTCATCATTCTTCATTTCTTCCTGTGTGGCTAAGCAGGGTCTTCCAACTCTCAGAGGACAACGTATGAGAACACTCACTCTATATTTCCTTTGCTGTGGAAGTAAACCAAAACACTGAAGGGACCCAAAGAGAGTTTTCTGACAAATCAAATAAATTTTACTTCAGCAGTCAGCTTCAAGGCTATGACCTAAGCCAACTCAATGAAGAGCAGACACATGCTTTCAGGACTTAGATAGCCAGCTTTTCCTCATGGTTGTTTCTTTTTGGACACTTACTTGAAAAACAATGCAGCTCCTTTACTAACTGTATCCATGAAGTAACAGCTAGTCCACTCCACAGCACATACTCTCCTCTTGGCAGGGACCACCTTCACTTCCACGGTTAGCCCGTGAAGTGCAGTGGTCATGGTTCAGTCACCCAAAAGCAGTTCTATTTCTTACAATACAAAACCCACAACCCTTCAACTCTATTTTAATATCATCCGTAACATCGTACATACTAAGACCTGAAAAATGAGCATGCCAGGTCTAGGCTCATAAGGCATTCCCACCCCAATACATCATTCCTCAAGAGCAGACTCAGCTAGCACTGCATGTCTTCAGCATGATAGAGAAGGACCTTGCAGAGCTGAGCTACAACCGACCACAGCTAGTGTAGCCAGGTCCATACACACAGAAATGGGAAACACCCCACTGCTGTAAGGATTCACAAAGTTACTGCATAACTGTGGAATTTCTTAAAAAAATATTTTTATCAATTGAAAGCATGAAAGAAGAGATGAGTTTTAGCCCTGCTTACCACGCAAGACTGCTTGGTCTGAACTTGCCACTTCATTTTGCTGCCAGGAATTTTTAGTTTCAGCTGAAAATAGTGCAGCTGAATGACATCAATGAAAAACGTGTTTGCTTAAGTCACCATCATCATCATCATATTACGCATTTTGTTGAGAAACTCTAATAATTATATCATGCTTTACAGCTGGGGCTTAAATCTAGAAGAGGAAACCTTGTTCTTTGGTCAAGATTAGCTTTTTGCTCTGCAGTAAAAGTCTGCCTGGATTTGCTGAGGCAATGAGAACTTCCTAGTCACCTCTGCAGAGATGCATTGCCATCTCTAAAGCCTTTAAAAGCTAAATTCTACAAAAATTCTCCAGAAATAAGGATGCTCTGCTCCCCCATGGCACTAACATATCAAGCAACAATGACATCATGAAGCTGTGGAAGGAAAGATATGGTGCATATGTGTTATTTGTTTTTCAGATTTCTGAGTTGTATTTGGAAATTATGTTAGAAGAGTATGTTCAAGGAAAATTAACTTCTTGGAATCCATTTCTAAATGCTTCACCAAAAGCTGTCTCTGACTTTAACCCAAACTCCTTCTAGAAGCAGTCTATGAAAATTCAATATATAATCTTCCTCACAGGACCCTCCTGTGCTTACTCTGTGAATAAATCAATCCTGTGAAACAAAGAACACTACTTTGTGTGAAGTATCCTTATCCACTAAAGATATCAGGGAGGATACAAGTAATGCTATAGAGAATTACAGTAAAATATTAGCGTCAAAGACAGAGAGTGGGTCTTGACAATACAACAGACTTCTACAAACCCCACCTTCGCTGAACAATTCAAACATCAGATCTGCACAGACTGTGATGCACCTTTTGTTCATGACCACTGCAAACCTAAAACCACATTTAAAAAAAAAAAAAAAAAGGGAAAGGAAAAAAAGTAGTCAAATACCTTTTCCAATACTCTTCTGCAAGCTACTAAAGTTGACATGCCATTGCTCATTCACCTTGTCTTACCCAAATACATGTGCGAGGGAAAACAAACGGATTGCATCACGTCTTAAAAATGGAAAGAAAACTCTGAGCTTTCAGGTACTCTGACCACTTGCTTACAAACCCCCAACAAGGGTAAGCCACTTGTCACAGGCACCTAGGCCACAACTGGGAACTACACCTCAAGGGTGTAAGTAAATTATGGGTTAACTGCTCTGTTGTTACAGTCAAAGTGGGATTTCTGCTGGATTGCAACTAATTCCTTCAGTCCTAAGGCTTCCCCTGTGACTGACCAGCAGAGCCACAGTAACATGCATTTCCATTGCTCATGCCCACCACTCAGGGAATCAGAAGACCCACTGCCACAGAAACAGAGCCATGATTTCTTAAAGGCAGGAGGGAGCTACTATATGTTCCATCCTGTCCCCTCCACAAGAGTACACTCTCAGAAATCTTTTACAGAAAATAGCGTGGGATGAGGGCCAATATCCTCTCTAACCAGAGAAAGCTGAAACAGCTAGTATTTTCCTGGATTTTTGGTCTCCTTCACAACCCATCTTGAAGGCCAACTTTGAAATTCCAGGTGCCGAACACTCAAACTACAGTGGGCACTTTCTGTGAAGTAAATTACATATGAGTTTTTCATCATATTTGGGGTCAAATCATCTTTTTTTAGTCACCGTTGAAAGGATCTAGTAACTTTTTTATTCCTATAAGCATTAAAGCTTACTCTACTATTATAGCTCTCAAGTAGAACACCCTCAGCAAAATTTAAACACACTTATAAAGCAGCAGTTTACACCTAAAATCACCTCATAAATAATAAAAGCCAAATTGTAATATGACTTACTACAAGTGTAATACAGCCACACAGTATCTGTAAATAGTTTAATCTTTGTACAGATGTTCCACAGCATGTGCAAGAGACTGTCCATTTACAGAGGATGAAGCACTAAGGACAAAATTTGGTGGGCTCATCCTGGAGAGGTAGAATTTTTCTCGTTAATACATTGCAATCTGGGCATGAAGTTTCTGAATTAAGGCACTTTATTACAGAAGAGTCTGGAGACTCAAGACAGGGTGCGTTTTTTGTTTGTTTGGGTTTCTTAGGTAGCAAAGTAAATAAAAGGCAAAATAATTTTAAAATGGAAATAAAGCTACAGTTCCAGGCATGTATACCCACTGGATTGAAAAACTTAAGATGTTAAAAAAGCTGGGACAGACAGGAATAAGTGTAGCATTAAATTTGTAGTTCTCAGACATCTACACAATTTGGACACACACTGCAGTAAATCCTGATGTTTGAAGCCCTACTCCCTAAAACTATTTTTATGGATTATCCAGGACTCAAGCAAATGAAATATAGTACTTTTCTTTTAAGTAGCCATGAATCTTCATTGCCTCCTTTACAAGATGTATAGGAAAAGCCAGGAAATCAGATACTAAATCAACCCCACCTAACATCATGTCTGACAGTATCTCATGAGCCAGAAGAATGTGCAAAAACACGTCAAGTTTCCTTCTGGTTGCTAATCAGACATAAGCTTTGGATTTGGGGATTAATCCTAACAATCAATTTTTTAAATGGTATTAATTTATACAGATATTTAGAAAAATCTGTACTCATTAAAAAAGGAATTGGACAGATGATAATCTTGTTCAATTCTCAGTCTCGACAACTTCCTGTAGCAGATGAGCTTCACAGTCTAATTACATAATGCATGGAAAGGATATCCTTTTAATAGCTACAGATTTCCTAACTTTTGGCCTCATTCACTGCTGCCCCCCCTGCCCTTCCTCCCCATTTCTTCCATCACAAGGACAGGCAGGACTGAAGCTCTAGGTGTGCTGTTTCCAGACCATTCATACCTTACTGTAACGCCTGCTCATTCACTTCTGAAGGTAAAATAGCTCAGCCTTTTCACAAGCAAGTTTTTCCATGCCCTTATGCACTCGGGTCACCTCTTGCTAAAGAGTTCAAATAGTCTGAGACAGCATCTCTAAGCAAATAAAGATTATAAAAATAACCAATGAGGTTGCACCGCTGACTTACATAAAAGTATTGTAATTTTTTTTTAATTAGTTAACCCAAGCAGACTAGAAAGCAGCTCATTGAAACACATAAGGCACGTTTGCCAGAGGTCTTGAGAAGCCTGTACAGATGTCCAAGTTAATTCAGAATTTTCTAAGGTAAGCATGCGCATAAAGGTAACAGTCTCCTATTCTATTACAAATAGTACATGCAAAGCAATATGATTTAATCATGCTGCCTATTCATTCACAAAACAAAACCAACCACTTTCAAACTGCAAAAATAATCCATTTTCTGCCAAGAGTCTAGTCTTACAGGGTGCTCCTCAGGATCAAGACCTACGATTTATGTGGCAGTTAAATACCACTAAAAAAAGTTTCACATACCTAAGTAATGAAAACAGATCATTTACTTGTAGAAGACAAGCTACATTTCACATAACACAGCTGTCGCTATCAGCAATGAGGGATTAAAAACTACTATTGCTAAGAGATTCGAAACCCTATTTGCAAAGAGAGGTAAAATACTGCCATCTTGTATGGGAAGGGTTAAAAAAAAGCACAATGCTGACTTAACTCCTTTACAGTTTCAAGAGGAAGAGAGGACCAAAACAAATACATATGAGCTTGAGCATCATAAAGATCTCTTAGGCTCTTTTGTGACCCTGCTAGCCTAAGGGAAAAGAAACGGTCAGTCATTCAGGACGGTCCAGCTAATAGTTTTCCCTGCAAAAATGATTCCAACTACTCTGCCATCATTTTCTGCTGCAGCTTCCACAGAGACAGGAAACTGCAAAGTACAGACTTCATGCTGAGCCAGACATCCAAATGCCTCCTGCCCTGCTACTCCCACACAGCCTACTGCTTAGGCCCGCGAGCCCCTCCCGTCTACATTTAAATCTGTGAGGGGCAACACCACAAATGGCATGTGGCCAACATCATCATAAAGGTCTGAAAAACTGTTAGGATTTATACTACTAGTATGCCTGTAATCCTAACACAATTCACTTATTCAAAGTAAATGCTAAAGTTAACCAGATAGCAGAATTTTTAAGTCACCATTTCAGTAGTTTGTGATAGATTGTAATCCGGAAGGGGAGCACCAAGAAAGAGTCACAGTCTTGCCTTTGAAATTACCTAGAGAAACACCATGGTCTGAAGAAGCATTGTTACAGGCTTGCCTTGTTCTCACCTTCTTCTCCAAGGAGGAGAATGGAGTAAGTGGACCCCAGGTCTGACCCAGTAACATCCCTTCTGCATTGATGTAAACCCCTGGGGTAAGTCAGACTCTGGGAATGGGCTTTGACATTTGCACTCTAACACTGCATCCCTTTGCCCTGCAGTTAACACCAGACAACCTTGCTCCGCTGAGGCCATCCCCGCACCCGCCTCGATTTTGAAGCGGCTGGGAGGCAATTCAAGGCAGAGCAGTCCTCAACTGCAGCCACTGGTCATTTTTTATAGGTGACCACAGAGGACTATGGCACATACAGACAAGTCCCGTGAAGCAACTGACAGATACTAACTTGCTTGTTGGTCACAATACCAAAACCAAGCTTTTATTTGGAGAGAGAATCCAGGTACTTGAGTTATGCTAGACATGGTTGAGGAAGTGGAAAAAAGCCTATGTATTTACATGCAATTTAACTGAGAAAGCCAGGCTTCCTGGCATGGAAGAAAAATTAATGTATGAAGACCACGAGCAAAAATATTCCCAAACAGCTATTTAGAGATTTGACCTTTTAGATTTTCTGCATCAGTAACTCAAGAAACAGCCTGCTGCCTGGCAAGCAGAGGTGAATGAAAGGAGAGCAATGCCAACTTGTTAAAGAGAGCCCTTGCTAAAGGGATGCTGTCAGCCTGAAATTTTAAATTTCCATCTAAGAGATATTAGACAACTATTACTACAAAAACTTGTGGAATTACAACATGATTTTTGGAAGGGTGTGTGGTGGGGTCTCTTTCCAGTCTTTGCTTTACAACCTTGTCACCACTTGGTGCATAAATAATCCATTTCAATGCTCTGCTGACAACAACATTTCATGTAATACACTCTCCAGCATATGCTTTTCAAGGGTTTGGAAGGAGTGCTTGCTTCTAGCAGAAGGAAAGGAAAAACTAGAAGGATAGCCAAGAGTCTTATGTGCAAGCAGTAGAGACTACTACTGTCACCTTCCCTTCCATTCCTTTTCTTAGAGGAATTTTTTTTTTTTTTTTTGAGGGTTCTTTTAAATATTGTACTTGGGACACTCCTCCAGAAGAGGACATACTCTAAGGTTTGAGATTTCTTTTTTTTTTTTTTTTCTTCTTTTTTTCTAGGAGGGGGATCTTAAATGAAAGATGACAAAAAGATGCCAGTATTACTGGAAGGATGATGTTATGACATACACTTTTTTAATTCCAAGAGTATATTCCAGATTTTGTTCTTCAAAGTTTTGTATTTTGAAGCACTAAAGGGCTCAAGATTTTCCCTTGGAACAGACAGAAGCAGTGAAGATCTCAAGAGAAGGAACTGAAAATACTGCTCATTTTAATTCCTAGAAGTTATGTAAACAGAACACTTGTATGCTGTAATACATGGACAACATCTTCATTATTGTTTATAATGGACATATGCACATAAAGACAGCATGGAGCAAAGGCAAAGAAAACTGTAATAGGACAATCCCCTAAGAGGAAGAGATACAAGAAGAAAGCTGGATGGCTGGGCAGAAAGAAAGGACTGGTAAGGGACAAGCACTAAAGTGTATTTGAAACAGCAACAAGTCTGGCAGTTTATGCGTTTCAGTTCCCATTTGCCCAGCTTGGCTAGTAACAAAGCTACTGCCTAGGCAAACATCAGCAACAATTACAAGACCTCAGTAGCCATAAACTGTTTTAAGATTAAAATCTTACAGAACCATAATCCTCAGACCAACATTTTAAAGGTAAAAAGCATAGTAGGCTTTTCTTAACCTTGGTGGCTGTAAATTAAACATTATATAGCTAGTTCTGGCCCATTTTGCTTTTATTGAAACACTCATGCAAGATTTTCTTTTAGAAATGAAGCACTGAGTTTTCTCCAATTAACTTGTGATAAAAAATTAAGCTTCCAAAGAAAGGACATGTTCTGTAACATTTTACCTTGTTCTTACCAAACCAAACTTATCTAGTTAGCAGCATTTAGAAAAGAAACATGAAGTATGTTTGCTGAATAGCTTCTGCTGTATGAGCACAATCTATGTAGTTTACACAACCTATCACAGTAGTATCCAAGCAGGTAAAAAGCTGCTGATATATTTTACAAAATTTCTTCTGGGACATAACTCTCAGCTTTAAATTCTAGAGAAGCAAAGTGGGTTTTATCAGTCTTTTTTTAGTAAACTCTGGCATCAACAGTCATACCAGCATGTTGAAAGACTTATTTGGAGGGAATGTGATAACAAGTAAGGGGAATTAGCTACAAGAAACATTTCTCCCATTCACAGTTATTATCTGACTTCAGCCCTTAAGAAAGCAAGTTTCAAATCTGGAGAAGGCAGTCAACAAATCCTCCCCAAAATCACCTACCAATGGAATGGCTGATAGGATGGATTTGAGCACTGGATTGTACATAAATGCCAATTTATTCAATCGGTCAATACAGACCCAGTGACAGTGGTGATAGGTGTTGAGGTCCTAAACAGGTGGGGATAGCAGAGTAAAAAAGCTTTGTTGAAGATAAAAGCCAAGAGTGAGAAAGTGGTAGAAGATGAGTAAGCACTATTCATACATATCCTGTCCACTTAAGTGTCCCACTGTTTTATCCTAAAGCAGAAAGAATGTATCCTTCCCATACATAGACATGAACCACTTCTTTCTGTGGCATGCTCTCAGATCGTAAGACCATCCCAGCTTTTTCAGTTTCAAAATGAGACAAAATTTCAGGGGAAGAAAGAACTACATGTTACTGTCTGCAAATGCCATAAGTCATTTTGGGACATCAAACACCAGAGCTCCTATAATAGTCACGCAGTGGGGAAAACACAGTTTCACGGAGAATTTGACAGGTGACAAAAGGACTCACTGGCACTAGTTCAAAGCTCACAATTTCAAGGCTTAGAAACATGAAAAACTACATGACAAAAAACTACCAGCGACCAATCTTTAACCTTGGTTCTTACCTCAGCAGGTTTCTTTTGTTCATTTGCTGGTGTTTTTGACTTGCTCCTGTATTTAGAACAAGAAGAAAAGGAAGTGGAAGGACCTGTTAAAAAAAAAAAAAAAAAAAAAGAAAGAAAAAGAAAAGAGGACCATTATGGCTCGTTTCAATTCATTTAATTTTTCAGCATAACACAAGGCACTCCAATCTCTTGAATTATCATAATTTTTTTACACGATGTGGGCAAAAAACTCTTAGGCAGTCTGTAGGCTTGATTACAGCTCTTCCTGTTCCACTCTTTGTAAAACCACAGCACACTGAGTTTATGGGTACATTCCACTCTGCCCAATACAAGCATGAGTAAACAGAAACAAGCAGGCAGACCACTTTCCTTCATTTCCTTTCTAACAAAGTGGAAGGAGGAATAAAACCAAGGACAGAGTTTGCAAGTGCTAAAATACCCAAAAAAGCAGTGATACTAAAGCATGCTGGTGAGAGATGCAAAAAATTATAGTGTGATGTCTAGACGTTTCCGGGCAAAATGTTACTTCAGTATAGGATACACTGATGACTTGAAATGAAAATCACAATGTATCACTGTGTATAGAGTTATTAGGCACAGGTTTATAAGAAACAAACAAACCCCTTCCATATCATGGGAAGATGCAAGCTCAGGCAGATCTGTGCCAAGGAACATTTAAAATATAACTTTACTAAATTGTATAACAGACCAAGGTGGAACAGATCAAGAACCAGTATAAGATAACATAACAATCAATACACTTGTTATAGCTCTATCTTATATATAACTCTTAACATATCTAATGCTCAAAAAGCTTGCCACCTCCAGCAATTGTAAAAGTCGAGGCTCTGCACAACAAGAGACAACAGGACTTAAAAAAAAAAAAAAAGGCAGCAAATTAGGAACCTGGACAGTAAAATTTCCCTTGAATTACAGATTTCTTTTTCCCAGCTCTGAAAGGGAAAGACATACAAGTTGCTCTTCAAATTCTAAGTAGACTCAAAACTCCCCCCAGGTTTACAGGATCCTTCACCTCACTTTGCTCCTGTAACAGGATTCAGAACACCAAAGACCACAGAACGCAAGAAGAAATCAAGCAAGAAACATTTTTTTTTAATTATAAGAGGTGAAACAGTTTGCCCTCAAACCACAGAAGGAAACCACAAGGGGGTGATAGACCAAAGAAAAACTAGTAGGTATTACTTACTCTCATTGTCTGAACTGTCACTGGTGCTTAGATGCCTGTGGCGTTTCATCCTGACGCATCCTAAAGAGAAAAAAAAAAGTTGATGGCAACCATTCTACCAGAAAATCACTGGCTGCTGGCTGATGCCAAGCTCTTTGCACTAAAGGCAAAGCTCCTCTGAAGAGCTTTCAGGCACAGAAATAATCCCAGTTCAGCCACTACGTTTTATTTCTGCAAGCAACTGTTAGACCACAGTATTATTTATGAAACTGAGCACCCTCAAAACCAGTATCCCTCTGCTGGGCAGAGCTTGCTTTAAATTTTGCAGAAAGGAGAGCAACCCGCCAGCTGATTCCCGGCAGGGCGTGAGCGGTGCTCTGCTCTCGGAGGAGACTCAATGTCCCATCTGTTCAGCCAGAGGAAGAGTTGCCATGGTGGCAGTCGCTAGCTGAGAGACGGGTGGAGGCCAGGAAATAAGGTGGATGCACAGCAAGGCAAGGATTGAGAAGTATAACTCACTTTAAAAAAGGCAAAAAAACCCCCAGAGGCATCCATGCAAAACAAGAGGCAGATTTTAAACAGGGACAATCACAGAAAATGGTGACTGATGCCATTTAATTTAAATCATCTGATCACCACTTAGTACACAAGAAATGTGGTTTTCAGAAGTTTGAGATGTGATCAAGGGTATCACTGAGAAATACTTCCATGGCACTGCACCAGTTCCATTAAAAAAAAAAGTATTGAGCTTTTTGAAATTGATTTTTTAACATATAACACATACAGAGAATGGGAAGAAGAAAATTCTGCACCTCTACTTAATAAAAGAAAGATCAAAAAAGTGATCGGCTGTATCTCTAAACAAGTGCCCACAGAAATCCATATACATTTTTATAAATACTGCCATTCTATAATATTCAATGTTACTTTCGTTAACTAAGAACCAATAACCCCAATATCCGTTTACAATTAATAGATGAAAATCACCTCTATCTTTCTAATGGGTTGAATGAGCAAATCATTAGAGAAAAGTAAAAAATGATTCTGCAAAAATAGATGACAACTTTTTTTTTTTTTTTTTTAAGCAGAAGATAGGCACAAGTAGGTTACAGACAGCTGAACCTGAAATGCCTGCAGTATTAGAAGTGCTAGCCTGGCCACACCTGAAATGTAAGCAGCTTCATTTCTTAAACAAAACCACATACCGTTAAAAAAAGCAACACAGTTGAATAGACCATTTGATAAACCCTCCACATTAGTTACTGTACAACAGGTCTTGAGCTTATCCAAAGACCATGGGATAAACAAGATTTCCAGATAAGAGAAGCCTGCCCAAAGGCTTTGAAGAGATTGCAATTGAATTGTTTGCAGCACAAGTGTTTAATTTAGTGGAAATTTTCAGCAGCCTTTATATTTAGGGGAGTGAGTTTACTGAATCTAAATGCAATGATCACTCAAAGTTTAAAACAATCCTTTTGATTTATCTGTTATAAAAAGACATTGACCACACTCCTGCAAGTTGAAAAAGGAAGTGATGCCTGCAGTTTTCAAGCAGGTAGACACAGAACTTCTGAGTCAGATATTTAACCTGGGGGGAGGACAGATGGACACAGTGGTCAACAGGATGGGACATCAAAAGGTGTCATTTGTATCACTTAAGCAAGCTATAAACTCCCATTACATAACAATTAATTTCACATTAATTCACCTTCTCACAGCTCAAGCAAACTTGGGGACGCAAGGCAGCCGCACAGTATACAAAGACCAATGTTCAACAGAAAAGCAAAATCAAAAGCAAAATACCCAAAACACTGCAGGACTTCACTTCCAGCTAGCAATATCAGGTGGCTTGTGCAGGCACCACTTAGATGAAGAAACTTCTATGAATCTCTTAGGCAAAAGCTGTTTGACAGGTAGAAGGCACTTGGGCCAAAGGGCTTCTCTTCGTGCATGTTTTGGGGGCACCAGGCTTGAAGTTAACTGCTGGGTAGTGGGGGAAGGACTAGAAGACTACTTTCACCTTGCCAACTCATTAAGTTTAAAGGCATTGACTTTAATGAAGAGCAAATAAAACAGTACTACCTATTTTGAGAGCTTGTACTCCAGCAGCCAAACCCAGCACCCCGGAGCATACAACCCTCCCTAAAAAGCAGCAGGTTCTGCCCGTGGCAACACCTTCTCTGCCTGGCAGTCTTCAATTCCAAACAGTCCTGGCTTACAGACCATCAGGCACGTTACAAGAACTTGGGAGACGATGAAAAGACGCATCTAGGTGTGCCGAGCAGTATTCCTCGCTTCCATTTCTTAGCAAGAAATGCAAGTGCCTGCTGCTTGCTTTTTTTATGTTCAGATGAATTTTTGAGCAGTTGTTAAAAGGTGCTGAAAGCTTATGGCAGGCAATTCTCATCTCTTATAGTCTATATAAACACGCAGCAATAAAAACCTTTTCACTCCGTACTAAAGACAGCTATCTGCAGTGCACAACATGAACATTCAATTAATGTAGGGTCAAACACTAGGTTGAGACAGACAACTGCAGGAGGGAACACCCAGGAAGCCTAGATTTCTGCTTGGACAACTGGGAAAGCAGAGAGGAGATGGCTACTTCAAAGACAACTTACACAGAAACAGCAAGCGTAACAAGAACTTCCACGCCGAAAGCACACCCCTGCCAACAACTGCATAGGAGAAAAAAACCCAACAAACTGAAACTAAAAAATAAAAAAAAATAATAAAAAAAATTAAATAGTTGTATTTGAGAAGTGAATTTGTAGCAGCTCAGGCAAGAGATTTACACCTCCATCATAGCAGACAAACAGAAAAAGCAGGAACTCAGGGTAAAAGCCCTGAATAGTAACAACACTGGATTCCTGCCTGATTTTTTTGCAGCAATATTAACCACAACAGTGAATAAGAGCCCATAAAGCTACAACAAATCACAGGTGTGCTGTGCTAAGACACATTATTGAAGTGACCAACATGCTACAAGTTCACTGTATGTCCCTACATGATGCAGAAGTAACAGCCTCAGCATCATTCAACAGGACCACCTCTGCAGGGGGCTTCACTTTTGTTTTTAATAGGGGACTCCTTTGCTGTACCCTTGCATACACTAGGACTGCCACAAAACTTCCAGCTCACTTCCACCCCAAAGCAGGAGGGCTCATCAGAAAGGCTCACTAATGATGTTTCTGCTCCCTAGCCATTACAGAGGGATCCCAAAGTAACACTAATTTCCTGCTAAAACTCCCATCTCACTCCTTCACCTGCCTTTGCAGAATGTGGAAGAATCGGCAGCTGCTCAGTTCAGAAAGACAGGAGATGCAAAGCCAGACCCTGCAACATGGAAACCAATGTCAACCTTTCCCAGCTTCAGTCTAATTCCCCCCAAAGCAGTCTGGCACCCTCCAGTTTGTCCCTCAGCTTCAGACAATACTGCTAGCCAGGCGATACAATCCAGAGCAAGGCTGCAAGCAGCCCTGTGCCTCAATTCCTGCTTCTTCCATCACATTTATGTTTTATCACTTGCAAAGCACCGTGAAGAAGTTAAAATAAAATAAATACACACACATATATCCCTAAAAGTGCTAAATGTAGAAAGAATGGGCAATCCATGCACATCAAAAACACAAACAAAACAAGCAGAACCAAAATTGCCACAGAAATGGGTACAATCTCTTATATTACCTAGTTTTGCCCCTTTTCTAACTTCGCCTCTGAAAACTATGGTGACAACAAAGCCTAGAATAAAGGAGCACAATTAATTTTTTTCAAAGTGTGCATCAAGACTTACTGAAAAAGTGAGAAATAAATTCATGAGAATGCCAGTGCCCTTCTCCTACCTCAGAGTATCAGTATAATGAGTGGCATGTGGCAAGACCAAAAGAGAATCAAGTAAATAGTATTATTTTTACACACAAAATGAAAAATTCAGTAAATTTTTTATAATACATAAGAAATACTTTTTTCCACAGACTTGTTCAAAAAGAAATTTAGAAAACAGTCTCAAATAGATGCTACTTAGAAAGAAAAAAAGAGGTAAGAAAAGATGAGCCGTCATTAGGAGCATGATGGAAACGCCATACAGCGAGCAGCTAAAACCATCAGCCTCCTTCCACTCCCTTTATCTTCATCCAGGCATTTTGCAAATGTGCACGTTGAACTTTGTTTTAATTTTGATAACTTAGTTTTAACAGTTTAGAAAAGTTTAAACTTTCTAGCAGTCCCAATGTACAAGCGAAGAAAAACAAGGAGTGTAAAGCAACTCAACAGTGAAGTGTTGTCGCAGAGTGAAAGAAGAAAGTGGCTCCGCCTCCCCAAAAAGCCCCAAGAAAACCCTCATTTCCCAGTCACTGAGTAACGATTCTCACTCCCTTAAAAGGTAAGTAGGGGTGCTTTGGCTGTGGATTCAAAATCTGCTCAAGCCTTATGGTCAAGCACAGATTACCTTAAAAATGGTCATTAAAAATAAGAACATAACATCCCTTGATCTAAAGCAGGTTTTGCCTCCCCCCCCTGCCAAATCCACAGAAGGACTAATAGCTGATCAATCACTTGTATGACAAGATATCTAAATTCCAAAGATGCTCACCGTCAGGGATCTTTTAAATGAAAATTAAAATACAGGAGTGACATTAAGAAATCACCATGTCAGAAGCAAAAACATACTCAACTCTCCAGGCAATTATTGCAATGGAGCATTTTCTGGCATCATTTTTAGTATCAATTACCAGAGCAGTTCCTAAACTTGAAGCATATTGCACACCTGTCGCAATTCTGACTTGTCAGGTCATGGCTGCGTGCATATCCCTGATCTGCTCACAACAGCTTAAGACAAAAAACACAACTTAAAAAAAAAGAGAAATCGGCCTCATTCCCTGCCATCACCTAAACACCGAACGCAGATCAAGATGCTCTGAACCCTTCGGGTGTACAACCAAAAATAACCCCAGGAAATGCACTCTCCTCAGCCACTGGCAGCAACGTCAGGCTGACAGCATTTCCCCAGCTTCCCGATCACTGCTGCCCATATTGGGAATTTTGCCCTGGAGCCAAAACCAATGCTGGATCCAGCACATCACTGTGCTTTCAATGAAAGACAGGAAAATGCCACCCTGCACTCACCTGGCTGAAATTAAACATGGATTCCAAGCTATGAGTAATCCACATATCAGCCAGCACATGCAAGAATCTGACTGAAAGGGTAACACTGGTATTTCCAAAAATCTAGGGGGGATGTTTTGTAATTAATGATTTCTAAATCATGTTTGCTCCTTTTTGGTTATTCACAAATATCTGCACTGCTGAAGAGAACAAGAAACAGCCACTTGCCTCTACCACCATTCTCTCCTCTCCCCGAGGAAAAAAAAAAAAAAAATCAATGTGGCACTGACTTACGGCACTTCCCATTTCTGAAAAGCTAGTTACCGTGCATTACTCAAAAAAATCAGTCAAGCAGCATATGTAAACAGCAGACGGTTAACAAAATTTCAGAGCCTTATTCAAAGCAAAAACCCATTTCAAATACCTGCAGATACAACAGCAATAAACATTTTTCCCTTTTCAGTTTGTGTCAGAGTAAACAAATAAATTTACCAAATAAACTATTAAGTTTATCCTCTTGTTCTGACACATTCCTCAGCATAGTTCATCACTAACAGAGTTAGCAGAAAGAAGGATAAGGTATCTCAGAGTCTGAATTCGCACAGCATATTAGACAAGACATCAGTGACAAGCGTACAAAATGAATCCTTAAATCCAGCCAAGATTTCTGAACAAAACAGTATCTCCAAGGAGTAGCAGTCCTTCCTTCCTGGCTTCGGTTTGTTGCAGAGAAAGGTTAAACATATCCACACGCTCCTCAGTACCTGTTAAGACCTATACAGAAGGAAAAGGCAACCAAGAAATTCAAGGAACTGTAACACAAACATATCCTAGACCTGTGAAATTTTATTTCTTCACATTTTAAAATAGACTGACAAAAATGGAATTGGCCACAGCACTAAGGAAACTTTCAAGTGGGACAAAAAATAACCTACTTTCTTTATCTTATTAAAAAGAAAAACAGCAGCTATGTATGAAAACCAAATGACAAGCTACATGCAAATCTTAGATTAAAATTCTGTACTTACGTTTTTACAATATGGCTTGTCTACAAAAAAAAAAAAAAAAAAAAAAAAAAGCAGAGGCAGTAGGTAGAAATTTCCAAGTCTCCAAAATGTGGTTTATGTAACTGTTAAATTTAGATTAGGAAGCAAATTATCTTGAAAGGTCTCCAGGAAATGTAGTACAGTAAAACCATTTAAATAGGTCAAATTTCACAGTCAACTGCCAGGGAAATTACGAAATATGAGTAGAGTTAATACAACCTTTCAAATAACTAGAGGAAGAGAGATCACTTGTGTTTGGGTTTTTTATTATTATTTTTAATATCCTATCCAATCTCACAAAAAGGCTATATAAACTGGAAAAAACACCCACATGAAACTTGGGTTAGCAATATTTGCTGCACTGAAAAGGTTTGAAAGGTTAAACAATTCACAGAAAAGGAAGTTCAGCAAAAGAAGTAACATTGCTTCTTTATTTCATTCTAACCAGAAAAATTTAAAAAATTAATAATATACCCCTATACTGCTTAAGAACCCCATAACAGAGTGACCACATCTATCCTACCCTCCCCTTCCCCCAAAAATAAAATCTTGAATTATTCTCTGAAGGCTGTACTGGGCCTACCACAAAATAAAACTTTCCTTGCTACTATTTCATACTAAAGTCTTGGTTGACATAATAATCTGTAATTCAGCAAAGAAGGAATGCGCCAAGTTTTAGAAGTGGCACTACCAGCAACAGGCAATTCCTTTGTCAATAGGTAAATAAATAATTCTAGTAGGCAAGGAACCGCATGTTACCAAAATCTGGCTAATAACATGGGCCTGTATGAAGTGCAAAATAGCAACTAGATGTATATGTTACCTCACCTATATAAGGCAAATTCGGCAGCTGCCACAAAGATACCATGGGTTTCCAAAAGGGGGGGCGAGGGAACAGAAAGTCCAAAATATCATCTTCCAGCACGACTTATCCCCTGAAATAGTTAAATTCTGGACTGAAATCAGCTGATAGACCATAAAACTAGGATGAAGATACCCCAAACATAATCCCCCGCCCCCCACATTCATTTGTGGATTATGGGCCAAAAGGGAACCCTGACATCATTTCATGTGCCCTTCTGCAATGATGATTCATCACTCGGTCTAATGCAAAGCACTTAATGCCCATCATTTTGCACTGTGAGCATAAAAAGAGGGTAAGTGATGCTACTTCACATTTATAACATGCTTTGACAATACAATAAAATACAGCGCACCGCAAGTACAACCGCCTTTCCTACCTTGAAAACAGAAATGCAGCTTTTAATTTCCAGTGCTATATCGGTGCGTCGACCCACCGTGAGGGCAGAGTGGGAAGATTTCCACCAGAGGCCTTCAGCTAAATCACCTCACGCCAAGCAGCTTGTTAAAAATCAGAAATCCTTCTCAGAGGAGCAAGTCACCAGTAACACACGCAGTGCCACCATTACCTCAACAGAAACTCTCCCAGTGGCTGGAAAGAAATTAAATTGCGCTCTTTTCCCTGTGCTTCCTCGACACCCGGCAGTGACCGAGCAGCCTTATTTTCATCTTTGAAGCAAGCTGCACATGTTGGCCTGTACAGAGAGCAGACAGGTGGGCCGAGCTGACAGGAAATATCTCTGCCCATTAAACACTGCTGCTTTAGCACTGGCATCCTGAAGACGATACCAATCTAGGCAGAATCAATTTAAAAAAATAAACACCACCAGACTGTCATTGATTCAAGCAGATACACCAATGCGTATGTGGGTCTGCCCCTGCCTGTTTTAGTCCTCGTAATTACTTTCCGCTCCTGAACACAACACTTTTACACCAGCTGTTTACTAACAGAACTAGTGTTTTCCTAAAACAGCAGTAGAGATTCAGACACATACAAAAAATTATTTCCTTCAAAATACCATATTGAGTTTGAGCGAAAGTCTGCTTTTAAAATAAAACAAAAAAGAAGAAAAAAAAGCGCCTCCTCCCCCGAACAGCACAACCATCCCGGCACTGCCTGGCATCGCCACGCTCGCGTGCCCGAGGCGCGCCTGTCTGGCTGCGGCACGGTGAACACTCCTAGCCCACCTCCCGGCATCGCTCCCAGTCAGGGCAACGCTAAAACAGAGGCACAGCCCTCAGGAGAGGGAACTGCGGCCCTCAGCAGGGTACGGTGCTCTCGCTCGGTATCGCTGCCTGCGCACGGCTGAGGGGGCACGACGCCCCACCGGCGCTCCCTTTCTGCCCACGCCAGCCGGGCCGCCCTCCCCGGGGGAGCGGCAAAGCCCCCAGCGCGACGAAACGAGGAACGAGTTCCCAGCAGGAAAGTCACAGCGGTGTTTAAACACGCAGGCAGCACCGCCATCTTGGCCGCCGCACTGCAGGTCAATGCTGGAGGTCGAGGTGGCTGGCAGGGCAGGCAGGCCCACAGGGCAGGGAGGAGCGCCACGTCGCCAGAGGGAAGCCATCACAGCTTCCTCAAACCACCTCTTGTCAGGCTGTTGGAAACTCCGCAGAAGCTAACTGATCCCTGAAGGAAACCCCCAGGAGGCAGGGGCTAGCTCGCATACAGCCCTCTAAGTACGCACGTGCCCCAAGCGTCACAGAAAAGCACCTACCCCAGCTAAGTGTGCTGGGGGAGTTCATCCGCTCTGAAGAGCCCTCGGCAGGTAAGACGCAGTTACTGATAGCGTGTTGTCTGTTTTACAGGGCTCCCTCAGAAGACAACTCGTACCTGACATTAACACTGAGGCATCTAATAACCAAGGGGCAAAAGAAAAAAAGAAAACCCCACAAGCCCATGTGTACTTACTCAACAAAGACGAACCTAAGGACAACGTCCGCTTGGATGAAAGACTGATGCGGACGTACTCCTACCAAAAACGGACGAGTCTCAGGTCATCGCACCCAGTGCTAAGCTGGGTAAACAAGGAGCTGGCTGCCCAGGAGCTCTCCCAGGGGATTCGACACCCGAAGACGGCCACGTGCACTGTATCTGCAAGGAGACTGCAGTCACGGGCGTGCCAAGCGCCAGCGAGAAACAGGAGCAGCACGCACACGCTTCACCAATATGACTGAGCAGAAAAACCTCAGAGAGCATTTAGCCGGGCTTTCTATTTTAAGAACTGGTATGATTCACGTTACCTTGGCTCTAAGTGTTTTGCAGCCTTTACTGTATCTACCCTCACGATAAGCTCATGTTAAGCAAGCACTGAAAGCCCTGACATTTCAGAGCTGTGGCGCAGAGCAGCCATACATCACGCAGGGAGCCTCCGGCAAAGCAGGCAGCTGCATCCAGGTCTCCCAAGCGTATATCCTGCAATCCTGCTACTCACTGCCCTTCCTGCTGATGCACACGCAGAGGCAAACAGAAGAAAAATCCCTGCAATGCACTAAGTCACTAAGTATTGTCCTGCTGTTGTACAGCAATGAAATTGCACCGCAGTGGGGTGGGGGGGGGGGACGATGGCGGGACAGAGAAAAAAAAACAAAAAACAAAAAAACCCCACCAAACAGAGAAGCATCACTACTTAACTGAAAATTAGGCAATAACCAGTATTACACTAGTTCAAGTGAAGCTGCCACTTAGCCCTATCCACCTGATGCTGGCAGCAGTTGCCCACTTGTACCTGTTTCTCTGCTCTCCAGCTGCACTAACACGTGCTTTTGTGACAAAACACAGGTAAGGAACTAGTATCACAGCTAGGAATACAGGCAGGAAATATTATCAAAGAAGGAAGGATCTAGAAATGTATGCACTACTTGGGATTAAGAAAAACAACTTTTCTATTAATAGCATAGGCAAGAGTTCTCATATCCTGCAAGATACTTTCTTAAAATAATCAGTTAATTTTTTGGTACTTGCTAATAAATAAATTAAAGTAGGTTTCACTGTTCTTGTTTTGTTCTTCCTAAATCTCAAATAATAAAAGAATCAACAACAGCAGCCTGCATTAAATATTTTATCTGTTTTGATTCAGATATTTCTTGCTTATAATGAAGAGGCTAACCACTTTGCTGCAAAGTTTTGCATCACTAACAAAACCTGAAGGATTGCAAAATGCAACATTGAGTTGTGTCTTTACGTTCTACTCAAAGATTAAAAGAAAGCAAAACCACAAATATTTTCCTATAGGAAACATAAGTCAATAATTTCTTTCCTCATCTGACAAGAAAAGGTTTTCATTTACAAGTTGAAAATAAACCATCTGCATGCTAAAGTTCTCCTCAACTAAAAAAAGGGCACCGAGGTGATCTTCGGACAGAAACAATTAAAGGGAATGTATTGTCAGAGCCAGGACTCAAAATAATATTTGAAATATTCCAAATCATTGGTTGAATACTGACATCCTACTGTATTTTCTAGCATTTCACATGACACATTTATATGTGGTTGTACTATTATTTTAGTTCTCTATGTCAAAACATCAAAACATGAGCAAAAATTTACTAGAAGATTTGTTAAAGCACTTCTTTTTAGTTTAAAAAACTTTTCAAAAAGGCAACAAAATTTGTCTTCATAACTAATGATTTTAAATTAATTTTAATGGCCAGTCAATTAATTTAATGTTATGTGCTACAATCTGTAATATACAACACACCAAAGACACTGAGGGGTCTTTTAGTCAGATAGATGTAAAATGGATTTATAAAAAAACATAAATACTATTCCAGGTTTCTCTAAATCACCAAACTGAGATGGGAGAAGACATCGTGAAAGAGATACTGTGACCAACTGATGTTTGTCCATTTTTTACGTACAGAGCAGAAGCAAAAAGAAAAACTACTGCTTCTTTCTGTCATAACGCAAGGTGCAGCAATGACACAATAAACAGCAAACTTGCCCACTGAGGCTGACGCCACCCTGCAAATGGGAACCAAGGGATGATTGTACTTGCCCAAGGTTTCTAAAATGCCACATCTTGTTTGAGAAAGCAGTCAAGAGATGCATCCTTAAGACCACATAAGGTTCAATTTCTCATCAGACAGCAAAGTTGAAGCCAAAGTACTTTTATATTTTTTGAATGAGGGGACACACTGCTCAGGACTGACCATTAACACTCTAAATTCCTCCTTCCTCTTCCTCCCCGTTGACTAAATGAGATTAAAATGAGTAAGACTAGCACACCACCCTTCGACTGTTCCTAGTGGAAAGCATGCCCTACTTGAGCTGTGCTAAAGCTGAGTAAGTAGATGGAGGTAGCTTTTTTTGGCACAGGAAAAAAGGCGCCGACCCACAGGGTGGATCACAGACAACACTGGTACTTCAATAGGTGGAGTCAGAAAGTACAGGAAAATACTATCCTTTCCATCCTATGAGGATAAGGAGCTATCACAGCTAACCTTCCAAAGCTGCAGGTGTGTGAGATAATGAATCTGACTCCAAAGCAGGTCCCTTCGTCCACTCTCCACTCCTGTACTGGGAAGAATGGAAATGCCTACAAGCCATGGAAGCAGGGAGGTGTTTCACCACATCTTTATTCATAGGTAAGAGCCCACAACATGCTGCAGCTGCTGCACCCGAATCCCATGATGTCGAGAGCAGTAATAAAATCTCTGCTGAGAAACAGGGAGAGAAAAGGAGAGGTTACCACAAAAAATGTAACTATAAAATAGAACAAAACAAACAAAAACACCTTTACAGCAGAGTCACTCTTAAGACTCCATGACACAGTGCAAAACCTGCACAGTCGGTATGTTTTGTACACGCAACTCCAGTTGGTCAGTGAGGTTTTTGTAAACCTGTAAAGAAGTCTCCTTCTCTGCAGGCTCTTACCCTGCGCAGCTGCAGGGCAGGGGGCAGACTGCAGCTGTACAGCTTGTCAGGTGCTCTGCGACTGACAGGGCACAACTGAACCTGCGCTCAGGCCATGGGAGAATGAAGCCACCTGAGACTCCACTGCCACCATCCACCTCCCCAGCTCTGGAACAGCAAAAGTGACCGGTTATCCACACCGAAGCTGTGACCCCAGGAGCAGCTCGGGCACGGTCCATCTGCTCCCTCAGATGTCCCTGCCGGGGGGCTGAGCGCTGCTGCCTACCCCAGCACCGGCCATGGTTCCCAGTTAATACACGCGCCACAGCATCTGCGGGACGCTTCTGAAAGGTCTTAAGGAGATGAAAACACAACACATTAATTGAATGCCTTTAAAAATGGGGTCCTTGGGCATTCCCAGATCAGCTATAGCAGAAACTATTGTAGGAGGAGAACAGCGTGGAGAGCTGTGCGTTGATACAAGAGAGGCATCCTTCTGGCAAGGCCCAAGAGCAGCAGCAGCAAGCACCGATACAAGCCTGTCTGGTTTCATTTGCTACACCCGCTGAGCCACATGGAGAAAGCTTTATGGATGAGCAACACTAGTAGATCACTCATCTGGGCTAAGAGCAAGGGAGTATCTTCTAGCTCCCCCCCCCGGCACCACCGGAGAAAAGCATTTGCAGAATGTGAACCTTCAACTACAGCTGTAAGGGAAGCATGCCATGGCTTTAGCGTAAGAGATTAAACAGATGGAGACTACCCAGCTGAGAAAGGAAGATACAGAATAGGAGAGATCTGCCATAAGTGGTAAAAAGAAGCGAACAGGATGAAGAGAATACTCACTGCTTCTCATTGCGCAGGAGAAAGGGGACACACAAAGTTATGGAACAAACTTCAAAGGAAAGTCATTAAGAGAAAAAAAAAGTCATTTTGTACAAAATTACTTAGAGAAACTCAGTGCTACGGGATGTTGCAGAGGTTGAAAAGTAAACAGATTGAAGAGAATTAGGCAAATGGAGGACAAGGGCTATTAAACACAATATGTCATGTCAATCTGCTGGAAATCCCAAAGTCAAAATTTTACAAGAAACCGAGTCTATACAAGCTTTATAATGCTTTCTTTCCCTAGGTGTCCACTGTTGACCATTATCAGAGTCAGTGATTGGCCTAATTCAGTAAGGGAGCTCATCTGAAACCAGATGAGACTCTGTCCCAGCCGAAACCAGGACACTTACTCATAACAATTCACCTCTGTGTGATGAATTTTATTTTATTTTATTAATATATCAGTTCCCAACCCAATATCTGTAGACTACAGATCAGATAGGTGGTCTATAGGTCCATGGTAAATACTGAAATGAGTATGTTAATCAGAATCTTGTCTGATAATGATGAGCACAACCACCAGAGATTCTGAGATTCTGACAGTTGACATACTGTTGCCCTGAAGAGTTTGTTAATCGCTGTTCACTGTAGAGAGCTATTTTGGTCAAAATGATTAAGTAAAAGATTAGATCATTCCCAGTGCATTAGAGTTGTTGCCTTTTTTTTTTTTTAAGAGAAATTAAACAAACATGCTGTGCAAATATAGCTTACACGCACCTTAGGGCACTATCCATTCAGGATTTTCTTTTGGGTTCTCTTCTACTCTGCAGAGATTCAATCCCTTTAATAACTAGACTTTCAATTCCATGTCTGAAGTTTAAGACTCCACTATATTTCCATTTCCTTCCATTTTTCCAAATCTGGATAACTAGCATGGTGTTCTCATGTGAATTCTTACAGGTTTATTATCTCAAACCTTTCCAAGATACACATCTGAAGTTATTCTGTCTCCCTCCTCCCCCACAGGGAAATAACCCAAAACTTGCAGCCAGCATTGTGTTACTGCATGCTTGAATTCTGTAAGCTAAACTCTTAAAAACCTACTTAAACTACCTAGAAAAAAGTAAGCATGCTTAAACTTTTGCCTTTAAAGCCCAAACATGATAGTGATCCATCTCATCTGAGCCATTAATTCTCAGTCAAATCTGTCTGAGGCTGTGTTTTCTAACTGCAGTGGCAAAGCACATTGCATTGTAGCCCTGCTAACAGTACAGAATCAGGTGGGAGGAGAGACCGATGCTGGTTTTGTGTAGAAAAGAATTGCTAAGCCCTGACCCCTCGAAGACAAAGCAATGGTGCAAGAGTAGTCAAGGCCAAAGCTCTATTTGCAGAAAAATCAATGGATTATGCACAATAGCGACTACACTCAGACGTTCAGAGCTCAGCTGGAGTCTGTAGATCTGGTCTCTAAATTCAGAGTATCTGACACTGAAAACTAGAAAAAAAAACCCTTACCACCCCCCCCCCCCTTTTTTTTAATCTAAACAGTCCAAGCAGAAGCAAGCTTTGAACTAGAAGTCTTGAAATTGAGATGACTGCATCCCTTCTCTTTGCCACTCCTTACGATCTTTGGTAGCCAGCCAAATGGCTCAGCTTAGCTTCACTTTCCACATCAGTCCAAAAGTTGAATAAGTAATAAAACTTGCATCAGGAGAGGGCTTTATAATCACATTAGAGACATGCAATACAGACCGGCTACCTCGGTTCACTGGACAGCTTGAACGAGGCTTCATAATGAGGTACAGGTGTTGGCACTAATTAGGAATACCCAGCTCACTGCTGACATCAGCCCCTCAAAGCAATGACTGCACTTTAATCCTTTAAGCCACATAAAAGAAAAGCAGAGAGCAGGCGGACAAAAAAAAAAAAAAAAATCTCTGAAAACGCCTCTGCAGAGGATTGAAAATTTTTTGCTTACTTAAGGGAAAAAAATGGAAGCGTCACAAAACTGCAGGAAGTTTACTGTGAAGTATCTGAGTACGTAAAAGAATCTAAAACTTGGGCATAACCAGAGTTTTTAATTTTAGGAAGGGTATCACCATGTACAGTAGGTATTCACCATAACTATCAAATTTATATCCAGAAAAGAAGCACAGAATAAAAAGGAATAGAAGCAGCACGTGTCAATATTGCAGTAAGATAAAATTATTCCATCTATGCCTACCAGCCTTCCAAGTATTATGGGATACATCAAGATAGATTTTAAATGAAATGATTACAGGGAGTTCTGCAGGCTGGAACCTCATTGTTAACAGCTTCTTTTATGACTTCCTCTCCTTTAAAAGACTTTATATTCCTTTAAAATCGACAAAGCTTTCATTTAAAAGGCAATTTCTGAATGTTGAAAGTATACAGGTTCAATTTACACATTGTAAACACCAACACACACTTTTTTTTTTTTTTTAAAATATCAGTTACTCCTTCACTTACATGCCAGGTCATGAGGTAGATGTTTTCGCTTCAGCTGATGACATCACAAGCTCCTAAAAAAACGAAAGGAGTGCTATTTAGGTAGTAGGAGTGACATCAGGCATTTCATGTTTGAGCTACAATTTAATTTTGGCAAGTAAGTGAAGGGTGTATTATATTTTTATTGCAATTTTCCCAAGCAAACAATACATCCATAATATAAAGCCTTAAATTCTGTAATTCTCACTTAATATATGGAAAAATGAAACGCATCAGCTGTATGTACACATACTACAATATAAATATACAAAGTACTACAGTTAAAAGTAAATTTGTAAGAATAATCTCAAAGTCAGTTTTGCCATCCTCTTAACATGAATGGGAACCAACTTTAGCAATACCAACAAAATGAAACTTCAATTAGTATTTTCACTATCCTGTTTTGGGAATACAAAAAAAAAAAAATTGGTCAAATAGTTGCACACTTATTCAGCCAACTTTCAGGGGATGATTTCTCCAAATACACTGATGCTTTCTTCCTTCTAGAGGGTCTTCTATGAACCGAGCATGCTTGTAAGTTCATAGGAGGGCAAATAAAAAATAAGTATAGAGGGAAAGCTCTGTGTGGCTCCTGCCTTAATTCCTCGAGACATTCCTTCAGACCTCTCCTTGACAATCCTGGATAGCTCAGCTTCCCTGGCAGGGATTCTGCTTACTCGCCCTTTTTAATCTAGTCCTGAGCCTTAAACAATATTAAGTATGGGAATAGAAGGAATTTTTCTCTCCACCAACTGCCCACATTCCCTTCCTGCAGGATCATGCACATGTATGTTTTGTGTCCTATTGTAATGGACATGGCAAAAGCATTAAAGTTGTTCCACCCAACAGATTAGTTGCAGCACTCCTTGGAGATGTCAGCAGTTAGACCAGGGTCTGCCCTGGCAGGCAGTTCCACCCCATGCCTTCGAGTAAAACGCTAACAAAAACAGGACCGCTATGAGCCAGGGAACAAAGTATTAGAGAGCAGAAATTCAAGTAAAAACCAAGGAACCGATAACTGCATACCCTGCCAGAAGAAAAAGAATAAAAAGGGGGAGGGGAGGGATGGCAATGTCTTTCTAACTGAAATAAGGCAGTTTCTGGCCAAAGTGTCAGCACCATGCTGTAACATTTTTGCTTCTCCACCCATCTGCAGTACAAGAAAAGGATACCACCACCCATCCACTGAGGAGTGGCACAGACCCTATTACTTAAGAACTATTGTTGCTCAACTTAGGCTGCAGCATCAAAGGAAAACGTTTCCTTACAATCGCGGGGGGTGGGGGGTGGAGGAGAAGGGAATACACAATATATTATAGCTACTGTATGTTGACCTTACAAAATTTTAAAGTTTTGACTATGTTAATTTTCTTTGATTTAAGGTTCGTTCTTTGCGTTTTTGGGTTTGGTTTGGGTTTTTTTTTTTGTTGTTTGGTTTTTTAGTTTTGGGGTTGTTGGTTTTGTTGGTTTGTTGTTTTTTTTTTTAAATCATCCCAGTTTCCTCTTCCCATCTCCTTGACAGTCTCTGGCTAATACCCCACATTAAGCAATTAATTTTCAGCAACAGGAGAAGATCTGTAGATCAAAGCACTACCAGAGCGAAGGTTGCCGAAACATGATTCACGCTACGTGGGTCGGGTTTTTAACTAGAGATAAGCAGATACACACCGCCACCGCCACCACACACATGGCCTGAAGCAATCCACAGGGCCCATGAGCAGGAGACGAAGCGCGCTTGGCACGGGCATTGATGGGAGCCTCCGGTCTCCATCCAGAGGGACCCAGCGCTCGCACAGCAGAAATACGGTGTGCCGAGCTGACACAGCGAGTGGGGGTGACCGGAGGGACTCCCTTTAAAAGCCCACTGCTGCTCTGCCGCAAAACCCCAGTACTAACGCTGCCCCTACCCGCCAGCTAAGAAATGCCAAGAGCCTCACCCACAAAACGCACTGGAGGAGGGAGGGCAAGGGAAGAGACTAAGTAAAAAAAAGTAATTAATAAATGCCTGGATCAATTTTTCAAACATGACTCTGAACAAATTTTTCTTATGAGATGTTTCATTATGGGATAACTCTTTAGTGTCCCGATTGAACCCCTTTAATGTAAGTTTTCCATAGAAACACAAGCAGAGCCCTGGTCACGGCAGCTCAAATGGCATCATTAAAATGCAACACAGCCTACAACTTTAAAGTGTGAACAAAACCACAGCTTTTGCCTCCCAGCTGAACCACAAAACTAATATATTTTTGAACTCTTCATTAAAAACACATTTGTTTGCTCAGTTAAATGCCAAGATGAACTCTGAAATACAAAAAGGTTCAACTAAAAATCTTTTCTTTCTCTAACCCTTACACTATGCAGTCATAATCTTCAGTCCCAACTTGTTTCACAATCACGTACAAATATACAGAATTGCATGAAAGATACAGCTGACCCCACAAAATACCACTCCCCTCTTTCTTCTGAAAGCCAGTCTTAACATATCAATTCAGAAACATTAAATTCATTCACCTCAAATTAATGAGCAAGGGGCTCTTTGCTAGTAGGTAAAAAACCAGAATAGTACTCCCCAGCCTGGAAGGGTGCAACCCCCCAACTTCCCCATCAGCAGCAAGTTCAGGAGCAGGGCAATGAAAGCACAAGAGACACTTGCCCTCCTCTCCGCACACGCTGTGCCAACAGACTCTGCATTTCTACTCCCTGGGTGCATTTGAAAAAGCAGTGGGGCAGCAACAGAAACCGTAGCACAGAGAAATAGAAAAGAAAAAAAATAATTTATAGGAGCTAAAGGAAAATGTAGACACAGAAAACAAAACTTAGAAACGCACAGTAGCTTTTCATAAATACTGCCTGGAAACTAAGCGTCACCAGGGGAAAAAAGCATCTGGAAGATTTATTTCTTAAAATACAACTTTTAACAACAGAAAGCCATTTGGAACAAAGACCTATTTTTGCAGTTATCGCTACTGTTATATTATCATTCCCTCTGTAATTTACCATAGTACTTACCAACGGCCAAGCCTCCAAAACAAGAATTGTGCTGGTTGAAAACAGTGCTTTGTGCTTCTCTCCTTAACCGTCCCACATGCTGCACTGCCATTTTAAAAAAAAAAAAAACAAAAAAAAAGATGATCACAGAAAAAAAAGATCTGCCAGGGTCCTGGAAAATGGCACCAAGATAGGACCAAGAGCTCAGACTGTGCATAACAGAGGCTCTGCAGCCTCTCCAGGTGAGCCCCTTCCACCCTGCACGACGACCCTCACTGCCAGAAAGCTTGTCCTGGCACTTAAAGCATACATAGCATCCATCTCCCTTGACATAGCTCAAGCCCTTTACCAGGTCTCTCTCTGCACTGGACCCTGAAGAGTTCATCCCTTTCTTCTTTACACAGTTAACTTCAAGTCTGAACACTACACTTAACTCTTCTGTTAATACGTCCTAGTCTTTTCTCCAGAATAAATAAAACCCAGTTCTTTCACGCTCTGCTCATAGGCCACACTTTCTACATTTCTGATCCTCCTAGTTGCTAGTCTCCACCAGCCTTTCTAAGGATGGCACACAAAACCACTATGAGGTTGTGATGCCCAAATCTGGGCGAAGTCTTCCAGTTCAACCGTTCCCGACACTGAAAATACTCTCACCTTGTTACAGAAAAGCGTCCTTTACTGCCATGTGAGCTGCGGATAATAATTCTGTGTACAAACTCCAGTGCATTTGCTTTTGCAACAGCATGACTCCATTGCCCCACGTCCCGGCCGTGAGCAGTTATTGCTGCCGGGCCCACGGCTCCCATCCTGCAGGTGTGCAGCTGAACCCTCAGCCCCATCCAACCCCTCCTTCCAGAGTCCTTCTCCAATCTCTCAAAATAACTCCAAGTTCAAAGCACCTTCTCAAATAGACACACAGCTCCACCCAGTTTCATCCGGGTATTTAATGAGCAGAGTCCTCATTCCTTCACCCACAGCATTAATGGCAAATATTAATTAATACTGGACATAGGAGAGACCACTTAAATTTCACCAAATTCACCTGTCTTGTTTAAAACTAATAAGTAAATATCCTCTCAGTTTTCTAAGCAGCTGCAAACATTCCTGTGAGCATTTCACCTAATCCACATTTCCTTAGCTCGCTTCTCATAACATGCATTGTCTGATAACTTGCATCATCTACTGTGCAATTCTCACCTCACAAATGACTTTGAAGACTGAATTAGAAAGCTGGTCTTGTGATGCTTCGCATCTCTTTCACAATAAATAATCCCACAGATAAAACAACTGCTTTTGTGGGAAAGGTATTAGAAAATCATTTTATTATTTCCAATTTTTTTACAGACTGTTTCAGATATCAAATGCATGTAGCCAGTTCCCCATAGACTACCAATAACATTACACAGACCTTTTACAAAAGGCAGATCAAGATTTTAATACTACCAAGACAGCATAGGAAATAAAGCCAGTAGTTTTTGAGATTATAAATAAATTATAGTATGAAGCCAGAAGGTAATGGTACTCTTCCCCTTATAGTTCTGGAAAAATCATAATAGGAACAAGCATCCAAATACCAAAACTGTATCCAGCGTATTCAACTGAAGAGATACTTCCAGGCAATACTTATCCTATGGGGACTAGAAGTAGAAAAGAAAAAGTCACTAAGCTTCAAGAAAAGTCTTCTAAAATCCTTATTAAGTATTCATAACAAACAGGCTTGGAATTTTGCTTGTAATAAACTGTGATCCAATGCTGCTTCTTCACAAGCTTCTAACAGTGCTAACTACAGTGAGTATTCAGCAGCTTCTTGAATTTTACCTCTCTTCCACATTGGCTTACCCAAAAAAGTAGTTCAGTATAAATTCACAACCTCATTGTAAAAATCTAAAGATAGTCCATCTCACCTTAAGGTAGGTCAGAGACACAGAAAGCACCTAGCAAAGCCTGCAACTCTCTAGCACCTTCACTTCCTTCCACCGTCACAAAAATATTTCATTACACCTTTACGCAGCAACAAGCCAATTCTTAATAATAGCCACTGACTTAGTAATTCCTAGCAGCCAATTAAAATTTGCTGGGAGAACAATTTCCCACAGCGGCTTACCCCATTTTCAGACAAACAATGCAGCAGGATGTCTAGAAGGATAGGTTTCATAAGGCAACTAACAAGTAACATCAAGCCATTTTATGAAACACTCTGAAGTCCAGGGCCCCTAGGCACCCGGATGGTGACCCAACACAGCAGTTATTTAGCACGTGTGTAGCGCCAGCCGTTCTGCAAAATACTCAAAACTTCTTATGCATTACTTGAAATTACTTGTTACACCATATAATTAACATATACATGCAAAAAAGCAAGTCAGGGGCTGAAACAACTGCCTTTACAGGGAAAAGCTACCAAGACCAACATACAGGGAAGATTTAATTTAAACACCTAACCTAAGGTACACACAAGGTTGTCTATATTCTTCACATACCGGCAAGATACTAACATCAGTGAAACAAAGGCGTGAGTCTGTAAGAGATCAGCTGTAATGGGATAAATTTAAGAAAAAAAAGTTTAGGCTTAGCATTAAGGAAACGTCCTGACAGTCAGAACTGCTGGTCCATGTCCCCAGGGGAAGAATCCGAGGCTGCAGCTCTTGACGTTTAAACAAAGATTGGACAAGAGTCCTGGTAGACTGCACTGCCAAGACGACATGCTCCAGCTCAGCATTTCTCAAACCAGCCAGAGGGCAAGGCAACAACAAATGGGACCCAAGTATAAAGAGGAGGACTGCACAAAGTGGTTGGTTTGGCCTGTCTGCACTGAGGACTGCACCTAGCCACAGAGACATATTGCTGTGGAGCAGCAAGTACTGTGCATCAGCTACTCCACAGCACACGTTGCATATTGCTATGTGTTGGCAAGAGCAAAGCAATCCCAATAGTTATTCCACCCTTACGTCTCTCCTCCCTGCATCAGAGACTGAGGGATATATACGCACCAAGAGATACTACAGCTGCACGTAAGGACAGTCACTGCACACCAACTTAGGTACGTGCTCCTCTTTTTCAGAACAAAAGTTAAGGAGATGTATTACTTCAGCCTGGTGCAGGATGGATGCATCCCTCTTGGAGGAGTAGGTATTCCCTGCAGCAGGTCGCGTTGCAATGCAGAGGAGCGTAGCAGAAAGAGACCACGAATGCATGTAGCAGAAGCCTGCAGTAGAAGAGCTAAATTGGGATAAAAGTATCAGGAACTGACAGGATGGTTCCTGAATCCATGAAGCCTGGAATAGGGTACAGGCAGAAGTAACAAATGTATTTTGGTGCTAGCTACTACCAGGAGCTAGAGAAGGGGGCTGTGAGCCACAGACCAGCAAAACCAGGTTATTTATGAGGATCTAGAGCCAAAAAAATAAATCCAGTTCTTGAGGAAAGGCAACACTACAAGTCTTGCCATTAGCCACAGCCACATGTTGGTCCATCAGATTTTAACTGTCAACACACCTCATTCAACTTGTACATCCTGTCCTAAACAGATGTGCTTGTGTGCATTTCCTAAAGATGAGCAATGGCAGTATTGCTTCATGGTTAAGTTCTGAAGGGAGGGTCAAGTGAACATTTCAGAAGCAATAATCTAGATGACCTAGAAGCATCTTTTCCCATAGCTAATTTCCATTATTTAATGCAACTATATTTGTGGACAGTTATAGATATCTTTAGTGGAGATCTTAAAATAAAAATTAAAATGGTTCTCCAAGTGTGAGAACTGCTAAAGTATGGTAACAGATGTTATGTTTCTGATGGCACAGCCATGCCATTCTCATCCACTCTGCAGCAAGTCCCATGACCCCACCACACACACAAGAGAGTCACAAATTCTAAAAGCAGCATCAGTGTTTCTTGCCGGATCCCCCACACACTGACAAAATAAAAGATGAAGGGCCAGATTTAGACTTCGGACTGAAGTAATACCAAACTGTACTTCAATGCCTTCAAGTTAGATCTCTGGCTCCAGCACAATAAGAAACTAACCCCATAAGGCTTCAACTCCCCATGCACCAAATGAAAAGGTCTTTACAGTGGGACTCAAAAGTGCCCAGCACATTCAGGACAGCCAGCTCACACACCGAAGAGGGAATGACGCCAGAAATCTCTCCTCTCATGGATTCAACCGCTGATTTGCAGCCCTGTAAACTGATACCTTCGGGAATCAGATCCATGCTTGGACCCTTCCTCCTTCTCACCTCACATGCACTCTTCAGGCATCCAGTTCAGCATCATGTAAAGCCTCAGCAGTTGCCACACCTGCAAAGGCTGTCCCTCATTCTGCACCTTACCACCTTCCCAGCCCTCCTCTCCGTTCACTGAAATTCAGCCCCAAACACCTCCTCCCTCCCAACCCCAGCTATCAGACCCTGGCCCCTTTCCCTCAACCCCTTTTCCTCACCGGACTCTGCTGCTGCCTACCTGGAGCACACAAGCACTCATTGCCATTCCCACTACTCCATCAGAAGACCAGACTGTGCAAGCTTTTTCTAATATACATCATGCCGTTTAGCTTCAACCATTTACTCGCAGGATGGCCACCAACTGCTAGGCAGTGTCAGGAGGAGCTCATGACTCAGCCTCCAGCTTTCACAAAACAAATGAGCCTGATCAGCCTCTGCTCCTATCATGGTCAATGCCAAGTAGAAAAAACCCAAAACTAACCCACAACTGATTGACATCAGTTAGTTTTAAAGAAAAGATAAAGAATACTTTATGTCTGGATTACAGGAGGAAAGCTCGCTCACAGTTGGATGGCAGTAGTCAAGAAAAGACCACGTCTCCTTTTCCAGATACATTAAGTTGCAATGCTCACCAGTGTGCAACACAGGGGTTCATACAGGCTACAGATCATGCACTTTCCAGTTTCTTCAACTGCTCTGGGTACGAGCAATTTGAGTACTTAAAGTAGTGTGGACATACTGAATATTCCCGGCCTTGAAGGTGGTCTCAGTACTCACAGAAAAATCACCCTCATGAACAGGTCACCTCTTATCAAAAGGCTTAGTCAGTATTTAACTGAATGACAGTCAGTTCCCAGAGAAAAAAATAACAACAAAAAAACAGAAGGGCAAGAGAAAAGTAACAGAGCGTTAACTTCATTTGCCCATCACAGCAATTTAAAGTACTTGCAACATCCTTCATCAAATTTGAGACGTTGGTATTTGTGAGATTTCATAAGGAAAGGCCCCCTGTTCTTTCTTGGTCAGACATCTGATCATCACACCAGCACTCAGACTGTCACCTCCCCCTGCAAAGAAACCCCATAAGTAAATAAAGCACCCAAGCTTTGCACTTAGACCACAAAACACAAGGCTTGGAGCGCAATCAAATGACAATTAATGAAGCAGCAGACATGAAAACACAGTAAACAAGACTTCATCAACTTCAACCTTTGTGGCTGCAAATTCCATAGCAGCAACCAGAAATTAATTCTTCCTTGAAGATGATCTGAAATGGTTGGAAAGGGTTGGAATTTTTTTACTGCTATGAAAGGGAAACCTGTGTCAACTAACTAATCCTTTTCCAAAGCCATTCCCGCTCAGTCAGACAAAACACATGACAAGCTCCGAGAAACAAGCAGGGAAATTTTGGCCTACGTGGAGTCAATAGGAATTAAAGTCAGTGCAAAAACGAAGCCAGAAATTAGCAAGGCATTTATGTGATGAATCTGTGAGCCTAACTCCTAAGTAACAAATCTGAGTTTATTTCTTCTCAAAATTTCCTGATGCAGACATGTTGGGAAAGGGGCAGGGCATTGCAAGATCAAGTTGTAATGCAAGAAAACTATTCCTTTAGAAGTACCCACTGCCAGAAGAGCTTACTGTCAAAAGGAAAAATGTGACCTTTAATAAAATTGTCTATAAATATAAAGACCTTTATGATTTCTTGTAGTTTATTAAAGTAAGACTTCTGCTATATAAAGTTGTCGCCTTTATGGAGGCAAAGCTTTTGACATTGTTTAGCAAGGGGTTAAATGAGACAGAGATTGCCACTCACATTAACAGGCTCCCACCAGTTCTGAGGACAGCAGGTAATGCTGCCCCTCACAACACACTGATATTTCTGCACTTTGGGTACACAAATGGCACCAAGGTCCCGAGTGTTACACTTGCCAAACCTCATGAATGACCCAAAGGGAAAAAAAAAAAGAAAAAGAAGACAACTTGCTTTAACAGGTTTGCTCCCTTAAAGTTTTACATCACTTCTGCTTACCTGAAGGACAAAAACTTCTATAATCCTGTCAGTCTTGGAAAGCTCAACAGAGAAAGTATACACAGGAGCTGAGCTTGTTCTCCTTTGAGAACTATCATCACACAGTTAAACGCACAATGTGGACTGATTAAATCTCGATGAGCCTATAAGAGACCATGAACACGCAGAGGTGCTACAGAGTACCCTAATGTGGCATTAAAACCTCTGAAAGATAGATCTAAAGATGCTTTATTATGGCCAAAGAAGTTTGGTACAGAAACAAAGCAGGCTCAACTTCTATAGTCCTCGTGCAAGGGCTGACACTAATGCCATTTCTTCAGAATTAAACGTGTATGACCAGTCTGATCATTATAACATAGTTACATTAGTGCAACACCCTCAAATCCTTAGAAAAGCTAGTTTCTTTGGTAGAATGAGCTTAATATAGATTCCTTAATATGATTTCAAGGGGGAAAGAAAAAAAGCATTTTGACAAAAAAAACCATCATAGGGTAGAAAATGGTTAGAAAAGAATTTGAGAACAAGTGCATCCTGGTTACTTCTAAGTGTTTTGAAAGTTACTCCACTAAACCAATGCTCTGCCACTGTCTTGTTTTTCCAGCGGTTCCTCTTGATACATAAAAGTAAGTTTGCTTTTGAAACATACTTATTATCTGTACAAAACACACATCGGCAATTGTATTTACTTTAAGTCCAACACACGCATTCAACTTGCTTAACCAAGCACAACTTACATATGTACAGGCATAAGAGCACAGTTTTTGTTAAATACACAAGCGAAATACTCATCACATCGATACAAACATTCACTGAAAAAAAAAAGTGTTCTAACATCAACGCTTTATTTTCTATGAATATTAAAAAATACAACTTGATTTTTCAGTGGATGATGCTTTTATATATACACATATGGAAACCCACACAAATGTACCAGCCACAAAAAAACAACACCTCACAAAAAAAAACATTGATGAGGGAAAAGCCCCTCTTTATCATACCTAGCAAACCTACACAAATCTTATTAATAAAAAAAAAAAATAAATCCCAAAAGGTCTGCCAAAATATTTTTAGGCTGACTGCAAATAATCTGGAAGTCCATACTGTCTGGAGTCTGGTACAGGAGACAAATTTAATTTGACCTAGCTGATTTATAAGGTCCCAAGAAGACTGCAATACACTCACTAGAAATGCCGTTTTCTCCGATAACAAGGAAAAAGTTGGGAAGTCAAGGCAAAAAGAAGAGGGGACAGCCAACGGGACACTACAAAGGCATCAAAGACATGGCTGGGGGAGATAAGTAGGGAACTATTAATCACGTTCAAGTTGTCATGTGGACTTGAGGCGGCTTTTTTTTTCCCCTTTTTAATTTAGTTTAGACATTTTTCCTAACTCTTAACCCATTCATACCTCAGAAGTGGACTGTTTGAAATGTGGAAGTCAAGCATGCAGAAGCAAACATGCAGAAAACAAATTTATTTCAGTAATCTTAAAAAGAGAATGAAACAGCACCTGCAAGAGCTATTAGAGTTCAGCAAGCTAAATTAATGCATATCCATGTTTGCTGTTACATATCGAGGCTTCTGAAAATCTAGAACAAGTACACAGAAGATGCCAAACAAAGGACCTAAAACAGCACTTAAGCCAGATTAATCCCGTAATGGGAGTCACGGGGCTCTGACTGATACTGAGCTGATTGTCAGGAGTGCAAGCTTTCTAATAACTTACGTCCCACCTTCTGAAGTTTAACAGCATTTATAGAGAAAGAAAAACAAAACCACATGTCAGATCTAGCAAAGAGCCATATATATTCAGTTTTAAGCAACAGAGGAAAGAGAATACACTAAGTACTGATACATAAAGTAATTTTTAACCTCCTCCTCTTTCACTGAGCTCATGCCAGAGCCTTTATATTTGACAACAGTTGTACCATAGCTATTTCATCTCTGTATAGGTGTATAGATCCGATTAGAGCAAGTCAGATCTCCACCAGAATTGCAGAAGCATACATGGATGTAACCTGCTAGCCACTGGCAAAATTTTGTTCAATTGCCACTGTAAGTAAACTCTTTGTACGCTATGTGTATAAAAATGTTTTTTGATGAAAAATACGCTCACTACCAACTTTATCATACTTCACGGTCTGAAAAATACCCAAGAAAAACTTGTAAAATTTTCACAAAATGTCACTGGGAAATTACAGTATGAGATCTTAAAAAATACAAAACCAACAAAAACCAAAATGAAACCACCTAAATTGACAGATACCAGTTGCAAAGAACACACAAACCCATCTTGCATTATTTCTACTTATATAAAAATTTGGAATTATTTCATCCCACAGGTTTTTTCACCTTCTTCCTTTTCTTTTTTGGCCAAAAAAAGGTGAAGAAGCACTAACCAAAGAAAGTGCAGAAAACTAATTTCTGTAACACGGACAAAGTATTTTGCAAAAATAATTTCCATAGAAGAATCAATACCATTAAGCAGGAGTGAATTTTATTTCCTATGTATGCCAACAGCCATTACAATATTGTTGCTCATAAACAAGCACCTTGTATTAAGACCAACCTTTTAGTTCTTCCCTCACTCTTAGCACATTCTGTTGCAGAGCTACAAGTTCAAATTTGTCAGGCAAAATGCTTCACTTACTTCTTAAGATTGCTCATTTCATGCTACGCTGGAAATGATTATGTTGTTAACATAAGGAAGACTGCAACTTCATTATCAGGTTTAAGTATCTGCCTTTCAGTTGCTTAAATGACAGTCAATCTGATTTTTGTAAAAGAACACAACTGCTCTTGAATTAGGCTGAAGAGTTGCTAGAACTCCCCCAAACAAGGTTACTGCTGTCAAAGCTGACAACCAGTAACCTTTCCCTTGTCAGACCACCAGTCAGCAGTTCTTGAAAAAACACAAAAAAACCTATTTCCTGTGCTTGAAATGAGCATTACTTCTCCTCATCAAACAACATTTAACAAGGTTTATATTGCGCTGCAGAGTAAACACCTGTTATCGCTATTTCAGTCAGTTACCTGCTGGGAAAAGAGCCTGTTTACATGAAAGCAGGAACAGGAGTACGAGATTGTTACTCCTCTTCCCCTGCAAGTACTAATAAAAGTGAGAGCGGTCTTACTCCTACCTTGCCTTCTGCTGAGGCTCCTCCTCACCAGCTAACTGCTGAGCCTACCATTTTCTTGCGCATCTCCGTAAATCGCTCGCATACTGCGTGTTTTAGCTCCATAAGGTTTTTGGTTGGGTTCCCCCCCACCATTAAAGCCAAAACCCAGGTGGGACATGGCACTGTTTCAAATGATGAGTTCTCTACAGTCACTTTGATATCAAAGCCTGCAAATTAACACTGGAAAAGTATTAAAGAAATACAAGCAGTTAAAAGCAGAACAATAAAGAGAATTAAAACCCACAAGTAATCTCACTAGGGACATTTTTTTCCTCCCTTGACAGGATACACCCTTCTCCTATACATTTTTGTATCCAGCGGTTCAAGTTCAAAGATCTTCTATGCAGCAGCAGAAAGAAAATACTGCCCTTTTATTCTGCTACACTTGATACGTGGAGAAAATTTAAATATTTGTGCATTAAAAATAACAATTTTCTCAATAATCTTCATGCTTTTTAATAAAGAGTTATTTAAAAATTGCCTGGTCTGTTAAACCAATACTCACATTTTTAAAGTGGTATGAATGAAAGCTCAGAGTTTAGTTATGATTTTCAGGTACTGGTGAACACCCATGTTACTGTATCAACCCAGAAGTGTATCAACCTAACAACCAAACTGCATCAATCTAACAACCAAAACATCTTTAGCAAAAAACTTTTGTCTAACGTTTGTAGCAGATACGTCATTTATTTGCATATTTAAAGAATTTCAGTCATCCAGTATTACACGATAAACTATATATCGCAATTAAAAGCTATTTAGCACACAGGCATGTCCTATGCAGTTTTCCTCCCACTACTTGATCATCTACACAACAGCATATTCCACAACAAGAACTACCTGTAAATTTAAAAACACAGCTTGGAAAACACTTTGTAACACAGTCACGCAGAATTAACCATTTGCAATAAATGCTCCCGTCCGTTGTTTTGCTTTGCACGGCCTGGCAAGCGGGGTACCAGCCCTCCCTTCGGAGGATCCCCGGCACCCCAGCGTCTACTCACCCACCGCACAGCCCGAACTCTGGGCAGCTGTTGGATTTGCTGTACATCAAACCACCGCGCAGGCACGAAACTGCTCTCTAGGACACGAACGAGAGCCTGAGCCTTTCACCAGCAACGGCTACCACACAGTCAGGAGCTTTTAGTGGATATGACAGACCCTCGGAAAACATTCAAGCAAGAATTTTTTAGAGTGGGGGAGGGGAAAAGGAAAAAGAAAAGAAAGGGGGCGAGGGGGAAGCCCTGGACACTAGATTAGTGAAATAATACATAATTCCCTCAAGACCGTGTGACAAGCATATTCGGTTTAGCAACCAGTCAGGCATGTGTATAAACCTGTTTTTTAACATCTCCCTACAGCTCTAATTAAAACACAAGGAGGCATTAATGACACGATATGTTATGTTCAGCATTCAATTCAATAAGCAAGAAACACAGCGCTGTAATCTAATGCTGTAACAGGTGTACTTTAAAGAAGGAAAGCACTCCAAAGTTTTCAAACAAAGTTTAACAAGCTAAGGCAAGCATCCCAGTGTTTAATCCAGGTTTTAACAAATAGCATCAGCAGTCACGAGCTTATCCTCCCACCTTCTCCTGCTCCTCTGAACAGGGTGACTTAACAAGTGCCAGTGGAGCCTCCGCAGCCGTGCTCACAGCTCAGGATCTCTTCCATTTCTTCAAATCCAAGTAAAGCTTGTATTATAGCTCTACAAATGCAGGAGCTTTCATTAGGTCCAAGATCACACATCCCAGACTGCCCTAATCCCCAAATTCTTGGTCTCCTACACACTGAAATAAGATCTTAAATGCTGGAAAAGTTCAGATGCCATCTAGAGAAGGGTGACTTGGAAGTAAATAAATATGAAAGAGCGAACAGCCCAGGGAAACAGGGAGGTGGTTAGTAATGACACAGACATCTCTCCGCAGAAGTCAACACCCAGGCTGTCACGTTACACTTCTAAACTTCTTTGGCAGGTACCACCTTACAGCTGAAATAAGTTGACGCATCAATAAAAATATTATCTAACACACTTTTTAGGGGTTCCGAACATCAGATGTGCAGTTGTAGCTACAAGATAGTATAAAGAAAAGCAATTTTAAAGTAACGGTGTCATAGATCATTTAACATGGATAAATATAAAAAGAAGTCACCTCTCCCTCTTTTTATTTTAAATAGCAGCATTAAGTTAAAATCGGCTGTGTGCTTAAATGCAACATTTCATGTAGTTATCTCACTTTTCAGAGGTGCCACCAAGCCTACAGATCTCTGGCATCTCCCACTCCCACCTGACCCAGCCTCCGCCAGCAAAAAAACTGCCAGGGCCCTGACATAACATTTTATACATCAGCTCTTCAAGATGCAAATAGCATCTGTTGGCTTCCATTACATAAATATCCCCGATAAGAGCTATTATTAACTTGTTAGTTTCCATTTTAAGTAAAGTATGTCAAAATTGCATTTATGTCTCCAATTACATGAAGCCTCAAGTCTTATAAGCACTTCAGATCTTCAGAAAAGAGAAACGCCACATGATTTCAGAGGAAGGGTTCCCCTCTCCAGAAATTCAAAAGCCCCTGAGTCCCTTTAGCTGTAGCTCCCGCAAAAATTGTGGGAGTGGGGAGAGATTCAGCTGGCATGATCAAATGGCAAGTTTTGGCTAAGTCCATTTCTGTCTATAATGCAAGAAGTCACCAGCCAAAAAGCAATGACGCCACTGACCTAGACAAAATAGCAATTTTTTGGTTATAAGAGTGCATCGAGAGAAGGACACCCACGCTTAACAAAATATTAACTTTTAAATTTCAGTTGAATACAACATTCTTTGTTATTAAATTGCCCTGTATTTTCTGAAGAGCGGGCATAATGCTACACTATCAAACCTATTCAGTAAGACCCCCCCCAAAACCACATACCAACTTCTAAAGGAGACTTCTAGGGACTAAAGGAGAAAGACACACCACAGAAGCACAGGTTTATATAAACATTTTCATCCATGGATCATAAAAGACAGCCTACAAAAATGGGTACACATTCCTACTCTGGATATACCCCAGGTCTCACCAAGATAACCAAAAATGTACAGACACCACGCCATGCTCCTCACCCTCTGGGGCATGATGGTCAGAAATTAATTCCAAAGATTGAAATAAGCTACCTAAATAGACCACGTGGAACATTGTAGGGCTATCAGTTTCAAACTCAAGGCAGCTTGTACAGGGTTTAACTTCATTTCTTACCAGCGGGTCTAACAAATCCAGCCGCGTTCACCACGGCTTTGCACACCTGCCGTCAGGCCAGCCAGGAGTTCAGGTCACCCGTCAAGCCACCCCACAGCCCAGCTGCAGCAAGCTCTTTGGGATGAATGCTCTACAGCACTTAGCACGTGGTAGCTACTACAGTGACCACGCACATGCGTGCCTGCCTATATGTACATATATAAAGCTGTACAGGTAAAAATAATACTCAATTGTAGCCAAGCAGCCTTTGTAAATAAGTGAACCACCCAGATCTATGAAACATACACGTATTTTTAAAAACAAAAGAAAAAGCCCACAACAATCTCAGGTATCCCAATAAATCTCGGATGCAAACTTCCTGATTTTCTGCCATGGAGAGGAAGTCCACAGAACTGCGGAGAAGGAAAAAGCTGGGTTTATTCTAACATTACACTGAGATCCGCTAGCCCAGGCTTTTACATTCACAGCGGTTTTTCACGATTTTAACGAGATCCCAAATGAACATGCATCCTTGCCAATAAATGCCACTGCATATGTTCCTGCATCAGCTCTCTAGCAAATCTTTGCAGGTACCTGCCACACGTACATAATGCAAATAAAGCAAACAAAAAAAAACCCCCACAGTTGCGCTAATTGACCCAACTCAGGGGAATTTTTCCTGCTGGGGAAGGAAGGGAGGCCTATTCTGTAAAAGGAACCTAGAAAGAGGAAACATCAAATGAAGGACAGGTAATAGAAACAGCTCTCATTATTCTGATGACTTTTACTGCATCTAAAGCCCAACTTTTGCAGAAGAGGGCTTTCTTCTGCTCCTCTTTGGCACTAAAAACAGGGCATGTCATGTCTAGTCTGGAAAGAGGTCAGAAGTTCAGTTTAAAAAAAAAAAAACAACAAACCAAAAAAACTTTGGATCCTAAAAGCACTAACTTGCTTTTAGTTTGAAAAAGCACTCTCTTAACTAAAGCGACTTCAAATTGCATTTTCTCCCCTCAGTAAGTACAGGGGAAGGCTTTTCTGACATCCTGCTAAGGAACAATGTGGCAGGCTTGAAAGTTACACTAGCGTGCCTTTATCCAGGTCGCCCTTTCCTCTCTAAACTCATCCAGCTCTTGCACTTTCAGGTTAGATCTAACCATCGCTAAGATATGGTCTCAACTTTGTAGAGATTAGCAGGTGTGCTCGAGATGCTCTACAGAAGAGCCCACAACAAGCACCAACATGACGTAAAAAGTTGGCTGCAGATAAAACATTTTGCATGCACCAAGACAAAACACAGTTCCCTTCATCTTTCAGTTTTAGTGCAAAGGCTATTTTACGTTAACAGAGATGCACAATAGCTTTCAAGTTTCTAGCGTATTTTAATCACAGAATGTCTAATCACAATTGAATGCCGTCTCCAGCACCCCCTTCCCCTGGACATGAAAAAAAAAATACAGCTTTAAAGTGCAGTGCTAATTTAACGATATTTTAATTAAAGTACATAGCCATTGATTATAACAATCTGCAAACAATAGCCAAACTCTTCAAATAACTACAAACGCTCTTCATAAAAGAACTGCAGTTAAAAACCAGGAAAAAGCAGCATTTATTCTTCCCGTTAAGACGTTATTTTAAGGTGCCCTGTACCCAATCCTCCCACTAATCATCACAGAATCGTTCGCGAGCGCGACTTTTGCCACATCCCCGGCCGCTAACCACACCGGTGGGTCGCCGCCGTACGTCCCTAACGCGAAGCCATCCATGCCTTTGCAGAGAGGCGAGCAACGTTAAAGCCAACACCGTGCGAGGCAGGGAGGTTTCGTTTGGAGAACCGAAGCCGGGACCTTCCCGCTCCTGTCCCGCCACGGACGGGGGGCACCGGGGTGCGACCCGCCCCCGCTGCCCGGGGTGAAACTTACCTCGGCGGCGCGGCGGGCCGTGCCGGGCCGTGCCGGCGGGAGGGCAGCGCTAGCGCTTCATTGTCAAACTCAGTTCTAGCAAGTTCCTCGACATACTGGCGGAGCGGGGCTCGGCGGCGGACGAGCGCCCGGCTGCCTGCCTGTCTGTCTGTCTGCCCGGCTTGTCTGTCCGCCCGCCACGCCCAGCCGCGCTCCGCAGGGCCCCGCCGGCTCGGGCACCGGCGGGTCGCCGCCTTCTCCGGGCTGCGGCGAACAAAAGGGCGCTTCGCCGGGGGCCGCCGCCGCCCAGCCCCTGCCGCCCCCCGCGGGCACAGCCCGGCGAGCGCGGGGGCGGAGCGGCGGCCCGACTCCGGCGGGGCGGCGGAACCGCCGCAACTTTTCCCTCCGGACGCGGCCGGGGACGCAGCGCCCACGCCGGACGGGCGGCCCGCCGCGGCGCCCGGGTTGGGGGACACGCTGCCCGCACGGCACGGCACGGCACGGCCCGGCCGCCACCCCCGCCCCGGCTCCGCAGCCCCCCTTCCCCCGCCCCGGCGCCCCACGTACCCGCAGGACCCGCCGCCTCCCCCCGCTCGCCGCCGCTTCCTCCTCCCTCCTCCTCCTCCTCCTCCTCCTCCTGCTGCCGCCCGGCCTTGGCGCCAAACGCCGCCGCCGCCTCCCGCCCGCCGCAGGCCCGGCGCCTCCCCCGCGCACAGGCCCGGCGCGGCGGCCCCGCCGGCCCGGCGCCCGCCCCCCGCCCCGCCTCCATGCGGGCAGCCCGGGCCGCGCTCACCTCCCGCCGCCGGCGCGGCACGGCACGGCCCGGCGCGCCGCCGCCGCCGCCTCCTCCTCCTCCTCCTCCTGCCCTGCTCGCCGGCGTGGGCGGCCGCGGCCGTCAGGGCTGGCGCTCCCGCCGCGGCGGCGGTTGCTGCTGCTGCTGCTGCTCCTGCGGCGGCGGCTGCTGGTGCTGCTGCTGGTGCCGTCCCGCGCCGGCGCGCATCGCCTCCGCCCGCCCGCCCGGGCCCGTGGCCGGCGGCGGCTCCCGCCCTGCGTGCCGGCTGCTCGGCGCACCCGCAGCCAGGCCCCGGCCCCGCGCCGCCGCCGCCACTCCTCCTCCTCCGGCGGCAGCAGCCGCACAAGAGCCCTATTGTATTATTGACACTGCTGGGCTCCAGGCCCCGCCTCTTCCCCTTCCCTTCCCTCCCTGCCCGCGCCGCGCCGGGCCTTCCTGCCAGCTGCGCCGGCGGAGCCGGCCCCCGCCCCGGCCAGCGGGCGGGAAGGGGCCTGAGGGGAAGGCGCCTGAGGGGAAGGCAGGCCTCAGCCGCGGGCCCCTCGGGGCTGAGGGGAGCGAACCGCGCCCGGGACCCGGTGAGAGGCGGGAGATGGCTCCCGCCTCGCTCGGGCGTTGCTTCTGCCTTCGAGGTGCCCAGGGCAGACGATAAGCGAGCGGCAGCGCCTGTCCGGCGTCCACTGGCTACCGAGACCCAACTTTGGTCTGGGCAACCGGCGGCAGGGGCGGCCGGGTGCCTCGCCACATCCCACCCGCCTTCCAGCAGCTTCCGAGGGCGCCGCGCGCCCACCCCCGCCTGGGCCGGCACCGAATTGAGAACGTTTTACACAAGTGGCACAACTTGTAAAATGATGAGCATAAAGTCTACCGTAGGGCAGCTTTTAGCCAGCTACCGGTGTTAATCGTTCGGCCTCTGACAGAGTTCCCCATCGAAACAAGGTTTGACAGAAAGCACAGCAGGCAGCATCAGTTAGAATAAAGGAAACGGCGGCAAGATTTCCGCAAACCTTCTCCATTATTAGGCCCCACACACATTTCCCGTACTGCTATTACCAAGTATCACTTGCATCAAACACACTGCAAACCCCTTCTGCTTTCCTTACCAGAAGGGCTGCTGCAAAGAGATCGATCTGGAGCACACCCTTCGGCTGCTGCAGCCCCATTCTTCGTGCACGCAGTAACAGAGGCATGGAAAGGCCACAGAGACTCAGCAGGGAAGAAAATTGAACCCGAGGTCTCAAATCTGGGATACAAACCTTCTCTCTAGGCCAGGCACAGACAAGAAACAGCAAGAATATAATAACGAAGAGTACAAAGGAAAAGAAACGAAGAGGTGAGCAGCAAGTGTGGCAGCGATAGTGTGGCGTGCCTGAGCTGCACTTCCATGGTGTTTCCAGACAGCAGCCGAAAGATGAGGTGAAACAGGTCGTTAAGAAAGGAGGCACTGTTTCAGGCCAAATGTTCCATCTGGCTCAACAGCCTCCTGCCTGCTCTACCAAGTCATGGGCCCCCGCATCGACTTCCTCCTGGCCCAAGTGGGCATCCACAGTAAGATACTTCCCCCAAGTACTCTGAAAGCCTCCAACTACTTGCTCAGATTTCCCAAGCAGGATGTGGTGCGTCTGTTTAATAACCCTCAACAGATCACTTCTCCAAGTACTTGTCCAAGTCAGCTTTCACTGAATCCATGTAGGCTTCTGACTGTAAATCTGCTGGCAAGGACTTCCGTGGATCTCCTACCTGCTGCAAAAAATACAATCTTTTTTCTTTTGAGTAGCTGGTTAATATTCCTGTTTGTAATATGAGTGTAGCTTTCTACAAATGCAGTTAGACCGCAACCAAACGGTGATGCTGACACATATGACTTCCTTCACGCACCAGTGATCGATCACCTCATTTGCTTCTGTTCATTAATATATACTTGCCAGGAAAACACTGAGCAGCTTCAGAAAACCACAACATCAAGTAAAATACCAAGAACTCTCCCCCCACCACCACCATCACCACTTGTGGAATCCTCTATATCAAACCGGCTGGTCCAGGCAGCAGGGCAGGCAACACTGATTTTTAGACAAGAGAGTTGAAGTCCAAAATGAAGAACATTCAGAGTGATAAAACCAAGTCCACGCACGATAGAAAAAGACCTGTTTTGTAGTCATAAAAGGAATTTAAAGTCTGATTGAGTTAAACTAAACAGAAACTATTTTCAAGTACCAATATTTTCATTGGATTTTAAAACAAGTTCTATTTTTTCTGTGTCCATTAAACCTGCTTAGTAGAATGTGTGTATACAGATATATATGTATAGTGTTTAAAGTGCCCTTCATTCTGAAGGACAATGAAGAACATATATTCCCATCAGTGAAGGAAACATTCCTATTAGAAGTTTCCTGCCAGATTACTTTATATATGAATGACTTCATCAGGAGCAGATGCAGCCCAACCCGGGAAAGGTGTTGTGCAGCTATCTTCATTTCCCATGCCTGGAATCACACACACACCCCTGTGCTGGCTGTCACATGTCAGGAGAAGATGACATCCAAACCTCTAGTTCTAAAGTAAATCCACAGCTATATGTGGTGGGCTCAGGGCCAAAAGATAGGTGACACAGGAAAACCCATGGCAGAAAGTCCATGGGGCTACTAATTTCAATAAGTGCTTTTATGTGCAAGTAAATTTTTCATTATCTCATCCTGTGTAACTTCTAGCAAACTATTTACCATTTGATAAGAATTTACACAGAATTTCCTTTACATTCAGTATGCATTTGTATAGGAACACCGAGCAAGATGAATAAATAGCAAGCACATTGTACACTGTTGTTCTTTTTAAAGACATATGCAACACAGTTTCCACATTTTCTCAAGAAAGGATGAAGTACAGATGCTCTCATGCACCTAGAGACTATAAGGAATTTACAAAGCCAGATGTTAACATGTTGATAAAATATAGCACAAACATGCAGTCTTCCCAAGGGAGGAATGCTCTGGAAACTAGAAGTATAAAAGAGATGGTCAGGATAAAATAATGTATACATGTATACCATACTCAAGTTGAACCAAGTCATTATTCAGCCATACCAAGGCTGCCCACAGTATATTAGGGTATGAAGAAAGTAACACTGAGGTAATGTTTAACATCTGAGAAGGGTCACGCAGAGTTTAACATGGACTGGAGCCACAAAAGAAGCATCTCTAATTGAAATACCTAGAAGTATTCAATGAATTTCAACAGGAAAGTATTTTTTCTACAAAATCTGCTGTCTTTGATCAGATGCCAGAGTAGAAGACAACAAACATGCCATAGTATCACAGAGGAGTAGTGGGGGGAAATAAGAACTGGAAAGGCCTGGGAGGTTAATTCATATGCCTTACCTCCACGCCTTTGCAGCATTCCCAGCCTGCACGTAGAAGCCTCCATGGGCAGCGATTCTACTTGACTCTGATAAAAGAAATACACAAGATACCAAAGCCTGGTATACCACCTTTCTTTGGAACATGTAGATGCTGCATAAAACTGGCTTCATTGGTAGATCAGATACCATTGATGAAACCTTAATACAACATCTTTGAAACCAGAGCAAGCATTGGCAGCTACTGGTGAGAGACAGAAAAGCTTAACTCCCTTATTTTCCTTTCACAATGAGCAAAATTACTGAAGTGTTACCATAAAGCACAAACACCCACCTGCAAACGAGAGAGCTAATTATCACTGTGGAGTAACTTCCATTCTTCTGTGGAAAAAAATGCAAAGCAGAATCTCATCTAAGGATGGCTAGCTGTCTTTAAACCCTCTCATGACTAAAAATGTTTCTGATACTCACTATTAGAAATAGAAGCAAAGAGCACTCAGAGCTTCAAAAGATTGTCTTTAACACTGAAACCAATCCTTTAGCACCTGTTGGGGCAGCTATCAAAAGATGCCCTCGGGTCATATCACAGCCCTTCCATTTAATCTCCAGAACCCTTTAAAAAAAAGCCCCTGAAGTGGTTTTTATGGAGGGACTTCAGAAATGGGGGGGAAGGTCTCCCCTCATACAAAGATCAGCACATTCAGACAAAAAAAAAAAAGTACTTCCACAATCATGAAGCACATCTCTTTAAAGCAAAATGTGCCAGCTTCAGTTCCCAGGATCTGACAAGTTCAAAGTTCTGTGCTTAGGGAGATCTTTGATTTATCTTTCTCCTTCTAAGACAGTAACACAGAATGGAGAGGACTGCCAGCAGCTTTCAAAACCTATCAGTATTATGGCTCCATACCTTAAATGCATGCAAGTAAGTACCTAACAAAAAAGAATCAAAGAATACATCTTATGCTTGTATTAGTGAGGAAACAAATTGTGTTTCTTGCCTAAAAGAGTTGGAAAGTTAGCTGCCATACGTCGCCATATACACAGTTTGGGGGAAATCTCCCCTACAGCAGTCAGCATCCATGTGAGTAGGGGGAAGTAAGGCTGCTGCTCCCTTCAGTGCTCAGAAATCACAAGTCAACGGCCAACTCCACCCTTCCCCACCCCCCCAAAAGTTTCAATTTTTAAATTTTTGAGGCACACAAGTTTAATGTCTCAAACAGCAAAATAACTTTTCAAGTTTTCTTCACTATGACAAAAGGTACCTAAAAATGAAAGTGGAAATTCTCATATGACTCTATGAACTAGGACTTCATCACCACAATACTTGTGATAAAATGAAGTTGGAAAAGCAGAGAGATACATACCACTGTCATCCAGACACAGAGTCCTTTCAGCTCTCAGTACCGCAGAGGTGCCTAGCCTTAAATTTAGCCCCATCACTTGGGTAAAGTCTGTAATAGCACATTGCTTTTCACCTTTGCAGTTTGGGAATGTCAAACAAACACTCATTTAAACGCTGTTCAAGAGCCTCATAACCTCACTGTAATTTCTTATCTATCAACTTTACCTGATGCTTTTAAGGACAAACTTTCTATAGCAGTTTTAACAGAAGGATGTGAGGGAAATCCACATGTATTTGGAAGATCTCTTAGACCCTTGACAACAATGGCAATTTTAAAGCCTTGTGCAACTGGAAAGAGGATGACTTGTGCTTTACAGATACTGGTCACATTGCTTAACACATTCTGGGAAGGTGCTCAGATACTCTAGCCATGAAATTGTACGTAGCTGGATATTATTACTTGATGCATAAAAAAATAAAGGATTGAGCAGTTGCACATTTTTCTTTGTGTACTTGGAAAACTTCAGAGCTTTTTTAAAAGCTTCTCTCACTTCCCCCTCCTTTTCTTCTCTTACTCGGAACCAGTGATGACTACATATGCATCAGGAAGACTGCATGACCACAAACATTACCAGCAACAGTCTTATGGCGACCAGGCATTCTGAAGAGATGAAAGCAGTAAAAAGCATTCTTCTATCAAACTAGACACCAAGATATTAATGTCTGGCCTGTTAACACACTGTGACTCCCAGCCATTTGGTGAAGCCTCCTGTACATCCTGCTTTTAGCAGGTTTGATGCTTGTAAAGTTTTCCCATACCTATACGATTGTGTTAACAGAGCTCAGACTAGATAGCTTTAAGAACTTCCAGGCTGGCAATACAGCACCTTGTTATTTTTCAGGAATTGTTATCCTCAGCAAACTGCTACAGCTCATACTGTGAGCTCTGCAATGTCCAGGGAACGGGGTGGACCACCACAGAGCTGCCTTCCAACATATACCACAGCAAGAATGCAGTACTACAGCACAAAAATTAATGAAGTGCTACAGCCTGCTATGCACCATCCCACTCAAACCCATGCATGCTAGACACAATGCTTATGATCAACACTTACACCTTTTAATACTGTTGGACTAGAATTTAGATGTTCTAGATCAGGTTTAAACATGCCTTAGAAGAGCTGTTCCTGCAGACCTCCAAAGACCTGTGTGTCCTGATTTCAGCTGGGATAGAGTTAATTTTCTTTCAAGTAGCTGGTATAGGGTTATGGTTTGGATTTAGTATGAGAATAATGTTGATAACACACTGTTGTTTTCAGTTAGTCTAAACACTACTTAGCAACAAGTCAAGGATTTTTCAGCTGCTCATGCCCAGCCAGGAAGAAGGCTGGAGGGGCACAAGAAGTTGGGAGGGGACACAGCCGGGACAGCTGATGCCAACTGGCCAAAGGGGTATTCCATACCATGTGACATCATGACCAGTATATAAACTGGGGGGAGTTGGCTGGTGGGAGCAAATCGCTCCTCAGGAACTGACTGGGCATCGGTCAGTGAGTGGTGAGCAATTGCATTGTGCATCACTTGTTTTGTATATACCAATTATTTCATTATTATTATTACTTTCTTCCTTTCTGTCCTATTAAACTGTTCTTATCTCAGTCCACGAGTTGTTGGTTTTGGGTTTTTTTTTTCCCCAATTCTCTCCCCATCCCAGTGGGGGGAAGTGAGCAAGCAGCCGCATGGTGCTTAGTTGCTGGCTAAGGTTAAACCATGACACTGTCACCCTTATGGTTTCAGAAGGCTTACTCATTAATTCAAAAAAGAAATGGCAAAAAGGTCCAAAGGAGTCAAAAAGGAATGTGATAGCAAAAATCCTAGAGTTTAGGAACTACTCAGGCAGGCACCTGGGCTGCTACTAGGTCTTAAAAGATTCATTTCACAACAGCTTTTATTAAATCTTTAGGAAAAAAGCCTGGGGAATTGACACCTTCTAGAAGATATTATCAGCAACACTAATTTAAATATGCACAGAAAGCTGAATGCTGTATGAATAAAGCCTAAACACTTAAAAGCCAGCATTTAAGAGAAGAACATATTCAGCTACAGAATTCTCACTCACGCTTAAGTTAGTAAAACTCATTTTTGCCCCTATTAGTCAGAATGACTGAAGCACGTATTTTGTAATAAAAAGTTTCAGGCTGCTTTTTGGAATTGAAAGAAAACCCAAACTGTCCCAGTTACATAAGTGCAGCCTGGTATGTGGATTACTTTTAAATCCATGCATTTTATGCATGACTATTAGATATGCCAAAAGAAAATGGGTGACTTCCTAGCAACTGGGGCACAGATACAAAGCTTCTACATGTTAGTATTTGAGGATGCAATTGGTAAAAATTGTGAAAATACTTTAGGACAGCTTTGCTATGACTTAGATACTACATAGAAAAAGATTACTAGGCAATTCAGATACAATTGGGGTACAAGATTTTTTTTTTAACTGTAAAATTGTGTGATAATAGCTAAGTGTAAACCAAAAGCTTTGATTCTTTAAATTTAACTCAACCTATTGAAAAGAAAATTGTATTGATACAGTACATCATGTTCTTAGCAAACATTTACACTTCATGAAAGTTACCCTAGACCATCTCTAGTTGGAAGATCCTCATTTCTGACCAATTTAAAGCTGAGTTTGGAAATTTATTAAACATTTACCCGTTTTCAGGAGTGTTTACCTGTTTTCAGATGTTAAATTGGATATTCAAAGGAATTGCTTTCTAAATGAACAATTCTACTAGTATAACCACCACAATCTGTTTTTGCTGTGAGCACATCACTAGCATGCATCTAGTACCAAAGAGGTAAGCACAGTTAAAAAGCACAACACTTTTACAAGTTAAAAAAAACAAACAAAACAAAAAGAAACAGCCACATGTGCACACAAGTCAGGGAGAAGTGCTTTAACAGTCTCCATCCAGGAATCTCTGTACTTGTATCTCTACAGCTTGAGATATGAATACCTTCTTCCATATTTTACTAGGAAAACTGCAGTATAAAGGTAATCACATCCTCAGTAACTCTAGGGAAAAATCCCTGCTGTCAAAAATCCACCTGTTTTGGAGGGTGGATGACTGCAGAATTATATGCTTATTTTCAATTAGATGTGAGTACCTATTTAAAGTCCCTGTTTAAACACAGAACTCAGGTTTTATACCTAACATAATGTAATTATGTTTTGCAATATTTCATTATTTTAAAAAGTCTTCCAGAATCCAGAGTTTAGATTTTCAATGTTTATTATGAATCGCATTCACAGTGCAATACAAATTACATAAACAAATGTACAAAGACTACATGAAGCACATACCATTCTGTAACACATACAATACCTGATGCTTAGGCTACAAGTGTTCTCAATGCCTGTTAGCAAGAAACTGAAGTCAAAAGATAAATAATTGGATTGAGAAACTCCTTCATTATTTAGGTTTTTTTTTATTAAAAACTCTTTGTTGGTAAGCAGGCTATCAATGTTTAAAAAAAAAAAGGCAACAGTGCCCTTTCCTACCATGTAGAAAAGTTTTTCCACTGTTTCAAATCTGGGTTAATTTTCACTTAATTATTCTGTCCTCCAGCAAAAGTAGTCATAAAAATCAATCCAGCACTTTGTTTCCAGAGCAGGTTAATGATACAAAAAATAAACTAAAAACATACACACTGACACATGATTATATAAAAGTTTGGAAATATTATATGTAAAAGTTTAGAGACCAAGATAGTCCAATATATGCACTGCTTAGATAAATTACACATGACAGTTCTGAAGTACATTACACAATTTTAATGTACTGTCCATACCAGAAAAATAAATTTACTGTACGTGTCTAGAATAATTCCTGCAAATGTTCATTGATGAGTTGCACTAGTACTTTGGAGACCAATCTATGATTTTTAGCTGTTTTCACAGCCTCTCCTAGCACATATAAAAAAAAAAGTCCTGGCTGGCTAAGTGCAAATAGTGGTAATTTCCACTACCAGTCAGAATCTGGTGGCAGCTTGATTTTATTTCACTTTGTCAAATAAAAACATTTCAGAAAAGTGACATTTTTCTTACCTTCAGTACACTAATGGTTTAGTGACTTCAGAAGATATTCTTCCTTATTTAACCTATACCTAACTTTAACAAGAGGTCCTAAGGACATATTCTTGATATATAGTTTAATCTAAGGGCCAGCATTTGCCTAGTAGCAACAAAACCACAGCTCAGAACATCTCTTGAACATGACAGAATTATGAATTTCAGGAGAACAGATTCTTTCATGTGCTAATTCTAAAAAATTAGAAAGAGATGTTTTTAGCCACCCACTTTTAGAGCTCAAGAGCTGTGAAACTGATGAGTTGAGACTCATTTTCAGTTAAGACACACAAGATCTTCCCTTTCGACAGATGACCATAATGAGGAAATTATTGCTTTAGCACCTCAACACAGCCCCAGTCCATTCAATGGATTGTAAAAGCTACACAAACTGGCAAGCCACAACTTTAAGAAATTTGGTTTTGTGTATCTTCACGCACAATCTGTTCAAGTATTACAGAGGGCTTGTAAACCTGGACATAAGCTTTAAGTTTATGTAGAAAAATCAGTAAGGATGTGCTATGCAAAAATACATCAATCATGTTTAATATCCATATAGATTTGCATTCTAATATGCACTATATAGCAATAAGTATCCTTACTGACCACTATTCAAATGCATCTCCCAGAATGCTAGTAGCACTTCTTCGGTCTGTTTTTAGAATTAATCCAAAATAAACCCTACAGCAGTGTGTAGTACTTTACAGCCAAATTTTCAGTACTACTACTGAGTGTAAAACCCTTGTCCTGGGGTCTAGCGAGGAAGAGCTTTTTTAATGCCATCAGAGCCCTTCTCTGACTCCTGGTTGCTGTATGTCCCTTCTAGCAAAGAACAACGGTGCCAGAGACTTATTGCTCTGAGTCCAAGGGAACCTCATGTATATCCCATACATGACTTGGGAATACCGGAGGCAACTCTATTGCCAGAGACCCTGAGTGGACCTTGGAGCATCTTCAGCAGAACACTCATGCTCAGCATTCACCTCAAAGCAGAAGAGCCTGGCGAGTGCTCACTTACCAGAATGCTGTTATGACAACTCTCAGCATAAATGCTGCTGCAAACAACTTTATTCAAAAAAGATGCTGAAGCAGAATAAGCCAGATGTACTTATAAGTCACGCACTGCTTCTGAAAGCATGCTATAAGGAGAATTAATTTCAGACTAGCCTTTCAGAAAAAGTCAACGACTATACCTTCCTCCCTGGCCCCCAATGAAGACACATTTGCATGTGGGAAAGTTTTGAACAGCAAGTTTCACATAAATGCACTTTCTAAACAACGTGTCCAAGTTAAAGATAACAATTACTACTGCATCAAATTTGGATCAGCATTGCACTTTTCAAATACTTATTACCATTAGATGTTGACAAGAAATATTCAAGTGTCAACAGAAGTTTAGAAATTACCATAAAAAATTAGTAGAAAACCTCTATCGTTTCTGGAGTTGAAATATAAATTTCAAACACAACGCATGTGGGGAGCTATGCCATTTACTCCAGTTCAGGTAATATGGTATTAAAAGCACCAATAGCTTTATAAAAGGGATATATGAGAAATACAAAACAAAATGACAAAAATTCTCAGATATTACTACAATATTCAAGCCAAGTGACATCCAAGTGCCAAGACAAACCATATGTGAACACCTTCACGTTAAACTTCACATTCCCATCTGCATGTCAGCAAAGTTGTAGAAATTGTCTACATCTTGAGCTGCTGATGCCTTGCTCTCCGATACAAAAACCTGTTTTATTAAACGAGGAAATAGTTATGCATTACTAATAAAGAAGTTCAAGCAGTCTTTGCTCATTCAGAGCCCATAATGGTTATTTTCATTTTTGCATTTCATGAGGCACAACTCTGTTGGTTTCCACTGTGTGACAGAATAGTCCTAGAATTCCCTCAGCCCTCATACACCCTTTGTTATCATCACCTGTTCTTAGCAGACACACTAGCTGCAGTAACCCTAGCCTTCCACTGATGGGAATGAAAAAGTTTTGGGCTTGATTACTCAGTGGTCACAGCTTCAGCTAGCATCCATTTAAATGTATTTTGCTTGGTAAAGTCAAACTCTGTCCAGGAGAGGTGGGAGGGTAACAAATACACAAAAACCTTAGACTACCATTAAGCTTTCCTTTAACAGAAAGGCAGAGTTTGTAAGACAGACTCCCTTGTACTGTAATTCCCTCAAAAACTTATTTGCTTCTTCATCAGATGATTATTTTAAATAACTTCAATTACATTTGCATTTTGCAAAATTGATCAGTGCATGTGAAAGTCCAAACTCTAGGACAGTCATCTTTGAAAGCTTTCAGCAAATCAACTACAAATGCCTTAGGCAATGCCCAAATAGTTCAGTGTAACAGTGTTGTGACTGTTCACCAATCTCAACATGCAAGTGATAGCCTCAAAAACTTAAACTTAATTCTTACTCTCTCATATTTTCTATACCTCAAGAGGAAATCATCACTGTCTCAGCACATCAGTGTTGGCATAGCCAACTGAGCTATTCTGAATTGCACTGGGACTGTAGGAATGGGTTATTCCAGACAACTATGTTCCTACAGTCACCACTTTTCTGCTTCAGCTCAGAATACCACATGAATGCAAAACTACGACAGTTTCTTGAATTGGCTTACTTAAACTACATTTTAAGATCAATATCCTGTTGCCCAGTAAATTTGCAATTAAAAAAAAAATCATCACAAAGCAAGTAGTTTCCTAGACTGTTGCTTAGATACATGGTAGACTTCTGTTTGTAGGGACTTGAGAAAAATCTGCTAATCATGTGGCATTTGTTTGGTGCGACAGCAATTGGTACCATGGTCACAACAGTTGAATACCTTCTTTTAGCATCCTTCCCTACCAGGATATTACAATTTACATTTTGCACAGTATTTTATGAATAACTGATGAGACAGAGGAACAATACTAGAAAGCACACCAAAAAAAGTGCAGAAGGTCACCTAGAAAGAATGTCAGAGGTAAAGAGTGCAGATGTAGCTAGTGCACACAAATAGGAAGTCTGCTTAAGTGCATAGGGTAGAGCTCTCCTTCTAACATGTTGTTTCCACCAAACAACTCAAAAAAACCTCTGGTGGTGCTATTGCTGAAGAACTTTTCTACCCTTACTAGAGTATCAACAGTTGTTTATTAGATTTATTTCAGAAACAAAAACCTGCTGAAATTAAGGTTATTAACAGATTAATTTAATCATTTTTAACTGTGGTTTTCAAATGCAAATGTAGCCACCTGCTTAAAGGCAGATTAATCTCCTTTAAAGTCTTACAGAATACATGTCTTCCTAAGAGCTTTTGTCATTGTTTCTTGATCAAGGATACCTATAATTCTTTCTGAGCACTATAACAACTCTCAAACACGATAAGGGCCACCAACAATGAGGTGAAACCATTTTATAGAGCATTCCTGAACCTCCTGGTAGTAATAAGTCTGAAGTTCATTATTCCCTAAATTGCTTCTAAATTACATCCCAAGAAAGAAATACATTTTCTAAAAAAAGGTATACTGATGATATCCAATTATCTAGGGATCCATGCACAAACCCAGTGTTTATCAGAAGTTTTGGAGTTACATTTTATCTAAATAAATATATATACTTTTCAGGAAGCCCAAAGTTCTGCTTCTTAATTCAGTGCAGCAAGTATTTAATAAGTGAGGTAGATTTTACTATGGAACCAGGCTGTAAACAGAAGTTTTAAATCCAGATGCAGTAAGTAATTTCACATTTGGAAGTGAACCTAAACACTACAGATCACCTCCAAGAACAATGCTTACTTCACAGCTTGAAGTGCACAGCCTGAGGTTTCTGGATGCATCTCAGATCAGGGCATTCATAGTGTTATAATAATAGATACCAGTCATTTCAGTGAGGAAAATATAAAATTTTATTTGTTCTAATAATTAACATCACTTCAGCCTTTGAATAGAGAAAAATATCTAGAATAACCAGTGAATTACCTACCCAGTATCAGCTTTGTTCTGTATGAAAAAAATAATACACTAAGCACACCAAAAAAAGCCAGTGTAAGACCCTGCTTAAAGAGACCATTTTTATGGTAAAATTTGCAGTGATGACTGTTGGGTCACAAGAAGAATCTGTAATATCACAACACTGCCCAGAATGTAGTTTTGATATTCTCCAGACTCAGAGCGCCAAATTAAGGCCCACTACATATCAGGTTTTTGCTGGTGCAATAGCAAACAGAAGAAAAGCAAACTGGGCAGTCTAGTTCCAAGTAACTCTTTCAAAAGGAACTGAAAGACAGCAAGGAGCTGTATGGACACTCTATCTCAAAGACATTCTAGTCTTCTTTGAACAGCTGCTTGAAGGCAAAGGGTTTGTCACTTTCTGGTTACCAGGAGTGCTCTAATTGTTTCCAGAAACTTTCTCAAAATCATTGACATTCAGAGAAATGGGGACAGCAAGCAAAGAGGAGGTGTGGTGTAAAGAAGCTACAGTAAAACAAACTGACAGAAGAAAAAAGAAAAATGCCTTTGAAGGAAGGCATTCTGCAATATCCTACACAGCAAAAGTAAACCTTGAAAAAAGTTGAAATCCCATATTATCTTCATCAGTGTTTCATAGACTAGGACATCACAAAGCAGACTTCAGTATAAGACTTGGAGCAGAGCTTTTCCCCACTATATTTATAGAACTTGTTTTTACTATTATGTGAAATAACAGTTTTAAGTGGAAATCTTCTATTTTTCAATGGATATGGGGATTTAGTACTCTCTTTCCTAGGGCAATTTTTCTTGTCTCTGACAAGCAACTTGAGTTTTGAATACAAAAAAACCAAAACAACAACAAAAAAAGGATATTCAGATTTTACTATTCAGAAACCTAAAAAGATTGTGCAGTATGTCAACACTACAGTTTGACTATGAAGTATCCTAGACATTCTGTAACATTTTCTGCCAATAAAGCAATACACCAGCTTACCTTGGTCCCGCTAAAAACATCATTTATAATGCTTCGACATCCTTCCACAGCACCATCTCCATTGAACTCTAAAGCAACCACTGGACCTAGAAGATAGTTTCATCTAGAATCAATACTACTTTTAAGCTTGGCATTGAAACAGTAGATTTCTCAACCCATAGGAAATTGCAAAGCTTGCAAGAAGTGTTTCATGGTTTTTGCCTGAGCAGCCATAATGCAGGATAAAGAATTAAAAACACTTAACCATAGCTTCAAAGTACAGTGTTATCTGAGAAGGAAATATCTGCAATTCCATCCTCGTTTTTGCAGAGATTCTGGCAGGAGTCCAGTTTTACTTCTTGAAAGGCAGCAATGGCATAAAAACACTAAGGAGCGCAGGGCACCATGGAAGTGAGTCAGACTACACTGCTCAAATAGTGAACCATTTCACAGACATCTGGAGCAGGACTGAGTCATTCAGGCACTTTTGCCTCAGTCCCAAGATAGCAAACTGCCTGATTTTTAGACTTGTTCTCACCCACTATTTGCAGATCCCCTTTCTCTGGTTTCATTCTGAACACGTTGTTTCTTCGCACACGGGTGCAAAAGAGCCCTTAAACTAGACTGTCATCTGATAAGTACAATAACTTCTGTCCTATTCTTGCAATGAGCATCACAGACCTCTTATGTTACTATGAAAAAAACTGCATGTTGCTACTAAGTTTGGGAGCGTGTACTGAGCTTTAGCGTACAACAGATGGCAAGATGTCAGTACTTCTGCAGGAAGAGACAAAAACCAATTACAGTCAGATCAATAAAAAGGCTTTTGAAATACTCTGACAGTACAGCAGTTATAAACAGGAATTTAACACTTGCCTGCTTTATACACATCTATACTGATTTGCTTAAATATGTATACAGAAACACGGAACATCTAGGTGGTTGAGCAGCAACGGTGATAGGTTAGAAGTAGCCCAAAAGCATGAGCTTCTTTTCACCACCCCAGACAGATCCACATGTGCCACTGCTCCTGAGCTATGCGGTTGGACCACTAGAGGGGGGGCAGAGCCACAAAATACACGTGGAATAGCTCATTTCCGATGCCTTCAAGCGTTTTGGCTGGCTTAAGGCCTCATCGAGGCTTCCAAAACTCATCTCAACTGGTTTTACACTATGCCCTTGAAACACAAATTTCTCCTTCATTCCTCTCTCTTCTCCAGAACTCTCCAGTGATAGCTAGATTACTGTATCAAGAAGAGAAGGAAAACACCACAAACACACCTTTGTCAAGCAGTGGAATGAATTCTGATGCACACTGCTGGAAAACTCTGTGAGCATCCTCTGCCTTCATTAAGACTTCTTTAGTCTGTACCAGCTGAAAGCCTTTACCAGTCATCTGTTAACAGAGAAAGAATTCATGTTAAAAATGCTTCTAAAGGCAGAGAGTTCAGCTCAAGTATCCAGGTTACACTGGAATAGACCCATTTTCCCCATTCACCTTAAGCCACAGAGCAAAGGGACCCTTTTTGCTCTTTTCAAAGACCATTTGCTTTTTCTACATTTCTGTTTATTTTCATTCCATTCATCCAGATTTTCTCCTCTGCCCTAGTGCACCTAGAGGAGTAAATGTGAATGGTTTTGTTTTATATTATGGCCCAGGGTTGTGTTTTTTTCTCCCCAATCCCTCACAAGCTGAAACTAATGGGAGTTAAAAGCATTCAGCATCTGGAGTCAAGCAGTTAGTTCTCATTAGCCTGCAATAGTTCAGTCGAGCATTAGCTCAAACTCTCATCTATCCACTGCTGAAGTTTTCCATTTTGGAAAAATAGTTACAAACTTTCGAACACACACAGCTTTTTACTTCAAATGTAATATGAAACTAAAGGCATGTGGAGAAGGAGCAACTGTATTTGTACTTCCAAAGCATCCATTAATCTACAGAGCAGTAAGATTTCCACAGAATCTCACTAACTAATCTTTTAGCATCTTAACTCTAATTTCTAAAGAACTACTAACACAGGAGAACCCACCTATTACCCTCTTTACTGTAGCTATTCCTTCTTCAGAAAAAAACAACCCTTAAGTATCATTATCTCCGTTCACTCAAGTAGCTGTTAGCAGCTCCAGTTCCATAAAAATCCAACTGGGCAGTGGGAGGGCATGGAAACACCCTACAGCTTGCTTTCCTTGCAGTTAAAAACCCCAGGGAAAGAGTTCCATCGGTTTCGTTGATCATACAACACTGGGATCAGCAGCTTTTGCAGATATCTCAGAAGCTGTAGATCATGGCTGCTGGCTCTGCTCTGTCATCCCTGGCACTCCAGGGTGCTAAAAGCAGCCAGCCACTCCCAGATTTTAGCCCCAGGAAAGCCCAAACTCAGCCAAGCCTGGAAGCTGCTGCTTCACAGGGAAAAAAAAAAAAAATGACAGCACCAGCTATTTAAGTAATGAAAGACAGCTGACCAACCCTGACAAACACTCACTGCCTCTTCCAGAAAAAAAATTCCAATACTGGGTGGCAGGGAGGCCACAATTTAACATGTTATTTTTTTGAAAAGTCTCTGTTAGTACTGGAAAAACTTTCAGGACAGTTTTGTTAGCTGTGACTTTTGGGGCAATAAGCTAATAAGTTAATTGGCTGTATCCCTTTCACAAGCATTGCCAATCACTTACACTACATTTGGCCAAGTGCATCAAATCAGCTACACATTTTCTTCAGAACATAGCTTTGCTGTGCCATGATGGAAAAGTATACTGGAACTATTAGAGGACAGATGTGCTAGTCACAGGATGTCAGCTGTAAAACAACTGTGATCAGCTGAGCTCCAGTCTCTTACCTTGCTTTAAGGTTTTAACAGTGCAGTTGATCAGTATGGTTAGTAGACAAGCAGAGCCTCTGCATTCTCTCTTCAGGGAGTACCAGAGGCTGTCCAGAGGAAAGTTCAAGTGGAAATTCAAAAAGCTGAATGCAGACAAAGGTCACTTACCTCATCAATTAACTTCCTGGCATTTGCAGTTGTGTAGTCACCAGCAAAAAACACAGCCAAACACGATTCATCGCTGCTTTTCTGTCTCCGCCCTCGAGTTATTGGTATTATGCTCCTAGTAGCATCAGTAGAAATTCTGACAGCTTTCAGCTCCTCAGAGCTGGGCAGAGGAACATAATCTTGGACTACAGCATTCTCAGGCAAAAGACCCCAATTATTTTCTCCTGACACAGGGGTAAAGTCATGGATGTTGCTCCATGTGTTATTGAAGATACTCAGTCCAGCATCTTTAAATTGTAAAGCAAGCTCAGGATAATAGTACTGGAAACATCCAAATTTCATACCTGTGGAGGACTCAATAATGGGCTGAGTGGCACAGCACAAGAATACCTCCAGCTTTCTGCAGTCCCGAGTGCGAAACTGTTGGCAGGCCACTATGCATTTACAATCTTTGCAGTCACGGAAAAACACGCTGCCTTTTATTGGTCCTAAAAAGATTTGGCAGTTTACACAGTCATCAATAGTGATTGTAGCAGAATGGTCAAATATGTAGATACTACAGTTCTCACAGTCCTGAATGACGAATTGTTGCCCTGCTACTTTTCCAGGCAGTCGACCGACAGTTTCGTCTTTAAGTCCAGAAAAAGTGTAATCTTTGGGGTCAATCTGAAGGAGGAAGAAAAAAAGAAAAAAAAAAAGGGTTAAAGTCTTCACATACAGAGACTATTCTAATGCTAAATGTCAATTGACTTGCATTAATTGAGGTAGCACTGAATTGTACTGTATAACCTGCCAGAAAACTCTTCAAAGAGTGACAAAAGATCAGAAGCAGCTCTTCTAGCTAACTACTGGAAAGCACAGTATTGAGGTACACCAAAGAATTGAAACTACACTTCTGAGATGCTCCAGGTAAAAAATAAACTAACTCAGTTTGTCCTCTATTAAAGAAAGGGGACGGGGGACAGGGGGGAGCTTGTTTTCTCTGTGGACTCTAAACTGTTTCAACAAGGATGATGGTCCTGCGTATTATTGTAATAACTGTAATAAATTAATTGGCCAACATACTTAAAGATTCATAAAGCTAGAGATATAACATTTCCTTTTCAAGCAGCTTGCTTAGTCATATTTTACCACACCAACAAGTTGCAAGGAAACCTTGCTGCTTTCAAGCAGTATCTCCTTTACTATTTTTGCAACCTACAAAGAGTTTGCTTATCTTCGCCACAGCATTAGCTTGTGCTAACAACTACAAGCTTTTTGTGCTAACAACATCTACGTGTTTGTTTTAGCTACAACCAACAAGCAATCATTGGCAGTGGTGGCGCAGGGGGCACATTGACAGACCTCTCCTCCTCCACACTCCAGCATCCCCCCACTGGGGAGGGACACTTGAGAGAGGCTGTGGCTTTCCCTGGGACTCTCTGTTGGGGAGCAGCGACTGAAGATCCTCACAGCACCCAGGACAGGATGCGATACAGGTGGACAGCATGAATAATACAGCCCGTGCTGTCCTAACACCGAAGGAATCTGAGCTGGCTCATTTCTAGATATATGCAAGTCTCAAGACAACTACAATTCCCGGAGCAAATTCTACTCTGCCCTCTTGTGAAAGCTTATTAAAATAGCACTTAGAAGTACACAAGTACCTGAACTAGTCTAACACAAGACCACTTGACAAACCTGCTATTTGATTTGATTATTAGCCTGAGGGCCCTAAAGTTTGCTGCACTGTAATCAGTGTTAATGCATTACAACAGTTTCTGTATAGCCCAATTTGTAAGAAAGTCCTCCTCCTCCTCCACAGCATTTCAAACATTCACATGAGATTTAGAGACCAGAAAAAGGCATAAACCAGGATAGTCTAGTGCCAGACATTCACTAAACCAGCTCAGCCTAGCTTTTGTCCAGAACAGCTAATGGAAGCTAAAAGTCTCTACCAACCAATAAAATGTACTCCTTTATATACGATATATGTAACCTCCAGACAGGAAAGGAGGTTTGCAGCTGATGAGTCTTCCAAATAAAATGTAAGTTGAGACAATGAAGATGGCTTCCTAGAAATCTGCCCTCAGTCATATTTACCACCACTAGTATACATCCAGGAAAGTTAGTTGGAAGAATTACAAATAAAATTGGGAGTCTCAAATTATAAGGGACACAGCATGGAGACTCAGCCACACAGCATGATTAGGATTCAAATCCTCTAAGGTCTTAAGTCTCCTGTAACATTACATATTTGATCCATATACAAGATATTTACACTCATATTCTCTCATACTTGAGAATATAAGTATCAAAATTGCTTTTGGACACGTTCTTCCCAGGCATCTCCTAGAACATTTATGTATGTGTGTGTATATATGTATATGTCAGGTTTTGGGGCTTTTAATAACCTTGGGAGACAGGCTTACTGCCTTCAAAACAGGGTACAGAGGAACAGTTACTCTCTTAAGAAGTTCAAAGTTTCCAGAACTTACAGCTTTTTTGAAAGTTGGCACTGAAGCATGTCCTTCTAAATTGGTCTGCTCTAAAAAGCCTCTGAAGCAGCACTAGCTTGTCCTACACGGCAGCCTTTACAGAAGTGTGTGAAACTTCAACTTTACCTTGCAATTTTATTTAGGCCTAGGTGAAAAATACTGGTTAGCCAGTTAACCCACAGCTTACAGACAGTTTCACATGAGAGCACTTGAGAAAGAGTAGTAGTTGAGTTTAATGATAAAAAAAGTCTGCTTATTACCAGATTCAGGAGCTCAATTTTACTTCCCTGATGTGAATGATGAGTTCTTACCTGACACAACTCTTACTTCTCGGTTTGTTCACCACACTAGGGAGTTTGCCCATTTCTTTTAATTTTGCTTTGCAGTTTTCCTTTTAAAGGCCAAGAGTATTTATTGATTAACACTGCCATACAGAGTGGAGGGACTGAATGAAATAAATTTAGCTCCCTCTCCCCCCCCCAGGTTTATTGCCCCTGCAAGGAGGGGGTAACCCAAGAGAATGTAGCAGATCTGAATGTTTCACTTCCTTTGGGTGAAAGAACCATGCCAGAGAAGGGAGCGTGAAGGCAGAAGTATGATTTTGAGGATGCATCCAACAGCTGTTAACATGCTAATCGCAGTTTCATGCTCACCACCTCTGAAGTCTGCAGCTATCATCAACAGGTTAATATTAAATCACTACATCCACCTTCCTTCCCCTGACAGTCAGCACTAACTGCTTCTTAAGTTCCATCTCAGCAACATAGCAAAAAACAGGCAAGGAAAACCAAAAGCAACAGAAGAAGGTAACATCTGCAGCCTCACACAACCATAACCAGGGCAATGTAGATTTCTCTGCCCATTCATCTGGTGCAACTTTTGCTGTAAAATCTTAAGCATGTGGCAGGTCAGTAAAAATCAACTGTTTGGTAACTCATCTATTTATTCTTTGCATTTGGAGAAAGCTTCAAAGACCTTTGTCCAAATCCACCCATCTCACTCAGACAGATGCTTTACTCCCTGTCCCTTATTACATTTTTAAATGTCTTTTTTCCCCAGGCTGGTATAAGTCTAAATGACAGTATTTAGAGAGGCAACTTTTAATGCTTTCAGCTGAGTTTAAAGAGTTTTTGGAGTAGATACGAGTCATGCATTAATAGATATGGGCACAGCTCAAGAGTTGAAGCCTTCTAACAGAAGTGCTATGCGCAGGTTCAGGAATTACTCCATAGAGTGACCTAAAATAACCAGCTATGATGAAAAAGTAATCCCTGCTTACACAATATTCTTCCCCTTCAACAGAAGTCTCATCCTTGGTTATCAGCAATTACATTGTTGATAAATCTGTTACAAAGGACTAGAGGACAAATTGTAAGGAGCAGGGATTTTAAAGAGCAAAGAAAGGAGAGAAGCGAAGGCAAACAAGAGTTTGTCATGGTTGCTTTGAACTCAAGGAAGTTCTGCGGCAACAAGTGCAAGGTGTATTAACTAGCTTTCCTTCCTGCAAACACTTGTCTTGCAAGAAGGTCAGAGGCCAGATGTGAAGGCTGCAGATGACATACAACTCTTCAGCCACCATTATCCAGTTTACTGGCACCAAGACTAGGCAGCTCCCATTTGGAAGAAGATTTATAAGTACTAAACCCTCACAGCTTTTATTGGTGACTGTGCCTAGAATCACCAAGGATCCCAACAGCTTCTTGAATTGTTTCTGGTATGAGTTCATGTCTTAACAAGACTTTTTCACCGGGTCCCTCAGGAAAGTAGTTTTAGTCAGCAATGATATGCCCCCACAAATATGAGAAGGTAATGCTGTTCATAATGGATTATGGTTCACCCCTAGTTACCTGGGTCTAGCCTGCTGAGCAAACAGTAATTTGTAAAGTCTTTCTAAACCACTTACACTAAGGTCTTCTCTTTCAAATATCATTCTCAAAAACCCATTCCCTATCTCTCTAAAACACAACAGATGGCAGTTCAGCTATGGACTTATATACAGTTGATGACATACAAGAATTAGCTGCAGCTTTTAATGTCACTGGGTCAGCAGCCATTGGATAGGGCACACAAACTTAAGAGGCTTTACATACTATTTTTGTCAGTAGGGGAATTAACAGAAAGGAAATAAGCAAGAAAAATGCATTCCCAGGCCTAGACACTTCTGCATATTCATACTTGCGTGGGTTTGGTGCCCTTAAGTACCGAGTTGCAACATCCTCTGGACACTGTTTGTTGAAGTTACTCACCTCTGGCAGATTTCTAGATTCTTAGGCAACAAGAAAAGGTGGAAAGAGGAACAGTATGTGCAGGTTCCAGTCACTAGCATAGTTTTTCATCTTGGAGCATGTCCTGTGCACCTTGACTTTAAACGTGGCCAATACAACAGTCCGAATGCACATTTCATTCTATTCTTTGTAATCTTCCCCCTCTTCCAGAGTACCCGTTATAGCATAAAATGATCATTCTCATACTTTTCTGAGCAACAAACCACTGCCAAATACTGCAGATAGGAAAAGAAGAAGAAGAAAGGAAGCTACTACACGCCTATATCTGACTTAACTGGAAATATTGCTTAATGTGAACCTGCTGACCATTTCTCAGTTGATAGACTATGTTTTGAGAAATACAGCAGTAGTTCTTCTGGTACACTGGGAAGAATAAGGGAGATGCATTGGATTTAAGGACAAAATATTTCATTGTTTAGTTAGAGAAAAAAAGTGGGTTTATTTATATTCCAAAAATAAAATATAAAGTGGCTACCTAAACAAGATCTAGATAGTTCAAGATGCCCATGACAACTCAGACCATTCTAGCAGAATCCTCAAACATAAGATGACTAGCAAAAGACTATCAATGATTTATGTGGAAAGTTAAACCTCTGAGTTTGAAAAAACTGTTTGAATACAGCAATCACAGCCTGATATAGCAATGATAGCTGTGCGTTTCTTATCAACTAAAGCAGTTAAGTTGCAAGTCAACTGACTTAAAACAAGACCTTACTTGTTCCTTCTAAAAGGAAATATCATTTGGGAAGGAAAGTCCCTCTAAGCTTTAAGTGCCATTGTGATCATAATTAACCTAATCCTACTTCTTTGAACATGAGACAACAGCAAAAAAGACGATGTAGCTTTTCGTGTTTCTTCTGCAGAGAAGGTCACAGCACATGGGTATGTCTGCCATCACAAGACACAAAACCCCAGTTCCGGTCTATATGTACCCATATACAGTTACTGCTGTAGTTACTACCCTGGTCATTCATGTAAACAATGTTGGTCACACAGAAGGTAGTAAAGTAGGAAAGGAAAAGGGAGACCAGGAGCAGAAATGCAATCTTACATTCCAGGTGGAAACCTAGCTGAAGAAGGCTGAGGAGGGCTGAGCACCACCAAGATCCTCTCCCACACTTGGTCAGAAGGGGACTCTCATGACAGCCCAATGACGTCAACACATCACAAGTCCCCAGGGTGCAGTGCAGTAATAACAGACTCTATAATAAACTGTGCTCTACTTAGTCTCTTGGACTAAGAATCCCAGAGCAGCAAGGAACTGAATACTCATCCTTTTCCCTTCTGTTTTCAAGATAAGCTGATCCTTTCATTCTTCTACTGCACCATAAGTAATCTTCATAGAGTTCTCCAAACCCAAGGGTCAGCAAGCATTACAGAGATCCCAGCAGACTTGTGATGCAATCTAAATTTTATTAATTTTTGCATACCTTAAAAACACAGACTTCTGTCCTCACTTAAATAAGGTCAGGTAGAAATCTGAAAAGGCCCCTCAAATTCATATATTTTCCTTAATTTCAATTCAACTATCAGCATCTTATAATATTTTGTATTTAGGGTTTTCTACCACATGGTCCGTTTTCGGGACTATTATACAAGAGTTACATAGTCACTAGGATATCGTCGTATTACTCTTTGGCGAGGTCTATGCTAGCAGATCATCTTTTGCCACCAGAACGTAATTAAAATAGACTACGCTAGCAATGCTGTCCTTCAGAAGCAGAAGAAATAGTTTCGCTGGGGGAACTCCTCAGGTTCAGAGCTTCATCCAGCCCAGCTGTCAGCTAGCAGTCACCTCTCTTCACATCCCTAACCAGACAACCATGCACATGAGCGTGCCTACATTTCTCTGCCTACAGTGAGAGCATCAGCATGGCATTAGTTTACAGGAAGACAGCTGGAGTGCCTGAGCAGCAAGACTTATCTACCTATAAGAACATACAGAGGACAGCTTACAAGAACTGCAGACAATTGCCAAACCTGTTTGCAGAACTGCATCACCGAGTAGGAGAGCCTAAAATTAGAAACACCCCCAACCCAAATGGTGTGTTGACACATTATTAAAAGTAACAGGAAATGAACATTGAAAGACCACCAGGACATCTGTTCACAAAGTTGAGGTTTTCCGAGTTCAGAATACAATTCAACACACTTGATGAACAAAAAGGAGTCTTGATGCCACAAGTTTTCTGACTGATGTCAATCTAACTCTGTGTACAAACACAAATTGTGAAATGAATAAGTAATATATATGATGCATCAGAAATGACAAAGCAATAGACAATAGGATAACGTATCAGAGACAATACTTAGAGCTACTACATTAACACTGACTTAGTATCACTTAATACAAACTGGAATCAACAAGTTTAGCATACTAAGTGCTCAGTATTCCTTTACCCAAGAACAGGTGTCTCAGTAATGCTTTCCTGGTTTAATGTCCTAAGCATACACCCAAAAGCCCAATGAAAGATAAAGCTGCAAAGAGCAAGAGAAATGGGCTTAAACATTAAATAGCCATTCTTGAGCTGTACAGTACAAAATTAAGCAGCTCATTTGACAGCTTCCGCAGTTCAGTAGCACAGCCCAAACTCACCAATTCTTCTGGTTTCTAAGAGTCTTTTATAGAGAAGGAGGAAGTTGTTGCACATGCAATACATTACATGCTTTTTTTTTTCTCCACAGAGATAGATTGTTGGTGCTGTAATAGCCTCCTCTGTTAGCTTGAACCCACTTCCAGCCCGTTAACAACAGTCATCTCCTTAGCAACAAGGCTGCCTGCTCTCTGAATCAAGTGTTCCTATGTCCTGACTTTCCTCCTTTAGTTTTAGAAGTTAGCACCCTGTAAGCAGATTGAGTAAAAAGTCTCATATCAGTTGAGCTTTAGCTGATGAATTTGCTCTAAAATTAAATAAAATTATTTCAAACACTCATTTGGTAATTCACTTTTGCACAGAGCTAAGATTTGTTCTACTACTCTAAAATATGGTTTTGGTACAGCCTTCTCCTGATGAGAATAGTCTCCACACAAGTAACAGGCTGCCGTCCTCCCCTTCTCTCTCCAATGCTGCACTGCAAATATCCACCAGCAAGTCAAAGCAACAAGCCCAACACAGATCAACTGTCTTTATCCTCAAGGAACTGATTCCTCTGGGCCACGCGCACGCTCTCTAGCTCATCTCCATCTGAGCCTGTCTTAATCTACTTGGAAGACTTAAGGGACACCCTAGAGCACCTGGCCAAGTTTAAAAAACAAGCAAGCTAAGCATTCAAATAAGTTCACGCATTTTATTTTCTATACTTGTAAAATACGGCCTAAAGGTGTGGGGATTTCATTTGTTAAAACCACATCAATTAAGTTTATGGCCTGCCCCATTTTCTCCTTCCCCCACCCAAAGGCGGCTGGAGAGGAGAGGAGACCTAGCAGGGCTATGATGTCATGATATATTTAGGATGTGAAACTTGAAATGAGGGTGGGAAGAAACACATTTAATCCAGCACCTAAGTGCCTTCCTGCTTGAGACTTCACGATTGCCTTCAACAGGTCAGGAAACAGCGCTGGGAAGGATTTGTCTGCATCTAACAATTCAGGGGCTGATAGGCTAGCCCTAGTTCCTCCAGCTTTTACAAAAACACCCCACCCAAACCCCGCAACCTAAACAAAAAAAACCCCAACGACCCAAACAGCCAAGCAGGAAAAATAATCCCCACCGACAGTCAGGACACAAGACACGTGTTTTATGCCTCCGCTGAGACACCAGGTGCGGGGACTTCAGCCCACGCCGGCACAGACGGCTGACCGGCTGCCCGCTAACGCCACCACGTCGGTTGGCTCCGGCGAGGCACGCGGCCACGGGACCCCACGCCGTATCAGAAACCCCGATGGCCGGCAGGCATAAACTCGCCACCCGCGCCGACTGCCACAGCCGAGCTGACGCCCACCACCACCACCACCACCACCACCACGGCCACCTCCCCGGGCGCGCAGCGTGAGCCGCCCGCAGCCCGCTCTCCCGCCGCGGGGGCGCAGCCGGAGCGGGGACCGGTGCTGGCACAGGCGGCGGCCGCGGGATCCAGCGTGCCGCCCTCTGCGCTTGCACAATTTGAGACTGCCCGGTAAAATCCTCAAGCTAAATACTTTCTTTTTTTTTTAAATAAACGCACTTAACTGCACGGACCGAGCCGTAACAGCGGTACGGGGGGGGGGTGTGCGAGCTCCCCGCCGGGGAGCAATCCCCCCCCCCCCCACCCGTGTCCAGCGGCCGCCGCCCGGCGCAGGGGCCCTGCCACGGCTACAGCCCCGCAAACCCCGGGCGGCAGAGGAGGGCGAGGCGCTGCCCGCCAAGGCAGCCGATACCCCGGCAGCGGCTGCCCGCGGCCGGGGACGGGGGGGTGGGGGGCAACGGCCGGGGCGGTACCTTGGCTCGCTGGTCCCAGCTGTACTGCGGCGCCTTCTCCTCGCCGGCCGCCGCGTCCTGGCCGGCTCCCCCCGCCGCCGCTTGCTGCTGCTGCTGCTGGCCGCCCTGGGCCGGCTTCCTGCGGCGGGAGAAGAAGCAGCCCATGGCGCCGCAGCTACCGCCGCCCGGCCGGCCCGCGGGGAGAGGCTGGGAGCGCGGGAGGGAGCGCCAGCGCAGCGCCTCAGCCTCGCCTCGCCTCGCCTCGCCTCACCGCCCCGCCCGCTTCCGCTTTCCCTCCGTCTCCCGTAGCGACCGCGACACTTCCACCACCCCTCCCCGCCCCGGCCCGCCCCGCTCCAACCGTCACCGGGCGGGGCGGGGCCGTGTCTGACAGGGGAGAGGCCGGGGCGGGGGGGGCAGCGCACCCGCAGGGCTGAGGGGAGAGGCGGGAAAATGCGGCTTCTCAGTGATGGCCGTCGCGTCCCCGAGAGGGTGCCCCCGCACACGTCCCGCAGCAGCGGGCTCCGGGCTGCCCCGGCGCCGGGGGCGACCCTTCCGCAGCGGGTCGGAGGGCGCGGTAAGCGCCGTGAGCCAAGACGCCTCAGGGGGTGAAGGGGCTGCCGCCGGCGGGAACCCCTCTCCCACCTGAAAAGGCGTTTGGGGGTTCGGCTGCGGGAGTCGGAGGCAAAACGTGAGGTGCGGCGTGTAAATACAAACCGACTAATCCGACATCGAGTCGTTTCCTACCGATGCAACCCGCGCCGTAGGCAAGCGCGTTACCCTCGGGGTGCCCGTCGCCGCAGGTCTTGCCACCTTGCTCGTCTCGCCTGAGAGGAATGCACCAGAAGACCCAGCTCCCTTGGCTTCTTGCAAGTGTTTCAGAGCACCAGCAGCGAGGGGCAGCACGAGAGCCCACCGTGTCCTACAGCTTCGTGCCTTCCTTTGCAAATAGCTGGGCTTTCTATGTGGGTCGCGGTTGGGTTGGGTTGGGTTGGGTTCCCCCCCCGCCATGAGACTGTCCAACCATTCAAAGACATTTTTCCCAAGATTTTACAGATTTGGTTCCTGGGGTTAGAGGGGAAATACTTCAGAATTGTCTCTGACCCTCCGTCACCCAGTAGTAGTTGACCTTAGCCAGCTGCCCACCCAGCTGCTCGCTCACTGCCCCTCCTCAACGGGACAGGGGGAGAAAGGATGGAAAAGCTCGTGGGTCAAAGTAAAGACAGGGAGATCACCTACCAGTTACACAGGCAAAACAGACTTGACTTGGGGAAAATTAAAATTTTCTTGCCAATTAAAAATAGAGTTGGATGATGAGAAACAAAGACTAAATGAAAACAACACCTTCCCCCACCCTACCACTTTCCCTGGATCAACTTCACCGCTCCATTTCCAACTCCTCTACCTCCCCACCACCCCCCCCCAAGCAGTGCTGAGGACTAGGGGAACAGGGGCTGCAGTCAGTCCACCACAGCTCCTCTTCGCTGCTCCTTCCTCCTCACACTTTGCTCCATGTGGGTCCTTCCATGGGCTGCAGTCCTTCAAGAACTACTCCGGCATGAGCTCCCCACGGGCCACAGTTCCTTCAGAAAATATCCACGTGCTCCATTGTGGGGTCCTCCATGGCCTGCAGCGTGGGTATGTGCTCCACTGTGGCCGTCTCCATGGGCTGCAAGGAAATCCTTGCTCCAGCCCTGCAGCACCTCCATACCCTCCTTCTTCTCTGACCTTGGCGTTCGCACTGCTGTTTCTCACTTTTTCCCCTCACTCCTCCTTCTCACACCGCTACATAGTGGTTTTGCCATTCCTTAAATATGTTGTCCCAGAGGTGCCACCGGTGTCGCGGAGGGGCACAGCCGTGCCCTGTGGTGGGTCCGTTGGAGCCGTCTGGCGGTGGCTGTGTCCAACACAGGCAGCCCCTGGTCTCTCCTCACAGAGGCCCCCCCTGCAGCCCCCCTACTGCCAGTACCTGGCCACCTGCACCCAATACATACCCGCTTACAAAACTTTGGAGCCATTTTATGTAAAATAAAGGATGGCATTTCCTGCTGTAGGAGTACAAGAGGAAGAAGAGAGAAGCCCCAGAAAAGTAGCAGAGAAGTGCCCTGCCAGCCGAGCAAGCTGCGAGGCTTGCCGGGCTCAGGGCCCCAGGAACAGCAGAAAGGAGGGAGCAAAACCAATTGGCCAGAAAGAGTTGCTAAGGGAGGGAGTGACTGACACCCTTTTTGGCGTCAGCTGTACTGTGAAACCTCATGCCTGGGCAGGTGTGAAGCCTGCTCTGAGCTTTTGATGCTACAGTTCAAGTCAACAGCTCAGCCAGCGCTACCAACACCACCACAAAGTACAGTTTTACATCTCAGCTACAATGTGAATTTACTCTATGAGTCACTCCTGGGTTTCTTGGGCACTGACTAGCTGGATCCTGTTCTTTTAGTGAGCCCCTGTGCACCAGCTCTTTTCATGGTGCGTCCTGCTATGGCAGTTGTAGACAGTTTGCAACTGCGGGGAGTCTGATACACCCTCACCTCTTCTAGTTCACTCTTTTGAAGTCTAACAGTCTTCCCAGACCACTGTGTAATTTATACAGATTAGCGAAGTTCTGCAGTCTTTTGGCAACAAGGCTCTTCTTTCTGTACATCCATTAAAAAAAAATCATTTTTGATAGAAGGAATAAAAATAACATTTGATACATTTTTGTTAAAAGCTAAAATACCATTTAATTAACCTATGCAAAACCTAAAACTACATTACCAGAACATTGTTACCTCACATTAATGGCTTATCTGTCATAACAGAGGACTTCATAGTCCCTGCGTGTAAAGAGACTTCTTCCCCTACTGAGATGCAGCCAGCTCTACAATGGAAATACCTCATCACCAATGTCAGTACTGCTTCACAAAGGTATTTGAATGCAAGAGAAGAAAGTAACTTTTACATTTCTAAGGAGCAGATGCAAGGCAAATGCAAGTTTCTGAGTTGGGATTTTTCCATGCTGCCATGACCAATACGCTTGTCTTGCAAAATTATCAGTCCCATAAAAATGCAGGGGTTTTATGTGGCTACACCTGATCAGGACAGGCTGTAGGTTTTATCTCTCTGTCACAACACAACCTCTCAAGCTCCAGGGCGTTTCCCAACACCAAAGCACCAGAATATTTATTCCAGACCAAATTAATATGACTTGTGATTTATGAGCACATGGCTTCTTAAGAAATTGCAAATGCCTAGTTCAATTCTCCATTCTCTATTCATATGCCAGCCAGACCCAACCCTCTTGGCTCCTGAGATTTGATACAATCATAGCCTGAAGTGTAGTAATACAAGATTGCAATAATATCATAGTCGCTACCAACTATTATTATACTTACTTTAATTTCAACAAACTGCTGTAATTAGTGACTTCCCTCATAGAGATGTTATGAAATATATCTAATTACAGTCTAATACAGAACTTTGTGATTCCCAGGCAGTAGTTTCTAGGTAACTGAAAAATAAAACATTTTCATCGTAAAGGTTATATTCTAAAGGATTTGGTGAAGGAGACTTGCCACATCCATACCTTCCGGGCACATGCAGCTCACAAGAGCCTTTCAGACCTCCACTGTCCTTCCCAGGAGGGCAGTGATTCTGTTTCAGCAAGAGAAGTCCTTCTCAAGCAGATGGGCAAGGCATGTGCATGGGCTGTGTCTCTGTAAGGGCTGGCTTTTATCCCCACATAGCTTTGTAGTGCCTGCTGACCCGCAGGTAAGAAGATCCTAACTCCCTTTACTCCTTCTCTTGTTTGACAATCTTGCGCATCACCCCAAAGGCACAGGGAGGGAGGTGTTCTCAGGAAACATCGGGACCTGTGTCCTGGTTTTGGCTGGGATAGAGTTAATTTTCTTTCTAGTAGCTGGTATAGTGCTATGTTTAGGATTCAGTGTGAGAAGAAGTTGGTAACACCCTGATGTTTTCAGTTGTTGCTAAGTAGTATTTATACCAAGTCAAGGATTTTTCAGCTTCTCCTGCCCAGCCAGCAAGAAGGCTGGAGGGGCACAAGAAGTTGGGAGGGGACACAGCCAGGACAGCTGACCCAAACTGGCCAAAAGGGTATTCCATACCATGTGACGTCATGCCCAGTATATAAACTGGGGGGAGCTGGCCACTGGGGGGATTGCTGCTTGGGAACTGACTGGGCATCAGTCAGCAAGTGGTGAGCAATTGCATTGTGCATCACTTGTTTTGTATCTTCCAATCCTTTTAATTATTATTGTTAATATTATCATTATTAGTTTCTTCCTTTCTGTTCTATTAAATTGCTCTTATCCCAACCCACGAGTTTTACTTGTTTTTCCCCAATTCTCTCCCCCATGCCACTGCAGGGGGGAGGTGGCGGGGGCGGGGAGGGGGGACAGTGAGTGAGCAGCTCTGTGGTGCTTAGTTACCAGCTGGGGTTACACCATGACAGCTTGGAAGTCTGCGCAGGTCTTGAACAGGTAGCATAAGGATGCGAGAGCTCACTGTGAGCACATCTGCACTTCTCGTAACACTGGGTAAATCAGGTTTGCTCTGTGCTGTTGGAAGCTTGCCAAAATGCACAAAGCCAAACTTTCACAATCTTCTTAACGAGATTCATTGTATTCTCTGTGTGTGTCTCTTAAAGCTCTTGAAATCATATCTTTGTGAGAAAATCTGAAGGGTATCTTTTTTAAAGCACGTTTTTAATTCTGTTGTTTATACAGAAGACCTTGAAAATATCACCTCTAAGACATGAAAATCAAGAAGATAAAACAAAAGAACTTAAATACTACTACTTTCTAAAAGCTCATTTCATGTTTTCTATCAGGGAAGGTTATAAATCCTGTACTTGAGATCCTGGCAACTTATCTAGAATTGGTATAAAGCTTTGAAAAGGATTCCTAATTAAGATTAGATTCACCTGTACTCATATGAAATTGTGAATTAGGGATGAGACAAATTACACCTGACAGTGGCAATTCCTTACATAGTATTCAACAGAAAGGAAGGGAAGGATACTTTACTGCTGGGTTCACTCTCTGAGGCTATGTTCTGACACATGTTTAAGACAGAACTGTTATAGAAAGCATCCCTTGCCTCCAGCTGCTTATTTAAATCCCCAACCACCTATGCAGTGAGACAAGACACATGTTTGTACAGACACATGGTAAACTGTGTTGGGGAACTGATGAATGTGAAAAACAACCATTTCAATTAGACATCTGTGCATTTGAGTTTCATACAGACACTCTTTTTTTTTTCAGAAGCAGATGACAAATATACTGAATAGTATTTTCACACAGCAGTCATCACATACTCTGAGATCACACTGGCCTTTTTTTCGTCTCTTTAGCAGATTCTCTACTGCTGGAGACTCTTGCCAGACTGAACACCAACAGAAGCTAGTCTGGAACTTGAGACCAGGCAGAACAAATAATATGGCTAATTTTGTGATAAAATGTACTAGAATCTATTTTGCCTTGCTGTTGGTGATTTTAGACTAACGTCGTCCTGTTTTTCAAGCAATATATGGCTTTCCAGCATCTCCTTGCATATAGAACTTAGCTCTGGTCACCAGTAACTTTGCTGAACCACAATACTGCTGGTCAACAAGGGAATGCATTTTCTTGTAGCTGTCCCCAGCATTGAGTCTGTTAAGTGTGATATACAGCTTTAATGCTGGGGTTATTTAAGTGGGAACAATGGTCAGGTGTGCCTGTGTCCCAGGTTACTCTGAACTTAAATGCTATGACAAGGAAAAGCACAAACAGCAAAACTGAATAGTTTACATTTGCTAACTTGTTTCTTCAGAAGTTAACTTCCACATACTCCCAGTGTAAATTGCCTGCTGTTTAGGAAATTACATCGTGTCCACACATCTTTTTCTGTCTCTGGGGGTTGGGATAAAGATGAACAGAGTTCTATGTGGTACATGAGACACAGACAGAGAGCATACTATTTAAAGTCATTTTTAAAAGGCACTACATACAACTACAAGTAATTTCAGAAGTTTTTTGCTGAAGATCTAAATAGTCAATAATTTTTAAAAGGCATAAATTAAATATTGTTGGCCAAATGAATGAATCATTTGAAAGTAGACCATGATGTATTTTATCCTATATAGTTGAAGTATATATCCTAATATGAGCATAATGGACAACATAATGCATGATACAAAACCCACATTAATTCTGGACTTTGCCACAAGCCATCTCTGTGACAGAAATTCTGTAGCGAGCAGGGCCACAATCTGCTTAAGGACTGCTAATGTAGTGAGTGCACTTACTCAAACAGAGCACAATTAAGTTTTCAGCTATAAAGCATATTCTTGTTTAGCAACTACAGATTCATAGATCTTACACAAGAGTCTAGATCCCAGATCCTTTTCCGTGATATGAAGAGAGCTGCCATAACCAGGGTGTTGCTCAACATTCCATTTGCCAGAAAAGCTTGTGTTCCACCTGAGCCTCTAGCTGAGGCAGACAGACTCTTCAGTTTAATGTTAAATGAAAATGCAATGTAATGATAATAAAGTTTATGGTATTTATCTTTTGTGGTTTATATGTAATAAGGCAGCAATTCAGATAACAAGCTACAGTGCTGATTCAGCAAGGCATGTATGCATGTGCTAAAACCTACAGATTTCGGTGGGATTTAAGCAAGAGCAAAGAGTTAGGCACATAGTTAAAATTAAGATGAGCTTTAATGGCCTGCTGCATCATAGCCTAGCAGCCCTTACCTTCTTCCCTAAGCTTACAGGACTTTTTTTGTTCTAAAGAGGCACTCCAATTCCCTTTGTATCCTAGTTAAAATTGACAAGATCATCTGCTAGCATTTGTCTCCAGTTACGTCTCTTTATCCTTTATCCAGGTCTCTAGCACCTAACGCCGGGGCGCTCAGTGGAGCACTGTTCCAAAGGTGGGGTCTTAGAAAGTTTTGCTCTGTCACAGTCCTAGTGTGGAAAAGGAAAACCAAGAATGCACTGAGTAAAGGTTGCTTGCTCTTATCACTTAATACCTTGCCATTTTTAGAGCCCAGATAACTTTTTTGACTATAAAAGGATAGAGGTTCTGTTTGGGTTTTTTTTCTTGCTTGGTGTCTGACATAGTATCAACCCTCTTTCACTGTTGGTTTGAGCTGCTGCTGTGGCACAGGAGAGGGATTGCTGAGACCTGGGGCAGACACTGTTCTCCCAATTCTCATGCAGAAGACCATCAAAGACAGGTAGTTGGAGGTAGCAAAATGTTAATTTGCTGTTGCACAGTTAATCAGAATTTGTCTATCTGAAGTCTTATTTTACATTGTTGCACAGTCTATTGATGGTCTTCTAATTTCAAACTCTTAACATTCATTTTATGGGTTGGTTTTATCTATGGTGCCAACCTGCCATACACATTGTCCTTGTGGGTAAGAACAGTGGCTGCCTGATGCTTCCAGGGAGATTGGCAAAAAGTGAGAAAAGTGGGATCTCTGACAAAAACATAGGAGACATCACTTACCTAGACCTTGGTGGAATCCTGGCAAAATAGACTCAAGGGCTGCAGCAGTGCTGGACTCTGCCTACATGAACTTTAGGGAATTACATAGGAACCTGTAACCCTGAACAGTCCCCACACTGGTCCAGATTTTTATCAAACTTCATCAGCATCGTAATGAGCCAGTGAATCAGATCTAAACTGCACATTTTAAGATTTAGTGTTAACTGTAAAAAACCCCTGCTGTTAAAGTAAACAAACACAGGATTCAATTTGTTTTGCCTTTTCTTCCATTTCTGTCTTTCAGCAGAATGTGCGATAAACATTCTAGACACTGGTTTTGGAAACACTGCTACGTCACTGTAAGACTCTGAGGAATAAATTAGTTAAACTGTTGATAACACAAAATAGCAAGGGATTCTGCAGAGACAGCAGATGGAAAGAAAATACTGAAGTAATTATTATTTGGAAGAGCTTAAACTCTAAAGCTTGCTTCCATGTTAGGAAGACTCATTGCACTAAGATTGGTTTTCAAATAATGTAATTTGCACTGAAGGAGCAACAATGTTCAGTACAGAAATCAATAAATTAAAATGGTCAGATGGAGAGGAACTGGGGTGGAATGAAAGATACGATCTCTTGCAAAATAGACCCATTCACCAGAGAGAAGTACAAATTAGACAAATCTGACATGTGGAAAGACTTTCCTTTCAGTCCAGACAGATAGAAATACAGATTTTAACACTGTAAGGTGAAATCCCAAAGGAATTCTGTGATCATATACAGGGGTAAATACACTCCCTGTAGCCTACATATAGTTTAGGCAAATTGATCTTGACTTAAAGGTCAAAAGAAGGGAAGCACAGCCATGTCATGAGAATCTGGTGCGGAGCTGGCCGATGAGCAATGGGAAAATGGGAAATGTCTTTGAGTTAAGGCAAATGAAGCATTTTCTCATTCAACCATGTACTATTTTGATGAATTTCAGTCCCTCTCTTTCCAGGAGCTCAGGAGTTATTCAAACTGCAGTAACCTCTCTAAAAATTTTTCAGTGAGAGAAGCATCAGGGCAAGGCCAAATAAAAAAAAGAACCAAAGTCCAATAACGATGGCTCACTTTGGTACTCATATTTTAGTCTGTTTCAGACCTATTCAGCAGGATAGTCCCCAGCAAAACAGTCTATTAATTGTCTCTGGTTTTAATCAGATGAGGAAAAAATTGTCTCTTTTCTACTTCTGTAAGTGACTGCACATCTTCAGTACAGGCAAACTATCAAAAAGTGCCTTTTGTTTTTTGAGTTTGCAGTACTCACTGGGATCCACTGCTGCCAAACAAACTAGATTCATGGGTAGGTTTCCTTAGACTTAGCATAGTAGGTCTACTAGTTAGATAAGTAACTCTGAGTTTGTCACCCGAAGAAACCTCTTTGTAGGCAGTGGGACAAAACCTTTGAGATGACAATTCATCTCAGATAAGCACTTTTGGATGGTAGCTAACCCAACCTATCTTAACTGTCTCTTTTTCTTTGTTAACTATATAGTCAACGAAGGGTGATGAACACAGATTTAGACATCAAAACTTAGCTGTCTAAAGCTGACCATCCAAAGCTGCTTTAGGTAAATCACACTTTTTATGCGGAACTGTTTATCATTCATTATTTCCAGCAGTGTTTTTTAAGTTATAGGTGTTATACATAAATGAAACCACAGTCTGTGCCAGAAAGGGCTTATATCTGGAAAGCAGCTAAGCCAAATCAGCTCACACACACGTTAAAGAGATGCCTGCTATAACAACTCAGCTTCAAACAACTGGCTAAATTATACTCACTGGTTGATTATGAAGGTGATGCATCTATTTAGATAAATATACTGAGTAGATAACCCTGGATCACACCCTGAAACCAATCCATTAAAAATCCTATTCAGGCATATGAAAAGAGGTTCCAATTTAAATACTTTTGTAAGATAAGGCAAACACAATGTTAATTTTCTGGATTAAGCTAGTTTGTGGTCAGTTTTTTGTATTGCCTATTTAAAATTATTTCATTTTAAAATAATTTGCTTTGAAGTTCCTCTCTCTATTTTGCAGCTATTTACACACCAAAGTACTAAAGAGCAAATAATAGAAAACAACAAGCAAATAATTAGAAAACATAAAAAATACAGCCAGGTGCCATGAATGTAAAAGAAGTGCACTGGAGAAAGGCCCCAAACCCTAGAATTTGAGTGAAAACAAACATAAGTGCAAAAATATACATCTTCCATAGCAAGCAATTGCACTTTGTCAAAATGTCTGTGCATCTCTCCCAGTTGCGGCAGAGCACTGAAATACTTTCCACTGATGGGCTGTTGGGGGCTGACTCATTGCACACTCAGCATGGCATGGCTCAGAGGCCGCAGAATGTGATGGATGAGAATGGAAACCATGGGAACAGGCCCCATAACTCTACAGAACATAACTTGGCTGTCTCAGGATGTCCCGCAACCTGCTGGCTGTCCTGCTGAGAGGCTGCGCCAGCAATTCCCTGTGAGAACGCTGGTATCCTCCGACCAGTCCTGTGGGAAAGCCTGGCTTCCGAATCACACAGTCACGGTCAGTGTTTTCTGTTGCCACATTTGTTGCCATTTCCACTTCATCTTTGTGCCAGTAGCTTCCTTCTGGCAGCCCTGGTCCTACCTCTCCCTGCTGCCAAAGTCAGTATCCCACGCAGTGGGTCATTCCTAGCCTCCTCTTGCTGTGGGGACTCCAGACCCTCTAAGGGGATGTCAGTAATGACGGCTTCACCTCTTCAAGGGAATAGGACCCAGAAAAACAGGGAAACAACATTATTTTTCTGCTGTTGTTAAAAGAAAATGTTACTCCTGTTTGACTTTCTGAGTCACTGCAGAGAAGACATTGCCATTTTTACCTCCCGGTTCTCATTGCCATTCCTTCTTGCGCTGGTGTCACCAGGTTCCTTATTTTGCTACATGAAGATAATAGCAGGAAAGATTAATGACCATGTGTGATTAGTTGACAATGAAAGCATCACTGCAAGACATTTGCTCTGCTGAGGGTTTGGAATTTCTGCTGAATTAAAAACTTTTCTCAATCTTATCCTGGCAGTGTGACGAAATTTGGGCCAGCATAAAGCTGGCATTAAGGTGGGTTACAGCAGCATAGAACTAGCATGTATGTGATAGTGCCTCTGTAATCTTGGCATTTCCCCAACCATATCAAGACTGCTATGACTGACTTTGACAGTGCCTTGGGCTTAATACCACTAGAGGTCATGCAATGTACTTATTATCTAAGCTGCTTTTGGAAAATGCTCTAATACTTCACATCTAGTAGATATATTTGTACTGACTGTATTTGCAAACACTGCTTTAGACTCTAGATGTCCCTGCTTTGTATGCATGTAATAACTACGCCACAATAAATCACCCCATCTATTCTATTGCCCAAACTTGGAATTTATCTCAAAAGGCATACAGCTGGGGAAGGATGAGGAATTGGGAATATGCAAATAATATTAGTGTGAAAAGCCTTCTTTATAGAATGAAGTATCCTATCCATTAAAATAAGGAATAAAAAGGGAAAGACAGTGCAGTATAACATCAAATCCTTCATTACAATAACACAAGTGGTGGCTTGTGTCTGACCTGACTACTGTGATGCTGATTCCGCTAATGTATCTGCCTTGGACTTTACCTATCTTGGGGGTACAGCTTGAGATAATATTGATTGCATCTTGAAGCAGCTGATAACTGCTCTCTGTCTTTTGATTTCAAGCCTCTTGGTGTCTTTCTCCTCTTTGCCTTTGGCCAGCAGCCTAGCAGTCAACGAAATAACAAACACCTCTATCCATATCATCCACATCCAGCTCCACCTCAAATAGGTATGCTTTTAGGGAGCTGTCAGACTTCACATTCTGTCACAACTTGGCCCAGACCTACTGTCATAATTTTTGAGTAGATGCAGATTTGTTGTGAGAGGGCTCAACTGTTGGAGCCAGAATATTTTCCCTTAGAACTTGCCATTGTATTAGCCAGGGTCCATCAGGAGCTAAAACTTGCCCAATGGCACTGCTCTCACCAGCCTGAGTTTGCTTATTCTTGGAAAAGAATAACCAGCTCCCAGTACTGGCACCACCTGATCTTACTCTGCACTTATACTTATGTCTGATCCTCATCTTTCAGCTAGGCAGCCCCTTCTGCCTCCCTGACTCAGGGTTCTCCCAAGTTGTGGAGAACTGGCTGCCTGTGTAGCCTTTTGAAAAACATGTCTCCAAATTTCCTACATGATTTGGCAGACCCTATAAAATGAGATTAGCAATAGTCAATCAGTTGTTTAATTTCCACAGTAATAAAAATTTACAATTAAATTGTTCTCATCCTTCTGAAGACTTTTCTAAGATTCTCTTAGACTTTTGCCAGTCTGGAAAACTCTGGAGATTAGTATTGTTACTAAACTAGATATTACATTCATAATCTCATCATTGATATTTGTCATGGTTTAACCCCAGCTGGCAACTCAGCCCCACACACCCACTCACTCACTCCCCCCCCAAGTGGCATGAGGGAGAGAATTGAAAGGGTAAAAGCGAGAAAACGCGTGGGTTGTGATAAAGACAGTTTAATAGGGAAAGCAAAAGCCACACACGCAAGCAAAGCAAACCAAGGAATTCATTCCTCACTTCCCATGGGCAGGCAGGTGTTCAGCCATCTCCAGGAAGGCAAGGCTCCATAACACGTAACGCTTACTTGGGAAGACAAACGCCATCACTCTGAACATTCCCCCCTTCCTTCTTCTTCCCCCAGCTTTATCTGCTGATCATGACGTCCTATGGTCTGGATTATCCCCTGGGTCAGTCGAGGTCAGCTGTCCCGGCTGTGTCCCCTCCCAACTCCTTGTGCCCCCCCAGCCTGCTCCTGGTGGGGTGGGGGGAGAAGCAGAAAAGCCCTTGGCTCTGGGTGAGCACTGCTCAGCAGGAACGAAAACATCCCTGTGTTATCAACACTCTTTCCAGGACAAATCCAAAACACAGCCCCATACTAGCTGCTATGGAGAAAATCAACTCTATCCCAGCCAAAACCAGCACATTTTCCACCCCTTATTCCATACCATGTATGTCATGCTCCCACACTATCCAACACATGCTCATTACCCACCACCCCCCTTCCCATCCTTTGATATAACACACAGATGTCATTCCTTTAGTCTATGGACCACCCCTCTAAAATGTCTGTAAAATGTCCATCAATGTCCACAAATTGTCCATTGAGTTCATTTAGTCCAGGACTTTGGGCTCCATCTGTTACGGTGGTCACTCAGGACAGGAGAGGTGCTGTGTTGTGTGGAGTTATCGGGCACCAAAGCTCAGGTCAGGTCACTGCTGCACTTGTACTGGTTCTTGTAAGGCTTGTTCTCCATTGGTTCAGGTGGTTCCTGCTATAGTAATTCCTGTAACTTGCAACTGAAATCATGGGTTACAACAATTTAAAGATATTTCCATTACAATCTCCACCCTGGTCCCTTTGAACCAGACCATTGGGTTTAACAGTGCAATGAACTCCTTCCCTTGGCCCTGCTCCAGCATTGACACATCCAGAGACTGCAGACCCTTAGGGGCATACCTGCTCCAACTGGAGCCTTATCTATGAGCCATAGTCTCTTCAGGGGTGTACCTGCTCTGTTGTGGGCTTATCCATGGCCACACGCTTCAAGGTGTTCCAGCATGACCTCATGCACAGCCACAGATGCTTCAAGGTGTAACTGCTGCAGCATGGACTTATCCACAGCCACAGATGCTTTGAGTTGTACTGTCTCCAGCGTGGACTTGTCTTTGGGCCACAATCCCTGCAGAGGTATACCTGCTGTGGCATGGACATAACCATGGCCACAGACGCTTCCAGATGTACCTGCTCTGGCATGGCCTTATACACAGCCACAGACGCTTTGGGGTGTCCTGCTCCTGCGTGGACTCGTCCACATGTCGCAGTCCTTTTGACTCCAGTTCACACTGGAGTTCCAGCCTGTCCAGTACAGCACCACAGAAACAGCAGCGATGCCCTGGCCATCTGCCAGCCCAGGCACATCGCCATTGCTGTTATCAAAATGTTCCCAGGCACAGCAGAGTAAGGCGATAAGCAGTGCAGCAGTACAGCAAGCAGGGAAAGGAAAAAGCAGCTGCTGACAAGAACTGGGCTCTAATATACAGTAAGGCAGTCAAGCTCTATGGCAAACACAGGAGCCTGTCAATTAATAGCTAAACAGCAATATCAGCTATAAATTCAATCATCTAGCACATTCCAATCAAGTCTGTCGTTATCTCGAAACCTTCGAGTCCCACATTGGGTGCCAGAACGGACTGTCATGATTTAACCCCAGCCGACAGCTCAGCCCCATGCAGCCACTAACTCGCTCCCCCCGCACTGGGATGGGGGAGAGACTCAGAAGGGTAAAAGTGAGAAGACTCATGGGCTAAGATAAAGACAGTTTAATAGGGAAAGCAAAAGCCACGCACACAAGCAAAGCAAACCAAGGAATCCATTCCCCACTTCCCATGGGCAGGCAGGTGTTCAGCCATCTCCAGGACAGCAGGGCTCCAGCACGCGGAACGGGGACTTGGGAGGACAAACTGCTGTAATTCCCAACTGCTGTTTTGGATTTATGCTGGAAACAGTGCTGATAACACAGGGATGTTTTCATCACTGCTGAGCAGTGCTCACCCAGAGCCAAGGGCTTTTCTGCTTCTCCCCCCACCCCACCAGCGAGCAGGCTGGGGGGGCACAAGGAGTTGGGAGGGGACACAGCCGGGACAGCTGACCCCAACTGACCCAAGGGAGATGCCAGACCATAGGACGTCATGATCAGCAGGTAAAGCTGAAGGGGGAAGAAGAAGGAAGGGGCGGACGTTCAGAGTGATGGCATCTGTCTTCCCAAGTCACCGTTAAGCGTGCTGGAGCCCTGCTGTCCTGGAGATGGCTGAACACCTGCCTGCCCATGGGAAGTGGGGAATGGATTCCTTGGTTTGCTTTGCTTGCATGCGCAGCTTTTGCTTTCCCTATTAAACTGTCTTTATCTCAGCCCACAAGTTTTCTTACTTTTACCCTTTCGATTCTCTCCCCCATCCCAGTGCGGGGGGAGTGAGTGAGTGGCTGTGTGGGGCTTAGCTGCTGGCTGGGGTTGAACCACAACAATAAGAGACCTTGTTTTCCTGTAGAAGAAACCAGAATTTTCCTGATTTTTTTTTTTTTTTTCCAGAACAAGGCCAAAATATATACCTTCAGACACAATTTCTCAAGACTGATCTAACCTTTTTCTTTCATATGTCTAGCCATGCCTCTGGGCTGCCTAATTCAGATGAAGCCAAGATACTTAGCATAACTTTACTCACAAGGAATCACTTTCTAGCCTATGCAACGCCTACAGGCATAGCGTATTGAATGTAATCAGGATTTAATCATACATAATTTTGACTTTTTGTTTCTCTATCAAGAACAGAACAGTAGTCTTTTCCAGGAAAGCTTTGTCAAAAGATTTGCTATAATTGTACAAATACAGAATAGAAATATTTTATAACAAATTTGTATGCCACAACACTATACCCCCATTTTTCCCAATGTTTCCTCCTTTGTGCTTTAGAACTGCGTTCGAGGAAACCTTCCATAGGCACTGTTTCTGGTAGTGGCCAACTGACAGCTAACAGTAACAGAGCACCCACATGCATGCTTGCAGTTTCAAATTATGTTCACAGAACTCCTCATAGGGCTAGCAAGATTAATTTTGTGCAGAAGGTCAAATTATAATTCATGTGCTTCAACCAAGGCTCACTTGCTCTTTTCCAGAACTTTTTCAGACTCTTCTGGCACAAGTTGAGCTGTGGCACTAGTATATTCACTTGTTTAAATATTTATGGAGAATGTGGTGGGGAGTGATAAGTGATGAGAACAGTGATCACTTTTAGCTGCTTCTTTGAGCAATTATAACATTGAAAGTCATAGCCATGGTTTGCACCTGCAAAGGGTAATGAACTGCCTTCTGAGGAATAAGAGAAAACTTGCTTTGTCCCCAGTAGAATGACAGCTCCTGATATCACATACAGCTAGAAGGGGAAAGCAATCTGTTTGGGTATGAAGGAGATGGCAGAGCACCCTTCTGTACATAAAATTTCTAGTCATATCCCTCTCAGACGCTTTGAAATTTTACCGTGACATAAAAGCTGTGAGATGTGGCTGCATAGTGAGTGACTTTTGCACCTTGCAAATAGCATAAACCAGCTTTCACTCTAGCTAGACTTTTGTCTACTGGAAAGGCTAATGTTGATTTCTGCATTTGCACTGATGGAAAATGGCAGTTCTGACATTTTCTCGGATATATGACACCTCTGCAGAACTGGTACTAACAGAGAAATGTGTCACAATTGTTAGCACTTCCAACAAACTGGAGATTCGAACAAATTTGTTTTTCAGTAAAACCATGACATGTTCTTCAGAATTTAATTGCAGAACACTTAGTTGTCTTTAAACTCATGTCTGCAATAAGGTATGTTTTATGGGATCCTGGGGTGGGGGGATATCTTACACAGACACAGGAGGGTAGCCCACAAGACGATCCCACTATCGCCAGAAGTTGGCTATAGGTTCAAAATGAGTTGCCATTTCAAAGCACAGTGGTGGGAGGCTTTGGCTTAAAGCTGAAGAAAGGAGAAAGAAAAGGAGGTGGTAAGGAGAGTGGCTGACATGCTAGCTGCTGTGCAAGGTTGACCTGCCTGCTAATCAACTTCGTGCTGCATTCTGGATTAACGTACTAGATATTTTGAGCGTGCAAGGGACGTTGCATAAACATGCCACATATTAAGATAAGGATTTGATTGATTTTCCAGTTTGTTGAAGCACAAGCAACTGTGAGGCCTTTCTCTACCAGAATCAGTCCTAAAATGGCATGTTAGATCAGGGAAAATCTCAGAACTGCCACTTTGATTAGCACAAAGGGCCAGCCTCAACAGACTTGCGTAATACAGAAAAGGTCTCGCTGGGGTGCAAGCTCTTTAGTGGTACTGACAAGGAGTGTACAATGTTACTGCCAATAGCTCAGAAAGCGAGCAGGGCTCGAAAATAGGACTTTGCATTTGCCTCACATGATATTATTCAACTCAGGGAATAAGAACAAACCTGAAGTGCATATCGGTTCATGTGATAACAATGGCTTTCCTAACAAAGGAAATTATAAAAATGCTGAATGAACTATTTGATGGTGCTTCTGGCAGGATGAACTTTTTAATAAGAAAAGACTGGTAGGCAAAAGGAATGGTGTGGGCTGATCCATATCTCTCTCTATGGTGTTTTGGTCAGACTCACGTGAATCAATCCTGCGGGTTAATCATCAGCTACGTGCAAATGCACATATTTATTAGCATTTAATACCAAAATCCTCCTGCATCCCTCCAGGTATGGCTGAACTCTGTTGAACGGCTAGATTTTTTCATTCACTCTATTTCAGTGCCATCTCATAGCTTTAGTTTTAAGCCTTTGATACCTCTGTTGTGATCCCACTTGTCCATTGCCTTCCATGTCCCTAAGCACCCATCATTGTTTCTGCCTGAAGTGTAGTCTCTCAAACAGCAAGCAGATCAAAAACCTCTACCTGGCACCAGAGAAAAATTAACAAATGGGAAGAAAGCAGGAATAAGACAAAATGATAGTTTTGCTAAGCAGGCAGGCTGACTTCTGCAACACGTGTGGTGGCTGCCAGACAGAGGTAACATCCAGGTCCCATCCGAAGAGAACATGAAGAACGTTTAGTGCAGAACAGCTTGGGCAGGCAGGTGGAGACCTGCCAGAAAAAGTTTGGAGCACAAACTGTAACCACAGGGTTATTGCAGTGACGGAGCTACCCCTTGAGGTGAAATTACTGATGTTCCTAATGGACTGAAAACACCTCAGCAATCTGCTAGCTACACGGCTGTAAGGAATTGAGCTGTGTGAACACAGTTCTCTTAAAAGGATGCAGCCTGGTTTACAGTGATGTATAGACAAGCTTGACTTGATACCTTTTTTCTTATTTGATATCATAAGCTCCAGATGATTCTGTTTAAACCAGTTAAACTATTCATGCACCATGACACAAATCCATGAACATAAAGAGAGAGCAAATTTTGGTTTGTATGAACCAAATATACTGTGTGTATCAAATTTCCTGGCAACAACATACTAGACAGAACACTGAATTGAGGAGAACTTAATTACAACACTGTTAAACTTTGACACCTTAAATGGACAGAAACAATCATACTTCCAATCCCATACATTTTATGGAAGTTATTTAGTTACATCCACATAGTCCAGAGTGAGGATAAGTTGTGTCCAATTTTATGCACAACAGTGGTGAACATAACTTTTTTAATTCAGTAAAAATATTTTGGGACAGTACCTACTGATGTATTGATTTCAGTGGAGGTGTTCCTAGGATTTAGGATCCTAGGTGATACCTGTCCAGAAGCTACAGGGGCAAGGCAGCAGTGAAAACACCCGTAAATGTGAATGTGGAGGTTTAAAGCTTGTGCTGATGGTAGCACTGACACACCAAACTATGGATGAATGCTTTTCTCCACAAACAACATAGTTCAGCTGAAAAAAAAAAAAAGTAGAACTGGGCTATTACGCTTAACTATTAGAAGAATTGCCTGGATATTTCTCATTGTTGCCTGGAGAGCAAGAGGCATATAGTGCATTGTGAACTGTGAGAATGTTGAAGGATAAAACACAGGTTACTGGTGGAAGACTTTGCAGAAATTAACTTAAGACCCTGACTGCAGCTCAGTTGAGAGGTAGATGAAATTACAATATACGTGGAAATTGCCTTCTTAAAAACAGCCACCATGCACTTAGCAACAGACTTTACCCAGCACTATGCAGCACACAATAAAAAAACCCCCAAACAAACCAGAAGAGAGCCTGTTATTGTCATTCAGCTTTTTATTTTACAACTTTATCAGCATTACACACATTTCGCACTGTATTGCATTCCTGTAGTCTGCTGTGAGGCCTATAGGTTGTTATATCCTAAAGATATACATTATACTGTATGTAGGTTGTATATCCTAAAGATACACAATAAAGATTTTAGCGGCATAATGCTCTCATTATACCAGAAATGTTAATTTTGAATGTGAGGTTTAACATAAGGCAGTCTTGAGGCAGTAATTTTTAATGGTTCATGTAGGTTTAAGAGCTAGGTCTTCAGGGCAAATTAATGCTCTTCATCCCTAAGAGGTTTACAAATGATGGCACTATCAATGTAAACTTTCAGCCCTGCACAATCAAATATTTAAAGGTAATTGCACACAATTTTACCGGATTTTGAAGGTTGTTGAGGAGTTTGCATAAATACCGTATTTAAAAGGACTACATATAAATAAAAACATGCATTTACATAGAAGTCATCTTAAAATGTTTCTGAAAAGGAGTCTCCTAAACAAAGTATATGTTACAAGAGACAATTTCAGATCTACTAGCAGGCGGAGAGAAAGTTTGGAAGAGAGACTCTTGTAACTAGAGCACCCCAATAAATACCCTCAGAAACAGCCAGCCAGCAGTGTTAAGAAGGACGACAGCACTAAAGGAGATAGGATCTGCCACATAACTAATTAAGCATGTGGCCAAAGGTATTCTGCTTTCTTTTTTGCAATATAATGGCTAAAATACATGTTAGAAGTTGTGATTGAAAATAATTCTGGGAGAAATGTCAGCGCTGCTTACACCACCACTGGAAAATGGGAGGGAATTCCTCTGGTAGCCAAAGGCAAGGCACACGCCTGCTGAAACTGATAAAAATAAAATAAAATAAAAAAACCAAACCAAAACCCCACCACAAACCCGATTTTTACAGTGTTTCATATTTCTTTAAAACCAAACTTTTTCATTACTCGGAATTCCCTGGGGTTTTTTTTGTTTGGTTGGTTGGTTTGGTTTGGTTTTTTGTTTGTTTTGTTTGTTTGTTTTAAAAAAACAGGTTTGCGATTCATCAAAGAAAAAAGTGAAAGGAGAAAGTTCTGATTTTGGCTTGTTTGCAAAAAGTGACTTTTCTTTCCCTCCCCCAACTCAGGATGATTTTAAAACAGTAGGCATATGCTCTTTTTTTTTTTCCTCCAGCAAATAAATTTCAAATGAAAAATACTAACTCTATTAATTTCCTACAATTGTCCTTCTTCCCAGAAGCAAATCTCCAGTAGGATGTATTTGGATGGAAAACCCCAAGTTAGCAATTTGCATTTAGTAAGTTTTCCTGTAGCCGAAAAAAAGAAAAAACCCCACGTGGGAAAACACGCGAGTATATTCCCACTCTTTGGGGAGAACTTTTGCAAATTCATAGAGACCCAGAGCCACCGGTGCCTGCGTTCGTTCCCTCCCAGGTCTCACGGCGACCGTCAGCTCCCGGCCCGGCTCGGTCCCGGACACGGCCAGAGCGGGCTGCGGGGTGAGGGTTTTAACACCGCACCCCTGCGGCAGCCCCGAGGCGGGGAGAGCGGGGCCGGGGCCGACCCGCAGCGCTGCCCGCGTCGCCGAGGCGGCACCCGGCGTTCCCGAAGCAAAACCGTCCTCCGCGGCGGCGTGGGGCGTTTCTCCCCGCCCTCCCCGCTGCCTCCCGCCGCTTCACCTCCACCGGGCGGGGGCGGCGGGGAGGGCACCACGTCCCCACGGCGGACCAGCCCACGCTCCCCGGCCGCGGCCGCCGCCGGCGGGGCTGCGCCTTTAAGGGGCCGGGGCAGGCGGCAGCGGGCGGGCTCCTGCGCCGCTCCCTCCTTCCCTCCCTCCCTCCCCCGCCGGCCGGGCGGTGGGCAGTGCCCGCGGGCCGCCGCCGCGGGTGTGGGACGGGGAGCCGGAGCCGCCGCAGCCACTACCACCGCCGCCACCATGGCTCTGCCCCTGCGCCGCCGGCTGCCGGTGCTCCCGCTTCTCCTGCTGGCAGCCGGCGGGCTGCGGGCTGCGGAGCGGAGCAGCAGCAGCAGCAGCAGCAGCGCCATGGAGGAGCTCGCCACCGAGAAGGAGGCGGAGGAGAGCCACCGGCAGGACAGCGTGAGCCTCCTCACCTTCATCCTGCTCCTCACCCTCACCATCCTCACCATCTGGCTGTTCAAGCACCGCCGCGTCCGCTTCCTCCACGAGACCGGCCTGGCCATGATCTACGGTGAGTCCCGCCGGCCGCCGCGTCTCGGCCCGGCTCCCCGCCTCCTCCCCGGGCAGGCGGCTCTCTGACGGCCGGTGTCAGCCCCGGCAGGTGCCGGGAGGCGCGGCGGCCCGGGGGGCCTCGGTGCTCGGCCGCGCCCCCGCCGCCTGAGGCGAGGCGCGGCGCGGGCGTGCGGCGGCGCTGCGGCCCCGCGCCCCCCTCACGGCTGGCGGGCGGCAGCGCAGGGGTAGGCCGCGCCCGGGGGGAGCGGGAGCCCCGCCGCGGCAGAGCCCCTCGGCGTCGGTGCTGCCCGATCTCCACCCCCCCCCCCGCCACCGCCTCGCCGGCGCCTTTCCGCGGGCAGAAGGGGAGCGGGGCGGGGATCCGGCCCGCTGCCTCCCGGGCGGCGGCGGAGCGGTGCCCTGCGCCGAGGTGCGCCCTGCCGCCGTCCGCTGGCGCTGGAGCGGCCGCGCTGGCAGGGCACCGCGTTTCGGTACCACCCCCCTCCCCGCTGTAGGAAGCGAGCTGGCCGGCCGTACTTGGAGCAGTCTGGGGCAGGGGCCCGCGCAGGTCGGTGATTTTGGAGAGCGTTCTCCAGACGCCCTCACCGCGCTGTGGCACGCACTGCGTGGAAAGGAGCGTGTCTGAACTTCGACGCTCTGGGGTTCGCTCGCTGGCTGTCGGCGCGCCGCTGTCGCGGGCGGCCTGAGTTGGCTGGTGACCGACTGGCTGCGGTGACACCCGAGGCAGCGCCCACAGCTCGTCTTGAGCCCCCTGGGCTGAGTCGAGTTCGTCCTCGCCAGCCCCGCTCTGCCCCGGCTCGTGGGAGCAAATGGGAAATAAATGCCCCTGCAGAAGCCGTGTTCTCCCCTGCGTTAGTGGGGAGGATGATGCGGAGGAGCTGGGCGCTCTGCTGGTACAGTCGATGGCTGGCGCAGAAGACCGCCGGTGAGCCTGAACCCGCGGCAGAGGGTACTCGCTCCGCTGCGAACTCGCACAGTTGTGTTTCGTGTGCAGTTTGCTACGCGGAGCATAAACAGTTGTGATGAGGAGCAGCCATCCGTTTAAAAAATGATTTGTCTGCCGGTGATTGGCTACGGCCATCGCGCCGGGGGCACTTCTTCTCCTTCGTGAGCTGAATCGATTTCTGCTGAACGGTGTGAAACACCTGCCCGATGTCGGTCGGGATAAGCAGATTGAGGGTAGCCACAGATGAGAAATTCGGCCCTCAAGGGGAGGGGGAAAGTGAAGCGTTTCCTCCCTGATGAGTACTACTGCACTTGAGAGCTCTGTGATAGCTTGCAAAGCAGTGGAATTTTCCTCTGCTGATGCTTCTCTTAAACCATCCCAATTTGCTCTTAGTCACTGATCTCTTTGCTGCATTGCTGTGTATTTCACATATGCTTGTTGCTGAAAACTGACAAATTAATGATTGGGCATGTAAGTAAGTTATGCACTAGCATGATAATGCTTAGCAGCTGAGTAGTGCTCAGGAGATGGTAGATTAACTGTGTATGTGCTGATCGGAAGAGATGGGGTAAGGTTCTTTTGAAGATGTTGTTTAGATATTACCCTGGTGCTGTCGCCTTCACGAAGTTCATTTCTGTTTTAAGATCATTTCAGTGATTTGCATAGTTTACTTTGTGGTGGAAATCTTGTGTATGTGGGAGTACTAATGTATGCAATACAAGTACCAGGGCATCAAGGGCATCTGGGTATGCATTTTGAGCTGTGTGAGAAATAAGAAATAATTCAACTGGAAAACTTCTGCCTCTCCTTGCACTGAAACTAGTTTACTCTAACATCCAGTTCCTGATCCCTGAAATGGATGCTAGAAGCCCAATTTGATGTACAAGTGCTGGTAACCTGTCTTAGGAAAGACACTACGTGATAGCCCTTTCTGCACCATAGGCAGCACTGCTGAAAGAATGATTGGTTCAAACCATTGCATGTTCTTGGTGTGCCCTCGTTTAAATCATTTTGTTTTCATAGATCCTTTCTCAATATCCCCACTTTCTAGATGAGCCCCTTTAGTATAATAACAAAATACATGCTCTTCTTCCACCCAAGCAAAACGACTCTTGCCATGGCAAACATCTGAGGAAACACATTTAGCAAGTTCAGTTCCTTTCTAACACTGTTAGCCTTCATGCTGGTAAAGCTCCACTGAGGCCTGGCTTCACTTAAGTATTTTGCAGACTTCCTTCAGAGCAAAGAAAAAAACATCGCAAGTGTCATAGTAACTGTCTGTTACACTTGTGATAACCAGGCTTTATTCTTCAAATAGCAGTTTCTCCTCTTCCTTCTTTGTCATTTAAAGGATAGTGGTTAAATTGAGAGATGGATTTCTATTTTGCTGTTAATTTGGTATCTGAGAAATGCATGTTTTCCAAACTGTGTATTTAAAATGCATATATTTGATCAGTCTGACTTACACACAAAATTATATGGCAATATTTCAACCAAAGAGTTTGTAGTCCTAAAACCACAAGCATCTAGAATGAAACAGTTTTGGGTGTGTAGGTACTCTCATAATGATGTATTTCATAATATGTTATTGGTGTAGGCCCCAAACTCTGCACACTAGGTAGCTTTCACATGGTTTTATGGTCAGGTCTATAGCACTTGTACCATTTGTGTTGAGTTTTTCCAACAGAAAAATCAAAGTGTTTCTATCACAGCAGTTTTCGTTGCTACCTGAGTAAGTGGCTTTCATTTACAGAGGTAGTAAGCTAGCACTTCAGTGCTGATTAATTTTTATCATGGAGAAAATGACCTAGGAAAAACTGTCTTGTTGCACCTAAAAGCCCTTCAAAACTGTTGGTTTCAAAGTGATGAATCTTTGGATGATTGTATTGGGTGAAATACATGTTTGACCTGGGCTAGTTAGAACTCCAGGTCTTGACAGTTGCTTGGTTCTTTTGCTCTTTAAGAAGAGGTGATGGAGCTGGATTTCTTTTTTTCTTATCTAGCCATGTTAATTTACAGTAATGTGCAGTGAGGCCTCTTCCCTTTAGCACAGTAGGAATCAGGTGGCACAACATTCGCTTGAAACGGTGAGCGGAGAAGCTGCCTCCAGCCAGAGCTTTAACCAACACTTCTCACTTATCTTTTCTGAGAATCCAGACACGAGCACATCCTGTTCTACTGTCATGTCTCTGCTGTTGATTTGATCATGTTTCTGTTAAAGGCAGCATGTGTTTTACCTGGCTAAAAAGACCTGTGGCCCAAGTACTGCTGGTGCTGCCAAAGTCTGCATTTCTTCCAGACTTTGAGTAGCGTGTTTTCTGCTGCCCACTGAATGAGAGGCATCTGTCATACCTGACAGTTTCAGTGTGGTTGTCTAATTACCCAGTCCTCAACAGAACAAAGGCTACTGCCACATCCAGATTTGCTGTGGTTTAGATAACTTCATCGTGCTAGCTGCTTTGATTGAAGATTAAAAAGTCATTAAAATCATTATGTAGTCTTTCCATGTTTCTTATTTCCTGTGTTGTCACTGTCTCTTCAACAGGCAGTTGCTGCTTCTCTGTCTGTATTATTCTGATGTGTTAAATATCTTTCTCTGGAAACATCTGTTAAGATGTGAAATAACATGAGGTTTACATGAGTGTTTAATGACTTACAGTGGTGCTTTTTTTGTGATATGCCACTTAAAATCTTATTTTTGATGAAGCAATATGAAAGTTACAGACCTCAGCTGCACATGCTAGATCTGGCAACTGTGTACGTGAAAGAGGAAGGGACCTAACTTTTTTTGAACATCTTAAAATACTTTGCACCTAAAGCTGCAGGTTCAGGTACAATGCTGATTTGAATCGGTTACGTACCATGTCATCACACTGTGATTATCTGCAGGTCATCCCACAAGATGCATTTGGCTTATAAAGTGCAAAATACAATTGAATTGTGGTCTTGAAACTGTAACAAGGGTGTTGCTCTGTGAAAGTTAAATACTTGCATGGGGCAAACGCTCTGCAGCTGCTCCAGCAACTGTATTACTAATGCAAATCATTATGGAGCAATTAAGAACCAAACCAAAACAAAAAACAAAACCAACCAAACAACCCACAACAGAGCAATTAAGGAATTGAGACTTTGCTGACACACGTATGCCAGCTCGTGATAGTGATCGTGATGCTCGTTTTACTTTGTGCTGGTCTGAGTCCCAAGGGTAAAGTGTTTTGAGCTGTGTTTTTCCTGAAGAGGTTCAGCTCTGTGTTTGGCAGGTTTCCTCGCTCTCTGCCGAGTAGCATCCCCGTGTGGTAGGGAGCCACAGGACATGGACATCTTGAGAGCCTGGGGAAGAGCTAAAGGACGGGAAGTGATGGTGGCTCCCCAGCACTCTGCTCTTTAGGAAGCAGCTGTCTGGATATGTAGGTGTGTCCCAGCAGATCCAGTGGTATCACTCCCATTAGGCAGTTAGTTTGTCCCTTTCATAAGTGATAATTTGGGTAACTGGCAACCCACACATCAGCACGCATGTCAGTCCTATCAGGTACCTTCTTGACTGCGGAGCTGTTGGAACTGTCTGAGGGCCGCACAGGAGGTAAAAGCGCTGGAGGTAAAAGTAAAAGCAAAACCGGACTTGGGTACAGAGAAATAAAAACAATATATGAAGAGGTGTATGAAACCTCTATTACCTTTTGTGGATCACAAATGAGAGATATGAGGTAAATGATCAGGATAAAAATATCAGATTTATTCTGAAATACTCTGTATCAGATGAAGTTTTTGTATCCACAAAGTAGATACAGAAAAAGCCTATTTTTATCTCATCTGGCTGCCGTGCTCTCTGTTACAATTCTAGTCTCTATGCATGTTAGAGATGACCTAATGCATCTCCATGTCCATTGAAATAATGGCAGTGTTGGTGTTTAATAAGACACTTTTACACAAGCATTCTAATACTAGTTTTAGGAACATAACTGAGCACCCAGTTTTGAGAACATTATCCTTTCTCTGGCAACCTGCATGTTCCTATTGGATATTCTTTTAAATCACTTGGTTACAGGCTTTCAAAGTGAGTCTTGCTCAATTTCTTGGGTGATCAGGACATTTTAATTGTATTGCAAATCTTGTCTCTGAGCTTGTTTTGTGGCCTGCAACTGAGTGGAACTTAAAATTTTATTTTGTGAGAGATTGTGGAAGAAATGCTTTATCTCTGTTATTAACCTACCTGTATTTTAGATTTGCTCTTCAGGTGGGGTAGTTGGATAGCTTATACATTGCTAATGTTTCTGAAATATCTTTGGAATACAATTCAGCTGTAGTCCTCAGAGTGGAGGGGGGGGATGTTTTGTGGGTTTGGGTTTTTTTTTTGAGGGAGGACAGTGGTTTTAATAGCAATTAAGATAAGTCAGTTCATTTTTATGTTTGTTAACTTTAGCTTCATGAGATGTCCTATCAAATAAGCACTGGAGTACCCTTCTAATCACTGGTATGAGCCAAAGAAGAGAGAACTGGCCACCCTGGATTTTCTTTATGTGAGGAAGCCTTTGGTGACATAACTGGCTGTTAAAGCTGGTACTGCTCTACAACACCACATGGTTGGTTGTAAGAACCAGGTGGAGCCTGAAGGGAAAGGTGGTCCTTTGCATATACTGTAATTTTCATCTGAATTAGAAAGTTATCACAAACAGATGCCAGTTCTGTAATATTGCAGAGCTCACACACATGGCTGCCTTCTGCTCCTGCATGCGTGCTCAATGACTGGTTGTGTTTGGTAGGAGTGTGCTGAACTGAGGGTAGGTAACCTGATGTCTGGTACACAAGCTTGTTGTCAGACAGTGAGGTGGTTCTGCAGCGCATGACGGGTTAGTGTTGCTCTTGTCTGGGCCCTGTAGGAGCCCGAGGCTTTCCTTAGTCCACTTCAGAAGTTTGGTGGTTTTTTTTTTTGACCATTTCCATTTTTTCTTTGCTACCTTGCAATAGAAATATGACTCTAAACGGGTCCCCCAGGGAATCTCCCTAAAATAACATAAGGACTGAGCTCCTCTGTAGATGTAGAGCATCTGCAGCTACTCCAGTAGCTTCTACTTTTGGTGCACGTGGGAAGACTGAAAAGGGGACAGTGAGGGAGTGTATAAAATCTGTCAAGTCCTACAGGATGTCCAAAGCTGCTTCTCGAGTGCTGATGGTGTCCACATCTCAGTGCTGCTCTACTCAGTCACTGGGGCTCTTATGTTTTGGGAGAAGGTGGATGGTACAGATCAGGTCTTGGTTTTCAGGTGTCTCCTTTCCCTTTGTTATGTTAGGCCTTTGTTTTATGGATGATCATAGAAAGGTAATAAGGAGCATTTCCTTGGCTATGTTAACAAAAATCTACGTAGCAACTGGCCCATAATCTTATCTCTGGGTTTCACAATACTGCATTGGCTTATACCTTATGCAAAACAGAATGAACAATTCAGACATTGTTCTTTCTGATATTTAATTAAAAAAGAGTTGTGCTGGACTGAAGTGATTCTAGCTGTGCCTTCCCTTGTGGTCTGTCTCTTATAGACCTTTTTCGCTTTGTGTGCTATAGAAAGGCCAGAGCATCTTAACGCTGAAGTCACCTTCTGCCCCAAGCAATTAGCCACGCAGCAGGGTGCTTTTGGAATTACCTGTGGTTCGTTTGTACAACCAGTCCTGGGCAGCATTTAGGTGCGGGAACGCAACCTGTGAAATACTTTTCTAAACTATTGTGTGTCCTGGGCTCACTAACAGAGGTGAAACTCCGAAGACTTCTGCTGCGTGTGCTCCCAGCTCCTGCTGTCAGCAAAGTTGGTACAACTGGAAACAGGCAGAAGCCTTACCTCTGACTTGCTGGGGCCCAAACTCTCCCTTCTCAGGGAACTGGCCTTGCCTCCAAGCCGGATGGTTTCCTGCAGCACACCCAGATAGCTCGAAGTGGTGATGGGAGGGCTCTATTCCCTGTGACAGAAAAGTGTCATCATTCAGCTAGTAATGTTCCCCCTCGTGTCCTCTGTCCCCACAAAACTCACTTTGTGGGTGTATAGTAGCCCTTTTTCCCTATCCTTCTTCTGAAAGTCAGCCTCCCCATCCCAACCTACTCTGTAGGGTAGCTCAAGACACCATCTTAGAGTTGGGTGAAACCTTTCCCTTGCCTCTGGTAGGGAGATATTTCCACCTGCATCCCCTGCTATCTGAAGAACCATTCTCTCTATTAGGTAGGGGTGGCAGTATCTACCTCCCTACTGATGTAGAAACCAGAAATCTGAAGCAGGAACCACAGGTCAGCCATCATTTAAAGGGGGGGGGGGGGGGAAGTAGGCCTCAGAGCTATGGTGTGTTATAGGACACCTGCTGTGGTCCAGAACTATGTATCTTGGCCTGTTAGGGGCCAGCAGTAAAAATATTTTGCAGTTCCTATCTAGTCCTTTGACAGGTGCTGTGTACCATGGATGCTCTTTCCTTGCTCACGTGCTGACTGCTGTGAGTCTGGCACTGAGCTGCTGAACTGTCCCTGTATGTTCAGGAGGCAGCCTCAGTATTTAACTCAAGGCTGTTGTTTCCACTCTGACAGCCAGAAATACCAGCTTGTAGACTTTTTTTTTTTTTGAACGGGGTCTTTATTTGTGACTCAGGATTAATGCTTTATTCCCACTTAAGACTGAATATAGCCTTTTTGCCCCTGCTTTAGACTAAGTGGTGTCTATATTGAAAGGATGTGATACAAGCAATTATTTTTTTAGAAGGGTACTTATCTTGAAGGGGTTTTTACTAGTGTAAAAAAATACACAGTTGTTCTCAGCTGATCAGATCTCTGTCTACCAGAGATGGGTAATTTAGCTCAAACACACTGCTTTTTTTTTTTTTTACCCCCTATTAAAAAGCACTTCAGCCTGCAATTAACTGAGTGTGAAGGGAGAAAAGAGAAATGGTATAAAACTGCTTTTTTTTTTTTTTAATGCCCTGAAATCAGACAATTCAGTTTAGAAGTGCCTAAAGGCCCTTGAAAGCTATGGTGGAAGAAGCTGTTTTTTTTTTCATCAGGGAGAAATAGTTGAAGGCTCCCCCTCAATTACAGTAGAGGAGTTGAACTGTTCTCTGAGCCAAGGGGAGGTGTGTGGTTTCTGTTCTCTCTTCCTGGCTTCAGTATTTCATGTTCATTTTCAAAGGCTGGGTTTAAGCTCTGCACTTCTCTTGATAGAGCTGTATGTGTGAATGATGTGTGGAAAAAGATCGCACCCCTACCTGGTAGGTCTGTCCTGGCAAGGCTCTTGTGGGTGCAGCGCTGCTGCCAGAAGGTGTTAGTGGGTTTACCTGCACCGCTACCCCGGATGGCCCAGCAGCGGGGTAGCTCTGCTGCTGCTGGAGGGTCCTGCCTGCAAAGCCACGCTGGTGGGCCCTGCAGGTCTGCTATAGTTTGGGCTACTTCTCCACAAATGCCATTTTCTCTGCTTGCAAGGTTTTCAAACTACCTCCACCCTCTTGAAATAGGTTTTAAAGGTAGCTGTGGACCACTGAAATATCCAGTGCAAAATTTAAGTGCACGTAATGAGTGTATTACTAATTCCTCCTCTGTTACCTTGTAAGCCCCTTGGAGGGGGGGGTCTGAACAGCAGAGCTGTGGGTCTGATGGGCATCTTGGTGTGCTGGCTTTGTGGAAATGTTTAAATGAAGTGGTGTGCTTATTCTGAATGCCATGCCTCTCCATAGTTGTCTTCACTTCTCACTTATACTTAAAAAAATAATTAGTACTGAGGAGATTTATTTTAAGCGGGTGCTCTTTGATTTGTTCTCCTGCTCTTTCGTTATGAAGTTGGGGGACTATTCTTAACAAAAAAAAGGGTGGAAACAAAAGAGCACTGTATAAATATATTCTAAAATGTAATTAACTTGTCTGTGCATAAGATGACAGTCTTCAATGTGCTGGCTGTGTGTGGATGTGTGGTGTATGCACCTGCAACTCTTACCTTCAGTAGCTAGCTGAAGACAAAGCTGCTCGTGTGGCTTGGTGTGTCCCCTACATGTAAGGTTCTTCCCTCGTCGGCTCTGCAGCGGGGCACACTATGGTCATGCTCGGTACCAACGCACTGGGAGTGTAGTCATTGCTTCTGAGGCTCGGATGTTATCCCATTAATTCAAGAATTGGATTAAATATGAAAACTGCTGTTAACCTTTGTCATTGCTTTGAATATTACATACTAATAGAAAGATGTTATAACTGATGATGGTTTAAAAAATGTCAAGTGTCCCACAAGGATATGATTAACTTTTGATTGGTATTCTTTGAATCCATTAGAATGGATACTATCTGTTTCCACACTAATTCTGAGAAATTATTTTTTTCCCCCACTTCTTAGCACTTGATATCAAGTCCTTCAGTAGTGAAAGGGGACCTGCATTTTAAGTGTCACATACCTCTCTGCTGTTGTTTTACTGCTGCACAATCCTTCCTATTTGCTCTTTCCTTCACATCAGTCTTCATTGTGCTTACTGATTCTGTAATGGCCTTTCTCCTGGGAATAGTGTCCTTATCCATGAGACAGCTTGACTGTTCTTCCTTAAATTGCCTTCTTAGTGAGTGAATTGTTAGTGTTTAGCCCCAGAATTCACCCTCTCCTGCAGCTAGAGAGCTTGCTTTTCAGCCTTTGCTGAACATACAAGTCACCTGCTATGGAGTTGGATACATGCCCCATCCAAAACTCTGCTGAGGTTGGAGATCATGTATTTACATTCCCTGTATACCCAGCACCATTATTTGCAGTCTTAGTATCTGGCTGGTTTTGTAGGTGAATTGCAAACTCTATTTTTATACACTGTGAAACATTTAAAAAAAAAATTACATTTGGAGAAGTAGAGGCTTCATCTGGGCATGTTTGAAGTGATCTGGGTTGGCTTTTTCATATAATGGCAATCATCAGACCTAACTGGGTTCTATCTAATTGATGCTGTATTTGCTTGTCTGTGTATGAGCAATGAAGTTGATAACCTAAAGTGGTTGAGACAGAGAGAGAATACAATTCATGCTTTATTTGTGTTTGCCAGTAGATAGCATATTTAAACTTGTTATTCTTGGCCTGAAATACCAACTTATTCCAGCTGGCTTTTAGCTTTGCTATGTAATTGACTCTTTCTAAGTAGCCTTTAGGAGTTGGACTCAGTAGAGGAGTTTGAACTGGCACATGTAGAGAACTCCTTGACTGGTTGGGAGGGATGTGCCACCTGAGGTGGAGGGGGCATTCAAAGGAGATGTGAAGCACTGTGTGGAGTTGGCATCACCAACTACGCTGCAGTTCTGCAATGTCTGGAAAATACAGGAATAAGCATGGAGGAAAAAGACTTGTGTAAAGGCTTATTCCTGATTGTTCCTCCTGGATTATCTTCGATTTTCTAGCTTAATATTATGTAATCTTGTATGTTAAGAGCAGCAGAGGGCTACTGTATGTGAGCTTCCACAGGCATATCTGGCAAGATTGCCTGTAGCATCCTTTGCTGGCTCACAGAATTGAAGTGGACATTTCTGCTTGTTTAGCTTGCCTTGAAGCTTTATACTTTGGCAGTCGTGACTGCTCCACAGCACAAAAGGTACAGTTTTGTCATACCTATCTGCAATATTAGTGTCTTGCGGGGAGCATATTCCCACCAGACACTGTTTACAGTGAATAGTTCTCAGAAGGAGGTGAGTATTTTGAAGACATAATGGTGTGAGTGAAGTAGCCTGAACTCAGGAATAGACTTTCATATGGGCACCTGAGTGCCAGTACAACGTTTCAGCCTAACCATTCTTGCTTTTTATCTCTGCATGGCAGTATATCTAACTTGGCAAATGTTTTGTTTCTGAAGTTGATTTTTATCTCTCTAGAAACTTTTAACCTTCTTTCAACCATGTTCACGTGATTTAGAGCAACGTGTTTATCTGCTCAAACCCAGACATGTTCTTTAGACTTCAGAAGCTTGAATAGAAGGATTGTGTTTCTGTATTAGGTTTAATTTTTCTCTGAAGTTCTGACTTGCCAAGTTCTCGGGGAGTTTGCTGCTCCCAAATCTCACTCTCTCGGAGAAGGAGCTTCCTTAGAACACACACAGATTTCTTGAGCTTCCAAAAACTCCAGTGGGCGACCATTCTCCTAATGATATTTTTTACAGAGATTCATGGATATAAAATTAATCTTTTCCACAGCACTGCATGACTGAAGAGCTAGTGAGTGATTTCCTGCTGGTGACCTGCTTGTTAAGCTGTAGTAACTAAATATAATTGCAGCATACTCAGTTTTTACGTGTGCCTGCATGAAACAGAAATGTCAACATAGATATCTTGGTGATACCTAGTACTTGATTATATTCCCCTTCTCCATATATTAGCCTCAGAGAACCGCAAAAAGAGTTTATTGCTCTTACTGGCAAATGATGGAGTATTTATTTCAACATTTTCCATTTTCAACTCTTGGTTGTGGGATCTCTTCCAAAATGTAAAACATAGGACTGTTATGTTTCTTGTTCTCTGTACTTCAGACACAAATACCTAATCTTCTCATTGCATCAGGTGATTATGATGTCAGATACGTAAGTGTTTTGTCAACCCTAATTAGGGATAGAGGAAACTTTGCGTTGCACATTGTGTGTACATATGACAGAACCCCTCTCATGAAGACTGGTAGGTTGGGGCAGGAGGTGTAAGCACAATCTACTTTGTGTTTACGAGCACTTTCTTCTTAGCGTGTTGAAGCTAAGCCCCCCCCCCCCCCCCCCATCAGGGCCTTAATCTTTTAGGTGCTGCTTAAACTTATAGTTATGTTCTTAAAAGCACAAACAAAACCAAAAACTGCCTCTGAAGCATTTGGTTTTCTACACTTACTGGCCAAAGTCATAGGTTCTCTTTTCTCTGTTACCAGATCACAAGCTGTTTTTCTGCATTAGGTGCTACCTCTACCATAGTTCCAAGAGAAACTAGGGACTCCCAAAAATTTGGAGGATGATGTCCATATGAATTTTGGTAGCCTTCTATCCCTCTTATTTCTTCATACATGAAGTGCTGACACAGATACAGATAAATCTTGCCCTCCAATGGTTCCTGTGGGTTTGACTATTCTTTTCTGGTCTTGTCTTTTAGCTCTCCTGAAAGAAGTACTATACTTATTCGGCCTGCCTGCTTTTTTGTGGGAATGGCCTAAGACTCTTTCCTTGTCAGTTCTCTGCTTCTCCCCAAAGTACATCCAATAGCTTATCTTAATGCTGACAACCTCGATTCCTCTCCATATATCATACCTACCTTTTTTTTTTTTTTTTTTTTTTTTTATGCCAGTCTAAACTAAAAATCTTTGCTCGCTTCCCTGCCTCTTGGGAATGTGTGGGAATTGGCTCAAGCTCAGAATGGCTGAAATAACTTCTTGTCGTTTTTATTCCTCCTCCTGCCACAGTCTTGTCTGTCTCAGGCCGGTTTCCTGAGCACTGCTGAAATGATCTATACCTTGTTTTCACCTGTGAGCTGTTTAAGCTGTGCAGGTTCTTTCTAGGTAACATATATGTAAGATATTAACTCCTATCTCTACACAACTACAATCCAGGCTTTCATTGCAACATTGACTCCTTCAGCGTTCTGCTTTGCAAAGCATGGGAGAAGAATTGTGTTCAGATCAAACTTTTGCTGTTTGTGTTATAAGTAACTTTTTCTTTGACCCTCTCTTGCTTTGTTGCTGTGTTTTCAGCTGTCCGCCTGGTTCTGTGGGTATTGTTTTAGATGTTTTTAATTAATGCTATATGAATCTGGTTTTGTGAAGTGACAGGTAAAGATGCCACTGTCTCTAGGAATATTTAATTATAACAAGAATTAAACTAATGTTATTTAACTTGGTGATAGACTGTGTCAAAAGCAAGACCTACTTTTCAGTCCTTGGACTTCCAAAGAAGGCTTAAAGTTTGACTTGTTGGCAAAGTACAGATTGCTCAGCTATAAGAAGAAAACTTGGACCACTGATGACTATTTACAACCAGGGTTATGCTATAGAATTTTCTTGGAATGGCAAGTGAGGAAGTTAACTGGATTTGTAACACTAGATTGTAACAAATGTGTGAAAAATAGTCTTTTAGTGAATCTAATCTTCTGAGATCTTCAGAACCCTTCATTGCAGAAAAGGGCAATGCTTGAGACCAAAAGTTGGCAGCTTTTGCTATGATGACAAAGTGCCAGAATCCAAACGATACAATATCTGCATGGTGTTTTCTGGACAATTTGATCCTTGAACTGGTCACATTTCTGACCCACATGTGTGTACCCACATACAACATGCATGCCTCAGAGTTCAATTACTCGCTTTCCAGAATAGCCTGTTCTTGTGTAATACTCTCTATCTGAGCACAGAGACAGTTTTCTGATGCTTCACTTGATTGGAAACAGTATTTCTTTTGCATTTGATTTTTGTGTAGAAAAAACACCATTTTACATGTGGAGATGTTTTTTTTTCCTAATGACACCAGAAAAACTTGTCAACTAAAGAAACTTAGGTCCTTTCTTTCTATTGTCCTGAAACAGAAACTGATTGTCTATTGTATGGAGAACATAAAAGGTCTATGAATCATATACTGAAGTAAGTGTATGATCAACAGTGATCTGATGCACCTTAAGTAATTGTTAGGTATACTCCTAAATTTCACAGTTCTTACTACAGATTATTTACTTGTACATTGTATTTGCCTTACTGGCTGAGAAACTTGAAATAGCAGCTTGTTGACAAATAGGGATTTATGGGAAGTTGTGAGTAGGTGGTGGTTTTACATGGTTCAGAGGCGATGGGCTGATTTGACCAGGAGGGTGTTCTGGGGCTGGTAAAAAAGACTGGGAAGATCTTACTGATTCCTATTAGTACCTGTTTGCCAGAGGTCCATTCTGTAATGCTGGGCTTCAGAGTTGAGGAACATGAAATTGAGAACAATATCCTATTTTTAAAATGTCTGAAAAAAGCTCACTTTTGTACTGTAACTTAAACTAACCAAGTTCCATGGGCTTGAGGTTACTACTGGGATGTCATATTTGCAGGACATGTTCTGCTAGACAAGTGGTTATATTGACCAGGAAAATTTATCTATGACTTAAGGTTTGATGTGCTTGAAGATCAAGCAGTTTTGTTGTAAGCTTCAGTGAGCAGGAGATCAGCCAGTACTGAAGAAGTCACCTACCCTGACCAGAAGAAGTTGCAGAACAAGTTGCTGGGGCACAGGTACCCCAAGGAGAAATGCTTGGCTGAACTTTATCTGCAGAAGGAGATTTAACTAAGGAGAAGGCATCCGATTCAGTTAGGCTTATTGATATGGGCTGAGAGACTGTCTATCTGGGGGGATATGAATTTTTTGTAGGGGTGACAAAAAATGGCTGGAAAAGTAGAAGCTTTTCTGCAAGGAAGAAAAATATTCTGATTGCTGGTCTAGGCTTTTCATTGCTATACTCCTGTGCTATTTGGCAGACCTTTCTACGTAGTCTGTGGGTCACAGTTGCAGTAACCTCAAGTCTTTGAGGTGATAAATATGAAATCCTGAAAAAGAACACTTTCCCTCAGGAACTTAACTGGGGAGAGAGCTTCTGACTGCGGCTGGGGCTAGGCTGTTGAGGTGTGTTGTATATGTTTACTGAAGTCAATGTGAGTTGCACTATCTCTGAACGACCACAACTGTGTTGCTCAGCCCATAAAAATGTTTTTAGTCACCTGTTTACACCACTGCTTTTTCCTTTGTACTCCTACTTGCTTGGCACACCTAGCACACCTGAAGGGATGGTGTGATAGCGGGGAGCAGGGGAATAGTTGGGCCACTGCTGCTCATCAGCCTAAAGTTAGGATCCAATTCTCCTCACAGTGCTTTATACCTATTTATGTGGGATGAAAAAAAAAAGTGTGTGTATGTATTTACAGATCCATGAAATACCATATTAGCATCCAAGCATTGTAAAGCCTTAATAATTTTTGCCTCTTAAAGATGGAAAATAGTACTGGATATGAAGTACACAACCAGAAAGGTTTGCTCAAGGGCTGCTTGGGAAACTCGCTGCTGAATTTGGGTCGTGAGTTGTGATTCTGTCCTTATCCAGTGATTTCCACCAGCATCGTCTCTTCTGTTCAGGGAAAAGCAGAACCCTCCACCGTGATGCAGTTGGTCTGTGCACGCTCTTTGCTGATGTAATAATCATACGGGCCCCCAATTAAACATGATCTGACTTTACATACCTTAACTGTGCCTGTAACGTGTCCATGATTTTTGCTTTATAGCAGCTGTGCAAAGCAGGCAGGCTGCCATGTCCCTTATTGGCGAAGTGCAAGTGCTACAGAGCCTGCAGGTGCTGGAGTGCCCCTTCCCCACTGCCGAGTCTTAACCTGGCCCGGAGGCATGTGACTGACTTCTTGTGCCTTTTGTTCTAGCCAACAAGGAGAGCTGACTTTTTTTTTTTTTTTTTTTGGATGGGTGTCTGAGTATTGGTAAGATAGTTAACAGGGGGGTTTCCTGGGCTTTTTGTGGTGTTTTTGATGTTTACCACAAGTATCTTAGTGCACCGTGTGCATTACTCATCTTGTAAGATCTACTCAGTCCTTTATTTCTGTTTGATTTGGTGCAAGATTTTTAATTACTGTTGTGACAGGAGAATTGTGGCACACCTTGTTAAATTTCAGTTGAATTTAATGATATATCTTCCACTTAGCCTGCTGGAAAAGATGATCTTTTTGCTCAGAGAGTAACCAAAGCTGAACTCAGTGCTCGAAGCAAATCTTTTAGTAGTGCCCAGTCATTATGCTGGTTTCTGAATGTGTAGATTTTATACATTTAATGATATTACCTGCCAGTTTTTTTTTATTGTTACATTCGTGGTCTAAAACTTGGCTGACTGTAGTCTGATGAGTGTTTTCCCAATGATCTGGCTGTTCAGTCTGTCAGCGTTTAGCATGAGTAACTGGGCACATCTTTTGTCTATGTTTTGCTATTATAACAATCCAGAAGGTGACAATTTCTCATGCACCCATGTCCTGGTTTTGGCTGGGATAGAGTTAATTTTCTTTCTAGTAGCTGGTATAAGGTTATGTTTTGGATTTAGTATGAGAATAATGTTGATAACACACTGATGTTTTCAGTTGTTGCTAAGTAGTGTTTAGACTAAAGTCAAGGATTTTTCAGCTTCTCATGCCCAGCCAGCGAGAAAGCTGGAGGGACACAAGAAGTTGGCACAGGACACAGCCAGGACAGCTGACCCAAACTGGCCAAAGGGGTATTCCATACCATGTGATGTCATGCCCAGTATATAAACTGGGGGGAGTGGGGGTGGGGGATCACCGCTCGGGGGCTAACAGGGTGTCGGTCGGCGAGTGGTGAGCAATTGCATTGTGCATCACTTGTGTTATATATTCCAATCCTTTTATTATTATTTTCATTTTATTATTGTTATCAGTATTAGTTTCTTCCTTTCTGTTCTATTAAACTGTTCTTATCTCAATCCACAAGTTTTATCTTTTTCCTTCTGATTCTCTCCCCCACCCCACTGGGTGGGGGGAAGTGAGCGAGTGGCTGTGTGGTGTTTAGTTGCTGGCTGGGGTTAAACTATGACAACCCACCTGGATCATCTAATAACCTGAAATGTTATGGTAACAACGATAATGCTGTACTTGTACTCAAAGTTCTGTGGTCCCTTCTGAAATGTTATGGTTATTTATGCCAGAAGAAAATGATAGGCTAAATAGTCTACTTGCTTCCTTCTACTTGGCTCTGATCCCAAAACTGATCCTGTATTCCTGTGGATCTAATAGCTAGGTAACACTTTACTGTAAGGAGCAGTTATCCAATTTGATCTTCCATTTATTGTTGCTTAACCTGCTCATTTCATAACAAGTCCTCTTGCTTAAATTGATACAGTGTGTTAAAAGCTTTGCACTAAAGATGCAATGAATGTGTGCTTACCGGGTTGCATTATCTATTGTGTAATCTATTTTTAGAATTTGGGAGGCAATTTTTTTATTCACATTGGGCTATAGCAAAAGCAGCTGAGGGAAGGCTTGCTGAAGCGCTAGTTCTCTCAAGGTCCTTGGCATGAATAGGCATCGCAGCAGTAATTTTTCTTTTCTCAAGAACTACTTTAATTGCTGTAGCTTCAGAACTTACCATTTGCAGGAGCTGATGTGAACATACTTTTTGTACAGAACCAGCAGAATGCACCACAGTGCCTGCAACAGTGTTTCAGCATATCCGTAACCTTGGTTTATTTTTGTCATTCGTTCTTTTTGTGAGTTATTGATTTCCTAGACACAAAGGAGTCGGAAAAGGTAGTCTTTCTGTGTATTTGGGAGGGAGGGTGCTGCAAAACAGCTTCATTTATACAGAAGCACTTTGCAGCTTTTGAAATACAGCATCTGAATGATGTAGTGCTTCATAAACTCTTTTTGACTCAATTTCCACCATTTTCCTGTTTTATTTTGAAGAGTGTGTACGATTTGTAGCTGACCATTGTACAGATCAGCAAATCTTCAGTGCATGCTCTGAAAGCTTGTATTTTCTTTGGATGGATTTTCATTATGGCCCTATCGCTGTTCTTTACAATCTAAAGAAAGCCTGCATTCATAAGGATTACTGCATCTGCGAAGGATGAAGAATAAGTAGGAATGATGAACTCCAGTGGTTGTGAATGGATGGATTGTCCTGGGCATTTGTTCAGTCGTCAGTATATTGTGAAGTATTTGGTCTGGCAAAAAATGTTAGCTTTGGGTAACATACTCGTTTTATTAAAAGCACAGTAGAGTATTCAGAGAGAGTGTATTCCAAGACAGCATGTGATGTGCTAGTGTATCTCTTTTCTTAAGTGTGATTGATTTATTTATTTCTCACTAAAAGCTTGTAACTTTAGATTTTAATTCTACTTTACTTTACATCACTAGCTGCACTTGTCTTATCAGACAAGTCTTATCAAAAAGGTACTTGCAACTCTGAGCGGGATGCTGCATTGTGTTATGCCAGGAGCACTGAAGAAGGAAGACCTTGCTGTACTGGCTGAAGATCAGAGCTGATTCTGGAGTCTGAAATGTTCCCTGTGTTCACAAATATAAATAGTACTGTGGCCAAGAGTTGCGTGCCTTAGATTCTGCCTTGCCACTGTTGTGGTGAGTGGTAGTAAATGCAAGTTTTTTCCATGGTGTTCTGATAAAGCACTTTAGCGGTTCTATCCTCAGTGATACTAGTCTCTTCTAAATACAGTGTTAATCAGAAGTAAATGGTCACTGGGCAGTTACTGTACTCCTAGGTAGCATGCAGCACTTTGCAATGCTCCAGTGCAAGAGCAACTAAATAACATCTCTTGTTACCTGTTTGCTCTTCATAGAACAAGGTGGTTCAACTACAACTGACACTTTAAATAGATAAAACATTAGACAGCTAGTACAATGTCAATTAAAATAAAGAATTAGAATGAAACTGTTTGGTAAAGCGTTTTGCAGGGTATGGATACCTAGTGTGCCTGGCAGTGACTGTGCAGATCAGTAACAGATATGTCTCTTGTGACTGACTGGAGCTTCTCATTCCATTGGTACTAGCTGGTTTAGCAACTGCACAAACCAAATATAAAGCCTGTTAATACTGTATAAAAAAATAGAACGCTTATGTGAGTGTTATTTATTGCACATGGTATTAATATTCTGATCTGAAGAAGGTTTTCTTGCCTTTGAGTTTTCACTATGGAATCTGTTCTGGTTGAGTCAAAAAGGAAACCCAGGGACATTCATACAGCTACTGAAGTGGCAAATGTTAGTGGTTAGTGGTTGTCGTGGAAACCAGGACAGTGGTACTTTCTGAAGACATCTATAGTTAGAGATAACCTTTCCTGAACAGTATTTTGCTAGTGACTGTTGGTTACTGTGCTGGTTTTGGCTGGGATAGAATTTTCTTCATAGTAGCTAGTATGGGGCTATGTTTTGGATTTGTGCCGAAAACTGTTGATAATTCAGGGATGTTTTAGCTATTGCTGAGCAGTGCTCACAGAGCCAAGGGCTTTTCTGCTTCTCCCCCCACCCCACCAGCGAGCAGGCTGGGGGGGCACAAGGAGTTGGGAGGGGACACAGCCGGGACAGCTGACCCCAACTGACCCAAGGGAGATGCCAGACCATAGGACGTCATGCTCAGCAGATAAAGTTGGGGGGAGAAGAACGCAATGTGGGGCTCAAAGCATTTGAGCATGGGACTCTTAATCCCAGGGTCATGGGTGCGAAAAAGGACTGTTGTGGTTTAACCCCAGCCAGCAGCTCACTTCCCCTGCACTGGGATGGGGGAGAGAATTGAAAGGGTAAAAGTGAGAAAACTCGTGGGCTGAGATAAAGACAGTTTAATAGGGAAAGCAAAAGCTGCGCATGCAAGCAAAGCAAACCAAGGAATTCATTCCCCACTTCCCATGGGCAGGCAGGTGTTCAGCCATCTCCAGGACAGCAGGGCTTCAGCACGCCTAACGGTGACTTGGGAAGACAAACACCATCACTCCGAACGTCCCCCCTTCCTTCTTCCCAGCACAAGCAGGAGCCACCTGAACCAATGGAGAACAAGCCTTACAAGAACCGGTGCAAGTGCAGCAGTGACCCGACCTGAGCTGGCTTTGGTGCCCGATAACTCCACACAACACAGCACCTCTCCTGTCCTGAGTGACCACCGTAACAGATGGAGCCCAAAGTCCTGGTCTAAATGAACTCAATGGACGATTTGTGGATATTGGTGGACATTTTACAGACATTTTAGAGGGGTGGTCCGTAGACTAAAGGAATGACATCTGTGTGTTATATCAAAGGATGCGAAGGGTGGTGGTAGTTAATGAGGCTGTATTGGATAGTGTGGGACCTGAGCATGGCGTAAATGATATGGAATAAGGGGTGAAGAAATTATGATGACAATAATGACAAGTATTGCATAAAGAGCATTTGAATAACAAACTAAGAGCTTGAAAACAGTAGCTATTTGAGATATATATATTTAGATGGAGGGAAGCAAGGGGGAAGAGTCCTTCCCTTGATGAAGACAGCATTATACAAGCCATCTAGGTGCATATTTTGAATATTGTTTTCTGAAGATTTTCAGTGAAATTATTTTGCACACAGTTGCTATCTTTAGCGTCTTTCCTAGTAGTAGATTTGAGCACACAGTGATGTGCTTTTTTTGCAGATCTCTGCTAATGTATGTATGTTCCCTGGTTTGACAGGAATTGGTATGTCCTGACATCAGGACATCTGTGATTATTGCTGATAGAAGTTGTTAACTGAATATTTGCACTTCTGTAGGTATCAGTTGCCCAGCTGTTATCTGTCAGGCTGGATTTGTATTGCTACAGTCATGTCACAGATTTTAAAAAACTTTTTTTCCAGGTTTCTATTTGATAATTTTGATAGGTCACACTGAAGGAACTGGCCTGTATAGTACATTTGTACGAACTACCTTCCATGCTACTTCTGGCACAGAAAATTGAGTAACAGTGTCCAATATTACTATATCCCATGGTCATGTGCACTTCTAGGGTATTTCACCAGGTCTTTTGGAAACTGCAAAAGAAATAACTATCACACTCCAAAAGTGTACTAGACCAACCTGTGCTCTGCTTGTGTCTGCTCTAAGAAAATGCATCATCATCTTTGTGTCAGTGTACCTCACCTATGCTACAGCTCTAGCTGCACTAGCCCAACTTGTGCTTTACCTTGGCCTCAAGGATACTGTGTTTCTAGCAGTGATGAAGGTCAATTCCTAGATATTGTTGGAGACAGAGGGTATCCAAAACAGCAAATGACCTCATACAGTTGACTTGAAAGGTCTATTTTACTCACAGTGTTTTCTCTTCGTAGCTTCTGGAAGAGAGCTTGTATGTGGTATATGGAACTGTTATCATGTAACACGTCCCTGTAAAGTTTTCTTCCTTCCTTCTCCTATTCTTTGGGAATATGATTGCTGCTATCTGGGGGCTCACATGACCATTAAATCCTGTGATGTGTTTGCAGGGGAGTGCTATTACTCCATCTTGCAGGTCAGGAGTTGTGGCAAGGAACAAGATCAAAAGCATTCACTGAATCTCTTTTAGTCATCCCTTTCTGATGCCTGCAATTGGGATTTTCTTCTCTTTACACTCCCAGATATGCTCTTATGTATCAGTGAAGCTTGGAAAGCCCACTACTCTTGCAAACCACACCTCTAAATACTTGTTCAAGAATGCCAAGTCATGCCTCCTTATGAAAAGTGGCTTGTGGTTGTTTGCATCACTGAGAAGCTCTTACAGACTCAAGCCTGGAGCCCAGCTCTGCAGACAGCATGGCTTCACTTTAAGGCTTTGTTACTCTTGGAAGAGACCCACCTTGCTGATACCCTTTCCAAATGTTAACAAACCGAACATGGTCCTAGTGCATAGTAGCCTCCTGTGAGTTGTAACAAGTCCAATCTTAATCCAAGACGTGTGCTGGAATGAGGCTGGAGGTTTAAGATGTCTAACCCAGTGCTACGTTATGTTCTGCCTGCTGATTTCTGGGAGTGGAGAGCAATTTTATAAAGCAAACTAAAATGAAGTTTATTGTGCTGCATGTGCAGAGTGGGACACTTCAGTTTGCTTTAGAAAATTGTGTTCTGCACAAAAATGTGCTGTTGGAGTTAAGGTAAAGTAATGGTAGCAGTAATGGAGGGAAGAGACAAGTCAGGGGGTGCAGCTCCATGCAGTTTTGGTTACAGCTTCTTTGCACTTTGCTTCTTGGTGAGTGTTTTTGTCTTTGTTTCTACAGCCTGCCATCACCCAGACTTCTTCCTCCCTCTCTGAGCTACGTCACGGAGTTCTCCCTGCTCCGGTGTCTGTGGGTTTTCTGGTGTCCCATGAGTTTGTGCTGTAGTTTTGATCAAGGTAAATGTGGAAGTCTAGGTAGATACCCAGAACTGTTTCTGATCTTTCATAAACAATGACAGAACAGCGATGGAAACATCTCTGGAGATACTCATAAGCTAATTCAGATTTTTCTTTCCAGTGTAGTAATTGATTGTCTTAACAGCTACAATACAGAGTCTTTTCTCACTATTGTCACTTTTTTTCTTTCCAGAAGTCTTGACATTCTTTTTTGAATCCCTTTTTAAAAAAATTTGATGGAAGTCTTTAGTTAATCTTTCACAGCATATTTATTTTAAAGCACAGGCATTAATAAGGATAGGAGTTAAGTCTAGCAAAATAACTCATTAAAATTTTATTTGACAGAACTTGCCTTGCTTTTATGAGACATTTCTTCAGAAACTGGAACTGTGAAATGTTGTTGTTCTGACAGAAATATTTCTACTCCTTGTCTGCAAAAAATCAAGTTACTTTCATGCAAGCACAACTTTTACAAAATCTGCAGCAACATTAGGTGAGGATACCACAGAGACCACTCTGTCAGTGTTGGATTGCAAAGTCTTGAGTCTTGTTGACATCTCTGCAATTTGTCTGGCCTTAATATTTAATAAGCCTGATAAGTCTGCAATCTCCGGAGTGAGAGCAGTCCTTTTAAAAACCACCTTGTGCCTTTGCTGGAGTTCTTGCCAGGCTCTTTAAATTCAGATGTGTGCTTGCAACACCATGTCTGCAGGGTAAAGCAATAATCATCAATTTTATGGCTCCATATTCTTGTTGTATTAAACTTTTAAGCAGTTTGCAGAAAGAATACTTTATATAGCACAGTAGGACCTTGGATTTGCTCCTGATCAGTGGGAACTACTGCAAATCTCAGGTTGTCTTTTCAGGAGGGTGAGTTGGCAAGTGACTTGGCAGAGGCCGCTCGTCCAGGCAGTGCTACAGCCTGTGTGTTCTGGTTGTCCACTTGATGCCAAGTGGCTCACTGGGACCTAGACTTTTCCAGAGGGAGCTGGTTGTTGAATGTGCAGGAGATGCATGAGAGGTGCAACCCGCATCCATCAGTGAAATGACAACAGTCGAAGCTGCAGATAGAGGTCTGCTGATGTGCTAGAAAAGAGCAGCTGGGGTGGCTCCATGAAAACAAACTTTTTTTTTGTCTCCTGCCAAAAGGCATGGGGAATCTCAGGGAAATACAGTCTGAGTAAACTGGTTTAGGCAGCATCTGTGAACATAAGGGCTCTTTCATTTCCAAATTTCTGATTTGAGTTCTGGTTTTGTCTTTGGATACACAGGAGTCAATTTTCAGGATTGCTAACTGTCTGTGGGTTCCCACCAGTTGGACTTACTTGTGGAAGCAGAAAGTGTTTATCCTCTGCACCTTGTATCCCAAATTTGCTAGCTCAAGTTAGAGGCTGCTGTTGAAACAGCTGCCTTTTCTGGGTTTTGGGCATCCTAAGCAAAGAATCCAACTTCCTTCTTTCTGCAAGCCCTTAGCCAGTAGAAAGTCATGCACAAATTATTAAAGGTATTTGTCCTTACATTGGCATATTTCACCTAGGAAATCCATGCTAAACATGATAACACTTTGAATTATTTTTGTGTAAGAAGCTGTGAAGCTGAAATTGAAAAGCACTGTTCTAAGTTATGTGGTTTGAGAGTTTTCTAGAATTCTTCCAAAAAACTTTCCGTTTTTTTAAACCCACGGAAGTGGCTTTTTTTAGGTCTCAAAAGTGGTTTTAGCAAGTAACTTTCAGCTAACATCTGAAGGAGAAAAACAAGTAACTTTTTTTTTCTTTTTTTTTTTTCTTTTTCCCCTGGAGGCTTGAGTCAAATTTTGATAATTTCTCTTTCTTTTCAGTTATGTATGCAAGTTGTAAATGCTTTGTAAGAACATCTCATTTTTGTCCTAATATGGCTTTAGATTTCAAATTTGAGCTTGAACTTTAGTATTAGCTTGTCACACTTTAGTTAGTGTTTATACTACAACACTGTAATTTGTTTTGTTTGCAGTTGATTGCTGATCTTTTTTCCCCACCCCTCTTGATGAGCAACCTGAAAGATAAATGTGTGGGACCTCTTGCAAACTGCTAATGGCTCTTAAAAGGCAAATAGTTAAATCAGAACTTCCTCCTTCTAGGGAAGGGGACTTCCAGTGTCCACAAAAAATGAACTTAATTTATAGCACTTCTGTGGCTTTTTTAACATAAATTGTGCAAAGGAAATCCAGTGTCTGCCTATGGGGCCTAAATGAACTCAACTCTAATACTCTGAGACATATTAAAATGTAGCTTCTGGGATATAGGAAGTATCATCTTGGGCTGAAAATACTCTGTTGGGCTGGAAGCCTCAAGCAGTGGGGTGAAAGAAAAAGTTATTTATCTTCTGACTTGGAGCTTGGAGCAGTAATGGAAGGAACAGGCAAGCCTAGGCTCTGACTGGTTTCTATTCTTAGTTTGTAAGCTTGGCTGCTTGGAAGTGGATGAGATAACACCTGTGTTTCCCGCTGGCTCTAGGCAAAAGCAGTTCACTTATCCTAGTGGCTTCCCTAACTGTCAAGGTATACAGAGTGGTGGTACCAAAACTAAGCTTGGTGGAGGCAAAATAGAAGCTTGCAATGAGTTGCCCTAGATACTTTACCCGTACTGAAGTAAATCTGCAGTCTTTATGTATTAGTTACTGATCCAGCTTTTGTGCTGTGAGGGTGTTAATAAGTGCACATACCCTGCCATTTAACCTGCAAATTCATATGGTAACAAATCTTGGGAGTAAGTAATTCTTAAAGTTTCAAGAGATGTTTTTCCAAGTGTCTAGATAATCATCCATCTCCTAACCACATTGTTCAAAAGCATTAGTACTAGCGTGTAATTTTTAGAAATAAAAAGCTTGTAGATACTTGCATGTTCTCCAAGGGTAGCACTCTCTTGATGAGCAATGTTGACACATGTAGATTGTCTCAGCACTTAAGTGCAGGGTGGTGTAACCTATTATCTACACAAACCAATGTTTTGGGTTTTTTTGTGTTAATTTAAACTATTTATCTTATACCAGAGTCCTAGCAGCCACATCACAATTAAATAAGGTACTTTTTTGTGGTTTGAGATGGCAGCTGTAAGCTAGACAAAATGCATTATGTTATATTGCATGTTGTTCTCACTGGCACTTGTATTATTCTGTCAAGCGTTTTCTTAGTCCAAGAATTATGGAGAAGTGAAAGTGAAGTGACGCCAGAATCAGCTGATGCTGTATTTCACTTGAAAAATCTAAATGGAAAAGTATAAAGAAAAGGCCATGAAGGTTACATCTGAGCAGTAATGTGGCTGATTACTTAAACTCACCCGTGCAAAAAGGGCGAAGGACGTGCATGGTGAGCAACAGTGCTTGGTTTCATGGCCTGCTTACTCTCTGTGCTACCTCATGTGTGGGGGTGCAAGTCTGTCCCCTGTCCTCTAGTTTTATGGGAAGTTGGAGTTGTTCGTGCTTCTGATGGCAAATGTGTAAATACCCAGGTTTTAATAGATACCATGTGCAGGTAATTCTTTTAAAAGCAACTTGACTGAAGCAATTTTCTAACTGAACTAGTTAGACATAGTTAATCCCTTGTGCTGGTAAAAGTCATGTCATGAGAAGCATCTTAAGGAAGTTTGGAGGCTATTTTGGTGGTGCTTATCTGAAGCAGCCCTGAAAGCGCAGTGGTGTGAAGCAGGTGAAATAGAAAGATCCTTCTTTTGGCTCGGTATCTTCCTGAAAGGGTACCCATCCACCTTTGGATGCAAGAATTGCTTTACAGTGATTACTTTGCACATGTCCAAACCCAAGATTTTAGTGTGGGGCTGGGAGTTGTTGTGTTGAAACAGTTTGTGTGGGAAAACCTGCTGGCTCAATCTGAGAATATCTTATGTTTGTCCTTGAGGTTGTATTTGTTTGAGAGAATATGCAGGGGAAAGGAATGAATGGCCAAAAGACAGCATAAATAAATAGCTTTATGCACTTAAAATGGCTAGGATAAGAGCAAGCTTATGGGGTGCGTGGTGGTTCTGCTCATGTAAGTGAGATCAGCCTTTGGAAGGATGTTTTACTCCTTACTGTTTTCTATCCTGCCAAGGTGTCTTGCACCAAGGCCCTGTGGTGTCAGTAGCTGCCCTGGATGTCAGTTGGTCAGATTATTCCACGTAATGGGAATTGGCTGCTCTTTATTGCTAATAAATCTGATCTTACTAGGGCTCAGCTGCCACCTTTGGGTTAGGAGGGGACATGAAATCACAGGTTCCCAACCATGTCTGTGCCACTAGTGAGACATGCTGGGGTTAGAGTTGAGGTGGGATGCAGACGAGGGCTGAAGCAGATGTGATTGCTCAGGCACCATGCTGGCACCAATTATGCTAAAAAGGCTGGGAGAGATGGCAAAAATGTCAGGCCAGAGCAGCACCTGAGATCTGGCAGGAGCAGGCAAGGAGGTGTCAGTCTGTAGCGGGGGCAGAGCAAGAAGGTCGTGGCTGGGAACTGTAGGGTGAGTTTGGTTGGACTAAGGTAAAGCTTGTACCAGTTTAGGAGGGAAGAAGGAGGGTGGTAACAGGCTGTGTAGGAGGTTGGGAATTGCAGCTGTGGGACCTCTGGACAATGTGCTGCTTGTGAGCAGGCTGAGCTTTTGGCTGGCTTTTCTTGTTGCAGCTCGAAGTACAATCTTTCTTCTTCCTCTCTAGCTCATGGGAATCAGTCAGGAAGACAGAAGTGTCACAAAACTGCTCATGCACCGCAGACTGCAGCAGCAGTCATTTGCCTGGCTTCTGCAGTTAGTACTAAAACAACTGCTTAAATTTTATACTGTATATGAGAGCAGAAAAAGGAGTGTTGGGCAAGTAATAGTCAATTTCTTTGATTCTCTGTTCAGCTGTCCATCAGGTCTTAGAAAAGTATTTCCTGGCTTTTTTCAGTTCCTAGCATGTAAAGTGGGATGGATGTCAAGAGTAGCTGGGTCAGCGGATTAAACAGCTGTAGAGTGGGATTGAGAATTGTGGTGTGTTTGTGGGAAGGCCACAGCTGCTGAAGTGCCAGTGCTCAGAGCAGTCACCCAGAAAGGTGAAACAGAGGGAACATGTGGCTTCTCGGATATGCTTTGGGAGATATCTGTAAGTGGCAGGCTGCCCCTACGAGATGGTACAGTTCTTCTGTTGAGACTGTGTGTGTTTGGATGTTGCAATAACAAGACTTCTATGGTCAAACATGATGATCGTAGAAAGCCAGAGTTGTCATCTTGCCACTATTTCTGTCTTTTGGGTCGGTGCATTTCCCTGTAAGCCACAAACCAACATGTTTACAAGTGCAAGTTGGTTTTTTCCCCACAGCTACAGAGTGTGGGGCTTGCCTCAGCAAAAAAGATTTCCTTGAAAATTCAGTCAACGCGAAACCTTTGTCTGTTCTACAGGTAGGATGTTAAGTTAGTAAATAGATGGGGCTTGGCACAAAAAGACCTTTGGGAAGAGAGAAGTACTAGGAAGTTCTCCTTGAGATAACCAAAAACCTTTCTGATGCAGATTTTTAGTTCATTCACCTTGGTTAAAGTTCTCCCTGTTCTTTTCTTCCTAAGACTTTGCTTGGGCCCCTGTCCTAATCAGAAACTCCCAGAAATGGTTTTTAGGATGAAGGTCTCCACAACACATCAATCACTTTAAATATCCTTCAAATGAGTGAAGGCCTGAGTCTGAGATGCAGAACTCCTCATAGCAAGAGAACAGGCTTATCTATAGTTAATAGCTCTCCTTGTAGCTATCGTGGGCTCTTTGAACCCAAAGCCATACTGAGATGGATGTATTTCCTGCCCCTTTCCCCTTCATTCTCTCCTTATGTCAAACCTTCAAAATTAAATGACAGTGTCAGCAGATTGCTGCTGCTTAATGAGTCTCAATTGGGTTACAGATTGAAGCCTGACTCCTTGCAATGACAAATTAATAACTCCTTCTGCTGAAGCTTTACAGCACGTTTGGGGGGGGGGGGGGAATAATTATTGTCTCAGCTCTTTTCTTTTAAACTGGGAAGCTTCATTTCTTGCTAGTGCCTGAGCCAGGTGATATTATTGTAAAGCTTTTTGTAACAAGTGGCTTGACATTATTCTTTTTTGGACTCTGGGGAGCTTGTGGCCTCCTGTTTGAGAGATGCTTAGTGTTTTTAGCATGCATATGCAAATGGAGAAAAAAGCAGTAACAAAACATAAGGATAAAATAGGAAGTTTTCTGTTATATACCATATAGCTGCTGCTGCTCCTACTGTTTGTTCTTCTCGGGTGCCTGCCAATGTGGTCACCAATAAGCCTAGAGGAATGAAGCTCAGTGTTGAGGTTTTTCCTCATCTAGCTTAGAAGTCTGTGTTGAAAGAAATGCTTCAGCTCTGCTCCTGCCGCAGGGGATTGGGACTACTTGCAGTTGGCACCTCTTAGGGAGTCATTTCTGTATGGGGCAAGGAAAGGGACCCACAGAGGTTAGCGTCTTTGTGGTTGCCTATTGCTGCTTACGCCTTTAGGAATGTGTGTGGCGTTAGTATATGTATGACTTACACTGCTTTGGGTTTTATAACTAAGGAGGAATACTTATATTTTTGAAAGTATAAAGAATGTTTTAAAATATTATTTCTAAAATATTTTAACAGCAAATGCTTTGTTAAATCTGTGTTGCATGAAACAATGGTTATGCGGTAAATGAACTTGAAAACATGGGAGTTGAGATTAGTTGCACTCTGACCAACTGTGCAATCTCTGACAAATACCTATGCCTTTTATAACTGTGGTATCTTATTTCTAAGTTGAGAGTGTCTCTTTAAGTTGTCTTCTGTGGCTTGTCTGAGTTCTTCCACTGAGTCACTGCTGAAGTTGGGAATTGGGTCAGGAGCCCTGACTCAGTCCTGTGCTTGGGCCGGAGGCTGCGTGTTCTTACCGCAGGACAGCAGCTCCTTCCAGGGCTGAGCCTTCAGTTTAGGCTGTTCAATGTATGGTGTGGGGTTGTTTGTGGGGGTTTTTTGTTTTGTTCGTTTTAACTCTCTCTTTTCTGGATTTTAGATTCTAGGGAAGAATATAGGGAGCAATTTTTCTTACCGGCTATTATTTTGCCACATCTTTATGATCATGTTTCTGTGGTTGTGATCTTTCTAATAGTGTCTATTCATCCCTCCAAATTATTTGGAACAAACTAATTTTTCTGAAGCTACAACTCTCCTGTGCAAATGTGAAGCTGTATGTAAAACTTAATAATTAACTATTGAAATTCCAAAGCAGTCTTCTGTTTAAATCTCTTGATAGTTGTATTTTTAAATTACCTTTTTTTCTACCTTAAACCTGTTCTTTAACCCCATCATCATTAAGAACGTGCATTACTGAATAAAGCATATCTGACTGCTTTTTGTAGTTCATAATTTATTTTTTTTACCATTTCATTGTACATATGAGTATGTAGATCACATTAACATGACATGACATGAAAAATAATTAGTTCCCCTAGGAAAAAACAGAGGAACAGTTAGTCAGAAGGCATTTTTGACCATCACAGACACTCTTGTGGGTTTTTTGGAACCCAAGGCTTGCAAGAGGGTGAGGGTGCACGCAGTGCACGCATGTCCAGCAGAGTCAGCAAGTTAATTTGACATTTGGTTCTGCACAGTGTCCTGATAACTTTTTTTGGAGTAATCTGTTTATTTAAATTCAAAACTATGCTTAGTTTGGGTTATTTAAAAAGTGAATAAAATGCTTACTACAAAGATGCCCTTGATAGCATGCTGCTACATTTGCCTACAAGGAAGAATTACCAGCTTGTTTACTGGCTTTTAATTTCCTTATCTAAAATAGCCCTAAGGCAATGACAAAGCATGACCTTGAATCTGTTATTCAGCATTTCAGATTTTGGATATCCCCAAAATTTCCTTCAGACTTCAAGAATTGGCATCGCCTGCCTCCATTGCCTGTTCAAAAATGTGCTCTTTGTTTTTTTCTAACTGAAATGCAGTGAGGATTTGTCTTGTGTTTACACTGCTGAACATAAACTGCCAAAGATGAGGATTAATTTCAAAACAGGCTTCCCATTTTTCAAGTCTTTCATCTTCCGCAGCGATGTGACAGGCTGATGAATGCCATGCTGGCGGTGTTGCACCATTAAGAAAGGAGCTAATAGATTAGTGATGCTCAGTGCGAGATGCTAGCAGAGGTCTGGAGCTCTGCAGTCATTTGCTTAACCCTCCTTCAAGGGGTCGTGTAGCTGTGTTCCTCTGCACTCCTGTATGGTACAGTGAATGGCAAGCAAAGAGAGTGGGTTGCTAGCACTTCTGGAGGTGGTATATAACATTCAGTCTAATTTTTATTAACGTGCAACATTACTAGCTCAGTTCTGGATCAGAAAAAATGCTTGAATTACTTTTTAAGAAGTGGGAGGAAGGAAACTTCCTCCTAAATCACTGTCAAATTTGAAGGTGTGGACTGTGAGGTTCAAAGGTTGACCCTGTATTAGGAAAAACACTTTCTCTGTTGGTATTTCAGGCTATTTGATGTAAAACTTTCCAACTGTGGTATCTTGATGCACACAAACATCCTATAGTAAAACAAACTGTGTGATAACTACTGTGTATTATTATTATTATTATTAGTCTTTTGCTTTGAAAATACTTGTAGGGATTTCTTTCATCGTTCTTGCCAAGTTTTCATTCATCTTTGTTTCGTTGTCTTCAAGCTGGTAAAAAGTTCAGTTTGGGAGTAGGGAGGAAAAATCTATACTTCCAAATATAAGAAATCCTTTTTACATATTCTTTATGTGGTTTTCCAAAAAGCAAGGAGGTACTTTACTCACCATCACCTTACACCATGAGGAAGCTGGTGTCCAAAAACCCAAAATGTGCTACTCTCTCTCTCTGTCCGTCCGTGTGGGCTGTGCTAAGAGGAGACAGGCTGTGTGTCGAGGTGAGACTGGGTCTCGCTGCTGACGGTGCTGCCCAGCTTGACAGTCAGTGGTTTGCTGTAGTGTCGCTTCCAAAATTTACTATTTTTACATTTAAAAAAAAAAAAAAAAAAAGGGAAAGACTACTAGCAAGTGCTGTCTCTGCTGTACCACAGTGTCTGCTTTTCTGTATTTGTCTGGCATCAGCAGGAGTCAAACATCTCCTGGTCCCCTGCTCTGCCTGCTTTCCATGGGATGAGTTGTGGCCCAGGGCAGGGGGCAAGTCAGGGTGGGTTGAGGAAGTACAAACATCCCCTTCCTGGTCTGTTGGATCACTCTGGCTTTTATTTTATTTCTTCTCCTCTGACTTAGTTTCAGAGTCAGCAGTGCAGTCTGTCATTTAAACAAAAAAACCCCAACCCAAATCCAAAGCAACAGAAATCCCCAAGACTGGCCCAGGAAGCAACAAAGTTTCTTTTAAAGAAACCTTTGCAGCACAAAGTACCTGTCTGAGGGGCCCAAATGTTCATGGGAAAGAGGACGAATCACAGAATAATCTAGGCTGAAAAGGACCTCTGACCAGCCCCCTGCTCACAGCAAGCCCCCACAGCTTGGGTCCCTCAGGGCTATGCTCACCTGAGTTTTGGCTGTATGCAAGGATGGAGATTGTACAGCCTTTGTGGACAGCCTATTCTGGTGCTTAGCCACTTTGTTGTTTAAAAAACAAAAAACCAAACCTTACCTGATCCCCGCCCAGTATTGCAACAAGTTTGTTGCCTTTGGTCTTAACCACCCTGCACTTTTCAGAAGAGTCTGTCCCTCTCTTCTCTGTGTGCCCAGGAGATAGCTGCAAACAGCAAGAAGATCTCCACTGAGTCTCCTTCAGGCTGAAATGTGATTAATACAAACTGCACTGCACAGGGAAGGACCCTTAATATTCAGTGCCGGGCTCTTTACCAGGAGCATATGAAAGAAACTAAACAGGTTTGAGTTCACAGATTGATCCAGTCCACTGATTCACAGTTTGAATTCACTGATTGAACTGTGTGTTGTGGAGTGCAAATACCTCTTGTTCCTGCAGTCTGCTGCCCGCTGAAACTCCCTGAAACCTCAGGGCTACTTCTTCAGCAGAGAATTGGGGTGGAAACCACGCAGTGCACAGCTCTGACCAGGGACAGGTGCTCGCGGTTGTGCATGCCTATCTGAATTCATATTCTCACTTCAGTGGCTTCTGTGCTTAAACAAAACCAAAAGTAAATATGCCATTTTAAACAGTGTATTGTGAGATGGGTGTTGACTATGTCTGAAGTCTAATGTTTTTTATTATCAGTAGTGATTTGTTTTAAAATGGAAAAAATATTCCCAGCTTTTTAATGTCTCATTTCCAGTAAGACATTCTTCATGTACCAGCTGTGTGATCTGCATTGTACAGGCAAGATAGAGGCATAAATGCTTTCTCTGTAAAAAGTGAGAATGCAAATCATACATACAGGGCATTAAGTATTAATTTTTGAGATTATCCTTCCTGAGAGTCTTTGAGCAGTGTTGTAAACTTGCCCTTGCAACAGTAATCACAACCCAAAACTTTGAAAGTAAGGCTCTTCTCAAATTTTTGAGTATTTGTAGCTCATTTCTAGCTTTTTTTCTCTTGTGACAGTCTTGCAATAAAAGACAGTGCTGGATTAGTGGCCCTAGAGGTTTCTTTTTTTGAAGTGGTAAAATGTTCTTAAGCAGTCAGATAAGTATTTGCTCTGTTGATCCAGGTTCTCCACAAACTCTTCAACAGTGAGACATTGTGGTGCAGAAGTAACATGGAGTTTGTGTACTGATTCTTCTGTATCCATTCCTAGCCTCCAGCATCCATCCCTCCCCTTGCTTCCAAATAAGCAACAGAGCTATACTGAATTTATGCTTGTGTTAATGGCCTAGAATTAAGTCTAGAGTATCCCACTAGGTTTGTCCCTTGAGCAATTCTGGGTCTCTCTTTCTCTTCTGTTGTTGTTCTGCAGATGCAACTCTGATGTTCTGGAAATGGTTGAAATCAAGTATCCAGAGAAAATTTATAGAGCATGCCCTGGCCTTCCATATAACACCTTATGGCAGGCAGCTTAGAAGGACATCCTTTCTGAAGCTGTAAATCAAGCTGTTCGGTCTGCCTGAAAAGCATTTGGGTTTTTAGGTTTTTTGGGATCTTGGGGGCTGACTAAATATATAAGTTTTGTTAATGTTGCTTTATCAGGTGAGATGGAATGTAGAAGTCATCTAACAAGTCCAGTAACTTTTTAGCATGTAAAAGACTTGATGTTCATTGGAAAACTGAAAATACTTCCATACAGTTTTCCATAAAGACTTTAAATTTTTTTTGGAAAAACATTAATGACTTCAAGATTTCTGCAGCTCGTCTATCAAGCGTGTCCAGCTGATGCATTTCACTTTAATGTTCAAAACCTGTTATTTTGGGACTGTATGATAAGTATAGCAGTATGCCTGTACCTTTATAAGGTCAGGGAACTTTCCCTTCTTCTAATTCATCTTTTGAACTACCAGGTGTGTAGTATTTTTTGCTAATGAAGCTGGCCAATGAATTCACATGGAATTTTTGTGGCCTCCTTGGGCCCTTCCTGTTTTCGTACCTATTTCCTTTAAAGACTGAGCCATGGGTAGCTTTAGCTACTTGACTGCTTCTGCTGGCCTCTTGCCTCAAAACTGGCCACTCTGGTCCCAGTTGTGTCCTGCTGCAAGACAGCAGCCTGGCAGCGGGGATCAGATGTTCCTAAACTGTATGGTGCTCAGTGCAAATGTCATCCAGTTTGGTATTTTATCAGCAGAAGGTGTATGAAAACAAGGTATTTCCCTATAGCTGTGTTAGCTAGGCCATGGGATGCTGAGGGTTAAAAGATGTTTCACTTCAAATGCTATGTATCAGTTATGGATATAATTGGGATATCTTCCAAACTTGTTTTAAAATAACTGGTGTATTTTGGTTTGGGGGGAGAAATGTATGAGTGGATTATATCCAGTTTATAATGCAATTGCAACCTGCTCTCCGGTGCCTCTTCCTAATGCAATAGCAATGGGGGTTTCCCATCAGCTTTTGCAATGAATTCACCAAGGGCAGTCTCTGAGCGTAAGAAGCGGCTGTGTCTATCGGTGTCCCCCTCTCTATTCTCAGCTTAGTAGCAGTATAGATTTGGCTTTGTGCCGCTGCTATGCATAAGCTCATTTGTACAGTTTTAATTCTGGCTTCTGATTTACTACGGGATTTCTGGCTGATGCTGATTTATTTCAGTTTTTAACACAGACAGTCTTCCTGATGTATTCTGTGAGCTTAGCTCTTCCTGGGTGTGAGGGGGGTGAGGGCAGCAGAAAGCTTTGGCTGCTTGCCTGGCTGGGTTGGTGAAGATGTCTCTAGCCATAACTGGTAGTGCAGGTGGCTTGGAGGTGACTGGCCGTAACCTGTCACTTTGCGCAGAGCTGCATTTCTGACACGTCCGTCACACATAGCTGTATAATGCTCCGGGGTCATTAGGAGCATGCTTGTATAAACCTCCGTCTTTAAATTGTCAACATTTGAAATTTCAGTAAGTAGATTTATCTCGCTGAGGGGGTTTCTTCCCCTGTGTTCTCTTTGAGCATGTAATCTTCTTCTCTAAATAAAGTACGTCTTAATCTTCCAGTTACTTTTTAATGATCTTGTTGCCACTATGTTCTCTTGATCATAGAGAAAGAGTGCTGGAGGCGAGCCGCCCACTAGCATCACAGCTACTACCTGCTGTACTTTCTCTTGCATTAAAACCATTTTTCTACTCTGAACTTGAAGACAATGAGGTGTGTTCTTTTGGTTAGCTTTTTTTGGGGTACAGTTTGGTTACTCTTTACACTATGCCATAAAGATAAGTCTGTCTGTTTTTTTTTTTTTTTGTGGTGTGTGGTAGGATTTTTTTCTTTGTTATACCTCATTTATTCTCTGGTTATTACCTGTCAACTTCATTTACCATCTGGGAAAACAAATCTATGGATGCAGAGTGAGGGTCACAGGGAGTAAAACCAGCATTGACTGTTGACTTGTCGACAAAAGGATCGAACATCCATCTTCATCTTGCAGTTGTCTGGAATGAGGATTAAATTGCAAATCATCCTAAGGCAACAGGGGAGCCTTTAGTAAGTGGGTATCAATTTGTTTGCTTACGAGACCAAAACTGTTTTGACTGTTCTTACATATTCTCTCCACAGAACTGGAGTCTTGTTCTTTTCTTAGTACATTGTAAAAGGAATGGTGCTCAGTTAAAACCTTGTGCTTCTCTAGCCTCCTAGCATGGCCCTTCCATTAGGTTACAAGTTATTTTTGGCATTGTGTTTGATGCATCCCTTATTGATGGCGTTTTCTGGCTGGATTTTATCTAGGCTGGCTGAGTAATTCTTCCTATATTCCTGAATCTCAGGTCTCTTATGATTGCTCATTTTTAACCTTACTTTATTTTTGGTTGTGTGAAATCTGGAAAATACTTGCAAGAGACATGTAGCTGACTTCTTTGTGCATGCCACCTGAATTTTAGTTGCAGAGTTTGCAGAGTACACAGGAGACTGTGCAAGAAGAATTGTTTGCTCGCTTAGAACTGCCAGGCAAAAAAGCTGCATCCTTGCTGCAGCCATAAAATGTTATGGCAAACATCACTGTTTCAGCTCAGTTAGGGTCACATGTTTTCAGCAGTTGTTACTTGCTGGCAATGGTCTATCTAGTCACTTCTGTCCTTAGGCAGGTGAAATGTATTTGATGTGTCCTAGTGTTTACCCTCTTGTGCAACTCTGGGTTTAGGCGTTAGAGGTGTGAATAAGGGTGAGGAAGGCAAAATACGAAATGGAGTATTTTACTTGTCACTTCAGGCAGATACCAGGTTTTATAAATTCATCAGTAGTTTTGATGTGCTGAGGGCCGCTCTTCCTCTGCAGGAAAATGATAGTAATGATTCACTGCGAAATGTTGATGATGCATGTACACTTGTAAGGCTCATGCATTATACCTTGGATGTTACTTGAAACTAGAAAGTTAGGTACAGGAGCAGCAAATCAGCCTCATGGATTTTTAACTCTCTTCCAGGACTCATAGTTGGGGTGATCTTGAGATATGGGACTCCCTCTACCAGCGGCCGTGACAAGCCGATCAGCTGCTCGCAGGAGGACAGGCTGTTCACGACCCTGCTGGTCAACGTCAGCGGGAAGTTCTTCGAGTATACGCTCAAAGGGGAAATAAGCCCTGGGAAGATCCATAACGTGGAGCAAAATGACATGTTGCGAAAGGTGAGGGTAGACCATTTCTTGAGCTTGGCTGAGTGTTTCTCCTCTATCTGTGCTTCCCTCCCTCCTCCTCCCCCCTCCATCCCATTTGAATGTTAGGTAGTATCAAGTGTCTGTGTTCCTGATAGTAACAGCACTTCAATGCTTAATTCAAAAGCACCTTCTGTATTATATTGCGGCTGGTGAAACTGTGCTCTGTTGCATGTATGTAGTGCTTTCCCAAAGCCCTTGATTGCTGTTTGAAGACTTAACGTATGTTTCTAATGTCTGTAGAATTCATGAAGACCAGCTGAACAAAAAAGCCTGATGCTGCCTTGTATAATACGATATAAGGAAAATGATCATTTCTTAATGAAAAGTGATTGTTTCTTAGTGGTTTTTTTTTTCCTAGGGTTTTTTAATCTGTTTATTGTGAGGAAATAGTTACTGCTTACTTCCCTATAAACCACCAAATGAGACAGTCTGGTATTGGAAGTGAAATTCATCTATCAACTATTACTCAGATGTGCTATTTAGCTTCTCATTCTATTCAGAGGCAGGAATTAACCACCTTTTGTGTGTATCAAAGCTAGACTTTGAAGTATAGGGTTGAGACTTAAAGGTTTGTAACCTAAAAATACTTCTTTCTGCTGACTGTGAAGAGAGCTTAGGTGTCTGTTTATATGTACCTGTCTGCTATAGATATCTAAAGTTAGCTGAAATGAATCCTATTCTGGGAGTGCACACTTGTGTTTGTCTTCTAACCTGTGCTTAGACAGGGGCTGAAGAAAGCCTAGTTAGTCTCACACATGTGCAGGTCTTCTGTTTGGATTTTAAATGTTTTTTGGTTCCTTACTGTAGTGTAGTCTTTCATGGGTATCCAGAGCTCCTACTGCAATACATGGAAGTGATGTATGATCCCAGTTCCTGAAAACCAGTCTTGTGTCTGGCTTGATTGGCTTACAATAACTGCACAGTGGCTAGACTTGCAAAAAAAGTAAGCTAAAATAGCATTTCATCTGCAGGTATATGAATATCATGTACCAAAATAAGAGATCTTCTCCTGTGTCATTTCTATTAGAATTTTTTAATTTTAAAAAGTGGACTGTGTTTGATTTGGGACTACTGCAAGAGTATCATTGATGATGGATGTAATGCCTGGTTTTTTTTCTAGATGCTGTTTACCAAGAAGAGCTGCAGCTTTTTGCTGCTGTCTATGTATAGAGCTGGCCAGTATTTTGGAGGGTCAGCTTAGCTATTTCAACAGCCAAAAATAGTAGCTGTCAGAAAATGAAAGACGAAAAAGATCTAACAATTTGCCTATGTCTGTCTCTAATTGAAGTTTCTTTTTCTTTAGGTAACATTTGACCCAGAAGTTTTTTTCAACATTCTGTTGCCTCCTATTATTTTTCATGCTGGTTATAGCCTGAAGAAAGTAAGTGTAATAATTTCTGAGGAGAACAGCTTTTTGGTTTGCTTTTTTTTTTTTTATGTGAGTCTGCTGATTTGTTCAGGAATGCAGTCTCAATTTCAAGCATGTTTTTTTTTTATGGCAGTAAGAAAAATCTTGTTTCTTCCATAGATAGTTAGGCCATATTGTTTTAAGAGAAAATGCATGTACTTCTTACTGTAAACACATTAAACTCTATTTAGTCTTGCTGATTTGTTTTCCTTTGAACTTTGCCAGAGGTTAACCTCAGTTTCATTTAAAGTAAGAGATGTCCTGCTATGTATTGTTTTGGTCCTTCTCAAATATCCAAAATGCAGTAAATTATGCTGAGAAGTGGACTCAAACCTGAATCCCAGTGGGGATGTGCCAGACCCTGAATGGCAAAAGGGCTCAGATTCTGCTCTCTTTTGAAGATGCTGTAAATTGGTGCTGGTTTTTAGTTTTGCAGCTAACTTTTACATCTCTTATGAAAACATCTGTGTGGAAAGCTTCCTGTCAATAAGCTACATGTAGGATTTAGTACATGGTTCAGATTTGGTTTATTCAATTTATTGAAGTTGGACAGAATTTACATTGCAGTAATTGAAGCAGCACTCCATTTTTCTGAAATGGAGTGTTTCTGTGTGTTAATGCAAGTGTAGCAGTGCACTGTATGTTTTTGAACAAGTGATATAACTTGTTTTAAATCAGTATATAAACCTCTTTTTCCTGTGCAGAGACACTTTTTCAGGAATTTGGGGTCCATTTTGGCTTATGCCTTTTTAGGAACAGCAGTCTCTTGTTTTATTATTGGGTAAGTGAACTCTGTGATATCAGTTCCTTTCTATACTAAAGTTTAAGTTGATAAAGTATATGTTGAGCCTTCCAGATTGCCTCAATTTTGTAATTTGTTTGTTTGAGGATTTTGTTTGTGTATCCTCCAGACAAAATGCAAATGTAACTTTTGCTGAGATTTATCCCACTTCTAAGTAATACTTGAAATGATATTGTCAAGTTTGAATCACTTGTCAAGTCCACATTACTAAAGAGTGGCATTGATTATTTTCTTTTTGATGTAATGATGTAGTCCAAAACCAAACCTTGTTAGACTCTTACTGGAATTGACTTTAACTTGAATTGTTGACACTACTTGTAATAGAATTTTAGCTATCAAACTTTTAAAGATGTCCCTTTCAGTGCCCACATGCATGTGCACACTGTCTCTTTCTCTGCATATGTGTATATATATAGTTTTATGTATATATGTACACAATCTACTTTAAGATAGCTAGTCACACTGGTTTACTGGCATACAATCTCTTATGCTGCTAATATTAGTGTCTGGTGTATAGATATTCTGAAATACAGAAATTCTGAATTGCATAGGTGACCTTGGTTTGTTTCTCAAAGAATTTTACTAGAGAAATACTTTGAAGGCTGTTCTTAACTTGGAGCTTTGGGCCTATGTACTGTGTTGGGAGAAGCAATACTGAGGGGAATTTTGAGCAGCGAAATGTTCCCTTTTGTTGAAAAAGGAAAGAACCTGTAGATTCTGTGTACTAGTTGTGTGAACAGATTTCATGCTTTGCTTACTAATTTTAAATTATATCTTCTGGATCATATATCACTTGACTCAGTTCATAGGAAAAAGAGGAGAATTAATTTTGAGAGCTTAGCGTTAAACTGTGGCAGTGTCCCACGGGTTGTAGCATAACCAAGCCCGCCTGCAATATTGTTGCTTGTGCTTTTCCTTTGCCTGCCTGAAATGCACCAACTTGTTTGACTTGGACTGTTTTATCCTCTTTCTCTTCAGGAATCTCATGTATGGGGTTGTGAAACTAATGAAGTTGGTGGGTCAGCTTTCTGATAAATTCTATTATACAGACTGCCTCCTCTTTGGAGCGATAATATCTGCCACTGATCCAGGTAGCTTGCTGAATATTTTTTAATAATCTTCCAAAATAATCCTATTGCTAGGATTTTGGCTGCATAGCATGAAGATATTAATAGCACTTTATTTTCAGTTATGTTATGAAAGTATCTCTGATCCTCTTCTCTGAAATGCCTAAAAATTCTGAGTGTTGTGAAAGCTGTTCTCTGTTGGTTTGGTGCTGGACTGGTATGACGTGATGGTATGTTTGGGGAAAACTGTAACTTTCCTGTTCAAATACTTTAAATATTTTTTTTCCCCAGTAGTTTTTTTGTTTAGTGTGCATCAATTTTAAGACTGCAAATAGATGAAATTATTACATTATCTGGATAGCAAGACTTCCTTCTTTAGCTACATTGCTTGGATACATTACATTGGATAATTTAAGAGCAATATTTGAGGATTTTAAGCTCTTTAGGTATGGAGATTTTTTTTTTCTCCTTCAAATGAACTTCATGTTTTACAAGTTTAGGCAGAAGAATTCTCTTCTGGCAAAGTAATATGAGCTTTTGCCAAAATAATCTAGTCATCCTTCAAAGTCCAGCAGGCTCACATAGGTGTCTCTGCTTGACAGATCAGTGTGGAGAGCTGGTGTGTGTCAGGGCCTGGGGTAGGGAGTGATGAAGTATGAAGCTTGACATTTAAAACAGCTTATTTGAGGTGCTCAGTGGTGATTTGTGTGAAAATGGGAAGTAGCTCCTGTGATTGAGCTGAGCTCTGAACAGCTGGTGGTTGCACACAATTTATGCAAAAAATCACCATGTGATTTTTGAAGCTTGTGTATGGGAACATCTTCAAGATCATGGTCTTTCATCTCAGACTGAAGTTTCTTGAAAGGATGGTTATAAATATTTAGCAGTCTTGCCCTTTTCAGATTCTGTGCAAATGCACGTTCCTGTGGCATAGCATATGCTTTGGGGAACCCTTAGGATTATTAGCACTATTTTACAATGGCCGAAATAATAAAGCTATGTCAACAATCCATACGGCCTTTAAAAGCAGCAAGAGCTGCACAATATTTTGTTGATCATTTTATATGGAACATGTTCTACAAAAAATACCAGGGCTTTGGCAGAAGTGCTTTGTCTGCCCCATGCCCCTTGATCATGGGGGCTTTCCTATAAACACTGCAGATGGGAGGACAACAAAGCCATGTCCTAATAGAGCTGCTCTAAAACTGATGGTGGAATTGCTTACCTGTAGATAAACACAACTGGTCTGTTTCCCAGTTTAATTTTGATCCTGTACTTCAAGTCCTGGGTTTTGTTGCTTTAGGCAAACTGGAAAGTCTGCTCCATCAGCTCACACAGTTATTCCTAAAGTCAGCCAGTGTGATTTTTCTCTTTTCTTTCTGTAGTTACCGTGCTAGCAATATTTAATGAGCTGCATGCTGATGTCGATCTCTATGCCCTTCTGTTTGGGGAGAGCGTGTTGAATGATGCTGTTGCCATTGTATTATCTTCGTAAGTAACTACCTGAATTTCTACTCTGAAATTACTTAATTGCTTCTGGTGTTTGTCTAAAACAAATGTTTTTTCTAAGAAATGTTATTTTAAATTTAAATGGATTGTCTTGAACTGAATTAATAAACATTGCAAACATTTGCCAAGATCCCTCATGCATACATACACCAGAATGGCAAATTTGCCTTCAGTATGGGATTGTCTTTTCTGTTGCTCAGGTGTTGCTGTTATGGAATAAAACTTTTCTGATGCTGCTTCTAACTTCTCATTGTGTTACTCTCTTTCTAGATCTATAGTTGCTTACCAGCCAACAGGTGAAAATACCCATGCTTTTGATGCAGCAGCATTTTTCAAGTCTGTTGGTGTTTTCCTGGGAATATTCAGTGGTTCTTTCATGATGGGAGCGGTGACGGGGGTTGTGACAGCTCTGATATCCTTTTTCATGTTTAGCTCTTCCAGACTAGATGCCACATTCAGGTATTAACAGGGCTCTCCTGTTTCCAACTATAGCAAAATTGACTCCTGCTTGTTTCAATCTGAGTGTGAAGATGTGATCAGTATTCATGCAACCTTTGTCTGTAGAAAGGCATTATAGGTACCCACAGAAGTCAGCTTTTTCCAATATAACTGTGGCCACACTAGAAGTTTTAGTGGTGATGCTGCACACTGGAAGCCAAGGGGAGGCCCTAAATGGGCATGTCCTAATGTTCAGTTTCTTCTTATGAAATTAAAAAAATAGTTTTTAGGCTTGAAAGACATCTTGTATGATAACTGGTATTTGATTCTGTCTTCAGTAAAATCATTAATGGCTGTTTCTGACCCCACAGGGTTCTGAGTCTTACATTTAAACTTTCTGCTGGAAATCTGATGTAATCCGTCTTGGACAAGATTGTATCTCTACCAGAGTTAACATCATAACATGATGTACTTTGCATGATCTGTCCTGTTCTCCTGAAGCTTACTGCTGCTATTTGATTAGAGCTCTGAGGCGCTCAGCAAGCGATTTATGTGGGTTTTAGGCTCAGGCAGTAAATATTAAGCCTGACTTGCTCCAGAAAGCATGATGCTTCTTCAGGAAAAAATTAAAATTCTTTGCTTTCAGACTGGCTAGTCTAACCATATTTGTACGTATCCCAGATTGCTTTGATCTTTCTAGACTTACGAACAGTGACCTAAAAGGGGAAAAATGTGATATTGTGTACAATAATCATGAATGTGTGACTCTTCATCTTAAGCAATAATGACTCAACTGTATCTTATTATATACACATTGTGCAGATTTGTCTGATGTGTCTGCATAGTGGAAACCCTTCAGGTATAAGGGGGAAGGTGTTCTGTTGATGCTTTAATGTTCCATCTTCTAGTTCCACTGACCTGCAATCAGTGTGACCCAGAACCATGATTCTTCATCTGGCTTTTAGGCTACTGGCCATCCATAGATCTAGCTGCTCAAATGCTGTTGCTGTGTTTTTTGGCTTGCTGGCTGGCTACTAATTACAGCTGAAATGCATTCGGATCCATTTTGTAAAATCATTCTTCTGAAGCAGCAGTCGGTTCTTACTGTTTCTAATGTTTATGCTCAGGAGGGTGATATGAGGCTGGGAGTGGGGAGGCTGTTCAGAAGACAGCCTCTGTAGTGGTTTTTTTGTGTGTGTGTGTGGTGGTTGTTGTTTTGGGTTTTGGTTGTTTTTTTTTTTTCTTTAAAGAAAACAACAAAACAAAAAATCCTTAAATCACTGCTCAGTTACACAACTTTTATTTTCTTTTGGAAAAACACTTGATATCATGCAATAATGTAGAGGCAAACTGTAAATTTGCATTTTATTCTTCATAGCTGATTAGAACCCATAACTTAAGTCATGAATGAAGTTAGTAGTTTGTTATTCCTGTAGCTGTGAAGTACCTATAACTGTACCTCTCGCTGAGTGAGGGGTTTCATGCAGTCATGCATTGTCCTTTGAAAACAGGCAGAATACTTAGTTTCCAAATATGATGCAGATAATGTACAAGGACTTGTTCTGGCTTTCAGCAAGCTGTCCTGACCTCACTATCTGTGGTTATTTTTATAATAGTTAAGGTATGGTACCACTTTGTATTTTCTTTCTAAATTGCAGAATCTGCCTGGTTGAAATGAAGTAGAAGGCCGTATCTAAGGAATAAAGAAAGTTAAGAAAACAGAAATAATAATTTAATTTGAATTAACACTTCAGTTTGGTCAATTATATGAAATAACAGAATGGGGGTTTTTTTCTTAACTTTCTTTCACCTTCATCTTCCTCCAAAAAGATGAACATAGGTTTTCATTTCAGATTTAATGAAATGTTTTGGTATGGTTACTCATAACAACAAGGGGAATAAAGAATTTGATTCACAAAGCTGCCAGAATAGACTGGAAATGAGGAACTGGTTCTGACATGGGCCCTTGCCTAATTTCAGGGGAACAAGGTTCAACCTGTTCCTCTCCCATCGAGTGACTGTGGCTGTCCAGTTTCCTAAGCATCCACAAATGCTTTTTGAGCCAGGCACTGGGATAAACTTGCGGTGGGATTATTTAAGCACTCTGTGGGAAGATGGGTTCTAATTGTTGCTACAGTGGATGTTGCTGCTTCAGAAGCACGATCTTAGAAAATAGGTCAGTTGACGGAGAGGAGGAGTTCAGCTGAGTGTAACAGTACATCCTCAAAAGTTTTAGAGATGGTTTACATGGAGAAGTGACTGTGTGGAGAATTAACAGCTGTTTAAAAAACTGCTGAGTTTTATATTTGGTGTAATGCCAACTGTCATGGAGAATAGTATTTTTTTTTTATGATTGTTTGGGCTTTTATTTTGAGGGCAAAGTAGGTTTGCAGTTGAAAGTGTGGCTGGAGTTTGGGTTTCAGAGCCCTTGCCCTTCTCCAAATTAGCAGAGAATGCCAACAAGAAGTAGGTGTGAGTGGGGAGCAGGCAGCTGGCCTCAGGATTGCTTCATCCTAACCAGGCTCCCATTGAAATGCTGCCAGCTGTTAGCCTCTGGTGTTAATCACTTGTGGCTTGTTGTGAATGCCATGTTCTGTGATAAAGCCCACAGGAGACTGTTTCAGCTGAGTCTCTGGGCTACCTGACTGGTGCTTGCAGGAGGCAGTCGAGTGCTGTGAGCCCCAGGCCTCCCAGGACCCGTGAATTTCCTGTGAAAAGCAGTGCTGCTCATTGCTTTTAACATCTCTATCCCATATTGAGCCATGACTCCCCAAGCAGCTGTGCTGCCATTAGCTTTAGATTGTGTAGTGCTGCAGAGAGCCCAGGATGCAGCTGTGTTACACATGGAGAGCAATGATGGATGATGGTGCAGCCTTGATGTGTCCGTTGAGTTACCAGTTGCCTTCATATGAGCAGGGGAGAGTGCTTCCACTTACCGTTTCAAGTATCCTTGCTATGCTCTTGCTGTCCTCCCACTTGGATTTCCAAGAAGATTGTACTAATTGTCAGCTTTCAAAAAGATGAGGGATCTCTCTACCACCCCTGTTAGCATATGGTTTCTTTCTGTGTCCTCTAGTAGAGTTGTGCATAGCTGTCTGCACCTTGGGTACAGTGAGCTGTTCAGTGTTTACTTGTTGCCAGAGTAATGATGAGGGGAAAAAAAAAAACCCAACCCAAAATTCTATAAATGTGTGAACAACTTTTTTGTAGTATGTGAAGAGCTATATTTAATGCTACTGAAATCTGTTCCACTTCTACAGTAGCTGTATGAACTGTTAATTCAGTGTGCGTTTGACATTCCTCAAGTTTTGCTCTCCTCTGGATGATGAACTTGGTTTTTCTTCCCATTGAAAGACTAAGCTGCTCTGATTGAGTTGGCTTTTACTCTAAAACACATCAACATAAGGAGAGGAAATTTATTTTGTTGTAGGCAGGATTTCTGTTTTGCCTCAGAAGTTCAGAAGTAGCCATGCTTGCTGAAAAAGACTTGTCAACAAATCTGAGCAGAAAAATTCTGCTCAATCTACTTCATCTTAGGGTTGCTGTAGTCAAGAACAGCCCAGTGAATTAAATGGTTCTGAATGTATTTTATGCTTTATTTGAAGATGGAGAGGGATCTTTACTGGCATGAGTGTGGAAGGGACCAAACCCAAATCAAACAAAAAAGCCCCCTGTATTGGGTCTGGCTGAGATGGAGTTAATACTCCCCACAGCAGCCCTCATAGCACTGTGCCCTGCATCAGTAGCTAGAAAGGTGTTGATAGCACACCAGTGTTTTGGCTACTGCTGAGCAGTGCTGGCACAGCATCAAGGCTGTCTCCCCAACATTTTTGCCCTCCCCTCAATGGCAGGCTGGGGCAGGGCAAGATCTTGGGAGGGGACACAATCAGGACAGCTGACCTAAACTAACCAAACAGATATTCCATACCATATGATGTCAGCTCAGATATAAAAGCTAAGTAAGGGGAGACAGAGGGGGGGCATTTTGTCTTCCGGAGCAACCACTACGCGTACTGAAGCCCTGCTTCCCAAGAAGTGGCTAGACATCGCCTGCTGATGGGAAGTAGAGAATAACATCATTTGTTTTTTTCTTTGCTTTCGCACGCGCGACCTTTGCTATCACTGTATTAAACTGTCCTTATCTTGACCCACGAGCCTTTTGTTATATTTTCTTCCCCCCTAGCTGAGGAGGGGGAGTGATAGAGCGGCTTTGGTGGGCACCTGGCATCCAACCAGGGTCAACCCACCACACCCCCAAAACCCAAGACACACAATCTAAAAGGAACACCAGATATATATCCCTTCCCTGCTGGCATTTTGCAGGGAAACATGGCATAGGGTAAGATGTTACCTCAAAGAAGTGGAGCCACAGTTAGGCCATGGATATGCAGCAAAAATATCAAAACCTGACTGTTGCGAGGGGAGACCTTGATTCTGAAGTTTGTGTTGATGTGATGTTTTTTAGTACTGAAAGTGTTTTGTTTTACAACTAGCATTGGTCGTTAGCAAATAAAAGTGTTTTTTATAAATACTGGGTACAGACAAACCAAAGGATTTATTTTTGATCCCTTAACAAATGACTGAACGTGACAAAGTTTACCAAGTTGCACTGCTTCCCCCTGCTGGAAACGGCTCTCTTCTTCTTGATGTCCTGGAGCACTTTCTTGCTCGCAGAAGCTTGTGGATTTACTGGTGAGTTGTTGGGGTTCAAGTACACGGAGACAGAAGTCCTGTCTGTCTTAGCAGCCATTTTTTCCACTTTCTCATTGGAACTTACCTATGAGAAACATGATGTTGGTACTTAAAGCTTTTTTTACATTCTGTACGATGTTATTGAAGGTGCAGCTCACTGTAACAAAGGCTTTTAAGAGCAACGGTGTGGTTCAAACGCCACCTCCCCAACCTGGAATCTAACTCACTTGAAAATAAGGTTCATAAAATCTCAAGGTTAAGGATGATATATAAATCTAATAGAACTCAGGAAGGGAAAACGTGTTGAACTCACACAGTAAACAGGCTGATTTTTACATGTAATTCTGTTCACAGGTGTGGTGGCTGTCCTCTTCTGTGGAATTACCCAGGCGCATTATACATACAATAACTTGTCAGTTGAATCAAGAAGTCGCACTAAGCAGGCAAGACTGTCTTTCACCTTTTATACAATATATTGCTGTAGCAGACCATGTACTATTGTTACTGAAAAGCATCTTTATTGCTTGGCCTTTAACATTTGACTGTTTTCTCCCTAGCTCTTTGAGGTATTGCACTTCCTGGCTGAGAACTTCATATTTTCTTATATGGGTTTGGCACTGTTTACTTTCCAGAAACACATATTCAGCCCAGTTTTCATCATTGGAGCTTTTGTATCCTTTTTTGCTTTGTGTGAGGTTTCTCTATTATCTTATGTGCCTGAAAACTTGTGGTGTCTGTTGGCTTTACCAAACAGAGGATGGTGACTGACCTGAGTTTCCCTGATGTCTTGCAGGCACAATAATTTTGAGAACAATCTTTGGTTACCCCTTACGTCAAAGCCCTAAAGCCTCTGTGCTACACAGTTTTTGGCTCTGTAGCTGAGCAAGTGCTAGAAGTCATATGATTTCAATAGATGAATAAATGAATATGCTTTACTGTGTGACTTGGCTATTGACAGCCAGCAGTGATTGTGTTGCTCTTGTATTTGAACTTTGGAGGCCTAGAAAAGGATTAATTTTTCTCTTCACTTCCAATGGTCCCTTGAAGAAAGCAAACAAACTTCAAGTAAATAAAGAGGATTGTGGGTGACCAGATTATCTTTGGAGCATGGCTCAAAGGTGGAGGTCAGGATCTCAGGTGATGGGAGGAGGAAGGAACTGAGCTGTAGTGCAGACCAGGACATGAAGGGTATGCACTGCTGAAAGGTGCTGGTGTTGGAGGTGGGTATCCAGTTCCCATTGTCCCTGGCTGACTTGGTACCTGTCTCTCAAATTCCCCAGAAATGAACACTTCTTAGTAGTCACACTCACGTAAACTAGGATTCCTCTCTGCACCCTGCCCCTGTTGAAATGGCTTATGTAACTATTTTTTCACTATATTCCTGGCTGCTTCAAAATTCAGAGCAATTAAGTGTGCATAAAGCAATGGGAACTAGTCTTCCAGTCTTTATTTCTCTCTGCCTGCTGCAGGAGTAGGACTAGCAGCAATGGAGATAAACCCAGTGAAAGAACTTATAAAGATGGCCTAATCTGGAATGTACTTCTTTTCTCTCCTCCTTCCTACTATTTTTTTCTCATCTCTGTACTGCTTCTAGGGATTTATCACATTTGTCTTTTATTTTCCTTTGGCCATTTACTCTTTCTGAAACAGTAATAAATTTTCTCCTGTGTCTCCTCACGTCCTTTCTTCTGACCTAAAAAATGCTCCAGAGCCCTGCAGCCATTGGATAAAGACATGAAGAGAATAGTTGCATCTGGTATATCAACCATTGTAATTTTTCACCTTTGCTGTGGCCTTCCATCCTCTCTCAGGTTACGCTATCCGTCTTGGGTTTGTTTTAAGCATTTATTTTGTTCCTTTCTCTTTCTACCCACCTATCTTTTATTACATTTTCCACATCTTTCTACCACTGCACTTAACCTCTGTTGCCTCTTAAGCGTTTTTCTGCCTTTGTGAGGAGGGCAGCTAGTACTAGCACCCACATTTTGCCTCAACAGCTACTGTCCCCATTGAGTTAACACCTTGTGGGCGTGAAATGCAGAGGCATCACTGGCTGCTTAAAGAGAAAGTTGGACTGCAAAGGCAGAGCTAAAGCCTCAGTGTCATTGACAAAATCCTAGCCATTATTCCTACATACACTGGTTATGATGGCTTCTGATGTCTGATTTCTGCAGTCCTCAAAAGGACTGCTATAAAAGTTGTTTGCAATAATTACATGAAGCTTTTTGTACAAAGTAATAATCAAAATCTTATTTTCCTAGAGACATAATTTCCTGCAGACGCTATTGCTTTACTTTAGCTATGGCAACAATCCAGTGGTGTATAGAGCTCTTATATGTTGGGTTTTTTTTTTCCATAAGAGAGCTGTTTCATTCTTCTAATGTTGTTATTCCAGCAGCAAATGATCAGTGTTTGGTGGGCTTCTAGTTGTGTTGGTGTTTTATAGGCTTTCAGCACATCACTCTAGTTTGTCCCAAAGTGTTACCTAGATGGTGGAGGGTGTATTGAGCCTTCTGCTTCTTCACTGGAACCACTGGATGTTTTATACCACAGTAAGTGAGGGAAGGAGCTTACCACCTACTGTCATGAATTTCTGCAATGCTCTCTTACTACTATTTTTGAACTTTGTTCTAGTGCCAACAAGTGCTTTTTGGATTTATCATCTTAGTAACTCTGTACTCTTAAGTGTCCTTGCCAGCCAGTAGGAGATTTTGCCTCTGCAGGTGCTGTAAGGGAGCGGCCACTTGCTGGTCTTATGTTGTTTTTCCTTCTGTACATAGGACTGCGTTTCTGTTGGTGTGAAACACATAATCAAATGGTGGTAGTGATAGTTGTTTAAAGTGTGAATTTTTTAAATAAAGTGTTCACTTGTACAACTGGTAATTTTAATACTAGGTATAATTGCACTATGCATTAAAAAGATAGGTTATACTAGTTAACTTGCATTCTGTGCAATGAGTTCAGTATGCACATAATAGATGAAAGTCTGTTTTAAGTAGACAGAGATAACAAGAACACTGGATATCATGATGTAAGCCTCTCACTAAAACAGAAGCTTCATGTTAGAGCCAGGTACCCAAGAGTGCATACCTCAGGAAAGTGAAATCCTTAACCCTCAGCTGTGAACAGATTGCAATCTTTTTGGGCAGAGCTGCACACATCTACCCTCTCTCATTCCTGTTGAATCTGGGCAGAAGGCATAAGATCAGCTGGAACTTTCAGCACATGATGATGTTTGCAGGTAAAAGCAAAAATGTTTGGTAAAGCAAAAAATCTTACTTTTAATGCATAAGCAATTTATAGTACTACCTTCTGCTTTTATAATCCACATCCATGCATCCTGAATAGAAGACTTAATGGTTGTTGCAGTGTGCCATCACTTATCTTTCAACCTTTACAGAAAGTGTGTCACATCTGGGAAGAGTGACATCTTGAAATGCCAGCTGCTGGCAGCAAGCAGTCACTTCATGTTGGGAATAGAGTATTTTCATTTGAAGTGCATCTGAAGGAGATAGGGAAATTGGGATGTATGTCTTCCAGAAGGTTATTTCTATCTGAGAAGAGGTACACATTGTGCAGAAACAGGTATCTGCTGAGAAAATCCAGCTGTATTTATGGGTGCCATCTCCCACTTAGTTGAAGAAAGCAAGGTATTTGACTTAAACTCGCTTACGATTTCTGTCACACAGACAACTGTTTAAGTTTGTCATTTAAAGCAAATCATGGAGTCTGTGTCTAATCATGTGCATCCTCAAGAAGTGCCGGGGATGCCTCTGTACACAAGAGGGTGTAAAGAAGAGGGAGCCAGGCTATTTCCAGTAGTGCTCAGTGACAGGACCAGAGGCAGTGGGCACAAACTGAAACACAGGAGGTTCCCTCTGAACATCAGGAGACACTTTTTACTGTGTCCAAGCACTGGCAGAGGTTGCCCAGAGAGGTTGTGGGATCTCCATCCTTGGAGATATTCAAAGGCCATCTGGATGTGGTCCTAGGCACCCTACTCCAGGTGACCCTGCTTCAGCAGGGGGGTTGGACCAGATGACCTCTAGAAGTCCCTTCCAACCTCAACCGTTCTGTGTTTCTGTGATTCCCCTGCTTAAGTCTGCAGATGGCCAAATGCCATGTCCTTGCTAGTGGAGTTTCATAAATGGGGGTGGGGGAGAATATAGTCGGCCTGTGAACATGTTATTAGCTAGAATATTTTTCCAGCTGATAACAATTTCATATAAAGGACTCATGCTTCAGTTATGGAATCAACTGGAAAAGTGTGCATTTTCATTTGGATTCAGGATGCTGCTTGATTTCCATAATATGTTTTGCTGTTGTCTGCAACTTGTTTCTGCATTTCTTTCCTGTTAGTTTCTGGAAATATTTACACCTTTTCTTAGCACTTGTGGATTCTATAAGTTACAGAAAACTACCAGGGCAAATTATGTTCTAAATCATCCCAGGGTATAATTTATCAGGGAAACTGGGGGAATTAAAACTTGCTGGAGTCCAGTGCTTTCTGCCTGTCACTTTGTGCCTGTGTGGCAGGGAGGGAGCAAGGAAAGATGCTGTGTTTATAAATAGGCGCAGTTGCACTTCTGAAGCTCCGCTATTTCATTTTTTCGCATAGGTCTCAGGGGAGCCATGGCGTTTGCTCTGGCTATACGAGATACTGCTACCTACTCACATCAAATGATGTTCTCAACAACTCTCCTCATCGTCTTTTTCACTGTGTGGATTGTTGGTGGAGGTACAACTCCCATGCTGTCATGGCTGAACATCAGGTCAGTATGCAACTGCATGCTGGGGAAACTTCCCTTTTCAAGTGGCAGCTGTGCTAATTAGGGCATAGTCCTACAGAACTTGTTTGGTGCTTGCTAGATTTGTTCTAGGTATTCAGAACATGATGTTTTACAGAGAAAGTGCTAGTGCAGGGTTGGTGAAGAAAATGTACTGATGCTGCTGGGATTCAGCCTAAAGCTCTCTGATGCTCTGCAAGTAGGTATCTAGGTCCTTGTCAGCCCAGTATGATAGGGAATAGGGTTGCCAATACAGCAGCCCCTATATTGAAAAGAAAGAATCTCTCTAGTCCCATATAAACTTCTCTTCCTATTGTACTAAGGCATTTCCCTGTTGTCTGGCTCTTGGTAATGGCCCTGTTATGTTTTATAAGTTAAATGGATTCTTTAGTTGGTCGTGCTAAACTGAATGCACTTTAAACATCTATCCAAACAAACCTGATGTTGCCTAAACAACTGGGATAAATGGGATCCTGCTAGTCTTCCAGGTGTGTTTCCTCCTGTTTTGAGAAGACCTGTGAAAATGGTGAGTAGTGTGATTATAGATGTTTGCCTGTAAATCCTGGCCAATACTTAGTGCTTTTGGGCTGCGAGTACATTCATGTTTGAGGATACTTGAGAATTGTGAATCAATCATTGTTGAAGACCATGTATGTTGTTGTTCTGTGAAAGTTTTGGCAGGTGGGGGGGCAAGGGTAGAGTGGAATTAAAACAACGCACACTGTACAAACCCTTCAGTGTGTTTTTCATATGTAAATTATTTGTACTCTTTGGCACTTGAAAGCCTGCTTTGTCTTGCTTTCTAACTGTGCTAATCAGAATTTGTATCCTATTGTCTTGTGATAGGATAGGAAAAAACAATCTTAGGTAAAACCAGTTTCAGTCTTTGGAAGAACTGATCATTCTTAGGGACTGGTGCTACTTTTGGAAAACTTAAGTGAACTGTTTGTGGCAATAGGTAGCAGGTGCTTTCTAGGTTGGTAAAAAAAAAAGTAAAAAAAAATGGATAGGATTCCCAGAAATGCTTGTGAACTCTTCTCATTGAAGGTAGTGTGCTTCCAGCCGGAGACCAGCATTTCAGCAGTCATTTACAGTATCACAGCTTTAACAGCAAACATTGGGAAATCACGGTTTCCTTGTTTTGGTGCCAAATGAATCCATTTCTGCCCTTTAAAACTGTCTTTAAATGCAAATTCCAGATGTTTGGCTAGCACACCAGAAAGAAGCATCACTTCCATGTAGTCAGGCTCTCTGAAGGTCATGTCACTAGCAACAGGTAACGCAACACCTGGTGTGAAGTCAACAACAGAACAAATTCCAGTGCAGTTGTGTCATTAATGATCATGAGATACCACATCCAAACAATGTTTCTAAGCCCAGCCTGACTGGTTTCTGTGCCCAGGTGAGAGCTGTGTAACAACCTTAAAAAGGTACCTGGAAAATAGTTGTGAAGTAGCAGCTTTTTTGGTCATTGTCCCCCCTGCTGCGCATCGAACCTAGGAAGCAGTTTATGGAAGCATCCAAGAATATGCACGTACTCCTTTAGCAGGACTACTCCGGTTCAGTAGTGAGACTCCATGAGCCTGGCTGATGAATTGCTCCTGAAGGGAGAAAGGGCTAACACCGTATCTATGCCAGGCTTGCCTTTTGGGTAGGCTATACTTGCAAAAATCATTCATGTGGCCAACAAGGCAGAACAGCTGGAAAGGCTATGATACCATTTCTAAAGTAACTGCCAAAAGGCAGTTAGCCGAACCATAGTTTTGAGCGTTTAGCTGTAGTTTTGGGGGAGATTTACTCCCTCTTACTAGTAAGCAGTAATTTTAACTGTCATTCGTTTGGCATGGTTGACAGAAAATAAATGGTTAACTTCCCTGTTAAGTGAAGGGTATCATATAAACAAGGAGGTCTGCCTACAGCTGCCTTGATAGGCACTGCTCTATTGATCATAGGATCGTTTAGGCTGGAAAACACCTTTAACCTAACACTGCCATGTCCACCACTAAACCATGTCCCTAAGCACTGCATCTACACGTCTTTTAAATACCTCCAGGGATGATGACTCAACCACTTCCCTGGGCAGCCTGTTTCAATGCCTGACAACCCTTTCAGTAAAGGAATTTTTCCTAATATCCAACCTAAACCTCCTCTGCCACAACTTGAGGCCATTTCCTCTCATCCTATCTCCAGCCACCTGACAGAAGAGACCAGCACCCACCTCGCCACAACCTCCTTTCAGGTGGTTGTAGAGAGCGATAAGGTCTCCCCTCAGCCTCCTCTTCTCCAGACCAAACAGCCCCAGTTCCCTCAGCCGCTCCTCATCAGACTTGTGCTCCAGGCCCCTCACCAGCTCGGTTGCCCTTCTCTGGACACGCTCCAGCCCCTCCATGTCTTTCCTGCAGTGAGGGGCCCAAAACTGAACACAGGACTCGAGGGGCGGCCTCACCAGTGCCCAGTACGGGGGGACAATCACCTCCCTGCTCCTGCTGGCCACGCCATTTCTGATACAGGCCAGGATGCCGTCAGCCTTCTTGGCCACCCGGGCACACTGCTGGCTCATATTCAGCCGGTTGTTGACCAGCACCCCCAGGTCTTTCTCCGCCGGGCAGCTTTCCAGCCCCTCTTCCCCAAGCCTGTAGCGCTGCCTGGGGTTGTTGTGACCCAAGTGCAGGACCCGGCACTTGGCCTTGTTGAACCTCCTACAATTGACCTCGGCCCATCGATCCAGCCTGTCCAGATCCCTCTGTAGAGCCTTCCTGCCCTCGAGCAGATCGACCCTCCCTCCCAACTTGGTGTCATCTGCAATGACAGATGGTGATGATGGAGGCTGCACTTTGAGATCTCATGAAATCAGAATTGTGCCAGGAGGTGGCAGCCGTCTGCAGCTGATGGAGAATTCGAAATTGTGCTGGTGAAGTACCCTGTGTGAAAGAGCACTTTCTGCTGGAAAGAAGTCCTGTCTGACCTTACAGGTTTAAGAAAGGGACAAATTAGTTTCCAGCTGAATTTAAGATATATGCTGCTTTTCTCTTTTCCATCCCTTTCTACCCAGTGGAAGAGGTAGCAGGAAGAAATGAAGATGAGATGCTGTCCCAGTGCCTTGCCCAGCAGCACAGTCTATAGTGCTGATGCAGTCTGAGGCTGTGCAGTAGGTAACTTGCCCCTGGGGTGGCCTGGGATGCTTTCTGAGCCTTGGCACTTGCCCATTAGGTTAGATTGCAACAGGCTGGAAATAAGTAGTGTTCCCATACAGGATTATTTAGCAGAAAAGAGGTTAAAAGTTAAAAGGTAGTTTGCTTCCTAGATTAAGTGAAGAAACATAGGAAACTAATGCCGTTTGTGTGTCGGACTTAAATGTCAGGATTTGTGTGGATTCCTAAAAGTCCAGCTCTGGTGTGAAGCTCACACCAGTTGTATCCTGGTTGACTTTGGCCTTTGTGGAGGGAAGGAAGGAAAACCAGTCAGCCATGACAAAGTCCTCACGAAGTAGTTGGCCTTGCTGCAGTGTGGAGGTGAGGAGAAGACAAGGGCCTGCTTTAACAGGGAGTTGACTAAGCTGACTGACCCTTTAGGCTGGTTTAGCTTGCCTGGTCATTGTGTGGCAGAGTGGCGTTACTGTAATCCTGTGGGCAGTGGTCGCCCATCAGTGGGGTTTCTGGGTGGTCCCTTCAGTAGTTCCTGCGGGCTGTGGGGGGCTGAGCTTTTTCCCCAGGAACTGCAGGTGCATGTCTGTTGTACTGGGCCAGTCAGAGGAGCTAAGACAGATGTCAACACCAACGGGTCTTGTTTAAGGTTGTGCCTGCACGATTTAAGTAGAACAGTACCAGAGAGCGGACTCCAGCCAAGACTTTCAGCCTGGCTTGTTACCACTACGTTTGTGGGGAGGCAGTTGTGTGCATGCAGGGGGCCATGCCCACACAAGGATCCAGAACTGCTTTGCTGTGGCTTAGAAGCAGAGGCACATGATTCTGGCTGCACCATTAATTGCATAGCAATTGGGATGCATGCTTTGTTCTTCACTTCTGGTCGCCCCTTCTTTCCCATGATGTGAAATATATTAAAAGCAGGTGAGGGATAGAGAAGCTAACATGAAAATTAAGTTTTGGTAAAGTAAAAAGCAGTGTAAGGAGGAAAATAGGCAAAAATACCCTCTGCCTCCCCTTGCCTGTTCTGAATGTCTGAAGTAATCAGAAGAACAGGTGTCTTTCCAGAGAGGGTGTCTTACCAGTGTACCAGGGTCCACTGATCAGGCTTAAATGTACAGCTAAGCAGAGGGCCTATGGTTTGTAGCAAAGACTTAACTTTAGTTTACTGCTTAACTGGGTGGGAAAGTGAGGTCATGACAGCAAACTCTGAGTAAAAAATAATGGGATCTTTAGATGCTTTTGGTTTCTGCCACTTGATGTTGAGCAAGTTAAAAATTAACACCAGAAACTGGAGTTAAAGCCATGATGTCATGTGTTTGAATTTCTTGGCTGTCTATCAGTGAGACGTATCCAAGCATGTGAGTGGTAAACGGTTATACTTTTCTAGCAGTATATTATTTTTGTTCTTAGAAACTAAAGCATGACTTGGATATTAAAAATATAGTCTCATCCTTTGAGACTAAAACAAAGAAACAATTTCCTGCCTGAAGTTTTAACGATTTCAGCAAACTCGAGAGTCCTGTAAATCAAAACCACTGGCAAGGTTCCTCTTTTCAGAAAAGTAGCTGACTTATCGTTTCATTTATCTGTCACAGGAAAAAAGGGAACTCCTAGCATTTGTATTGCAAAATAATGTTTTTTCCATTTTTCATTAGAGGTTATTGACCTGGCTCTTTTCATGTTGAATGAAGCAACACATAAATTAATGCCTTCCTGTCCTTCATAATCTGTTTCAAATGAGGAAGTTTGTGTTTATTTTAATGAAGTAATTTCAGTTATACGTAGCAACCTTTTTCTAAATCTTAAAGCATTATATATTTCAATTTAAAATATTTTAGGTATCTTTCTACCATAGAAGTTAAAGGTTGCACAGCCAATGTCAACTTTGATATTTACTGCCATATGTCTGACTTTGCAAATACAATGTTTTTAAGAGCTTTCTATTTAGTGATTTTTTTTTTCTTTAAATAAGCAAACTAAAAAAGAAATCTGGAAACACTAACTCTCACATAGCTGCTATGTGAACTACCAAACTATGTGGGATGGTGGTAAAACTGACAGCTTGGTGGCAGTCTCAGCTTATACCCTATTATCTTACCCAGGGTGGTCCAACAATAAAATGTGCATTTCTTAAATACCATGCCTCAGTGTGCTGTGATGGCAGGAGGTGAGTGTTGATGCTGGGATCCAGATTTGTGTTATGTTCCAGACTGGAGTGGGGAATGTCTGATAGGAGGTTACATCCTTCTGTTTTGCAGCCTGTTTCCATTATCGTACAATTTAGATTCTTCACTGCCTTCTAGCTGCGCTCTGATGCCCTTGAAGGGCAGATGCACAGACAGAGGTGCTGTCCCTTTACCACTGTTGTGGACTTTTTCCTTTCATATATTTTTCTGCACTTTTTCCAGTCACCTTTCACTATCTAGCTTCTCCCGTCTTCCTCCTCCTTTCCCAATCTCTAGTTTCTCATCATCAACCTTGAATCTGTCTTACTGGAGGTGCAGTGCAGTCTCTGAACCTCCAGCCTCACCTCTCTGGGCCTTTCCCTTGGTAGGACAGAGATTTCCGTCTCTTTTGTATGTCTGGAAGTAAGCATGGGAGATGCTTCTTTATCTCTGTTCTTGTGCTCTGGGACATAGCAATTCACACCAGAGAGAAAAAGTGTGGGGGAGGCCCAGACCCTGTAGGAATTGGGTGGAGATATATCTAGAGCACATGGGTGATATGGGTTTAACTGCCAAGCTCTGGCAAGCCTCAGCAGGCAGTTTCAGGAGTCACTGTCTTGGTTAGGTCAAGTAAAGAAATACTCAAAGGCACCTTAAAACCAACCTGAAACAAATTTTCCTAATTCCAGGGTTTTTTTAGTGATTGGGCTTTATTTTTTTAAAAAACATGGTGGTGGGAGTTTTCTTCTTCCTCAGTCATCTTCTGAGGAACAATTGAACTCTTCCAAAATAGCTAAAATTTTCCAAAAATGCTGCTCTCATTTTAGACATCTGGGAAAACTTCAGTATACTAATTTGGCAAAGATACAGCAAAGAGAGAGAAGTCATAGAAAGGAAGTTATTGGGCAGTTTTTAATTTTAGTTTTTTCTGCATATGCAGAGCCATCTCAGTGTTGGCCTTTTGGAGCAGAGTGCTCTGACCTAGAGTGTATGTCAGTATGGGAGAAGAGCTATTGAGCCAGGAATCCAAAACAAATCTGTCCAAAGTCTGGTATTTGCCTCGGCCTTCAAGGATTAGATGAGTGCATGCTCTTCATAGCACAAACTATGCCCTTAAATATTTGGTTCATTAAGATGTCAGCCTGCAGTCAGGGTGTGTCCACCTGCTATTTGTAAAGTGAGGGCTCTGGATTTCTGATCATCTGGGCTTTTATTGCACATATTCATGTAGCATGCCTTCATGGAAAAACGGGGGGGGGGGGGAACCCACAAGCTGCTAAAGTGTTTACATGGAAAATATTAGAAACCAAACATGCTTTCACTTCTGTTTTTCTTTTTTTAAGTACAATTGAAAAAGGCAAAGCAAGGAGTAAAAATGCACTCTGCTATGACTGGGGATTAATTATATTAAAGATTGTTAGTTAAACCAATGGAGTGATTTAGTACGTATTACCAGTTGTTTTGGACTTTCTGAAACTAGGCAGTATTGATGGCCTCTTTCATGTATGCATAGCTTCCTGTGATTATGTTCTCTAATGACTTTTTCTCTTTTAGACTATGTGCAGGTCCGAAGTGGTAGGAATTGTCTTAGATCAGCTTTGTTTCTGTGTAGCAGCTCTCAAGAGCTATTGAATCTAATTTTCTGGGGGAGGTAGCCTGTCATGAATACAGGCGTTTTGCCAGCCTGAATCTGAATGAATGAAGAATATTACTGGACATCTCAATTATAGTGCTGCTGTTGTTAATTTTTATGATTTTTGTCACTTTGTCATTGTTCTGCCATCCTTATTCTTGTATGCTTTGTCTTTTTTCATTGGGTAGGGGTTGTTTTGTTGGTTTGCTTTGTTTTGCTAAGGAGCTCTGTAAAGCTACCATCACATGAGCATTTTGTTACTCACATTGCATTCTTGTGCTGTACCAGAGTTCGTGACCATGTTCCATCGGTGGAAGAGATGAATGAAAGCCGCTGGCTGTATTTCAGGTGACACTGTGCTTTCCTTGATACCAAATTAACCTGGTGCTTGGCTTTCTTCATCTTTATAACACTGTGTGTGTTTTTTTTTTTCTATACTATGGCATGCTGCTGCTGCTTCTCCTTTTCTCCAGAGTGCCATAGATGTTCCTCAGTTCTGAGTCTGTTCTCTTCTTCTGAGCTGGGAGAGCGTGGATCGCACATGTCTTTAGCTTAAAAAAAAACCCACAAAACACTACATCCTTTAGCTTAAAAAAAAACCCACAAAACACTACATCCTTTAACTCTGTGTATGGGTAATTAATGAAGCAAAACTAGCATCTCTGGCCTGGGAAGACTTGAAAGCTGAGAAATCATGGGTACGATCCCATGATCCTTAATCATGCAGGTATTCTTAAGCATTCCCTGGGGTTATTTCATACAACTGTTCAGGTTGGAAGGGACTTCATAGATGATTTAACCCAGCCTCTTTGGGGATGCATTTTAAAAACTGAGGGTTATCACATTGCTTTATAGCAAGATGCTAATAAGAGTGGAGATAAACCAGAATCCTAGTTTTTTCTGGTTGATGGTTTCTAGAACTGATAAGTGGAGAGAGAGGGAACCAAAAAAACCAACCCCAAATCTTTGTGGCATCTATAGGGGAACGTGTATTTGTGTGTGTGTGTGTGTGTATTAAAAAAATACAGAATATTTATGTAAAGAAAACTCTTTGGGCTGGGACAATGGTAAGATTTTCATGTATCCTGTCACACTTGAAGGTTCCCAGCAAACTACTAAATATGCCAGAGATGCAGTACATTAGCTTGTACAAAGAGTCTGAGAACTATTATCTATTACAGTCATTCTTGGCTGTTGCCGCAGTAATTACATATGCTAGAATGTAATAAAGCCTGGTATTTTGGTTACTTGTCAGCTATGTGTTGCAGGACCTTGGAAAGGTTTTTGAAGTGTCAGAAGAGATGGTTCCGCCCATTTTAAAATGACGTAGTGGAGAACTTGATGTAGTTCTATCTGCTTTTTTTACCATTCCTTTCTATACATTTAGTTTCCATTTTCATTCCACGTTTTGTGTGTCAGCCATTTTATGCCACACTGTTTAAATTACTGAATTATACGTAGGCTTAGCATTTGAGGGATCAAACCTGAGTAATTGCTCTCCTATGTGTGATGCTGGAGTTGTAGCTGTAGAATAAGGACCAGGAAGGTCAGGAGTCAGTTAAGAGTAGAAACATGGTGCTTTGGTATTGGGAGTTAGGAGCTCGGTGGTAGTCCCTTTGCTGTTACAGAGCTCTTAAAGCATGAAAAGCCTTTTATGCCTTAAAAACAAAAAAATACTTTCACTAGGGAGGAGTGAAGAAATATACTTAAATTGGATTAATTTTTACTCTTGTCTACAGATTCCAGTAAACTTCCCAAGGCAGAAATAAAGATGGCTGAACTTTATGTACTAGTAACTGTCTGTACTGAAGTTTTAAGGTATCGGATAAAACACTGAATTGATGCCAGTGGGGGAAATAGATGGATTTTTTACCAGTTTGGGGATATATATTCATTGTTACAGCTGAAAGACTGCTCATATTCTTCATCTGACATCTGCTTTTTAAGAGTTAGATATTTGAATTGCTACTGTACACCCTCAGGGAATCCACACACAACTGCTGCAGTCGGCTTTCAGAAAGGGTGGAGGGGAAAACGCAGATGCTTGCTGGCATCTGCACTACCCTGGCCTTGGCTGTCCCGCGGCTGACGTGCCCCTCTGTCCCCATCACATAGGCTGTACCTCTTCAACAAAGCACTGCTTTCAACCAGCTTGCTCACCTGCCTTCCTCCTAGGGGGTTTGAGCAAAACACCACAGTCATTAGCAAGGCTACCCTCTCTGTGCCCCTGATCTCTGAGAGAAGATCTATGTAAATCAATCCAGTAACAATTTTTCTTAAGTTAAAAACCGGTTAAATAAATGAGAACTGATATTGGCCTTTACAGCACATTTAAATTACGGAAAGCTTTTTAAATATGCTTAAGGATGTGAGAGGAATTTTTTTTTTTTAACCACCAGAAAAGAATTATTGAAGATATACATGCATCAGCTTTATTTGTACATTTAATTATGGAAATAATTAAGTAAGGATGAAGTAACTAAATGTTTTCTGTGCTTCTCTCCACTGTTAAGGAGATTGGGAGAGACTTGAATGGGTTTTGGTGATAAAGATGTTTCAGGTGATAAAGAAGAGGCTTTCTTAGAAATTTCAGGACAGGACCTGCAAAAACATAATGCTTGTCATGAGACCAGGGTGTATATATCTTGAAACTTGTTACAAAAAAAATAGTTTCCTATACAATTCATGCTAGAGTAGAGGATAAGAGACACAGTATGCTGGTTGAAAGATGCAAAAAAGTCATTGTGGGCATTCAAAATAGTAATGTATTTTGTGTTAATCTGTGAACTGAGCAACACACTTTGAAACATGAACTCAAAAAAAAAAATAAGTGATTTATAGAAAAGAATTAGTTAGAAATACTCAAAATATAAATTCACCTGAAGAATAACTTTGAAAAAAATTTTTAAATGGACAAGTCTGTGTTGATGTACTATTTCAATATTGAAAGAAATGTCTGTAGTAAGAATTTTTTTCTAAAAGGTGAACCATTTTAATACAGAAAAGCTCTCCTTTCCTCTTTGGCACAATAGTGAACCCAAACACCTGGCCTGTGATGTACTATGACTTCTCACTGAACAGTATGGTCATCCTGCTTTGGTCTTCCACTAAGCCCCCATCCCCTGGCTAAAGGGGGATCCCCCCAAACAAATCCCCCAAACAAATGCACAACCTTCTAAGTCAAGTAAAAGCTGAGATATTCTGAATTGTTTGGTTTTCTTATGTACTGTGAAGTGAATGGGTAGCCTGGTGAGTTAAAACTATTTAGGGAATGCAAGCTATGTTCCTCTTCTGGAATGAGTTTCTTGAACTGTTCGTATTGCCAGCTGCACAGCTAACATGAGCGTGGCTGCTGTGCATAGCGCGTTCGACCTCCCCAATGTGCAGCTGGAGTTTGGAAAGCCACAAGTCTTTTTATTTTATTTTTATGTGTATTTGTAAAGGAATGTGCAATCTTATATATATATTGCCATACTGAGCGCGTTTCCTGATGTTGCTTGTCAGCTTTCTGCGTGAGGCTTCATTAGGTAACTAGTTTGTCTGCAGAAAACCCTTCTTACCATGTCTTCACTGCCTAAGCAGTAACATCTAAGCCCTTGTAACCTTCCAGAGCTCTTGTGTGTGGCATTTTATTATAGCATGTGTTACAACCCAGTACGCAATCTGTCTGTCCAGTGTTCCCTTAAACTGGTGAAGCTTTTCAGTCTTGAGGCTGGTCAGTACCAATGAACTCCCAGACCAAATGTGCCTGTGTGTGGAAAAAGGAAGTGATGAGGAAAGAAAAGAGACTCAGGAAAAAATCCAAGCAGAGGACTGGATCAACACTAGCTCTATATGAGGCTGCTTCAGGCTGTCTTAGAGTGGCTTTCTGGATTTTCCCTGAACTACGTTAAGTCATGTGAGGCCTTGGATTGGCTGTGAGTCCACAAGGGTGACTTAAAACATTAGTTCAATGCCTGCTTTTCTTCTTCTATTGTTCTGTTAGAAAGTGCTGCCCTGGAAGTTATTTGAAGGTGTGCCTTTTTAGTTTGATCCATGCCATCTTCTGTGCCTGAAGGTAAATCATGTCTGCATCACTGCTTGCCTTATGCAAGTGTGTATCCCTGGGACACACAAATGATATGGACTTACCAGCGAGGTTCTGTTGGTTTCTGGTGATCCTCAGAGATGTTGCATAAACACCGTGGCTAGAAGTAGCTGACACGAAGTCTAAGTAACAAAGGAATTGCACTAAACTGGCTCAGTCCCTTTTAAGAGAGGGGAAATGAAAAAGTTAGCCATTTCAGACAATATGTTTTTGTTATTGCATGCATTTTCCTACACTTATTATGCAACGTGGTAGGACTGAAACACATTTGAGGTTGGAGGTCTAGGTTCTGCAAGAGACCACAGAGATTAAGGCATGAATAGGATTTAAAACTAGACTAGTCTAATCTTAACAAATATTAACCCCCAAAACAGACCAGAAAAACCTGAACATAATTACAAGGATTAAATACCCATCTTGGATAGGAGCACTACGTGAAAGGTTGGTTCAGTAATAAGATGCTTGCTAACTATGCAAAAGCTAGTAGACATTTCTTAGTAATATATTATTCTGTAATCATCCACCATCTCATTATACAGACCCTCCCTCACTCAGGTGGGAGGCTGGACTAGACAGACCTTTTGTTAATCCACTGTGGCTGTGTTGTGTTAGGTGAATGAAAGTTGCAGCAAATTAATATTATGCGTCTTTATAAAATATTTTTGTTGCTTCACACTGCATTAAGACTTGGGGTGTGTGGCTTTTTTTAATCATATATTTGAGCCATTCTCAGGCCTATCTGGCAGCGAAGTTATTTGCTGTGTCAAATATTTAGGCTGCACTTATCCTTAGTCTTTAGTTTCTTGCTGCTGGGCATGAGGGATGTTCTCTACTGAAGAGGATGTCACCCACAGTTCACCTTTTAAGCCAAAAATTGTATTTGCCAGTGTCCTAAAAGAATTGGCAACAAAGGTAAGCAGTTAAAGTTGATGCTGAGTTGGAGTTATAACTGTTATCTACAGGTAGTTGCTGCTTGAGTGAAGAAGTATCTTGTTTATAGCTGTGTAACTGCAGGGGGGTAATGGACAGCTCTTCCTCACACTATTCTTACAGCATCTCTGAATGCAGCTTTGCTGGGTGCTTAAAGTGCTTTTAAAATGCATTCTGCCAAACTTGCAGCATTTGCAACCCTCGGTAACACCACTTGCTTTGTTTTCCTAATGTTTCTGTAGGGTTGGGGTTGACCCAGATCAGGATCCTCCACCTACTAATGACAGCTTTCAAGTCTTACAAGGAGTAAGTAATTACATAACTTCTCTATTAGGCTGATCTTATTTTATAACTAAAATGATAAAGAACTGCAGAAGCTATGTGTATGGATAAAACCTTCCTCTCCTAGCTGGCAAGTCAGTAATGCATTTTACTTCGTAATTATTCAAGTAATGCCCACCAAAAAACATTCTGTGGTATTGGGTGTAATGCTGCAGTGTTCTAATTTTTGCGTATATGTGTAAATATAAGGCATAAAAAACCTTTCCAAGTCTACTAATACACTCTGTTTAACAATGTGCTTTCCTCTTCCCCATCCACCCAACATGCTTGCTTTTAACATGCTACAGCATAAAGAGTCCTCCCCAAGACTGAACCAGAGGAATCCTCTTGGCTTCAGTTCAGTAATTGACACCAAATTTTGGCCCTTGTACTTGCTTATAATCAAAGATGATCCAATCTTGGCTCCTGTATACCGTACCACAAGGCAGCTGGATCTTGCCTGTACTACCTACCACCTGTATGAGGCAAAAGGAGCACTGGAAAATTGTCATTTACATTCAGCAAACTGTTGCTGTGAATCTTTAGTGCAGCTTTCTGTGCATCAGTAACAACCCAAGAGTTCACTTCTTTTCCCCTGCACTATACTATTAGCAAACAAGACTATCAAAAGAATGTTGTTCATAGCAGAAATTTCAGTTTTCTTCATCTATAAACTGAGTGAATTTACAGGAGGAGTGAAAGGTCTGGGGAAAAAAACCTCAAACAACCCAACATTTCCTGAGGCTTAACTGCGAGCTTCCTCTGTCCAGGCCTTAGTTTACACTCTCCCAGAGTACTGCTTGACACTAATTGTTCAGTAGCACAACCGGTTGCTTATGTAGGAACCTGCTGGAGGAAGTTGAATGACAGGGAAGACAGATGTCTTTGGACCCAGAGGATGCTTAGGGTGCAAGTGTGTAAAATCTGCTTTGTAAACCTCAGGTTGTGTGATGCTGGTGTTCAGGCTGGTCACAGATACATGCATGGGATTCTTGCTGTATTTGTGATCAGGTTTCTTAGTAGTGGTTTCTCCTGCCCTGCCTTTTTTTTTTTTTTCTTTTGGTCATAGCTTGTACAGGTAAGAATTACTTGCTCAGGAAGCATCTCTTACATTGCAGAAACCGCATTAGGCATCTCTGTGTTCTTTGTTAAAGCCTGTGTCCAGCACACAAAATAGATTCTGAAATGGTGGGTTTGGGTACCAAAAAGGGTGAACTTGGTTTTGTATCTATCTGGAAGCAACCAGAAGGGCAGGACTCAAAACAGCTTTTACAATGAAGGCCACAGTTATTGCATGAAACCAAGGTTAGGAAGTGGTATCATGGTAAGATGGCTTTGGCCAGTTCAGATGGAGCTTGTCAGTATTTGAGGAATTACTTTAACAGGAAACAGAGCATGGGTTTTCTGTTCTCATTCAGTTCAGTGTCTGGGTGGAAATATCTTGTCTGCTTTTTTCCCATGTAAACATAAAGGACGTACCCATTTGTTTCCCTCTTTAGCTGTGCATTGCATTCCTAATGGAGTCCATTAGTCAGTTCCCTTCGGATTCTTCTTTCTTTCACCAAGCCAAGATTAGCAGCATGTCACAGTTGAAGAAAATATATTATTTGGGATGGGGCGGGAGTGAAAATACACTAAGCTTTAACTCTTGGTGGATCATGGATTTTTTGCAGATCAGGAGTACACAGGGCAATCCTGTCTGGTTCTTTTCCAGCAGTTTGGAAGATGATTCATACAAGGCATTCTCACTTCATCTGTTTTCCTGTGTTTAACTTTGGCCTCTGTCCAAAAAGGAAAACAAAAAAAACCCCAAAAGTACAAAAGAACCCCAAACCAACCCACCCCAAAAACCAAAACAGTAACAAAAGTAAAAATAAATGCAGCTGCAGATCAGCTGGTGTGATGACTTTCAGCACAGCTAGTGAAGGGATTATATTTAACACTGTTAGCACTTCTGAGGTTGATCTAGCACTTAGAAAATTTGCATGATCTTCCTCAATTGTGATTTTTATATGGATTCCCTGTTAGGCATGTTTCTTTTAAGTGTGATATATTTCATCAGGTTTGTGATAGTTTATCAGATATGGTAAATTCCCTTGTTCTTCCAAGGAAGTAATAGGCTTAAGGAAAGAACATCAAATAGACCTAGAGTTAAGGAAGACAACCAAGCGATGAATAGGGATCAGTCTGGATTATTCCAGCTCATTTATTAGAGGAGGGGGATGGGGATGAGACATCAATGAGGCTTATTTGTCAGGTTTGGACTTATTTCTATATCCGTTACTGCATTAACTGTGTGATAAGCTTTTAGATTCAAGGGAACTTGATGGTAGAGGGCTCGTTAAGGTAACTTGAAGGGAATGAAGAGGGCCTATTTCTTCTTTGCAGTCATTTCTGATCTTTCTAAGGAAAGTAACCTTCTCAGTATAAGCAAGTCTCTAAATAGCTTTATTCTGCAGTCCAAGTACAGTATTGGAGTAATTTGGCTTTTTTGGACAGGACATTATAATGTGAATGATTGGAGTGTATGACTTGGGTTTTTTTCTCCCTGAAATAATTGAATATGTTTTTATCTTATTTTTAGGATGGCCCAGATTCTGAAAGAAGGAACAGGACACAGCAGGAAAGTGCTTGGCTCTTCAGGCTATGGTATAGCTTTGACCATAAGTATCCTTTTGAAAACACAGCCTGGCTTCAAGGCATGAAATGTTCACTTTTTTCCTTTCCACGTACCCATATGTAGCCTTAAGCACTTGAGAGAGTCAAACAGGAGAAAGATCAAGTATTTGACTCAGAAGACGGACCTTTCCTTTCTCTAATGCATGGTATGTCACACTGGCTGAAGGACAGAAACCAGTCAGTTCTAGGAGCTGAAATTCCTTCCTAAACAATAAGACAGCCAATTAACTATTTCAGATCATGTGATCTGTTCTATAAATCTGATCTCGTCTTCACCAATGCTCATAGCACAAACTAGTTTTCCAGTTCATTGTACATGTCTAAGCCCCAACTCAGTGCTCTGAAGAGCCACCTGCTTTTGTGATGAAGTCCTCTCTGGAAGCGCGTTGCTGATACGGGAATTTCTGGAACTAAAAATCTACATGTGATCCAGCTTATTCCCTTCAGTATGTCCAGAACTTCCTATCGTTGTTAAAGCAGAGAGTGTCCTTGTGTGTTTATAGTATTGTACAACCTTTCTGAAGCTATTATTATACTATTTAGATAGCCTTGTTTAAGTTTCTAAGCAGTTTTTGTGCAGCTGTCCTGTCTTTCATGCTTGTGGTTTTTTAATCTACTTAGCATATTCTTAATTGATATATCATACAGGTGCCCCTCCTTAACAGCTTACACTCACTTAGTGGAAAATGGCAAAGATAATCTTGTGGCCATGGCAAGTCACTTATACCTAGAAATTAAAAGAAGTTTAACTTATTGATTTCTGATAATTTGTAGTGCGGTTAAATATACATAACTACCTGTGACAGGGCCTTAATCTTGTTGCACCTTGCATCTGAGAAGTGAGTCTTTTCACTGGGGTCTTGGCCATTGGTTGATGAGAGATTGCTGGCCTAGTTGGAGCATAGCAGTTTCCTTCTATGCCTTGTGCATCAAGATTTCCCACCCAGGGAAACCCAGGTATAGTGTTAAAAGCATTCAGATCCTAGTAACACTTGCCTGTTCAGGATAAAATTTGTTTGTGGCTAATGCTTTCAGATATAGTAATATGGGGCCAAAGCCCAGAAAGGAGTGTATGTGCTAGTTTAAATATTCATAAATGTTAGTAATTTCAAGTTAACCCTTTGAGTTGTAGTGGCTGGTGTCAAAGTGTATTGAGGTCAATTTTTGTTCTCTTTTTTTAAAAAAGAAGAAAGCATTCGTGGTAACAGCACAGAAGGATCTGGCTGTGGCTGACTGCATCTTTTTTGTCTTTTTAAGAAGGAAGCAGAGCTATCCTCTTCCCCCGTCTTTACAAAAGGGATGTGCCCGATGTAAAAAGGAGTAGTTGGCAATGCTGACTTCCCCTCGGCTGATGCTAGCACAACTGCAGTCCCCAGCAGCTGCGGTAAGGGCAGGGGGAGTGCCAGGCAAAAATTACAGCTTAATTAGCTGTTTCACAGAAACTTAAAGGATGCTTATAGTGCATTTACTTTTTCAGTGGTGACTGGCTATCTTTAGGGAAGGCTTTTGTGAAGTTTGTGCCAAGGAAACCAACATCCAGAGGCAGAACTGTCTTACTCTATCTTAGAGGTAAAATTCTGTTCCTTCTGTTGCAAGGAGGCATTCAGATAAACATTGGCTGGGTGGGCTTAAATTGCATGGAAGGGATGATCTTTAGAATTACCACCTCTATACCCATGGCTAAATGTCAAAATATTTTTTGCTGATGCAATCATTTGGTTTGTGGGTAGAAAGGCAGATTGTCTCAAAATTCACTCTTTGCAAGGGAACTTAACTTGAAAAAGATGCGAGTAAGATGCTCTTGGCAGTGTGCTCCAACGCTGGCTATTGCCTGCAGAGCTCTGTGTGGATGGATAACTTGCAACTTCATTCCTGTGGAACGCAGAGTTCATTTAATGTCATGGGCTGTTCCCTGGGTTCACCCACAATTGTTAAACACAAAGAAAACTGCAACTTTGATGAAGTACCAGATGTCTTTTACTGGGTTTGTTTTATTACGACTGAGTCGCAGCATGCCTGTCTGCCATAGGGCAATGTGGAGGCTGGTAAGTTAGTGTAAGGGCGAAGAGTTTATTTCTTTCCAGACCTGGGTGTAGCTGCACCATTACTGGAGGAGGGAAGGAGGAAACGTAACTCTGCAGTGGCATAATCATGCTGTTATATGCTCAAGTAAACGTGCTATGCCAGGCTCTGCTAAAGGGGAGGGATACATTTCTGCTAAAACAGCTCCTTTTTTAAACTCCTCTTTCCCCTAAGCACCTTGATCTGTTAAGAGGCTCAGGAAAGCTGTTATATTCACAAATGGACTTGATTCTCTCTGTGCTTAGAAGCCTGAGAAAGTAACTGGAATACCTGCAATATATATTTACATTGAAAATAATCAGACTGACTTAAAAAAAACCAACCCAACCCAAAACCCCATGGTCCTGATTTCAGGCAATGTTTTGAAGTCTTAGCACTTTCCTCCTCAGCTCTGTTCTTGTGCCTGTCAAGATCAGCGTGCCCCTCTGTAGTAGGGATACCTTCTTTGACTCCTGAGCATTTCCTCAAGCATATCATCAGTCTGGAGTACTAGCGTGAACAAATACGGATTTACCTGGGGCAGACCTATGAAAAGAGGTGTAAAGACACCTTTCTCTCCCACCCACCCCTGTGCCCCCTCAATGTAATCTAGATAGCATTGCTGTCCTTCCACGCTGTGTTATGTGGTTCTTGCCATACAGTTTTCCCTTCACCTTTCTGAGGCTCTCTGTGGTATGTATATATGTACCGCAGAGATGTCTCTGAGCCTTACCAGAGTAAGACCTCTGGTTGCATCTCTGTGGCTCAGTGACCACCTAGCAGTTCAAGCGGTTATATTGCTTTGAGGATGTTGGATGGACAGTGTTTCTTTATTTCCCTGTGTTGAGCCACATAGGTATGTCACCTTGTTACCTCTAGCTTGCAACCTCAACACCATGCTCCCATCTTCAGAGCAGAAATACCCTTGGTCCTATTAACACTAAAGCACTTGTACCTCTGCTTGCTCCTTTTGGATCCAGAGAGCCCAAAAGCTGGAAGCATTGCAACTGTTTGAAATTTTTAAGAAGAGAGTTAGCTAGTTGCCTTTGCAGTAAATGTGTGAGTAAAGAAACTGCACTTGAAAGGATCAAGGGGAAAATGTTGGGGGGGAAGATGTTTTTCATTTATTTGTTTACAAATGCAGATTTTTTTCAATGGATGTTTTATATACAGTTATTGAGCAGCACATCTATCAAAGGCAGAACCACACACATTTATGTACAATTGTCTTTTTATTTTCAGTAGTGGTTTTCAAGCACTGATGTGTTTTCCTTAACTACTTAAGTTATTTAAAGCCAATTCTCACTCACAGTGGCCCTCCATTAACCACAACTCTACCCAGCTGGTGTGGCCTGATAGCCCGCTGTCTGACAAGTCCCCAGGTTTATGATGTAAGTAGAATTACTTAATACTTCTGCGTTTTGTTTTTTATTTATTTAACTTCAGCAAAGCAGTTTTTTCTTTTTAGGCAAAAGGTTGGTATGATATACATACTGCGAGAAAGTGCTGGTTTGTCACAGGCAGGCAAGATTTAAGATACTCGCCCCTGAGGCAACAGCTTCTGTTAGTAGAAATCAGAGATGATCTTATTGTTCAGATGCTACATTAAAAAAATAACATTTACGGATATTGGAAAATTACAGGCCTAGTCAATAAACCAGCTCAGGGAATCACTTCAAAATATTCAGTCCCTTCTCAACGCTTTTGGACAAGATTCTTTTCCTGTTACTGCTAAGGTTGCATCAAGGTCTCCTTCAGAGAAGACGCTGACACATTTACTCATGCTGAAAGAAATCTGGTAGAGCTTCCCTTCATTGTTTCCACTGTGAAATTTGAGATCACATTTCAGAAACAGTTAATTAGTTACTTATCTGAGTCCAGCAGGTCACTATACTGTCTTTACAGCCATGTCTTGCAATAATTAATGCTTCATTCTCTATTACTCTTGCAGGATCCTGATACATGTCATTCCTATCTGTACAGTGCTTTTGAAATCTACAACTTTTTAAGAGCTGCTTGTAAATAAAACCATGGTATTATGTGGGAACACTCAAATTTGCAGGTTCTTTGGCATGGTAACATCTCTTGCTATGTTCAGGTAGTCTTGGACCAGATTTCTATTCATCTTTTCGTAGAAAGTTATGAATTCCACTTCCAACTTTGAAATACTTCCCTGCATTTCTTTCTGGTATCATTAGCATCTTTCTTTTACCTGATAGTAAAGTTTCAAAGAACTTTGAAATGTCTGCTGCCTATTTGGAGCTATTAGTAACGCAAGAAATTGGCCTTGTTCCCATCTTTGCAATGACACTGGAGATCTTAAAACAGATCTAGGCTGGAAGGCATCCATCAGACCAATTACCCTACTTGTGTGTTGCCTGTGTGTCTATCTATGTATGATCTTATGAGATTAGTTATGCAATAACTGAGAATCTAGCCAGAATGAACATGCAAGCTTTGGCTTTTATTTTCTCTAACAGTTGGGCTCTTTTTTTCCTCTTTAGTCCTCATTCTTAGCTATTACCACATGTGGAAACTTACTCTTTACTTGGATTGGTTGTGACACACACACACATACACTTGGGATGTTAACTTCTAAAAATGCTTATAAGGCTGCATACTTTTTTAAGGTGTATAATGTGGAACTTTCACATTGTATTCTTTCTTCTTGTTCCTATTTTGGTGTGTTGCTGCATTATTCTTGAAAGAATATAATTGTGAGACTTTATTTCTAGTTTCTTTTCAAGATTTCCAAACTCTGCAGTTGCTTTATTGCTTTTCATTTCTTTGCATGGCTGGCTTTGCTACAGCTCTTGACTATACCATTTTATTACTGGCTAAAAAGCTGTGGAATCTTTTTGCCTTTCTATTAAGTGCAGGTGAAGCAATTGAGAGAGCCATGTCTTTGGGGGGGACAGAAACTGCTTGGAATAGTTGTGTGTTTGTGAGGTATTTCCAGGAAAATTGAATGGTACATCTGAGAGAATTAAAGACTGAAGATTTTGAATTAAACAAGCAAAAAATTCTAAATACTTAACAGAATGTAACATAGCTGGGTTGTGGTTTAACCCCAGCCAGCAACTAAGCACCACACAGCCGCTCACTCACTTCCCCCCACCCAGTGGGATGGGGGAGAGAATGAGCGGGGGAAAAAAAAAAATAAAACTCACAGGTTGAGATAAGAAGAGTTTAATAGGACAGAAAGGAAGAAAATAACAATAATAACAATTTTTAAATGACAACAATAATAATAATAAAGGAATTGGAATATACAAAACAAGTGATGCACAATGCAATTGCTCACCACTTGCTGACTGATGCCCAGTTAGTTCCTGAGCAGCAATCTGCCCTCCCTGGCCAACTACCCCCGGTTTATATACTGGGCATGACATCACATGGTATGGAAATACCCCTTTGGCCAGTTTGGGTCAGCTGTCCTGGCTGTGTCCCCTCCCAAGTTCTTGTGCCCCTCCAGCCTTCTTGCTGGCTGGACAGGAGAAGCTGAAAAATCCTTGACTTAGTCTAAACACTACTTGGCAACAACTGAAAACATCAGTGTGTTATCAACATTATTCTCATACTAAATCCAAAACACAACACTATACCAGCTACTAAGAAGATTAACTCTATCCTAGCTGAAACCAGGACAAGCTGGAAAATGTGTTGCAAACAGCAGTAGTGAATACTAGATCTTATTCAGATGCATGTCTGAGCAGTTATGACATCTATATAGAGAAGAAAGAGAAGAAAGCATACAAATATGTGGCTATACTGACTCTGTATTTGTGTATTGTTTTCAGCTTTTGTTGTTTATTTCCCTGGCTTCATTACAACCTTATTTACAATTTATTTTCACTTCTGTGAGTGGGAGTACATCTTTTTAATTAGATGCCAAGGGGGGGGGGGTGTTAAAGTCTGAAAGTCAGATAATCTTATTACATAGTCCACCTACAACCTATCCCTAAGTATGAGATCATGTCCTCTAAGCTTGAATTTGCATGGCATACATGTAAGCTTCTGAGTCAGCATAGAGGGGTGAGGTACAGTGGGGTTTTTCCAGAGCTGCTGTTACTATTCCTTGCTGATGCTCTCCCACTGCTTTAGGACTGTGCCACTAGGCTCACCATTAAGTTTTTCCAACCCAAAGAATCCAAGCTGGAACTTAAAAGCATGAAAGATTGCTGTAGTTAGTGTTTAAAATTACCATTCACTCCTATCTTTCTTTCCTGGTGTTATGTTCAGTGCATGACCATTTGGCAGGGCTTTCCAATTTATCCCAAACTAATGTGGGTCACTTTTTTCTTCCCTTTTGACGTGTCCTTTGAAACTTCTAGTAATTCTCTGTTTCATCAATCTTTTTTCCCATCTGGAAGGAGCAGCTGTGTTATCACCTGTTCTTCCTAATGAAGTACTCCTGGGGATTTTTTTTTTTTTTTTGCTTGTTTGTTTGTTCAGGGGTGTGTGTTTTGTCCTACACACTCTCCCACCGTGGGTTTTGTTTTGTTTTTTGTTTTTTTTTCCTTGAAAGTTTAGTTCTTGCACCATACACAGTATGACAACTTGGTATGAAAGTAAAGGGAATTGAATTATTTTTCTAAATATGCAAACCCAGTAAAGAAATGTCATTTGCAGTCTATATAAGTCTTGGAGGAGGTAACTTTCAAAATTGGTAAGAAAAATGTTCAGCTGTGCCTCACCCCTCCCCTTTCTTAGTGATTCTAGCTTCATAGCAAAAATTGTTTAGTTTCCTTGACGAATTTGAACTCAGCTGAGAAATAGCAAAACTCTAAGCAGAGCGTCAGATTTAAGTTGTAATTTATTTTGCATATGTACTACTTGATGCTTTTGCTTTGGAGCCACAAGATAAGTAACTTCTGATGCAAGTTTTGTCATCCATGATGCCTGTGTTCTATTCAGCCCCAGCCATGTACGTGATGAATACCAGCGCTTTGTATGTGCAGTGTACTTTGCATGTGCTTTTTGCATTGCCTTAGGAGGTAATAAAGACTGGCTTTGTAAGCAGTACCTCTAAATAAGCTTTAGCTGTTTTAACGTCTCCCGCACGCATTCTTAGGAGCATGAGCAGATTTTACCACAAATGAGACAGAATGCTCTGAGGTCCCTCAAGGTTGTGGTCAGCATGTCAAAGCAAAATTCAGTCGTTTGTAGGGTTTTGGATTTAGGTACTTACCCATTGTAGTTTAAGTAGTGAAGTTCAGACCTACGGTTTTTGAGTGAATTGAAGCTATTCCTACAGAACTGTAGGGGATTGCAGAGGCCAGTTTAGGGTTATTCTTGGAAGAATTTCAAGTCTCTAGGGATCTACTTGGATACATTTCCTGTCTTTCTTGAAAGAATTGTTCATGCTGCATGAAGCACAGTAGGTTTATTCACCCATCCTCTTTGCTTGCAAACATAGCAAATCTGTATACTGCATGGGATTTTTCATGGATGTTTTCTGGGAAATATATGAAATAAATTGCCTTCTGCTTGTAGTGCTATTCAGAAGTGAAATAAATAAGTGGAACTTGGCTCATACGAGGCAATGTTTGTTCACTATGTTGAGAGAAAGCTCAGAGTTTTCTCTGGAACTGATCATTTTTACGTACATGTAAGTATAGCCTGGGACAAACCAGCAAAGACTGAGTTAGGACTTGCCTTATAGTATGAAGCCTGTGCCCTCTCCTTTCAGTATTGTGCTTCCAAGAGCTTTTCAGCCCTTTGGGGAAGCTCAGATGTAGTGTGTGTGTTCTTACCAGTTTCTTATCTGATGGGTGGCTGCAAGGATCTGCTGTTAAATAGCATTGTGGAGACAGGAGATGCTTTGGGAGCTTGCTGCAGCCGCTTCACACGTGGCCTTGGTATCACAAGACCTCCTGGTGTGCTGGTAGCCCTGCCTTCCCCTCCTTGGTGCTTCTCCAAGGGCAAACACCTTTAAAGGCAACTTGTGATAGAGCTTCTCAGCTTCTTCAACGACTTAAAACATAACTAGTCAACAGTCATAAACTCGTTTTTCTGTTTTTTTTAATCTTTGAGCATCTCTTCAAAAACAGAATATATAGGGATATCAGATTTTCTTAAACAGCCAATTATTTTGTGTACCTTTTTTAATCATCTTCGTCTTGTCCCTCAGGCTTTTTCTCTTTTGCAGTGGAAAGCTTGTAAAGGCTGTTTCTGCCAACTATAGCTGAGCCCTTTAATTTCTGCCTTTTTTGTAAGACAGTGACAGTAGTTCAGTGTTTTCTTTGCAATCAAAGAAAGCAAGTGTCCTAAACTGTATTTGCTCTTTGATAACAGTGCTTTCTATCACAGTAACTCTGTCTTTAATAAGCAATGATAAATTTGGATGCCACGAAGGTTCTAAGAAATTAGCATTCATTCTAAGTAGGGCTTGTCTTGCACTTGACACTGAACTGCACCATTTCTTCCGCTGATTTTGGTAAACTCCTGACACTTCTTCCAGTCCTCATTAGTTAAATATTCTGTATCATCTAGAGGCTTCTGCTGTTTTATTCTGGCTGATTATGCTTCTGAAATAATGATAGGAAGCTTTCCCAGGAAGTTTTATTTAGCTGGGCACTGCATTTTTCATCGTGGACAGGTTAATCAGCATGTTCAGTCTCAAGTGCCCTGAACTCCTGCAATACAGGTGGGGCTTTCTGGTCAGGCTGATCACAGGCATCCTACCTCATGAAGCCTGTGCCCTCCTTCATTTGCTGAAGTGGAAGGAAATGATGTATTTTGAGAATGTAGCCTGATGGGTGTCTAGCCTACTGAGGAGAACAGCAATATACACACTTATATTTCAGCTCTTGCTAAGCAGTATGGAGCTATTCACGTGGGGAAATAATTGCTTTCAGTTGCAACAAAGCAAGCTTATAGTACTGATAGAATTTTCCTCAGATATGAGGAAGCCCCATTTTCTGACCAGTTCAGCTGTTCTGCCTTTTACCAAGACCATCTTAAACAGGAGTGAAACATGGGTAGAATTGCTTCCTGTTGTATTATGCTGTGTAGAGAAATTAAGCATTTTGTTACACATAGCAATTTCAGTTTCTGGCCATATATTTCAACCCATCTCTGCCAAATTAAATTCACAGGGTTTTGTGAGCCACTTTCTTAAATGATTTTGAAAAGAAAACATATCAGAACTAGTTACAAAACCATGAAGCCAGCACTTTCTTGTATCAGTCTTTCATACTTTTATGGCTTAGGAGCGTTCCTAAGAACTAGGTCAAGTAATTCTCTTATTTAGTACCAGGTAAAAGTAAGCAAATAATTTAAAAGAGTGTGGTTAGTTTTCAGTTTATATACAAAAATTTGTTGAGGAAACCTTGAATATAAAGTATTTGGGCCTAATGAGTTCTTACCAGTTTGCGTGAGTCTTTTGCTAATGAACTTAACTAATTAGCAACAGATGCAACTCTGACCCTGTATTTGGGAGTGACTTAATTGTGCTTGGTCTCCAGTCTTTTTCCTGTACTGCCTTCTAAATTGTCATGCAGAAACCAGTGTATACTGCTCATCTCTCCTGTACTTCTGGTAAACTTCCAGTGCTATTAAATCCCTAGTTACCTGTTTCATAATCTAGTTCTTGGATTCGGCTCCCCCTCATCTCCACAATAGCAGTAGTTATACAGGGAGCAGTAAGCTGATTTGCAAACACTGGGTTCAAGGTTATTTTTAACATTTCTTAAGGTGGAACTTTACCACGTACTGCTTCTGTATTGACGCATAGGTAAACTCTTCTGTTCAGTTACCTTCTTGGCAAAGACTAGATGTTGTGCACTGTACAAAGATTTTTCTTTTTTTCCAGAATCAAGAACAGCTTAGAGAAGAGGATTCTGATTTTATTCTGAATGATGGTGACCTTACCGTGACATATGGTGATACAACAATAACTGCAAATGGTTCTTCTGGCCCCCATACAGCTACCACTAGCCTTGATGGCAGGAGAACAAAAAGTAGTTCAGAGGAAGCACTGGAACGTGATTTGGGAGCAGCAGATCATGAAGTTACAAGCAGGGGTACCCGGCTAGTATTTCCTCTGGAAGACAATGCATGATTACTGACTCAGTAAAAATAACTCTTGCTCAGTGGATGGATCAAGGAAGACTGCAGGCCACTGTGTCACTTGAGGTGGGAATGTTTATTTAAACAAGTTAACACGCGTAAGTGGTTTTACTAGGGTCTGAAGATGTCACCTATTTTTTACTCAAGATGCTGACAGTGGGGTTTTCTAAATGTCTGAAAATAGACAAATGAGAAAACTGGTCATTCTCCTCTTCAACCACATATTGAATCCAAGTATAACTAGCATGCTGCAATTGTCTTGTTCAGCTGCAGCAGCTCTCTCTGAAGAGAGGTACATGAAAACATTGTCAGAACTGAGCTTGTCTTGGCTTAGCTTGGGAATGTGGAAGAAGAAATATAAATATGATAATAATTATGAGATAAAAAAGAATGTATGTGTATCAATGTGGAGAGATCCATTGTTAACTTCTCTCATGAGGCTGAGGAAACTAAAGTAAAACGGGACAGTATACATTAGGACTACAGGTGCATGAATGGAAGACTGGGGAATCTGTTACTGCAAGCTGTACTTAATGTATTTCAGGGAAAAAAGGGAAAAGAAGATTTCTTCACTGGCCATGTGTTTAAATAGGAAAGCAATGAGAGCTACTTGTCCCTTTAGCTTTGGGCAACTTGACTATTACTATTCGCCTAACTTCTAGTGCCTCAAAAGAAAAACATCCAACTTCCTGTGGTCTAAGACATACCTGACCCAACACAAGCCCAGAGCCAGGTTCTCTTGGGTAAAAGTCATGAAGTGAAACTTTCTCTCCCTTAGGGTTCTTAAAAGCAGATGAAGATAGTTGGAAATGTATCTTGGGCTGGGGAAAACAGCAGCTAAGAGGAGGAAGGGGGTGGAGAGAGAGAGGCAGTATTGAACTTGCATGGAACCATGAGGTTTCGTATTGCTCAGAAGAATCCATGGACTCTGCTTACAGTTCTTGTGTGTGATAAACAGCAAACATCTAATTAAATGGACACACAAATACTGCTGGCTTTACCATTTGTGACTATACTAAAAGAAAGGTGTTTACTCTTGTTCTTTTTCGCAGAGTAGATGTGAAACTTCAGTGGGGCATTGCACAACAACATATAAGCTACAGAAGTGATGAACTGCAGTATCATCTTAAATGTGAAAAGGGAAAAAATCTTTACCTAGTATTTAGCCCACTTACACGTAGGCCAGCTTAAACTTATTGCTAAATGCTTTTTGATTTCCAAATGAGGAGATATCATTGTCTTTGCCAATAGCTGAAAACTTACACTTGGAAGAGCAGTTCAGCTATTTAAAGCATGCTAAAATGTGATTTCATTCTCATGTCTCAAAAGGTTTATTTTTTTAAAGAGTTTTGTGGCCCACTAATGTGATGTAATATCAGTTTGTCTAGTAAGTGTGTTTTTCTTGCTGCCATTTCAGTTGTTCCTCTCATAAAATTGTGTGTGAGTAAATACCCGCTCTGTTTTTCCTTAACTATTAAACCTAATGGGCTAACTTCGGTACGGGAACTTACTGCTGCAGAGAAACATTGCAGTCCTATTGTCTAGTCTGCTTTCTTTCAAATGTGTTCTCTAATGAGTGATCTACCTCCTTATCTGTCCCTCCAAGATAAATTTGTAAAGGGCATTGATCTATAATGACTGTCTGACATTATTAAGAAAAGAGACACGAGAAAATCAGAAGCCTTTTTGTGGAAAAACTGGAAGACCAATACAGTCTGAGCTCTGCTCTTAAATGGTGAAGAGTAACAAACTCTGAAGATCTCTGAGCAGAACTACTCCTTTTCAGTTCTCATCTGCTTTCAAGGAAGACAAAGCAGATCGCAATGATCCATGCTAGTTATACTGTTTACATGGCTTGGTTTTGGGGTTTTTTGTTTGTTTGTTTCTGTTTTTTGTTTTTTTAAGTGCTCTGACAGTAGAAAAAGTAGTTTCCTCCTACATTACAAAAACAACTGCATTCATTTTGGACAAGTCTTTGGGACCCGTGCTGTCAATGCTGAGTGAGGACTTAAGACTTCTACAACACTTAGAGTTATTAGCTGAGTCATATGCACCAAATTTTGGGTTGAGACAGTGAAACTTACCCAAAATAAATGGACTTAATACAGTGAGGCAAATATTTACATGCAGCTTGAAGCTGAAGCTTACCAAATTACTTTGGCTGAAAAACAGAGCCTTACGCAGAGATCTGTTCTTTGGAAGAAAGATCTGGTACAGATTCCAGAAGCAGAAATTCTGTTTCGTTAGCTTTCTCGAGAAGACTGAATTTCTTAAAAGCATCAGTAAACTATCCCAGCGCAGGTGCTTCTCTGTCTGTGTTTTTAATTCCCATAGCAAAAATATACAATTGAATTAAGTTCACCAGTAAGCCCAAAATGTGGTTGTGAAAGAGCAACCAAAATAGATGGATCACTGGTGAGAGGTGAGGAATATAATACTCTAATTCACATTCAAAAATTACTTAAAAAGTTTATCCAACATGGTGAGGAGAGGCCCATATACATAAGCTTAATTTTAACTCGTATATTACAACAATGCATTTTATTCCTTGATTTTTGTCTATTTTTCATTTTAAGTCTTCTTCCAAAATTGGACTTCACTGTCAACAAAAGGTAAGCTAAAACATCTAGCCTCTTACCACTGACACTGATCCTTGTACCAAATTCCCAAGGGACTCCTGTACTGAAAAAGTAGGAAAAACAAAAAGAACCCTCCTCGTCCTGAAACACTGCATATTTCACCAACTAATAGATGCTTTTTTCTTGTGTATGTCCTTTTGAAAGAATAGTTTAATACTTTCAATTCCTTTCCAGTAGGATACTGAGCTGGCAAGAACTTGACTGAACCATACCGGGAGATGGGTATTTTCTTACGAACTTGGTGTGAGGTTTTGAATAGAAAACACAGCTTAAGATCGTAATGAACAGCAATCAGTACATATTAATACCCTCTTCAAATTGAAAAAGAAAACCTGTAAGATGATGGTCTTCACTGAAAAAGGTGTTGCTATACTAACATAGGATGTTGCAGCTCATGTGGCTGCCCTTGTACTTGGGACTGAGGGATTTCTCCTTGTACTTTTTCTGCTTGCTGCATTGTCAACTTACTGCTGAAAATCTTCACCTGAAGTTGCCAGGAATCTGCTAACTTCAGTCCCTGGAGATGGGCAAAATGAAGTCCCTAATCTTATTTCAGTGCTTCACAGAAGCAAGGCAAGACTGTTCTGCAGTGGCTTGAATTCCCATGCAAACAAATCTTTCTGATTTACTTGTGTAAAAGGTCACAGCAATCCACAAGCAGTACAAACATCATATTTAAACAGACTAAGAAGTTATCTAAACCCTTTGAATGGGGTGGGTGGGTGGGGCGAGATTAGAAAGATTTTAATTTACAGAATTTGGAAGAACACAAAAAATATCTAGAAAACTGGCATTTTTGTGCTTTGCTTGCTAGTTAATTCAGCATGTGTGAGAAATGATCATGTTTTGAGTCACCTGTACAACGCTGCACATTTTTTGTGCAAAAGAGCAAATTCTCTTAACTTCCATGGGACTATAGGCGGTTTATCAGTTAAAGTTGAGTAGCTATGAGCAGATCCTGTGACTAAGAGCAGTACCACAGCAGCCTCACTACAAACACAGGCATAACACTGGATTTTCCAGGGTGCTGTTTGTGAGAAGTGTTTGAAGTGCTGCTTCCATTGGCTTCAGCAGTAGCTCTGATACTCTGAGCTCAAGTTATCAGAAAGGAGGAACGCTATGACAAGTGTGTTTATGCTGTACGTTACATGTCTGCTATGCAGAAGAAGGGTACAGTGTAAGCTACCTTTTCTGATAAAGACTGAACAAGGGTAAAGTATCACATACTTGGTACTTGACCAAGTCTAGCCCTCTTCCAAGGATGCAAGTTTTTTGGCCTATGAAAGGAAGCCAAAAATATTTTTTACTTTTTTTACACTGAAGGAGTTGCCTTTGGGGAAAGGACTGCAGAAATTTTAACTGAAGGGGAAAAAAAATCTAAGCTTTTTTGGCTGAACTTCCAAAGAGCTGATCTTAAGCAAGTACATAGCAAAGGTTATAATGATGTCTACTACTAACATGATAGCTACTATGTTTTACTCCTGGGGAGAGGGAAAGACCTCATGGTAGGAAGTCTAGATAGCATGAGCACCTTATAATAACTAGAAGGCCAGATCCTGTGATTTTAATCTTTGTAATCAGTGAGACAATTTGTAGATTGGCATGGAAAGTGTGGTCCTTCTTGTGTAAGTTCAATATAAATTGAATTGCTGTCTGTCTTCAGACAGTATCAGTCAGAGGAGCTTCTCTGAGTCTAATTTGTAACAGTAAAACCCTGGAAGCTAATATGCTTCACATGCTTTTCAAAGAAAGGTTCAGTGTTTCTTTTAACTCTGTTTGAAGTAGCTCACAGGAATAACATCTTGACCTCAGCCTTGGCAGAGATGGTCTGTGCCTCTGCACAAGTGTGGGAATGGAATTTGAGTAACCAGAAGCCTCAACTTTATGTGCTTTTCTTTAAGATGCGGGTGAGGGGAGAAACTTTTTGGGGGAGAAACCAGAGAACTTACAGATACATCAGCAGGGAATATTCCTCTCCAAAATACTCAACTCGTGATCCGCTGAGTCTTAGAAGCAAGGGAAGATAAACCATGACCAAGAGGCACAGACCATCCAGCAGGAAAGCAGGCAGGAAATACCCCAAACTGGCTATGAACAATCTCGGTTGTAATCAGAGTCACAGAAAGTAGGACAGAGCTGCTGAGTAGCTTGAGCACATTCCTAAGAGAAAAACATGTAGAATAACAATTTCAAATGTCCCTGCACTGAAAAATGCTCTTTGTAAGAAGCAGCCCATGCAAATCTTATTTGCAGTGCAGGAGGAGGGTCTTGCTTCCCAAGTTTGGGGAGGAGAGTTTAATACTGTGCAGTGAGAAGCCACAGATACTTCTTGGCCTGGGATTTTTGGGAGTGTCCTTCTGAAAAATAACTTCCAGTAGAAACAAGCTTGCAAAGTGAAAGAGAAGGAAAGTGTGGAGGAAATAGTGAATTACAAAGCCAGGAAATGGCTTAAACAGGCAGCTTTACTGTGGGAACAGCATGGTAAACAATTGCTACTCTTAATCTTGCAGTCCTAAATGCTGAGAATTTTTGTAGGCTTCTGCATACCTTATCCTAAAACAGGGGCAATGGGATAATGCAAAAGTAATTAAACTACCCTGTCCTGATTGATCACAAAATCGAAGGCTTTCACAGGGAAGCGCTGACTTGCTTCTACTCCAGAGCAAGGAAAGTAACTTTTTAAAAAAAAAGTGTTCAAAATAATCTTGCATTGCTACTATGTTTTTTTGAATCTAAAAAGCCTTTAGTAATTTTGAAAGCAGTTCTAGGGTAACATTAGTCTGGTAAATATGGAGGTGCCTTATAAAATGTACATACATACAAACAGGTTGTAAATGCTTGGCCAATCATATCTGTGTTGCAGACTCAAATGGAATTTCATATCTTCATTTGATACTTGCAATTTATACAAGCTTTTGCTATGGAAATTAAACAGTTGTGACAAAGTGATTAAATGCTAGAATCAGTTCAGATTTTCAGATAATAAAATGATCTACCTGGTTTGGATGCTTTATCCACTATGCCTTTATCGTATGCTACTTACTTCATCGTAATCTATTTTGCACCACCCCACGTGGACTTGCAGACCTCCAAAATGCCATTGGGTTTGAAGCTTTATCTAGGGACTGAAACTTAATTGGGAGAGACAGCTCATAATAACTTATACTGGAATAAAGGACTTCCTTTGTTGCCTGCACTGTCTATGTCGGGAAACTTGGTGGTGTAGAAAGGTGTCTGCAGGGAGGGAGAGAAGTCGTGGCTTTTTGAATACCTGGTTATGCTGATGCGGATAAAGCCAGTGTCCCTCCCAGGTTCATGTACAGTAGTACGGAGCCAGAAGGGATTTATACTGGTGCATGCAAAGAGGAAGCAATCTTTGTCCTAGGGAAATTAAAGATGTTTGGGTTAGTCCTAGCTTTTGTTAATGTAATGCTTTTTCATTTAATTTTCTGATGGCCCTAGTTTCTTGCACTTTTTTAACCTTTTGGAGCTTGAAAGCATCATCCCATATAAATACATTATGTGTGTATTTTAAAAGGGGGGGCGGGGAGAGGAGTTAGAAGAGTCAGGCTTCACTCTTGTGCCTGAGCACAATGTCAAAGCTATGCTACGTTGCTAGCTTATGCAAATTTGGTTAATTAGATGGTAATAATTTGAAATACTGTAATTAAAGGTCACTTTCCCACTTTTATTTAGAAAAAAAAACAGATTTGCATTCCCTCAGAGAAAGTGAATGCTCAACTTAAAAGGGTTTTGCTGCAATGTTAAAATACTGAACTTTAGGCTATGAGAAATAGATTAGATTTATTTTTTAACTAGTAAAGTCTCTGAAGTTGTTATTACAGAGGCAGGGAGAAGTAGGTCATGCAGTTCCATGTTATAACATATTTATGAATTTTATTTCCAGATTTTAGTTTAATCAAGGAGGTTATCATCCACTGTCTGATTCTGAATTTCAGTCCTAAATTGCCTGGCTGAATGTCTTGGTGTTGACACAGATTAATACCAGAAAGCAGAATACCAGAAGGTATTCTTCTGGATACTATCAGCCGATTAGTAATAGTCATTGTGAAATAATAGCTTCCAGCACACAGGGTCACTTGAGATAAGTTTGTCTGATTTTAGTTTGGGATGTTGGAAGTAAAGAAAGGGATATGACCCATAGCTGGTTTCGGTGGAGCAGGGAGACCGTAAGCATCTAAGGGTGTCCCAAATTTGCTTCCTTCCTTTAAGGGAGACAGGCTGCTGTGCCTTTCCTTTGCAGTTATAGGATGCGTGCTACAGGTTTTCTGTTCATTAGTTCTGATCTGATCATAAAGCACAAAATCAGAAGCAGCATTTAACCCGATTTCCATCAGTCTACCATGCTCACAACTCTTACCCTCTTGTCATTTAACATACAAACACATCAGTAAGGTTGCAGGAGGTGTCTTAAGGTTCCTTTGAACATAAAAACGCACTAGGTATCCAAAGCATATCATGCTGTCCTGACCAAGACTGCTATGGTAGATGGTCTGTCCAAACCTTTTGGTAACTTCTGCTTCCTTGTTATCAAAGCACCTAAGGCCTGCGTGGTATGATAGGTTCAAGCTGGAGGTGGGCCAAGCACTGTATCAGGGAGGGCTGTAACATATATTAAATCCTATCCTTCCTAGAGATAATGTTATCTCTTGTGTGCAAGAAATTGGGTGCTACTGCACCAAATGTCTTTAACAACACTGAAGTAATTACTGTAAGCAGAGGTTTGTAGAACTGGAATATAATACTGTATCCCCTGATACATCATCTTCATAGTGTTGATAGCTACAGCAACAACCGTCTTTCCAAAATTTGCAGTTTAAGCTGTGAGGGTTTAAGGAAGACAGCAGCTCTCTGCAGTGTCAGGGTTTGGTTTTTTTGGTCTTCAGCACTTAGTGCAACAATGGCGTGCAGGTGCTCTGAGCCCTAGTTTGGGAGCTCAGTGTCCTAACGAGGTTAAGTGGCAAGGGATTATTGTTTAACTAAAACAGTGGGTGGGGAAGAGAGGAAAAGCAAAATATTGTGAAAGCTCTGTAAGTTGTGGGGATAGTAGTAGTGGAGGAGGGGGAATAAACACCTGCTGGGCTTTCTGCCACTGGCTGATTTGTGTACATACTTAGCTAAACATTCAATTGTGTGGACAAGATACTGCAGTAATTTCAGCCTTGTCTGAGTGTGCTGATTAAGGCTTCATCCACACATTCCTTTCTCAAGAGAAGAAATGCAAGTGCTGCTTGGAGCTCGTGCTCTGTCAACAAGTTTCAAGTTAGGTATGAAGATGGTGTTACCATTCTAGGTCAGCAAAGTACTTCATCTTTCCATTTCTTCTTAGTACTCCATTACTTCAAGTAGATCTTGGAGTCACTGGGAAGTAGCAGGTACAAGGCGTTGTTAGCTTTTGTGGAGTTCATTGTTTTATGTCGAGTTATACCATTAGCTGCACTAGAACAAATAATCATATTTGTCATGTGTAGTCGAGTCAGAAATATGTCATCTCTAATTATTTGATTAATAGTGGTGCAAAACTTCCTGTGGCTTGATATATACAAATAAACTCCATATTTCAGCTCAGAAGTGAAAAGGGCTGATGCTGGCAGGTCTTTCCTCAAGGCAAAGCTAGCAACTCAGCCCTCTTCTCACAGTACAGAATTGATTGAGAGTTCCCTATTGAGAGTTTCCTTCCTTAATGACACCTACCTGGGAGCATCCAACAGTTGCTCCGATATCCTTTTATTTTAGGAAGGACTGCAAGCTACAACTAAAAGTAAACATTATTATATGGAAAAATAAAATACAGATTTACATCAATATGGCTGTGATAGAGAGGAGTTATAAATCTGTTTCTTAGAGTGAATGATCACGCAGACAAAGGAGGTCTGGATGATACACTTCATTTTATAAGATGATATTTGGAAAGTTCTTTGGCAAGAAGTCTTAGCTCATGCTTAGTTGCTGTAGGAAGAGGAATCTATCAGGATTAATAACTGACCATTTATTCTTGGTTCTGTTTCTTATCTTTTCACCAATTTTCACAAGGGAGAAAAGTTGCTAGCAGTGTCACCCAGAGGTTTGTGCTGCTGGATCTGGAGAAGGGAGTGAGTAGGAAAGTGAAAAATGTGTGGGATATTCAGTTACTTAGTATGATGGAACCCAACACTGACTGTGGGGTAGTGCTTAGTGAAAAGTACCTCCAGTTATACAAGTGCAACAGCCTATAAAATAGATGTTTCCTTGTAAGAAAGAGCTTGGAATCATTCTGGTTAGTGTTTAGAACACAGCAGGAAGCCTGTCTTCTAAAAAGACAAACAATGTTGGGAACTGAAGTAAAAAATCACAAATCTTCTGTTGCTCTATAAATCGCCTCTGTGTCCCTGCCATCAGCATCCCATGTAGCTTTGGTCATATTTGAAAGGACATTTAAAAAAACAGAATACTGAAGAGGCACAGAGCAGGGCAAAAAGGTAACCAGAAGTACAGTGCAATTTTCATATGATGAGTAGACACCAGGTTGTTTCAATTGGGTAGAAGAGATGGCAAAGGAGTTTTGTAAATATAAAAATGGTATGGCAAGGGAGATCAGGGAATGGCGATTCACCTGTTACTAAGAAAAAAAATGAGGGGGTACTAGCTAACATGAAGCAGCAAATCAAAACTAAAGGCAATGTTGTTACCCTAACCAAACAGTGAAACTTGCTGTTCAAAAGTGTATCAACAAGTACAAAAATCGGCGTTTCTGACAAGACCAGTGGCACCCATAGCCATTCACCACAATCCAAACCTCGCCTCTGCCTTAGGCACTCCCCCAACAGCTGAGGAGTTGGGGGAGGACTAAGGACATCTTCTGTTGCATTGCTTTCCCTAAGCATGTCCTGCTAGCCTGAGTCGGCTACCACTGCTGTGGAGGTTTTTCCCCTTGTACACACATAGTGAGCTAGTCTGAGTTTTGCAATAAGAGATGAATGCTGGAAACAAACATCTTGTGCTAACCCCTCTGCCGTACCTGCACACCGGGCTGGGGAGTTGGGGGTGCGGTGCAGAAGCTGCTCGTTAGTACTGTCCAAAGCAGCGATGCTTTGCCTGTCTTCAGAGAGGGCATGAGGTGAAGCCTAGGCAGACTGCTAATGCCAGTGTAAGAGACTAGTGGACAGTCTTATTTATCTTGCATTATCTTATCACACATTTTACACCAAACCACGCTAGTTACATACAAATTGATGAGTTTGTTACCACAGTGACCAGTTAGCCTTGGGTTTATTTTTCAGCTCAGTGAAAACAGGAACTCACACCTCAGGTTAAATATTTCTCTTGCACCTTGCACTTTTTCCATAACACTGAAGAAATGGGCGCTTCTCGGTAGCTTGTGAAATCACTGGCAAGTCTTCTGCTCACAGCGTGACCTTCTTTGAGCAGAGACGGTCTTCCTTGTCCCAGTGGTGCAATGTGGGGGCTTTGCTGTACTTTGCATGCAGTGAGTCACTTTATTTTTTGATGGCAGTATGATCCACAGTCAGCAAATCTGAGCATGAAATACTACAGTGCCAGTTGAAGGGGTTGAAACCCTTCTTTTGCTATTCCTGTTGTCTTGTTTCCTTACAAATAGCTGGAAGCAGTGTCTCCAGTCATTAAGAGTTGCTGCATTTTGACTGTACTTGTCCATTCTGGTCAACAATGAGGTTTTTAAAGAGACTGGAACTTGTTTTAGGAAGAAGTAGTTCTTGATCCTCTCCAGACAGAAAGTTTGGCTGAAGTGGATGGGTGCCCTACATTTGGGAGTGTGACCGTATATGCAAAGTGTGAGCTGGCTGACAAGGCGGTGCAGGTACCTCCGTCTGCTTTCAGTGAGAGCAAACTGCCCCCTGCGCCGAAGTTCATCCTGCAGTCAAGAAGAGAAGCTCTGCAGTGAGCCTGAAAGTGAGAAGCATATCAGGTTTTGCAGTAATAAATAGGTTTTAGCATCTGGGGGAAGACATGAAAGCTTGTAATCAGGTAAGTTATGAAGTTCAGAACTTTTATTTGTTCTTTGTCATTGTTATTTAATGAGAAAAGGACTCTTCTTCAACATTACCAAGTGTTATCTTGGAAAACTGAGATCTAAGAAAATTACAGCTATTTCCTGCCTACAACTACAGAGCCCCTTTGTTCAGGAGGCCCAAGAATTGATGTTTTTAATGCTACTTATTTTCAACTTTTTTTTTTTTGTTCAATCCAAATAAACCATTCTTCTTTTGCTTTTTGCAATATGTTTTCCTCAAATATGTGGGAGCTTCCTTCTAAAAATAAGGGGTACTCAGTAAATTTTCAGTATGCTAATGTCAGCTGAATATTTGAACTGGATCAAACAAGGGAGGAGTGGAAATAATGATAGGAGAGGGTGATCAGAATTAAACTGTACTTGAAGAGCTAAAGACGTTCCGTCCACTGTCTTTCTTTCCCCCAGCCATTCTGTGTATTCTAAAATATAATCGGTAAAGGATGTTTAAGTTTTTATCAATCTAACGTAGCTTCTGTTCCAAGATTAACACACCTATGATATGACTGAATTCAATATTCTCAAAGCAACTGAATTTTGTTAATCCATTTACCTCCTCTTTTCCCTAACCAAGAGTGGGTTCATGAAGTAAAAACTATTCCTGCTAAACTAATCCACAGTCCAAGACAATGTGATTTCTGCAAAGCACTTGAAGTAACATAAGCCATGTGTATTTTTGAAGTTAGGACCTGTTTTGGTTTTGGTTTGGTTTGGGGTTTGGTTTTTTTTAAGAATAAAAAATGTGACAGCTTACATTCAGTTTTGTGTAGCATAATGCTTGAAAATGTGACTTTTTCTAAATACACTATGTGTTCTGAGCCATCTGATCAATAAAATAAAATTATCAAATCCATCTCTATTAAAAATCTTAAACAAAACCAAGTCTGCTTTCTTGTTATGGGACAAGAAATAATATTTAAATACTAAATGATTACATACAATCTGAAAAAGGGAATCATAACCTGAGGTAAGACTACAGCTATCTTGAAAACGTGCTTTAATCTAGAGGATGAGTAATTAAACACATGCCCCAGCTATAGACAGAAACTTTATTCATGGCGTGAAATTTTCAATACCAACTGCAGTACTGAAACATACCTATCTTTTTCTAGAAATGCCAGCCTTGTCTTTCCAGCAGTGCTTTTAGTCTTTTATATCACAATGAGGAGAGAGCTCTTCTCTATGCTTAGCCGTGCCCCACCTCTCGCTGTACACTAGTCATCCTGTACAGAAAATTGTTTCTGTCCTATTATACCAGTAAGTTTGTCTTGTGTCGCAATGGTGGGTTTTAAAATGGCAAACAGGAGTTGCCCTCGGTGGGAAGCAGAGCTTTCTGGTGCGCTCCGCCATGCCGGAGGCAGCCTCCTCCCGGGTGCCAGACCAGCGGGGTTGGATGCGGCCGCAGAGCTCCAGCCGCCGGCTCCCACCCGGGTCCCTCGCTACACAGATCTTGAGAAACCAGGTGCCCGCTGGCTTAGCCAAAGAGCGGGATTTCGGCTGTATGCATCTGTGAGTCAGGCTTTTCAGTAGGAATTTGGGTTTAGACCCCAGAGAAGCAGCAGCATCGAGCAGTTTAAGGCAGTGAAAGGGAGGGGAGCCCAGCGTGCGTAGGTGCGGTTTCGCCTAATGGACCGTGGGAAAGAGTCTCCTCAGGCGTAACACCCACATTGGTAAAACCCTACTGCACAAATAGACAGAACAAAACATGATTTATCCTTGCTTTTGGTATTTAGAAAGGAAGGAGAAGGCTATACCATCAAATGTAAACAGAACTACCCTCAGGTTGCTAAAAGCTGTTGATAGCTGCATGCTTCAACAAAGATGCCATAGCTGTGTGGGGCAGAGGCAGCAGTAAGAAGGAAAAAAAGGTGCTTCTAAAAAGGAAGGTGGTCCATCCCAGGCCTTTGTCCAAGAAAATTTGCAAAGATGGATGTACATTTTTTTCTTGTAGAAGTTCACTTTTTATTTGGAGAACAATACTATGCATATATGAAAGCACTTGGTTACAATAATCAACCTAATTTTACCTTTTGGCAGTTATTCCAAAACCTGACTGTCCAAAGGATGTAAACTTTGCTCTGTATTAATTGCACTTATGCCATTACAGGTATTCAAATTACTTCTCACAGTTAGATGCTTCTAGTACTACAGCTGCTTTAGTTTAAGTAACTATCACCTTCCCCAGATCGTTTTTACCTTTACTGGTTTAAAACCACTCAATATGGAATGAACAGTTCATGGGTACAGCAGTGATGAAGCCCTGCAGACATTCAGAAATAAGTCTTGGGAATTATTCTGTAGAGCCGTATACTGCTTCTGCATTCCCCAGATCAAAGCATTGTTAGAAGATGAAAAAGTTGTATTAATTAAATGCCTACCTCAAAATTATTCTAGCTGTTCTGTAACAGACCACAAGAGACTTCTGCTTATCCCTGGACCTTCCACTCCCATGCAATAGTAAAGATTTTAAAAATAAACTTTACTAAAGGCACAGCCTAACTCTTCAGAAGAGTGGGATGTTTGCCACGAGGGCTGGGGCATCACCCACCTACTCTGTTGCCAGTAAAGGGGTTTCACACTCTGCCTCCACCTGCTGAGGAGCACTCCTGGGGCAGCCCCGGGGAGCTCAGTGTCTCGGAGCTGGAATTCCTCCTGGCAGGAATCTGTGGAGCTGTAGGTCCAGGCGTGACTGGATAAGGTTTGACAGCTCCAAGCAACTTAAAACTCAGTTTAGAAATAAGCTGAGTTTATTCAGTCTTAAAACCGCTTACTAGCTGTTTTCTCCAAGGTTAGCATTACCAGTTCACAAGCAACACGTTAACCTACAGTGGAGAGCTAAAAGCAGTAGGATGGCCATTTTCCAGGGCAGAAGTATGAAACTAAAATATTTATCTGATGATCTGATCTGGTGGCATTAAGGCAGAACTGGGAGTAGTTCTGGGGCTTGGGTCAGGTGGAGTGTCAAAGTTGCTCAATATGAAAGGATGAACGAACCAAAGCACTTCATTGTTAAACTGAGGCCTGAACTGGAAACTAATAGGCTTGAAAGCTGATTAGGGGTTTTGTTGTTGTTGTGCAAAAATGAATTATATAATTACAAGCTTGTGGTAAGACTAAGCACAAAGAAATGGCAGCAGGCTGTTTTCTGCAGCTAGTAAGAGAAGTAATAGGCTTAAACTGAATCAACGATTCAAATAGATGGTAGAGAGCACTTTTTAACAGTGGATGTCCTGACATACTGGAGTAAGTGACTGCTGGAGGACAAGAAGTCTCTATCCTTAATGATTTTAAGAACAACTTGGGGCAGGTGACAAATGTCCCATCCTATCATCTTTAAATCCATTTGAGATAAAGTTAGGTATCGCTAATTGTTCTTAAACTGGTTTTAGAAAAAACAAAGGGGGGAGGAGACAATTCACCCAAGTCATCCCGTCTCAAGCAGCAGCTGAAATGACTGTCTAAAAGCTGAGGAAAGATTTCCAAAACTTCCATCAGAGAGGCCTCTGCTGTCCTTAGGCTGAGCTCCTGCAGCCCTTTCCCATTATTTTAACAAGTGCACTTACATCTTTGCTGCACTTTAAAGCTATCCAAAGCATACCTGAAACTCATACTGTTTCATGCGTGTGCATAATCACTTCACAGATCTATGGCAAAATGTTAAAGACAGCTCATCCACAGGCAGGGTAGTGCTAGGGCTGTATGACCCCACTCCCTACGCTTGCCTACACAGCTGGGATTTCTACCCATTGCAAGCGAACAACCACACAGCTTTTGCTTATACAAATACATGCCGCCTTTCCTTTTCCCTCAGCTCCTGCCTTCTCAAAAAAACAGGGCAAAAATTACTGAGTTAATGGTGTGGCGTTTGTTGTCCTCTTGATTTATTGTACAGCTCTAATATATTTTATTCAAATACTGGCAAAGCCAAAATTACCAGATTTCCTCCTAGGAAATGTTATGAGACATTAACCTATTGCAGAGTACTCCAGAACAAACTATTTTACAACATTTCTGTGAAGGTCACCGTTGCTTCCTTTTCACAGACCACAAACAAAATGTACAAAGCATCTTTAAACCAGGGCTCAGGTCTTTTTGTACATTAAAGCTGATTTTTGAGGAGACTTCAGCACTCTGTACAGAACTTTCCAGGGATCACAGGGCACCTGGACCACACAGCTTCCTATCTTGCCATAACATGGTTCTCTACCACATCAGTTCCTTTCTATTTCTAATTTAATGGAGTTGTCTTTTAAAATTGGTTGTCTTTTTTCTCTCCTGTCCTGCCACACTGCTCTCATGGTTTAAAAAAACCCTTCTTCCAACTTCCAGGCTGAAGTGATTCATTGCTCATGTACAAAAAATCTGTTCTTATGCCAGTATTGTCCGTAGCTTGATTACCTCTCTCCCACACTGCTGCTCACGCTGCTATGCACCGCTGTCCTCTTTCAACCTTGACTTTGAGGCTAAATAAACCACACAGCTTAGTCTTCTCCAAGACAGAAGACAGAGGGCTGTTATTTCACTTAACATTTCTCTGTATCTATTAAAACGTTGAATTCATCCCCTTGACACTTGGGTGGCTAGGACAGAGAACATGTTAGTGCCACTGCACATTTGCCCTCCTCACAACCAGCTCACTGAGGGGTTCAGAGTCACCCCGTCAGCCACCGGTACTCCCCGACCAGGCACACCCGCACGCTGACTGCAGCTACAGCAGTTCTGCAAAGCCAACTCCAGCATACCAAATGCGTCACTCAGCTTCTGGCAGCCTGATACGGACTTGGCCTGTTCAGAAAAACTAACTTATTTGTCTAACATCTCACAGATAGTCTGGCGCCAGGGACCGAGTCCAGTTCCTCTGAGAGCTCTTGAATATCTCAACCATAAGACACTGCCCCCATCCTTTCTCCTCCTTCAGTCTCCTACTGGATTCCTGCGCGCTTTCTAACTTCTGCCACAGACCAGGCAATCCTCACAGTGCCAGACGCGTTGCACGACCCAATCCTGCCCCAGATGGGTCTAATCTTGTGTGTTGACCAAGTGCTGTCTGTAGAGGAAGAAAGAACCCAACCACCTGTGACATATGACTGTCAAGAAGCATAAAAGGGGAGGCAGCAGATTTCCTTCAGTGCTTGACTTTGCAGCACAGACAGTGGACGTCCCTGTTAACAGTGTGCACACACAAGAGGTTTCCTGGCATTTTTTAAAAAGCTCATACTGAAAACAATAGATGTCAGTGATATACACATGAGTCACTGCCAGAATGGGACTTCTAAAACCAGTGTGCAAACATCTGTCACTTGAACCAAGGACATGGCCAAGGACATCCTCCAGACCCCTCTGTTCTGGCGGCTGGTGGTAATGCCCACCGCAGAAGGGACCACGAAGGCACTCCCAAATGCACCTCCGGCAAAGGCAGCTGGCTGAGACAGCTCTCACATCATCCCTGGTACTCACAAGCTGAGCCTGACAGTATCAGGAGGTGGGGGAAGACTCTATTTTTACAAGTTTAAGCTTTACAACTTCAGTTTTGCAGGAGAGCACTAATTCCCATGCCTCCCACCCTGATGCTGCTAGGAGAGCTGTGGGGCAGTCAATAAATTCCTTATGCAGAGGGGAAGAGAGGAGTCTGGTTTGCAGGAAAAATGCATTTGTATGGCTGAAAAAGGGATCGTGGAAGGCAAGTCACCATTGCCCTATGGATCAGCACTCCACCGGAGGGGCTGGTCCACCGTCAGTTGTCTGCACAGCCATTTGAAGAGAGAAGCGGGAAGACCTGACTTGGAAGAGCTACCAGTGTTCCCTCTACAATTCGGATTCGGCCTCACCCTGCTCTCCATCCCCCTGAGCTCTCCCCCTCCATCTCTTCCAAACAATGCTCTCGGGGCAATACCCAGCACCTCACTGTAGCCCAGCTCTTGGTCCCTACTTCTGCCAGCTTGCTCTCTCCATGTCCCTTCCTTCACTCCCACATGGTCTTAGCTGCCTTTTCCAATTAAACCAGTCCCCGCTTCCAGCTGCCCCTCCTCATCAAATCCCAGTCCTTCATCCCTCTCACACCCAAGCCCTTTGCCCAACAAATCCCACCCTCTACAACTCAAAGGCAATTCTTTTCCCCTGCTCCCTCAAGTTTACCCCACCCGTCATCAATATCTTCTCCCTCTCACCTATAGTCCCTTCCATTATTAAGCACTGGAAAGCTGAACGCTGGATTTGGGAGTCTTCCTTAGGACTACCAGCAACAGGGAAAGAGGGGCTAGAGAAGGCATCAGCAGGAGCGCAGGAATGGCAGACTCCTCCCTGCTCAGCCCCAGCCCCAGCTGTAGTTAGGTGGCTTTGATTCCCACTGCCGTATGTCTGGTACCACGCTGAGCTCTTCTGTGGGAAAGAAAGAGGTTTGAGCATGCTCACTGAAGATAAAACCAATGCAGATTTTATTTGGTATAAAGTAAAGATACACACACATACCAAAATCACTTTTACTGAGCACATGCTATCTGTTTTTTACAAATATTAACATATTTGGCCAAATCAGAATAGAAGGCAGAGGTAAAAACAAAACACGGGGGGCATCCTCTACACAGAGGTCATTTCCCCTACCCGAACTGGAGTTCGTGTCCCAAAGCACTGAAGTGACAAATGATTCAAAGAAACATCTTTGAGAGTATTTGAACACAGGCAAAAGACCACCACATCCTACCGCTGGGTTCAAAAGAACATGCAGTTTTGACTGAAGTTCCCCAAAGAGATTTAAACCTTAAGCCCAAGATGAAAACTTTCAGCTGACATACAGCTGAAGTCTGGCAATTAAAAACAGGACAACAAATTTAGAAGTGCCAGGGAAAGAGCCAATTCCCATTTACCAACACCAAAAAATGGCGCTGCAGGTGCCGTAGGTCAGCAGCATTGCTCAACGCTTCAGTGCTGGAAGCACGAACTCCCTGGTACTCAATACCCAGACAAACTGTAGGTACTGAAATGTTAATCAGCTTCCAGCCTGTTGTCCGGAGCCAAGAGTGCCAGAGAGACGCCTCAGCGACAAGCAACAGGTCCCTTAGTCATTGAAACCCATCACCTTAATGAGCTTGGACTTAACATTCATCTCTTTAAACCACAGTCAAGAGAAGGACAATCTGGACCCCGGCCCCCCACTCACACACACATAGCCAGTGAGGTGTTGAAAACTTCTACTAGTGCAAGATTTGCTTTGACAATCGTATTTTTCCCATATCCTTCTCCATGGTGGTAGGTGTCATGTCAAGTTAAATAGGAATGGCAAAATAATATCTAAGGTAGTCCTAGTGCTGCGTGGATCGCAGGGTGATTCTGAGAAATGACATGCACCGTTCTCACTGTCCTTGTACTCCAGATACCATCAGAGACTCTCAGCAGCCACTCTTCTGTGTTCAAGAAAGGAACAGAACGTGCTGTCAGGCTTGTTGGCTTAGTGTTTCAGGAGCTCAGTTCTTCACTGAAATGTTGTTTAATTGCATTACCATAACAAACCCAGAAATTCTGCACTGTTTTGTCATCGGGCTTACTGAAAGTGGTGACATTGAGAACTTAATGTTGAAACTCAGAACTTTTTCTTCATGCACAAACCAATTTGGGGAGGGGGGCTAAAATAACCCATGCAATACTGAAATTGTTAAATAAGTAAATCCACGACTGTTCTAAGACTTCTGTTAGATATTGCGACTGATGGAGCTAGTAAACTATTTCTGTTGTATCTGAAGTATGCAAGTACATACCGTGGATATCTACAAGGACTCCCTCAGTAATGTTCTAAGGAGGAAAAGTAAGGCAGGGGCTAAGTATTTCTTGTTCCTGGACTTGCAGCGTTTCTCACAAGTATGTCACTACAGTTGTCTCCCCAAAAGCAACAATTTAAATACAGATATAATGTTGTAAGAGAGTAATTAACAATTCCAGTGTGGAAATATCACAGCCTTTTACGTACAATTACAGTACTCAAGTTTCTACCTCCCTTAAGGCAGACACATGATGACCAGAAGTTAAGTAAAAACAGATGATAGAAATAAGTCTTATGAGCATTTCTCAGTTTTGTTCCCACTTCGCACTATGACTTTGTAATATATTACAGTTGTTAATTCATTATATGTAATGTAGCACAAAGTAGGTATTTTTCCCAAATCTCAGTCTGAACTAGTACAACTCTGTAGCTCAGTCCTGCTCTCCGATTCTAAGCCTGCCAAGTTCAGCCTGGCTATAAAATGTGTTTATTGTTGCCTTGCTTATCATGCCACCCTCTGCTCTAAAAGATGCAGTTATAGTTTGGTTTTCTACCTCATTTAGTAGAACTGGGACTTTACTTCAATGTCTCAGTTGAGCCCAGTAACAGTAAAAAAAGTTGGCGACCAAGCCATAAATCTCCAGCTGCTCTCAAAATGCAGTTTAACCAAGGGTGTCCTGCTTTCAGCAAGTTCTGCTTACTTCCAAAGACAACTGCCAGTGAAATTCCACACTGGTCGTCCTAATCAGACCTGTTTCTGTCTGTTCAGGTAAGTACCAACACTGAGATTTGGCAGTACTTTTTTTTTTCTTCTTCAAGGTATAAGTTTCAAGGCCAACAAGTGTATGCTGTAAGCATCCTCAACAATGCTTTCCAACACCATCAAAACACCTTGAAGAGAAAAATGAGATGCATTTGTTGGTGAGCCTTAGTTGTCCTCCTTAGGCAGGGGAATTTTAGAAAGCCTTCTAGGGACTGAAGCACACATGTCGCAACATCAGTCATTAAGCAACCGACATCCAGCCTTAGATGCTCTCGCACATCCTGCTCTAAGATCCCACTCTGGGTTTCTTACTCCTTTTTCAGCTTTGGATATTCCCTGTGGATTGTTTTGAAGAGTCTTCTAATGAACTCAGGCGTCCTGAATGCAAACCACAAATCGCACTTGCTGTATTTTGTACACTTTGCCCAACAGACCCCTTTTCACAGTACACAAAAAAACTTACAAGAACAGCTTGGTATGAGAAAAAAACTGAATTAATCACTAATGAAGAGCAACTGTGTTTGTTAGTGAACAACTTCTGCTGAGAAAAGTAAGTCTTGATACAGAAAATGCATCTATGATGTCAAACACAGAAACTGCTTCAGAAAATACTAAATAATTTGCAATTAGTGTATTTCTTCCCAGCTATAGGCATCAAGTTAAGCTAGATGGCAACACTTCTTTCTTCATCATGACGAACCAGTGCAAGTGAAACTAAGCGTGGATTTCTAAAAACTTCTTATGAAAGACATTTACCACCTGAAACAGCAAGATGAGATTCCCCGTCACGGTGAAGTGAATGCCTAACAGTTGTGCCGTACAAATCTGTGACTGCAACTTGCTAAAACCAAATCAGCAAGATATACGGGATTTTAATCTCCCATCTGACATAAGAAAATAAGTACCGTATCAACTTTTGGCATGCAAGAAAATCTTATCTTCTTCCCAAACCTGTCAGTACAAGCCAGGCTGGGTGTACTCCCAGAGAAGCTTTCCAAAATAGGTTACCCAACACAGGTTATCAAGGCATTGATACAGGTATTGTCCACCTATACAAATACCATTATTAAATACCAGTAGAACACCCAGGAACAAATTTTGCTGTTACAGTGCCTGTGAGAGAATACAGAAACATCCCTTACATAATACGAAAGGTTGTTCCAGCACAAAACGAAGCCCTGTAATTTCTGCTTCAAGCAGAAGCCAAAGGATGTGGAATTGTTTGAAGCATGCTACTGTGAAATGGATAGATCTACTCAAAAACGTTTTTATGACTACATTTTTCTGTCAGATAATGAAAGAAACCTGCTTCTTGTGCCAATGCACTCTCAGGTAGCAGGGTCAAGGAAGAAAAAGAGCTAAAATAAACAAAGGTTCATCCTAACTCACTGACATGTTTTACAGCACAATATTCAGAGCACGAAAACCTACAATGCAATTCAAACATTTCCTCCAAAAGAACGTAACATTTTTGAACTGCCTTTATTTCCAGCACTTTATATAAATATTGCTTTCTTCCTGATACTGGATTAACCTCCATTTGAAGTTCAGGTTCTCAGTTTGTAGTTGAGGACAGCACATAAACATCCCTATAACCCTGTATACTCTTGTGGGGCTGTTTAAATGCTGCCAGGCTGTAATGGACTCAGAAGCAGTCTCTAAGAAGTTACAATACTGCATCCCTAAATTACAACTGAACCCTCTATCCCCAAAGAAAAGAAATAAGGAAAAAAAGGTACTCACAGATACACACACACATGCACACCCTTCTCATACAAGTTGCAGGACAACTACAGGAAAATGTCATTTTAAAACCCCAAATGAAACTTAAGCTTTTCTTTTTTATTTTAAATTCAAGCTTTTATTTGGGAACCTTGTGATTAATTTGTCTTAGCCTCTTAGGAAACATTTGCTTTTGTCCAGGAGTTGCCAGCTGAGAGGATGTTATTGTTCGGAAGGGATGTGACCAGGAGGACCCTGTGCACGGCACAATGTGTCAGCCCGGAAGCCAGGGAAGAAAAGTGATTCTCTCATCTGGCTGAGAAAACAAAATGGAAATACTGAGTGTTCGTTCACCTTCCAGTTACAGTCACCCCAATGCGTGTCCCCAAGAAACATGTTAGTCACCTGTATCTCACATGAGTATCACCACCTAACTATATCAATATATTAAAAAAAAATAATCCTACTTTAAAAAGAATTACAGATTTCTTTAGAAAAACAAAGATTTCTGCCACAAACATCTCTGAAACACGGAAGCAGGCGAATGCTTACCCCCTCCACACGCCCGCCGCTCCGAACGATGGACGGAGTCAGACACGGTTCCCCTTCCCTCGGCCGCTACCCCCTACCCAGAGCACCAGCGACCCGTACGGGCAGAGCCCAGCCCCGCAGAGAGCCCGGCGGCCGGCCTGGAGCAGGCGAGCCGAGTCCTCCCCTGCGGCCGGCACCCTCCTGCCCGTCCAGGCCTGCACTGACCTCAGCACAGTGAACTTCACAGAAGCCCCTCACGCGTGCCTCAGCAGCGACAGGAGCGAGCCGAGCGTGCTTCAGCGCTCGGGAAAGGCGACGCTCTCGCAGCCACATCGTTCAAGCCCTCCAGTTCCTTGCCGAGCGCCTTCATTCGGGGGACGTTTTGAGTTTCGAGGCAGTTTTTCTGGAGATCGCCCGTGCTTTGCACACGGTCGCGGTTTCACCTCGGAAGGGCTCCGAGATCGACGCCTCTCGCCACACCTTCCTCTTCAACACAACCTCCGCCGTGCCCTCTCCACGCGCCCCGGCCCCCGGAGCAAACGCAGCCCCGCTGAAGCCGATGGCGGGAAAGTCGTCGGGGCTGGGTCCGGACCCCGCAGCGCCGCCGGCGCCTGAGGCGAGGTGGCTTTGCCTCCGCCAGGGCGGCCCTCCCTCCGGGCCGTGAGGCGAGCGGCCCCCACGCCAGCCGCGCAGCCCCGCGCTCGGCTCTCCCGCCAGCGGCAGGCCGCCGTGGCGGAGCCGGGCCCCCGCCGCCCTCGGGCCCGTGGGCCGCCCCCCCGTCCCCCGCAGCGCCGCCTCCGCCGGTCCGGCCCTCGCCCGGCGGCGGGCTCGCTACCGGGCGTCGCCGCCGCCGCTGAGGGGGTAGGCGAGGAGGCTCATGGCCTCGCCGCAGGCAGCCTCCACCTGCCGCACCTGCTGTCGGCTGAGGCGCTCCCGCCAGGCGTGGATGGCCTCCCGCGCGTCGCGGGCGGAGATGAGGAAGGGCCGGTCGGAGGAGTAGGCGGCGCCGCGGGTCATGTTGAGCACGAAGGCCTCCAGCGCGGGCGGCACGGGCAGCCCGGCGAAGCGCAGCAGGCGGCGCAGCTGGGCGCGGGGCTCCCGCACCAGGTCCTCGTAGCGCAGCTGCGTGTAGCGGCGGCGGAGCCAGGCCGGGGCGCGGCGGGCCAGGAGGAGGTCGCGGAGCCAGGCCTGGCAGATGACCTCCAGGGCGCCGCCGAGGAAGAACTCGGCGCGGTGCTGCGGCTGCGGCGCCCGCCCGCCGCCCAGCAGGCCGGGCGGCAGCAGGAGCTGCTGCGGCGGCGGCGGCTGGTGGTGGCGGGGCGGCCCCCGCGGCTCGGCGCGGTGGCGGCTGCGCAGCACCTGGATGCTCTCCCGCAGCAGCGCCTGCCTGGCCTTCAGGCGGGAGTTGTGGACGGCGCGGGGGTCGCGGAAGAGCTGCACCACCCGCAGGTTGAGGCCGGGCTCCCGCAGCAGCGGCAGCAGGGCGCCCAGCTCCAGCAGGCGCACGTCCTTGATGACCACCACCGGGTACTTGCGGCACTCGGCCTCCAGCTCCCGCAGCGCCCGCGGCGGGCACGTCTCCTCGCAGGCGGCGCCGTCGACGAGGCCGATCTCCCGGCGGGGCCGCGGGGCGGCGGGGCAGAGCGGCGGCGAGCAGATCACCTTGTTGGTCCGCCAGCCGAAGATGCCGGCCGTGGTGAGGTTGGCGGCGGCGGGCGGGGCGGGGGCCAGCGGGTCGCGGGGCCCGGGCGGGGCGGCGTAGAGGCGCAGGACCGAGAAGTCGCATCGGAAGAGGGCGCGCAGCATGTCGCGGAGGGCGCCCTGCAGGCTCAGCGCGTCCCCCGGGTAGAGGGCCTGCCACAGGTGCCACATGGGCTCGTAGAGGTAGAAGACGTCGGGGTGCTGGTTGAAGAGCTCCCCCAGGAAGGAGGAGCCCGTGCGCCAGGTGGCGTGCAGGTAGATGTGCCGCTTCCCCGCCGCGCTGCCGTTCCCCGCCGCCCCGGCCGTGCCGCCGCCGCCCTCCTCCTCCTCCTCCTCCTCGTCCAGCGGCGGCTGCCGCTGCTCCCAGCCCCACTCGCTCAGCGCCTCCTCCAGGCTGGGGCAGCGCCGCAGCAGCGGCTCCTCGTCCGCCCGCCCCCGCCTGGCCCCGTAGTCCAGCGCGTAGGGCACCAGCAGGAGCAGCAGCAGCGTGTACAGCACCAGCACCGCGGCGAAGCGGCGGTGCTCCCCCCGCCACCGCCACCGCCGGCGGCCCTTCATCGCGCGGGGTGGGGGGGGGGGAGCTTGCTCCGGACCGCCGGGGCTGCGCCGACCCTCTGGCTGCCGGCGGGAGGCTCTTCGCGAAGAGGCAAAGTTAGCGGCGGCGGGGGGTGTGGGCTGCGGGCGGCCCTCCCCGCCGGGGAGCACGCCCACGGGCACGCCGGCCAGGCTCGGGCCGCCGGCCCCGCCGCCCGCCCGCCCTCGGGCCGCCTCCTCCTCCTCCTCCTCCCCCCCCTCCTCCTCCTCCTCCTTCTCCTCCTCCTCCTCCTCCTCCTCCTCGCAGCGCGACGCGGAAGCGCCCGCACCCGCACCTGCCCCCGCCGCCGCCCGAGGAGCCGCCGCCGGCGGGGCGCGGGCTGCCGCTGCTGCCGGGGCTCCGGACCACCCGTCGCCCGGCCCCTTCCCTCCCTCCCTCCCATCGGGGAGGGCCGGAGGGGCGGGCTCGGCACCTCAGGAGTCACCCCCGCCCGGGGAAGGGCGAAAAGGCCAGGTATGTTAGGGACCCAGCAGCTGAGGCTGTCCTGAAGGGGAGCGTTTGGTCCTCCCATCCACCAGGTCTCCAGAGAAACAACACGCTACGGTAACAAAAAGAGGTGCAAATGTATTTTTAGGATGGATGACAGCTATTAAAATCTGCAGCGGGTTTCAGAAATACTGCAGTTCAGCGCTGTGGAGAGCTGCGGGATTTCTCAGCCGCGCTTTTGTGTGCGTGCTGATGGGACACAGGCATCTCGATCGTGACTCATTGCTCCGGTTTATGCATCTAAAAGTTTTGTGTCTGTCTGAGCTGGTCACCCTTTGCAGCTGGTGGGAAGGAATGGGCACCCTGTCTGGGATGTCTGATAGCCTTCTGATAACCCTTCTCTTTATTAACTACACTGGGAGCGTAACGTAACCAGCTCAGACTTAGACTTCGAGTTTTTTCAGACATCTAAGATTAGCTTAAATGAGTCTCTTGTGGGATGGAGAGTCAGCAGGATGTTGACTTCAGGTGTTTAAATTCAAATGTGTAGTCTCAAAATCTCCAGCCCAGCCCCTGCCTGACCTTGGAAGAAGCTCACAGACAGAGATGGACCACAATCCTGTGTTCCTGGTTAAGCCATCCACCTGGCAGGAAAGCGATGTCCCCGTCCTGCTGACTGTGTAGCGGGGGCTGCTGACTGTCCTAACCTCTAGGCAATGGATGGCATCCTCTGTAAAACACTGCTAACGTTTAAGTGTGGCATGCAGAGTGAAATTCAGCGAGGATAACACAATTCTTGCTCTCAGTCTGTGATGCTTTGACTCCCAGAATAGCCTGTGTAGTATGTATGCACCTGTGGTAAGGCACATTACATAACCTTGGTCAACAAGATCACAGGGCACAGAAGTGACCCACTAGTTATACAGGTTCTAAAAATGCTCCTTCTATACTATAGATATATAGATACGGAGTCTGCAGCTGCTGCACATAGTCTGAATGTCTAGCTATTGAAGAATAATCTTACTTCAAATTTGTCGGGCAAAATAGAAGGAGCACAAAGCAATGTGAGAGAAAAAGCATGCTTCTCTTCTGTCCAGGTGGTGAGCCAGCAGTCTGCCTGCTAACACTTTACTTGACCTCTGTTAAGTAAGTGTTAAAGACTGGGCTTCCTGCAGTTTATGGCGTGCTGAGTGAGTAGATGGTGCCAAACAAGATTTGTAGGCTCCTGAGCAGAAGAATGTAGAAATGATGGCATTGGAAAGGAAATTCTGCCCCAACATACATTTCACCGCTTATATTCGTCATGGCTTTGGGCTTTTTAAACAGCAAGATACACCAGTGTGAATTTCAGCTATGACTCTGTAAAGGCCATGATTTCATCCAGACGCTCCAGCAACTAAAGGGAGAACAGAATAAAAACAGACTCGCCAAAACCAGGTCACAGTCTTGCCCAAAAACTTCCCCTAAGCAAAGAACACATGTATCTAGCATTTTGAGAGGTATCTTCAGTGTAGTTGACTTCTGTGCCATCATGCAAAATAGTAATTTTGGAAGATTTGCCAAGATGGGATCCTGAGAAGTGCAGATGAGAATGGCTAACTCTGAGCTGCTGGGGTTTCCCCTTTGAAGACAAAATACTGAGTTGGTAGTAGCATCAGCACCATTGCTGACAGAGGAGCCACAGTGCAATACATGTTACTTTAAACTAATTTTGTATTGGTTTCTATGGCACATACTTGTCTAAAAACTAAAGTGAAGGTCTTAAAACAGCCTAACTAAAGTAAAGCTGTCTTGAAAAGAATGAAACATCTTGCAGCATAAGATGGCCTGCCAGACAAATGAGAAACCATAGAAATAAAACTATGTACGTGTTATGCTGATTTTTTTTTTTTCAGGCAACGGAGCTACAAACTTCTGTGGCAACTGTTCTGGAAAAAGTGAAAGATGCAAATCACTTTACCACAAGCTACATCTTTACTAAGATAAAAACGCAGTCAGTTGTTAAGAGATGATCAAACCAAAAAAGAATCGCAGAAAATGTTTTGTTCTGCACCTTCATGTCAGTTCCTCTGCTGAAAGAGGATTAGCCTGTAAATGTTTAGTTTGTTTGGTTTGGGTGTGGGCTTTTTTGGCATGGAGAGATTCCAACAGAGCCATTTTGCCACCAGTCGGGTGCCTGAGCTAGGCTTGAAATCGCCGAGCTCCAGCCTTCCTGAGGGGTCATGTGAAGTACCCAATTTGAACATTGGGGAGTGGATTGCTGGTCCAAATAGAGCTGGGAAGAGATTGGCTTTTGCTTTTCTTGTTTCTCTGTTCTGTATTAATTTGTTCTTTCTTCAGCATAGATAAGAGGGATGACTTTCCTCTGTTCAGGCTTTTTCTATGGACCATAAAGAACACCATTTACATATAGAGAGGATCTTTGCATCTCCTTCCAAGAGCAGGACAGTTCAGTACCCAAGAGAGGCAGCCAGGTTCTTCTTCATTGATATGCGAAGCACCCTGCCCATTTGGTGTCTAGCTCCTGCCTTCTCTTGGTGATAATTCTGTGCTTTATGTTATTTTATGAAGGCAGAAAAAAAAAGAATATAGGCATAACGTGTTCTGCATAGTTTAGTACAGCAGTATTTCCTTTCTAGTTTCCAAGCTTGTCACTGAAAGTACTGGCTGTTTCTAATCCAACATAACATTGGCTTCCTGTGTATTATCTCTCTAACTTATTTTTTGCTCTTCCATCTCCCATGGTACTTCTACTGACAAGAGAGACAGTAAATGCTGGAACGCCACGTTTCAGCCTCAGAATCATTTTTATCTTTTCAGCAGAGGTTTCAAAATAGAAATAGTTGCCTCTATATCTAGCCATATTGCAGCTCTCTCATGCTCTTGTAATTTTCAAAGAGCGCTTTGTGATTAAAAATAGCTTGATTAGCTGATAAAATTAAATATGCTTTGCACAGGGAGCACCGCCCTCAAATATCCTGGCTGTTAATGAGTGCTCGGCTTGCACATACTGTCACTCACAGGCTTCAGCCAAAAGGAAGTCCGTGGTTAATGGCAGCTTAAAAAGCTTCAAGAAGCCGACAAACTAGGACAATATTTTTACTTTTGAAGTTGCTTTGTCATCAGATGGTTCAACATGTGCAATACCACATGTTTCACATATGAGTCCAGTCTTAGTAGCACACACTTCAGAAGGCACATGTTGAGAATGGTGGGATAGATAAGCCAGTCCAGGCGAGGTGGCTGGCGCAGAAGGGATTTTTTGCAGTGGAGTTTCCCCCAAAGCGGAACAGAGATTGAGGGCCTGCAAAAGGTCAAAAATATCACAGAAGTTTTGAGAGACTCAGTGGAAATTTAGAGGATATGAAGAAAGTGGAAAGTTGGACAAAAGGAGAGAAGACTTCTAAGCCAGGGGCTGGTGAGCAGCTGAGTGGAAGAGGCTTCAGATGCAAAGCCACAGGCAGAAGGCGGTAATTCTGCTCTCTGCACATACCTCTGAAGTCACTCTTCAGTACCTGCAAGAAAGACGAGGAAATGGGGCAGGAAAACTGGTGTTCACGACTGTCTTGGTCTGTGTACTCCTTCTGCTAGTTAAACTGGAACAAGCTCAGACCTCTGAGTTTGTGGGCTGATTTGAGAGAAGGCAGGTGTAGAGCTTCAGGTTTTGGTTAATATAATCGAGTAGTCGCCATGCGAATCATACCACCCAAAGGCTCTCTGCAAAAGAGCAGGGGCAGTGGAAAGGCACGAGACCCCTCAGTGCCCCTCCAGACTGAGGGAAGCTGGCAGCTGAGTTTGGGGACCAACAGCACGTGTGGAGTCGGAAGGGAGGGGGTGCGTTGCTCCCTTCTCTCTCCTGAATTTCTCCAGTTATTCCTAACTGAGCACTGGTAAAGTTATGCACCTGCTGGTCTCTGCTGCCTGACATAAGAGCTGGGCACAGAGCACGACCTGGGGAGGTGTTGAGATGAAGCCAAATCCAGTGCTGCAGCCTGCTTTTGGGCTAAGGGGTGCTTGATAGCACAGTCCAGCAGCCTGATGGGTACCCAGCTAGGGGAGCTCTTCTGCTCCTGAGAGAAGCAGATACATTTCATTTCCACTTTTGATTTTTAAAAAATTAATCTAGTACTAATACACTACACTGTAAGCGTCAGAGTGGGGATTGTCTGTGGTTTTCCAAGACGTGGCTTTTCCAAGAATGTGAGGTCTGCGTATTGAAATGGACAAAAAAAAAAAAAAATAAAAATTGAAAGCAGGTTTGGTTTTTTGGTTGGGTTTTGTTTGTTTGTTTGTTTTTAATTTAAAACACGGTCCCTTTTATGTCGTCAGTGATCTTGTGAGGTCCTCTAACTTCCGCTAAGAAAGGAAGATAATGCCCGCACTGAAGGTGATAGAAAATGCTTACTAGAAAATGCAACAACAAAATGCAGGAGGTGGAAGGCAGAGCAAAGCAAGCTTATGTATTTGTTGAGGTTCAAGAGGAAGTTCAGAAGGAAAAAATCTGTTATTAGTTATAACAGTGGAAATTCAGTTAAATCAGTAACAATGAAAGAAGAAAACATCTATTCTGCGATCCAATTCAATGCTAATATAACTTGAGTCTTTCTAAATTATGCCAAGGATGACTCTAATTTGAAGTCTTTAAGCCTTTCCCCTGCAGAGTGTGCTCTGTTATCCCATGAGCAGTGAGACAGTCATCTTGCAACCCAGAAGTGGGCTTAGGCTACATGAATAGCCAGCACCTCCATCGAGCCTCCCGCTGCCTGGCAATTTACAGTAGCTGCTGAAGAAAAATTATTCCTTCGATAGTAAGAAATATTAATTTCAATAGTAATGTATTTGGGGTCTCACAGCTTCAAATACAAGTGCCTCAACACTAAAACGTGTGGGAAATAATTATTTGTAATGGCAGAAACTGTGATTTTTTTTCTGTTTTCTCTCATTGTCACAGACTCACTATTGCTGAATTGGAGATGCTGATTAAGAATAACAGCAAGCTTTCACAACTCAACAAGTTAAGCCATTGTGTCGGTATAATTAGGGAACTAAATCTTTTACAGTTCAGTCAAGCGAAGAAATGAACTAGAAAATTTGAGACCTATTTTTAACTGGGGATTTCCCCCCCCCCAAAAAAAACCAACCTGTGACAGCCTTTGTAACAAAATACTTACAGCTCTCCTGTGCCTTCATAAGGCAACACTTTCATGCACAGAATATAATTTTCGGACTGAGAATCTATCTGCCTTTTTATTCATTTCAGTCTTATGTGCAAATCTGTACTGGCATGTGCAAATGAAAATGCTTAGAGCTCAATCACTGCACCTACTTTATAAATTTGTCCCACCAAGTTTTCTAAAGATCACTTTGTAAATTCAGAATTTCTGATGCAAATAATTTGCAGGTGTCATTACTGTGCCTGTATGGGAGAAAGACAAATGCCAGAATGTATCATTCACTTGAAATTTATTCTTGTATATGCTTGTACCAGATGATCTAACTTTTATGAGGAAAATGTTAGCAGGCAAAAAGGTAGTGATTCTGGGAAACTCCTAGGCTCCTGGAACCTCTGGGAACTGGTTTAGCTCCCTGGCTGTCATTACTAGTTATTAATGAGGAAGTCTTTGCTGGGTTTGTTAACACTATTAATTGGGGTTTCCCAACTTGAATGGTAGTCAGCAGGCCATAGTTTATTTTTTTCCAGCTGTCTAATAAGTGCAACAGATTTAAAAGTTGGTTGTAGTCTCTTGCCTTGGGCCTTCACTACAAGCTTTACAAAACCTGGCCAAAGGGATCATAGCATAACTATGCAGCTGCAACACACCATTTGTTTAGTGATGCATCAATATGCTTAGAACACTACGTGAAAACCATTTTGGTTTGACTGTGACCTTTAACAACAAAGACCTTGCACACAGGCTAACCACACTTCCTCAGGCTCTGCAGGACAACCCTGCTTAAGTTTGCAGTGCCACCATTTCATTTTGTGACTCCTAAACAGAGGTCTTTGTGAGTACAGGCATGTCCAGCCAAAGCTGAGCCCAACTGAGTTGATTGTAAGCTGTTAGATATCAATAATTTTAAAAGGAAATCTTCATGGTTAAGGTTTAAAATAAACTTTGACTACATATAGTTTATTACACTAAGAACTGCAAGCAATAAGCTGTGTTATTTGTCTGTGAGGACAACAGAAGATTTCCTGGAAGGACCCCCACGCATGCCCACGTGTGCAGACTCACGCATGTCTGAGAATCCCTGTAACAGCGATAACTGCATTGACATGCACATCAGCTATCATGGATATTTTACTCCTACTCACTCTATCAAGTTTGTAGTTGTCAGAGTAAGAGAGATTTGCCTCTCAAAGCTGCAGAACAAGGACAGGGTACTGGTGTCTTGCAGTCCCAGGACAGGTGTCTGCTACCTGCACTTCTCACTGTCAGGACTGAGCTTAGGTGGGAATAAGAAGAGAAGGATGCATTAGGTATCAGCACCCTGGCAGAAAAAAAGCGATTAGGACAAAATGCTTACAGAAGTTTTCTGTGAAGGGGCAACTGCTTAAATTTACTCTGGACGTGTTTTGGAATGCAAATGTTAATTGTCAGGCTCTTTGCTGCATTAGCTATGTAGACAATTTAATGAATTTTAGGTTTTATATGACTGTGAAAATTGTCTCACAAAATTTACTAAAGCTTTAGCACAGAAATCGTCTGCTCTTCTGCTCTCACAGTAGCTTCACTCTTACAATACCTATTACAAAAATGAAGAGAAAACCCACAAACGCAACTCATTAAACAAGTGGGAGAACAGAAGAAAAACACAGAGTAAAAGGTCAGTACAGGATACAGCAGCTGATTTACAAATGAGAGCTAACTAATGTTCTCGCTGAACAACAACAGTTACATGCAATTGCAGAGCTGCTGTGCAAATTAATTTGAACTATGCAGCTCAAAGTATTTAAATGCAGCCTGAAATCTTCAAGCTGACCTCAGCACAGTTTCTGCAATACTCCTCATGTTCTCCTTCCAGAAGAAATTCCTGCCCATTCCACCTGTCGCCCTCGGGCTGATGATAGAAATGTTTGGGGAAGATCTGATCTCTGCACCTCCTGGAATTATCCTCTATCCAGGCAGGCTTCCCGCATCATTTATTAGCCACTGGAGTTGGTTGTATGGAGAAGAGCATGTAGGCATTACTGGTGGTAGGACTGAACACACCAAACCAGGCTGCTCCAGCTTGCCGGCCGTGAGGTTCATCAGCCAAGACCGGAGTATGTATTCAAACTGCCTATACCTCTGCGCTGCTTACGGAAAACTTTATTGTAGTCTCCTTTGCTGTATTTTGTTCGTTGGTTGGTTGGTTTTTCTTTTCTCCTTCCTTCACTGTCTTCATTCCTCTTGCCTATGGGCTTTTTTTGTTTATCCTCTTGCTGGATGGTCTGGTCATCCAACCTTCAGGGAAGAGCATTGACCCACTTCAGCCTGAAGCAGCTGCCCAGGCAGGAGCAACAGAGAGCTGTTCACATTTGTTTTGATATGGGGGTGAAATGGAAGGAAGCCCCTGTTTTGCATCTTGTTTTCACAAAATTGCCATACTTTGTGGTTTTACTGTTCGGGGATTTTTTTTGGTGATTTCCCCTTTAATCTGCTTTTGGGAAACACCCACTGTAAACACTGCAAGAGTACTGGTAAAACAGGCAGAAAATTTTACTAAATTTTCTAATATTTTAATTATTTGAAATTGTTGCCAGAGTTGCTTCCATCAGAGTTCTGATGAAGTTAAGTTACCTCAAGAGAGGTAACTGTCCTGACTGATGGCCCCCAGTTGGGCTGAAATGGGGTCCTAGGCTGTGGGCAAGGGTGGGGGGTCAGGGTGGGCTGGGCAGGGACAGTGGTGTCTGTAGGTGGCCTCAGGGGCCTGGCACTTGGTAACTAACAATTTTCTGCACTCTTGCCTTTCATTTCTGCCAAGAGTCACTTTGAGGGATGTGCTGGACACCCACCTACATCTGAGCTGATTCGCTGCTGTAAGGACCAGGGTCTCCCACCTGTATTCACTAATAATTGCTAAAAGAATGGAAACATACTAGTGGGCTATTGCCTTGTAAGGCTTAGTCCACGCCCTCATATCTCCAGAGTAAGCATAACACAAACATGGCAAGTGTATATCTTCTCTGAGTCTCCTTGATGCACCCACAGCTGTTTTGCAAAGGGAGTGGGGTGTCCTTTTGATAATCAGGACAGATTCAAGTAACTTCTCTGCCATGAAGAGTCATGCCTGCTTCTGAACCAAGCAAAACCAGGCAGCTAAACAGCCCCTTTACATTTCAGCTATTTTGGGGCTTTATCTACTCGGTGAAAGGACTTACAAATGGTTTTCACAGTCCACAGTGTGAATTGAAATAAAGGCGTTTCTTAGCAGTAGTATCATGTTGCCTCTTGAATAACAGCCATAGCAGACTTTCTCCTGATGAACACTGAGGACCACCTTTGAGGGTCTGGTTTGAGTCATCTGCTGAGGGACATCTCCTGAATACACAGACCAGGTCAGGAGTACATGGCCCTCTTCCAGCTCTCCTGGGCCCTGGCGTTGTGACTTACTGACAGCATCAAGGTTATCAGTCAATCCAGCCATGCCTGGTACTTTGGGAAACTCTGTAGTCTCAGTTCCTTCATTTTTTTGTTCCTCTTCTTATAAAACTCTTTATTCCTTATTTACAGCATGAAGTCTCTCCACCTAAGAGTACCTTGAGCTTTGATGTACCACACCTTACAGTACTGACAAAAAGGTTTTGTAGGGAAATCTACGTCACCAGTATTCACAGTAGTTTGGCTTTACTGACTTCAGGTGTCCAGATGACGCCTAGGGATTGCTGAGGGATTGCTCAGTGCCATCCTTCTTCCTCTGGGAAGCCTGACAGTATTTCTGCAGGGAAGTCAAACAGATCAGTTTGCTTAAACGTTTTGTCTGGGATCTAAGATGCCCTGTGTCTATTTACTTGGTTAATTTATCCTTATCCTGTGGGAGTCCTAAAAAAATTGAGTTTCTCTTCAAAGGGCTCCTGCAAAAACAATTAAAGTAATTAAAATTATCTGTGTTTGTGTTAGGACACCTGTTTTCCTTCCCTGTGTGGCCCAAATAAGAGCTTCCTGTGATCCGAGTTCCAGCCATACATCTTGGAGGGTGGACTTTTACTGCCTCGACCACAATTCCTTCTGCCCAATAATGTGCTCAAATAGAAAGCATTTAACGTCTTTTCTCATTTAATTAGCAATTGACTCATGATGGAAGTAAAACTAGCATCAACACCAAACTGTGTGGCTTTGCTGAATGCTGTCTGTCTCAATTTCTGCAGTCATTGAATGAGAAGATAGTCAAGAAAATTAAAATAATTTGATAGGTGTAGTAGATTATAGTGACATGTCTCAAGTTTTCAAATGATAGTTGTTTGTCAGTCATCAGTAACCTCATCAGCAATCAATAGGTAAGTAGATAGCTTCTCAGCTGAAAAAATACACTGGTTTCCACTGTAATCCAAAACATTTTAAACAGTATTTACAGGAAATTAAAAGTGTGAAAATATTTTAAAATTCAAAATCAGTTTATCTATTTCAGTTTGGGAAAAACCCAGACCAAATGAAACATCACATAGCTAATATTTCAATCCCATTTAATTTGCCAATCAAACTGGACTGCTGTCTTTCTATTATCATTTTAAGATGTGTAATTTTGCAGCTCAGGAATAAAAAAGAATTCATTTGCTTAGTCTCTTTTTGAATAACATAGCTTTTATAACTGACTTAAATGAATTACTTAAAACCAGAAAGGGTATTTCCTGTATGCGCCTTGCAGTTCTCCTGCTCGTATTAACTCTGCTCTTCACATTATCCCTTTCTGTGTCAGCCTGCATCAGTCCAGAAGCAACATCCTCAGAAGGCAACTCTGGATGCGGCTGAAAGGATCATAAGTTTATCAACACAAAATAGCTATAGTTTCACTTTGGTAGAGTGGTGTACTCGTGTTACCCATGTTACCTATTGTCAGAAATGTGATTTATTATGTACTTCTGATGTAGAAAACTGTATTTAGAGGTTGAAATACAATAAATTAAATCAAGAAAAGAAGTCACCAAAGCTACACTACATAATGTAATACTAAGTTGCAATAAAACCAATTAAAGTGTAAAGGAAATTAAAGTAGGTCTTGATTATTTTTTTTTTTTTACTATGCTATGCTCAGTACAGTAAATTCAATGTCAAAATAATTCTGTTAATACAAAGATTACCTTTCCTTATATAAACTCTAAAAAATGACTGAGTTTGATCAAGAAGTCTAGACGAGGACTGGAGAATTTTACTGAATAAATATAGAATGTAGCTGAACAGAAAAGCAGAACTATTCTTTTCTGAGTCAGAAACTCAGAACCAGTTACAGAGCTCCCTTTAGTTTTCGCTATGATGATGGGATTATTCCTGTTGTTCTCACACACTACAGAACCTTTATAATACAAACATTAGCAAAACAGTTTCAGTAGGACTCAATCCTTAATTAAACAAAAGCACACAACAGTCTCAAATCTCTAGGTTATTTTTGGTGCATAGAATATTTCAGAGAGTCTTTATGAAAACATTTAGGATCGTGTTAAATCTGGGGAAAATTTTCTCACCTACACTCTCCTATCATTGGCTTTACTGACAGCTTTTTTTCTCCTCCCCCAGCCCTGCAGCATTCACTCTAAAAACCACTCTGTGTAGTTTGGGACCTGCCTGCAGCTCTGGCTGGAGCAGTGCTGATGTACTCTGAGCTTCTGTGCTCCCCGAACTTCTGGTGGCCCACACTGTCGCCTGTCCAGGCATCCTGGACAAACTTAAAATGGTTAGTTGGACTAACGTTTGCTGGATGTACGCAAACCGATTGCGGAAGCCCAGCTGACCTACATATTTGCAGCAAATTTGGCATGCCTAAAAGATGCTGAGACTTCATGGCCTTGCTGCTGGTCTCTTTGGCTGCTGACATTGGCTGGGCTGCGTATAGACATGTGCCTCTTACATGTAGCATGCGCAAAGCTGTCACTTCCCTTGTCACAACATTAAAAAAAAAGAACATGGGGATGGCTGTCCCTCTGGCAATAATAATCAAAAACAAGTGAAAATAAAAAAAAAAGGTGGGGAAATGCTGGGGGCTCACCTACTCTGTTTCCCCAGCCCTCGAGACTCTGGAAGGGGAGAGTCTGGCACCGCAGGGAAGGAGCTCGTCACATAGAATGATGTTTTCTCACTGCTTCAGGGGGAACTGGAGAGCATCTGGGAGGCTTAGATGTTGACGTTGGGATGTTTTCTTTTCCCATGGTTTTCTGTTTTGAAGAGTCTGGAAAGTCAGTCTTTCCTCAAATATCAGATATCTCAGACTCACTTGATTCTTTTTTTAGGAATTTTACACACTCCAGCCTCCAAGATTTACAGATCAATTAGGTATGAGATTCATGGCCACTTGAATTTCAAGTAGGTCACTAAAAATGCAGTTATTTTTAAGCAAGAAACTGCAAAAATACTCACCATTTTCCATATTATGGACTCTGCTGTTCTGATGTCTTTCTCCGGAAAAAATACTATGACACATACAAACAGGTTTTTAAATTCTCAACACAGCCTTATCACACTGAATGGTCTTAAAAACACATTGCCATTGGTTTAGTAGAAGTCACTACAGAAATTACTGTTAGAAAAAAGCCTCTAACACAACAAAGCCAGCTGCTCAATCATCAATTAATTGGAAAATTACAACAAAGAACTGATGATTAATTTAAACATCTCTGCTTTTCCTTAGTATGACCTAAAACCAGATGAGTATCCTTGCTCTTGGTAATATAGCAGGTGGGGTAACTTTCCTGTTTAAAACTGGGTCATGGATCACCTGACTCATTTCTGAAATCTTGATAGAGCAAAATTGCATGAAAGCTTATCAAAAGGAAACCGTTTGACATATAAACCTATTCCTAGGCCAGCTTTTCTCTTCTCACATAAGCCTGTGCCTCAGCAGCTGCAGGTGATGTACCATCACTCTGCTGTAGTACTCATTAGCCCACACCGCTTTTACAGCAGGTGCAGGCTGATTGTCATTGGGATTTTGTACCCAAGGCAAGTCTGACTTGGCTGTGTAGCTCGTATGCCCACATAGGGGTTTGAGGGTGTTATGTTGGTCAATTAAAAGAATTACTAAATTAAAATCCCACTGCTCAATTTGAAAAATCCCCTGTGCCAGCAGCTTTCTAATTTGTTCAGGCACTTTGGCAGAAAACAGCTGGTGGAAGTAGCTGGTATAAATGAAGGAGGGTATCAGAGCAGACTGCAAAACATCACCTGGTACAGCAGGGTGATTTTTTTTTTACATGTTTAAAAATATATGAATATGCTAGTGTGTCTCACTGTTATTCTGATATGTCCCTATACTTTAGTAAGTTTCAGTTATGAAATGCAAATGATGCTAGTGAGGTTCTGGTTATTTAGGTGCCAAAGGCTGTGCGGTGATACTCCAGGCACCTGAGTGTGGTCTCCATGTGTGCCTGATATTCTTTGTCACCAGTGCTATGCTATACATAGTGTATGTAATATTGCCAGGATGTAATGGCTTCATCCTGCAAAATGCTGAGCACTCTCACCTCTCTGTTTCTGCTGTAAGTGAAACATGCTCCTGCTGCACCAGAAAAACTCAGTTTATATTCTGTTGGATTGAGCCTTATATTAATCTACTATAGTTACTTTTATTTTAAGCGCAGTGGTGTAGTTGTACAGCTATGCAAACTTATAAAAAAATAAAAACAGGCTCCATTTAAGAAAATAAAGGTTGGGAATGCCAGCTTTGTTAATTAATTGAAGTTCATCGTGAGGAATATTTAGGATTTAAATGTCCTAATATAAAGTGCTAATTCAAAGGATAAGTGACAGCCACATAGCAGACAGTGTGTTATTACAGAAAAGGCATTAGAGTAGGATTCAGGCTATCTGGATGCCATCGCTTTTTCTTTTATACTGAATTACTGCATCGCCTGGGACCAGACCATTTCCCATGTCTGAGCCTTTCAGCATTTGTTTGTCTGTGTTGATCTTGACTGAGAATACTACTGTAATAAATAAGGACAAATATGTAGCTCTTTGCAAGAATTGAAAACAGTATTATCATTAAAAGGACACAACATAAATATCCAGGTTTCAGGATAAATTGGAAATTCAGTGCTCCTCTAGCCACACCATCTGCTGAGACCTACAGGCAGAGCTTGACTGGTGTAGTATCTAGAGATAAAACAATTTGCAGCACAGGGGAATAAAAGCATCTCTGCAGCAGACAGATTAAGCTGCTTTTTTTTCGCATTCTAATCTGTTAATCATGCACAGGGCTTAAGTATAGCTCAAGGCAGACCAGACATTGAATGATTTAATTTTGCGCTATTTATTGAACTGGATTTAATTTGAAGATATGCTGTTATCCGCTGCTCAGCAGTTCTTCAAAAAAATGAATGTCCATAATGAGATTTCTGCCATGAATCAGGGATTGTGTGTTTAAAATGGGTCATGGGCCTGGCCTTTCCAGGCTCCTGCAACTGCAGCTGCCTTTACGACAGTCATGTGGGCTAACCTTTGCAGAATTCACTTGAGGGTCCAATTTGGGGCCACTCCATTTAAAGTACTTACCATCCTTTTTTGTGTTTGTTTAAAACTAAGTTATGGGGGTCAGTAGCTTAAAGCAACTTCAGCCAGCACAGAAAGCAGAGAATAAAAATTAAAAGAGGGAGTCGTTGGGAGGTGAGGGGATGGGAGTAGTAAATCGGAGCTCAGCCAAGAGGATGGAAGCCAGTGGCCCTGACAGCTCAGGAGAGAGTCTGCAGCGATTCCTGGGGAGAAGGGAATAGGCCCCACTTTCAGAAGCTGAAAAGGGCTGGGATGCTGAGAATGCGTAAATGTGGTCATTCACCCCCAATGCATGTAACTGCTGACAGCATCACAGCAAATCTCAGAGGGAGAGAAACAACCAAACATGGAAATATGCTTTGGAACAAGAGGGAAAACCAGCTAAATAATGGAGACTATTAAAGTGTGCTGAAAAGAGGCTTCTATTAATTTCAAAATTTTTGCTTTTATAGTTTCTGGAAGGCTGCGAGCTCCTCCTGCAATGCTTTTACCAACAAAGCCTTTCTTGATTTTTATTTTTTTTTTCTGTGTATGTGTGAGTGTTTTTAGAGTTGAGTGGACCAAACACCTGAAGATTCAGTCTCCAGGCCTGAAGATGCTGTGCTTGTTTAGGATAGGGTCAGATAGTCTGGAGGCTTTCCAAGATACAGGACAGTATATTTTAAAGTGATTTTTGTCCGCACCATGTCCTTGCTGATGCTGTGCACAGACAGGAGTGCATGTTTCTGAGACTTACTCCTGGTTCACATCGGTCATGCTGTGACATCTGCTGCTGTTCCCACACGTGGGACGTGGAAGAGCTGACCAGCAGCAAAGCCTGTGTGCTCCTTTGGGGCACTGATCGTTGGCTGCCATGAACATTTCTTTCGGCTAGGAATGTGAGGAAATACTTTTGTGAGAAACTATAAAATTAAATGGGACTAACCTAAAATATTCAAGTAAATAGGTCTGTTAGATCATTTACTCCCCTGCTGCATAAGCTGGCTTGCTTCATTTAGCACAGTGAAAGATATGGGTATTACCTTCCGTGATTACCTGATTAAAAACTGGATAGCAAAGCAGAGAATCAGATCCCTCGTGAACTGAATATATCAAGAAAGCAATAAAGAGGTTGAATATAAAATTGCCAATGCCAATCTAATGCATCCATCTTTCTCCCTCTACCTGTTTTGGAGTAAGACAAGGAGTACTTTCAGTAGCCACCAAGAATTTTGACATTTTGTTTTAACTTCTTCTCCTTCTCTCCTCAGTTTCCTCTTAGCCACATTCCTGGCTTGGCTAATGAAATTTATTTTGCATAGTAAAAGTACGTTTTTGGGATGTGAATTGGAAAGCAATGCTAATCACCAGAGGGAAAACTGTGTTGTGAATATGAATGCATACCTCACCTTGCAGCCCAGAGAGGGCTATAGCTTTCGAGTATGGTAGGTGGGTTTGGTGGGGTGGGGGGATTAGGGAATCAAATTCTTTATTCATTGTCACTGTACTCCTAAATATTTTCCTTGGGTTTACTGATAAAATCCTCAGGGCTGGAAGTGCTGAAAAGGGGAAGGGGTATATAAAGCAATATAAACTCCTTCCTTCTTCTGAGCAGCTGTTAGCCCAAGACAGCTGCCATGGATGTCCATCTGTCCCAGTTACTTGATGGTACTAGGCAGTGTTTTGGACACATGAGAAAGGTTACTTCTGGGTTGTTTTTTTTTTTTTTTTTCAAGTTCATTAAAAGTATGGAGGACATTTTAAGGGTTTTTTTGGGGGGTGGGAATTATGGCCATCGTAGGTCAAGGTGCTCCTGGAGGGCCTAGCCAACTACATTAAAACACAAACCTAAAGAATACTGAAAAACAAATCCTACAGTGATTACAAAGGGTATTACATTGCCTCTGTAATTCAATCAACCTATGGGCAGCTAGATGCTGTATCTGACAGCAGTCGCAGAGGAGCACTTTCTTTTCCTCACACCTCCATACTTCTTCACACTCTATCAGCCCACTTTAATCTCTGACTCATAAACAGCTTGGAGATGACTACACTTACTCTTCTGAGTTGATCTATTTCCAGAAATTAGTGGCAGAATGAGACTTTCAGGTAAATAACCTGACCTTTTCCAAGTTGATTGCTTCTTTGGCCATCACAGTCTCCTCAGAAACATGCCAGTTTGGTTGCAGGACTCCATCTTTCCCTTTCCCTATGGCAGCTGCACATTTTTTCCCTCCAGCCTGAGGCACTTTATATTCCTCAGCAGCTTGGACATCAGTTCCACGTCTGTTGTCTAGTCACAAAGGGATTAAAAAAATTATTATTTAGTAATTGGCTAACTCTCATCATGTAAAAAGTCATTTATTCCATTCCCAAGAGCCACAGTTTCAGTCTCTGTCTTCTTGAAAATGGCCAATGACACACAGATCAATATCTTAACAAAATTAGGGTTGTCTGTAATAGGACCGACCCTACAGTAAGTTTACCTTTGCTTTCCTGACAATCCTTTAACGAGCCTCTGCACGTACTATCTTGTCAAAGCTTGCATTTTTTTACCCAGGTGAGTAAATGGAGTGACAATATCACTGACCCCTCACGACTATCCTGTTTTCATTTCAAATGCTGTGAAAGACTGGACTTACACCTAGTTTGTGTACATGCCTTGAGGGGCAGCTGCCTTTGGCTGCTTCAATTTTACATGTCGGCACTTTGCCTGGGCTTCACAGAATCACAGGATGGTTGAGGCTGGAAGAGACCTCTGGAGGTCCTCTGGTCCAATGCCCACTTCATCTTCTAACTTGATTTTATACATCTGTGTTGGAAGCATTTACAGCTGAGCCGATCACCCTGTCTACCCTCTACAGTCAATTGAGAGAAACTGGCAAATTCAAGGTGCAGTTTGTTTGATCTAGTACAAATAACGGGTTTCAAATGGGATGAGTCATGCCTGGAAACATCTGCTGCTCTCCATTGACTGCAAAGAGACCCCAATGCCAAAGCAGATGTCTGCACTGGAAATGTCGAATCTGAGCAGATTTAGCCTCCTCTCTCATCTTTGTATTCACCTTTTAAAGTCTCCTGACACAGCTCTATATAATTTTTATGGTCTTCCAGCTTGCTGCTGAACTTGAAAATTTCACCCATGAGGACTGGGTTGAATCTGCACTATACTGTCTGAATTAGTTCACATTTTATAAGTGTTTTGAAATTCCAACTAAGCGATGAAGGCAGGCTTTTCCCATGCATCTTCAGATCCAGTGTTTGGTTACTAGGAGTCCTTAAAGAAATCAAAAGGGCCTCTGCATACTGTCCATACAGGTCAAGCAGGACAAGTACAGCACTGTCCAAGAAATCTCTTGGTGGGCAAAGTGGAAATGGGGTACTATCACGCTTCAGGCATGTCCATTCCTACTTACACTCAGCCATACCTTCAGTAATTCACTTGCCTCTTCCAGCTAAGTCACTTTTTTCTGACTGATGAAGAACAGAGTCCAGTGCTGCTTCCTTTTTCACCACCCTTTAAATAAGAGCAATCTGTTTCTACTTGCATTTCCTTGAAATAACTTAATTTGCTAAATACCCATCCCAGACATAGCTTGTGCACTTAACCAAGTAATTGCTTTCTGGCAGCCTTCTCTAAGAATCTGCTCACTCTTTCCCAAATGTCTTTCTGTGTATTTCCTGTGCATATGAGGAAGTTTCCAGTATTTTTGACTATAAGTGTCCGACTGGATTGACACCCTTAGAGTGGAAGATGAAAGTCTCTCTTCCTCCCCACAGGCAGGCTCACTCCGACTCCCGCCTACACGGAGAGCAGATTCGATACAGAGAGACATCTGTCTCAGCCTGTGCAGCACCGAGCAGGGCTACTGCTGATTTACTCTGGAAACCCATCTTCAGCAAAGCAAAGCACTCCTCAGCCTCTCCCTGCTTTTTTTTTTTTTTCCCTTCTGTTATTGTAGTATTAACTTCATTGTGTTTTGGACACAAGAATACAATTTGAACATTTGGTTAAAATCTAAGGTGACCAAGTTGAGCTTTTTTCATAAGAACTTCAAGTTTCTAGTAACCTGAAAAAAAGTTGTATCTGCCCTCAATATCAGATCATTTTATTTCTCAGTCTTGAGCTTCCTTATCTTAGTTCCATGATTCCTGGAATCTGCCCCAATTTATTGCCCTCTGCTTCTTGGTCAACGTCATTGCATTGCTGACTGATTTTCTTGCTCTTTGTTACAGTTTTTCAATTTCCACCTCTTTTCCTTTTTTTTTCTTTTTCTTTTTTGATGTTTCATGTTTTATTTAGCCAGTATTAGGCTGGCTTCTCTCCTAGTTTGACTTGCTTAGAAGGCAACACTTCCTCTTTTTTCACAGCTTCTCCTTGCACTACTTTCTTCCAGAAGGTAGCAGGACAGACTCTAATTACTCTAATTTAGGCATGTGTGGCTTAATACCATAGGTGCAATTTTGTGCAAGTTTGTTGTATTGCTCTCCTCTGAAGTCAGGCCACCTGAGTTATTGCCAGCTCTAGCTGAAAGTGTTTTCCAAACTAGGTGACATTTGCCAGATGACCAGATGGAAAGTAAAATAAATTAAGAAACTAGCAAGCAGATTCAGAAAACAAACAAAAAGAAACAGAGCAACCACAAACTTTATTGGCTATCTCTGTTTGGAGCGATTCCCAAAGTCCTGTCTGTGTTTCATTCAGCTAGGAGCTGCCAGGACATGTCTGCAGCTGCTTGGAGCTGGGAGCTGGTTCCCTTGACAAGCTGTATGCCCTGGCACTATCCTCCAAGCTACAACCTGCTGTTTACAGCAAAGACCTTCCAATTAATTTCTCGGCACGCTGGCAGTTCAGCTGAATATAAACACACTTCTGGAGACATCCTGTACCCAACAGTCATGACACTTCCGTTTTAAACACGGTATTAACTTATGACTCCCCAATTTGTGAAACATCATCTCAGATAGCATTAGCTTGTGATCTGCCACCACACTTTGGAAAGTCCAGGCTGGCCACTTGCCCTGCCCTCTGTTAGTATCAACTTATTAATAGACAGTTCACTCACTCAGTGCAAACATCTCCATTCTGACAAAAAGGTTAATTAAGAGCTGAATTCATGAGAAGCCAAGCATATAAATTTTCTATATTGCAGGCCTCAACAGCTACTTATTTTACAACCGTTTCAGCCTTAACAAGAAACATAGCTTATTACTGGCTTTAGACAAAGAGTAATTATGATAACTTGGAGATTGCCCCATTACAGCTTGCAGGATCCCATTTTTTGCTGACAGAAAGATGACACGTTTGAAGGGGCTTGTAAGAATTTGGAGGTGATAAAATGAGGTGCTCTTCCTTAAATGGATTAGAGTCTCATCTCAGTGTTATAAAGCAGAACTAAGTCCAATGAAAATATGCAGGTGTTCCAGCCTCAGAAGGAAGTTCACACATACATGACCAGGCAGGGCAGGAATGACTTGTCTTCAGACAAGTTAAGTACTTGTATGGCTCGTGGGACCTATAGGAGTACAAGTTACTAATGTATACCTGATCTTAAGAACATCTTGCAATGTACTCTGGAACCCACAACCCTTCTACAGCTTTTCTGCTGTTCATTACAGCGAAAAAAGCGTTTCAAAATTGTTAGGATCCATCATGACAAATGATGGCAAAGCCAGCCAGCTTAAATCCTTGCCCTGAAACCTTGCAGAACTCAACATTTGCTCCCCCAAAGCTCTTAACTCTCATAAGTATGCTAAGACTGTGTATGAGCAAGAGAATTTTTATTATATAAAAATAATCACAGTCAGGAACTTGCACAAAAAATAGCAAGAAAAAATAGAGATCAACTTTGACAGAAGCTCATCCACATCCAACTCCCTTTCTGTGATTTCCAGATGGCAGCCATATTATCACTTGTTATAGAAGTCATGTTGATAGTGTCCTAAATGTGTCTGTCAATCGTCTTGCTGTGCTTGATGCTGATGTGGGTTTGTCCTAGTTAGAATTTCTGATGTTGTAAGAAGATCCTTCTCTGAGGATTTCCTAGGAGCATTTACATCGGAATAAGTAAATCTTTTTATTAGTCACCCTAGTGGTTTTCCGTGTCCCCTCACCAAAAAGTATGAGGTCTGTACTGAAAGCATGTATTTCTGGAATGTTCTTAATTTATGAAAGTTGTTTGTTGCTTAGACGTTCATTGCTCATTGCCTATGCAAAGTAAAACTGTTTTCTTCCTGTTCTTCCTGTAATACTTCTCTATGCATTTAGGTGTTTTGGAATGCATATAGCAATACACTTTGATTTCTTTTGTTGAAGAACAAATTTATTTTGCACTGAGTAATATTTTTAACAGATCAGGGCATTCAGAATAATTAAGATAATCCAAAGAAATCCAGCTACTCACTCTAGTTACCCTCTCCACAGCTAGTAGTGCAGAAATAATAGTGCAGTTGTTAGGGTGATGTGCATCACAATTCTAATTCTGGAAAAGTTATCAGGCGCAGGTGCCATGCTCTGTGAGTACGTCTTGCATCCAAGCTAGTGAGTCCTACCAGTACCTAAGCTGCCATGCAGAGCTCGCTGCCTTAGCCCATATGGAAAGAGTCCATAAATAGAAGGGCACCATTGAATCATGCGTGTCAGCTCTATGAAGAAGCACTTTACTGTTGTATTGCTGGGCTTCTTACAGCACCGTGGTCCTTACTGCAGTTGGAGTGCGGTCTAGACACATCCATGTAAGCTACGTGTAGAAATTTGTGGGCACCTGACAGGTTCAGGTTATTCACTTGGGTTCAGCCATGAGAGAGTGTTTATGTTGTCTCTAGAGTTTGATCCCAAAAGCAACGTAGCTACATTCATACTGTCTGGTACCCGAGCTAGTAAGACATGCATGAAACCAGCCTGTATGCCTCTGCACCTGCAGCACTCTTCTATGTAAGACCAGTAGAAAGTGGCAAGCAGACTATATACCTTCCAGCCACTCCTGGTGGCCTGCTTAGCTGCTCTATACAGAGCTCAGGATATTCTTTGGGGACTGCTTGTCTCTACCTATTTTGAGTTCATGAAGCTTGCTTTGGTCTTCTTTCTTCTGCTGCTTCCTGTTAAGTTGTTTTGCTATTTCTGTTATTCTCCCTGCTTTATAAGTAGTTCTTTCATGTTTTTACATGTTTTGCTTTTCACAGCTGCTGTTATGAAACTGAAGAAACTCTTCAGTTGTAGCTAAAACATTGAGCATTTCTGTCTTTTACTGGTGGACTACTGGAGAGGTGTCTATTGGCCGTCTCCATTTAAATGAGCTTCCAGTTACATGCTAGAGCGGTGACGATATTCAGCAGCCAATAGGGCAGGTACATTTGCCTATAATTGTTAGATTTTCCAAAAATGTCTTTTTGCAGCACACTCTGGAGAGTTTCATGGCATTTCATGTATCTGTAAGTAGAGCTCCATGAACCAACAGCATATTCACACAGCAAAATCTGACTTCATCATTCACCATTTTGACTAGACTCAGAACCAGTCCAAACGTGCCCAAGATTTTAAACAAATCATCATTGTTATTTTGCATTAAAATTGCTACCTAGGCACTAGCTGTCATCCCTAAAGACCTCAAGGAACACATGCTGTAGCAAGTTATAACAAGAACCTTCACCTTTTCTGCTTTTAAAATAGGTTTTCAATACTGTATGTTTGGTTGTTTTTTTTCTGATCTAGAAAAAAAACTCTAGTAGTTCTTTCACTGAGGGGTTCTCCCTGAGTCAATGCTTGCTCTGCTTCCAAAAGCGCTGAGACAGCGCTGCCAGGTTTCTGTCACAGAAATTCTGGAAGTGGACAACAGTGATTTTTCTGATGTATTATTTGCTTGAACTGGGCCACCTGCTAATAGTAATTTTAAGGATATTAAAAGCTATTTTACCAGACATTTTACCAGTTTCCCTCATTAATCTCACATCGTTCAATTCAATTTTCATTACAGATGTGATCTACAGGACTTTTCAGGACCTGGCTTTCTTCTGTGTTTTGTCAAAAGGCCATTGCATTCTTCTGATTAAGCTGATCTTTTGTTGAGGCCAGCTTGGCTCCCAGTGATTCTTTCAGCAGCGAGACTTGTTTTGTGCAATCAGAAATCCTTTGAGCATAGAGGTGTTGGATGAGGATGAAAATATTACATCCTCCATAGCAACAGAGCTATCTGGGGTTTATCACCTGGGAATGACCTGCTAAAAAAAATTATCCATTCCCAAATCCTCCCTCCTTGACTGTATCTTTTTGGGAATGCTGTGAGAAGTCATGGTGGGTAAACTCTGGTTAGTCTCATAACTCTCCTGGAAAATCATATAAATAACTGGATAAACTTTCCCCCACCCATCGCTCCCCAAATTTAAACACTTGTAGTGTCTCAGTCATAGATCACCTGGACAAAGATTCCTAGTTCCCAGATCACCTGGATAAAAGGGCTAGTAAGACATTCATAATTTATAGAATTTATGCTTGCTTCACATCTCCAAAGGGATGTATTTGCTAAACTCAGCAAAATGTGTAAGCCAGCTATATTGTAAGGCATAAAGCAAATGCTAATTTGTCTGTAAAACTGCCGTCATGATCTAATCCAAATACTCCTTTCTCTGTAGTGATGTGCTGCTACCTGAACAAGTTGTGGGACTAAATTGCATGCAGGCATCAATTTCAGCCCACTAATGCAAAAGGTTTGTGCAGTATGTGTGGGATTTGGCACAGATGAGTTGATTTTAAAAGGAAAAATCATAAACAATCTTCATCTCCAGCACAATTCTCTGCACTAAAAAGAATGGACAGAGTTCTGCTTTTTTGAACATACAGAGAATCAGACAAATTGACACAGTTTTCATCACCAAGCTCCTTCTCACTAAGCACCCCACAAATATCTCTTCTCAGGATCATACCGTTATGTTTGTTTAGACTGCTCTTGAGTTCTGCCCACCTCTTCCACCATCTGGACTATCTCTCGTCCTTCCAGATGCCACTGGATCAAAACAGTTCTTAGAAAGCCCATGGTAGTTCCTGAGAAACTTTTGAGCAGCTGTCATTTTTCTTTCTTTTAGGCAGGGATATTACCAGTGTTTTGGATGAGAAGGCTGCCTTAATCTCTGCTGCCAGCTCAAATAAAGGAACATGTAGATTCATTGCAATTCTCTCAAATGAAAAATGAAGATTGCCTCCAATTATTTCAACTTGTTTTAATCCAGCTTGTAATCATATTAAATTATCAGGTTTTCCACAATTTAGCAATTATGTCATTTGCTATATGTTCATTAGAAACTTTCAGATCAATAACAAGCCCAAATCAATTTCTCATACTTCACTTATTTTTTAATGTCACCCTTATACTGTGAATTCCATTCTATGCCTGGAAATCAGATTCAAACACCACCACTACCACTGGAGCCCGAACTACATGCTGCAATTCCATTACTCAGCTGAATAAAAAGAAATGCCCTTAACAATACTAATGTCACAGCTTGGAATGGGAAACCTCTCCAGCCCAATTAGACAAGGCATTGCTCATTCCAGCATAGCACCTGAAATGATTTCAGATTTGCTGATTACCTGTACATCCAGGAGCTATAACTAGCTAAGCACAACACCTGGAAATAATTGAAAACTATGTAGGCTCTTCTGGAGATGTTATGGGTTTATGTGGCAGGGTTTTTTGGTATGGGGTGAGGGTCCGCAGGGCCGGCCTCTGTGAGAAGCTGCTGGAAGCTTCCCCGGCTCCAAGCCGGACCTGCTGCTGGCCCAGGCCGAGCCCCTCAGCGACGGCGGTAGCGCCACTGGGAGAGCGGAGTTCAGAGGGGAAACCTGCGGTGAGTCGGGGATTGGGATGGGAGAGGAACCCCTCTGCGGGTACCGAGGTCAGGGAGGAAGGAGGGGAGGAGGAGCGGGGCAGGAGGGGATGCCCCTGCAGCCCACGGTGAGGCAGCAGGCTGTCCCCCCCAGCCATGGAGGGGAGCGGGGGAGCAGATGCCCACCTGCAGCCCGGGGAGAGGAGCCCACACCGGAGCAGGGGGTGGATGCCCCCCAAGATGGCCGGGACTCCATGGGGGACCCGCGCTGGAGCAGGCTGTGACTGAAGGACTGCAGCCCATGGAAGGCACCCATGCTGGAGCAGCTCGTGAAGAACTGTAGCCTGTGGGAAGGACTCACCTTGGAGACGTTTGTGAAGGGCTGTCTCCCACTGGAGACACCCCACGGCGGAGCAGGGCCTGAGTGCGGAGTCCTCCTCCCCTGAGGAGGAAGGAGCGGCAGAGACAAGGGGTGGCGAGCTGACCCCAACCCCCATTGCCGGGGGGAGGAGGGAGAGAGAACCGGGAGGGGGGTTGAGCCGGGCAGGAGGGAGGGATGGGGTGAAGGTGTTCTGAGGTTGGGGTTTACTTCCCAATGTCCTTGTTTTGATTTGATTGGTAGTAAATGAAATTGATTTTCTTTCTTCCCCAAGTTGAGCCTGTCTTTTGCCCGTGACCATAAGTGGTGAGTGATCCCTCCCAGTCCTTGTCTCGATCCATGAGCCTTTCTTCACGTTTTCTCCTCATCCCACCACGGCCAGGGCAGAGGAGTGAGCAAGCGGCTGTGTGGTGCTTTGTTACCAGCTGGGCTGAAACCATGACAGGAGAGTATAAAGAGGTGTTTTCCAAAAAGCACCCCTTGGAAACTTCTGAGGACCATTCAAGTCAATGGGACCTGGTAGTATTTCGTTCCCCTTTGCACAGTTGCAGATGACCACAGGAGGTAGAAAGCAGGAGAGAATCAGGACCAGGGGACTGAGGTGTGTTTGGGTACCAAGACAAACGCCACTCATTTGTTTCAAATAGGACAGGGAGTCCTCACTAGTATGATCATATCAAATCCTAGCCCTCTTATAGATTGTCTTCACTTGTATTAGATTCTTCTCAAACACAAACAGGTCCAAGAGCAAACACATGTTTTTCATTTCTGACTGTCAGTCTACCAGCTGTGAGAAACAGTGGTCAAAGACTTGATATCGGTGTGTCTGCTAATGTGAACTGTTAGGATCATGGAGCTATGCAATTTACAGTAGCTGAGGACCTTTCTGGAGCTCTTTTCTTCCCATGTGAATGACTGGACATTTTCTGCCATGATGCATGCCCTGGAATGCTGTGCTGCAGTTCTAGCAGTGAAAGTAAAACCTGTGGTGATATGGAAAAAGCCTAGTGAATGCGGAGTAGTGCTACAAGATAGGAAGGGGTCCATGGCCAGTGGTGGATAGAGGTTACCATGTGTACAGAATCACAGGATGGCTGAGGTTGGAAGGTACCTCTGGAGGTCATCTGGTCCAACCTCCCTGCTCAAGCAGGGCCACCTAGAGCCAGTTGCCCAGGACCATGTCTGCATGGCTTTTGAGTATCTCCAACGATGGAGACTCCACCACTTCCCTGGGCAACCTGTGCCAGTGCTTGGGCACCCTCACAGTAACAAAGTGTTCCCTGATGTTCAGAAGGAGCCTCCTGTGTTTCGGTTTGTGCCCACTGCCTCTTGTCCTGGGCACCACTGAGCAGACCCTGGCTTCATCTTCCATGAAACCAAACAGCACAAGGTATTACAGTGCTACCATTACTGCCCTGACGGGATGGATCACATAAACTTAAGCTGACCCTCACAGTCTGTTACCCTCTATCTGTTATTTAATCTGTACCAAACTATGTAAATATCACACATCTCTTGCTTGTTCTTTGTTTTTAAAGAAGGGTTTTTTTGAAGTCTCCTGCCCAGCTCTTCTTGTTTTCATTTTTCTCTATGTGCTGGCTGCATCCCTTAAGGTCTCCATTAAGCCCAGTATCTCCTTTCTATCTCTTTCTTTACCCATCATGTCATATATGTTTGTGGGCTTTTTTGTTGATTTATAAAGAAAACTTCACAAGTCTGTAAGGTTTCAGCAATATGCATACCTGAAGAGTGACTGCTGGCCTACCCTGTCCTCCAAGGTCTGTAAGAAAAAATTACACATAGTCAGAATTTTATCTATGTCCTGGTTTTGGCTGGGTTAGAGTTACTTTTCTCTCTAGTAGCTGGTACAGTGTTGTGTTCTGGATTTAGTATGAGAATAATGTTGATAACACACTGATGTTTTCAGTTGTTGCTAAGTAGTGTGTAGACTAAGTCAAGGATTTTTCAGCTTCTCCTGCCCAGCCAGCAAGAAGGCTGGAGGGGCACAAGAAGCTGGCACAGGACACAGCCAGGACAGCTGACCCAAACTGGCCAAAGGGGTATTCCATACCATGTGATGTCATGCCCAGTATATAAACTGGAGGGAGCTGGCCTGGGGGAGATTGCTGCTCGGGAACTAACTGGGCATTTGTTGGCGAGTGGTGAGCAATTGCATTGTGCATCACTTGTGTTGTATATTCCAATCCTTTTATTATTATTTTCATTTTATTATTGTTATTATTATCAGTATTAGTTTCTTCCTTTCTGTTCTATTAAACTGTTCTTATCTCAATCCACAAGTTTTACCTTTTTCCTTCTGATTCTCTCCCCCATCCCACTGGGTGGGGGGAAGTGAGCGAGTGGCTGTGTGGTGTTTAGTTGCTGGCTGGGGTTAAACCATGACAATCTAATATTCTACTCTGTAGTCAAAATAATACTTTACATCATCAGAACTGTACAATGATCCTTGCTGAACCTGATGATAACAGTGTAATTAGAGGACTGGCGGCATGCTTTTTCTTTCAACAGACATGTAACACCCTTGAGTGGAAATTTAACTGCACATTAAATCCTGATTTTTAAGGAGGACTTTAATACAATACCAAATTCCTCAAATTACCCCTACTATTCTACTGTCTTCTTTTCAGTTAGTCAGCTTGGTACCCTTACAATTTCTTTATATGCATGCCTCTATCCTATCTTTCCTTTAGGACTACATCAAATCTTTATCGGTCTCACACAAAAATCTGTTGGATCTGCAATTAATGATACTCTTAACGAAGGACCTGAAATGTCTATTTAAACATATATCCAACTAAAAGGAAGCTCAAACCATTATAAATCACAGGCTTAAGGTCAGTATCAGCAGTTTTTGAAATCTGTCCTACATTATATTCAATTGTGAAACTCCACTAGATGAAGAATTGAGAGTAAGAAGTTATGGTGCACTTAAACTATTGTAGTAGAAAGTTATCAGATGACCTCCTTCCTGTTAAGGATAAAGATCAGGTACATCATCTTCCTGTTGCTTTTCAGAGATATTTTTGTGTAACTTCTGGTGTAAATCATGAGCTTATAGCCTCCTCTGGTATTCAGTCACCTGGACTGATTTTTGCAGGACCACAAAGGCAGGTCTTACTCTTTACTGGTAGCTCAGCACTCACATTAGTCTCACAAATCCTAAAGTCAGTGTTAAAGGGAAGTATAACCACAACTTATTTGTGATAAGTAACAGTTTTCTTTAACACCCTCCAGCTAATTATTAAATAATTATTTCTATAGATAAATCGAAAATTAAAAAAACCTTAAAATCTTAAGTATTTCTTTAAACATGCAATTTTAAATATACTGTCCATCCATCCTGTGGAATTTTTTCCATGCTTTGCTGGTAACAGAGGTGACTGATGAAATTGATGAGAGACTTGACTAGTGTCATGCATGAGGCATGAGCCTCATGTAGCTGGTTTGTCTAATGGTCCACTGCAGCCTGACATGTTTCACCTCACGCATTCCTTCTCCTGCCTTAGAATCCTGCTTAACAAACTGGGTTATCAGTTGGGGTTGAGAATCAGGGGAGAGACTGCCTGTTCAGAGAAGTTTCTCTAAAGGACACACAGGTCAGCAAAAGACTTGCATTGTAATTCCTTCTCCAATATGTGACTGGACAGGTGTTTATATGACATTACAAAGAAGGACACATCTCCCAAATATGACCTAATCATATGAACAAGGGAGACTGTCATGGTTTCAGCCCAGCTGGTAACAAAGCACCACACAGCTGCTTGCTCACTCCTCACCACCCTGGCCGTGGTGGGATGAGGAGAAAATATGAAGAAAGGCTCATGGATCGAGACAAGGACTGGGAGGGATCACTCACCACTTATGGTCACGGGCAAAAGACAGGCTCAACTTGGGGAAGAAAGAAAATCAATTTCATTTACTACCAATCAAATCAAAACAAGGACATTGGGAAGTAAACCCCAACCTCAGAACACCTTCACCCCATCCCTCCCTCCTGCCCGGCTCAACCCCCCTCCCGGTTCTCTCTCCCTCCTCCCCCCGGCAATGGGGGTTGGGGTCAGCTCGCCACCCCTTGTCTCTGCCGCTCCTTCCTCCTCAGGGGAGGAGGACTCCGCACTCAGGCCCTGCTCCGCCGTGGGGTGTCTCCAGTGGGAGACAGCCCTTCACAAACGTCTCCAAGGTGAGTCCTTCCCACAGGCTACAGTTCTTCACGAGCTGCTCCAGCATGGGTGCCTTCCATGGGCTGCAGTCCTTCAGTCACAGCCTGCTCCAGCGCGGGTCCCCCATGGAGTCCCGGCCATCTTGGGGGGCATCCACCCCCTGCTCCGGTGTGGGCTCTTCTCCCCGGGCTGCAGGTGGGCATCTGCTCCCCCGCTCCCCTCCATGGGCTGGGGGGGGACAGCCTGCCGCCTCACCGCGGGCTGCGGGGGCATCCCCTCCTGCCCCGCTCCTCCTCCCCTCCTTCCTCCCTGACCTCGATACTCACAGAGGGGTTCCTCTCCCATCCCAATCCCCGACTCACCGCAGGTTTCCCCTCTGAAATCCGCTCTCCCAGCGGCGCTACTGCTGTTGCTGAGGGGCTTGGCCTGGGCCAGAGGCGGGTCTGGCTTGGAGCCGGGGAAGCTTCCAGCAGCTTCACACAGGAGCCGGCCTTGCGGCCCCCTCCCCTGCTACCAAAACCCCGCCACACAAACCCAAAACAGAGACCTTAGTTGAAATATACCTAGTTCAAAGCAGTATGACCTGGAAGGACATCTGGGTAGGAAGTAACAGTTACCACACAAAAATCAAGGAATATGAACTATTACGCTTCCTAGCATTAAATCTTGTTAAATGAATATTTAAATCTGTTTTTAGAGAGTGCCTTTGTGCCTTCTCCCTGCCTGGTGTTCCCTCCTCCAGCTGAAATCAAAATACCAAGCCCTGCTACTGTAAATTGGCAAACAAAAACAGAAATGAGGCTTATGGTGAGGGAAAGAAAAAAAAAAAAAAATTTGTAGCATTAAAGCCTTTTATGACTGAGGCAGCACAGATGTTATACATTTGTCCCAGCCCTTGTATCCTGTTTTGAAAACCAGCCACAGATTTCTGATTCACCAGCCACGGAGGGTGTACTTTCATTGCCTGGGGGCTTTAGGGTATGTGGTTCTTGTCTCACTTTTTGATGCTTCCAGAGGAATGGATCAGTGAATTAATCTGAGTTAAAACTCCTGGCAAAACAGAAACAAGGCTATTTTTAACCTGGATCAATTCCCTGATTCGGTTCGCCGTGTTTCTCCAGAAACAGCAGAGTTGAGGGTGTGGCATGAGGGGAAATGGACTTGTATGGGTCAGCCGGGAAGCAGGAAACCTTTCAGACAGTGCTGTCATTAAAGCCCAGGTTTCATGGTACTCAGCCTGTCATAAGGCAGCTGTTAAGATCTGGAATCCTTCTCGCTGCGAAAATCCCCCTCTTTTTTTTTCTGATGGGGTGCTGAAATGGGTGACTGCCACGCTTCTTATGCCACAAAGGGCACAGGTGACACATGCATGCTTCTGTCATGCTGCAAAGCCTGGAACTTCTCCTTCGGACAGCAACAGGTATGCTTAGATATACAGGAGTTAAGCAACAACTCCAGTTACATTTTATAAAGAACACTTGAAGCCTTAATATTTAATAATTTTGTTTAAAAGCCATTCATAGTATTCCAACTGTTAATTACTACTGTACATACCATTGCAGTGTCTACTAACTGTGTAGACCTTTAGTTAACATCTAGGACAACAAATTATGGCTCAAAACATTGTTTGGCTACGTCATCTAAAGAGTAGAGAGGTTGCTTTTAATCTAAAGTAGGAAACACATATAATGTCAGAGGAGATGTAGGAACACCAGTAAAGTTTTATAGACTTTTCCTTTGAATGTTTAGTAAGTTAAAGCTTTATAGGAAAGGCCCTGGAGCAGAGCCCCTCTGAGCTTGTGTTCATGCTGAACATCCTACCTGCAGGTGCAGTGAGGCCATCACTTCCTTGCAGTTCTGCATCTGAACCCTAAAGTAAGATTTAGCCTACCCGGGTAAAAATGTACTAGCATTTCTTAATACACTGTAAGAACATCAGTATTATTTTATTATTGTTAGGATTATGAAATTATACTAACTACTATATTTTTACATAATTCTTCACATTGTGTTGGTACATTAAATATATTTTAACTTAAAAAGGACATTTCTGAGGCCTTCTTTCTACTGAGACGGGGAGCCAAAAGAATCTCAGTAGATATAATAAAGGGGGATGAAAGATGATGTTTAATGCTTACATTGTTGAAATTAGCTGAGGCAGAGACAGTCCCCGATAAGAAGAACTGGCCCCAAGAACCAGCCAACAAGGCAGAGACAGTTCCTGATAAGAAGCAGGAGCAGGCCCCAAGAACCAGCCAAGACTGGCCTTGCAGCTTGGCTAAATACCAAGAAACCACTGAGCCTGCGCACGAAAAGAGGTCACTAGTGGTGACGAAGAGGAGTCATCTATCTTCATCTCTGCGACCACCAGACGACCACCATAAGGAGGCACTACGCAAGTGCAGTTGAGAGGAGACTATGGAAATGACCTCTAGGAACTCATTTTAATATGAAGCGGGGACAGGCTATGCATACGTATAGGCATATTGCAAAACCTGATGTATATGTAACACTTGATTGTATAAATTCAAGGCAAACTGCCCTTAAGGCGCGCACGACTTTGGTGGGACTACCCCCCCGTGCTGCCCATCGCTGAATGAACATACCTACTTTACAATCTTACTGATTGTGGAGTCTGTTTTCTGCACGTCACTACTGCTCCTCCCAATCCATTGCCTACTCCTTTTTTTGTGCCAATATAAATGTTTTAATAGAGAAGAGGAAGAAGATATTTTGGCGGGACAGATTACAGTCCAATATTTGTTATGAGATAAAGTGAGACAAAGCCCAACAACAAAGGCCAGGACAACTGTGGCAAAGCAGGGACTGTTACAGGAATTGGTCAATAATAACACTTCCCACCGATTTGGTTAGTTTCTTTCTAGAAGGAAGCTCACAGCTCGGCTGTTGTCCTTGCAGCCCTATAAAACCATACTGAGGGTCAAAAGCATTTTCAACTGCTCAGCAAATGTTTGACATGGAACCAGGACAAAACTGGTTTCTTACACCACTCCCAACATGCATGCTCGTGTCCTGTGTCCTGAGTATCCACTGATGGCGGTTTATCCAGCTGTGCGGAAGCAGAGGTTCAGTCAGGGAGGAACACACCCAGCTGCCTCAGAAGAGCTGGGTGGCAGCCAGGCCTGTTGGTGCAGGGTGGTCTCAGCAAGACACTGAAATGTGGTGTCTTAAATAGTACATACTAATTAAATACGACTGAAAAGGGTCACAGAACAGCTGGTGTGATGTGGAGCACAGAGCCCTTGGGGAAACCTAAGTGACGGAGCGTCCTACCCTAACTAACCAACTGATCAAGACAGATATCCCGTTTTGGTTTGCTGCAACGCAGAGCCAGCCCCAGGCCCTTATTTGGATGGCTACTAATACCCTAATTGCTCATCCCGCCTGGTCATGCCTTTATGGGGGCGTCTCTGAAGACAAGTGACATTTCCGTGACAGAAAGATGCTGCAGAAGTGGGGCCGGAGGGCCACCGCCCCGCCAGGCGACGCAGGCCCCCAGCCCGGCCCCTCAAGCCCCGTCCCGCCACCGAACACGACGGCGACCGCCGCGGTCCCGCCTACCGCCCTCCCCGTTCCCGCCCCGCGCATGCGCACGCGCCCTCCCCCCGAAATCCCTGGCGGGGGGGGAGGGAGGAGCCTCTCGCGAGCAGGCGCAGGGAAGTCTCGCGAGAAGCGCTGCCCACCCGCGCGGTGACGGTGTGGGGGGAGGGGGGGGGGGGCTCGGTGTCGCCCCCCGGAGGTGTCGCCCCCTTCCCGCCCGCCGCGGCCATGGCGGCACCGCTGGTCTCGCCCGGCCACCGCAGCCGGTTCGAGCAGGAGCAGGACCGGGCCGTCCGCGCGCTGGTGCGCAGCGTGACCGGCCTGCCTGAGGAGGAGCTGGGCGGCGGCCGGTTCCAGACGGCGCTGAATTTCGCTTGGTCCAACTTCAGGTCAGCGCCCGCCACCCCCCAGCCCCGGGGAGAAGCTCCGCGGCTGCGTCGGCCCCGCGGTGCCCGTCGGCGACGGGGCCGCGGCCGAGCGAGCGGGCCCCTTCGCCCCGCGCCGGGGCTGCCGAGGGAAGGAGCCCGCGGCGCTGGGCCGGCCCCCCTCTTTGTGCTGGGGGACCGCGGTGTGGCGTGACCCGCCTGGCAGCCGCCTCCTCGCCTGGAAGCGAGGGGAGGGTGCCCTGCGGCTGCTGGGGCGAGGCGGAGGGCCGTGCCCCGCCGTACCCTGCGCGCACCGTGTCTGGGGGCCGCTTGCCGAGTGCCTGGCAGAGGGCCAGCGGCTGTTACTCCCTCACGTTTAAACCTCGGCCTTTTAGGGCTTTTCTCCTGATCCGTAAAGAGGTGTCTCTCAACATCTTCGTTTAGCCATCCAAAACTGGATTGTTGGGGGGAAGTACAGAAATAGTCATTAAAGGCAAAGAGCAAGTAAAGAGGACTCCACCGAATCGAGATAAAGCTTCTGGCCAAGAATACCCAGCTGCTTATATGAAAGCTTATCAATCTGCAGAAGATAATGTGTTTGACGTTATTTGAGCTTGTCATAAGCGTGGTCTTTATTAACCTGTGGTATATATTACCTGTATCCCTTTAATTCTATTACACTGCCATCTAAAATGTCCTTATTAGAGTTTTACACACTGCTTTTTCAGTTATTACAGTTATCGTATCAGTGTCTGCTGCCAATTTTTACATGATCTGTTTCCAGTTTCCCATACTGTCACTAACTGCTGCCTTTTCGGAGTCTTACGTACTTGCTTAACTTCATGCAGCAAGTACTTAATCCATTTAAAATCAATGCTACTTACATTTTTTTTTATGCTGTTTAAATCCATTTTGGGGGGTGAGCAATAGTGTAACTGCATTGCATCAAGTCAGGCTGTGAATCCGAACTACTAATAGGCTCAAATAAGACTATTTTAACAACCGAATAACCATTGGTAAACAGCAAAGGTGAGTCTGAGGTGTGGGAGAGCTGAGTTTGACCTGTAGCTGGTGTTTTGACAAGTTCAACTCATTGCTGAATTTTGAGGAGGCTAGTTGTATTCATTGGGAATGTAGGAATGTGGTATTTGTAACTGCTGTCTCCCTGTGTTCTTTATATTTACCAGAAATATTTTGTGTAATGCATCATAGGATTGCATTTATTGGTTTTGTAGCTGCATCAAAATAGTTGCTTGTAACAATTGTTATTCTGAGTCTGCAGATTGAAAATGGTGGCAGGGTTTTGTGAGCCAGGTGTATGTGCTCTGTCTTCCATCTCCTCTTGTGACATCTCTCCTTCTGTTTTGGTGACCCATCTCTCCTTCTGTTTCCTTCTGTGTAGCTGTGTACTCTTTTAGATTGGGGAATTCTTAAGTTGTTTTTGTTTTTTTGAAGCAACATGGCAGGAAAACAGAAGAGATGATGCGGAGTTGACAACAAACTGTTTTGACAGGGAGGGTTGGGAAGAGAAAGGGTTTTATGCCAGAATTGTTGTCTAAGAAATGTGCGTGGAATGTCAGCCTGAGATTGACTAATACCATATTTCCAAACTGTGAGACCTTAGGTTGTAGCAGAAACTCTCTTAAGTTTCAAGTTTGTGAATCTTGTGGTTTGTGGTGTTAGATTTGATGATGTTTCTATGCTGTAGTTCTCAGACCAATTGGTTTCCATGCAGCACGGTCATCCTCTTGTATTAATGATGTTCCCAACTTGCCTAAAAAAAATTGATACTTTTTCTGTATGTGTGTGTTAGGGTCATTAAATTAAAGCTTTAAGTAATAGACTAAAAGAATTTCACTAATAACTTCCCTTCTGCTTAATTTTTCTTTTCAGTGCAGATTCTTGGCTTGTTTTTTATATTGTTGTCTTTCTGGTGTGTTGTGATAAATCTCCCAGTTCTTGTACTTACCACCATTTTACGTTTGAACTAATGATTTCCACTGTAAGCTAATGTGGTGTAATAAATGAGATAAGCTGTATTTTCTTAACCTAATTGTCAGCTACCTAGTCAATGTTACATTTTATCGTGCTTTTACTCTAAAGCCTTACACACAGCTGAAATCAGACTAACGGATCTGTAGTTAACAGAGTAATTTTTTCTTTTCTTTAATACGGACATATCTTCATCCTCCAGTGATACTTATGAAGAATCCTTGTACCTGCCTTACAGTTTCATTTTCTAGTTCATTACTTTGACATTGAGGTGACTTTAGATTTTCTTTCCAAATTCAGTCTATTTAGCTTAATTTTTGCTCCTGATTTAGCTCTAATAGTTTTCATTTCTGTCTGTGGTCATGAGAGTTTTACCCCTGTGTTCTGTACAGTTGTTGCTGCAAGGTGAGGCAAATTACTAGGTTGGCTTTGAGGGCCTATATATAGAGTATCTTGACCTTGTGCTTACTGCTGTCACATCCCATTCCCTGTTTTTTTTCTCTATATAACTGAAGAACCTTACTCATATTCTAATTTCTTATGCAAAGTCCATCTTACCTTTCATGAGTTCTTATTTTGTCCCTATATATGCTACCTTTGGCATTATGTCTGTCTGTATTTTGATTAAGCTCCCTTTTTGTTTTAGGCACTGTCCTTTACTATTTATAAAGGAGCTTCATTCAGGTTTAGAGGCCTTCCCGTGTGGGTGTTAGTTTTACCTGTGCTTGTGATGCAAGTCTCAGATAATTTTTGTGCATTTGACACAAGATGCCTTTGACAACACAGTTCTTGATCTCCTTGCTCCACTTGACGTAACCGGCAGTGTACTTTAATTGCTTAGGTTTCTGATACAGTAGTAATTTTCAGTTCAGCTTAAAGTGCCGGTTAAATGTAACCTGCATTCCATTTTTCAATCTTTAAGGTCAATTGTAGTTAATCCTTCTTGAGCTGAGACACTAAGAATACATTTTGTTGATGTTTAATGCTGTTGTTGAATTACACATGTGTTATTAAACTAATAATGTTGTCCTCATATAAGTAAATCAGCTTTATTTTCTTCCTTACTTAAGCTTCCTTTTTAAACATATTCTAATACACATTTCTTACACAGATTTCACCGTTTTCTTGATGTGAACAGTCACAAAGTAGAGAGAACGATAGAAGGGTAAGTTTTATGCTTGTGGATTAATAATGTATTAGTTAACTTTTTTGAAGCATTTTTGATACTATTTTTGTTATTAGAATACATGAAAAATTGATAGTTCATTCTGACCTTGGAAAAGCTGCAAGCTGGAAAAGACTAACTGAAAAATTTCTGAACTCACCACTCCCAAGTATTGAAGAAACAAAGGTAAGTATGTTGCAATTTCCTTGGTCTTTTTTTCCAGTACTGTTGCATTTATACTGACAATGGAGGGTAATGTTCTGTTGGAAATTTCAGATGACTTAGCAGTGGGGTTTGCAGTTGCTGTTCAGGTCATGGATTTTCAGGGTTGTATTCCTTAGTTTCGCCATTTATTTTAGAAATGTGTTTATTGTCTTGTCAGGGTTTCAGCATGTGCAGTTTCATGACTTAAAGGACATCTTCTCATTGCAGAGATGTTTTATGGTCAACATTGTACAAATGTTGTAGCTAGAGTCTAGATGAATCTAGATCCCAGTCTGTTCTAAACCAGCAGCGAACTGAGTGGTTCTTACTCTTTGCCCAATTTTTTTACCTTAAGTAATGCTTCTGGATGTTTTGATTTTCATATTTCCAAATGGAGTGCTCCTGATCTGTAGCTTCCTTCCTGAGACTATGTATACGTTTCACCTTTGATACACTTTGCGTCAAATCAGTTTAGGATATGGGTTGGATGGATATGGCAAAAGTTGTCTCCCTTAGACACTTTCCAGTGTGGTAGTTTAATATTGAACTTGATCTTTGAAAACTGAAAGTTCCTGCTATTGTGAAATTTAAGCTTGTGATTTAAGAGGTGGTGCTCCATATAACGATATTCTTTAACAGGGCTGTGTGTTCTGAGTTGAAGTCCAATTTTACTTCTCATTGAACTGATGTTTACCTTTCTTTGCACTGTTGTAGATTTCTTCTAATTTGTGGAGAAAACCTTGGAACCCTCAATAGCTTACACATATCTTCAGTTACTATAGCAACCTTATAGCAGTGTTCCAGTACCTAAAGGGGGCCTACAAGAAAGCTGGAGAGGGATGTTTTACAAGGGCATGTAGTGATAGGACAAGGGGTAATGGCTTTAAACTGAAAGAGGGTAGATTTAGATTAGATGTAAGGAAGAAATTCACTGTGCAGGTGATGAGGCGCTGGAACAAGTTGCCCAGAGAGGCTGTGGATGCTCCATTCCTGGCAGTGTTCAAGGCCAGGTTGGATGGGGCTTTGAGCAACCTGGTCTAGTGGAAGGTGTCCCTGCCCATGACAGGGGGGTTGGAACTAGATGATCTTTAAGGTCGCTTCCAACCCAAACCATTCTATGATTATACTGTACTCTGTAGATTTTTGAAAAAGTACCTTTAGTTGTGCTTGTTTTGAGACTTGAATAAAATGAAAACCAAACAAACCCCCCAAAACCCCCAAGCAAGCATTTAATACTTGAATGTTGCAAGTATCCTAAGATTTGAAAGAGCCTTTTTTTTTTTTTTTTTAATTTTTTATTTTCCATTTTTAAAGTACAATTGGGATATAGCTGGAGGTAGATAATATCTCATATTTGGGAAGTTAAACTGCATTTAGTTTTTAGCAGAGGCACGTAACTGGGAAGATTGAGTATTTATCAGTTTTATAACTGGTAAGTGAAACAACACCTTGCACATGTGATTCTGTCAATGACCTACTGGTGTTCTTTGACAAACTCTTGTAGAGTCAGTAATGTTCAGTAGGAACATATTATGTTCCATATATACTAGATGAATATGGCGCTGCTTTATCAGAAATTTGAAATTTTTTTTTTTAAATACAAGTGGATCTAATTTAGAAACAGCTTTGTAAGTGTGTGTATGTATGTCAAAGTACATAGGATGTAGATAGCAGAGTCTCCATGTGTCTAGATATGAAATGGTCTGCTGAAGAACTTTGGAAAGTTAGAATCAGGCCAAAGAAAAATCTTTCTTGAGTAAGAAATGGTTGTGCTGTAAGCTGATATTAGGGAATAGATGATAACATACATGTCTGAAGCATACCAGTGTTGGCACAGTACTCTTACCTGATTAAAGGCCTCTGTTTCACAACTGCATTGGTGTAATATTGGAGTTAAAGATGCTTTGTGTAGATTTTCATATGAGGGAAAATAATGTGAACATGATATTAAAATGTAGTGATTTTAGCAAAGTGCTTTAGCTAACTTCATTTTAGCCTCTGTTTGAAATAATTACCCATATGATAAGGGAACCTAAGCCTTGATTTCCTGCAGGCCTGTTACCTGTGCCCTTCCACGTCAATGTAGCTGTCCATTATCCCTTGTCCTCTGGTGACTTCTTACATTCACAGTACTTTAGGGTTCATCTTATCTCTTTTCCATATTCTGTGATTATCAGCTCAGTAAGAGGCAGCTTATGTTGTGGCTACTTTTGAAGTATTTGTATATTGATTGGCTAATTAGTAGACAAAAGAGGATGGATAACATTCAATATCATGTTGCAGATATTACTTTTGTAATTCAGGACTGGGAAATGGGAACTAATGGGGAGCATTCATGCAGTTAATAGGCTGATTGTTCCTAACCAAAATCTTTTAGACTGCTTATTGACCTGCTTTTTTTTTAATGTGTTTTAAAGACAGATACACACTATTCCATACTGTCTCTTCTGTTGTGTTTGTCTGATTCTCCATCCAACACCACCTATGTGGAAAAACCGAGAGTCAAAGAAGTGGGTAAGTTTACAAGATGTTTATATTGCTTATGAAAGATACAATCCATTAATGTAATCTGATAAGAAGGACATTTTTCCTCTCCATTTTATTATCTACTTTACTTCAAGGCACTTTATTGTTTGTCTTTTATGATTTATACATTTAAAATAGCCTGCAAATCTTTTCCTACCCCCATTTATGTTACATTGCCTAATTAAGTTTTCCAGCCACCAGAGTACCTTGGGAGCTCTTTTTGACTTCTACTGCTATTGCTTACTAACATTCTCCACCTGTTCAGCAGTGCTTACATGCTCAAAGACAGACAATGGGTTTCTATCCTCAGTCTCTGTCTTGCACCTCAATAGGAGGTCTGTTGAAACAGCTTTGGTGATGTAAATTCCTATGTTCCCTATGTAGTCAAGGAAAGGGAGATACCTTTCAAGGTTTCAAGAGGGAGGTCCCACCCAGCTGCCTGCTTTCTAAAGTAGGACTGTTTCACTCAGTGCCTAAAAATGAGGCTTGTTCTTAAGTTTGAGTGGATACCATCCCCCATTTGTTTACAGTGTTGTATCATAGACTGAAAGAAGAATATTTCAGACTAACCTAAAGAAAATCTTGCATCTTAAGATTCCTTTTTGAATGATCTCTGCACATTCCCTCGGCGGTGTTTTGAATGCACTTTCAGCCCATTCCAGGAATGTGAATATGAAGAGGTTATCTCAAACAACACTAATTACAGTTGAGTAAGCTTCATGTTTAAGATATAATATATTGTAAGTGTGATTGTTATTTTTAAAGTATTACACATCACATCATGGATATGTGGTGTCTTTTCCAGAGAGTAAGACAGTTCTTGCTTTATGTTGTTTACAGTCCAGGATCCTTGTGCATATGTAAATTATACATTTAGAATATTTCCACTGAGCTAAATGCGACTAGTCCCTATAAGGGATATGTTGCATTCGTGCATGTTTTTCCCAGACTGAAGCATAGGGTAGTGTAACATAGTACAGATAAATGTGCTGATGGCACGCTATGTTGCATATTTTGAGTGTATGAGCAACAAAATTGAGAATCAATAAATAAGGAATGTACGTGGTTGATATGTCACGATTTACATGTCATGTTGAAAATATATAACCTTGTTAAAGGAACAGTGGCGTAACCTTAAGTGGAAGGGAATGCCTTTTGTTTTAGATTTAGAGTAACAAGATAATTTTAACTTTGGAGATGTTTTTAGAGGAAAAGAAAGTCAGAGTTATGTCTTACTTACCACTTTTATATTTATACTTCTCTTAGAAAAGGAAGAAGAATTTGACTGGGGAAAGTATCTGATGGAAGGAGAAGAAATTTACTTTGGCCCAGGTGTAGATACACCAGTAAGTAATTTCTTAAGGTAAAAAACCCAAACTGTATAATCTGGTTTAAAGTATGTTAGAGACCTGGTTGAGTTGTCCTAGTTTGTATGCTCAGCATGTTGATTCTTGCAGGATTCCCTAATATGTTGCTTCTTACTTAATACCATGAAATACACACAGACCCAAGCAGAGTAACAGTAATACAAATGCATTTGGTTTTCACCATGTTTTGACTTAATCCTGCAACTAAACTGGTTCCCTCTGCTCACTCCTGCCTGCTTCTAATCAGAACCTGCGGTAGTTCTGTGATCTTTTCCCGTTCTCTCATTTGTCTGGGTATTAATGTTATGTATAACTTAAACCAGTCTCTGGTAGACAGTTACATTAGTGTCCTAAATTTAGTGGAAGAAAGAGAGAATAATTTATGTTTGGCTTGAATAGAAAGTGGTGATAGATCTGTCTGCTATGTTGTACTGAAGTGTACTGGGTTTTGTTGCACTTAATAGGATTGGTCTGGAGAAAGTGAAGAAGAGGAAGACACTCAGCCTTTGAGCAGGGAGGACTCGGGTATTCAAGTAGACAGGACACCTTTAGAAGACCAAGATCCAAATAAGAAAACAGTACCTAATGTTTCCTGGAAAGGTTAGAATAAGCTATAATTCTTCTGATATAGTCATACATACTCAAATTTAGCAAGCTAATGCAGCTTTGTTTATTATTCTTTAGTGAGGTATTGTGTTTTAGACCTATAATTGTAGTTTTAAGGTGCACCTTGTTGTTCACTACTGCTTTTTTTTATTTTTAACAGTAAAGAAGCAATAGGGAAGGTTTGATCTGATTTCTCTTGTTGCTGATAGAGAAGGATTCTGTTTATTTCTGTGGAAATATACATGGATATTCCAATATAGAAATGAAAACATATAGTAAATGTAGCATGTACTTGTATGGATATAATGTAAATTTTTATTATTAAGTATCAGAATGCTGAAACAAAATTTGATTGACAGCAGAAACAGTTGACTCAGTTCTGGGTATGAAGCATTTTTTTAAAAAATAGTTTTATGTAATTAAAACACTAGTGGCTTACTCTTGGATAGCTTCAGGGAATATTAACTGTAGCTGTATATTTTCACATAGAATATTGTAGGATACAGGATACCTTGTATAAGAAGACTGCATAATATTCGTATGTTGGATAAGCAGTAGCTATCTAACTGGGATTAGGTAAAGTTTTCTTGATAATCACATTTAAGAAAAAAAAAATAGGTAATATACTAAATGCATAGTAAAAAGGAACATAGTGACAAAGTTGGTGATATCTGGCAGTTTGTTTTTTAAGTCAGCTTGGTTTTGTATATATCATTTGAGAACTGCTTGAGACAGAAGCACATTTTCTGAGGAAGAATTGGAAACTATGTAAATCTCCAAGTTTAGTTTTTAGGACTTTGGCAACTTTGAGGAGTTGAGGCATTTCTATGTAAATTAATTTGTGCACAATGGTATCCTATAAATGAGTGCAGAAAAGTGTGAATGGTTGTAAATTGTAACTTGTTTGAAAAGATCTGTGATTCTGCAGCTGAGCGGATAGGCTTATTAATAAGTTTTCGCTGTGTTTCATAAGCATTTCCTGAATAAATAAAAATGCCCCCCTGATGGTCAAGTGTTTTCACAGTCGGTGAACCTGATGCCCGCAGCTGGCTGGAGCAGCATGTAGTTCCTCAGTACTGGATGGGAAGAGCTCCTCGCTTTTCACATAGCTTGCACTTGCATTCCAACCTAGCTGCAGTCTGGTAAGAAAACAGTATCAATTACATATTCCTTACTGGCATACAGTACTAAATAATTACTTTATTAAGCATCTTTACGGTGGAAGCATAAAGATAGTATAGTTATTACTGATGTAGTTAAAAACAGAATTAAAAGGGTACAAATTAATAAGATGAACAAACAAGCTGTTTTTTCTATTAATAGATTCTTTTCCTTTTATTTAGTTTTTATTACGTTTGTCATATCAGAGAGAGGTTTTCCTTTTTCAAAGAAGCAGATCTTATTGTTGAATTTTGTTTGGGTTAACCCTTATGAAGGTCTCTGAGGAACTAATACGGGTGGGTTGTAAGTGGTCCTAGAAGTGAGAAGTTCCCTAAAGTTTAACTTTTTGTTTTCGGTGCCTCCCTTACAAAATCAGTCTTAAACACAGATTTTGTTTGGGGAGGGAACATAAAGCAGTATATTGTTGTGATCTGCTGTGGGTTTAGAAAGAAAATGAGAAGGAAGTTCAATTAAAAAAAAAAAAAAAAAAAAAGAGCCCGATTCTTCCCTCTGTCCCAAATTCTGATGTATCAGTGTACAGATCATTAGATTTGTCTTTGGCTCCTTAATCTAATGAATTTCTTAATCAAGGACTTGAATTTTTTTAGTGTTGGTTGGTTATCCTAGCCAGTTATGATCCAAAATTTACAGTTACTATTAGGAAATCAGTAACATAAATAAAGCAGTGCTGTTTCTGTTGCAATGTTGTTAGCAGATGTGTGTTATATATATGGATGCTATATAGCCAGTATTACTTAATTGGATTTTTGAATTTTGAACATGATTACATACATTTTGCCACTGATGATGTTAATGAGTCAAAATACTACAAATGCAAATAATTGTTCTACACTTTGCTAAAATATTAAAAATACTATATTAAAAATACAAAGAATTGCATGACACAGGATTGTAAGGGAGAGTTCTTAGGTGGCTGTGAGAGTTTCCATTTCTTAAGTAAACTTTTGCGCTAAAGTGTGAATTTTTTTATATGGGTTAGGGAAATGGATATTTCAATTTTTAGCTTAGTATTTTTAACAGAAAGTAACTCTATAAATTTTCACAGCATTGAATGTGAAATAATAAAATAATCAAAGATCAAGAATTTAAAAAAAACCCCACCAAACCCACAAAAACCAAACCAACCCAGATTCAGTAGTTCAGGTATTTGCTAATTAATTGCTTGTCTTGCTATGTATGAGTAGATGATATTAGAATGCTTTCCATGCTAGTTTGCTTAACTATATGAGAATAAACTCTGCTTTTGTTTATATACTTAAAATGCCCCCATGAACATTGAATCTACTCAGATATAATTAGAACAAAACTGAGCCTTAAGATTATTGCTTTATCCTTACTTTCAGGTGATTCAGGTGTTACTTCAACTATTAAATTGTTTTCATTTCCTTTTTTCTAAGGGACCACCACTTGTACACCAGTGATCCTTTATATGTGCCAGAAGAGAGAACATTAGTCACTGAAACTCAGGTTATACGGGAAACTCTTTGGTAAGACCAATATCAAAAAGCTTGTGTTTCAACTTTTAGTATTTCTTTTGAGGAAATAAGAGCTTTATCTTTGAAGTTGTGTCTGAAGAAAGAATTATTACTGATCTTTTAGCTTGCACCATTCCTGACAGTAAAGATGCTGCTTATGTCCGTTAACTATTTGGATTCACAAAGAAGGAAGTAGCTTACTGCTTATATGCACTGATTCTTCAAGTCTAACTGTTAAGAAGAACCAACTTGTTCTTGTCCTGCCCCTGTGGATTTTTAATACAGTGTCCAATTTTAGAAAGTAGGTTTGAATCATCCTATAGCTAGAAATTATCTCAACTGGAAAGGAACTTTAGGAGATGTTTACTTGATGCCAGTGTTTTATTGTTCTTGTTCTAGCAACAACTTACAGTACCAATAGCATTGTAGTTGATTTGTGGTCCGCTTTGATTTGAAGAAAGGAAACTTTTAGGCAAGAGAGAGCTAATTCTTTTATTAATGATATAATTATGAGTCTATTAAGGGGGAAAAATTACTACTCTTTTTGTTTCTTTTCAAGGCTACTTTCAGGAGTGAAAAAGCTTTTTATATTTCAGCTGAGTGACGGAAAAGTGTCTGTGCGGAATGATATTATTGTAACTCATTTAACCCATGTAAGTTGTTTCTGAATCTCTGTCTGTCATTAGGAGGATGTAATTTTGGGGAATAGGAAATTAAACTGCTTGTGGAAAAATCACATTTCCACAATTATGTTTTGACTAAATTAAGAACATCTGACTTAATAAAACTGAATGGACTGTTTCCATATCTGAGAATGTGATGAAGCTATAGAGATGGTAGAATTTTATTGTATTTTAATTCATAGAAATATCTTGTGATTTAATTTTTAGGCTTTATAAAATACAAATTTTTATTAGATGATTCTAAAAAGTTGATTGGTTTTTTTTCTAGAATTGCCTGAGATCTGTATTGGAGCAGATAGCGGCATATGGTCAAGTCGTGTTTAGACTACAGAAGTTTATTGATGAAGTGATGGGACACAGCCCGGAAAGCATAATACATGGAACAGTTTCCACTCCAAAGAAAACTACCGAAGCCCCATTCAGAACCTACCAAGCTTTTATGTGGGCCTTGTATAAATATTTCATTAGCTTTAAAGAAGAGCTTACTGAAATTGAAAAATGCATAATCAACAAAGGTACAGTGCAAGGGAAATTTTACAATGGGGCGGGGGGGGCACACAAGGAAATTTTTATAAGAGGGAAATATGAAAAACATTATGCAGATACATTTTGAAACTGTGAAAGATGCCATGCTACATTTTAAAACCTCATTAATAACACTGACAAAATTTTGATTTTTTTGTTGGATGTTACATTTATACATCTTTGGGGTTTTTTTTCCAGATAAAACAGTCACACTTTCAATAGTAATAGATAAGTTGTCTCCCCGACTGGCACAGCTGAAGGTACTTCACAAAGTTTTCAGCACAGGAGTAGCGGAAGTGCCACCTGACACTAGAAATGTTGTACGAGCATCTCATCTGCTTAATACTCTCTACAAAGCTATTCTTGAATATGACAGTGTTGGAGAAGCATCTGAGCAAACGGTAGGGAAAATCCTTCCTTCCTTAATAGAACAACATGCTAGAAAATTTAGTAACTTAAATTTCTGTGTGGTGATGGAGTACACTAGCCTTATGCTACTGAGGATTGAGGACAAATTTGGTAGCTATAATGCATTACTGTTTTCTGACATGAGTTCACTCAACCTGGACAAAATCAGATTTATAAGGAGATCAGCAGCAGTGTGTTTTTAGGATTGAGGGGAGGGACGGTGGGCAATCATCGGGCAGGTAGCTGTTATGAAAGAGGGAGCTTTGGAATAGCTTTCCCTCCGATTTCTACAGCTGCATAATTCAGTTAATGCTGAAATGTAGGGTTCTGGGTTTTTACAGTAACTTGTTGATTATGGTAGATGTCATTGTGTCCTTTCGTTTTCCTGTTTTCTGCGTTATAAAACCACAGAACGTTTTATGACTATCCCTTACTGAGTGAAAAAAATGAAAACTGTTGTTTGGGTCTGATGACAAAAGTAACAAGGGGAAGCATGCACAATGTGGGCTTCCATTAAAACTGCTAAAGCTGTAATTTTTAGTTTAACATTTGATCTTTAAAAATTCTTAAGGGTGGTTATGTATATCAAACTATAATTGCACAATTAAGAGGTTAGGCTTTGCCATATTACTTCTAATGCTTAGTATAAAAACATTCATCCACTTTTTCTTTAAATTCAGGTATCCCTTCTGTTCTCTCTCTGGGTTGAAACTGTGAGGCCATACTTACAGACAGTGGATGAGTGGATCGTCCATGGTAACTTGTTTGATCCTGCAAAGGAATTTATTATTCAGAGGTAGGGATGCTGATACTGGCCATACATAATGCTGTGCAAGTAGGAATACAAAACCTGCTGTAGAACATAGGAAGTAAAGGGTGACAATAAAAGTAGGATTTCACATTTGTTATTTTACTTAAGTAGAATTAATTTCTTATCATACTTTTACAACTTTTCTCAAACTTCCCATTATGGAGCCCTACCGGGTATTGTTCTGGAATGGAAATCAATGATTTTATTTTTTCCATCTACAATAAATAATCAGCAGCCTGACTCTGAGTGTGTTGACTTTTTTAAAAGCAATTAACCGTTTTTCGAAACCAAGACATTTTCAAAAATTACAAAATTTACTTTTTAATTTTTCTACTAATCTATAGTTGTTATAAATTAAATGCTATTTAGAATTAAAATATTCATTCCTTCCAACTTGTAGCACAAGTTAGTATGGCATCTTGAATTACGTGCACATATCCTAAACATTATTCGAGCTGTTAATTTCTCTTCTGTTTATATGCTATGTTTTGCTGGTCCCTTTTTTGACAGCTTGAAATGAAAAGTGAATATAGAAATTAGAATTTTGGCTTGTAATTACAAATCCATTTCCCCCATCTGCCAAACTTAATTGAATCTCTGTTAAGGCAGGTCAAGGTGAGCATGAAGTAAGAGAACAGCTCTAGTACTATTGTCATAAATCCTTAGTAGCTGAGATCTTTAACATCCTTATTATGTCCTACTTGACTTTTCTTTCTGTGGTTATGTAGTTGTTTTTTCAGTGCTACCAACAGGGGTGATTTCAACTTTTATTTATATTTGTGCTTCATTTTAATTATCTAATTCAGGTTGTTTTCCATCTGACTTCAAAGACCAAGCTGTGTATCTGATGTAAACAACACAAAAAAGCAAAGTGAACTAAGAATTGAGTTCCACCTACTCTAGATTTTTTTGGCTTTCCCAGTAGTATTTGCTTCATTGTGGGTTTTAAATAAACCTGCATGTCAATTACTAATCATTTTGTTATTAAGGATGCATGCCACTGTGAATAGTTAACTTCCTGGAAAAATTTTATTATAACTACTCTATTTGCCTTGGTTTGGGGGTTTATTTGGTTACATGATTGTTTTATCTCCTGTGAGCTGATTCTTTATCCTGCTAAAGCTATCATCTTTTTTAGAGGTGTGTAGAGAGTTTGTGATATGAATGAGCTTATTTTATATAGTTTTGAAAGTGCTTCTTGGCTATCCTAAGGGAAAGGCAAAGCATAGAGCAAAGATGATGTGTATCTTCTAGTAGTGAAGTTTCATGTTTTCAAAAGGGAAATACTCAACAGCTTTTTATTTCTTCACAGAAACAAAAATGTTCCAGTTAATCACAGAGATTTTTGGTATGCTACCTACACATTATATAGCGTGTCAGAGAAGACAGAGAATGAAGAGAAGATGAGTGATAATGCCAGTGCCAGTTCTGGCAGTGATCAGGCCCCTTCAAGCAGGCAACACACTATGGTCTCTTTTCTGAAACCTGTGCTAAAGCAAATCATCATGGCTGGAAAATCCATGCAGCTGTTGAAGAATCTTCAATGCAAAGATGGCTCTCCGCAGCAGGCTGCATCAAGAGGTGAGATGTCAGTTTGTGGACTATCATACCTTGGGGTATGAAAGTTTTTTTTGTAGTAGTGTGTCCATGGTTTTAGAACAATATAATGTTCCATGTTGAATGTCATTATCATGGTCAGTAACTTCAGGTCTGATCAAAAACAGTTACTCTTCCAATGCAAAAAAGTGACAAGAGCAAACTTAATAAAGATTGAGTGTTCCCTTTGCTTTTTATTGCTTTAAATTTTTCTTAAACTTGCTTTCATGTACTTGCAAAACATTTTTTTTGCTATGAGGCAAATGAAAACAGCTTGTATGTTCTAATAGTAAAACTGTTTTGTTTTAATAAATAGTTGTTTTCCATTACTAGATGGTTAAGTAGCTCTGAGACAGCATGTGGAATTTTTTTTTTTTTTTAAAAAAGCTTACTAATAATTAGATGACAGATACTTGGATATTTAGGATATTTATCTTGAATGATTGTAAAACATAGTACAACAGTGTAACCAATGTTGATTTTTTTTTTTTTTTTTTGAGGAAACAAAGTTTTTGGTTTTGCTGTTTCTTGATGTTTAGAAGTAGAGATAGTTAAATTATTTTGGAGACACTCTAGGTTTATTTCCTGTTTTGGTGTGAGAATATAATCTATTCTAGTGAATACTGAAGGGTTGTTTCAGGTGCTAAGAATTAACTGCCTTTGCAGCTGAAGGAGGAAGTTCTCTAGGAGTCTCGGAACTATTTCATATTTCAGACACCCATTCAGCAATTCATTTGAACATATGCCTGACCTTAGGCATTTGACTAGTCCTATCGTTTTAGCAATACCTATTTAAATATGTATTTGAGTTTTTTCCTGAATAGTGGCCTAAACTTAGTATTTTAAAAGTTAGCAAGTAAATGTTGGACTATGAAGTTCTTCTTATAGTTCAGATGATGTCTTCTCTTAGAACAAAATCTTACCGTGGAATGTGTTGCCCAATTTAGATGCTGAACGAAAGAGTTTGTATACACTGTTCTTGGAATCGGTGCAGTCTCGTCTGCGGCATGGGGAGGAGTCTGTTCCAGATACTATTACAGAACAGCAGGCCACAAAGCAGAGCCTGATAAAGATGCAATCTATAGCAGAAAGACACTTGGAACTGGATGATGTCCATGACCCACTGCTGGCTATTAATTTTGCCAGGTAAATGAATGATCCTCCTGCTGTGTTGTTAAAAGCAATGTTCTGCCTGGTGACATTTGGTAGACCAAATTTTTATTGCTGCTGCTGCTGCTGAACAAGCAAGTGCAGAATAAAGAGGAGCACCAACAGTCAGTGACAGAAGCTAAATAAACACCACCCTTGTGCTTAGTTAAAGAAAAACAATTAAAATCAGTGAAGAATCTGCTACTCACATCTGTTAGCATACAAAATGGGAGTAGTCTTTATCATAACAGGCTTTTAGCACATAAGTGTTTTAATAGTGAATACTTTTGTAAAATCTAAACTTTTAGATGTGTTTTCTTGGAGTTTGTACACAATGCCTTTGATTTGCACCAAGTATATTGTTTGAAGAATGCACCTTCAGTTGTGCTGTGCTTAAATAACTTAATTTTAAAAGCCTTCCGAAATTCATGTTAATTGCATAAAAATTCTTCATTCTTCATAATGAAGGAAGTCATATAGAGGTTATAAAAGTCTTGGAAATTAGCAGGAAAGCCAAACTCTGAAAATCTTACTTATTTTGTGATTACGAATAAGAAAATATCTATTTATGTTTTTCCTAAATACTAATTGTTGATTTACATGTTTTCATTTCAGTCCTCAGAGGAGTTTGTTTTAAAGAAATCAGAACTAATAGTAGATAAGACTCTTATTACTTCCCTTGTTCTTTGGGACTATTCTATTTGTTAAAATTCATAGATCAATTCAATGTCTGACTCATCCAGTCTATCAAAGCAATAGCTGATATGAGCCAGGCTTCCTCTTACAATGGATTCAGCTAACAAGTAGCTTTTTACAAATTATTATAATAATTTGATCCTTTCTGTGACAAAATAATTAAACTTACCAAGTTTAGACTGCAGATACTCTCTTCCCATGATATAATATAACAGTTGACATATAGGGACCCCATATTTAAGGTGCTTCAGACCAATTCTCTGTGTGTGTGGTGGGTTTTTTTGTTTTTCAGTTTGTGGTTTGGTTGTTGATGGGTTTTGCTTTTTTTTGTTGTTCAAATTTTTAGTTTGTTTCTTTAATTTTATTTTTCTTTCCTGGGAAGTTCATCTGACTGCTGTATGTGCACAATATAGTTTTGAAAGTTCCTATGATTCTGGGTTTGTTTATTAAGCTGTATAGTGTTTGAACCTGATGGTTTTTTTCAGAATTATTCCTTGAGCAGTTATGTGATTACAGTATGCCATCCTTTTTGCTAGTCTTATGCCTGGTCATACAAAACCAGTCTGAAGGATCACTTAAAAGGCTTGATATGTACTATAGTTATGAAACAGCTTTTATTACTTCTGCACCATATATTTTAGAGCAGAGGATCCAATTTTTGATTAAAATCTTTGAAGGTATGATATTTTTGTTTTATATATTGTATGAATTAGGGAAGAAGGTTCTTAAGTAGTTTGTTTTATTTTGAAGATTATATTTGGAACAGAGTGACTTTCACGAGAAGTTTACTGGTGGGGATGTTTGTGTGGATAGATCCTCAGAATCCGTGACCTGCCAGACTTTTGAACTGACATTGAGGTCTTGCCTTTATCCTCACATAGACAAGCAATACTTGGAATGCTGTGGTAATCTAATGCAAACTTTAAAGAAGGATTATAGGTAAGAAAGTAGATTTACTTTTCCTTAACACTTTTTTTCAATTACCAGTGGTATGCCATATGCTAAAAGCAGGAATTTTATGTTGTGTTTCTACTCCAATTTGATAATCAGTGATAAAATCATTAAGGAGGAAAGGGTGATCTAACATGATAGAATCCTGGGTGAAAACTTGGTCTAAATTAAATCAACAGCAAAGCTATCATTTGTCTTCAGTGGATGTTCAACAAGGAAATTGTTTCAAGCAGTACTTTTAATAGTGTTGTCATTTGAAACTGGAAGACAAATTTTAGGAAGCCAGAATATATTTGTTTATAGAATCATAACTGAATCTCAAACTAAAATCAGACAAAAGAACGTTAGGTGTTATTTTTATATTACTTAGAGTATAAAGGTGTCTTCCTTTTACCTTTCAGGTGGTCATAAGTCATCACTCTTTTTTTTTTTTTTTTTTTTTTTTTAAATCTGTCTGAAATACTTTGTCTTTATAGTCACAGTTCTTGTGAGAGTTGGAACAGTACTGTTCTTCCTACTTTATCCAAAAAGGAAAGTCTGTATTATAATTTTCTGGGGGTCCATATTAAAGTTTCTTCTTAAGACAGAGCTGTCCCTGAAATTGCACCTCCTTCCCTAAGCTCTGTTTAGGGAGGGGGACAGGGTTTCCAAACTCTAAGCTATTTTTGAAAATTGCCTAGCCCATAAGATAGCTGAATACCATGAGCACTTCTGTTGAAGTTAGTGGGGCTGTTCAAGCTTACAGGAAAAAAATGGCTCCGTTAATTTGTTTTATTTGAACATATGTGAAGGCTGTCTGAGAATTAAGCAAAGAATTTACTGTGGACTTCATTAAGTTTGTATTCAATACCGAATTCTTGTAGTGAAGAGTTTTTAAGATTTTTGCTTCTGTAATAGTTGTGTTTGATTTCACTTGTATGGTTAGGGCTGAGGAAATGTTATATGTTTGTTCCCTATTTAGGCTTGTAGAATATTTGCAGGCAATGAGAAACTTTTTCTTACTTGAAGCTGGAGATACCATGTATGACTTCTATACATCTATTTTTGACAAAATCAGAGAAAAGGAAACTTGGCAGAATGTTGCTTTCTTAAATGTTCAACTTCAAGAAGCAGTTGGGCAACGTTATCCAGAGGATAGTGCAAGGTAAAATGCAAAATCCTGCAAAATATAGTTTAGTTACATTTCTTTCACGCTTACTTATATTAATGTACTTAACTTGCATAATGCAATACTAATTATTGCATAGTCATTAAATGAATCTGTTTTAATGAAGTTTTGAGCTGTTGTCATCTCTTCTACCCATGTCCTCCAGATTAAATCAGATGGTATTTAACAATAAGAAATAAAAAAAAAAATTAATGAAACTAACCACTAATTTAAAACCAATTATCACCAATTAAATCACTTGTTTCCTTGCATAGGTTGTCTATTATATTTGAAAGTGTTGATACAGCAAAGAAGAAGCTCCCTGTCCACACCTTAGATGGTTTGACATTGAGTTACAAGGTAGTGAGTTAATACTGCTGCAGTTCTTAATCTAGAATAGATTTGAAATGTTGTATTAAAGTGACTTACATTTTTTGTCTTGATTATCCCCTCCTCTTCTTAGGTTCCTTGGCCTGTGGATATAGTTATAAGCTTAGAGTGCCAAAAAATTTACAATCAAGTTTTTCTGCTCCTACTGCAAATAAAGTGGGCCAAGTATAGTCTAGATGTTTTACGATTTGATGGTAAGAAACTTTTTCAATGAAAGATACTCTAAAAACTTGTTCTGTGGTCTAAGGATATAAATAGTGTGCTGCTTTCTGCAATAAGTAGTATAAACCAGGTAGAATTTTGCTTTGTTCTATAAAATATTAATCTGTATTAGCTTTGCAAATTAGATATATTAAGCAGGGCATGTTTTTTGCTTCTTTTCAGCCCCAGGGACAGCACTATTCATGTGTTCCCTTTGTCCCTTTGATTCAGGTCTAGTTAGTTACTGGAAGCTTGTTACTTCATTTTTCAGACCTCACTGTTGAAAGAAGGTCTGTCTGCCACACCCTAATGTTTTGCTTTATGTATAGTCCAAGTTTTTATGAGTAATAAACTTGCAAACAAGTTAAGAAAACAAGATGGAAAAAATACTCTAAGATTGAAACAGTAAGCTAGATAGTTAGGAATACATACTCTAAGCTGCAATTTAAATATTTAGGGACTATAGAAAGAGATTTCTTAGTGTCTTCTTGACCAGGTTAATGTTTATATTCTTCCTATCCCATATAAAGTAGATACACTCTTCATGTCCTAGAAAAATAAATTAGAAAGGTGATGTGTTCATCTGTGTTTTGTATATCAGTTAAGTAATTCTCTTCCTAAAAGTACGTGGTTTTCTATTGTTTAAACTTTATGGGTATGGCTTTGTGCTTAAGTCTTTCTCCCTTTGTGGAGATATTGTACACGTTTATTTTTAATGTAGGTTTGTTTTTTTATCCTTTCACATAGTCTTTAGCTCTTAAATAGTATTTCCTATTCTAGTATTTATCAAGTTGCATTGTACATATACTATCAAACTATTCAGTATATTGTTGTTATGTTTTAATAACACATCTGAATTGCAAGAAAAATCTTACATTGCTATTGTGTGCAGAATAATAAGAAATAACAAATTCCAGTTTTAAGTAACATTTTAGCTACAGTTTGTCTTCATAAGCACTCAAATATAATACTCTTGCCTTTTCTTTTTAGAACTAGTCTGTGCTGCAGAAAACCCACAGGTTAAGGAAGGAACTGTATTAGAACAAGGAACACTTCCTCTATTTGGACCGCAAACAGAAAGTATAAAACAACAAATACATCGCATGTTCCTCTTAAGAGTGAAACTTATGCATTTTGTTAACAGCCTGCACAACTACATCATGACTAGGGTTTGTCTTATGTCACAATTTCATTTATATTAAAATCTTATAACTGGAGATGCAGTATTAATTTTCCTTTAAAACATAACAAACAAAAATAAAAAGCAAAATCTTAGTCTAATGTCCTTTCTGCAAAATGATTTTGAGCTAAACAGGTTTCAGTTTTAACTTGGTGGTTTTAAATCAGTAATTGAAAAAATGGTTTGGAAGTTCTACAAGCATATGATTATCTTTGGATATTACTAGTTCTTTTTGACTGTTTCTCCCAGTGCTAGATGACTGAAGCACAGTCATGTAAAAATAGGTTTCTGTAAGCTGTTACTCTCTTAAGAGCTGTTGTGCTTATAAAAGTGTTACTACAGACATTTTAGTTAAATGGATCCTTCTCAAAAATCTCTAGTACACAGATCCAAAAGTGTATACATGACTTCTCAAATATACAGGCATTGTGGGTAGATTCGTATCTGATCTACCGTTGCCTTTTTTTTTTTTGTCTTTAATAAAATCAGTATACTCCAAATCGGCTCCTCAGAGGATAGTCTGCCCTTGTGCAATGGCAATTTTCCTATTGATATGAGGAAAGTCATTGTGCAGTTATGAGAAGAGCTCAGATTTTTTGCTATTGATGGTATTTTGCAGTTGATGGTAATTTGGAGGGTGAGCCTCCAAAATTTGAGAGAGAAGAGTGAATGAATCAGGCAATTTTAGGCTCTTAAAAAAAATAAATACTGGAAGAGAGTCATAAGCACTTGTGTGCAACACGAAATTTAATAGCTATGGTCTTCTTTTTAAGATTCTTCACAGTACAGGCTTGGAGTTTCAGCATCAGGTAGAAGAAGCCAAAGATTTAGATCAATTGATAAAGATTCATTACAGATATCTGTCTACAATCCATGATCGCTGTCTGCTGAGAGAAAAGGTGGGTAAAAAAATTGGCATTTTTGATATATTGAGTTTAGCAGGACAAGAAAGTAGTTTAGTACTAGTTATGCTGTCTGTTTTGCAGTTCATACATACTAAGCAATAGATAGGTACTCTTGAGGAAATGGTAGCTTTTCCGGAGTTAACATTGAGATCCAGTTTCCCTTGCAAGTCTCATCTCAATTCTATCAAGGAGAGAAGCTAAAATTAAATTCTCTATATTGGATTTTACATGACTCGTTTGTTTCTAAGAGACAGGAGGATTGGAACAAACTGAGGCTTGATAATGTAATGAGGATTATACATACTGGTGTGGCAGGGAATGGAGGTACACGGATAGCATTGTAGCCTTCTATCCCACATACTATCTCTGCATAGTCCTCACCAAAATAGTCAGCCGTGAAATGAATTAGACAGCAAATACAAAACACATCTTAAATTTGGAAGAATCGCATTGTACTTAGGAGATTGTTTTTACGGATCAGATTAAATGGTATGGGATACCTTTGTATTGCAGCTTAATAATGAAAATGATTATGTTTAACAATGACTTTCTGACTGTTATTCCTTTTGTTTTAATTCTTATTTTAGGTGAGCTTTGTGAAAGAAGCTATAATGAAAGTGTTAAATTTAGTACTGATGTTTGCAGACCGTTGGCAGGCTGGTTTGGGGGCTTGGAAGTGAGTACACGTACCTAAAATTCTATGTGGTCTAAATTTCACAGCTCAGAATATGATTTTTAGATATTTTTTGTGTGAAATAAGAGGACTTTGCTCAGTGTTTAACAGCAGATACCAGAGGCTAATTCCTATTTCTTAGCAAAAGTGAAATTTATTTTAGATAGAAATTAACAAGTTTCATGCACTTGTATCAGTGTATGTTCAGTGTTCTCTAATTAAAAGGGTGGCCAATATATAACTTCTAAGAGTTTGAAAAGATTGTAGAGCATAGCAACAAAGAGGGTTTTCTTTTCCTTCGTATTTGTTCATAATGGTAAAATGAGGTGTTCACAGGTTTGGTTTATGATCATGTTTCCTGGCAATGATTTAAAATTGTAGGTAGCTAGATGCTGACATTCATTAATTGGTTTATGAAAAGTGGGATTATTTAGTTTGGCCTTCATTGTAGAAGGCAATAGATTTTTGTTTTTCTTTTAAAAAAAAATCATCTAAATCTAATCTTTAAACCCCCTTATTTTTCTAATCTGGACTGTCCAATTTACAAAGCCTTTGTAAAAAATTTGTGGTAAAAATGTGGAGCTGTTGAAGTCAATGAAAGTTCTGCCATTGACTTTGGAGTCAAGATTTTCATGCAGAATGTTTGATTCCATTAGTTCAAATGCTCAGATTTTGCCTTAGTGGTAAAATCTGAAGTTGTTTTTGGTCTATGCTACCTCTTCTGTAGAAACAATGTGGGATTGGTGTCATGGTTGGGATTTTTAGAAAAGATGTCTGCTTCTTTCTGTGCCATGATTGAAGTTAGAAACCCACCTGTAATTTTCAAGATAAGATTAATGTGTTGGTCTGTGAATCAGTTGCTCTTCTCTAAGCCCTCCCTTAGACAAGATTAAAAATAAGATCTGTATTTTTTTTTTTAATAATAAAATAGTTCAATTGGAAGGGACCTACAATAATATCCAGTCCAACTGCCTGACCACTTTAGTGCTAACCAAAAGTTAGGTATATTATTAAGGGCATTGTCCAAATGCTTCTTAAATGCTGACAGGCTTGGGGCATTGACCACCTCTCTAGGAAAGCTGTTCCAGTGTTTGACCACCCTCTTGGTAAAGAAATGCTTCTTCATGTCCAGTCTGAACCTCCCCTGGTGCAGCTTTGAGCCATTCCCACGTGTTCCATCACTGGATCCCAGGGAGCAGGGATCAGCACCTCCCTCTCCACGTCCCCTCCTCAGGAAGCTGTACAGAGCAGTGAGGTCGCCTTCAGCCTCCTCTTCTCCAAACCAGACAAGCCCAAAGTCCTTAACCGCTCCTCATAGGACATTCCTTCCAGCCCTTTCATGAGCTTGTTGCCTCCTCTGGACACATTCAAGGATTTTTAAGATCCTTCTTAAATTGTGGGACCCAGAACTGCACACAGTACTCCAGGTGAGGCTGCACCAATCCCCTCTTTTGACCGGCTGGTCATGCTGTGTTTGATGCCCCCCAGGGTGTGTTTTTCCCTCTTGGCTGCCAGGGCACACTGCTGACTTGTACTGAGCCTGCTGCCGACCAGCACCCCCAGATCCCTTTCTGCAGGGCTGCTCTCCAGCCACTCCTCTCCCAGTTTCTACTTCATACTTTTGCTTGTGTAACCTGTAGCTTGAAGGATGAATGACAGCAGGCAAGTCTCCAAGGCTATGTCTAATGCTCAAGGCTTGATCTATGGCCCTGAGGCCAGCTGGTGTGGACTGCCTCACATCCGTATTTTTCAGGACTAATTCTCTTTGGCACAGATGCTACCTAGAACTTGGATTCCTATCTCCTGTGGCATTAGGAAGTTGCTATTTTTGGAGTGCTTTTCTGATTTGAAGTGTCAGAAATAATTTGTGAAGGCTGTTGATAAAGACTGGGCATGTGGTTGTGTGCTCTTGGATGTGGCAGGAAAAAGTCATAGCTGATGTAGTTTCATCCGTATCCTCTTGGGAGAGGGGAAAAAGGAAAAGAGTGACTGTTGTGAACTACATCTTCTCCCTCTTCTGGTGAGCGCTAGCTGGCACAGTCCAAAGTGGAATTCAAGAGCTGGCTGATAGTAAAGCAGTGTGGGTGTCCCTCTTTTATTTGGTAGTGTAGGTTTACCCCACGGAGCTCTGAAGCAATAGAGACCAGGAATGGCTGCCTTGAAATACAATGCTATGTAGGAATAACAGTTGTCAGTTGGAACCACACAGTTCCTCCTACTCACTGCAGAGATTTCTAAGATGATGAGGAAATTAATGCCATTGTGGTAGTGCTCACGTGCTCCTGTCAAAATTGCCTTTGTTTTCTAGTAGTAGTATACACAGGCATAACTGAAATATTGTAAGTTCAACCCAGGATGCTATGCAAAGAGTACTTTTGTCATTTACTGTGAAGTTTTGGTCATATTTTGAAGATAACATAGTGGCTTGTCTGTTAAGCATTCCTCTGTTAAACTGTTTCGTAGGATGGAATCCATAGAGAAGATGGAATCTGATTTTAAAAACTGCCACATGTTTCTTGTAACTGTTCTCAACAAAGCTGTCTGTCGAGGCTCTTTTCCTCACTGTAAGTACATAAGGCTTTTCACATACCTGCACTTACTGGGACACAAGCTTTATTTGGAATGTATTTATGTTTTAATCTGTTTTAATGTTTGTCAGTACATTTTAAAAGAACCTCATTTTGTGAGGTATTCACAAAGGGACATGAAACCTTACTTAATAAGTTAGCTTCATTATTTTTTTAGAGTATTCGTGCTGTGCTTTTTTTATGCCAGCTATTTTCAGTTTACCTGTTTTCTTGACAAGGGGATGCTGATGTAGCCAAGCAAGTGACAAGCAGTTTTCTGAACAAATGAATGAAACTAAGTTCTGGAGGGCATAGAAGAGCATTCATTTTGTTGTTGTTGGATGACAGCTGTGATATATCTTGAACAGATAAAAATTTAGTATTATGGTGCCTCAGTTGCAACTGCACCAAGCTCTTGGCTCTGCCCATCTGTTGGAATTTACTTCCTCTGTAGCAGAAACAGTAGAAGACGACATGTCTGTGCTTCTACTTGCAGCCAGTTATTAGCTGCAAGTAGTAATTTAAGCCAATTAGCTTAAAATTCTGATCAGTGCCAGTCTGAGTTAAGGGGGCAACTGCTGAATGGAGTTAGCTGGGATGTAGATGCATGTTCTAACAGATTTCTACACCACATGCAGATGTGGTGCTTAGGGACATGGTTTAGTGCTGGACTTGGCAGTGCTAGGTTAATGGCTCAACTTGATGAACTTAAAGGTCTTTTCCAACCTAAACGATTCTATGATTCTAAAAGAGGTAATATCTGACATCACTGCTACTCAGTCTACAAGAGCTTGTCTGCAAGAACCATCTGTGAGAATGGCTTACTGCATATAACCCCCCACAACATTTATTCATTTTTTTCATGTACAGCAGTTAGTATTTCAAACAAAGGAGCTAATTTCTTACCAGTTCTTACCACCTGAAATAACTAATGGATAACTGATGATGAAAGTGGTGAAATATTGTCTTAACTGACAGAGATTCATAAAATGTCTTACAGTCTTAAATCCTGAAGTGTTACAATTTAAAAAATAAACTGGTATCTTCCTTTTAAACTACAGAATTGATTAATGCAATAAGTATTTTCGGACTGCTGCAAATGCAAATATTAACTACTTTTTTATGGTTTGGTTCACAGTGGAATCTTTAGCTTTGTCACTGATGGCTGGCATGGAACAAAGTTAACACCTGAGTCCATTGAATTAATAAAGAACTGAAGCAGCATTTAGGTTGAAATTCCCTTGTTAAAAAGCTGTAAGCATTTTACACTCTAGTTTGAAATGTGTATAGCTAAATGATGCTGATGGTTTGGAGCTGTGTAAAATATTTTAAAATGTAAATATTGTACAGGTATTTAAGTGTATTGGTTGTGGCAATATTTTTCTCTGTATGTATATGCTTCAACATCAAAAAACACATTTAGTGTAACATTCATCCTGTGTAAACAGTCTTACTTGAAAATACCTGAAATGTATTTCATGCTGTAAAAAGGATTTATTTTTTGTTTAATTATGAATAATTGCTGATTTACTTTTTCCATTAATTTTGCAGCTGTGAATAGGTCACAGGGCAGTGTGGAGTGGTGTGACTCAATTCTTATTATTCAAAAGGTTGGTTGAGTTAATTTTTTGGCCTTTTTTCCTTTGAAAAAAGGCTAAGAAGCATTTGTCTTATTTGTTTAATGGTTCTTAAGAACTCTTTCGAAAAAGTTATGACTGTTACAATAAGCTGATGTAAAAAATACAAGATTAACTTACCAAAATGGATTATTGCAGACCATGAAATACCAATATTTTTTGTTAAATGTTCAAATGCTTACTAATTTTAGAGGTAACTTTTGTCAGTTTAAGTAGGATCAAGATCACAGTGTGTAATATATTAATTTTAACTATTGGATTGTTGAGATGTTTCAGAGGTGGTCAGATATGACTTGACCATTCTCCTCCTCCTAAGCCTTTTGCAAACAAACCTTACATCTAATAGCTCATCTCTTGTAAAGCGGTAGATTGCAATATAGAAGGGTGCGTTTCTAGAGAACTACATGTGGAATGTGTTCTGCACAAGATGACTTGCCCCGTCTCCTCCCCATGAAAGTTTCTCTGTAATTCTGGCATTGGTACACTTGCAATTAAAAAGAGAAAATCAATTGTAGCCAATTACCTATTTATTTATTTGAATAAATACCAGATTTAATAATTGGAATGTCACCGTTGTGTGTGTTTCTGCTGAAAGCCAGTCGGTAACTTAAAGTTTGAGGGCTGTTTCTGCAAGATAAATGAAGTATATTACTACCAACTGTGAGGCTGTGGCTCACATTATAAGACTATTTTTTTTTTCAGCTGTGAACAAATAATTACTTTATATGAAAATGCATATTGGGTTTCGTGTTTGAACAGGAGTTCTCAAAAGGTTCTTCCAAGTTATAGCCATAAAATGTTTTCAAGAAAAAGAATTTATTTTTTTTAAAGTATAACACTGGGAAACTTTCTGCTGCCCTGTAGCATGTTTTTTTGTTTGTTTGTTTGACTGAGTTGAGTTTTTGCTTTAGAGAATATTATGTTTGTATTATCCTCTGCTACCACATGACACGCTTTTCCAAGTGGATGTTTTTTGTGGTAAGTGGACACCTATTAACAAAAGTAATTTGTACTTCCAGTTTACCATGACTGATCCTCATTTGAGATTCCATGTTGTTTATTGCATGCAGAGACAGTATATGTTCTTTATTAACTGTTTCTTGCTCACTCGGAGTAAAAATGAATAGCATGCTAATAGTTTTAAAAGGCATACTTATACTAGAAATTTCAGTGCTTGTATGCACTGGTTCATTACTTTTTGAGTATATGTATGTCTTGTACACTGTGCTTTTAAAAAAAATCTTAACAAGTGGTTGCTTTATTTCTCCTTTCTACACAGTGGTTACCTTCAGTGAAATTACTGCTTTTCATAGACTTACCTTAGATAATATTAGCTAGATATGGCAGAAAAAATCCTTCAATCGTTCATGTTGTTGAAACTATAATTCCTAGTAAATCCCTTTGCAGATTTTACATATTTTATTTGAAAGACCCCATACAAGTGAAAGATTTTGTTGTTTCGCCCAATTTCCTGTTTAGGAATTAACTTTGCATTCTGCAGAGAGACTTTTCTGCATTTTGGAGGTGGGTGATGCCTGGACGCCATTTTTCAGCCAGCTTCAGAGCTTTGTTTGCTTTTCTGTCGTCCCAAGAGCACAGTGGAAAATCTAGCTCTGGCAATGTTGGCCAATTCTAGTCACAGATGTCCTCCATGCTTAGCTTTTTGTGTGTCAGTAATACTCAGCTGACAAATTCCCTTGAATGAGTCCGTCTTCTGGCGTCCCTTTTTCTTTCTTTAAAACCACAGAAAAATAAGTCCTTTCTTTTAGTGTGCATGCCCTGTAATGCCACCAGGACCTTACCATCAGTCTCCTGGCAGTAGTTAAAATAGCTATTTACCTGTTTGGAAAAAAGAAGGCTTTTAGTGAGGTTTGGGGTATTTTAGCTATTTATTTGCTCAAATTTCCTTGTAATGTTTTCTGATTTCTATACAGAGCAGAGTTGTTACTTGGATTCTGTGCTGGGTCCATTCCTTCTGGACACTTTTTGACTCTGTTTCCAAATTCACATTTTTATCAGTTATCTCTGAATTGATCTGAATCTTAACTTTAGGACACTCTTCCTCTTTGATGGAGGAGACCTAGCATTTGAGTGTGCTTTACTTGAACTTCTGGAATTTCAAGTAAGTAATTGCAGAGATGTTAGAAAAACCAAGGCCTAATTTATTGCATGTTTGTATAGACTTAAGGGGGTTCTGTCATAGTCTATTGTTTTGTAAATTGCCAAATCTAGCTAAAGGAAAGCATAAAATAATACCCAGCAAAGCATGTAGAAACAGAACTTTCTAAGCAGGTATCTATCTTCTAATTTAAAAATGTATTTTTAAAAAAGCCCACTAGGTGGCAGATTTTAAAATTTTAAAATTTTTTATTGATCTCTTTGGAAGCTCATGGCTGTTGCTTTCATAATGTCAAAAGGCTAATCTGTATTTAAATGTGAAAAGGCATGTGTTTTCCCCTAAATATGTCTGACCTAAAAAGCATAAAGTAAGAAATAATTATTTTATAGTTTAAAAAATTATTCTTGATTATGGAGAAGAGGATTTAGTGAATTATTGAAGGAGAAGAAACATAATCTGGTTTACACTCATAGCCAGATTATTCTGATGCTAGAGAACTTGAAACTAGAAAGAGAAAAAAATGTTTAGATCCTGGTCTCAGCCATATTTTTCTGTTTTATGCTAAGGCACAAAAAGGCCTGCTCGGGTTTTTGAAACATGGAAGAAGTACTGAAATGATGTACAAGGGAGAAGTGAATGGCTTTAAAAAGCAGCACTGATGTGGCTGGAACAGCAAGCATGGATTTGGGCGCTTAAAAGTAAGGATTTGGTTAGGTGGTATTAGAGAAGATTATAATATTCACAGGAAGTTGTTATGTCTTGTCTAAATTCTTTGGAAAATAGCACACTGCATTTTTGGATTCTCACAGCTTCATCTATACTTCACATTGACCTTTATTTGTTCTCTTTAATTTCTGGGTGCATTCTCTCATAAAAGTCGCAGCATAGAAGCCCTCATCTATCTGGTTCAGTACTTTTCTTCCTTCTCCTTTTCTTTTCCTGTGGGCTGCTTTAATCTCTAGGCCACATTTTACCACAGATTTAGTAAATTCTCTAATGCTTTCTTTGCTGTTTAATTTTAATAACCCCTAATTAACTACTAGGTCCTTGAGGACCTTTGCCTGCGTCAAGCTCTTGATATCAAAAAATTTAGCAACCAGTTGTCAATTGCATGGTTTCCATGGTAGCATGATTAAAGATAGTATCTCTAAATTGCAGGCTGATTAAAAACATAAAAAAAGATCTCTGACGTGCTTTTAAATCTTATTAACTGTAGAGATCTACAAATTTTCCACCTGTCTTCCTATACTCTTTTGCACACTTAGAGAAAAACCTTTCCTCACTGATACAATTCATATTTATTGGATTGTGCAGTGGCTTGTTGCTGCATTGTGCATTTATTGCTGGGAAGTCTGTAGGGGATCACAGGTCTTGGGGTCTATATAGCTAATAAAGTTACCAGCTTTAGAGGGGCAGGGCTGGCATAAAGAGTGGGTGGGATGAATTGCCTAACGTACGTGCCCTAGTTTCTGTACTGATGTCCTACATGAGCAAAATGAATATAATTTATGATAGAATCAAGAAGGGATTTAATGCTTGTTCATGTCTGTCAGGGAATTGGTGGGTGGACTCTGGTGCAGTTGGCGACACAGCATGCAGCATTCTTGGAAAGCAGAGTGGGGGGACACGGGCCCATTATACAGATAAAGAGTTAAGTCCCTCTGAGTTAGCAACAGAACTTTTGTCTAGCTTTTTTTCAGGGAGCTGGAAAGCAGAACTAGGAAGCCTTCCTTGCTCAGATCCATTTGAGATAGTGGCATTCAGCACTAGGAGGGAAATGGGAACCAGAGAGCTGCATGTGTCGTCATGTGCTAATGGGTATTTATGAATATGCAGTCCACTTGCTGCTGTCAGCTGTGCTCTTGGCAGCACATGTGCTCTTGGGGTAGGAATCTGGCTTTTCTTGGAGGTAGAGGTAGGTGTGGGTGACCAGCTCACTCTGCATTTTCATAAGGCCTTGTGAAGCTGAGAGCTCCTGGTAGGAGTGGTGGTAGAAGTTATGTCTTTACGTAGCTGGCCAGGCCTGCTGCTGTGGGCAGGTTCTCACTTTCTGAGCTGGCTGCTCATTATGACCTCTGAGACAGTTGCTGCTTTCTGCTCGGTCTCTTCTGCTTAAACTCTCCCAAGTGCTGTGCCCTTTACATAGGTGCCTGTCTCCTTCTGAGGGCTGAAACAATGGGTTTGCTATATGTGGTGTGGAAGCATATAATCTTTTTGCAGCCTTGCTGTGCTTTAAACCATTTGCCACATCTGATAAAATTAAGTCTGTGCTGACTTCCTGTGTGAAAAATTTTGTCCAGTCCTTTACAGTGTGGACAGGTGGCTGCTATGTTGCCAGAGGTTGGATTTAATTTTTGAACTGATTATAGACAATTACCTATTTTCTTTCTTTGTAGTTTTGCATGATGTCCCATTCTTGGGGTCATTGTGGCCATTGCCTGTTGTGGCTTCATAAATACCTTTCTGTGTCAGGTCATGACAGTTTCCTGTGTTGCCTTACCTCCTTTCTGAGGATGAAAAGATCTCTGTGGACTCAGCAGGTAAAAAAAAAAAAAATATTAATAGCTAGATACGCTATTAAGCTTAATCACTAAAATATCTGAGTGGAAAGGTGCAAAACCAGAGAGTACATTGGTATCTTAGACATAAGCAGACACCTCATGGCAGGACAACAAGATTCCTATTGAAGCTCTCAGGCTGCTGTGGAATGGAACTCTTCAGTGGATTCCTGTGGGCTCCTGCAGAAGGTTTTCTTTCACTGACTTTGCATAAATATAATAAAGCCCAAAGAAGGAAATTAAAAATAAAATAAAAATAGCTGGAATTCAGGAAGTAGAATTGTGGGTGTCTGTGGCTAGCATGGTGCCTTGAACAAAGGCTTTATGTAGTCTTCAGATGATCACATTAAGCTTGTTACTACTATATTATCTTGATGTTCATCTGGTTTAGGTATAGGGTACATAAATTGCCAGGAGCTTGATACATTAATGTTATAGATCTCACTAAAGATCATTGACAGGCATGGGTTAAATAACAGGTTTAAATAAATACCACCTAAGAAAGGGCTGTTTGAGATCCTAAGTGTAGCCATTGGCCTCATAAAAACCACATCTAACTTGCAGTGGGTAGGAGATCAGTTAATGGCTTGATCAGGAGCCTGTAGATACATGTATCTTTAGCTTGGCTCAGAAGGCCCATGCTCAGTGCAGCAAGGGTAATTAAGAAGGATGGATAGAGTGGAGGGAGAAGCAGGTCATGGAGACCCACTGGATGCCTTTAGTCAAGGACTGTCATTGCAGTACTTAAATTGCACGAAAATGGAAAGAGCAGGGAGTTATGAGGGCATTACAGAATTAAACCAGGCAGTTGGAATGGTGTGATGTGGGCTCTTCTAAAATGGTTCTGATAAGCATGCCTCATGTTACATGAGAACATGGACATCGAGATGGTAAAATGCAATTGTCCTCTAATTCCAATATCGAATAATAGAAAAGCAACACAAATCTTGACTAGCTGCATATCTTCATCAATATTTTTTATCTGACCCTATGGGTAGCTATAAACTTGACTATGGGAATGTTGATAAAGAGCAGATTGCTCCAGCGGTGGGGAAGTAGCTCCTTCGCCCACTCAATACCTCAGAAGGAGCATAGCAAGACCTGGGGCACCCGCCAGTCCTTAGGACGAGTTGTTATTGCTTGGACAGTATGGCGCCAGTTGGCAGCATCTTGCTTTCATGCAAAGCAGCTGCTCCTGGCACCAGGTGGCTTTTGGCAAGTACAGGAGCTGCAGTGGCAGTCTCGCACAGGAGCACTGTGAAGCGTCACCCATCTGGGGGCAAGCTGCTGTTGATCCGATGTTGCTGGGAGCTTTTGGCTTTGCTTGGAGCAATTTCCCTGTCCTTGCCGCTCCATTGCATCTTGTTAACAGAGGTCTCACTGCTGATGTAGGCCAAGTGGGTGCATTAGGACAAGGCTGTTCTGAATTTGCACTCTCCCAGGACAAGGAAAGAAAACCAATCCTGTGTCACGAAGGTGAGTTATTCTTCACCGAGCTTGTTGCCCCAAGCAGGGTTTGTGGAAAAGGGCATAGGATGAACTGCATTGTACAGTATCAGTGGTCATTTTAGGAAGTGAAGCATCCGGCACTGGTTGTGTTTTACAGTTTTGACTGAGCTGGCTTTAGAAGCTAGGCTGATAAGGAGCTATGATGGGTGAAATTAATTCATTTGGTATATGCACTCAAAATACTTAGGAATAGATACAAAGTCAGAGAAGAATAAGCAGCCATATCCTAGAAAAGAAATTGTTTCATAGAAAAGACTATATTGCAGCACTGGGAAAAATATGACTGTGAAGATGTGTCTGTGATGGGATGAAATGGTAACAATAACATTTTGCATAATTTCTCCACAAGCCGTGGGAATTCTTGATGATAGGGAGTGGGTGGAATAATTGGATTAGAGAGTACATGAAATAATGAGAATTAGGGGGTTTAGCAACTTATTCCTGCTTCCCAAAGGCTTTCTTGTAGATGCTATTACAAAAAGGCTATTTAAGGAAACTTAATACAGTGGAAACTTGTTTGAAAAAAACAATAGATGAAGTAAAGGCCTATTTATTCTGTTCTCAGCACAAAAATCATTAATAGCACAGTGTTCCACTACCAGCTGTTGAAAACAGAGACCTAAAATTACGTAGTTTGTTGATGATTATTATAGAGGATTTTCAAGAGTAAATAAAATGTTGGATGTGACTTGAAGCAGTCAAATAAAAGCAAATAGGCTTTGAGGAAAAACTGTTTGGAAGTTCCCATTCTCTCAACTGACTGTAACCCCTACATATAGTAGGATTGTGGATTCTGTCTGCCATAAAATAGTGGATGAAAAGAGAACAATCTTGTTAAACTTTAGTGAAAAAGAGCTGGCAGTTTCATTTTGTGGTGCTGCATCAAGTTCATTAGATGAATCTTGAAGAAATAAAAGCAAAACAGAACTTGAAATGGGAGAACATTACATGGAAAAGGTAAGCGAAGTTTGAAATGAGCAAGTGCGTACGTCTTTGTTGTGTTTTACAGAGAAATAAGAGTGAGAGGTTGTCAACAGCCAGTGGAAAATAGCCGTTGTTGTTTTTTCTATTTTTAGTTTCAATCAACAGTGCCATTTCGGATACAAAAAAGACACGCCTGAGCACCCTCTAGAGGACACTTAAAAGGGTTTTCTACGGGATAGCCTTTGCTCCTTTAAGGTTAGGTCCTGCTGCGCCCTTTCCCTCGCCATCCTGTCAAAACTGTAGCGTGGAAAAAAACCCCAGTGACCTGTTAACGTCGACCCCGGGCTCCCCGGGGCGCTGGGTTTCCCTGCGGGTGCTGCCACGGTGCTGCCGGGGGCACCCGGGCGCCGAATCGGACTTTCTCTGGTGGGTATACGAGTCCGACGGGGGCACGGCCGTCTCACGTACAGATCTGCCGTCTTCTGGATGGGTTTCCCTGTGCGTACGGCACCGAAATGTCGCTTTCATTAAAAGGAAAGAGGCGGCTCGGGCCGTGGCAGTCGAGCGGGCAGCTCCGCCGCCTGCGGCAGCGCCGGGCCGGCTCCGGCTCCCCGGGCGGAGGAGGAGGAGGAGGAGCCGGCGGCTGCCGGCGGGGAAGGGGCGGCAGGTTTGGGATGAGGCGGGAGGAGGAGGAGGAGCTGGAGCGGCAGGAAGGGTGTTTCCCTGCGCAGCTCCCGGTTGAAGTGACTCAGACAGGAAACTCCCCGCCAGGCGCGGCCCAGGAGCGGAGCCGCCGGGCCGACGCGACTCTCGGCGGCGGCGGCGGACGACGGGCCGGGCCGGACCGGACCGAGCCGAGCGGAGCCCCCGGGCGGGCGGGCGGACAGACAGACAGACGGGCCCCTCCCGCCGCCGGGCAGCGCCGTTCCCGGGAGCCGGCGGCGAGCGGGTGAGCAGCGCTTCCCCGGGCCCGGGAGCGGCCTGCCCGCGGGGTGGGGGCCGTCCCGCCGCCGGGTCGCCTGCGGCTTCGCCCCCCTCCCCCATTTATAAAGGCTTTCCCTGAGGTACCGTACGGTTCCGCGCCCCTCTCGGTAGTGACCGCGAGCCCGATACCCTTATTTTGGACCTATTTGTTCCCCCTGCTCTGTTTTCGGTGCCCCCCCCCCCGGGGCTGACCCCCTCCCAGCAGGCTGCGGCCCGCCGAGCTGCGGGGCCGGGGCCGGGCCCGCCCCGCCGCGGGGGCGCGGGGCCTCCCCGGGGCTGCCGCGGGGGCTCCCGCTGCTCGGGCGGAGACGGGCCCTGGGGTGTCCGGGCGTCGCCTCGGAGGCGCTGCCCTGGCGGGGCGAAGGGAAGGGAAGGGAAGGGCCGTGCGGCGGCTCGGCTGTCGGCAACGGGCAGGTGGCCCTTCCTCCGCCCTCCGGCGGCCCTTCTTCCCTCAGGTGGCCCTTCCTCCGCCCTCCGGCGGCCCTTCTTCCCTCAGGCGGGCCTCGCCAGTGGGCGAAGCCTCGGGGGAAGCTACCTAAAAGCCAATTTTAGTCTCTTCTTCGGGGTGCGGGGTCTGAATTGCGCTGCTCTCACGTGTAGCCTGTGTGTCTGCAACGCAGGGGTGGTCGGAGTTCTGCTTCCTAGGCTGTCCGGGAGGGGATTAGGTGGGGAAAAATAAAAGTAAAAAGCCCTATGCAAGTTCGTCCTGCTCTTCAGATAAAGGAGATGGTCTAGCGTCCGTCTGAGGACATAGAGTACCTTCCCCTTCAGGAAGCAGAGTCTGATCCAGTTAAAATAACTGTGCTGTAGTGAGAGCAGTAATGTAAGCACAAAACTCCCCAGATGGATGGTCTGGTACCCCGTCCCTCTCCTACCTGTCTCTGATGAGCAAAGAGATGCAGACAGACATGCACTTCATCTGTGTGAGTATTCCTGTAGTTCGATTTGCAGAGTTGCTGACGTCTTTGCCCTTCAGTAGGCTCTCTTTGCCTTGATTTTTATTCCTGCGCCGTTTGATGACAGGTTTGAGTAGCATTTAGGCATGTAAATGGTTGTTTGTGCCAGGGAGGCTGTTAGGAAGAAGTTGTCTTTGTGGGATGCAGCCAGTCTGCCTGAAGTGGTGGCTGGAGAGCGCACATTGGAGGGGGTGGAAAGCTGTCTGGAGGAGTTGCTTCTTAATTAGAAGATCAGACCACGCTTTGCTGTAAACTGTGGGAAATGGAGAGCTTAGGCTAATGAGCAACTCCAGTACTTATTGCATTCCAGTTACTTATTTGCCGTAACTTTATTACAGTAAACTTACTGAACACGTACACATGCAGTGTTGCTGGTTAGTGTGTTTTTCAAAGTGGGACTTCTAATAATACTATAATGTAATTCTGTGATCTCTGGATTATGTTTATATTAATTGCACTTACAGAAACAGTTTTAAGCTCAAACCGAGTATCTCTGAGATAGGACTAGCAATTCATTTTCTAGCTTACTTATGTGTTCTGGTCCATGGCTTTATTTAAGTCCTACTTTTACCTTTTGAAAACTCTTTTTTTTTTTTTTTTTTTTTTGCATTTGTAAACACGGAGTTTCTCCTGATCTAATGTAAAAGGCTCTTTAAGCATTCCCAGACAACTGGTCTGTGAAGTCTGGCTGGTGTAGGCAGCCAGTTTCTCCGTAGCTGCCAGGAATGAGGAGGAGGAATTTGGAAGCAGCCTGTACAGCACTGGGGTACAGCAGGAAGGCTTAGTCCTGATATTGTCAAAGCTTGCTTGGCTTGCCCTCTAAGAAATGTATAGTAGTCTTTCTCTGCAGCAGCTTAGAATTTTTTTTTTTTTAATTTTTATATATTTTTTAGTAAAGGACGGTGAGATTGAAGGAATATCTCAATTGTACTTTGTGGTTTTCGGATTGCTACACCTAATTTAATTATTTATTTCTTTAGAGAATAAACCTCTTGGAATCTTAAAAATATACCCACCTCACCCCCCAAACTGCCCTACTGAAGATGAGTAAGACTTCATGCATTTTATTTACAGACCTTGGGTTTGGTCGATTCCTGTTGAGGGTCCTAATGAGAAGAGTGGAGTGGTGTTTGAAATGTGTTCAGCAGTATTAACATAAAACTGATTCTCACTTAATAGGTATCACAATACTTAAACCTAAGTGGAGCTGAATTACATAAGTTGTTTAATTAAAAAAAAAAAAAATCTACATTCTAAGAAAGGGAACGTTCCACAAACAGTCCAGACTTTTGAATTCTTAACTTCTGAATGTATGACTTAAAAAAAAAACCTGGTAGTCCTTTAGTGATGTACCTGTAATATCTAAAGCGTTCATTAACAAAATTCTTGTTTCTTCAGTTTACCTTGGGTGGAAATCAGCCCCTGGGCTCGAACCCATAAGTCGTCTTAATCCATTACACAGATTTTAAAGTGTAATTAAATAATTAACAGCTATCTGTTCCAGCTGCATGTTTTGTGTTAGAAGTTTGTCCGATATACTCCTTAGATTTTGGTTAGTGCTTTGTTTATTCATTCTGCGAGAGAGGTGTTTTGGAAGGTGGCTTGTTCCTGAGGGTAGGTTTCACAATCTCATCATAAGTCTCTTCTCAGAATCATCTGATTTTTGTTTTTAATTTTGTTTCTCAAAGATTTCCAAGATATTTAGGCTGAGGTGGAAGCTTCAGGGTAGTTGGGTTTGAGCTGCAAAGTTGGAACAAAAAGATGGAAAAAAAAATCCCCACAAAGCTCATTTTCTTGGATTCAGTTTTATTCACCCTTTGGCCTGAAAGCTGCTGGAATTGCTTGCAATGGTGTGCAAGAGAAAATTAATTTTAGTATAATTTCCACATGTATTTATGTGCGCATCAAGATGATTTCATTTTACAGCTGTTGCTCTACATTCTCGGGGCAAGTTCTTCATGTGGTTCCTTTGCTATACCAACAAGTAAAGTAAACTTTAATGTAGGGCGGTGTGTTATACTATAGTGAATCAGAAGTCGGCCATATGATTGACTTCACTTCTCTTGAAACAGTGACAGTGCAAGTTTCTGAATTTTTATTGTTTATATGTTTTTAAATAGCTGTAGTTACTATGACAAGCCCCAACTTAATAAGCAATTATTCTTGAACCAAATTAAGTGCCTGTTTACCTAGGGATGCTGCAGGAGCTTGACACAACCCAAGCATGAATGGGTGGTGAAGTGGTTCGGGTGGATCCATCCATGCACTTGGGAATGTGATTCATTTAAACAGTCCTCAGCTTCCATGTGGACGTGCTCTCAGTTAAGTCACACAGAGAGGGAGTAGTAAATATAACAGATTTGGAAACTAGGGATAGTTAGAACATATACCTTGTTACAAATGGCCTCTGACAGACCTTATTCTTGCAGGGCATTTTGTTAGTTTTTGGCTACATTGTTATTTGAATACATAACAAATGAAAACCACCTATATTTATCCTTTTTTTTGTGTGTATGTGTGCAGATCTGACGCGGTAATATGAAAGAAGGACGTTTCAACATTGTGAAATATGATTGTATACCTACAAAAACTTACTGAGAACTTAGTAATGGTACTTATATTTTAAGCTACAGACATTAGTTTAGGATTCTTCTTTGCTATACATCTGCCTTTAGAAGCTGACGTTTGTAGGTCTCGGGTACGCTTTGCTGTGTAATACTGATAAGTGAGAGTGTGTATTGATTTGCTTGGTTTAAGTGTAATTCCATTAATCCACATCACCTGCCTTTCTAGTGGTAAAATTAATGTATGATGCATTGATGAGACTTGCTACAGGAAGGTAGAGGGTGCAAAATAGCAGATAATCTTTCTATCTCTTGGCACCAAAATGTTGTAACTCATATTTTGGGTAGCTCCTTATCTCTGGTAAACACATTGGCAAAAAACCTCTGAAGCTTGTTTTCTTCATAGGACTGAAAAGATTTTCTCTGTGTCAATATGTACTGTTTGTTCTCTACCTCTATTATGTCTACAAATTCATAAATGTGTGTGTTGTGGAAAAAATCCTGTCTTCAAACAGTTCAGTGTTTTGGGGAAAAAACTGGCAGTCTTGGACTTCTAACTGTAAAAAGTAGGGTTGTGGTAAAGGTGGGTGTGGTAGAAAAAATTGTCACGCGCTTGCCACCTCAGTAGAAACCCTGCTCCCCTCAGGCTGACCGTCAGCAGGACAGCAAGTGAATTTATAGCTGTGTAACCTTTCTAGAGAAACTGTTGTGGGAGAGGTGATTTAAGGTGGTGGGCGGCAGAGTTGAGGTCAGATCTGGCTGGGGGTGGTGGGGAGGGAGCCCAGCTCCCCACGCCTTCCCGGTTGGGAGGTGGATGTCCCTGCTCCCGGGGAGAGCTAGGAGCAGCACTTGTGCCCTGCTGCCATATCCCTTCCCCACATCTTCTGTAGCTGTTTCATTCTGCCAGACCTCTGCTTCTGCTGGCAGGGACCCAGTGGGCCATCGATCTCATGGCCTGGTGAGGCGCTGAGCTCAGGGAGGGCTCTCGAGGTGGAAATCCCTTTGTAGCTAAATGAGCAGCTTGCTGGGCACTCCCTGTGTGGAACTTACCCAGCTGTGGCCTGCCAGGTGTGGATTTGCAGCTCTCCGAGTCGTGCCGTGAGGTCCCCGTCAAACACTTGTCGGTAACCAGAGAGAAGTAAAGGTGAACGTGGTGGTACAAGGAGCTTTTGGAGGTGCTTACTTTATGCACTACAGGTATACAGGAGATTTGTTTCCAGGGTTTAGATGAAAATATGGTAGTGCTGTTTGTCACTTTAAAATGCTTTAATTCTGATAGGGACATGAACACTTTGTTGGCAGGAAATAAAAATGCTATAGACCTGAACTTGATTTATAGTCTTCTTTCAGTATAGCTCTGATTATTTTAAGTGGGTTCACTGACATATATTAAATCAATAAGGAGAGTACACTGAATTATAGATTCTGAATGTAAAGTTCAAGTGAACTGTTGTGGCACATTTCTCAAGATAGATGTGGATGCTTCTCAGGTGATATCAGAAGTAAAGCTTTTGATGAATTTTCACTGAAACTGCATATTTTCATGTATTGTATAAAAATGAATGTTACAGATGATGAGCTCTTTTAGAGGAAAAAGAAAGCTTAAGGAACTAGAAGCTATTTGGTAATTTCTGTTTTTTCCTCCACCCTGTCCTGCAGTATTTCCTTAATTTTTTAAGAGAACTATTAAATTATGACTTGCTTTTTGTCTGATTCTCCCCCTCCTCCCTGAAATGCACAGTGGTACACTTTTTTTAACAGCTTCTGAAGCCTGTTTTTTTAAAATACTGTAATTTTGCAAATTGTACTGTATTGGATATTTAGTAAAAAGCTACTTTTAGGCATGAATAATACAAATTTGCCTAAAGTATCTTCCAACTTATTTTTCAGATAAAGCAGTGTAATTTTTTTTTTGCTTAAATGAAAGTTGAGAGAGTTGTATTGCTGATTTACTAAGTACTTACAGGTAGAGGGAAGGAGTGGGAATGACAGCACGCAGCCTCTGTTTTAAAGAGTCATTGTTACTGAAGCCTTTGTTCACTCATTAAAATAAGGCAGGGCCGAAGCCAGAGCTTCAGCTGCACGTTTGCACTGAAAAAACCCGCTGGATATAATTAATGCCTGTCATGTCATCGGGGGGCATATGCTGTAAGACAGAGCTGGATGCGTCATGCAAAGGCGCTGCAGAAGGGAGTCTTGGGGGGCTGCCCCTCCCTGGGCAGCTGTCCCCAGCAGTGCTGCGGTCCCCGCAGGCAGGGGCTGCTGCCGGGTGGGCTCCACCAAGAAGCGGTAAGGCTGACCCTGGAGCAACCGTGTCTGGAACTGGGCTCAGGAAGAGAGTGCTATACTCCCCTCCCCTGAGAAAACAATGTTTTCTTCTTTATTTCTCCCCAGTCTTGTGAAATGAAAGTACAGTTCAAGAACTCACGTGCCTAAATTAACAGTTTGTCTAAGGCTGAGGGGTTGTGTTGTTGCTTAGATTGAAATCTGAAGACTCCAGACTTGTCTTTCTCTCGATCTTTGTGGCTCCTCTCCCTCACCTGTAACATGACAGACTGGTGCTCAGCCCACCATCCACTGCTCCTTTCAGCATATGCACACAGGTGTGCCCTTTTCGATTAAACTAAGAGCAGTCCCTCCACAAAGGACAACCAACCAAACCCGTGGTGAATAGGCATGAGCATGAGCAATCTGTGATGGTAGTCCTTCTGCAAGATGAAAGGTGTTGTGTCTGAGCAAGACCAGGCTAACTCCATGTGCACATGCTACCTCCTCTCTGGGGTGGTTATTGCTCTTGCTGCTTCCTTCCTCGTTCTTGCAGAATCCTTCCACCGGGAATCTTATCTTTGCTAAGAAATGAGAGAGCTTTTCGCAACTGCTGAACATGCCATAAGCACTGTGCTTTAGTGCTTACCTTCTGTGCTAAGCTTTATTCTTGCCCAAAGCAATGCTGTTCAGTATTGCTTCCTAACACACCCATGCAGCAGCAGGAAGAATTAGAAACAGAAGCATGGAAGAAATGCGCATTGAGGACAGCTGCAGGAGATAACAGCAGCAGCACAGCAAAATGGCCAAAGCAGCAAAACAAGAAGATTAAACAACAGCAGAGGGGAGGAGTGAACTGAGGAAAAGTGTGAAAGGAGTGAGAGGAAAAGAACATGAAAAAGAGAAGGGGAGTGAGTGAGTCAAGAAGCAATAAGAACTGAAGTTGAAGGACAAGCAAAGTGTTGCAGCTGGTGCAACTCGAAGATATAATATCAGGGGGTAGTAATGGGGTGAGACAAATGTAGCAAACAGATCTCAGCACACCTAACCTAGAATGAGACAACAGTTAAATCTTTAACTTCATTCCAGCCTGAAGTGAGGCCAAATATTGCAGAAGAGTTTTTATTATGTACATAAGTTTAAGATTAATACGTTTTTCCCATGTTCACTTGGAACTAACTCAGCTCTGTAAGAGTTAATTAGTAAATCAGCACAAACCCCCTCAGCCATCTAGCCTCACCAATAGCAGTTTTTAAATTTTATATTGGCAACTTAGATCTTGGGCTTCAGGCTTAGGTACACAGATAAAACAAACCAAGCAAAACCCCTCTGTGAATTCTTGTAGCACAAGTGCCATTGCAGAGGGGGTTGCATGCTGCAGACCAAGCTGCAGTGACAGGTCTTCCCTCCTTGCTTGCATGCATGGGATGCCTTTGGAGCAAACTTTACAGGGTAAGGCTTCTCCCATATCATCATAATGGATTCTCAAATAAAACGAGTGGGGATGAGCAGAATCAGTTTCCCATTTTGAAAGCGTGTGCACCACGCTGCACTTGAGATCCATGCATGGGGATAGCATATGACCTTATGTTTTATCATCAGGAAGTTGCATCTCTCCTCCAAAGCTTCAAGGTGTGGAATGGTACTGCAGGTGCATAGTACTAGCCAGGCTGCCTATCAGAATACCTGATGATTACTTGCTGCGTTGTCCACTGCAGGTGCTGCTGCTGTAAAATTAGTATGTGCTCATCCATGTGCTACTGCTGGCTGCTAACACTGCAGGAAAAGATAAACCCTGTGCTGACTTGCTAGCAAGAATATGGTGACTCCAGCCTTGTGCTATGATATGGGAGTGCTAGGGTTACAGGATGTTCTCTAATTGTGGAAGACTTTTCTTACTGATGTTTTAGAAGGGAGTAGCTAGTAGACCTGCACCTGGTGCCAGGCATCAAGAAAGGTGATTCTGACCTACCTTGGCTCACCAGTCTTGATGTAGGCTTTGTCCAAAGAGCCTGAGAGTTCCCATTCATAACCTGTTGTGATGATAGTAGAATGTCAGGCCTTCCTGTCATTGGAAATGTGCTTGAATTCGTCCAGGACATTGGAAGAGAATGCCTATAGTTACTTGACAAGCATGACCGATTGTCATCTGAGTGCTGGTGGTCAGTGTGTCAGCGAGCCATTTCAGCTACATGACAGCATCATTAGCAGCAGTGTCCTCCTGACCTTCATTATCTTGTGGGAGGGAGGGAGGAAGGGACAGTACAGAGTCATGAAAGCATGGCTTTTAGGTTGCATTAGTGGTGCTGCTGTTGCTTACTGAAGTAGCTGATACTGCACAGAATTTGGTTTTCGAGGTGATAAAACAGGTGTATCACTGAATGCTTGAAGCTTGGTTGCATAGTTATAGCATAGGTATTGCTTGTGTAAAGAGATGGGGATTGCTTGTTGTGATGTTTCCCTGCAGGAGACAGGAACTGGACAGGTAGCAATGTAGGCTACCTTAATGAAGAAGGTTGCGTGAAAAATTCACACGTGACTGAACACAAAGAGCTTTTAGTTTGGGAAGTTCAGATTTTCTAAAAAAAAAATAAATATATATATATATATAATTTCTGTGCTTTAGCCTTACATTTTCCCCCAAATCTGTGGCTGCTCTTGGAAGCCTGCTTCCCCCCCTGCACCCCTCCAATGGCAGGGCAAAGCAGTTAATATAAGCCACACCGCCCTGTAGGAGTCTAATACTAAATTAATTGTTTCCATTATGTGGCCATTCTTCTGGGACTTGCTATGGTGCTGGGATGGGATAATTCAGTGCTGGAACTTTTGTTTTCTCTTTTACACCTCTTGAGCCTTTTTTTATTCCAATCACAGATGTATTTTTGAAAGCTTAACAGTATGTCAAATCTGTTGCACAAAAGACTGTCAGCTGCTGTTTGCTTTCTCTTCTGTCTTTCACTTTAATCAGGCAGGCCAGTAAATGATGTGAAAGGCATTTTTCTTTGCTCCTTCAGCTTATGCAAATGTGTTGCTTAGGAACGAAGAGGAGCTCCAGTCCCGAAAGGAACATCTTACACTGATCCCCTTGGCAAAAAGGCGGATTGTGCCGACCAGAGTGCAGAAAAAGAGCATTCAAACGGAGAAGATCCAGCACATTGCTGTTCTCTGAAGTACTTTAGTTATCAGTCTGTTAAAATGTTTTCTGCTCAGTCTGAATTCATAGGTATGCAGTTGAATAGCTAAGGCTTTTGAAGTTTAATTAAAATAGAACTAAAAGGGAATTTTTGAGAGACATCTTGGAGGCTTGAAAGAAAAGTGAATATTATAGTAATCACTGTGCTGTTCTTGGAAGAGAAAATCCATTCCTTTTGTTAGCTCTTCCCTTCACAAGGGCTTTTTGTGATCAGGGTCTCAGAGTTTAACCAGAGTAGGAACATTACACAGAATACTGAATCAAATTTTCTTCATAGAAAAATGATTTAATTGATTTTCTGCAAGCCAGTAACATAGAAGAATGACACAGTGGAACAGAAGAAACCTGAAAATGTTGTGTTGCTATAGGAATAAAACTTGAACTTCTGCTGCTGTGCAGACCAAGCCTATTCCTGGGGGAATGTTGTCATTAGTTCCCATGGAGTTCAGTGAGATTGGTCCTATAGACCCTGGTTCAGCAGGCCGTTCAATCATCTTTTTAAATTTATCTCTGTTTTAATTTCTTTCCTTCTGTGCATGGACTGTGGGATGCCTTTGTTCCTCCTTTTTGAAGGATACGCTTCTTTTCTCCCTCTTTAACTGTTGTACATAGGATTTTCCTGATTTTCATCATGGTATTCTGTCCTGTAAAGTAGGGTAAGCTTTGCCTTATTTATTTATTTATATATTTATTTATTTGTGCATGTTTTAAAAAGTCAAAACAACTCATGTGGATACATATTTCAATTCATGGTTTGCATGGCAATTTTAATCTTCAGTATCCATGCCAGGCTTGAGATTTTGTTTTAATTTAAGATTCAAAGATGCTTTTGCAGGCTTAGGAAAGAAGAGAGGCGATGTCAAAGGAAGTGCTGTTTAAAGTGCAGACAGACTTCCTCTTTACCTTATTTTGAGCCTGGGAACATGTACAAGCACTTGGAGGTCAAATGTGTCTGTTTAAAAGCAAAATGAAAAAATGTGTCCAGTGAACTGCAAAAAGGCATGGGGGCAACCCTTTCCAACACCTGTTTTCAGTCAAATGAAACGGTGTTCTCATCTGCAAAGTCATAAAATATTCTGTAATCCAGCAATTTTTTGTTAGTCATTTAAACTCCACTTTAATTATCTTACTCTTTGGCATGATCTTTCTCCATTTTTTTGGATATGAAATAATTTTTTCCACTTACAAATTCCAGTGTTTTGAGATCTTTTTGTGTTATGTAGAGCATGGTCTTACCAAAGCCAATTCCCTGAACATCCCCAAACACTTCTGCTTCCTTGGGCTGTATTCTCACACTAATATTTTCATGTGTTTTATTGGTGTTGGATGTACACTAGTTTCAAGAGTTACATGGTACAGGGTGCAACTGTGGCCCGTTCTGTGCAGCAGAGGTGGGCTGTGCTGCAGCATCTCTTCTTGCCCCACTTGTGCAACTGCACTAGCACATTGCTGAACATACTGTGGTAACTTCTCCCGCAGTGGAGAGAGAGAAAGAAACTGTGCTCGAGCGGGTCAGGCTTTGCTGATCCCAGCTCAGAGCGTGGCGTGTGGCCCCTGGCTGCCAGCTGCAGCCCAGAACTGCTGATCCAGCCTTTTGTGACCAGGGGCCCCAACCTCTCCTCTTGAGCAGTGGGAACTTGTCCGGCAGTTATGGTGGCCATAGGATATGTTTTTCCTAAACTGTTTCAGGCTGTTTGAAGTGTAACTGTCTGCATTTTAAGTGGTTCCACGCTTCTTTTAAACTTCAGGTTTTCTTGGAGCTTGTGGTTAAATGACTGAAAATATAAGCTTTGGAGAATTTCTTAATTTTGTTTTTTGGGATGTGTATTTAAGATACTGGTGTCAGAGAATGGTAAAGTAAATGAGTCCCTGTGATTTGACCCATAGGGTTTGTAAAAATGAAGAATTTATGATAATTTCAGTGCTTAGCCCTCTCTTTTGCACCTGAATGGTGACTTTGTTTTATGCTTTCTTCCTGGAAAAGCACTTGCACTCTTGTGTTTCCCTGTGCCCTGTTGCTTTTCATTAATTACCATGGGAGGTTAGCCAGCGTGGCTGCTTCTCTGACTCTTCTCACCCTGAGATTCAGCATGGCTTAACTCTTTGCCCATTTAGCTCTTCCCGCCTGCCTGGCCGAGTGCGGCTGGAGGTGGTGGGGTGTGTGTTTAGGGCAGGGAGGGAGGGGGTCCGTCAAGAGAAAAAGCAGCAGTAGGTGGGCTGCTCTGAAGAGGATAGGACCTCAGGAGGGGTTTGCTCTGCTGTCGCTGCTATGGGGACAGCCCTAGGCAGCTGGCGGTTCCTTCAGGAGCAGATGGGACGTGCCTCGTTTTTCAGCACCCATTTTCAGAGTCCATCCAAAAAGTGGGATGAACGAGTGGAGGAAAGTAATCTCATCCACCACTTTTTCATCTACCACTACTAGCTTACTGCGGCCCTTCATGCCAGGGCAGCTTGAGGACCCAACTGAACCCAGCTGAGCAAAGACACTTGTTTTACTCTCAGACTGCTGGGGACATTCTGGTAATTCAGCTGAAGTTAAGCTGAAAAAAACGCAGATCCTTTATGTTGTCTCTTTCATACTTCTTTTTTTTTAAATTGGAGGTTAATGGTAAAAGGAAATCATCTTCCATGAGCAGCTGAGCTTTTGCCTAAATGAGATGAGCCTTTGCTCACCTCATCAGCTTGAGTGCCCCGAGCAATAATGTTGGCTGCTGTGCCTCCATGGGTGGTATCAGTGCTGGGGAGGGGTTCCCTCTCCATGCATTGCCTGCTCACTCCTCAGATCTTTCACTTGCCGTGCTATCAGCTAAACCCTCCTTTTGTTTTCATGGAAGTTTACCTTCCAGGGCACGAGATGAGCATGTGATAGCGATAGACCCAGTTATGTCCATCGCCTGATCTTTCCGGTATGCAGCAGTATGGCAAAAGGTGTGCTGTAAGGAGCTGACAGCAAAAAACACCTGGAAATTGTCACTGCGTCCAGATCATTACCTGCTGCAATCCACCATGTTTCATGCGGGAAGACTGCTGGCTTACCACTTGGGCGGTTGTGTGAAGATAAATCCTTAAAAATTTCAAGGTGAGGGTGCTCAGGTGTTCCTAAGGTACCAAATCTTTGAGTGATGCAAAGTAAAAAAAACACCTGTCATCTATGGGAGTTAGGTTTTAATTATTTTTGTTTATTTGAGGGAAGTTTAATGTTGTTACTCCTTTTTCCAAAAAGGAGAGCAAGGATTGACACAAAGTGAATGCCTCTGTGTAATAGTTCAAATTAGTGTCTTCTGAAGAAAAGTTGCTCTTACTGTAGCTTGATACTCTATAGTTTGGTTTTTTTTAACCAAAGGGCTGACTTATACTATTTATCTGTTATCTGTGGGAATGGTCACTTGAAAATCTTAGTCCAGGGGATAATGCCAGTTTGCAATTAATTTAAATGGCATATGTGCTTTCACCTCTCCAAGGAGTTACTTCCCATTCTTTCCCTCTATATTTTCAGGATACTCAATATACTTTTTGTTTTTTTAAAATGTTTTGTGATGACATGATACCAGCCTCATCATCTCCTCTGATCTCATCTAACACAGCCATAGAATTTCATCTGATAATTTTTGTAGTGAAGGGCTTTATTTTTCATCTGTAAGTAGATATTGCTCAGACCAGTTATTTGAGGTTGAACTTTTTACGTTGGGAATCAATGTCTTTTTAAAGCTTAGCGGGATAGATTCTTAAGGCCATTAGAGGCCGTTCCTGGGGAAGTCTTGGCCAAATGATTGTGGCAGAGGCTAAAGAGGAACTGCGTGGTAATTTCTGTATTTATAACAAGTTCTCAAGAAACCTACGGTTACCTAAGTTCATTTGCTTTACCCGTATTTTTTTTTAACTTAATTACTAGCTACATCTGTTGAATTGTGTGTGCTGTTGCTTGACAAGTTTAAGAACTATCTCGTATCATCAAGCATCATTTTCCTGTTTTAACTATTTATAGACTGAGCACCGGAGTTGTCTTTTGATCTTCTCTTTGGTAAATAATCTGACCTGCTTTACTCTGTCACTGGAAGAAATTTTTAAAATTCAAAGGTTGTGTTTTTTGGTTTTTTTTGTTTTTTTTTTATAACTACTTAACTCCCTGGAATTTGGGGGAGTTTTTTTAACTTTGAGCTTGAGAGCTGAACAGTATGATAGCAGGCCTCTCTCACAGTGATTCTGAAGTTAATGCTCTCTACTCTCTGCTTTCTCAGACCTTACCTTTTGGTTTTTTTTATTATTTCTTCTGGTCACTTTTCTATTTTTTTGTCCAAAAGACTTTTCCCCATGATTTGCTCCTGTTCATATTTTTTTTCCAAATAATCTGACGCCTGAGGGGGCCTAAAGGAGAAAGGTTGAGATACACATGCTTGGCATTTTCTGACATGCTTGGAATTAAAAATGTAGACCTTTTGCAAAGACTTCAACATTATTCTGTAAGGATGGTGATGTGGAAATGGTGTCTTTATTAGGATTGACACTCATCTTCTCTAAATACCAGAGCAATGTTGTGTGCAGGTCACTGCATACCATGCAGTTGCATGGCTGTGAATAACAGTACAGAATTATGACTTTTAAAAAAGACTGGTGAATCTTTTGTCTGAATATGTTTCAGAAATAAGCCAGCTCTGAAGTTAAATCAAAATGTAAACAATGCTAAAGTGACTTCAAGGTCTGGTGCCTTTTTTTGTTTTGTTTTTCTTGTGGACAAAAACCGACACAGGCAGCTCAGTAAGCTTCTCTGCAGCACAAGCTTTTCTGAGCAGGTCAGGCCCAGCCAGTGCTCATCTCCTTCAAGACTGAAGAAAAAGAAGAATATCTTAATTTAAGCTAGTCAGTGGCTTTGCACTAACTTACCCAGTTTCCCTAAAACCCCTGTGATTGACACCTCTGGTCCTTGGACACAGTGGGACTTGTCACTGTAAGGCTGAAACTTGTCTGTGCAGGAGACAAGGATTTTCTTGCTTTGAAATCCAGAAAAGGGAGCTGAAATCAGCACAGATGCTGCTGTTTCCTGCTTAGAAAGCTGGGTGTGCTCATGCGACACCAAAATTTAGCAAAACAGCTTGCTGGCATATGTGATTCTCTGTGTGATTATCTGATGTCAGATAATTAATGTTTTTTAATTAAGTTGTGTACGTCCAGGAAAATGTGTTCTTGGAGTGCATTTTGACTTTACTGCTATAATGATGGGTCATGATACAAAGATAACAAAAGAGAAAGAGGATTATTTCAGAAGTAATTCTTACATGTCTTCTACCTGAGAAAAAACCATCTGGAAAACCCCGGAAAAAGGTACAAAGCTGAAAACACATCATCACAGGAATTTAGTAAGAAAATAATTCTCACAGTTTGGGTAAGTTTACTAGTATAACTATAATTATCAGTATAACTACAGCGTTTTAATCTGTTCTCATTTAGGTAAACTCCTAATCAGACTGTGGCTTCTGAATTTCTTCAGTCAGTCTTTGAAGTTTCTTATGTTCTCTGCCAAAAGGGAGACTGTTAAAATGTTAGTGCTCCTGCCCAGTAATTTCACCTGTAACAACTCATAGTGACTGACTCTTAAGGAGGCAAATCTATCCAATTTTGTGTCTTGGGAATTTTAGTTTTCTGAAATTAATTTTTCTGAGACATAGTGGGGGAAAAAATTCTGGTTTTGCCAGCCCTCCATCGCTGTACATTAGAAATAGCCTTTGTCTTCTGGAGCTGTTTTATTAACAACATCAGCGAAAAAGAAAGGGGAAAAAACCCGAACTTCAAGGAAATCTTTTCTGTCCTTGTCCCAGGGCTTCCGCATCAGGTGAGGAGGTGGCAAGGACCGTGCGGTGGTGTCACCTGGCTGTGGGAGGTTGTCTCCTGGTTCACACGGCGTGAGTGTGGCGGAGCTCTGGCTGTCCCCACACCACTGCTGTTGTCAAACCTCTGCTGCTCGCTTCTCGGGGGCTGAGGGGAAGCGCAAATCATGCCCTCCCAACGTTTGCAAACGTGCCAAAGCTCGGCAGGAAGGAGCTGCTTCCTCTCTCATGTCTTGCTAGGTACCAGAGTAAAAAGCTGAACAGGAACATTGAACTTGGCCAATGAAACACCAGGCATGGATACCTTTACCCTTTGGCAAAATTACAAACCAGAGCTGTCAGCGAGTGACCTTAAAGAGGGCGGCTTTTGTAACAGTCTGCACCCGATTACTTATGTTTTCCTGGTTCAAAAAATGCTGATCTGTCTTTGGGAAATCATGCCGAAGGGCTTGGAAAAATGTGCCTTCCCGTATTCCTCTTCACAGCCCAGAGGGCAGCAGGAAGCTTTTGTTTCTGAGCTTGTGCCTCTGGCCTGCTAACGGGGTTTCCCAGACATGTGCTATTAAATAGATGGCAGTGTGAGATGGGAGATTGGTTTTGCTTATGCTTTGGTTTCTATTTTTAAATTATTTTCCCAGTATTAAAAAAAAAATCCAGATAGTCTAATGTCTAATAGTCTGAACATAGAAAGCTGATGCTGGAGGATAACCCCTGTGCAATTGTAAATACTGAGGCCAAAAGTGTGCAGGCATGCTTTCTGAAATAGCACGTATGGGGATTAAGAGCCATATCTTCAGAATATTTCCTTGTAGTGCTGAGGAAATGGAAGTCAGCAGCCTGGCTTTTATGAATGCCTGGCTTTCTCCTGCAGCAGGGACCTGAGTCATCAACGGACCATGTTTTGGGAGGAGAAGGAAGATGTGTGCATTGGGGAGAGGGTGTTGATACTTTTCTTGCACTCAATGACAGCTCCCCTTTACGTGGATAAGAGCAGTAATTTTTGGTGTAGAATGGGCAGCCATTTTTCACCATGGTTTTTGGAGCACAGGTAGAGCAGTTTTTTGTAGCAGACCCCTGTTGTGCTTGCTTGGAGCCTGCGGTTTGTGGCTGTTTGCCTGTCCTGTGGTGCAGCGGAGGAGAGGGCCATGGGCCCATTGGTCGGAGCACCATCTCGGAGCAGCTGCACGGCCAGGGGTTTCTGCTTTGATAGAGAGGCTGAGAGGAGGAAGAGTTTCAAGCTGGAAGGAGTCTTTCAGTTAAACTAACCTATGTGAAGTGTTGCATTGTTTTCTTTTTTAGCTAAAGCTTGATCTAGAGGTACTCAGACCAAAAATGAAAATACTGTTTATTTGAAATGCTCCGACTTCTTGGCAACTCTCTTCCATTTCCTCTAGGGTAAAACTGTTGACAGTCTGACCTCCTCACAGGACTTTTGCCTAGACGTGGAATTTTTTTGGCGTTTGTTTATTTATCAAAGGGAGGACGCTGTGGCTTTTGCCGGTCTCTAATTTGAGAATAACTGTGGTTCTTGTAAAGGAGCTTGAGCTGGGTGTAGGTAGGTGTTGGGCAAGCATCCTGGTGCAGGTCTGCCAGCCAGCACTCCTGTCAGTCCAGTCGTTCCTCGTTTTTTGGCAGGGATCACAAATTGCACAATATAGGCATTGGTTTATTTATTTATCTTAACAAAAACTCATACGCTCAGGCTTGAAGCGAGGTTGGGGCTGGGGTTTCAAGAAGCAGAAGGCCTGTGGACCTTTCTGATGGTGCTTGTTTAAAGTTGTCGGCAAGCTCTCTCTGTACGTGGTGCGTTAGCTTTGTGGCGATGGCTTGGGACGCAGGGTTGGTCTCTGAAGGAAGATAGGTAATCACTTCTGGCTGCTTCCTTCCCTTTGCTTTGGCTTTTGGTTTTTTGGTTATTCTTTTTTTTGTCAGCTGAGCCTTTCCTTGGAGGTAAAGCTGTTGTTTCTGTGGGGCTTTCCACAGGAAACCATAATTAGGTAAGAGAAAGTGAGGAGGTTTTTCTGCCAGGCCACTAAAAGTGCAGCAAGTGGGGGGATTGCCAACCCATCCTGGCTCTCTCACGGTAAGCTTTCGGCAAATCTGTGGCGAGGTCTGCCTGTTCCCCCCTCCTGTGGGGATGGCGGGTCTCCACGGGGGTGACACGTGCCAGGCAGAGCCCTGTTCCTCCGGGGTGCAGGCGCTTGTGCTTCAGGGGATGTTCCTGTCCTCTTGGAGAGAGCCAAGGGCAGCCCTCAGACCCTTCATAGTAGGTGCATGGTTTTGCTCTTCTAAGTGGGGGGAAATAACCTGCAAAGCCCTATGGAATAAAAGAGACAGCTTGATTAGAGGTGTTATCTTAAAAATGAGGAATTCTTTACTCCACCTAGGAGGATGAGTAGATCATTATACAAAGTGGATGATTGAGTGGTTCCACCCTACACTTTCTTCCTAAAATTTCTTCTCGTAGTTGTTTTTGGTTCAAACCCCTATACAGTGGCAGCAGTTGAAGGTGTATGGAGATTGCTATGATCCTGAGGAGTTTTGTGCCTCTCTATCACTAACCACTCAAAGCAGATCTGGATGTCCTAGGACATGAAACACTGGAGGATGCTGGCACCTTTTGGCAGCCAGGTCTCCTGAAGGTGGACTGGTAGTATCTGTGCATAAGGGTTTGAAGACTTGTTGGCTCAAAACTGAAACCTTACAGCAAAGTTTTAGACCTCTGCTTGTTACAGGATTTTTCTGTGTTTATTGTAACTGAAGCAGACCATAGAATAACTTTCCTTCTAGCTTAACCAGAGAAGGGTACATAGTAGCCTTCCTTTCTTTACTGTTCATTAGAGGTCATCCTTTCCTCCATTTTGTGTGTATTTCTGGTGTGCGACCTTGGTGAAGAGAAACATTGCTCAACTCATAAAAGTAAGGAGGTGGGTGTTAGTCCTAAAAGTCTTTTTTAAACTTGTATACTAAAACCAGCTGGGTTTCAGTTTTGACTGTTTCCCTTCTGTTGTGGTTGAAGGGAAACTGCACATTTCCCACAGCGTGAGTAGTTCCCTGCTCTTCATACTACTCACTTGTTTTCTGTGTATATAATAATATATTAAAAGTTATACGTATGTGTGTATACATTTAAGTATGTATGTATTTTTTAACCAGGTGCAAAATGACTGCTCAAGTAACACTGGAGGATGCCTTGTCCAATGTGGATCTCTTGGAAGAATTACCATTGCCAGATCAGCAACCATGTATTGAACCGCCGCCATCATCTCTGCTTTACCAGGTGTGTTGTCATTGTAGGAAAAAGAGTTTTTCCATTTCCCATTGCTGTTAAGAAATAGAGTATGTGCATTTAAAAAAAAAAATGCAAAACCAAACCCAAAGCATGTTTATATTTGCAATACATATAAAATTATTTTCCTTACTAAGGATTAAATTCTGCATTTTGCTTTCTCTGCAGCCAAACTTCAACACTAATTTTGAAGACAGAAATGCTTTTGTCACTGGCATTGCAAGATATATCGAGCAAGCTACAGTCCATTCTAGCATGGTAGGTAGATGTTCAGATATATACTTTTGTGTTAACTTGGAACAAAAGGAGAGGAACATGTCTTCTTGCATTTCATTGTAAGACTTGTGGTCACAGAAAACCACAAACCAGGTTGCCTACAGCACTTCCAGGAGGCATTGAGATGAAAAAGTGTGTGGCTTCTCTTTTTTCATACATGTACTTCTTGATAATTTTAAAACGGTATTTCTCCTTGATCAGCCAATGTTGCTCAAAAGTTTCTTGCTTTCATTATGCATTTTTACAGTATTGTGAGGTGAGTTGGTTGTATTGACAGGTAGCTGCTGTAACTTGAGTGAAAAATTACTTCCATCCTCCCAGATTTCCACTACTTCTCTGTCAGTTTAGTGGTGTTGAAGGGGTTTTGTTGGCTTCCTCACTGTGGAGTGTATATGTTAGTGGTTTATTGGCGTGCTTTTGTGTAAGGTATTCTGTGGTTTTTAACAGTCCCACTAGTAACTCCATCCATCTCTGCTGGTGGTGTTGCTGTTTTGAGATACAAATAAATTGCAGGCTCTGAATGCTGGTCTGTACTGAACTTGTCGTTTCATGGCACTCCTGGAAAATGAGGAGTGATATGTCTTGTAATTCTAGAAGTCAATTCACAAACAGTGGAATGGGCAGGTTAAGCACCTGATTACATGCTACTGAAAATTATGTGTATTTACACCAATTTACTCTTAAAATTATCTGGCAAGTCCTTAACCTGTTTTGATTGTTTGGATGTTGTGGGCCCTCTCCTTTGACATGTAAAAAAAGGATATTGTTCTGCATGTGCTGACTCTTTCAACCTGGACCATTCCACTTGCAGTACCCAACGTTAAAAAAGAAAAACAAGACCACCACCCCCTTTCAGATTAGCATTTTTATTTATAGATCACAGTGTCTTTAGTTTTGGGGAAGAAAGAACAACACAAAAACCAATCTGATCCGGGGAGAAAATAATTTTTTGTCATTGGGTAGGCATATTTGCTGCAGTTGTTGATTAGTGATCTAGTGGGTGTTTGTTGGCTTACGTGGTATTAAGAAGATGATGTGAATTCTCTCAGAAATAGTTTGGGTGCTAAAACACATGACTGAGAATAAATGAAATTATTTTTTTAGCTGTTGGTTTATAGCCAAGGTGGACCTCAGGAGCTGGTCAGCTCTAATACATGTAATATGCCAGCTGAGCGTATGAATTATGGTAATATTATTTTACATACATACAGTTGATGTATCATTCAGCTTGCAATATATTTGTGTTTGTACATATACATTCATCATAGGTTTGTTTGGACAAGGTTTTGGAATGATGGAAGAAAATTGGATTTAACCCTTTTGTATTACAATGCCTAATTATGCTGAGTGTGTTTCTTACAGAATGAAATGCTAGAAGAGGGTCAGGAATATGCAGTCATGTTATACACATGGAGAAGCTGCTCAAGAGCCATTCCTCAGGTAAAGGATGAAAATTAAACTGTCATGCGTCATGTGAACTTCTGTCTTGTTTTGGTGTGGAGTTGCATGTATATAGCTTTATCAAGGAGCTATGAAATGTAGTCTACTTTGACTCACGAATAGGCAAGCTGGGCATGCCATACTGTCTTTTAGCACTTGGGGACCAGTTGGTGTGTGTCTTTTTCCTCCTCCCTTCTTTCTTTTCCTCCTCCCTTCTTTCTTTTCCTCCTCCCTTCTTTCTTTTCCTCCTCCCTTCTTTCTTTTCCTCCTCCCTTCTTTCTTTTCCTCCTCCCTTCTTTCTTTTCCTCCTCCCTTCTTTCTTTTCCTCCTCCCTTCTTTCTTTTCCTCCTCCCTTCTTTCTTTTCCTCCTCCCTTCTTTCTTTTCCTCCTCCCTTCTTTCTTTTCCTCCTCCCTTCTTTCTTTTCCTCCTCCCTTCTTTCTTTTCCTCCTCCCTTCTTTCTTTTCCTCCTCCCTTCTTTCTTTTCCTCCTCCCTTCTTTCTTTTCCTCCTCCCTTCTTTCTTTTCCTCCTCCCTTCTTTCTTTTCCTCCTCCCTTCTTTCTTTTCCTCCTCCCTTCTTTCTTTTCCTCCTGAGCTATAGCAATACCTCATGGAGTTTGTGTTAATCTTACTGATTGGTTCAAGAGTAGTATAGGGGTAATGTGCTCTAGAAGCAAAATTTTTGATTGTCAGATCTGTTTGAGGTCAAAATTTAATTAATTTCTTTCAAGAGAATGGACACCTCCCCCAACTTAACACTTAAGTTCAAAGCAGCTTTAACAGGTGGCATAGCATGTAATAATTACAATTCAGGTTAAACCTTTAAGTTTCTAGACATCCTACATAGTAATTTTCTGAATGTCAGAACTACACAGTGTTTTATTGATCTGTATAAAAAAGTAAACCCTTATGAATAGGTGAGAAGTCCATAGGAAGCCTCAAGTGTCTTGGAATGTTTGTACAGGGATGGGGTGGGAAAAATATAAAGATGCATCAGAAAATGGAACAAAATTATAACCATGAGCTGACACCTGCCTGCTTTATAAGGAGTTTGTAATTTAATTATTTTTGTACTGAAATGCAAGGAAGGTTTATCCTGTGGTTTAAATATTTAGAGTGGAAATCAGGTAATCTGTTTTTATTTCTGGTTTTGCCCCTATTTTAGTGCATGACTTTCAGCAAGTGGCTTAATAATGTGGAAGGAATATTGTCCTAACCATACAGAGGTGTTTGAAAACTAAATTATTTGCTGTGAGGTAATACAGAGAAAAATCTTAGATTTTTATTTATTTTTTTTTTAACACACACAGTTAATCTTAGAAGACTAGCATAAAATTACCCAAACTGGCAATTTATGCCTGAAGTTTGTCACTTTAGGATGATAATACGTGTTCGCAAGTTGCCATTGGGGTTCTTAGTTTCTGAAGCTTTATGAGCAAAAGTTCCAAGTGTAATGATCTCTTTAATTGTCCTCAGGTCAAGTGCAACGAGCAGCCTAACAGAGTAGAAATTTATGAGAAAACTGTAGAAGTTCTGGAGCCAGAAGTCACAAAACTGATGAATTTTATGTATTTTCAGGTAAAAGAAATGGAAACAAAATTTGTCAGTAGGATTGTATTCTCATATTCCTATTTTGTATGCTTGATCTTGTGTGCTCAGATACTGAACCTAGTCATTATACTTTGAAAAAAAAAAACCCATATTGTCTCACAGAAGGGCAGAATTTCTAATGCCTATCTTGGAAACTTCAGGCGATCTCCATTAAGACTTTCAGCATAAAATCAAAGGTAATTGCATATGGTCCCTACACAGCACGTGGGGACAGTTCTGGCACTAGGAAGAAAGGAAATAGAAATATAATATGTTTCACATGTATACATAAAAGCATCTTGGCACAGAAACCATTTGTTGGGAAGTGAGGGATCCACAAGTCTGGACACCAGAGCAGCAGGTGCAAGTTTGCTATGGAAATTCATAGCTGAGGCAAGCTAACCCAGTTGTTGTGACCTGCCAGCCACCCGAGCTACATGGGTGCTGGAGAATAGCAGTCTGTCTCGCTTTCTCCTCCCGTGCTGGAAGGTTGCCATCTGGTTCAATGGACTGAGGATGTTTCCAGGCATTATTTGGAGGGAGCCAGAGCAGCTAGCGCCTGCAAGCCCTGCAGCACACAGGAAGAGGAGACTGAATGAAATGTAGTATTTCCTGTCGTCTTCCCCAACTGGCAGATCTTACTGGGTACAAACAATCTCCTTTCATTCAAGGAGATTAGTGCTCTAAAGTCAGAACAGATTCCTCTTTGCATTCGAAGTCACTGTCTTTTTTGTACTTGTAATCACCGTCTCAAATGTCCCTGATGTGTACTTGGAAATAAGCCCTCAAATAAACATGAGCCAAGGTGGTTTTGAGAGTTGGCATGTACAGTGCGCTGTGGATTTCTTTTGTTTTAAGGGAACATAATCTATAATTTGCTTTTTAATGCATATACACTTCCTCACTAGAGAGCGTGAAATAGCTTTTTTGAAAGGGATTTTAAACTTTTATGACTTTAATCTGCAAAGAACCTTGCCTCTTGCGCCAGGCAGGCTCTGTGGCAAAAAATCACTGGTGACACTTGTAGCACTCAGCAAGTCCACAGAGGTGGAGCTGAAAAGCCTGTGCTGATGTGTCGTTAGCCTTGCATGCTTTAAACGTTTTTCTGCTTCAGTGGCGCTTTTCATTGGACCAGACCCAGTTATGCAATGAAGCTTTTTTCCTGGAAATGTCATGGCTTTTACTCCCTGTTTCTTCTTTTTTTCCCCATTAGAGAAATGCAATTGAACGATTTTGTGGGGAGGTGAGACGCTTGTGCCATGCAGAGAGGAGGAAGGACTTTGTGTCTGAAGCATATCTGATCACGCTGGGCAAATTCATCAACATGTTTGCAGTATTGGATGAGTTGAAAAATATGAAGTGCAGTGTGAAGAACGACCATTCAGCCTACAAGCGGTAAGTGGCAAGGAGCGACAGGACCCAGGTTTCTGCTGCCAGGATAGAGGCCTCCCACGAGATGGCAGCAGTTGCTCTTTTTCTGACAGCTTTCTCTTCAAAAGTAGTCCCTTCGTGTGTGGGACAGGTTGGGATGCATTGACTGCAGTTAGGCAGTTGAGAAAATCTATTTTCTTTATGCTGTTCTTCCAGCAGCAAAAGGTTCTTCTGCCTTTTAATGCCAAGCTGTTAAATACTTCTGTCTTGGTGTACGCTAAACATAGTTAAAATACTTTGCTCAGTAAAGCTTTTCTTCTTAAGTTTGAGAGCAAACTGGCTTTCTGGTTGCTTGTGCCACTCCTAGTCTATCCTATCCTATCCTAGGCATCCACTTTTGACATTTGTAGCTGAGAGTTTTTACACTTGTTCTTTAGACATTTCAGCTTTGCTATTTGAGTTCGTCATGACCACAGATGTAGCAGGGAGGGGAGGAGGGTGGAATATCAGTGGCCAACTTTTCTGCTTGAGCTGCCAGATGGTATCGGGTATCTTTTGTCAAACACGGTGGTGAGAACAGCAGGGGAAGACAGTCTTTATGCCAGCTGTAGCATCTGTGATCTTTCATAAAGAAAACCATTCAGGCAATGACTAGCTAATTTTATCTATGCTACTTCCACTTACATGAGATTTAATTTCTACCTCTACCAGTAGTTGCCTTTTGTAGTTGTTGTTGTTGTGCCTGGAGATCTCTTAAACTTATTTGGTTTGCATTTTTTTCTTTGGATGCATGTTTCTGGAGGACAAACTCTATTTTCTGGAAGGCTGACTTTTCCTGGATTGTTGCGTGGCTTGGGTCTGTAGAGCCATCGCTGCCCTCATCAGTTGAGGGATATACCCAATGGTTTTTCGGTTGGGTCGGATTGGGTCTTTTAACTAGGGTGCAGTGGGGGATTTGGGATTAGAAGACAGTTCATTTGGGGTAAATTAAGGCCATATCTCTCTTGTAGTGAACTTTCACCTTTCTTTTCAGCTATTTTCCTAAAAAGCCTTCCCTTTATCTTTCATGAAACAGGTTCTTGACACAGATTTGTTGAGTCCGTAGCCTGTGTTTGGATAACTCACATTTATAAAGCTGTGGCAAAAAAGTACTGATTGTGTCCGCCAAGTTCTCTTTCTGCTTGATTCAGGAGTTTGGAGGTGGAAGATGCACTGAGGTTGACAATCCTGTACGAGCAGTGAATGATACGCCATGGTACTGGCACTTAAAGATCTGCTGACACCTTAGAGTTCCCCTGGCAGATTTGGGGATCAGTGTGTTTCTATTGAGAGGGGACAGATTTGCTTACAAACAGTCCTGCTGAAGAGAAATACTGTTTTTTCTTCTGTTTTCAAAGAGCTGCTCAGTTCCTGCGGAAAATGGCAGATCCTCAGTCCATTCAAGAATCCCAGAACCTCTCCATGTTCCTTGCCAACCACAACAAGATAACACAAGTAAGCTTTAATTGTCTTTTTGCAAAGTACCTAATGCTTTACAAAACTATTAAAATAAAACTGTTCCAGGTTGGTAGTAACTGTTGATGCCCAGGGAATATAACTACTTGACTAATATCTTTTTCGTCTTTTTTTTTCCAGTCTTTACAGCAGCAGTTGGAGGTGATTGTGGGCTATGAAGAGCTGCTTGCAGATATTGTGAATTTGTGTGTGGACTACTATGAAAACAAAATGTATCTAACACCCAGTGAGAAACACATGCTTTTGAAAGTAGGTTTCTTTTTGGTACAAAATTAAAAAAGAATGGTTGAGGCAGGACACAGATATTTGAATTCCTGTTTGTTTTGTTTTGCTTTTTTAAATTGAACCAAATTAACCAAATAACTCAAATGATTCCTTTTTTCTTTTTTTTTTCCCACTCTCCATTGTCTTTTTATTTTATTACATGCTAAATCTGTGTAGAAACTTTCTAATCCATTTTCGTTTGTCATAAATTGAAGTTGACCCAATTGAACTGCAGCCTTTTTAGGAAACCAATTCCATGGAATTGTGTTTCTATGAAGTATAATGACAACAGAAAGGAACTACTATGTTTTATTTTAGATATGTGGCAAGTTTGTATAAAAGGCTTTTGGAGGTATCAAAGTGGTTTTGGTGTATCAAAGATTTCAGGGAAGAAGCAGCTTAAAATTAGGGTTAGTAAGTAGATAAGTTTACTTAGCTGGAATATGTACATGTAATAAGAGGCTGCTGGGCAACATGAAGTGTGGTTGACATTATCAGCTGCATATCTTGCAGTGGAAAAAAAGGTATAGAGTAAGAATTGAAAATTTGCCTCATGACAAATATTTTGAGTCCCTTCAGTGTTTAACTTCTGAAGACCTCTGTTTATTAGGACCAAACTGAAGCATCATGAAACAATACATGAATTCTAGAACATTTACATTCTGTCTGCAGGGATGTGCAACGTGTCTTTCATATTTAGGCCTTTTGTTTGGTAAATGTATGCTTAGAACACATTAAGCTGCTGATGCTCAGCTCTTCTTATTATAAATACTGAATTATAACATAATGAATAACTTGGACAAAATGTAATTAGATATTTTTTTGGATGCTTCTGAGCTCTTGGATGTATAATTCAGAGATGTGCTGAAAGCCATAAAAAGCAATAGCTCAGAGATGTTAGATCTAAATTTCTGTTACAGATCAGTTTGCATATACAGAATTTTAATAAAATGGAAGTGAAAAAAAAAAAACCTGCCTAAAAATAGCCAGACTCTAGTTTCAGTGAGATATTTTTGTATGCTAAACCTTGATACAAACAAGTAGCATCTTTTAAGGATAACTTGTCAAGCTAATGTTAATGTAAAAACTACTAATATACATATAATAAAAGAATAACACAGAAATGTATGTGTTTGAAAATATAGTCTGTTTGATGGACAGTGGGTGTTTCAGGTCTGTGTTTTTTAAAGTATTACTTTTTTTTTAATAATATGAAGATTGGTCTTACTGCAGCAGGTTTTTATCTTTGAGGTCCTTTTGCGGAGAGGTTTGGTTTTTTCTTTTGCAGGTTATGGGCTTTGGATTGTACCTGATGGATGGAAGTGTCAGTAACATCTATAAGCTGGATGCAAAGAAAAGGATAAATTTAGCCAAGATAGACAAGTTCTTTAAGGTTGGTTAAGAGATTTGGTTAAGTGTTTCTTAATACGTGATTTTAAAGGTAATTCCTGTTGCATTTTAAATATATAGGACTTTCATATGGGTAAATAATGGTTTCCTTTCACTAAGATTTGTGTTTAATAATTTATCTAATCTGATTTATTCCCTGTCTACAGCAGTTGCAGGTTGTCCCACTGTTTGGTGACATGCAGATTGAACTTGCAAGATACATTAAGACCAGTGCCCATTACGAGGAAAATAAATCCAGGTAAGGAGGAGAAGGAGACAGAGGGGAGCATCTGGGCTGGGGAAAGTCAGACCCTTGGAATGTATTTTCATAATTACCCATTAGTCTGTGGCTCTGTGGTAATTAGTAGGATTTTTGCCTTGGTCTGTTTTTTGGTGTGGGTATTTTACTATTAATGTATTTCATGTAATAAGTACAGCTAAAGGAACAGGTTGTTTAAAGACCTTTGTATGCTACTGAGCTCATTCTTGCATCCGTGACGTTTCTTATCAGCTGGGTTGAAGGAAATGAATTTTATCTTACACTAATTTCATTTTTATTTTTTCCTTTAAATATGAAACTTTCTTTAAAAGAAATGAAGGATTTTACTAAGCAAGGTGAGCAGTAGTAGTGCATGGGTAAATAGGCATGTGTATATTGTATATGGAGCAGCAACTTAGCTTGTCTCCCCCCTCTTTTTTTTTTTTTTTTTTTTTTTTTTGCTAGGTGTACAGCACAGCAAAATGGCTGGAAAATGCAGCCAGTTTTTACATAAATGGTTCCATGGTTTATGGTTATTGCTTTGTTTTAGCGAACGTTTCTGTGCTCCTCCAAGACCTTCCCTCCATGCAGTTATGTGAATTTAGAATGTAGTGCTTTGCATTTTAATTCCTGCAGAAAAAACACATAACCTGCATGTAATTGCTAAGAGAAAATCATCAGCAGTGGGCCTACTGAGCTACTAAAAATATGAGGCTACTTAACATGACATTCTGGGTAGCATGTCTTTTGTGTCCCTCTTGATAACATGTTGATAGTATTTAATAATGCCTTTTTTTTATAGTTGGGAGCATACTGTAGGGTTTTCATATTTAAACAACAATAATGAAAAACAGTCTGAAGGTAGCTAGATGTCTCTTATAGCCCATACCTATACTTCTGCCCTGCCTTTCAGTAGTTTTCGGTTCTGTCCCTAAGTGTTTGCTCCTGAAGAGAAATGCTGGTTTGTATTTCATAGCAGCAGCCTTTAAAAAACATACAGAAAAGAAAAGAAAAAAATTTTCTCTTAAGACTTGGAAGAAGTGCTGTTTGAACTCAGAAGGGCAATCCGTCACTAATGGGTTGTGCAGGGTCAGAAGTAGAGGTGTGAGGAGTGGAAAGGCCTCAAAGGAAGATTTTTTTTTTTTAAAAAGTCACACATTGTGGTTCGTTCTTTGCAGTATCAGTTGTACTATTTATTGCCTAAACTGATTTAGGTGGGGGTTTTTGTCGTCTGAAACAGATGGACATGCACGTCTTCCAGCAGCAGTCCCCAATACAATATATGTGAGCAGATGATCCAAATCAGAGAAGACCATATGCGTTTTATATCAGAACTGGCTCGTTACAGCAACAGTGAGGTGTGTGGGATTAAAGCTATTCATGCAAATTTCACATCACTGATTAACAGTTTCTGTTAAATATCTGAAGAGTGGGTAAACCTCAGGCTAGATAAATGACAAAGCTCTATCATCTGAACCAAGAAAAGCTGGCTGCAGGGCTAGTACCTAGTCTCTGTGTGATATTTACACTATTTACATTTAAAATAATAACAATACATCATACAAACTGCAGTATTCTTCTGCTTATATCTATCTAGGATATATATCCTAGAACTTTTGGCATGTCTCTTTTGTAATAGGTTGTCTAGCCCTTACTCCAAATGGGTGCTCATAGCAGTTTAAATGAGACTAAAAGAAAAGAAATGCACATGTATACATATATAGAACCTATAACATATATATAATATACCTAATTAGTGTCTTGAATTCATCTGCATCAATATTTTGGTGATGAGGGAAACCAGTGGTTTCCATCACTTGACCAAAATCTGTGAAGTTTAACTATGTAAGTCTCTAGAAGAAAAAGCTGATATTAATGCAGGTGTTGGTACATGATGCTGTTTCAAGGCTTTAAAAGAAATCTATGTAGAAATTTGGCTATGGATGCTGGATACAGCATGTTCTGATGTGGGTTTGGGTTTTTTTGTTGTTGTTTAATAATGTTTTAGGTGGTGACTGGATCTGGTAGACAGGAAGCTCAAAAAACAGATGCAGAGTATCGGAAGCTCTTTGATCTGTCTCTCCAAGGCCTGCAGCTTCTCTCCCAGTGGAGTGCACATGTCATGGAAGTGGTATGTTATCCAGGGAGTAAAACCAGATGAAAAAGAAGCAGCTTGGTGAGGTTGGACAGGCTTTGCTTTAATGGAATGAAAATGTGTCTTGTGTTTTGTTCCCTTAATTCTCCTCTTCCTTCTTCCTTCACTCCTTTTCTCCTCCTGCTCCAAAACACATTTTCAGAGGAAGGCACATGAAGTTCTCAGAGGCTAGGAGTAATGCTGCTGCTTTGAAGATCCAGCAGCACGTACAATCTCATACAGTCAATCTCATACAGTACATTCAACTTGTTATATTTAATGGATAGGTGATCATTTGTGAGCCTTGACTAGATGTTTTTGCATTTGTGGTGGGTTGACCCTGGCTAGATGCCAGGTGCCCACCAAAGCCGCTCTATCACTCCCCCCCTCAGCTAAACAAATGAGAGAAAATATAACAAAGGGTTTGTGGGTCGAGATAAGGACAGGGAGAGATCACTCAACCAATTACCATCACAGGCAAAACAGACTCAACTTAGGGGAAATTAACTTAATTTATTGCCAATCAAACCAGAGTAGGGTAATGAGAAGTAAAACCAAATCTTAAAACACCTTCTGCCCACCCCTCCCTTCTTCCCGGGCACAGCTTCACTCCTGAATTCTCTACCTACCCCCGCAGCGGCACAGGGGGACGGGGAATGGGGGTTACGATCAGTTCATCACATGTTGTCTCTGCTGCCTCATCCTCTTCAGGGGCAGGACTCATCACACTCTTCCCCTACTCCAGCGTGGGGTCCCTCCCACAGGAGACAGTTCTCCACAAACTTCTCCAAGGTGTGAATCCTTCCCACGGGCTGCAGTTCTTCATGAACTGCTCCAGTGTGGGTCCCTTCCACGGGCTGCAGTCCCTCAGGCCCAGCCTGCTCCAGCGTGGGTCCCCTGTGGGGTCACAAGTCCTGCCAGAAAACCTGCTCCAGCGTGGGCTCCTCTCTCCACAGATCCGCAGGTCCTGCCAGGAGCCTGCTTCAGCGTGGGCTTCCCACGGGGTCACAGCCTCCTTCGGGCATCCCCCTGCTCTGGCGTGGGGTCCTCCCCGGGCTGCAGGTGGAGATCTGCTCCACCATGGACCTCCCTGGGCTGCAGGGACACAGCCTGCCTCACCATGGTCTTCCCCACGGGCTGCAGGGGAATCTCTGCTCCAGCACCTGGAGCATCTCCTCCCCCTCCTTCTGCACTGACCTGGGGGTCTGCAGGGCTGTTTCTCTTACATGTTTTCACTCCTCTCTCCGGCTGCAGTTTCTGTCCCCACCACAACTTTTTTCCCTTCCTTAAATCTGTTATCCCAGAGGTGCTACCACTGTCACTGATTGACTCGGCCTTGGCCAGCGGCGGGTCCGTCTTGGAGCCGGCTGGCATTGGCTCTGTCGGACACAGGGGAAGCTTCCAGCAGCTTCTCACAGAAGCCACCCCTGCAGCCCCCTCCACTACCAAAACCTTGCCACACAAATCCAATACATTGTTGCTCTTGATACGTACATTTTGTAGACTAAGACTTCATTATTTTCCTCTAAACGTTGTTTAAAATTATATTCTGTTAGAAATATCCATACCAACATGCAGTCAAACAGGAGGTGATAGAACAGCTTCAACTAGCTATGTTTAGACATCTTCACTTAGTAAATTGAAGCATGTAAGGTCTTAACCAAAGACACAAAAATGGATGGAAAGGCTTCTATTTGCTTTAGATTAGGCTTTTAGTCAAAAGGAAAGTAAATGTGGGGAAAGGAAAAATTGAGAGGAGATGAGAAATAAAGAACCTGCAGAGTTATTTCTCTGTATTTTAATAATTTGTTTTAAAAACAGATGCCAGTTAGAAAAGTGACTGTGTTTTTTCCAGTAAAAAACTGCTTAAGGCAGAAATTGAAGAGGAGGATGCAGGAGTCCTTTTTATGCTGCAGACACTTAGATAAAAGCTGCATGTCTTGCCTGCACCAAAGCATGTTCTAGAAAGGGTTGAAACAGATGATATATTGTATGAGAGGAGCCAGACTTGCTCTTCCTCTGCCTCTGATGTCTGAGGGAGCATCAAGCCATTTGCACTACGTGAATCCAGTGCGGTCACCGTGGGCATAGCTAGAGACCCAGTTTTCTTTCTCTTCTGTATTTTTGACTACCTCTTTTAAAAGCCAGTCATGCTTTTTTTCTGTATTATCCTATTCCTGTTTAAATCAGTGTATTTTATGGTGAAAATCTTATTCTCCTTTTCTCCTTCTTAAGAGAAGTTTCTGTCATCTGTTTCTGGCCTCTTCAACTCCCAGACTTGATGCCTTTATTTCTGTCATTGCAAGTTGCTGCATTCAGGCTCTCTCTTCACAGTGACTATCTTCCTATTTTATTATATCTCTGTAGAAATTCTCTTGTTCTTAGATCTGTTTTTATCCTCCCAGTTCCAGAACAAACTTTCTCTGAGGACCACAGCAGGGTTTTTTTGCCTATAGTCACTGCTTTTTGTATGGATTCCCTTAAGCACTTCTCATGTGAGTTTGTGTTCACCTTCTCCCTGCCTTCCTACTGAGAATTTATTCTGATCTGGAGTATTCTACTTACTTACCTGTCTTCTGCATTCACTTGGTATCCATGATCCTTATTACCTGCATCATGTTCAGATAAAAAGTTTCAGCATACATTTGATGTCCAACTTAACCCTGTCAACTTAATGCCCCCAAAATGCTTCATCTTTGTTTAATAATTTCCCCAGTGTCCTCCTTGTAGCACGTAGGTTGCAGGGTGTGATGTTCTTCTTTGCTGTCGGTAAATTGGTGCAAATATTAATCCATTATAGTATGCAAATTTATATTGCTCTGCAGTCTAACACTTATGTAAAGACAATATCAGCCAGACCTTACTATTCGCTGAACTCAAACTGTGAGAAAATTGTATTTAAATGTGACCAGGATTTTTCGCTAGATGTACCCTGATGGATATTAGATCAGCCTGACATTGCTCAGGAACATTTTGACCTGTGTTTATAGTGACTGAAAAGGCAGTATTTAAGAGAAATGCATGCTGTGCAGATGGTATTGTCGCAGATAATACAGCTATTTCCACACCTTTAAGCCTAGTAAACATTTAAAAAGCCCCACCCCAAAACCATGTAGTTTTCCAGTTGTCTTTTGAATTCTAAATGTGACTATTTGGCCAAGTTGGAAGCTTCTCTTTTTGTGTGTGGGTGTGATGGATTTTTTCGTTATGCTTGGAGGTCTGTCTGTGTTTCTCATGCTTCAAGTGGAGAAGAAACTAATGCCTACGCTAGCATTTGCTGAGTAAAAAATACCCTGAAGTGCATTAACTGCTGAGTGTGAATTGCATTTTTTGAACTAATACAGGATTGCTGGCTTTCAAGAAAATTTTTTAGGCAGATTATTGTTTGGCATTTCCACTAGATAGTAGTTTCAGAATTTATGCAAGTTTTGAGAATGGTACCAAATACCATTTTTCAGATATTCTTGAAAACACTGGAGTATTTCTTAAAGCATGTTATTTGTGTCCACTTATGTTTTGTGTTTCTCAGGCCTATTTCCCCCCCCCCCATCTTTTTTCTCCATATTCTGCTGTGTGAACTGCAGTATTCGTGGAAGCTGGTACACCCAACTGACAAATATTCTAATAAAGATTGTCCTGACAATGCAGAAGAGTATGAAAGAGCAACAAGATACAATTATACTAGTGAGGAGAAGTTTGCTTTGGTTGAGGTAAGATAAATCTTTTTTTACAGGGATTTTCCAAAGATTAATTCTATACAAAGGAGAACATTCTCTATAAGCATTTTCTATACCCAGTGCAAAAAGACAGCATGCCCTGTGTTGACACTGAAAGAGCATGTTTTCCTCTATTCAATATGTAGGAGGAGCACAGGAAAACTATCCTTTATCTTTTGTAACTTCCCCTTTTCTCATTTTCTGTATTTAAAAAAGCGCTTTTTGAACAATTATACAAACAAAATAAGAAAAATACACACTTTTTTTTTTTTTTTTTGCAGGTGATTGCCATGATCAAAGGTCTTCAGGTGCTGATGGGAAGGATGGAAAGTGTTTTCAATCATGCCATTCGCCATACCATTTATGCAGCTCTTCAGGACTTTGCTCAGGTCACACTTAGAGAGCCGTTAAGACAAGCCATTAAAAAGAAGAAAAATGTCATTCAGAGGTAGCATTCTTGTTTTCATCTTCTCCTATATTCTTTCCCCCAAATCTTACTAAATTTGTTGCAGAATTGCACAGCTGTTAAATTTTGCCTCTTTAAGTCTGTACTCCCCTACTACCCTGTCTGGTATTCAAAGTTAGCTTGGTTGAATATGTATTGGAAGTTGAAGAAGTCTGAAGTCAAAAATGAATGGCTGCCAACATGGCTATGGTAAGAGTCCAGGCTGCCTTGAGGAAGTCTTTTGTCCCCTGTAGTTTATTTTTATTTTAGGGAAAGGTAAGTACTGTAATATTTCAGGCAAGACTGGTATTTTTATTTTGAAGAAAGATGTTACTGTCCACCTTCCTTATGATTCCAGTGTTTCCTCTGCTTGTGTCTCATATCTACATCCCACCCCATAGTCTTAATCTCTGCCCTCTTAGCATCCTGCCTTCTTTCTCAGCTTCTGCTGCTTTTGGCTTATTAGCCTTACACTTCTCTTCCAAGTGCTCCATCTGCCCACACTGATTGGTGGCATTGCCTGATGTTATTTTTTTGTCCCTAACTGTTTGCTTTTAATCTTGACTCGTTTTCCATTTGTTTACTCCCACATTTCATTGCAAAGCTCTAGAGGTGAAAATGTTTGGTTAATTAGGCTATTGCTAAATGGTCTGCCTGCCACAAAAGTACCATCATAAGCTAAAAAACCCCAAACTATTTCAAATTATCAAGTTTGCAGGGAGAGTCTTTTTGTCCCAGGGACTTCCATGAAATAGAGAAGTATTACTTTCATACCTGCTCAGATTTGGGAGGAGGCATTTGCTTGATCGTTCAGCAAGCCATAGGATATGGCTGCCTGTGTTTCTGACAAGTATCTGAAGTCCAGCTCCGTATTTGGAGTTGGAAGTATGAAGCTGTTTGTATAAATTCCAGCTGAATTCTGGAGTTCTGCTGGAAACAGGAATTCTGCTGCTTCTTTTCATTTCAAGCCAGAATTGTCTGTCTTTAGTTTGGTTAATCTGCTTTGCTTTGATTGAATAATCTGCTTTTTGTGGTTTTGGAGAACAAAATAGCTTGATGTGCTTGCTAAGGATCCCAGAGGTGAATTCTTGACAACTGACTTTTGTCTCTGGTGTACCAGTTTCAGAGGTCAGCTTTCTTCTGACAGAGAAGGGCTCTGGACTATCCTTTTTGATAAACAGCATGGAGCGATTGTTTTGTGGATGTGGCATTCTTGAAGTTGTTGGTGAAATCGTTTGTGGTTGCTCTGAGTTACCCTGAGCTCCTGAGTGCTGTTGCAAAGTTTCTGTGCTTGTGGAAAAGTGCTTAAAAAAAGTAAAATGTTCTCATCAGTGCACTTGGATGCGTACTCAGTCTGAAGTATTGTGAATTGTGTTCAGTGTTTTGCAGGCTATCAGAAAGACAGTCTGTGACTGGGAAGCAGGTCATGAGCCATTCAATGACCCAGCTCTAAGGGGAGAGAAGGACCCTAAAAGTGGTTTTGACATCAAAGTCCCAAGGCGTGCAGTGGGACCCTCCAGTACTCAGGTATTTTCCTGTCTGGTGGTTGTGATATCTGCCAACAATTACTGCTTGAAATGTTTTCTCTCTAGCCTGAACTATTTAAAAATTGCAGGTTTGGGTTTTTTTTTAATGTGAAAAATCTACTCTGATTAGATTTATATTTACAAAATTATATGTACTTAACCAAAATCCTCTGTCTGGGTTGCTGTCACTTTCTACTCTGACACGTAATATTTCCAAGCATTCAATCTCTTTAATTTGACTTGCTGGGAAGAAATATATTCTTACTGGGCTCTTAATATTTTTTAAATAATAATTTTGAACTATTTGAATTGTTTCTTGACTGACTCCCATCTCTGGTACAGCTGGTGGATTTATTTTTTTTTTAAATTCTGTTATTCAATAGTTGCCTATGTAGTTTTAAAATATGTTTAAAATATAAATGTTTGCTTGTAAAATGTGGGAGAGTATTTGACTTCTGACAAGATCCCTCTTACTGTTCAGTAATGAATGATAAAACTGCTCCCTAAAATCTATCTAATCTGCTGCTGCCATTCAAACAAGAGGTATTTTGAGTGTGTTTTCTGTGGTAGTCATGGAAATCCCATGCCTAGATGCTCGTTCTAGTTACCTCCATATAATTCTCTTTTTTATTTTCTTTGTGGGTTTGTTTGGAGGGTGTATGGTCTGGTATTCATAACTCATCTGAGAAAATGAGGTACTGAGCACTTTGGGTGAAAAACTGAAGGCAACTGTGGTTTGTAAAGACATTCTTTTAATACCTAAAATCTGTGGGGAAGAAAGCATGTATGGATAATAATCTTGGGTAATAAAAAGTTGCTTAAATTGTGGTAAGATGGGTTTAACGAAGATTTTGGTTTGGGAATTGGAAAAAAATGTTTTGATTTCTAATTTTCTGGGAGGAAAAAAAAATTAAATATCACCACCAGTGTGCTTCTCCTGCGCTTGGTATGTTTAAGGGCTTTGTTTCACTGGCTGCAACAGGCTGTTTAGAGTACACAGTTCTGTCTGCTTTTTCTGTTCTTGGGCTGGCACATTTGTCTGTCTCGGCTGACAAGAGGAAGGGAGGTCAAAGACATTGATTTTAGATGGGTTTTTCTCAGTTTCATGCAGTTCTAAAATGGCTGTGTATGAATTGGTAATACTTGGAAATCTTTGCAAAATCATTTGAGAAGCTAATGGCTCTCTGAGCATCCTCTGAAATGAATGGGAACTTTTCCCTTCACTTGAGGGGAGTACCGGATTGCAGTGATTATTCTGAACGAAGAAACCTTTCTGTATGTCCTCCTCTGCATGCTTACTGTGCTGCTTTTCATTTTTAACGAACTAACACATTTTCTCTGCTTCTGTTTCCCCTTCCTTATTTACCCATGTGTTTTTATTAACGGATTCTCTCTCCCCTGCCTGCCCCTGTCTGTTGGTTTTTAGCTCTACATGGTTCGCACTATGACAGAGTCCTTAAACTCTGCTGAGCTGTTGAAGCAGCTCAAGTCTCTGGGATTGGAAAAGCTATTGCATGTGACACACAAGTTTCTGAGGCAGTCCTACATCTATCCGCCTCTTTTAAACTTTGGTGGTAAGACATTACTTATTACTTTTACTTTTTGTGGTGATGTGAACTGTTCCACTGCAAATGGTCTGCTGCTAAGTGTCAGTGGAGGTCCCCTTGGCATGGGTAGGCATTTGTGCTGGTGCGTAGGCTAGCGTTGCATCTGTTCCTCTCGCCTGAAAGGCTTTTATCCACACAGTGCCAGTTTTCAATTTGAAGTGGAGCAGTCGCTTACTGATAGTGATTCTCAGTGTTGCTCAACTAATGTACCATGTGTATTTTCCTTTTTTCCCCCCCTTTCCACCACAACTGTTTCCTTTAATGATACAGCTTTACATGGTGAGAACTATGTTAGAGTCCCTCATTGCTGACAAAAGTGGTTCCAAGAAAACCTTGAGAAGTAGCCTTGAGGGGCCCACCATATTGGACATAGAAAAATTCCATCGCGAGTCTTTCTTCTACACTCATTTGATAAATTTCAGTGGTAAGATATGTAGATGATCAGTGTCCAGCTTAGCATGTCCTAACACCTCTAACACGACCTGGAAAATGTTTCCGATTGCCTAAGTCAACTTACCTTTGGTTTATTTATCAAAAACCTTGGTCTGTCCAAACTTTTTCTGAGATGTGATATTCAGTATTGTGGTGGGATTTTTATTTTGACTTGTTATATATTTGTTTATAATGCGTCAAATTTCATATTGTTACCTCCCTTTTCTATTTTTTTTAATGTACGTATTTATATAAACAAGGGACAGATAAGCCTATACACACTGAAATTTTAAAAAGGAAGTAGTTTTTGTGGTTTGGTTTTGGGGGATTTTTTTTTTTGTTTTGTTTTAAGTACAGAGGAAAAAAATTCTCTGTTGTGGTAAATTTGATGTCATTTCACTACTCTTACTATTCAGTTAATTGTAATCGGAAACATGCTGTCCTAAAGAATTCACCTACTGACATTGAATGTATCTAGTCTTTGTCATCACCATGCTGTGTGTCTTTCATTTTTGTTTTGCTACTGGACTCCTTTACCCTCAGAGAAGGGGGAGCCTGTTAATGTCAGTCATTACGCTACTGGGGAACAGCACTTCAAAAGGTCTTCAGAACGTCTTAATGTAAAAAGTTCATTCCTGTTTTGGTTCTCAAGCCTTCTGCAAAAGAAGGCTCGTGCCAAGTGTTTTCTGGAGAGGTGGGAAGCACACCTCTGTGCCCTTGACAGCAGCCTTAGAAACTTTTTGTTTTAATCCCTCCTTCATGTGTTTGTCTGTCATTTCCTGCACATCTAATCAACAGGAACGTGTGGAGCAATTCAGTCCTCCAGAGGGAGAGATGGTACTGGTGGATCCGGTACAATTTTGTCTCCCTCACCTGGTGCTTCCCAAGTTCAGTATACAGCTTTCTCAGCCCTCAACCTGAGAAGTTAAACTAGAAATCCCCCTTCACTGGTGTACATAGTTTTTCTGTTTAACTGGTAGTCTGGTCCACTTCCACGCTTTTTTGTGTAAAAAGGCACTATGCGGGCAAATGTGGAGTTCAAAACTCTTTGAAAAAGTCACGGGCTTTACATTTTGAATTTGATTTACATATTTGGCCTAGATATAGCTCTAGTGACTCATGGCTGCTTTTTTTGTTTCACATTGCATCATCAGAATCACAGTTATATTGTTCCTGATGTATTTCTATAAGAAGTGTAATTCTTCCTCATTTATTCTGAAAGAAACCCTGCAGCAATGCTGTGATCTGTCCCAGCTGTGGTTCAGGGAATTCTTCTTAGAGCTGACCATGGGCAGAAGAATCCAGTTTCCCATTGAGATGTCCATGCCTTGGATTCTGACAGACCATATTCTGGAGACCAAAGAGGCATCAATGATGGAGTAAGACCTACTTGTGCTCTTCCACTGAATGATTATTCTTAATGATTGCCATTCCTTATTATAATGTTACTGCTTTTATTGGTTTTAACAAGCAGTCACTGAGAAGATATTCTAAACCTTTATAAAATTTTCCTCTTATATTTGTCAATTTCCAGATTCTCAAAGTTTTCTTTTTGAAGTGAATAATTGAAATACCAAACCTTTCATATAAGTATCATTGCACCAGCCAAATTTGTTGTTCCCTGAGTTCTCATTACTCACTCCTCAAAGATGTCAAATATAATGCATAGAGGTAAAAGCATAGTTCCATTTTGATAAGCTACATCTAGAAAACAAGTTTCAGACTGCAAGCTTATCTGTACAATTTCTTGAATGAACAAAAGACTTTCTTAAAGGAGAAACTGTGATACTTTATATAAAAATTAAAACAAAAAAAAATATCCTGTTTGCATGAACCACGCGTAGGTTACAATATTGACTGGCTTTCAACATCTTGACTGCACCATCCTAAAGAATCATAATTTCTATATACATGTAACTCTTTTTATTCTTTTTCATTCAGGTATGTTCTTTATTCTTTGGACCTTTATAATGACAGTGCTCATTATGCACTTACTAAATTTAAGAAGCAGTTCCTCTATGATGAGATTGAGGCAGAGGTAAAGCAACTTTATCTACTGGAGAAAAATAGTCTGTACCTGAATGTGAAAATGATGCTAAAGGCCAAGACCTATTATAAGAGATTCAGAACAGTTGGAGATAATAAACAAGCTGAGAAGAAAGACCAGAAGATGGGTAACTGTTTGGGTAATATGTTGCGAGGAAGCCTTTAGGCCTGTGCAAATTGCCTCACATTAATGCTGAAAACTGAATGTCATCTTCTCTTGTACTGGAAAATTTGGATGCATTAACTTTCTTAATTATGTTTGATAAACAGTGGGAGGTCTTGGATAATCTCCCCTCTTTAAATTTTAAGTATCTCTAAATGCACAAATTTTTTTTCTCCCCAAGGTAAACCTATGTTTTGACCAATTTGTCTACAAGCTGGCAGACCAAATATTTGCGTATTACAAGGCAATGGCTGGCAGGTAGCTATTCTGGTAGTTAGAACTTTTATCCATGCATTTCTGCTCTGCTTTGCTGTCTAATAGACTTTAAGTGTTTTCTTCCTTTCTTAATAGCCTGCTTCTGGAAAAACGATTACGTTCAGAATGCAAGAATCAGGGAGCAACCATTCAGTTGCTACAGTCCAACCGCTATGAGACACTGCTGAAACAGAGACATGTCCAAGTGAGTTAACTCATACTCTGTTGTATTCCAGTTGCTTGGCAATTTTCCAATGGTGTTGATTTATGTAGGTATATAAAACTCTTCCCGTGCTTTATGCTCTGTCATCTAAGTGGCATAACTGACATTTGAGATCAGCTTTTTTGTCATAGAAAGGAGTAAATTGAGACAAGAACTTAAAAGATCCTGTTTAAATGCGAATGTCTGGTGCAGTTAAGCAAACACAAGCCAAATAGGAATGTCGCATGTGGTAGCGTTGTCTTCCTAGTAATGTCTTTCACCAGTTTTCAGTATGTTGTTGGCACAATGTCATGGAAGCATAAAATGCTGATATAAATACTTAGATGTAAATGCAACATGTGATTTTACTTCTTTTTTAAGAATTGGGATGTAAATTGTAATACCTCATTTTTTCCTGAATTTCTAAATTTTGTCCATCTGCTTTGCTTCTGTGTGTTTGGAATGCAAGTTTACCACATGAGAGTCTCTTCATCAGTGGAGTCTCATAGTCCTTGTACAGCTTGTCTCATAATTTGACTTTCAGTTCAAAACTTACAGCATTTTTTCTTTAGCTTCTTGGTAGGTCAATAGACCTGAACCGACTGATCACTCAGCGAATTTCAGCAGCCATGTACAGGTCAATGGAACTGGCAATTGGTCGATTTGAAAGTGAGGATTTGACTTCCATTGTGGTGAGTGTTGTGTTGCAGTTTTGCCAGAACACTAACACAGCAGCTGGGGTCCATCACAGGGGGGGATGAGAGAGAAGAGGGGTTCAGATCACTTAAAGAATCACCTCCAATTGTATTAGCAACAGAAAAATGATTTAATAGAAATTTATATAAAAGTGCAACTTCACAGAATTCGATGGCCAGGTTCACTCTATTACTTAGTACATGGATGAAATGCACTCAGGAAAATTAAGTTAGAATCAGACTAAACTTATGTATATAGAGACTGAAAACTTAATAGGGTAAAAAGAAATACTACAAAGAAAAATCAAGTTAGAATTAATTTCTTGTGATTTGTGCAAAGATCAGGAATGTGGAAAAGTAGGGGAGACCCTCCCATTGAGTCACGAGGTTCAGAAAAGACTCCTTTGCTTTCTAAACTCCTGTCGGAGTCTAGGTGCAGCTAGATTGACTCCGGGTCCCAGACTTGGTCAACTGTTTATATCTAAAGGGATTATAAGTGTAATAGCAGCCTAAAATTCATTCACAGTTGAATGAAATTCACAATAGTAATTGAGGTATAAATTTGAAAGTAATAACTTATACTTCCTATAATATACTTACTATCAACTATTCAGGTTAGTACACGCGCATGCATGAAGACACTAGGAGATACGCGTATAAGAGAGTAAAATAGAGTAAAAGAGGTATACCTGTTAAAAAATCCCCTCGAGGTCTGTGAAAATATTCACGTTGAATGCTTTGGCATTTGTCTCAATGGGTGAAGGGTCGAGCCTCGAGGAGCAGAGAGTATCAGCCCAGGTCGTGTTGGCTTTTGGCAACAGACCTCTGATTTTTGCAAACAGGAAAGTTTGCGAGCTCTGAGAGGTGTCCCGCTCAGAGGGAGATGCTGGTCGCAGCCCGCTGCAGTCCAGGAGAGCTCAAAGGCCCTCACTTAGTACCGCTGTTTATAGGTTTGGGAGATGATTGACTTTTGTCATCAAAAAGTTGCTGGAATCCCAGCTGTGCTGGTACCATTTCACGTGCAGATAAGGAAAGCTCCGAGGCTGTCTGAGAATAACTTAAAACAGAGATACAGGATGCTCCAAGATTGTCAGGGGAGGACTGTAATGTCTCAAGGTTGTTATGAGAAAGAACTGGCTGCAGGTTGTTATGAGAACTGGCTATCTCTGCTCCCGTCCCCCTCCTCTGCCGGGCAGCAGAGTCCTTGAGACGCACAGCATATCTCCCATTTTAGCTGTGTCAGAGTTCCCGCCACAGTCAAGGGTCACTTAACTGCCCAACTCGTTACACTTATGCTAAGGCCTAGGGAGACTTCCCCAGTTCGTAATTCAGCCTGGAGAGGGGGAAGAAATGCACAACCACAGGGTCTAGATGCTTGTTTTGTTTTAATTTAATTTATTTTAAGTTAATTTTTATTTCTTTTATTTGCATTGATAATGATAGACATCTAGACTCCCCCCCCCTTATAATTCTGTATTTGTTTTTAATGGCAGAAGCAAAAAAGTTTTCTCCAGCTTTGCTAGATGTCCTCTAAAGTATTTTCTCAGCAAATAGCTCTACAGTCACTCCTGAAAGGAGAAGACGCTGAATGACTAACAGGCAAACTTGTTTTATTCTTAACTGTAGTTAAATATATATAAATAGGAATAATTTAAGCAGTCTTATTAGAAAAATAACAAAACTTTTCCCTCTGATGTTTTGTTTTAATTTTTCTCTAAGTGTGAAATCACATAAAGCTGTGGTTGAAGTTTGTCTGGTTTACTAAGTCTAGTTTGGCAAAACCTCTTACCAGAGAGGCAGCTTAGTCTTGCAAAAGGCATTCTTCTAGTCACCTCCAGCTACATCATAAATTATACTGGCAAATCCTCTGTTGCCATTGTGGTATATTGTGGACTTTAATAATTCTGATGTGCTATGATTTTTTCCTCCCCACACCTTAACCTGCATCTCTGTTCAAACAGTGCTTTGGCCTGACCTGACGCAGTACTCTGGACTATGCTGCTGTACACGGGACTGTGCAAGTCCCAGTCCTGTTGATTTTGAGAATCTTGTTCTTTCCTTGCGCAGCAAAAAAATAAACCTGCTGCAACCAAGGGCTTTGGGAGTAAGGTGTAAACATCACCTGTAGAGAAGGCATATGCTAGGACCCATGAGGAAACAAGGAAAATGAGCATTCTTGTGATTTAAATTTTTATAAATGCCCACTTCTGTCCATGCTTATAGATAAATTGCAGACCAAACCAGCCTTGTGCCTGGAGAATCAAAATGAGTTTATTTGCCCAGGCAGCTTGGTTTTGTAGCATGACAAAAAATTTTTTTGTGGAGGGACAAGATCTGACTTGTGCCTGTGGAAAAAGAGCATCTGTGCAATATTGAGGTGTCTTTTGAGTTAGTTTCCTAATTAAAATGCTAAAAAACAAATTTTATTTCCAGACGGCATGAATTTGACATGTAAGTATGCAGTCAACAAGAAAAATGTCAGACACATTCAGTTCTGCTGGAATGAAAAATAAATTAAAAGTTATGCAAGCAAGTTTACCATTGGTCTTTCCATAATAAGTTTTTTTTACCAGTGAGATTTTGTTATGCGGCTAACTACCTTGATTTAACTTCATTTTTACTGAAGATAAATCAAATACTGAGGCCATAGAGCCTCTTGACTTTTCAGTACTTGTTGTTATAACCTTTGAATTATTGAAATGTAGTTTTTCTTTGTTATGTGCAGGATTTTCTAAGTGGCTAGGTGAACAGAAACCATTGATGATGTGTTTCTTAGGTCACAGGTTCTCACTCTTTCTTGAGTTAAGAAGTGGCAGGGCTAAGGTGGTATCCCTCCACAATGCTCCTTCTTTTTTTATGCTTTTTTTTTTTGTTTTATGCAAAATAATTTCTGCTGAAAACTGCTTGGTTTCTTCCATGAGAAACTGATACTAATAGCTTAACTAATTAGTAACTTCGGCTGTTTTTCAAGCTAAATAAATTAAATGAAGGTGGTTAAAAGACTGAGCTATTTTTTCCCCTCAGATTGGACTCAATACTGTAGTAACAATCATAGTGGTTCTTTTTCCTTAAAGTAAATGTTGCTCACAGGTTTGAAAATCCTTTGAAACATGGAGCAGTTAAATCTGACAGCACTGTATGGGGAAGACGACCAGTAGTTTGATGCACTGCTAAGCAAAGCCACTGGACATTGCACAACAATCTTTAAAAGCAGTGCTTGGGGTTTTTTTGAGTGAGAGGTTGTGGTCTTTGTGTTTGGTGTTTTCAGTGTCTTATGTCAGGGATGGATTTATTTTATTTTATTTTATTTTATTGTATTGCATTGAAAGTGCCAGAAACCATACTAGGAATTTCTTGTCAAGAGGAGAAACATCACGAAAGGCAGTGCTCATGTATAGTTGTGTAGTCTGCAGCTAGTGATTTTGTGGATACTTTCACAACACTTGTTAATGTCTGGTCTCATCTTTCATTTCATCTTACTACATTTTCTTAGCTGGAGTAAACCACAAGAAAGTGTTATGGTAAATGTGATGTTATCCCTACCAGTATGACTACAAAAGCTAGTTCACCAGTTGCCCTACTGAGCAGAAATTACTTTGTGGTAGCTTGTAAAGTAGGAAATGCAGAAGATGCTTCTTGGCCTATGTCTGAGCCCACTTAAATGCTGGAATTTCAACTTCTGCTCAGTGGAAGAAGAGTTGGCATAGATCTGTGTTTGAGACCCATCTGCAGTGTGGACCGATTATAATGAATACCTTTAAAGTCTCAGAGGGTTTTCGTGGGAGATTGCTACAAAACAATCCCAAGAGCACTGATTCTTTCCAGCTCTTACCATTAAAGTAAGAGACTGGGGGAGAGTCAATTTTTCATTTTGACTTCTTTTGAGTCTTCTATTCCGTCAAGGTTATTTAGGTACTTTGTTGAGATTCTCCACTTTATTAAATGCACTGCTCACTTTCTTTCCTCTTGTTTTTTTTGTAGGAGCTGGATGGCTTGATAGAGATAAACAAAATGACTCACAAGCTTCTGAGTAGATACATGACCTTGGACAGCTTTGATGCCATGTTCAGAGAAGCCAATCACAATGTGTCAGCCCCTTATGGAAGAATCACTCTTCATGTCTTTTGGGAACTCAATTATGATTTCCTTCCAAACTACTGCTACAATGGATCTACTAACAGGTTAGCATGGCAGCCTTTTGTTTGCAGCAGTTCTTCTACTACCCTCCTGCAACTTCTTTCTTAGCAAATGCTGACAAGTCCATCTCTATTCATTTAGTGTGTTTTCCACTTCTAATGCTTTACTTGAAATGAAGCAGCATGAGTCATTTTACTAAGTACTGTCAAATGTATGAAAGCCTGTTATTTGTCCACAATAGAAGTCAAATATCACTGCAGCATCCAAATTCTGACATTTTAATGACTTAGCTATGATATGTTGCAAAATAAAGTGTGTCCAAAAATACTGCAAAGTGCCTATTGGGAAGATATTTTGGTAAACAGGATCCTCAACTGTGAGACAATGGAAATAAAATTATATTCCTGATGCTGCATTAATGTGAAGAAAAGGACTGTTTACTGGAGAAAGGAAGAGTTCAGTGTTCGCTGCAACTACAGTTGCTTCCTTTAAGGAGAGGGAGTAATGGAATTAGAAAGAGGAAGGTAGGATCTAAAGTTTGAGTGTGTGGAAGGCACAGTGCTTGGGACTTTGCATTTCTGGACTTCCTGCTTGTGTGCTCTTTTTAGGATTTTTGTGCTGCTTTTAGCCTTTTCTCAGGTTTTGGTTAAAGCACGGTGAAGTGACAGTAAAGTGATATTGAATATTGAGCTGTAGGAAGAGGAGGAAGTGTGTTCTCATCTTTCACAGTCTCCTTGGAGAGCTTTCCCTGTCTGACATGTTCCATGATGGTTATGTTGCATTTTAGATCCAAGATTCTGTCTGGAAAAAAAAAAAAAAGGAGTGTTTTTTGTGGTTAAGTTTTAGCCAAGAAACTTCTGTTACATTAATCTGTTTGCACAGGAGAGTTGAATGTATTTCCGAGGAAGCTGCTGTGCAGTTGATGTATCTGGAGATCAATATTGGAATATTCAGTGTGATGTATTAAGAATCATGTAAGCATAATATTAAAAGAAAATCTTGATGAAATGCCGATCCTTTACCTGTCAGCTTTGATGAAAGACATTCAATAGCTCCTATCCAGTCTGTGTTCATCCTGGCTATAAGGACTGCCATACTGCAGACCACAGTGCTTGGGAAGCGAGAATGGAACGCGAAAGGACACTAGCAGAATCCTGTAGGACTGTTGCTTGTCTGTTTAAAAACTGTACGCATGAATTGAGTTAGGCTGATCCTCAAGCTTGTCAGGTAATTAATTCAGGATAATTAATTTAAGAGATGATAAAGGGAGACAGATCTTGGACACATGGTACACATACTTCCTAATTTCATCACAGAATTGCTTTGGTTTCAGTCAAAAACAGCAATGTGGAGAGAATTAATGTGTGTTGCACATGCTATACAGTGCCCATTGATATTTTTGCTATCAAAAATAGGAACAGGGAGTTTCTAGCCCTTTTATACCTCTTAAGAACGTTCATTATGTCTGTTGCTGCCTTGCTGTTAGCATGAACTTTAAATTGATGAGCTCTCTCAACTGTACAGGTTATTGTATCCAAATACAGGAGTACACAGTGAGGAGCTCTGTGAGAGCTGCTAGTTTAATTCTTGGCTCTTGATAGGTAATGTCTTGCATGAAACCTACATGTAAACAAGGAAAGAAAAGTAACAATGAAAGGCTGGAAGAAAGAGAAATAAGTATGATGAAAAGCAGAGAGTTTACTTGGTGGTGAGGGGTTGGAGGTGGAGCTCCCAGGAAGCAAATGTATAGTACCTGTGGCTGGCCTTTTATTAATTTGACCACAGCCTAGGTGTAAAGGTCCTTCTTTTAAAGTTAGTGTTTTGGTCAGATTAACTTGTATCCAGTACCTTTTGAAATTCTTTTCCCAAGAATGGTTGAACTTGATGATTTCAAACACCTGTAAAAAAGTTCAAGTGTTTAGAAACCCTGCAGGTTTGGTTCAAAGGCTAAGGCTATTTACACAGAAGTGTTGAAACACATTTCATGTGTAATTATTTGGACCTTGGGAGGGTTTTTTTTTATATATCTGATAATGTACTAAGATTAAACAGTGAGCCTGCTATTAAAAGATTTAGCAATTTAATAATTGCAGTTGCTGGTTTTCTGAAATTTAGTCTCATTAGTGCTGGACAGCTGCACAGCTGTGTCCAGACTTTGTCTTTCCAGACTTGTCTTTTCTGTGCTGCTTCGGATTTTTTTTAAGAGCTCTCTCATGTTGGCCCTCAGTTGCATGTTTTTCCAAGCCAGAGCTCTGTCTTTTTGCATGAGGAATCTTTGTCATACTTATGCCTGTGTCTGTACTTTTTTTCATTTCCTTGTACCTTTGTGGAGTTAGTAGGACTGGGGCTGTCCAGACGATTCAAATGACACAAGGACAACTTCCAGATTTTTGTTGTTCATTCCTTTTTCTGCCTTATTTTCTTTACTAATTCTAAGTTGGTCTTTTCCTTCCATGATAGCTTGTTTTGTGTTGAGGGCTAACAGAGGAGCAAGTGTGAGGCAGCCTAGACATTTATTTGGATTGAGGATTTTCTGTGCTTTCTTGACACAGATGATACAAGCTTCCGGAGACGGTAGTCAGACTCTATCTCCTCTCAACTCATTCACCAAATCTGTATTCTCTGCTAAAAATTCATGTGTATAGCACTCTTCCAAATGCAGTATGACATGTTTCTTCTGGGGATACAGATTTGTCACAGAATGAACAAAAAGACCAGCTTTTTATTTTTCAGCCTGCCTGCCTGCCTCTCCCCCTTCCTGTTGTGAGCTCTCTGTCTCTCACACTGCTTTTCAGCCTAGTTTTCACATGAGAGCAGCTGTGTCTTCTTGTCTTGCATATACTCGGATAGTCACTGTTCAGACACTGCTGGAGCAAACCTGAAAAGCAGCACTGGCAGTGAAAACTACCTACTTTCTGCTACAAAGAGCCAAATGGTGCAGGGATATAGGCTCATGCAAAGTAGGGGTGACTGTAGTCAACTACCATCCCCCAGGTAAAAAAAAAAAAACAAAACAAAAAAACAACCAAAAAAAAAAGTCTTTCTACCAAAAGGAAAGGTGATAGCAAGGGAGTGGTAGCTGTTACTCTTTCATGCTCCATTTTGTTTGCTGTTTCCTCACACTTCAGTTTATAGCCTCCTGTTCTATCTTGACACTCCTGTTCAAGAAGTGTCCTGTTCAAGAAAGGTCAGTTATATCTAGCATTCACTGAGAGGAGGTGTAGGGCTACCCTGAGGTCTGGTAGACAGGACAAACTAATGTGAGAAGGCTGGTAGTTAAAAGTGTTCATACCAATTAGGGAAGTGCAGGGGGACACTTTCTGTATGAGCAGGGAGGGAGGATTGTGATATCTTACTAGTTCTGAGATGAAGCTTGGAAAGTTTATGAATGAGATTGATCTGGTGCCTGCAGTAGCAAGGCAGCAGCAGGTTCATTGGCTGAAGTGGTCTTTCTCAGATTTCTCCATATTTTCTTAAATAGTTTATGGTAATTAGAATCATAGAATCATTTAGGTTAGTTTTTAAAGTGCTCATTATGAACTCCTTCCTGGTAGGTTCACAGAAACACCGATATAAAATTATTTGATCCCTAAAATACTTACTTTGGGGCTCATGTTGTCCTTCAGCAATCACTGTTGCCAAGCTTTGGTAAGCCAGCAGGCTTTTTCATCTCCTTAGTTGACTTGGACTGCTTACACCCTGCGTTGATTAAAATGGATTAATTGCTGTGAGATCATCAACACTAATTGAAAAGAAGTGATTATCTTGGAGGATGCCAAAACCTGCATCCAGCAGTATCTGAGGGAAAGTAAAAATTTGCCTAGCTTTAGCATTGATATTCAAAGAGCTTCAGTCCTTCAAAGAGATGCTTCTGTTCCTTGGAGGAGGAGCAGGAGGAGGCCAACCGGCAGGATGTCAAAAAGAAAACTCACACACACACGTTGAAAAAGTTTGAAGAATGGCAGATGACACTGAACTGTAAAGGTTTCTATATAGCCCTTAGTTTTGAGAGAAGAAATATTTATCTGAATGATGTATTGGGATTATTCACATACCTCCTAGAATGATGCACTCTCCTTAGCCTGTTGTATCCTCAGTCTTAGCCATAGCTCTTCCATGAGATAACAAGTGACTGTATCTCTTGCTCCTACTTCCTTTTCTTAACCTGTTTCATCCTCTCTCAGCATCTTTCACCCAAGAAAGTATGAGTGCTTGCTTCAAGTCTTTAAGAAAGCTTTAAGACTATTTTGCTACTATAAAACATTAGAGATGGAGAAACCCCCAAGAATATAGAGGAGCACTGGTGAACACACAAGAGTTACTTGTGCTTGTACAGAGCTAGTGAAACTTAGGGACTGTGTCTCAGAAGTCTTTCTCCAGTATTTGTTTTCTGAGGCTGTTATTTCTTCTCAATCCAAATACAGTCTTTCTGATTGGCTCCCAGACACTAAAGATTTTATAATTCAAATATATTCATAATACCTTTTTGAAAAGTCTAAGAATTATAGTTACAGCTTCCAAAGTCATGGGATGCACCCACACTTATGTTCTGAAACACTCTTTTCCTTGTGAGGATTTTAATTTAGTGATAACAAACCAGCTCTTGCCCAATATGTCTGCACACTGAAACCCAGTCTTATCTCAGACGACATGGTATCTCTTTTAATTTCTTTCATTTTTGAGATTTTCTTAGGGCTTGAAAATTGATGTCAGTTTAAAAAGAAATAGGATTTGGAGAGAAAGAAGGGGGAATGGAGTAATCTCTGGGCTTGTCATATGTTGCAGATTACTTTGAATTCCATCGAATGTTTACATCATCTCTGGTAAACTCTTTAATGAAGTGTCTGTGCAGAGAACAGATTCAAGTGATCTCAAGAGGAAGTTTTCAGTTGCTGTGTAAGTGAGAGAGAAGGGGGCAAACTTGTAAACTGAGGAAATGTAAATGTAAGGAAATTTAAATTATATAGAGAGATAGTATAAAAAATAATATACAAATTATGTTTTTTTCTTCAAAAGCTCTAAATGCAAGTACTTTCTGGACTTCAGCAAGTAGAAGTACTTTTGGAAAGACAGGGCTAAAATACATATGAACAAGTAGCTGAAACTGTGGGTATACTTATTTTTGAGCAGGTTAAAAAAAATACAGAAAACCTTGTCCTGAAGTTACAGATTCTCACAAGAATGATTCACATTACTCAGAAATAAAACACAGTGGAAATAATTGTAAGCTACATAGTGCAATTTTTACATGTTTGGGTGAAACAATTTTTGATTAGCATGGCTGTTTTTGTTTTCAGCTAGTAAATGGGTCTATTAAAAATAGAAATTCTATGTTCTTTCTAGGAAAAATTATTAATCAATTGTTTATTTTGTGTGCTGATTAAATTCAAACATTATTTTAAAGAAAAAAAATCAAGATACAGTTGTATCTTGATGATATTATAATGTACTGCAAACTTCCTTTCCTGAAACCTTTTCCTAGATGCATTTATTTTACTCAGCTATCACTCAGAACAGCCTGATGTGATACAAACATTTGATGTACACTTCTTAAATAGCTGGTTTTCCTCATCCCTGTGTATATACAGCTTTGCACCATTTACAAGAAATCCTTTTTATCAAGTTAAAAATAAAGTAGCCATCCAACCTGTAAACACACGCACCAATAATTTTGCTCAGTTTACTAAAGTTAAGCAGAATCAGAACTGTAGGAGATGTTGATTAACTTCTTTCTGCACTAAAACTGTAGTGCTGCAAAATGTGCATTACACAGTTAACAGGCAACATCAGGGGAGTAGGTCTGTCCTGCTCGTTCGCAGGAGTACTCGAGCCTGTGGAGTTCTGCCCAAGCACCGTTTTTCACACTCAGGGGTCCTCAGTTTGGCATGGGCTGTTTGATCCTATCTTTTGCGGTACTCCATATCTTTGTGGTTCTCTTGCCATCCTCTTAACAATACACAAAGGTAAAGCTAAACATGATTTGTATTGGTACATGCTCACACTGAAGTATGATCAAACTTTTGAAACATTAATTTTGCTACAAGGATTATAGTCCTCGTCCTGACTTTTTTTTAAAGGTATTAACCTAAAGTATTTCTCCTGCTGTGAGTTTCTTTGGTGGGAAAAAGCTCCAAAGCATTAAATAGAAATGTCATGTTCTTTGAAGGTGTAGTTCATTCTCAAGGACTTAATTTTGAAAGCACAAGGAACTTCCTTACTCTCTGTGAGAGGCTGTTGCTACTTTGTTAGTTGATTCTCTTTTTGCTGGGCTGGGCTAGAGTAGAGGTGAGAAGTATTTTGCACACCACTGGAAGAACAGAGTCCCAGTAAGTGATGGAGAATTGGATTATGATTTGTGTCCAGGCTTTTGGGCAGTGCAGGCTATGTGCTTCCCCAGTTGCAACTTGGGCTGAAAGGCTACGAGTCTGGCTTTGATTTTATATGTAGACAAAAGCAGTATTATACAGGGTAAGGTGCATTAGGCGCACACCTACTAACCCAAGTATAATTAATGAATTCTTTATTTTGGTTTTATAGATTTGTTCGGACCGTGCTACCATTTTCTCAGGAGTTTCAGAGAGATAAGCAACCTAATGCACAGCCGCAGTATCTCTATGGATCGAAGGTTGGATTTAATTCCCTTTATATTTATGGTTTGCTAATGTTTAAAGGTATCTTTTTAAATTATAGAAATTATAGAATATGAAAGTTATTAAAAATGGATTCAAATATATTTTGGGAGTATTTTAAATTCAACATACGCCTTTTTTTCAGACTTTGCTGTGAAGCTCATCATATGTTTCAGCCAAAGTGCAAGTGATTAGTCTGATGGTTAGTCTCATCTGACAAAGCTAAAAATAAGTCCTTCTCTCAACCACCTTGCATTGCACAGTTGCTTATAGTGGCAGAGCAGACTCAAAGAGAAGATTAATTAGTCATCTGGTGAAGTGAGAACAAGAGCCTATCTTGGGTGCAGCTGCTCCCTTGTTACAGTGATGAAGACTGTGATGGCAGGAGGAACGGGAACAGATAGGAAAAACTGCTTCAGATGTTATCTGACTTAAAAGGAATATAGATTCTGACCACCCTAAACTATCAGATACCAAACTGCTTAAATTATTTCCAAAAAAACCGTAGCATTTCTTTGGCATCTTCAACCCAAAGACCTCAAAGTCGTTATGATGAACTTGGCCTTCTGGCCATCTCATCTCCTGTATTAACATCATCTTTCTTACTTTGCACATGAGGAGTGCCTAGAAGGCTTATGCAAGTTTTCAGTAGAAGTGTACATGATATGCAGTCACGTACTCTGTGCCTTAAGGCAATGCCCAATACTGAGGTTGGAAAGGAGCTTACGTGGGTGACAAGTTGAGAGAGTACTTGGCACAAGAGAATAGTTGTGGGCTTTCATGGAACTACCCAAGTGAGGAAAGTTAGCCTGTATTCACAGGACCAATGCTATGCTCATGTGGGCAGTATTGTGTATTGGAGGGAGAGATTTATTCTCCCTGATCACTGCAGATTTATTTTTTTACACTTCAGAATTATTACCTGAGTCTTAACAACAGTTAAAGGTATAGCACATTAACATATATCTGCATTTTTAATATTCAGTCAGAAATATTGATCTACTTCCTACAGTAGTAAAAACTAGCAGTGGTATCTTCAGCAAATCCTTTGAGAATATTTAGCACTCTTAATTTTGCATTGTTTTCTTGAGTATCAGGGAGGCAAAATGAAAGTATGGAAAAGAACAATTAAAATATAAGGATCAAATTAGAGGACTGTTGACTAAAAAAAAAGTTTTAAAATTATGTACTCAATTATCCTTGTAATTTATATGTGTGCTGTGTCATTTTCATATCTAGCTACTTTAATTATCTAGCTCCTACTTAAACATGAGCATAATTAGCCCTTGCCTTATTGTTATTTCCCACACATCATATCCTAGTTACATGGTGCAATCTCTGTGATTTGCCCAGCAAGCTAGTTTTTGAGAGCTGAAGATACAGCTCAGAAGTTACAAATTTCAATCCTAATATATCTGCTGCATTTGTAAAACTTTCATGCTTTTAAAATGTAAAGGAGGTGGAAAAGGACTCACATGTCTTTAATGTAGAATGAACAGTTGATTGTCTGGTACTGTGAATAGTGTTTTATATAATTGTTCTCCAACAGGGAACAGTAAATTATAGGAAAGTGGGATTTTCTTACATTAGGATTATTGTGTTTCTTACTATTTTAGGAATTCACCAGATGCAGTGTAAAGAGCAAAAACCCCACTGAATTTAGTAGAGACTGCTAACTTAATTTATCTAAGTGATGATACAGTGGGGTGAGTGACAGAGGATTAACTAGGGAGCCCTTTTTTTATCAGTCAGGTTACATTATTAAAATGAGTTTAGTAATGTTTACTCTGAGAGCTATATGTTTTCAGAAATCTGATTATTTTTCCATATGAGCAGGAGCAATCGAGGGTGTGCTTGGATGCATTTCTGGAGCAAGTTTCATAACTAGATATGCCTATTTTAGCAAATATTCCTGACTCTGTAGTTTTAGATATTTACAACAGTGTTTTTTTTATTGAATCTAATGTATTTTGGAATTGAGTATATCTGAATGGAATTTTAGGAGGACATTTCTACTGTATATAGCAAGTAACAGATAGTAATTTTTACATGATAGAGGCAACACGTTCTAGCGTGTGATATAATTGCATGATATTATTCTGTGTACTATATAGCCAGGCTTGCCACAGAGCACATCCTTGTTTGGGTCCTTTAACAGCTACATTGTTGAATTGCCTCCTGACTGGATAATAGTGGGGTATGGAGTAGCTATGTATTTTTTACTTTATTGTCTTTTTTGAGTTCTTGAACTACTCAAGATATTCAGGTGAGCACTTCATATTGATCATATAGCCAAGGAATATGACTGTCTATTTTCCTTATTGGACTTTTTTGTTGTTGGTTGGGTTTGGGTTTTTGGCGTTTTTTGGGGGGTTGGGGTTTTGGAAGGTTTTTTAGCAATCCATGGTGTTTATTTAGGTCAAAACAACAGCATTGTGGTTTCTTGTGTGTACATACACTCACACATGCATGTATTGGACTGTAATGGCTAAACACTTTCTGTGCAGAAGCTTTACATGAGGAATGTGCTTGCTTAAGAGTAATTAAAGAAATTTTTAGTTTTGATCTCAAAGTGTTCACGTAGTCTCAGGTATTTCTAAATGGATCAAAGCATTTGGTCTATATTAATGTGTATTGATGCTTAGCATAGACAGTTGTGTCCCCCTTCTCTGTTGCATCTAAAGCTTTCTGAGCAGTATCTTCATCCAATTAGCAAAACAGAAACGCACAGATACAAATTACTTCTCTTGGCTGACATGGGAGCAGAGCTGTCAGGTGGGAAGGAGCTGACCTGCAAAAGCTCATCATCCTTTTAAGTGAGCTGGAGTATGTTAAAAGCTCGTTGAGCATGGTCATTGAAATCCCTTTACTCAGGTGAAGTGTGTGTAGGATTAATGAAATGAATGTTAGGAGATTGAAATTGGCAATGTGGGCTGGATGCATAAAATATTTAATAATGCACATATAACAAAGAGTCTCTTCTGGGGATTTGAAACTAACTTTGCATGTTAATGAAGTACCTGGTTTTATAGAGGTTGTGTAGACCAGAATTTAAGAGCTTCCTTTCTGGCTTATACAACATCTTCCAAAGATTTTCATGTTTGTATGTCTTCTGCATTTTGTAGATGCTAACTCATTTGTTTTGTGAAAAAAAGACCCCTTTGGAAAATACTTCTCAATGTGAATATAATGTTTTTTATCTACTGCTGGTGTACAAGTTAACATCAGTTTGCACTATGTTGCATCTTATTATCAGTTTAGTAATCACTTAGCAAGTTTACCCCTTGCTAGATCACTGTTAAAACTGGACAGTGAACTACCAAAACATAGAATTGCCAGAATGAACCTGAATGAATCTGTAATAAAACTTTCTGAGCAAGAGCCAAAGAATCATATAGCTCTGTGAGTGTGTGATGACATTCAACACTAGTGCAAAAGTCAGATGCTCGTTATGCATTGCTCATTTGCAGTGGCTGCAAGATGGTCCATTGCTTATGAGGTGATATAAATATTTATCTAAGTAGTGCAGAGTAAACTCTTTGGGTGGAATGATTTTATATTTAGATGAGGTAAATCCCATTCCTGGAAGCACTTCCACGGTAGCTCCTTGCCATCTCAATTTGATACATGTGTGTTTTTGTATATATGTGTATATATAACAAGATTCAGTAGTTGAATGCCTCAAAACTGCTTTAAGACTGAACTGCTCCATGTTCTCAGTACAGTATATAAATGTCTGTATAACATATAAATGCATGTAAATATATGTATTGGACTGCCTTAAAACCCACATAAAGAAACAGAGATGCAGAGAAGTAACAGGTTTTCAAGGGCCCAAGATGTTGGCAGAGATGAGAATATGTCTTTTGGCCGCAACCCTTTAACATTAAAATCATCTTTTCTCTCTTCAATGAAATCCTAGTCAGAGAAGCATTACCATTAATTTGATTACAAGATCATTTTAAAGCATTTTTTTCTGTCCCCGCTACCCAGCCACCCCTTTTTGGCAGTAAACCTGTAGTGTTGGCTTATGCTCTGAAGAGACTTTTTCAGTGTCTGTTTCATGAAATACCTTCATCTGAAACAGCAGTAAACTGTTGTTGTCTTCAGAGTTTATTTAAGACTGATGTGTAAGACAAAGAAAAACGTGTCAGCTGGAGAAAGTGCTATGTAGGGGGTGGAGAACACGTTATTGCTAACTTAACACAATAAAGATGCCTTTTGAAGTGTTTTCTAAAAGTAATACACTCGCCCTCATTCAGCGTGTGTTTCTGTGTGTCGTACCTATCCTAGTAGGAAAAAGTAAAGATGCCGCCTCAAACTTATGCCAACTCCCATCTTCCTAGCAACATGAGAGTTGACGTCTTTCACAAGTTGTGGGAAATGTTGTCAAAATACAGTAGCTGAAAAGACCCATTGCCTGCTGTGAAATACTCAGTGGGCAGTCTCTTGCCAAAATTGTACACCCCGTCGGCTTTCAGGGCATGGTGGAAAGGGATGGCAGCTGCCCAGCCAGCAGTTCTCCAGCCTTTACTTTACAACTGAGCTGTGTCAACAAGAGCTGACTTTATGCATATGTTCGTATCAATAGCAGTTTAAAATGCCTGCAGTCAGAGTGTATCTTTGTTTTTCAGATGTACCATAGTGTACAGCAATACTAAGATTTATTATGTTTTATGGAACACAAATGCACTTAAGAGATTTAAAACAGGGTGACTGTCATGATGTAACCCCAGCCAGCAACTAAGCACCACACAGCTGCTCACTGACTTCCCCCCACCCAGTGGGATGGGGGAGAGAATGAGCAGGGAAAAAAGTAAAACTCTTGGGTTGAGATAAGAACAGTTTAATAGAACAGAAAGGAAGAAACTAATACTGATAATAATAACAACAATAATAATGACAACAATAATAATGAATGGAATATACAAAACAAGTGATGCACAATGCAGTTGCTCACTACTCGCTGACCAATGCCCAGTCAGTTCCTTAGGAGCGATCCACCCCCCCCCCCCCGGCCCCACTCCCCCCCGTTTATATACTGGGCATGACATCACATGGTATGGAATACCCCTTTGGCCAGTTTGGGTCAGCTGTCCTGGCTGTGTCCCCTCCCAACTTCTTGTGCCCCTCCAGCCTTCCTGTTGGCTGGGCAGGAGAAGTGGAAAAATCCTTGACTTAGTCTAAACACTACTTAGCAACAACTGAAAACATCAGTGTGTTATCAACATTATTCTCATACTAAATCCAGAACACAACACTGTACCAGCTACTTGAAAGAAAATTAACTATCCTAGCCAAAACCAGGACAGTGACCTATACACGTAAGCCAGACAAAACTTGTCATGTTGTGAGGGTGAACAGGTTTCTGTCTGAAGGGCCTTTCTTGGCACTTTGCCATGAAGCTCAAGGCAGAGTGAGTTGATTGGCAGATTTTCTTGTTACAAAAATAAAACGTGTTTTGGCATGTTTTTACTTCCTTGCCCCTTCATTATACAAAAAGTACTGTGCAGTTGGATAGGAATTTGCAGCTGGTGAATGAGTTTCATCATTAAAACTGAAAGAGAAAGAGAGAAGGAAAGGCCAGCAGTTGCTTCTCTGAACTCTGTTTCCTCTACAGGGGAGTCACTCGCCCCTGGAGCAGAAGGTGGCTTGTGGTGGGTGCAGAGGAGTGCAATATATGATAACCCAGGATATTTCCTTAGTTTCATTAGAAGTGTCCTTACAGAGTCACTATCTTGCATATGTTTTTAGGGCAAGGGGAAATTTCAGAGACAGATGAAAGGATACCATTAAAATCCTGGTGAGTTTAGCTTACATGCTGAGGTTGACCTCATTCAGATGGGAGCTATGGAGAGCACCACTGTCAGTGAAGTGCGTAGTCTTGAGTGTAGTAGTTTGTAGTGTGTAGTTTGAGAAGCAGTCGGGATTGCGGGGGTAAAACTCACACTGGCAAACCACTGCATACACTTGGGGTGTATGTTCCTGTTGCCTGTAGTGTAGCAGCCTGGGTTGCTGTCTCAAAACTTCTACTCCGTTTTATTTATGCTATTAAAAAAAAAAAAAAAGTCTCTTGATTACTTTTGATTCATTTTTATATTTGTTTGCTGTTTTAGACTAAAGAAAAGCAACCCAAAAATCCCCTCAAAATGTAAACCGATTATTTGCTACATGCTTAATTTTTAAATAACAGAGTGTGGCTGAAGTGCTCACTTCTTGGGAATCTGAACGTTTGCCTCTGAGTACCTCTGGCTGCGTACGGGCTGTTGGAAAGGGATGTGACACTGGAGGTACAGCCAGGAGTGCTGTGGTGAGCGGTCGGAGCTCCCCGTTGTGAGCACCGACGATGCACGCAATGCATTTGAAGCAGTTGGGATGTCGTACGTAGCAAAAATCTCCTCCCTGACAAAAGGTTTCTAACTTATAGCAGAGCACTGTCCTGTCGTTGGCACTTGTTCCCAGCTTTTGGAAGTTGGCATGATGGGCTCCTTGCATGCTGAGGGATTCTCTATGATTGTGGCCAGCTGGATGCCACCTGCGTGCTTTTCCTTGGTGTCCTGCATCAGTTGGCTTTGCCCGCTGAGCTCCTCCGAGGAGTACGCTGTGCTTTTGGTCCACGCCTTCCCGTGGTCTTGTTTGGAGGTCCCCTTTCGCCCTTGCAAACGCTCACGTCTCCTGCGGCACAGGAGGTGCAAGCAGCCATAGAGGAGGATTGCGGCGATGATGAGGAGCAGGATGCTGCTGGTGAGCCAGATGCCCAGCGCCAGCTCTTTCTTGGTGTTGCTCACAGATGCTGGGTCTTGTTCCAGCGTGTTAAAAACTCTGCACTGGTCACTGGAGGGGTTTGCGGACTGGCAGGTCACGCACACGATGTATGTCGTTAGCGGAGTTAGGTTTTCAATAACAAAGGAGGAGCGGCTGGCAGGCACCCTCTCTTCCTTCTGAAAGCTCTTTCTTGAGTAACTGGATAGCATGCTGTTCCAGTTAGGGTGGTACATGATGCTGTAAAAGCTGTCGGCACAACTGGCCATTTTTGGCCAAATTACCATAGCCGTGTTTCCTGTGATGTTTTGAACAATTATTCCCATTGGGATGTTGCTCTGGTGGTTTTTTTTAATCTCCCGATGCTGTAGAAAGGGAAGGTGTTTGTTTCCCAGGGAGGTAACTGAGAAGCTGCAGCACTGGGGATGTCGTGTGGATCTTAATCGTAGTGCTCTGTAATTTAGGAAAGGAGTTTATTAGGAAACTATGCTCTTATTTTTGGTACTGCTGTGTAAAAGTGGGAATTGGAAGTTCTTAAAGTTTGGGGTATTTTAAACTCTGTATTTCTTTCCCAAGTGAAAGGATAAATATATGCTTATAGAAATTCAGCTGGAGCTGCTGCCTGTACGGGTGACCCGTTGTATCTTGTCTCCATGAGAGATGGTGTGTTTTGCAGAATTTGCAATCGGGGAACCACTTTATTTCACCATTTTTTTTCAGATGACTGAAAAAGAAATGCAGCATTTGTTTTTGTCTCTAGTCTAGTGTCTTGCATTTTATTTTACTTACTTGGTGTTTTACATAATCTCAGAGCTTGCTTTTATGAGCAATGAATTTTCTTACGTTAAGTGGCAAGAGAGGGGTGGCAGGAGTGGCTATTGAGGGATAAATGCCTCTGCCATCCACAAGTCTTCATTTTTGCCAGTCACAATCAACTGAAACACAAAACAGTATGTGGAAACATCACCAGATATTATTTTGTCTCCAATATAATTTTACATTAGTTTCTTATTCAGTGACACTGTCCATTTTTTGCTGGTGATTTAGCACATCTGTACCTACCGCTAGAGCAGCAGTGGCTGTGATGACTACATTGGTAGCATCAGCATCACAATATTTAGTCTTGATGCTAGTCAGCCTCTTAGAAAACATTTCTCAAGCTAAGCTTAGTTGGTGAAACACAGCTTTCACTATAGCATACCTTTTGGATAAATAGTGGAGTTTTTAAAAAGGCCTAATACTCTCTTCTGTTCTAAGCAATTGTATGTAATTCTATAGTCTGCCTGCCCTGACCTTATGCTCCTCCTCATTATAAAGTTAAAACTAGAAAAACAGCCAGTATTTTGAGATTCTCAGTTTGTGTTACCACTGTAAATAGTGAAAGGAAAACATCTGTTTTCTGCAATTTTCTAAACAAGTCTATTACAGAATATATATTAACAGCCAGTGGGTATTTTCATTTGTTTGGCATGGTTTTTTTGCTTCTAGTGTTGTGAGGGTAACTTCTGAAAATGAGCCTACATCAGCAATTTAATCTGATTCTCTTAGTTTCTAGTGGCACTCGTGGAAGTTTTTTCCACTGTGAAAGTTTCTTACTTTTTTTATGAAGATAAATGTCCATGACAGTAACACTGTATTTCATTGTTTATGACTTCATTATAAACATTAATTATTTTTTTTTAATGATCAGGTTTAAAATGTTAAGTCTTCTGGCTAAATAACAACTGACTATTGAAAATTCTCCTGATGAAGAAAGCTTGTAAGATTCGCTCATAACATATTCTGAAATTATTCTGTATTACTTTTATTGTATTTTATATTAGATAGAAGGCTCACAAAATATATATTCTAGTAGGATTTTGATAGTTATATTAATAGTAAGAATTCTATGACTTTATGTATGAAAATTGTTGCTCAAGGCTTTTGGATTATATTTATTGGGAAGTGGGAAGAAAAAGATGTATGTTTATTTTCATTACAATGTAAAACCTTAGATATGACTGATCTGGGTAGATGCTGCCATTCTAATTGTGTCGTAACTGTACCCTCTTTGATACAGCAACAATATAATGGAACTGAGTTCGCTATCAAATAAACTTATTAGACAGACACATTTTGGCATTTATGCAGCTTTTGCAGATATTAAAATCGGGTGCATTAGTAAGATCTGAGCTTTTACTTGCTCAGTTGTCTTCTCTGTAGCCGGTAGATCCCAATTACTTAAAATTATAATTTATTTTTTATAGAACACTTCCTAACACAGTCTAGAAACAATAGTTTCATCCTCACAGCATTTTGTAAGTAGAATGTTTGGATTTTAATTAAATAACAGTAATACATTTCTATTGTTACAAAACATCAGTTATTAGGTGACACATAATTACTGACATGTAAATGTTTGGAAAACCCATTTGATGTTTTACAGATTATAAAGTCAGTACTTACCGTCACTTCCTGATGGAAATTTCATATGGTGATGCTGCTGTGAAAATTATATAAACACTAAGTTTTCTGTATCCCTTTTCACATGAGTTATTTCCTGCCTGATCTCTGCTTGCTGGTTTGCTTTTTCTTCCCCTCAGATTCCCTGGACTGAATTCTCATTGCTTGGTGCTTTCAGTTTTTTTCTCCGATGCTGCTGGTGGCATGGTTTCTTTGTCTTTTCCACTTAAATTCATGCATGTCTGGATGCTGTTGCCTTGCTTTTCAAAGAACATACAGTGGAAAAAAAAGTCTTGCTTGCCTCCCCTTGGACAGTGTGCTGCCTGAACATCCCTGTTATATGCTCTTGTGCATGTACCAGTGATGCTGTGAGTGATTAATGTTAGCACTTTGATGACATCAGCAACTAGCAACTTTTTTTTTATTTAAGTAGGGGAGGGAGCAAGCATAGCTTAAAAAATAATGAACTCCCTCTTTCCTTCCCTCCCTCTCCACCCCCACCTCCCCTTTGTTAGTGGCTTCTCCCCTAAGCATTTTATGCTTCTGTGCATTATGGGGGGGAAGCAGCAGTGGCGTGTGATAGTGTCTTCTAAATACCTTGTCACAGTTTATAAAGCTCTGCTAATCCAGCGTTTACAGGTGGACCATTTTAGGTACTTCCCCATGAGGGTTACATTGAAGAAAGATGTATTTCTAGTTGGCTGGCTTCTTATTGTTATGAGTGAGTTTTTAAATACTGAAATCATGTTTTTAGGGCTTGCTTTTCTATGACAAGTTTCTGCTGTGCGAAGAGGAGTTCCCTCCTCTTAACCGCATGGCAGTAAAATGCTTTAACCTACTGAAGTAAAATTCTCCTTGCACTATAGCCAAAATAGATAGTTTGGACATGTTTATTGTAGACACCTACCTGACTGAAAATGTCAAAAGCAAAAGATTAAATGTCACCCTTTTAGGGACAGTTGTATAAAAGCTTAGTATATTGGGACATTCATCTGCACATATTTTCTTACGGTTTTACCAGTTCTGTCCCCCATCAATGCCCCAGACCCCTTTTCTGTATGCAGAGAGGTATGGAAATGCACCCGCTGTACTAGAAGGATGCAGCTTTAGGCTGTCCACCCAGTGGGGTGTGTTTGGAGTTTAGCCTTTCAGCCAGCTCCGATCTAATAGCAGGACTGTGTCTATTTTAGTTTGCATTCACAGAAAAGATGGGTGAGTATTTGGAAACAGCGCTCCTCCACAAAATTGACATAAGCCTGCTGTGGTCCTTACAACAAAGCTTCCCCAGACTGACAGATGGCTGAGGCCAGGGGACCCTCCAGAGCAGGGTGACCTGCAGCGGGTTGCTCAGGGACGGGTCCGGTCAGGTCTCGAACGTCTCTGAGGACAGAGACTCCACAACCTCTCTGTTTGACCACCCTCACAGCAGTGACGCTTTTTCTGACGTTTAAATGGGATTTCCCGTTTGTGCCCATGGCCCCTTGTCCTGTCGCTGGGCACCACTGAGCAGAGTTGGCTCCATCATCTTTTTTACTCCCCCCATCAGTTTCTTATGCACGTGAATGTGATCCCCCTGAGCCTTCTCTTCTCCAGGCTGAATAGTCTCAGCCCTCTCAGCCTTTCCTCATAGGAAAGGTGCTCCAGTCCCTTAATCATCTTTGAGGCCCACTGCTAGGATCTCCCCTATGTCTCTCTGTCTCTCTCCTGTACTGGGGAGGCCACCACTGGACCCAGTACTCCAGGTTTGTCTCACCTATGCTGAGTAGAGGAGATGGATCACCTCCCTCAACCTGCTGGCAGTGCTCTGCCTCATGCAGCCCCGCTGGTTGTTGGCCACCTTTGCTATGAGGGCATACTGCTGGCTTGTGGTCAGCTTCTTGTTCACCAGGACCCTCAAGATAAGAAAAACAAAAAAATCCCCAAACCTACCTTCTGCAGGTCAGGCTGTCTTGCTGTATAGTTTCATCACACAGATGGAGACAGAAGTTCAGGCACTTAAGAAATATAACTAAACCTTTAGGTAAATTTCAGTACTGGCAACTTCTTGAATTTTTGCATTGCAGAAATAAATTGCTGGTTATAAATTTCTGTGGTCGTTGAAGCAGGATAAAATGTATGTAATTTTCTATGTGTGAGTGTTTTAATAACTTATGCAAGGTTTCTCACTTAGGTCAGGAGCTGCCTGATTCAGAAAGTTGGTTTTGCATCTCTAGTTGTCTCTCGTTATGACCTAGATGGTTTCTTCTGAGCCTGTGCTATCATGTATTTCTTTCATAGTGCACCAATTTTTGACGCATGAGGGTTTGTGAAGGCAAATCTAAGGCATCCACAAAAGGTGGCCAAGAAGTGTTAACCTGTTGCTAAATTTGCATTCGCTATATATCAGTCTAGAATCCAATTTTTGAATTTCTAAGACGACGGTTCAAAACACTTTGGAAACTGGTGTTTATATAGAGATTTACAACAAAAATAAAACTGTATCTTCTATCCTGATGTCTTCTAAAGATGATTTGTAAGTCCTTTTATGAGACTAAAATCCTCCAAGAGCTTGGTAGAGTTTAATGACTTGAATTCCTAGTAGTTTCTTTGTGCAATGCCATGTATTACAGTATCTGGTATTGACTTGCATGGATAATTGGAGCAGGATCTGCACTGAAGGGAAGGTCAATGTTCTTCCTGGATAAAGATGAAGGAAAATTTTTTGTTACAGCTGATGTGTGTGGAATTGAAAGTCTAGCAGTATGTTGTCTTTCATGCATGTATTGGAGAGAGTGATAACTGCAGAAAAGAAAAGAAAGCACAGTGGAACCTTCAGCAAGAAAGGTTGACAAGATTCCCCTTTAAAATTAAATTTCAGGATATTAGGAGAACAACCCACTTACAAAAATGGAGGGTGTTAAGTTAGGTAACTCCGCTTTGATCCGCAGCTTCAGCAAGCAGTTCCTAAATCCCTACACAGCATCAGCATGTACAGTTGTGTTTGCTTTGAAGAAATAGCCATTAATATGGCAAAGCACCTGGTCCTATTTATACAACTCTGGAATAATTTCCATGAGGTTACATCCCAGACTTAGATTTGCTTTCATCTTCTGTACAGCTAAGGGGTTTGAAAAAGAGAGATCCTTATTAATTAGTTGCAGAGCAGTAACTGCAGAAGGCTGTTTTTTTGTAGTTGAGTCCTCAAAGATCTAAAACACCTATTATGAACTAAAAATTGAAGTAACTTCTTTCAAGATGTTTTGTACATAAAATGGATGATATAGGAGCAGAAGCTGTGCTTTAAATTCAGGGATCTGAGAGTTGCCATTGACTACTCTTATCCTTTTATACCTGTGTAAATAGAAAAACACAAAAGAGGAAATGTTCATGGCTTTATAAATGGTTAAGTGGAAGATGCATGGTGGAAAAAAAAGTGTTTACAAGTTTTTCTTGCTAATACGGAGATTTTGGTTGGAGTTCCTGCCTTACAAAAGGGAAGCTTTGTATTTTAACCTCTGGAAAGAGAGAGAGAGAAAGTTGTTATTAATATGCTTTAAAATGCTGTTTAAATGAGATTATTATAAAGATGCAGTCACCTGAAATTGTCATTAATTGTGCCTGTTCTCTCGTTTTAGGCATTGAATCTGGCATATTCCAGCATCTACAGCAACTACAGGAATTTTGTTGGTCCCCCTCACTTTAAAGTCATCTGTAGACTTCTTGGTTATCAGGGTATTGCTGTGGTGATGGAGGAGTTGCTGAAAGTTGTCAAGAGCCTGGTATGCCAATTGTCATTCATTTTCTGCTATTCCAAATGGTTTCTGATAAGAAATGTCTCAAGAAAAACAAAGTGAAAGTAAAGTGTCAGATAAAACTAATTAAAATGTTACTTCCATTGAAGTTCAATATAAGCTGTGTCTGAGAGTACTCAGTGTCTTGTGAGAGCAATAGATGTGCCTTGGTAGCCCGAGCAATGTTTTGAAAACCTTGGATTTTTCACTGGAGATGAATTTAATTTGTGGAGACCTCTGCTGTTACATCCTGGGTAAACTCTGGAAAAGTATGACTGTTTCACATTAGTTGATTTCAACTTAAAGATTGTACTGTAAATTCACTTTCTCAATATTTTTTTGACAACAGCTGGAGTGTGCTTTCTGCCTTGCCTAACTTCAGGGCTTTCATTAATAACATCATTGACAGATGATGCCTTAATAACAAGGAAGGTTTAATCTTTGTGCTTGATCTAGCAATGGATAGCATCAAGCCTATTTAGAAGAGTGCTCAGACCAGATGTTGAACAAGTTATCTATACAGCCTAGGTATCTTGTATTGAAAAGGGTCTTTTCTGTAACTAGGAAGAGGTTGAGGGACTGGCTGTTCGCTGTATTATTAGTATCTGTGTATATAGTCATAATGCATTGCAGTTAAGTTTAAGGCAAAGAAATTGTCTTTTCCTCTCTGTCCCTGTTGCCTGTAAGGAGCATGCTGCCAAAATAATCCAACTATACTGGGGGATAGCTGTAGTATTCATAATCTCACTTCAGACACTTGACATATTCAGTTTGTTTACAGTAATTCCCACAATGTTCTAAGTACATTTTTTACAATCTAGAAAGGCTGGAGCCTTCTTGAAGTGGTGCTGTGGTCTAATCTCCAGGGAAAGAGGAAAACACAGATTTTTTTTGTGGTTTGGGGTCAAGTGTTGGTTTGTTGTTTTTTGGGGAGATTTTTATTACTATTTATTTAGGTGGTAGATTGTCTCAATTCATTAAAAGTAGCATTGAATGCTTGGGTATTTATAAAGAAGGTTAAAAGGCCTGGGGAGAGGTATCCTGCTGATGCAGATGTTCAGATGTAGGGAGACAGGTATGAAATAGGTGTCTAGTGGGAGGAAGGTAGACCGACTGTAGGCTGGGACTGTGTGTTAACTGGTATGCCCAGAATAGCCAGTTTGAGCTGTTACAGACATACCTGATGCTAAGGATTTTTCTCTTGTTGCTTTTGAAAGTATTCAAATGCAACTTTTTTACCAAAAATCTAAAAGTTGATTAGACAATAGAGACAGTCTGCGAGAGAAGAACATGATTTCCTCTTTTTTAGCTTCCTGGCCTTAGCTGTTGTGCCACTCTTCCTGTAGCAAAAGGTGGTTAATGCCATATGAAGGGAAGTGCAACTGTATTCATTTGAAAAATTTGCCTTTTTAAGATGGCAACTGACAGAATTAAATGCAAGATTTTTAGAGCTTGTTTAATTCATGTGTAGTTTGAATGCAATTTGTTGTAAAGTTTCCTAGTTCAATAACACTGACATGTTTACACACATCTGTTTTCTCTTAGTTACAAGGGACCATTCTTCAGTATGTCAAGACCCTAATGGAAGTGATGCCCAAGATCTGTAGGTTACCGAGACATGAGTATGGTTCTCCAGGTTAGTTCATGTTTGGTGTTACCATAGCAGCCTTAATAGGACGATACTAATCACTGCCTTCTGGATCATGTGTACCTCTGTCTTTCCCTCCCTCTCTTCTCTCTCCTAATAATCAGCACTTAGTCTGTTGGTTGGTTGGTTGTTTTTTTTCATAATAAGAATCATTGAATGCTGGGCTTTCTGAAAATACTTGATGAAGTTTTCAGATTCCTGTGTGATGGCATTACGACATAATTGATCTTGAGCTGGGACGTTCACAATGGTTTCTGTTCCTAGTCTTTCTCATAAGTGTGTTGAGCTTTTCCCTCTGCAAGTTAGCCTCTCACACTTGTTCTGTTTAAATGTCTAATTTAAATAACCCTGATTCTCTGGAAAAGCCTCTGTTCCCTCTTCCTTTGTCCTTATCAAATGTAAGATAAAGAGAGTGATACTGCTGAGAGGCAAACTGGTCCTGCCAGAATAGTTATGTCTGAGGCTTGTGTGGGGTGCATCTTAGCCACTTAACAGGAGGTGTGACAGTTGCAGAAGAAATGACTTTGAAAGCTGCTTGGCACTATGGAGAAATAATTGGCTAATTAGTATTTATCACAATGTTCACTGAAATTCTGAAACTGCTTCCCCCCCTTCAAAATATTCCTCCTCCACAACTTCTAATTAACACAAATTAATCCTTCCATGTGCCACCCACCTCATGAGTATATCTTTATTTTTCCAGTGTTGCACAGGTTTATTAAATGCCACTCCAATTGGAATGAGGTTGGCTTTTTTTTCCACTTCCCACAGCTTGCTTGACGCTCGTTACCAATGTTAAACGAAATTGAGGACTTACTAAGTGTTTCCTTCCTGTTTTTCTCCCTGGAGCATAGAAATGAATGAATCATGGTACTTAGCAGTATAAAAATAGTCTATCTGAGGTTTTTAGCCATTAAGGTCTGACCGCAAAAGCAGTAGGTATTCTCAAATATAGATCATGCATCAGCAGGGTCTGTGATGCTACAGGTGACATTAGGAAGCTCATAGTCTCTTGCCAGAAATCCTCACCTGTAAGGAGTAAGTATTTGGCAGGAGATGCCCAGGGACTTAAGCAGAAACTTTCTCTTGAGGTTAAAAGCAATCCATCCTATAGGAAAGGCAAAACTTTACTTGTGCAATGGTAGCCTTCACAGGATTGATTAAAACATTTTAAAATCGTTCATCACTTTCCTGTTTTGTAGAAATCACAAACTGCTTTGACCTCATATTTACTCTTGCAAAAGAAATCCCATATGTTTAGATGCCTACTGTACCAAGAGGTCAGAGTAACTCTTGATTTTTACAATGGAAGATCATAGCAACTAGAATTGGACTGGATCTCAAAAATCCAGCTGATTCTCTGCTCCTTCCCTGCCGCTGTTCATGACAGGTTTTATCTTGACACATGTATTTTTCCTGTTCCAAACTATTGCTAGCAGCGGACACTTAATAACCTCCCAGAGAGTCTCTTCCAAGAAATGGCAGAGACAGCCTTTATAGCACTGTCGTGCCGCCTCTCCCTTTCCTTTCAAAGACACTAGACAGAAAAGGCACGTGGAAGCTCAGGGCACTTCCATCCCTCTCTCGCATCACTGAAGAATTGTGTTGTGCTCTCTGATGCCTCCCCATCATGGAGCTGTCTGCCCTTGGAGCAGCTCTGACTGATAAAGGAAAATGTTCTCTGCAATGGGGACGTGCTGTAGATTTTAGCCCTCATCTGGCATCTTGAGAGGAACTGCCAGATTGTAGAAGGGCAGGCTCAAACCATGCTTGATTTGAATCACTGTCCTCTCCTTCCTGTGCTAAATTCTCCTCTGTAGCAGTCTTTGCCACACCTTGTTTACTTGGTTCGCCACAGAAAATGCAAGCTAATGCGTGCCAACTGTTGTCCATTCCCTCCTCTGCCTCCGAAAGCTTCCTGCAGAAGTTAGTTGTAGTAGTAAGTCCGAGTGCTATGGGGCATGTCTGTAGGCTGCTTCTACTCTTTTGTAACAAAACATTTAATCACTTCTTTGTAATTGGCACTACCTACACATACAGACCAAAACTGTGATTCCGATCTACAGATTAAATATGTAGATTCTCATCTGTCTTGATGTGGCATGCATTTATCAATTCAGAATTAATTTCCTGAGACACTTCACATATGCGAAGCGACTTAAGTATGCTCAGTAAGTAAGCCTCTAGCTATTTCATACACTTCAGGCTCTTCATTTGGAAAGCTTTGTTTGGACTCTGTTGATTGCAATTCCTTGAGCCCTACATAATCAGGCCTTTAGACTTGCGGATTTCTAAATGTGATGTATTCCTGCTAAAAGGAGCAGGGTACCAGAGTTGTTCAGGACTCCTGTTTGCCAGTGGGTTTGTTTCCATAGGAACAGTCTAAAGCAGTGGAGAACTTGCTCATCTTGTAGTCATAAAAATATTTGTCTAAAAATACATGAAGCATAAGGATTTTTAAAGGGACCTTTTAAATTCGCTAAAGCTGTTAAAGGAATATTGGCCTATGAGAGTTTAAACTTGAAATTTCATCTTGGAGGTAACATTTTCTTCTGCTGTTTTTCGAGTATTTGAATACGGCATTCCTGCTTTTGATGAATCAGTATTTCATGCCCTGCCACTCTGAAGTGTCATTGGACACGACGAAGAAAGTATTTTGTCAGCTCTGCTGTGAGATGAGGCTTAGGTTTTTGTCACTGGCATATCACCCCTCCAAAAGAAAGTTTTTTAAAAAAATCGATGAGCTTAGCAAGATATAAACTTGGTGAGAAAGTAGCCTACTTGTGTATTTTTTCCGAAGTAGAACATTTCCATGTTTCTTCTTTAAAACAATAAATACATCAAAGAACCAAAAAACCCAAAGCTGGCACAGGGCAAAACACTCGTTACACCAGGCTGTGATCTCTTGATACCCCATGTGTTTGCACGGCTGTTCAGGGAAGCCTCCCAGTGCCCCGAGCTGCCGGCTGCTGTGTTCCTGTCTCTCCTTTGGCTGACTGTGCTGCTGGCAACACCTTTGAGCTGCTTCAGCACAGCAACCTGGCAAAAAACAGTCTTCCACCCCTTCTTTTTCTGGAATATTTCAGGTCAGAGTCTAATAGGAACTGGAGCTACCCTGAGCTGGGAAGCATGGTGGAGGGCAGTAGTGGCTGGGGAAGCATCGCTTGGAGTGCAGCAGGAGGACTAGTAATGCTCCCCATTATCCCAGGTTTTTGGTCAAACTTGGATGAGTAGAATAAGTTAATTTCTTGGTGGGGGTGCAATGGCTTTGAGTCCTCATGGGGAAAAATATGAAGGGAATTTATTCATAGGTTTTTCTGGAACTCGCCCATTGGAGAAAGATTTGGGAGAGAATCACAGACTATTGAAAGAATTTTGGGGCAACCCAAATCACCTAGATGACTGCGAAAGGGCAGTAAGGACTCATTAGATATGCAGAACAATAGGACATTTCTTCCTAGCAAAATAAACACAGTGCACAGGCTCCATGGTCATAATTCCCAGATAAACATGTATATGCTTAAACCTTATGAACATTTCTGTTGAAAGAAATGGCATAACTGCTGGTATGCAAAGTTAATGATGTCTCTTGTGAGCCAAAGAAGTATTTGCAGCTGTCATTTGAAGGTCCGTATGAAAGTGATCATAAACTAAAGGTCATTATGGCACCCAGTTTCTTGGGAGCAGTTTTGCTCTTGCAGATTAGCAGATTTTACTTGACAATAGTCAAGTCTGTATTCTGCAGAAAAAAACCCAAACCACCACTGGACCAAGAATTATATTCAAGATCTAGTTTGTTGTTAGTCAGCAATTCAGCTCTAGAATTAATAGCTAATTTTTGTCCTAATCTTTTAGGTACCAGAATTATTACAAGCTCTGGAACGTGTTTGATTTGAGTTTGTAGGTGTGAATTGAGATGGTTTTATAGAAAATGAAAGGTGACCAAAGTGAAGAAAGCCAACCAGCTTTGTGTTGCATGCATTGATTTGGTCTGACTTCCTAAATTAATTAGTGTACAGACTGCACAGCTGAAACTTGGCATCTGCTGTTTGAGTGCTGTTGAGAGAGGATTTTGGAAGCAGAGATGAAACCTAATCCTTTACTAATCTTCTATACTTTACTGGATCTATTTTCTGTCAACAGCCTTTGCTTCTGTTGAGATCTATGTAAATCAGAAACTGGGATTATAAGATTGATTCTTATGACACCTAACATCATCCCATCTTCAGGAATAGAGGGGTTTAATTAAAATTGCTTTCTTGGAGGGAAGGAGCAAAAAACCTTGATTCATTTGCCTTGCAAAATGCTATGTATATATAACTAATTTGTGCTATGTATATATAACTCATTATGAATTGTACCCACAAATAAAATTAGGGGAAGGAGGAAGGTTGCATACAGTTAAGTGAAATTAACTTTCCCGAGACACTTGTTCTATTTCCAGGGCTTCAGTATGCATGTGTAGTCTTTCATAAAAATACAGTTCTGTGTACTGTACAGTATAAGGAAGTGTAATCAGGAATGCCATTGCTCAAACGTTAATAAAAACATGATGATGTATTTCTGCTGCAGGACTCCACTGGGAAGCAGATCGTGCTTTCAGTGTAATTTCTGTTCCATCAGAAATAACCTATGTAGCTCTGTAAACTTCCATCTGTTTTGCTGGTAAATCAAGTCCTTTATCTAAGGGGAAGTAGTACGCTGTTGATGGCAGCATTTGGAACAACTGCATGCTGAATACTGGGTGTCAGATTTTCAAAGTAATGACACAATTTGTTCATGAATGCATGTGTGTGGGTGCGTGTATTTATATATCTGTATATGGAGACTGGGGCTTTGGGTGATGAAATAAGGAACTTCGTTAAGGACTTTTGAGAGGAACTGTCACCTGGAGTGACTGTAAAAGACAATAGGTAATTGTTATGGTATGAACCTCAAGCCTCTTTGACTTCTGCTATCCTGCTGCTTTTGGGCGGATTTACCATCTTGCTTTGGTTTCAGTCACGCCTTCAGTATGAGTTCCTTGTTGCTGGTCACAGTCCTCTGTGCGGCTCCTGGTTTCTCTCTGTACCATCCTGCTCCTTTATATTTGCTGTAGGTGACATGGATTATGCTCAGGATTTCACTGCCCATATAACATTGATAGAATTTTCTCATTGTCTTTCCAGACATCAATCTCTTCTCTGAAAATCCCCACAAAATCGACAGGGTGGGCAGGGGATTAAGGGGAGTCTGAACCCCCCTCTTTTCCATCCGTGTCATGACCGATGGTTGTTTCCATGTTGCAGTAGCAGAATCGTCCCTGCTGCTTTGCGCAGCTTCTATTTCTCATCAGGTTGCTCCCCACTCACCATGCAAGCTAAAGGGAAAAATGTTCCCATGTCTGTCCTTGGTGCCAGTATCCTACTTGCTCAGATAGTGCTTTCTCACCATGGTGGTTATGTGGAGAAATCTACAGTTACTCACTGTGTTTTGGGGAGTCTTCCAGCCCTTCTGTTGGTTCACCATCAATCTCTGTGTATATGCCATGGATACTAAGACCAAAAGCCTTGGTAGATATTCTAGTTTGATTTCCTCTATGGCACAGACCTAGTCCAGGATAATGCAAGGGACTTTTGTTTCCAGAAAGTCTTGGTATGAGGAAAGTATTTGGTTTGACTTCTAGCAGTTGATCCTTAGATGACCTTTCTTGCTAGGTGTGGAAGCCCTTTCATCAACAGAGAAAAACACAGAGGGAACACTAGGGTGTGTAACTAAAACACACTAGACTTGCGGTAAACCTTGCTTCAACTCCCCCACTTTGCATTTTTTCCTAGTATAAAAAATTTTTTGTGAAAAATTTTCTGCCTTATCAATCTGCCTTTTCAACCTCATCTTTAAAATATGATGTCCCAGTATTTAGCACTGTAACATCCCATTGCCATGGTAGGCAGGTGTGTTTAAACAACAAACACAAGTGGTCACTGCTGCTCAAACACCTGGGAATTGCAATTGGCCTTTATACTGCAGCATTGAATGAACATCAACAGTCTTTTCCAGTGCTTTTTCATTACATAGTCCCGTGTTATGGGAAGGAGGGAGTTGGCGATGCGCTGCCATGACTTGTTTGCTTTTTAGCTAGATTTAAATGTGTTTCCTTTGAATAAATCAAGCTCAGCAAGCACTCACTACATCTGACCTTTCTCTGTTAGTTTTTCAGTTCTGTTTTTCTATTGAGTCGCTAAACTACTAAAGCTATGTCTGAAATTTATCTCCACTGAAGGCGTGTGGGAACACTCATTTACTGCAGATTTTCTATTGACAAACAGTTCTTTGAGATGTAACAGAGCCAGCCCTGCATCCCCTCACCATGCACTTTACTGATGTTCCATGTTACTAATTTTAATGACATGAGGCTTTCTGTAGAAGTGTGTGGGTTAGCTACACAGTTCCCTCCTTCACTGTACATATTCAAGTTTCTCTACTGAATTTCAGGGATTTCCCTGGAATAGATATGCTCCAGGCTGTACTTGATGTTTGTGCTCTTCCCTCCTGGCTCTTGCCTTGCTGGGTAAATACTGAAATCTAATCTCCTGCACGGGAAGTGTTCATCAGTTGCGTGCAAGGAACACATGGGAAGGTGGTGGGGGGCATCTGTGCTCTCTTTCCTTGTCTCCTTTCAGTTGGTTTAGATGTGATTGGGTGGAGATTTAACTGCCTGACTTGATTCAGCGTAACGGAAATGAACTGCCATATGTATCACGCAATTCAAAAGCTTTGCACAATGTATTTTCTTCTGTCATCAGCCGAGGGTTTTGGTGGCTTTTTAAAAGGGCCAGGCTTGTGCAGACAGATGGAAAAATGATGATAAAAATTAACTTGTAAAAAGCCAGAGAGCTGTCTGACCTACTGTAGTTCTGTGCTCTTCCTTGCCCATCCTGCACATCGCTTTCACCTCAGTGGTGCTAACTACATTGGGTATCTGCAGAAGCTGCCGAGCTCACGGCTTCCTGGGCTTGTCTCTAACCAAGGGACTGCACAACCTTTCTGGGGCTAGGGGGGAAGGAGCTGGAAATCCACCAGCATGTTTTGCGTCACCGTTGTTCAGGAGAGGCTTGGTGGAAAAGACATATGTTTATGTAAATTACATGGGTTTGAAAATCATAGTTTTAGCTGGTTTTTAACAGCTTTTGGCAAAACTTTGACAGAAACAGTGTTCCAACTGTGCTTGTCAGCAGGATCTGATGTACCCGTGCCAGCAGAGCTTGACTTGTGATTTCTGTAATTGTTTTGTGAGGTTGCAGATCACCTCTGGCCGTCTGTGGCACTGTCAGAATCGTAGCCTGACACCACCCCTGTTCTCTGTATCTTTAGTGCTCTGCTCCTTGCTGGCTCTGTCATCCCTGAAAATAACAGCTGTGAATTGAATGTGTCGGGTGGTGTAGCAGGTTGGGGGACAGAGGCTGGAACAGGACTAATAGCAGACAGGAGCCCTAGTCTCTATTTCTGCTCCTGGAAATTATTTTCTTACCTCTTTTACTGGCTCTTTTTCCAGGAGTGAGAAGCTAGGCACTCCATTTTGCATGATTTGTCCAGTTAAAAAGGTCAGCACGCCACTGGCTTTAGAACTTCATAACCTCTGAATTTTAAGGTGTTTAAATACTGCTCCTTTCAGTTTCCTCTAGGCTGCACATCTGGAGATAAAAAATCTCACGTGCTGATACATGGAGAGAGAACTCTAAACCTGCACCCTCGGCTAGCTGTGCTCTGATACAGTGTATGTATGCACGTTCAGTGCAGCCTTTGAATAGACAAATTGGTTGAAAATTGGAGTGCTTTTGATGCAGAAAGAAAAATTAGTCCTGATTTGTATGACTCTTATCCACATGACCAGAATCTTTTGTCTGCTTTCCCAAAGTAACAGGTGTGCCTGTGTGTTCATCACTAGATTTCATTCTGGCTCCTGAGATTTAATTTTTTTGCTTCTCTTTTTATTTCAGGTATCTTGGAGTTTTTTCACCATCAGTTGAAGGACATTGTTGAATATGCAGAACTGAAGACTGTCTGCTTCCAGAATTTGCGGGAAGTGGGAAATGCCGTCCTGTTTTGCCTCCTCATAGAACAGAGTCTGGTAGGTGCCTGCTGTGCTAGCTTAAAACCCATCTGTCTCTCAAAATGTACTCTCAGATTTTTGTTACTAACGTCATAAATAACAGGGTTGAAGTCTGCAAGTTTGCTATTGCTGATGGACAGATGGGTAGAAACAGTTCCCTGCTCTGATCTCTTACAGTCTTGCAGGGGCTTTCATGTCTGCAAGATAGCAGGGATGCCTGACTTTGCTGGGTGAGAGACATTGCCTCGTGTATGGTACCTGAGGATCAAATATTATGACCTTCATCATAAATTACAATCAAGTGCAGTATTCCTGCAGTCAGTCACAGAGTGGCTATTCTCATTATGTGAATGTGCATCTGGTACTGTTATTTTCCTTCCCTGCTTGTCATTCCTGTTGTCATCTGAAACACTGCAAAGTTAACATGGACTTCTTGGACATCCTTCTTGCTGCTAGGATGGCTGACAGTGGTGCCCACTCTGCCAGACATTCATCTGTCCTAGTTTGAATGAAGCTGTGAAATATGTCCAGTCTTTCAGCTGCTTCCTATATGCCTAGCCTCTACCTTACAGCATGCGAAGCTGCCTGCTGTTGAGGGCATGGTGCCACAATTGGTCTTTATCCTTATCTCTCCTTTTCCCACTCTTCTCTCATGTTATGCAATCTGTTGTTCAGACAAAAATGGCCAGGCATGTAATTTCTTGGTCTTTGTACGTTTGGGTTCTTGCAGAGGTGTAAAGGCAGGCATTGCTTAGGGGCCAGAAAAGCAACAGGTGTGATGTCTTCCCTTTCTTTTTACCTGTGTTGTGCTTCTGAGACTTGGGTGGGGAGTCTCTCCCCTGCCTGTGTGTACAGGATGCTCTGCCCACGCTGTGCAAGCACATGCTGCCGCTGAGGCTGGGCTGCCCGTCACATAGAGATCTTTGCTGACTGCAAACCAGCTACGTCGCTTCCTCAGCAAGCTGGCTGGGGGCCTGCCACTGCACAAAAATAACTCCTCACATAAGACTCCTTCTCTAGGGTGTATTAAAGCTGTTGATGTTAGGTAAGGTAATGAAGACACGCTGTTTCTCAGAGTCCTGTTCATGGCTTTAGAGGATCCCTCCCTCATGGTGGAGAGTAATTGGAGGGACAGGTGACAGACAGTGAAACCGTATTCAGTAATGGGATAGCTGAAACAAAATGAGAAGCTGCATTACTTTGGATTTAGGCTAACAAGGTATGTGATGAAAGGCCAGGCAGGTGAAGGCCCTCACTGCTGGAGGGTGTACTGAAGTGACACCAGCGCTGGATCCCTCTTTGGGATGCCGTCTTGGTGGCAGTTTCTAGTAATACACCCCTGCTCGCTGCCCCTCTTCTTGGTTTTGCCCTCAGTGGTACCCCAATGTCCTGTCACAAATTTCAGTATTTTTCCATTGTGGTCATCTTTCATAACTGAACTTTACTCTGGTGCAAAATGTAGGTCTGCTAGTGGGTGGGTCTTGTTAATTTTGACTGCCTAGCACACGGATTTTCATAGTGTTGACATAGAATTATAGAATCATTTAGGTTGGAAAAGACCCTAAAGAGCGTCAAATCCAACTGTAAGGAACTAGATGTGGGAAAGGTGTATTAACTCCGGTACACTGGCCTTGCTGAGGGTGTGGCTGGTGAACATCTCTTCTAATACTAGTGCTGAGGGACTACAAATGAGCAGGGTCTCTACTCCAAAAATGAGGAGAGGGGCCTGGTAAAGTCATGTGTCTGTGTCTGGTCATCTCTCCAGTTTCTCTGCACATACAGCAGCCAAGAACCAGGAGACATCTGTCTTCCTCCCATCCCTGAAGATGTAAAATACTTCCCGAGAGGTGGTTCACCGCTGCTGTCATGTGTCTTGGCCTGCCTGGCGGGGACATGCCCCCACCACCATAATGGGTTATGGGCATAGCGTTGGTAAAAATAACCAAGCAGTGAGTCATCTTCACCACTGTTTGTCTGCACAGGAGCCATCTGCTGCTTTCACACCGAAATTATGCACTCTGCATTAGTCCTTTTAATAAATACACTGTCCTTTACAAACTGCCAGCCGAGGGTGGGAGGAGAGCTGCTGGCGTTTATTTGGGAATCCAAGGTAACCTGGTGAAATCAAATCGTCTTTAGGAGTGATCTGGTGAGGAGAGCGAGGGCCGGGAACAGCTCCATGCGGTGGCGATGGATGCTGGCTGCCCTCTGGTGTTCCTGCGACGGCGTCGGCGTGCTTTTGGAAGCCCGTTTTGGGGATCTGGTGTGGTTTGGGGATTCTTTGGTTCTAAATGCCTCTCGTTTCCTTTTTGTTCCAGTCCCTAGAGGAAGTGTGTGACCTGTTGCATGCGGCGCCGTTCCAAAATATCCTGCCCAGAGTTCACGTCAAAGGTATCGCCTAAGTGAAAATACCTTCCTTGCGTAACGCTTCCCACTTTTCTTGCCTGCTGCTGCGGTTTCAGTGACCGTCCCCAGCCATCCTTTACAACACCGCTGTTAATTACGGGACAAAGGTAACAGGTTCAGGCCTGTTTGCCTGGCTGAAAAATATGTGCTGCTTAGCGAGGCTCAGTGCAAATTACAAGAGGAAGAGGAGGAATGCCGTGACAGGGAAAAGTGTGATGGATACCCAGGGCAGTATTACCCCTCTATGTGGATGTGGTGAGAGGCTTTTCCAAAGGTGCTGTTTAGCTTATATGATTGTCAGTTAAATGGAGTAGGCTTGATCATACAGGGTATAGGAAGTCTGTCAGCAAGTAAGTAAATACAAGTGCTCCCTCGTCCCAGTAGACTTTTCACGTTTCTTTTTGCTAAACTGGGCATGCAGTATTGAATGTTTGCAGGATTGCTTCCTTTGGTATCCGCTTTCCTCATCCTTCATCATCAGAAAGTGACCTTTTTCTTCTCCCCACCCCCACCCACCCCCCCCCCCCCGCTTCTCATTCTGGGTTGCTCCTCTCTCTCCTTTCCTCTCCATTTCTCACTGCCAGAGCAGCTGATAAGTTCTGCTCCAAGAAATCCTGACAGCTAAAAATCTTTGAGAATATTTCCAGACTTGCTGTAGCTACTTGCATCTCTGCAGAAAACTAACCAGACCATTGTAAACAGTATTTTCCTGTTTGCTGGAGAACATTTCCTACTTGCCACTGATGAGGGGGTACCAACTGCTTTTTTAAGCCTTGCTATACACAACATTCTACCCTCATTATACCCCATCTTCTAGGGTCAAGCATTTTATGTATGATAGGGACAACTTAGCTGGCTTAGTACAAGTGGGAGTCAAATATGTTAGGAGCAGTGTAATAGAGCTTTATATTTTTTCTTTAATTTAGTTAATTAATTAAATGTATTCTACTACAAATCCTTGTTTCTGTTTGCACATGCAATGCAACATTTTAAAATGTGTATTTTTCTAAAAGCTTAACCTTTAACGAAGATTAACCAGCTATTAAGAACTGAAATTACCTATAAAAATGACATACCCAGTTTTCTTCTGCACTGAATAAACATTGTGTGAAAATAAGAATTTTCTTGGTTAATTGCAACTTATTACTGCTCTCTTCTTTTTTTTTTTTTTTTTTTCTTCTCTTCTCTTCCCCCTTCTCCTTCTAGAGGGTGAAAGACTCGATGCTAAAATGAAGAGACTAGAATCAAAATATGCTCCACTACACTTGGTTCCTCTCATTGAAAGACTAGGAACACCCCAGGTAATCTCTCTTATTTGTGTCAGAGGCAAATAAAAAAATTTCTGAGGACTAGAAAGCCTGTCCTTTCACAGGTGCCGATAGCAGTGTCAGAACTTCAACCTGCGCATCCAGCTTGTTCACACAACACGATTTTTTTTTTTCAGATCCATGGATTTGGTAAAGCTGTTAAAGCTCAGAAGTTTAAAACATTTGAGATTGGGTTGGAATTGACATGTTTTGGGGAAAATGTGATACCCTCTCAGTATAAGAGCCAGCCTGGGAGGTCTTAGCGCAAATTCCACCAAAAGCAATCAGTTTTCTTGGGCATGTATATTTTAAAACAATTTATTTCTCTCTCAGCCAGATGATTAGAAACTCTTGGAAAATGAGCTGAGTTGAGCTTTCCTGGAAGCCCAATGACCAAAGAGAACATTCTTGAACTGCCTTTGCAGCTTCAGCACTATTTTCTGTCAGTGTGAGGGGTACATGAATTCCCTGTTAACCTTAGCAGTTTTCAAGTGATTGAGATGTGAATAGTAGAAACTAAGAGCAGAGTGCTCTGAAGCAAAGACTTCAGACTGCTTTTATCATCATACGTGCTGCAGCTCAGTAGGCGCTGCTGCGCTGTAGGAGAGGGCTCTCAGTGTGATGGCACGAGCTGGGACAAGCCCTAACCAAACATTGCCATTTATGGGGTTTGTCTGATCCCGTTTGTGCTGGTTTTGGAGCTTTCCCATCTCTAACAGCAGCAGCCAAGGGAGGTATGCAGAGGAGCGCAGGCAGGAGCTACTGCCTGTACTATCAGCAGAGTGCTGAACTCTTTGGTTTTGCTTTTTGCCTCCATTCAGGCAAAGAATTCTTTAAATTTCCCTGGGACCAGTCCAGGATAAGCATTACCGCAGTCAGTGTTGCTTAATACAGCAATGGCCTGTCTGCTTGAAAAGGCTTTTACAGTTTTCTCTGAATGTTGTTTCCACTGAACTGAACCCCAAGTTAGCAGCCTCTGACTTCACTTAAAGTCAGGAGATAGTTCTCCTGGAATAAATTGAGTGAAACTGAAAAATGTCATGGTGTTTTGTTTTGTTGTTGTTTTTTTTTTTTAAATAAAGCCTTGTGGTCAAGTGGCTTTTACCAAGATTTTGCGCTTTCTTTCTCTCCACCTTAGCAAATAGCAATCGCAAGGGAAGGGGACTTGCTGACCAAAGAACGCCTCTGCTGCGGCTTGTCCATGTTTGAGGTTATCCTGACGAGGATCCGCTCCTTCCTGGACGATCCCATCTGGCGCGGGCCCCTGCCCAGCAATGGGGTGATGCACGTGGACGAGTGCGTGGAATTCCATCGCCTCTGGAGCGCCATGCAGTTCGTCTACTGCATCCCCGTGGGAACGCACGAGTTCACTGTGGAGTACGTACTGCCAGCTGCCAGTGGTCCACCTGCGGGCAACAGTACTTTGCTTGTCCTCCCTGTAACTGGCAGGGGGGTGCAAAGCGTTAGAATGGAGGGGTTTGTTTGCCTGGCTGCAAGAGCTTAGTGCGAAAACAAGGGAAAGTGCTGCGATCACTGGGAGGGGCTCATAATCCATGAACACAGATATTATTGTCTTTAATGAAAATAGCCCTCTATTTTAAGTATTGCCAGTGTATAATGAATGATTCCATGACAAACAGGCCCTAGCACGTGTCTTTCAATAGTAGTCAGACCCCTACGGATGCTGAACTTATATGCACCAATGTTCAGCTGTTTTATTTATTTCTAACAAATATTTCATTCTCTGAATTAAGAGCAAGAATGAGCACTTGGAAGTTAACAGGATTAACATCAGTTAACCAGCAACTGTTGGTCTTGGTTTTGTTAATTTTGATAATATCCTTATTTTGAAAAACTGGTGAGCTGTAATGTGCTTTTCACTAAGCAATTATGGAGGCAAGAGCATAGGACTTTTCCTTCTTTTCATGTTTGTAGTCCAAAGGAGCAGAGTGGTGTTGAATTCCCTCTTTCTTTTCTTTTAAAGTGTTGTTTCCTTTGAAAATGAAATATAATGCTGCTGGAGTCTAATGGGGAGTAAATGTTTTTGGAGTAACTCTACGTTGTATAAAACTGGGGGGGAGCTTCTAGTTTTTTAAGCATCCATTTGCATCACTCATATCTGGAAAGAGAACTTAATTTACTAGAGATTTTGCAGTATTTTATAGATTAATGTCTAACATATTCTAGAGTGGTATGTATGTAGTTTAGTATAATGGCTGATGACTGAGCATTTCCTGTGGATATGTTTTTGAAGATTTAGGCAAAACGTGCTTTATGTGGTGTGTTTTCTGTCTCAGGCAGTGCTTTGGAGACGGCTTGCACTGGGCTGGCTGTATGATCATCGTGCTTTTGGGACAGCAGCGTCGCTTTGATGTGTTGGATTTCTGCTACCACCTGTTGAAAGTCCAAAAGCATGATGGTAAAGATGAGGTTATAAAGAATGTGGTGAGTTGAAAACATCTGTTGTGTATTTGCTGTAGTAATGAAGACAAAACTAAATCAGAGCTGTTTGTACTCGGATGCAGTGTAGATGTAGCAATCACTTTTCAGAATGAAATGCTGAAAATGAGGGCACCAGGGGTTTTAGGAACAAAAGATTAAGGCATTGGTACTGGAGTTTGAAGACTGGTCAGTGAGAATTCTGATTTCCTGACTATGTGGGATTTTCTTAATGCTTTCCATCTCATATACGTTCATTCGGATTATGACAAGGCTGCTGTAAATTTCCCTTTTTTGTACAAAAAGCAGCACTGTCAAAAACCAAAATGCACCTTGGTTTTTCACTGGATTAGCAGTGGAAGGGAAACATTCATAACGCTGCTGGGAGAGGTGAGGTAACAGCATTTGCTGCTTTTGTGTCTAAGGCTTTTTTATCTCCAAAGCTAATTCCTGTGTGTCTGCTTTTTTGATGTTTGCAGCCTTTGAAGAAAATGGTTGAGAGAATTCGCAAGTTCCAGATTCTGAATGATGAAATAATTGCTATTTTGGACAAGTATTTGAAGTCCGGCGATGGAGAGAGCACACCCGTGGAACATGTGCGCTGCTTCCAGCCACCTATTCATCAGTCCCTTGCCAGCAACTAGACTTCCCACCTAACAATACTTTTTGCACCTGTTTAGGCTAGAAGTATGAGGAAAAAAAACAACAAAAACCACACGAACAGTTTTAAGGAAAACTCTCATCTGCATTTCTCAGTATGCCTCTGCCATTTGAGTGGTGCACTGTCCTCTTCAGTCTCCAAGCACAGTAACTGTATACAATCCATACTTATTTTTCTAGGCAAAAATTTTATACACTTTGATTAAAAACCTGCGACTGTAAAAGATTTTTGAAATCTCTTTGCATTCCTGTACTGAAGTGGCCATTTTAAACTGGACTGGAATAATTTTACCTTGAAGCTATCAAAATAATAGCTGTGGAGGATAAGAAACTGGGTTCTGTAGAAAAAAATTTTTTAGAAATCAATTCCTAATTGTTTCTATTAGAGCATTAATTGCTTAATTAGCCTTTATTAAAAAAAACCAAATCAACTATGCTGGTGCTTTGTGAGTAATTTTTCTAGTCAGTTGATTATCTTCTTTGCAAAACTATTCTCTGAGATCAGCAATTATGGAAACTAAGGCTAATTAAGGTGATTGTTTCAAAGTGATTTAACATGCAGTGACTGATAGTATTCTGATCTTTCTAAAAGGCAGTAGTTTGACTGATTAGAATGGGGACTGTTTACTTTTTCCTAACGAGAGCTTCTAACACAATTTATATTTTGGTTGGCGATACATACCCATGTACCAAAATACATGTTTACAAGTGATAAGGAATTCTTGTTTACAAGAGTCTTGTCTACAGTGATCAGGTGTAATCTATCCCAGTACGTAAGCTCTAATGATATTAATCATGATTTACTTATGGAAAGTATTTGTTTAATTACACTTACTGTATTATGCAAATGCCACATCAGTAAAATTGTTTGTAAAACTTTGCAACTGTCAAAGTTGAATTTTAAAGCCACCTGTTCAGCCAGAAGTAGTAACTCCTGCTTGCTTACTGCAGGATTCTAACAGAGCTTTTCAGTTGGTTGTTAGGATCAACCCAAAGCAAACGTAAGTTAAGATGGCTGGAACAGACACAGATAATTACACATTTTACCCAGGATATGGATTCCTGGGTATGTTACTTGGTTAGTGTTTCTAACCCATAGTGTGAAACCAAGAATGCATCCCTGTGAGAACCTGTTTTTCTCCCTTCCTGCTTACTAGTTCCAGGTTAGGTTACAGCTCATCTTTTCTCCTGCTCAGCTCTTTTCAGATTTTTCACAGCAACGGAATCGAGTCCCATAATGGGTAGAAATGAGTGTCTGACAGAGGAGGTACGCAGGACATGAGGAATGTGTGGGTACTGGGGCAGTAGGGAACTGGATTTTGAGGAAAGAAATTAACTGAAATTCCTCAGCAAAACAAAGGATGGAGATTTGCTAGGCAATCTATAAGCAAATTGCCACTACCACAGGTTTTCCCGGGACATCTGTGATTGAGAGCTGCCATTCTGGAGTGGTCTCTGTTGTAGTGAGAGCACGCACAAGGCGTGGGAGACAGAAGTAGGAAATGCTTGTGCTTTGTTATGCTCGCTTGTTGCAGGATTTCTTTTACAAGGTGCTTAACAGACAGTTTTTTTCAAGAAATGTTTCTTGTTCTCAGAAGACTTCTAGTCAACCAAATGCTTCCCGCTTCAGTTAAGGAAATGAACAACTTGGTTAATTTGTTGAGATAATCATTGGTTTAGGGATCAAGTCTCACACACCTGAGGCTTTGGCTTGGCACTGTGGTACAGAAATGGTTAATTAGTAAAGCCTGATTTTTTGTTTAACTATTTAAAAATAACTGATCATAAGGTGAGTAAAGTAAGTTCTAGTTCTTACCAGTTAACTTTCAGCAGTAAGAGAATTGGTCTCTAACATCTTAAAACTACTAGCATTGAGAATTATTTTATGATCATTTTTTTCTGTTTCGTAAGCATTTAAGAGATTTCAGACATTAGTCCTATGAGATGTTTGTTTCCTGTTTTTCAAAGGTAGGTTACTTTTTTTTCCAACAGCATTATTAGACTTGATGGGAGCTAAAACCTCCTCACCTGGTGTAACTGCTTCTCCTACCTTAAAAGGAAAAATGCAGCAAGGTACACAAAAGGTGTAACTTTTTCATTTTTAATTATTTTCTCATCAAAAACAGTGGGTGTGGAGGCCAAAGTGCCTCTCACAACATAAAGTAAGACTCCCCTGTATGAAATCATAACCTGCTCTTTGGATAGGCTGGTGCTTTAGTATTACAAGTGGCAACCCAGAGTTCAGTGACTCCTTGGCAGTTTGACTTCTTCCCTGCTGCTCCCTGTTACTGTGCTTTGTTGTGTAAGCCTTAGAGTGACGTGTCTGGGTGCTGCTGACGTGATGTCCCTTAAAATTAGGTAGAAGTTCAAATCCCATTCTTCAACTAGAAATTACAGAACCTTTTTCTTGCTGGACTCCCCCCCCCTCCCACAATTATGACATGTACCAAAGGAAGGCTGCAGAGTTAGTTTCACAGGTGGGAACTGGTTTTTTTTGTCCTACTAATAAATTACACTCTTAAAACAGTCAGCACTAAAACTGGCAACTTAGAGCAGTAACTAGTTGTCTCTGTCCCAAATAATTTCTAACCTTCACATCTATGGTAGAAATGTTCTTATAAAACCTGTATCACTGATTTTTATTTTCTGCCTTTGCAAGTTTAAATTGCCAACTGCCTGCCTCACACCCCTTTTTTAAGCAATGATGTTATGCTCCAATTTTTTGGCCCTTTTTTAAAAACTTGTGTGTCACAGCCAGTGGCTGGGTTACTGCAAACAAAATGGCAATTCTGTGAGTTCAAGCTGTAACATCAAAACCACAGAGCAGCTCTACAGAGCTAGCCAGGGGAGTGTGCTGCAGCAAACAGAACCTGACCTCTTTTGCAGAAAAGGGAGTAGCTCTTTTTGGCTGCTAGTAAAGACTCAGATCCTTCCTCCTGCATAGACTGGTGTGGCAGGAGCTACAGCCTCACCTATCCAAGCAGAGCAGAAGCTCCTGCCTTGTTGCTGCTGCCAGCCAGTTACACTGATTGGGTTAGGTTGAGGGTTTTTTTTGATGCAAATCCTGCAAGTTTAGCATACAACTTTAGTTAAGCAGTATTTTCAAAGGATTAGTCTTGCTTGGTTGTAGCTTTCCCTTTCCTCTTTTACAAACTGGGACAAGAGTCATTACTGCAGCTCCTGTTTTAGTATGTTTACAGTCACTCAGGGCACAAGTACAAAGGATCCAGGTTCACTGCTATCTTTTTACCACCAATGCAGAAATAAAGCCATTTATTTTTGATAAAATTGTCATTAGTGCAATACATCTTAAAACAGAAGAATGTAATGAAAGTATTTACACATAACTTAAGCAACAAAACCAACTGTGGTCTGAGGTCATTTTAGTATTTTTTAAAGTAAAAATAAGGCAAATAAAAACCCCTTCAGTGTTTTTTATCCAAACTAATTGAACTTAAAAATTAACGATTGTCTACACATACTGTTAAAAAGTACATGATTTTCCAGACAAGCTCAGACACTTCACAGCAGAAAAAAAAATCCAGAGTTACAGAATTGTTCTTTTCTTAAGTAACATACAGATATTTTCAGAAGGCTGACAGACTTCCATTTCTCCTGGCTGAGAGACTCTCAGTGGATTGTATTTCACCTAGGCAGGCAGAACTTTCTTCATCATGATTAAAGCAGTCGTATGTGCTCAGCAAAGTACCATTTGCTGCTCTATCATCTTTGCGCAAAGAAAGGGGCAGATTTGCTAGGGTGAAATTAACATCTTTGAAGGCATGCAATAAAAAGATCCCCACAATAATAGTCAGGAAGCCACTGAAGGTGCCAATAATGTCATCAGCCTCCATGTGTTGCCATTCCTTGAAAAGGATGGCAGAACAAGTTAAAACAGATGTTGTAAATATTACATAATATATTGGAGTCACTATCGAAGTGTTGAATATATCCAGAGCCCTGTTTAAATAGTTGATCTGCGTGCTCACACAGACAATAAGGCTTAGCAGCAGAATCCAAGACAAGGGATGTTTCAGCACTGGTTTTCCTGCAAAAAGTTCCTTTATAGCGATGCCCAAACCTTTTACACAGGAGACTGATAATGCTCCAATTACAGAGCAAATTGTTATGTACACAAGAATGTTGGTCTGTCCATGGCGAGGTCCCACCACAAATATTAGAATTAAAGACACAATGACAACAAGAGTTGCGAAGACCACAAAACCTGTGGTTGGGAAGGAAAAAAGAAAAATCTTGTTATTTATGTACATTACCAAAAGCATCTTAGAGGTACTGAGAAAACACTAACAATACAATTGGCTCAGCTTAAACAGAACAGTTCAGGATGTTTCTCGTTACTCCTCCAACATCAAAGTTAAAACGATTTTAGAGTGAGCTAGCTAAAAACAAAGAATCAAACTCAGGCATGTTGTATTACCTTTATCAGTCCATCAGCAAGATGACTACAGGATTAGATTGCTGTATTGCCTTACACGCAGACTCACACAGGCGCAGATGCTACTGGATACAGGCTTCTGTCCGAATGCTGTTTAGGGCAGTTATGTTTTGGCAGGCTGCAACTTTCATCAGTGGATTTCCAATAATCAGGTCATTCCTTAAGATCAGCTTTTTAATCTCTGTGCTGGCTATTTCCCCATGTTTCAAATGGGATTTGTCTTTGCATATATAGTATTTTGCAGATGTGTATTTGCAAGTGCCTCATCTTCCATGTAAGCATGGGAGCTAGTCTCCAGGATTACACTTCTCAGACACTTGCCACAGCACCTACTTATGTCATTTTAAGGATAGCTCAAAATTGGGCTTAGAGACTGATGCACTTCAGTCAAAATTTACAGAAGCTGTGTTTATTCAGCTGTGTTGCTGCATTTGTTTAAACTGCCATCTCGGTGGTTCACATGAAGACACTTTGTTCAAGGCCAGACAAGTTCACTGGCATCATGCAAAGCTGCCTATGGAATTATGTCACAGAATTCAAATCTCTATTTCATTCTGACAACGTGAAGCAGACACGGGCTATCTTCCTGGAACTTGAAAGCAGGAGTAGTGAAACTATAATAAAGAAATGATGGGCTGCAGACATATAAAGACAGCATTTTTCTTACCTGGATCACCTAGTTTGTGGGACATTTCATTCAAAGTTTCTACTTCCTCCTCTTGTGGAGCATGAATTACCATCACAGTTGATCCCAGTATACTTAGCAAACACCCTATTTTTCCATGTAGATTAAGTTTTTCATTTAAAAAGAAGGATGACAGAATGGCACTAAGAAGAAAAAAAAGGCAACAGCAAACATGGAATTAGTAATAACTCATTCATTTGCTCATCAACTTACACATTGCTTTGACTGTACAGGTCACTAGCATACACAGTGCACAGCTTTTGGTGAGCGGGAACATTATTAATGTCCATAAATCAGTTATGGTAAATCTACTAATTAGGCATTTACTTAAAATAGCTACCTAGTTGATTCTTCTATCTTAAGATACATGCTATGCACAGGACTACCTGTTAATATTTGGCATCTTTCCCCAGAACCCCTTTTTTATGCTGCCTCCCCAAAACTTCTATCTAAGCACTTGTAAAAATTTTTAAAAGACAAAAATCTTAACTCTAATTAGGAATTAAAATACTATGTTGTATTCAATATGTTTTTGAAATGCAGAAGATGATAGCTTTTCACAGATCAAGGTGTGTAGATGCATTGCTAGAACCCTTTTAGAGCATAGTTGCTTCACATTTGGAGAAACTTAAAAGTTACTCCTGAGGCTTATAAGCACACTTTATGTATAGTTAAGAACAAACCACATTTATTACAGCATAATTCAGTGACACATTTCTAAATAACTATTTTACTTCTCTCTCCAAAACCACACTGCTGTTGGTGTTTCTTACCTTACAAGAACACTGAGAGCTCCTAAAGGAGTCACTAACGTAGCTGGTGCAAAAGCATAGGCAGCAAAGTTAGCTACTTCGCCAGCTCCCACTGCAGAGTAATAATAGTAATACAAAAAAGGAGTTAAGCTGTCTTACGCAAAAAACCTGTGAATCAGTGCAAGTGTTCTTGTAGACACAAACATGCAGTAAGGAAACAATGGAAAATTCTAATTATAGCATTCAGCTAACAGTACTAGCAGAATACAAACCCCCCATTACTATATCTTAAAAACAGGCTGGGGGACTACAACAGGTATTAAAATTAATTGAGCCAAATTAGAAGGTGTTTTATTTTGGTGTCTATGGTTATAGCTCCCCAGCCTGCCAATGCTGAGTCATGAACTTCTGCATGGAGAAATCTGCAATAGCAGGATACAAGGCAATGCATACATTAAGCCATAGTTACCTGAGCACAGCCAACAAGTCCGAGTTTAAGCAATGAAAAAACCCCAAAGTTCAGAAAACAGACATCATCCCAAAATATGCTTCCCTCTAAATAATCTTGTATATCTAAGCACTTCTCTGCTAAGACAAAAACCAGAACAAATATCCTAGCAAAGAGATACAGAAGTCTAAAGTCTGCCTAGTTCCACTGCCCAAAGAGGAAAATAAAGTTAAGGAAAGAACTCGTGGTGAGAGATGTTGTATTAAAATCATCAGAGCTGCGCCCATCAAATCACCAGACAGCACTACCATACACTGTAGAATCCCCATCTTGCTCACATTTTGTAACCATTGCTGCCATCTGTGGCACAGTCAGTTAATGAAACTATATAAAGCAGATTATATTTTTGATACTTACTTGAAAGAAGTCCAGCCCACCACAGCCACTCCTTAAGGTATGCATGACCACCCTGACCTGAAATTGAAAGAATGTTTGCTACTCCACTAAAAACATACATCAAACAGTAAGCCCTGTCACCGATGACATCACCAAAATAATTTTTGCAGCCCATACCCTTAAAAATATGGGCAATCTTTTGATACTTAGGCTTTATAGTTAGAGGGGTTGAAATACAATCTTCAAATTTCTGATGTGCATATGCCTCCTATAGTCTACTTTGAAAACTAGTTATTTTATTTCTTTTGTATTAGAAACAGTACTGATGACCATATCTGCATTGCCCTGAAAGACAGTTCTTTCAACTCATTGTAATGACAGGAAAAGTCAAGTTTTGTATTCTTATGAGAAAGCTACTTTGTGGAAATCCTGTGTGGTTTATGTGGTTGAAAACGTATGAAATGTAGTCACACTTTCCCATTGCAAATCAGGGAGCATGAGTTACTTACCTTGAGATCAACCATCTTTTAGAAGCAGAGATGACAGGCACCAAATTAAAAATATTCAGATTCAACCCTCTGAATCATCTGACAATGCTGCAACCATCCTATCTGAATCTATTACCTTCCATTTTAAAAGCATTGCCCCTTGTCCTGTCACTACAGGCCCTGGTAAAAAGTCTCTCTCTGTCTTTCTTTTAAGCTTCCCCTAAGTATTGAAAGGCTGCTACAAGGTCTCCCAGAGCCTTGCCTCCTCCAGGCTGAACAACCCCAACTGTCTCAACATTTCCTTATAGGAGGTGTTCCATCCCTCTGATCAGTTTTGCGGCCCTCCTCTGGACATGCTCGAGCAGGTCTCTTTCTTTCTTGTGCTAGGGACCCCAGAGCTGGACACAGTACTTCTGGTGGGCTCTCACCAGAGCAGAGCACAGGGGGAGAATCACCTCTCTCAACCTGCTGGCCACGCTGCTTTTGATGCAGCCCAGGATATGGTTGGCTTTCTGGGCTACAAGCACACATTGCCAGCTCATGTCCATTTTTCATCCACCAGTATCCCCCAAGTCCTCCTCCGCAGGGCTGTTCTTAATCCCTTCATCCCTCAGCCTGTATTTGTGCTTGGGATTGCCCCAACCCAGGTGCAGGACCTTACACTTGGCCTTGTTGAACTTCACGAGGTTTGCAAAGGCCCACTCCTCAAACTGTCAAGGTCCCTCTGGATGACATCCCTTCCTTCTAGCAAATCAACTGCCCCACTCAGCTTGGTGTCACCCGCAAACTTGCTGAGGGTGCACTCGATCCCACTGTCTATGTCACTGCTGAAGATATTAAATAGTACTGGTTCCAGTATGAACCCTCAGGGACACTATTTGTTACATGCGAGCATTACATGTGATTTTTAGTTTTCTAAAACAATCTCCTGACACTCAAATGCAGTTAACATTCTCCTAAATTCACTCATTCAGGAGCAAAGATGTAGTTAAGAGTGCTGGTTCCAAGTTCAATTTGCAAGTACAATTCAGATTTAACTGACACACAAAGGAAGTGTTCAGCAAGTGTCCCTAGAGGGCATTACGCACAAATTAAATAGTATATATCACACACAGTTAGATGTATCTTGACACCAGAGAAAAACCACATCAGCTGTATGTTTTAGGTTTCATATACCTGTAACAAACAAAGTGGAAACAAGATCATAAGTTTAGTAATTTTCTGTTAAACAGCAAAACTTAAATGTCAGCAAGTTTCTTAAACATGTATTTACCTGCTCTCATGGAGCCTTTCCTAGCTAACCGGAGAAGGCCTTTCTTTTTCAGAATGAAACTTCCTCCAATGAAAATGCTGGAACTCATAGCCAACACCAGACCAATACAGAAGTCATATCTCCCACGAGTTTGGCTCATCTCGTAAACTACTAAAGACTGTCACATTGATCAATGAACAGCAGAACTTCTGTTACTCAACACAAGATGAAGCAACACTGAAACCTGAGCAAAATAAACACATCAGAATGAAGTTGGCAGAAATACGTACTGTATAGGAAAATGCTCAACAGCTCATGCAACTGGTTCTCCTGTGAATGGTCTCTGCTATGAGTGTTTTTATAAAAAAAAAAAAAAAAGGCAATCTTTGAAGCCTGTGTGAGCTTGAACCATGGATGAGTGACTAACAAGTCTGAACACACAGAAGGAAGGGCTTCTGACCTGGCATATAAAAACTGAAATCTGAACAAATAAAACTTCTTTGAAAAAAGTTAAGGAAAACTTAAAGATGTGTGACTTATCTTTCCTTTCATTAAGTACACCAATCTATGTCTGGCACACCATGTAATTGATGATACTGATCAAACAATTACTTACATTGAAATCAGTTTGTAAGAGAGTTTGAGAACAGCCACAGCATTTCTTCCATATGAACTCACTAGAAAAATGAAAGAGAAGATTAGAATGGGTGTTTAATCATATAGTAATTTCCTGAACACAAACAAACTTGAGATGTATGCACATGCACTTATCCTCTAACAACCAGGGAAATCTGGAACAAGAAGCAAGGCATCTGATGAAAACTATTTTTAGGCTTTGATTTCAAGACAACTGATAATTATGACAGCACAGAGAACTGCTCTAAAGGAAGAAAACAGCCATAGATAAAACAATTTTTATTTCCTGGGAACACCAATCACAGGTGTGCCAAGACTAGCATTTAGTTCCCTAAGCAGTTATTTTCCAGATATTCAGAAGCATGGCATATGATGTAAGTTGCATTAACAAGCTTTTGATTTAAAAGTAAAAAGGGGGAAAGAATAGCATAGAATAAAATGTCTCCATTTCAGTGCTTACTGGAATCTGAATTCCACAGCGTTAATGTTGAGATACAGCAGCAGCCTCCTCAAGCAGGAATACAATGCTGGTGTCAAGGCACTGCAGCATCAAGCACCCTCGTTTATGCCCAGGCAGAGATGGACGCACCCACAAGGAGTCCAGGACAAGATAAAATCATATTCCGATCTGCCATGCCACCTCACAGTTCCGATTCCTGCACCTGTTTCTTCAAAACCCATTTTCTTCCAAAACTACCTTTGCCTGTACGTTCTCACTTCCGACTTTTATTAATTTGCCTACACCCCTAGGAAAAACCTAGCAGAGAGCTCCAGGTAGGTTAACATTAAAACTGAACACAGATCCTCTTACTTGCATCCAGTTAGGCTGTGAAAAAGTATAGGAACACAGTCCCATTTAAGAAGCACTCAACATGGCACTATTCAAAATGCTGCAAGATTCACAGTTCAAAATTCTCAAATCCTCTTCCCTTAATCCTTGCATAATAATTTTTAATATCTTTTGTAGAAAAAAATTAAGTAAATGAACTGCAAGGCTCTGCTTTCATTTTCTAGCAACTTTTAAAAATAAACTTAAGTAGATTCTTGCATGATACAAAATCACCTATCAAGCAAAACCAAAAAAGACAAATCATTAGTGCGGGAGACAGACCAGAACAAGCCATCTCACTAACTGCATCAAACATTTCTCTGGTTTTGAATTCAAAGCAAGACTTTCAGTCCCCTGAAGAATAAAGGCATTTTTCAAAGCAAGGAAAAGACATCAAGAGACTTTTGCGACTCTTCTCTCTACCGCCTTTTCTAGCAGTAATAAGTCATGCTGTTCAGGTAATCAAGTTAAGAGTATTCTTCTAGCTCCAGCTGGTGCAAAATGCGATACTGGCATAGCATCACCTGGGGGTGGGGAGCTTCTGTTGCTGAGCTTTTCTACTCTGCCAGTGTTTTCAACAATTGCTACACTAGTTATATTACTAATGGGAATATTTTTACTAGTGTAGCTTTTGACTAAAACAGAACTCACCATACTGGCAAAACCACTTTTTTTCTTCTCTCCCTGGCTTGCATAGCTCCATCTACACGAAAACATTTCTGACAGAGGTAAAGAGCATCAGTTAGTCCCATCCTGACATCTTCCACCCATTGCATTTCAGAGACAAGGGAAGAAGCACAGGCTGCTTTTCTTTGGAGTAGAGGAAGAATTTGATTGCAGAAGAATGAGGAAATCTTGCAAGCTAACAGGTAGTTTTCTGAACTTAGACTTAAAACACCCTAAGGATGCCACACTTCAAAACTAGTAGCTCTACTCTCCCCCATGTCCCAAATACATTAAAGAGTTTTTGATTCCCTGTCAACCGCTGTTAGTCTTGTAAATGACTCAAATCTTAACCACTTCTTCACAGATATTACTGCTAGCTCTTTTTGCCAAGTTTATTTGTCCTCACAGACATGGTCAGTCACAGTTCTGCTTAGGCTGGACTGCCATACTTCCATCTAAGGTTTATACAGATGTCTACATGCGCTGACCATTTCTGCCACACAGTCAAGGTGAACCCAACTTCTTTCTGAAGAGATTTGGTTCACTTTGCATACAGCGCAGATATAATTCGCGTGTGTAGAACTGACATGTATAGCTGCAAAGTCAAAGCAATAGCAGGCACATGAAGTTCTACACTCAGGAGATCAGTAGTAAAGACTTAGTAAAAGAAGAGGAACTACCGTGTCCTCATAAATATCATCAAGAAAAATCATTATCATTGGAAATAAGAAAATGCCATGAAATGAGCAGTTTCTGGAATAAATACTCCTCTCCCGTTTCAGCTTTGGGACATGCCAAAGCTGTCCCATTCCAGCAGCCAGGGCCACTACTAAGTTATAAACAGGAGAGAAGCCAGAAAATGTAGGAGTTAAAGCTGGCAGTGGTGTTAGTTGTATTTGGTGTAGCTCTACAAAGGTTCTTTAATCAAGTTCACAGCTGATTTTAACACAGAGATCATTTCAACCATCCAAGACTAGCAGTTTCATGGAGGAATACTAGTTTGCTGCTCTGATTTCAGAGATGTAATGAGGGGATGAGACCTTCCTATCCACAGAAGCTACAACATTTACAATGCCTCTAAGAACCACACATTTATGAACTGCCTGTGGATCTTCTAGTATCATGAGTCATAACTCTCAGCATGCAACAGTGAAATGACAGACAACCCAGGGAACATATACTGAGTTTGAAGGTTATCAGACAGGGAGAGGCAGAGAAAAAGCTTTCTGAAAAAAAAAAACCAAACCTCAAACCTGCAGGACATAAGCAAGGCCAGATTAGCCTCAAAGTTTGTTTTCTTATTTTTAAGATGTAACCAAGAAATATCAAATGCTGACAAGATACAGACTCTCTGGTCTAAACCACAAGGAAACACTTCTTTGTCTCTTTGCTCAAAAGTCCTTTTCTCCCCAAAGCAGCATACACACAGCTCTCAAAAGATGTTATATATTTATTGTAACAAACAAGCTATCTAAATATTCAGAAACACTAAAAGTGGTATCATGAGATGAAATAGTATTTTACATTTAAAAGCAGATAAGTATGAGGTAGTTATCAGCCAAAGAAAATTATCACCACTTCCCAAGTTGTACCTTGTATGGAAGCAATAATTATAGTCAGTAAACAGTCTTTTTTCCTAGAAGTAATCTAAATACATGTTAAAATATTTAAATGCTAGCATTCGCAATTTTCTTGTCTAAAACCTGATCAGCTTAACTGTGAAAAAGATGTCACTAAACTAAAAAGGACCTTAACAGGCCGTTTACTTCAACCCTTTGCCATGTATAGCATCATTCACTGCTGCTCCTCATCACAGATAATTCAGCCAAGCTTCTCCCAGGAAATAGTTACAAAGGAAACCTCACAAACACTGCAGCCATGCTTTGATGCTGTTAGGAACTCTCATTATCTAATGATCTTCATCTAGATCTTCACTTTGACTACCAAAGCCCATTATGTTTGCACACTCTGGAATTGGAAAAGATACAAATCCCTTTATCTTGGCACCCACATCTTAACATTACCCTGCAAGTTAGGTGCTTGGTACCTCCCGCTGTGCCACGCTGTGGGCCCTTTCCCAATAGTCCACAGGTTTTTTTATGAAGCTCCCAAAGCTGCATACAGTACTTTAGCTGAATTATTACTTCTGCAACACTGTGGAAGACTATACTTTCTTTCATATAACCCCAAACAGGTGGTTTTCTTAGCCCTTCCTGAGCAGTCATCTACTGTTGCCTCCTCAACTTCTCTATTAGTATAACCTCTAAATTTTTTTCTATAGAACTACTGTTCTCTAAACTGTCTTTGTATAGTAATTTATTCCTGCCTGGGTGTAATAACTTTCATTTACTCCTATAAAAAGCATCTCTTTTTTTCAGAAATGTTTCCTGAAAATATTCATCTGCATTTACACACTGGCAACCCTTCCATGCTCAATGCCATTATTTCTTCGTCCTGTCAGCCAGATCACTAATACTAAACAGTGCAAGATTCAGACATGATTCACACGGAAGATTTTTAAACAAAGGTCTGTTTTGACAAGACATTAGTAATAGTTACTCCAGGTACAGCCATTCAGCATATTTTGAACTGTTCTGTGGTATTTTATTTTCAATTCTGCTTACTTACAAGAGCTCCATGAGAAGTTTTATGTTTCTAAGGCTGAAATAGCACCTATTTAATGCCCTCCTAGCCATAAAGCTTTTCATGGAAAAAAAAGGGGTTGAAACAAGAAGTTGCTTTTAACAAATACACATTGACTATTACGTGTCACATTGACTATTATGTGTTCCCTTCTTCCTTTCCATGGGCATAAAACCACAGGAAGCAGAAACACTCCCTAACAACAAAAATGCAAATGTTCAGTGATGAGCCTTTCAAAGGCTCATTATACATACCAATTTTGTTCCAAAATCCAGAGGCATTCGCTTCTTAAATATTTCAATGTTAGGTTTCTAAAATATAAGTTAAAAATAATATTAATTAGCATTTTAAGAATTCAGCTAAAAAAACTATGTCCATCATTTCAAGTTAATCTCATTTTCATGCATGACACATAAGACTGTACAATGTCTCATCTATGCTTTAAAAAGGGAGAGGATTTTTGTTCTGAAAACACTTGAATAACAAAGTAGTGTGATTTTAAATTTCATCTTCCTTAGGTATGGCTCACCTGAAGAGTTACAGTTATTTCATCCCTCTGCGTTTCACTTATCAAAGAAACTAACTTGCCATCTAAGCTATTGTTTCGAAGGTAACATGCTAAAGTTGAACTGAAATACTATCCAAGTCCTTTCGGTTTTGTTCCGTAGCTTAAGTGCTAAGGCACTTCTATTACAAAAACTAATGTAAAGTTTTAATTATCGGTTTTGGTACAGTGAGTTTTTAGAGGATGTTTATATACAGAACTCCAGGGCAGCAGGGAATATGAACACAGAAGTATTCTCAGTAAGATTACTAAAATCCCCAAAACATAGCTAACTCTTTAATCTAAGTCTTCTTCCTCACTTATGTTCTGTCCACTCATTAACATATCTTTCAAACACCGGTGTAGAGAGAACACTGAAAGGACAGATAGAACATAGCATTAAGATAAAAGAGCTGCTGGTTCGAAACTTACTCGCATGGATCTTTAAAAGGCCAAGATGCATGCATACAGTACCTAAAGATTCTGTACACATGATTTAGGAAAGAGTACCTTCGATTTTGCACTGTAAGTCTGCCCCAATACAGATACAGTTTTCCAGCTTTGACAAAGTTAAATGAGTTGGCAAACTTACACATATAATTATTTACATATTACATGGGCAAAGAAAAAAAGTATTTGTTTATAATGTTACATATATGTATATATATAACGTTAGAGGCACTAGCACAAGTACTCAGAAAGCAAAACTTACGTTAACAGTTCTACAGTTGCCTATTTTAAAAGTTTTAGTTAAACTGTGGGGAAACTTATCCTTTATAGCAGATTTCTATTAATAAAGCAAAAGCAACAAGTATTCCATTTTAAGAAAATGGGAGAAAACAAGAAAAATGCCACACTAAAAATTTTTGTACATCTTATTTGCTATTTGTAGTTAGTCTTTTCTATAAAAAGAATAACACTCAATTAAAGCATTTTCACATTAAAAAGTATCTTCACTAAAAGAGAGTGCTATTCAGTAACTAAATGCAAAGTACAGACAGTGCTTTACAGCTGATACTGCATTGACTGTATTTCGTACAAGTCTATCAAAATAGACTCAAGATAAGAGTAGATGATATGACTTGCTTCATCTTTGCTGTACCTAGTACACTAGGTCCGCTCTCAGTAGGATGAGTCACCAGCACAGGTTCACTTAAGTTCTACCTTTAGTATTTAAGATGGGCAGTTTCAAATTTAAGCTCACTCAATACGTTAAAAGTCAAATCCAGACATTAGTCACTGTTTTTCCTTTGACATCACTGATAATCTCTTATAAACTACTTTCTATTTGCTGGGATTTTATCCTGAGAATTAATAACTAACGAAAGCAGAACTGGTGTGACACTGAATTCTAAATGCAACAATACTGATGAGAACTTACGCAATAATTTCCTATCAACGAACTTGTTACCCTTTAGGGTAACAACCCCTAACTGTATACAACGAGGCACATCAAAAGCATTCAGAAATAGCCATGAAGACTTACATTTATTTTAATTAAAAATAACGTTAAACATATTGCTGGAAAATGGGAGAAAGTTGACTGGTTGAAAAAGAAAAGCTCAGAAAAAGAATCAGGGACTAAAGAGTCAGACCCAGCCTGTATCTCCACAGCATGAGCATGAACACAAATCATCATTCTGAACTACAATGCAAAATTGAAATTATTTTTTTCCACCTCAAGCTAAAGGGCTTGCCGGGGCTCTGACCTTCCGCGGAAGCAGATCTGGAACCAAGCTGCGCAACCCTCAAACTCGGCTGAACTCAACCGTGAGCCAAACTGGTTTAGCTCCCTGATGAACACCAGCGCACGCTCCATTAAGAAGCACAACAGCTCCGGCAGAACTAGCACACTGTAACTTCCCGGTTCTGTCCAGTTAGGGAACCTACCAAACACCCAGGTTTTTTGTTTGCTTTTTTTTTAACCTCGGCCTCCCGAGCCCGAACCACAGCAAGTTTCCCACGACGAGGAAACCAACACGGCGAAGGTCTCCCCGGCCCTCCGCAGCCAGCTTCAACGCCCGGAGCCGCCGCCACCCGCCCGGAGGAAGAAGCCCGGTTCGCCCGGCCTGCTCGTTCCTCACCCGCAGCGCCCAACGCCGAGGACCTTGCGCGGCTCAGGGGGCGGGAGCCGAAGCGGGGAGAGGGACACCCGGGCACCGGCGCTCCCGAGGCGGCATCGGGAAGGCAGGCAGGCAGGACCCGGAACAGCCGGGGCCCCGCGGGTGGCGGGGCCGATCGGGAGCCCTGAGGCGCGGGCAGGGCCCCTCCCGGCGGCGGGGCCCTCGCTCCGGCCGGGCGGGCCGCGGCCGCGCCTCACGCCCGCAGAGCACCGCCCGGCCCGGCCCCAGCGCCCCCGGCCACCGCCCCTCCCCCGCCCTCCGAGGGGCCGGCCCCGCCGCCCCTCAGCCGGGCCCCCCCCCCCCCGGCGGTCCCGCCCGCCTCTTCCCGGTTACCTGCGGTCGCGGCCCCTCACACCCCCGCCGGGAGCGGCCCCGCGCGCGGACAAAGAGGAGGAGAGGGGGGAGGGGGAGGCCGGAGCGGGCGGTGAGAGGGGCCGGTGCCCGCGCGCTCCACCGCCATGAGGGGACGGGGAGGGGGGGGGGGGGAGGACCGGCAGCCAGGCGCGGCGGGCAACGGCGGCGGGAGGCGAGGGAGGGCGGGCGGGCGGGCGGCGTCCCGGGCCCGGCCGCCCCCTCCCTCGCCGATTCCGGCAGCGCCCGCCGGAAGGGGCGGGGCGCGGCCCGGCCCACAGCGAGGCAGCGGCGAGGGAGGGGGAAGCCGGGGCGCCCCGCTCGCCCCGGGTCACGTGCCCCTCCCGCAGCCCCTCCCACCAGCCCGGGGCCCCTCCCCGCCGCCGCTACCGGCCGGCAGCCGCCTGCCCGCAGCGCCCCCTAGCGGCCCGCCGGGGCCCCGCGGCCGCCGCCCTCCCCCGGCCGGGGACACGCTCGTCGTGGAAACGGCTCCGCCGCTCCCAGCGCCAGCTGCGGCTTCTCAAACGGCCGGTGGCGGGCGGCGGGCGCTACCCTCCCGGCCCCGCAGCAGCGCGCAGTCGATCCCTGCCTCTTGCCCCAGGCGCTCCCGCCAAAATCCGCGTGACCGAGCTCCTACGGTCTCATGGGAGAGAAATACTTGGCCTCACTAACCGGCCGCAGCAGGGGAAAGGGACGCTTCGTCCGTTAGCGGGGGTCCCACGCTCCTCCTGCGTGCTTTACCACCAAAAATGCTTTATCTCACGTGAAGTAGCGTTGACGTACGCGGTTCCACAAGCATTCCACCTGAGAGTACGGCGAAGGGTCTTTGGAACAATCGTGACAGACTTCAGAGGCGGAGGGCTCTTCAGAACTATTTCAGCAGGCCTCGGGCAGCTGCCTGGCGACATTAGGCCTAGGAAACCCAGCGCTGCCAAAATAGGCGCGATAGCTCCACGTGGAAGATGCAACTCTGCCGCTTCAAATGGGACGAGACTGTTCTGTCACGTCCCTTAGCGACAACAGTTCCTGCCTCTTCAGCCTTCTTGCCTCAGGATTTGCGTTGACGTGACCATAGTCTGCACAAGCAGCTGCTTCGTTTTTCCTAAACTCGGAAACAAAACCGGAGAAGCAATCTCGGCTTTCCCTCACAGGACACTGTTGTGGTTTCAGCCCAGCCAGTAACAAAGCACCACGCAGCCGCTCACTCGTCCTGCCTTGGCCATGGTGGGATGAGGAGAAAATATGAAGAAAGACTCATGGGTTGAGACAAGGACAGGGAGGGATCACTCTTATGGTCACGGGCAAAAGACAGGCTCAACTTGGGGAAGAAAGAAAATCAATTTAACTTACTAGAAATCAAATCAAAACAAGGATACTGAAAAGTAAACCCCAACCTCAGAACACCTTCCCGCCATCCCTCCCTCCTGCCCGGCTCAACCCCCCTCCCAGTTCTCTCTCCCTCCTCCCCCCGGCAATGGGGGTTGGGGTCGGTTCCTCACCCCTTGTCTCTGCCGCTCCTTCCTCCTCAGGGGAGGAGGACTCCGCACTCAGCCCCTGCTCCAATGTGGGGTCCTTCCCACGGGCTGCAGTCCTTCAGGCACAGACTGCTCCAGCGCAGCCTCCCCCACAGGGTCACAAGTCCTGCCAGAAAACCTGCTCCAGCGTGGGCTCCTCTCTCCATGGGGCCACAGGTCCTGCCAGGAGCCTGCTCCAGCGCTTCCCACGGGGTCACAGCCTCCTTCGGGCATCCCCCTGCTCCGGCGTGGGGTCCTCCCCGGGCTGCAGGTGGAGATCTGCTCCACTGTGGACCTCCCTGGGCTGCAGGGACACAGCCTGCCTCACCATGGTCTTCCCCATGGGCTGCAGGGGAATCTCTGCTCCGGTGCCTGGAGCGCCTCCTCCTCTCCTTCTGCACTGACCTCAGTATCTGCAGGGCTGTTCCTCCCACATTCCAATCCTCTCACTCCCTGCAGGTTTCCCCTCTTAAATCTGTTCTCCCGCAGGTGTTACCACCATCACTGATGGGCTTGGCCTTGGCCAGAGGTAGGTCCAACTTGGAGCCAGGGAAGCTTCTAGCAGCTTCTCACAGGAAGCGGCCCCTCACCCGCTACAAAAAAACCCGCCACACAAAGCCGTAACAGATACCCCTAACAAAGCTATTCCTTATCGTGTTACCTGCTGTGTTCTTTCTCATTAAAAATGGTCCCTCACTTTGTCAGAAAAATAAAATTTCCACACCACTCAAAGCAAATGGATAAATTTTGGGCCTATTTTATTCTCTAAGGCAACATTCTGTTCCCCAATTTAAAACTAGTCTAGTATTCATGACATGAACTTAGCACTTGTGAAGTAGTTTTATATATATGTGTGTGTGTGTATAAAAATATATTTTTAATATATAAAACCCACTAAGCAATATGCAGTTATTACCTACATAATTACACAGTAGGAGGCTGGCTTTTCTGTGTTTTACAAGATACCAAAACTGTGAAGTCTTTGAAAAAGCTCAAAAGCTGCTGAAAAGGGTTCCTCAAATGGATTAAAAAAGAACTTAACAGCTGTACCACCTAAACTGGCACAGTATAAACAGGAGCATCCAAGTACCGATATCTAAGTTTAAAAGAGCTAAAGAAATTAATGTGCCAAATGCTGGAAACTCAAATACATATTCCTGAGTTAAACGGTAACAATGTCTGAAGCAAGTGAATTTAGTCTTCTCCTTCCACTCTCCTCCCTTCAAAACCACCTCTCAACCAACCTAAAACAATAGTGAAGGGAATACAGACTCTTTGTGGGACTTCAGTCATTATCTGTTAATCCTCACATTTCTTCAACTGCTAGTTCCGCTTAACATACTGTCATCTGTTCACACACAATACAAATTTTTTATGTGCTCTCAATTCAGCATAAATAATCAAATCTTTACTTCAAAACCAGGGGTTGTGCTCAGTAACAGAAAATACTCAAAGCATGTCTGAATAATTTACAACAGCGTGGCATTTCAGGCATGTTTGCTGAGTATCTGGAAAGAACTCCAAATACCAGAATGGTGGTAACCTGCCTAACCTAACCCATTCTTGCAGGGTAACTCAGCAGCGCAAGCCACATTTGTGCTCAATGAATTTCACAAGAGAGGTCAGCCAGTGTAGGTACTTTTGCAAGGCTAGACAGGCTTTTTCAGGGTTTATTATCTCCTACGTGTATAATAAACATCTCATAAGGTTTAAAAGGAAAAACAGCAAAAATACCACCCATACAACCTCAGGAAACATGACCGGGTTAGCAGGTAGTCTAGCTTGTGTTGCACACCGACTGACTCTTGTGCAGCAATTTCCAGCTGTGTACACACAGTGAAGGGGTTGCGATGAAATCCACCATGTGCCAGCTCCCCAGAGCTGCTCTCTGCTACACAGTCCCTGGGCAGAACGGTGCCAGCTGGCAGTTTTAAAGCATCCCACCAGGGTGGTGAATCCAGTGAGGTCCGTACCTGGCAGAAAATTGATTAGGAAATCGGGCGGCTGTAACAGGGTCTCTGGTGGCCACGTCCCTGCTGCATTTCATGAAGACAACTGAGCAGAACAAAGTTGCCGTGTCTGTGAGTCTACTCTTACAACAGTTGCACTGTCACATACAAGGAACTTAAGGGACTCCGCCCTTAGAACAAACCTCGGAAAAATCAGTGGGACTTTTTTTTCTTTTGGCACCATCAGGTTTTGGACTTTAACACTCTTCCCATACAACCTGTGTTGGTCAGATACGTATGCTCAGGATTGGTTACGTCCCTGACTTTCAACAATAACAGTGGCATAAATGCCATACTTGCCTTTACCACAGTGCTGCCTGAAAGGCCTAACTCCAGAGATGCACAAGAAGAGAATAGAGTTGAATGTTCCTGCTAAAAATGTGTTCTCAAAATACATACTCCTTATCCTATTTACTTAAAAATCAGAGATGCTGCATGTAGAAGGGAAAGCTTCTCTAGTTTTCTGGTCTATCTTTGTACATTGCATTAATATCATCAACACCTTTAAAAATAAAATTGCAATGACATACCCAGTAAAGAATCCATGCCAATCTTTTCCACTGCATACAACACTTTATATTGGAGAGGAGCTAATCTCCTTGCTTAAAAATAACTTTCAATTTTGACCAGCAGTAATACTGGTGCATCCCCTAAAACACAAGTGCAAAGACTGAAAGAGTTCTTAATCATAAATCCCACCATAAAACAAAAAAAACCAAACCCAAACCAAAAACCTGAATGCCTGAAAGTCATGTATTTGCCGGTACCTGATATGAGGAGCTAAGCATTTCAGATGAAGGATTAGACGGGCAGCCACTGTAATTTTCCAAGTGATTTTTCCTGCAGGAAGCTCTTGTGACAGTAAATTAGACTGGTGACACAGGCTTCCTTACAGCTGTTGCCACTCCATGCACACCCAACTGTGGAGTAGTAGATCTTGAAACAAAAGCTCTAGCAAGTAGCCAATTTACAGCAACGCATGAACAGAGCACATGATAACCCTTAAGACACAGTTTGAAGTGACTCAGGCCCCAACAAACCTTTCTGCCAGAGAAGCGTTCATTTCACCTGTGAGCAAACTTCAGTACAATGAAGACATTAAGATTACACCTTGCTGGAAGACATCACTACATGACAACTGAGCCCTTCACATGGCAACTGATCTGTACCCATGAAAGAATCTGCTACTCTCAGTAAAAGCAAAGCTGCTATTTTATTTAAGGGTAATGGAAATAGTTTGGGCTTATGAATTGGGATTAGGCTGTACAGCAGCTAGATGTGTGGGAAACTAATTTTTTTTTCACCCCATGTGATAAAGAGGAGTCACAAAACAAGCATTGAGCTAGAAATAAATCATTTATTTTAAAACAATACAGGTTAATAAATAATTAGTTATCAGAAAACTTAATAAATAGCCTTTTATAATTTACACAAGGCAAATACAACATGCCTATAACTATTTTTTAAAAAGCAAAGAGAGTAAGCTTGACTTGTAAGCCATTAACAAATCTATATATACATTATTTGTAAGCTAATAAAATAAACCATTTTTATGTAATCTGTAGTAACTATATTGCAATAGCATTGAAGCAACCAAACCTGACACTGTATGTTTGTTGCCATCCACCTTTTCCCCATATCCCATTAGAAGTATCTTTTACATTCCCGGGGGGGGAGAGAGAAAGAAAAGAGAAAGTTCCACAGTTGAAGAAGGATTTAACTTAAAAATACCCCTTTTGTGTAATATTTTCCACTCTGTAGAGCAACTGTCAGGGGGTGAGTTGGGGGGGGGGGGGTGAACCCAACCCAACCAAAACCAATAATAAACCCAAACTTCTTTGCAGCTTTTAAAAAAGATTTCAAAGATTTCTTAATCCTTAACATTTCAACACTGCTGTCTGAAACACGTGGGCACTAGTAATAACTGTTGACATCATTGGTGCCTAACACGGTACACACTAAAATTCTGCATCACTTAAGCCCATATTGAGTAGCACCGAAGAGTTATTACAAAGACTAATCTCTGTAAAGAAAAGATAACAGGTAATAGATAAACATTTGGTAACATTCGATTTAACAGTAAAACTTCAGCAGTTAGACCATCTCAAGACAACCAAGGAAGATCTGTAGAATCCTTGATGTTTTATATTTATGCAACAAGAACATAAGAGGGGTACAACATGCAAACAACTGCCCATTTAAGGCGCCCCATATTTATTAACACCAAATCTTTCTTCAAATACAAACCCTCTATTTTTTAAATAAAAAGGAAAGCTAAGCCTCAGTTTCTAGTTTTCAACAAATTAATCCAGTGTTTTCATTCTTCAGTGCTAGTTACTTCAGAAAAACACATATGTTCAGTATAACCAAGATTACTAATAGGAAGCCTCACTTGTCAATCTGTGATATGACAGGTTCTTATTGATGTTAGTTGCAGCTCACTAATAAATAGGCTCTATTTACACATACAGAGTCCTGGAAAGTCAATACAGCAGATAACTTGTTTACGTATTTTTCTTTTTTACATAAGTATTTAAGGTGTAAGAAATTTTGTTTTGGTTGTATCAAAAAGGTTTCTATTCTCCTACTGAACATTTGAGGGATTTCTGACACCTAATAAAGATCGTGACTGACACATGTAAATCCTCCATACACTGAAGGGATAATGATTAAAGAACTATCTTCAAGTGAGTACCAAGTAAATATGTTTGACAAGTATAATAGAAGCCAGACATACGGAGTGAAATGCCTTTCATATGGATTTGAATTTAATTCAGATGCATCCCACCTCTGTAATGAGTCCACTTTTTGGATGCATAGCCTCTCCCACTTCTACTTGGGAATCAGAACTGGAGACGTCTGGCTCGTAGTTATCAATAGACATAATGCAAAGAGAACGTGAAAAGGGCAGACCCATGAGGGACACCAAAGCTCAGGAGACAACTATGCACATTTGCTCCCTGAGATGATGGAACTCAGATATCTGTCTTATCCAAAGTACGTACTTGTCAAAGGGGTGGGGGGAGGAGAAAAAAAGAGGGAATGGCTAAAATTCAACTTCAACAGTGCCTCCTTTTAAATCAGAAAAGCAACAGGATTAAAAAAGGTAGGACACCTAGAACGAGGAGGGCGTGGGATGGAGGGGGGAAGAATCATACCAACAGTGACAACAGAAAATGCTAATACATTTCTAAAGTTAGAACTGAACCAGATCCAGGCACAGCAGAACTCAAAAGAACACTGCTACATACCGAACAAAGTAGCAAAAATAAAGGTTTCCATTATTTAGCATTCATGATGTAAAAGGCTGCAGATATAAATGATGCACAAGGCCACGAGAATTTCTTTCACCTTATGTGCTGGCTTTTAACATCTCTGTTTTAAACAATAAGTTTAACTAGACGTTTCTAGAAAGCTCATCAAAGATGAGGAGCAGCTGGGGAGAAGAAACCTATGCAGACATTTATCAGATGTCAGGACGGTCAGAGGACCACAGAACATGGCTGCTACTTTGTTCTTACTCTGCATAGTGAGTGCTTACCAAGTAAACTTGTGTGTGTGGTGCAGAAAATGGCAAGGTTTAGACAGGGCAGTCAAGTCATTTTCGATCTAATATTTACTAATAATTTGCATACACACTTAACATACTAGAATAGGCACTTTCTAAATAAATAGGAATGAATTTTAAAACAAAACAAGACAAACAAACATGGCCAAAGGAGGACTAGGATGAGACCACAATCATTTCCATTCTGACCTAAAGATTTTCACAGAAGTCTTCAGATATTAAAGGCTAGTAATAAAACCAATGTGCAACTCATGAACTCTGAATTTGAATTTTGAAAAGACAACTTGACTGCTTCAGAAAAAAGCTAACTTTTTTTTTAAAAGCAGGTGACTATAGGTCTCATAACCTATGTACAATTCCAGTTTCAATCAGAAAAAAGGGAATTAATATGACAAAACATAACTATCTGCTAAGAACCAAGATACCATCTTCCAATCAACAATGGACAGAGATTAGTTTTATAACCTAATTCCCCTCATCTACAATTCTCAAACTTTCTAGAAACCATGCACAATATTTGAAAATCCACGAAGACGGCCTTTTCTCTGCTAGCGCTATTTTATTTCACCAAGATACCCAGTTCCCATGCTGGCCTATAACAATGTACGTTTCTGCCAACTCAGAGTCATTCCCCACAGTTTGGAGTTATAAAACAAGCTTCCAAATAACATAATGGGGCTCTTACTCCCTCAGAACCATCCCTTCAGAATACTAACTCTTTAGGATTCACTGTTCACAATTATTGCTGCCATCAGAAGGGCTTATAATGTTCCTTTTAAATGAAAACAGAGGCTGAGTTTTAAGGTAACGTTAATTCAGGTCAACAAAAAGCATCACAAGAGTGGACAGTATTACTCCCCATTAATCAACGTCTGCATTCCTGTCAGCCAGCCACAAAGCTACATTCATGATTCCTTGATAAAGTGTCATGAACTTTTTCAAATACTGTCCCATAATCATGTTTGGGTTTTTTGTTTGTGTCGAGACATTCTGAACTAGAGATATTGAGTTCTACTGTACCCTTCCATTTTTGTACTTAAATGGAAACCAACATTCATTACTTTTCAAGCTTTCCTTACAAGTTTTTGACTCATGATGTTTTAACTACCAAATATAAGTAGAACATGAAAATTAACTATTTCTTTCTTTGACATATCAATATTCTCTAAATGGTTTAAACTGAACAGTTCAGAATCATTCCAAACATAGCTTAAGCTATCTGCAGTACTTGTCAAAATATTATGGCTGAACTGTTTACATAGGTCTGTAAATTACTGGATCTGAATGTATATCCCTGCGGGTTATCTGAAACTCAGCTCTCTGATGCCTATGCTTTTTCAGTCTTTAACCTCCTTTTCCCACGTTACAAGAGGATCAGACCATCTTTTTTTGAGATGAGAAATCTCATGCTCTTCTCTCTCTTAAATTTCTTTTTTTGTGGTCCCTGCTTATTAGCTACTTCACAAAATGGTTTCCTATATTTAGTCACTTAACTAAAATAAAGGTATGCCAACTGCTTTAAACAGTCCTCCCCTAGACTACCTCTTTCCATTAGGACTATGGGTTTTTCAGAAGCTGTCAAGGCATCTAAGGGTTTCAGTTCAGGTTTGTAAATTCTTCCAAAAATGTGTGGCTCCTTCTGGATGTTTTACATGTTTAGAATTTGAATACAGTCCAATATTATAGACAGTGAAATTGAATTATTAAACTGGTATAGGCCATCTGAAACAAATACATTCACATTTATGCAGTATTTTTGGCTTACAAAGGCACTGAAATAGTTCTGAGCTGCTTACAAATAAGCCACCATATAGGCAATGAGTCTGTGCATCATTTCCACATCCTTCACAGTCTTTCTGTCTGCTCCCCATTAAAAACTTTCAGATGAATGTGGTAAGTCTTAATGCACATAAGTTACAAAGAAAAATGCATACCTGGACACTACCATCAGCTGATAAGTAATGACTGAAAGATTTTTAAGGGTCCACTGCTCTGTATAAAGAATTCAATTTAAAACTCCCCAGTGTCTTCACCGCATAGCAAACCAAGTTGCCAAGACAGTCACTAAAAAGGACAAATCTGCAGTCTCTGGTTCAACCAACATTTGTCTCAGAATTCACAGCCTTGACGGTGAACACATTGTTATATTGAGATTAACAAATTGTTCCACTCACTTCCCCCCCACCCCCCATATTTTAAGGTATACATCACTCATGTGAAGTGTCAGATTGAGTGCATTAGAAACTGATGTTCTCTGCCCACAGAAACAGTACCTCAGAAGCCACAATAATACAAGCTTTCACGCACAGGTCTGTTGGAATATCCCCAGATCTTTTCTGATGGATTAACTTTTACAGTAAGGAAATACATCGGTCTCTATGCTGACTCAATCAGTGGTTCCAATTAAAGTCATTTATTGTGTTAACTGGGGTACATGGACAACTGTTCCTTTGAAACTGGATGGAGGCCTCCAATTCATTTCACATAGGCCACCAAATCGTCAGAGGGTAACTACCAACCTGAACCGTATTTGAATCAGTGACCTAGAAATGAAAGGCTCTGCATCCTTCCCTGAGCCATCCAGTTTCCCCTCAAAAAACCATTTTAATCTGTCTTCATGTTAGGTTTATTTAAATCCCCGATATTGAAATTGAATTCCTTGAAGACTTGTATAAGAACAATTCCAATAGATACTGTGGTGAATCCACAAGCCATTCCCAAGAAATCTACAACTCCTACATTACTCCATTCCCTGAAAAGGATGGCTGAAGCCAGCAGGACTAGGGTGGTAAACACAACGTAGTAGATGGCACCAAACACAGAGGAGTCGAAACATTCCAGTGCCTTATTGATGTATCTGAACTGAATGATAATGCTACATCCTAATACTGCCAGAAGTACCAGACAGAGGTACAGAGCCCTTTGACTCGATGGGTTATTGTGAAAGATATCTTGAGCAGCTAGCCCAATGCCTTTTGTGCTGGGAACAGTGAAACTGCCCAACAGAGAGCAAATACTGATGTAAACCATGATATTAGTTGGTCCATGAGCCGGAGCTATCCAGAAGATAAGCAGGAGAAGCATTAGCAGCACTATGCAGAGATAACCCACGAAAACTGGAAAACAAAAAGAAGACAAGATAATAGCAAGGTGAGAACTCTTGGTCTCCTGAAGATTTTAGCAGGCAAATCAGGTCATACCAGTGAATTTCAGGTATACACCAGGATTAAGATTTGCTATTGAATATAGATCCAAATCACTCACTGAGCTTTTAGAGATGTTGTGGGCATCTGCAACCAATGATGTTGTCATGTTCTTTGGGTAAAACAAATCATCGTGTAGTAAAATACACACTCTTGCACATTTGAACTGGGTTTAAGATCGCTTTTTTTATTTTATTCTCTCTTTCATCAGGACTATACTCCTTAAAGCCCCCTATGACAGACAGCAGTGATAACACCTCATTCATAACCAGTTCAATAAAGCATGGTGTGTGGATCCAGCAAAGAGCTTAAACATAAAGTTAGATCCCATTAAGGTGAGTGAGATGAGTAGGGACAGTTGGAAGAACCGGGAGTCTGTATCATTTACAGTATAGCATCAGTACACAGATTAGACTGGTGCAAAACAGTTCATGCTTTACAGTTTTAAAGAAATATATTTCCAGTTCATTTTGGTCAGATTAAAATGGTAAATTTAGATCAGGGTATTTGTTTTCTTTTCTTTGCGAATTTTTTAGATAGCTGATGTTATTAGGTTTGACTTTCTCTCACCTAAAACAGTTAAAGGAAATAACAATAGTTAGCAGTTTAGCTCTTAGGCAAGAAAAATAATAGTGGGTCTGGCACATATTAGCACTACTACGTGTCCTCCAGCAGCTAGTGGGGCTTCTCATTCTCTATGAGAAAGAACAGGCATTTCAGCATATGCCTCAACAGCCTATTTCTACACACCTTTATTGTGCAAAGAAATCTGCTCGGAACATAACTGGTATCTAGTATAAGCTTTTAATAAAAAAACAAATGCAGAATTAAAGAACAAAAGACAATCATTATTTTTTGTTTTGTATAAAACAACTTAAATTGAGATCCTGGAATTACACCTTTCATCTCGAAGTAGCAAGATACACTTTTTCAAAATTTTAGAAAATTACAAGTTCAAATGGCCATTGTTCTGAGCTTGCCATGCAGGATAATGTTTTCAAAAGTATCCACATTTTCCTTTCTGTACACATGTACCAATAAATCTGGCCAGTTCCAAGTACAGCAAGGCATAGTTTTCCTACACAAAAGCTGTACTGGTTTGCCTCTGTCACGTCATGGTTTCTTCAGAAGTCAATTTTCCTACCTGGTAGAAGTGGTAAGCCTCTTCCTCCTGTGTGCTCTTGATCAATCTCACAAAATCATTATGAGTTAATAAAAGAACAAAGTACCTGGATTTGTAAGCTTCTCTTCAAGCTCAGCCTGAGTCGTTACACTCTCGGACTTTGGGGAATGGATGATGAGAACAACAGACCCAGCGCAGCTCAGCAAACATCCCAGCTTGCCAAGAATGTTCAGTTTTTCTTTCAGTAAGTAAGAAGCTAGAATGGACCTTTCACAAAGAGGAAGAAAATCAAAAGTTTGACTACATCCTGTGAATAATTCTCTAACAGTGTTGTGCCACATGAATTTCTCTCTTAAAGGAATAGTATCAAATGTTGGTGGATCTCCGACCAAATGTTGGTGGATCCTCATAATGCATTTCTGACTTATCTTAGGAAAGATTCATCCAGTCTCAGTCTTACTCAGTCCTTGATGTCTCTTCTCAGGAAAAAAAACAAACAAAAAAACCAGAAAAACAAACCCAACAAACAACCCAACCACAACACCCCAGAAGACACCACCACATCACCCTCTCAAAAAAAAACCAAACCAGACATCTGGCACCCAAGGCAGATATCTACCCATTAACAATTCAGTAAGCTGTCACAAAGCCCAATTTTATAGGTGCTGCGCAGTCATGAGGTAAAAGTGACCTTTGGTTATTTTTGGTTACAAAGATCACAGGGCTCAGCTCAGACACGTAGCTGACCAAAATACACAAAATTATGTGGCCTAGGATAAAATAACAGGTGGTAAGTATAGCACCATCAGTGTGCTTCATAGTGTATAAAACTAAAGACAGTGGTGAAGCCCATACAAAGCAATCTAAACTCTGAAGTAAATGACCAGTGCAGTCAGATACACAATTCAGCAGGCAACAGAAAAATCTCGAGGCAATGCATGGCTTTGTTTTTAAAGAATTGGACTTTTTCACTGCAGTAGTTTCACAACTGTAGTTTAGCTATTCACAAAACATTTAGTTGCATATTAAACTCCATTTAGGAACCTCACTGCCTTTTTTGTTCCCCCCACACTGCCCCACGAACATAACATTCAAGAAGTTGGGGGCATGCATGTGCAAGGGACTCCCTTGCTTCAGGGAAGGGGCCAAATCCAATTAAATTAAAATCAGCATCAATAAACACATGTGGGCTGTGGATAGCAGGGGAGAGAAATAATGGCAGACAAAAGGAAAGATCTACATAGTAAAGGAACTGTGAATAAGAGAATAGGCAGAAGTGTCCAGAATAACCACAGGGAAGGGGGACCAAAAAAAAAAAAAAAAAAAAAAAGTTTATCTGTTCCAGATCATAGTGATAGTTAAAGCAGAAGATACCCAGGAACCTTTTCTTCACCATTGCTGCCTCCCCCCCACTTTTGCTGGGGAAAACAGGAATAGGTGACATTATAACACATCATTAACAGTCATAAGCCTGACTTCTCAGTGGCCCTCCAGTGATCACTGAATCTATCTGACATTTTATTAAGTAGTAAAAACATTCAGATAAGAACAAGAAAAGCAAACTCTTACCCAAATGGAACACCAAGAGCTCCCAAGGGCGTCACTAACACAGTTGGGACTGCAGTGTAAGCCAAGAAATTCCCTATTTGACCCAGAGCCACTGTCAAGAGAACCAGAAATAAGCCTTCAAATCCCTTTGAAAAAAGAAGTAATGAAAACTTACCCAATACTGTCTGGGAAAGACTGACCTTACTGGAAAACAGATGTTACAGATTTGCTTAGCTGTGTTAATTTTGCACTTAAACAAAATGGCTGGAATTTTCTATATTTTTAAATTATTTTTTAATACAGAATTTATATTTGCCACACAAGAATATCCAAGAGGGCACAGTAAATAATCTCATTTGCAACTTCTCTTAGCTGAATATAAATAAGACTACAAATTAGAAACACTCATGGATTACACTCAAATATCTTGATATTACACTAAAATATTTAAATGAGGAGGGCTAAAAGTATACATAACCCATGATTTCATCTTTAGAACATGCATACATGTAACACAAAGCACTTGGTTATAGTACTTAACAGCAATGTTACCTTTTTGGGAGGAAAATAAGGACAGTGCTGAGGAAAGGAGTCTACTAATGAAATGCTAAGCACATGCATAAGAGCTCTTCGATGCACAGTAGACCACATCAAATTTTCATAGCACTATGTAACATCAAAAGTAATTCCTGACCATTGTAAAAAGAACAGACCCCTGACAAGTCACAATGACAGCCTCACAATATTATTTTTTTCTTTCCCCCAATAAAAACAAATTCCAAAACGTACCACACTATTGCACATCACAGCTGTGATAAACAGTTCATGCATTCAAGTTTTCAGTTAAAAAAGAAAAGCTGGATGGTTTTGCAAGTGCTGGCAAGTTTATAATAGGTCAACATGATGCTTGCATAGTTACAGGGTCTGTGGTAACTGGCAAGAACCTTGAGACTGAACACAAATTACATACAGCTCGAATTTCCAGTTGATGTTAAGAGCCATTATCAGCATTTAAAACCATTTCAAGAATCCAAGCTGCCTTTATGCTCAGGCTGGCATTGCCCTCAACTATCAAATATCATTACCATCATCCTGTTCTTTACACCTGCAAAGCACTGTGCAAACAGTAATTAATTTACCAAATTAGCTCACATTATCAGTAGAGCCGAAGACCTGTGTAACCTACAGGAAACACGAAGGAGACAAACAAACTTACAAAACTGCAGAGTGCGGCAAAATTATACTAATTCAATTCACTGAGGCTTTCTCTGCATGCAGGAGTGAGCCAGAGAAGTTAATGAGCAGAATTTCTACAAGAGTCAGTGATGGTCTCCCTGCCCCTGGGAACAGACTAACTCAGCTATCAGCCTCAGGCTTGGTTTTCAGCAGATGTACGTGGCAACTTTGGCATTATCTTCAAGGCATCTGAAGGCAGTGGGGCAGATCTTGCATGGAGGACAGGGCACAGCTGGCACACTGTGTTTCTGCAGATTACATAAATTTCCAAGTGACTCTGACAAAAGGTTGCTTTTTTTGGAGGTCAGGTGCCTTAAATTTCTACTGGAAGGTGCCTTAAGTTTCTGTTGGAAGAACCCTAACAGATGGCACCAACACCGATCTATAAATTACGTCTCTGAAGCTTCAAACTGCTCATATTGTAAGGCAACTGAACTTACCAGAAGCTTTCAGCATCACCATGGAGTAATAGTAAGTCTCCTACCACTACGAATGACAGACCAGAACTAATTAAGACCAATTAAAAAAAGAATCTCAGTTACTGTTACCATCTACCTGAAGTTGAGGACCTTTGCTGCCAACCTATCCAGTCCTCTCTGGATAGAAACTCCTCTCCAGATACATCAATGCTATAAGTCAAGACATGGCTTCAGTTCCTGAAGGCAGACCAAGCTTTAAACTTGCTAAAGGAGTACCAATATCCCCGAAGTTACTGCAACGCAAAACTTGATGCACGCTGACATGGCTACATTAGCAAGGAGACCAGGAATAGATCCGCACAGCAAAAGATGTCTGCTCTACGCATGTCAGGGTTTTTATTTCAGACTAAATTCAGCCTGCTCCCACGGACTGAAAGTCTATTTGCAGCTGGCGTGCATTAGGCACGTTCCTAGAGTGCATCTTCCAGCCTAGTTTCATCTTAAAGTCCAGTTCAGGAGCTCCAATACAGCTCCAAAATATGAAATAAAGCCCAATCCATGGAGACAAACAGGAGATTCGCTTCACAAGTGTATACCCCATCTGAGATAAAACACGAACACAGATGTATCCACTATAGAAACCCACCGCATCTATACTGCTATCAAAACCTGCACCAAAACTAATTAATTAGCCAATTAATTAGTTTAATGCTCATTGAAATACCTGTACACATGCTGCAATCACTCTTTTGACTACAGTGTAAGCAAAAGTCCCTTAGCAGAATCTGTGGCCCTTCCTTTGAAGTCTTCAGTGGATCCCAAGGCCCCAAAATGGTTAGGCAGTGTTATGCTGTCAGCATGCCAACACAGAAATGCTTGTTCACCATCTGAACAAATATTGTGAAAACAAGTTGATAGAGTTTATGTGGGTTTTGTTAGCCATCCAAACTCCATTCCCTGCTTGAAAAAATGATGTCAGCTGTTATAATTCCACCCAGATAACTTGGGATATTGCTAATTCCCCCAACATCACCTTTCTTGGCATCCCATAGGTGCCTACCTGGCCCTTGCTATTGCTGTTTGTTGCAATTCTGCATCTGTAATATCCTTAAGCAACTCTTCCCTTGGTTCCTTTGTAAACTTACTGAGGCTTTGTTTCACTACCTGCACCTAGCTACTGGACAAAAGCCAACTGATACCATTCCCTTCAGCTGTTTTGCCTTCATTCAATTCAGTCAGCTCTTTTAAGCATGAAATTGTTTTCTCTGATTCACTGAGATAAAGTCCTGCAATAAAACCTCTCTTATTTTAACTCCTTCTGCTCAGAGATTCAAGACGGGAGCCTCATGAGCCATAAACAACAGTGATTAATGCACAGATTTATTGCTACTTAGGCAGTAGTGATCCTGGCAGAGGAGGAAGCTGATAAAGCACTACTTAAACTCAGGTTAAATTAGCTGAGGACTTTCCTCTGAAGCTCTGTTGGCTTCTACACTTGCTGTGAACTTTGTCCTTCAATGGATCTATAGGTTTCCATTCCTTTTGCATAGCTTGAAGAAACAAAAACAGAGACTTACCTTGCTGTCATGAAACAAGGGGCACAACTGGACTCATATACTTCTCAGAAACAGCATCAGAACATTTCCAAATAATTCACAAAAGGCTGGATTAGAGTCTAAAAGTGGGGTATGATTTTAAGCACATGGGTAGAACTAGGGCTGAACTGTAAGAGGAGAAAGCTAGCTGCTCCCCATGCTCTGGATTCACATCAGAGAGTGAACTTACTGTGAGCAGAGTTTACAAAGATACTAAGAGTAAAATTACACTGATCTCATATCAGCACCACACAAGGCTTCACATTAATCTTGTAGATTAAAAGCAAAACTGAAACTATATCTGTCAAGCTAGAAATCAAAAAAGATTTTTTTTAATTGAGGCTGGCTAAGTGCTTTCTGATCTAAAAAATAACATGTGCTCAATGAGCCCTTTTGTGCAGAGGGACAATTTCTTATTCAGCTTTGACTTTTATTAAAAACCGAGCGGACCAGAGACACAAACCGTGCAGGAACCCAGAGTCAGAGCAGCGCGTGGCTGCCAAAGGCTGCAAGAACCAAACGGGTTGGAAATGTGGAAAGATGTCTGACTCAGGTTTGCCCCAGCTCTTTGCCTTCTCAAACACTGTCAGTCACAGTAGCCAGAGTGAGAGTTTAGTAAAGGTGGGATATTTCTGAGGGATGGGAATTTTGTGACAAGTGAGCGTGAGATTCAAGATGAGAAGCCAGGTTTCCTGATGTCTCGTTTCACGAACTAAGTGCAATTTCTCCCTTCAGTAAAAATGAAAGCTTTTAGGATACTTACTTGCAATAGTGCCAGACCACCATACGATATCCGTTAAGTACGAAGTACCTGAAAGAGAAAGTACAGGAAGAGGTATTAGAAAAACATGAAATTGCAATATTGGAACTACCAAACAGAATAATTTCAACAGTCTCAGTTATTAAGGACCTTCATCTTAACCCTGTTGTTCAAAGCAACTGAATGGGAGGGGGAAAAAAAAGAGAGGGTACTCAGATTTGGCCTAGGTGTCCAAGTCAGACCTTCTTGAGGCAACGTATTCGTCAGAAGTTCTGTTTTCCAGTTTGAAGTACCTGCGCAATGCTAACGCGGTATAACATAGAAGAGTGTCCAAAATGTCACAAAATGCTTCTGAGGGTGACATTTAAACATACAGATTAGAACCACTACTAGGAGAATGGGAAACCTATGGAAACAAAACATGATTTGGATCAATTAGTTTGCTAATATAACCTCAATGAAATTGTATCGGAGAAATTGTAGCAGAGAAATTGTTTTGGCAGTAATATAGCATGGACTGATCCTCCTGCATTTGAGCTTTGGAAAGCGCTATGACTGAAGCCTCTGAATTCCTGACATACTGCCCCGTTTCAGAGAGAGGAGTAAAACCCCTGGATTGTCCCTCAGTGCCTCCCAAGCTCAAGGATGATTATTTTCACTGCCAGATTATAGGCTCTTGCCTTGGGATGCACCAGGGGAGCCTGTGCACCATGTTTTATGAGTTCTGCTTCTGTAGAACATCAAGGCTAATGACGGCTTAGTAAACTAAAGCCTGGCCTCCACTAAGCGTAACCTTGGCATCACATTACGCTCTTACGTTCTGCTCCTCTTTCTAGCAATTCAGCTCTGCATTTATTTGGGAAGATGCTCCCTCAAGAGCTGCTGGAGCAATAGGCAATATTGTACCAACTCTGAAATCCCAAATGAAAGAAAAACACAGTAATCTATAACTCTGGAGATGTATAAAATATTAAGTGCTTGGAAATCACACTATATAATTGAAATGAGATGGAAAATGACTAATGAAAATGGCCAGCTTTAGAGTGGGTGTAATAATTTTTAGACTTTTGTTATTGCATATAAAATAAAAACACTGTTGGGGGCACAAATTATAGAAAATATTGACTCCAGTAAGATAACTTTGGAAAATATTTGTCACCCGCTGCTGTTTCTAACTAAGCAAGGATTACTAATTGCATTGATACTCTATTATTGATTCAATGGAGAAGACAGAAAAGACTTGAAGTGCCTCCTTGTTAATTATACAACACCTACTGAAGCCAGTGGAAAAAAGACATCATCTGACACTGACGATCTTGGGCTCGCAGCTCCGACTGCTAGATTCAAGGCAGAACCACACTGCTTCACAACATTAAATAGAGAGGAACCTAGGGTATTTGCCTGGATGTCTCCATACTGAGCACAGCAATAGGAAATACTACAAATCGCTCAGCAAGATACACGAGTAAACACCAGGAATATCTTCAAAACAGGATGTTTTACAGCTGTCAGAGCCGGGAAGGCCGGCGCACACACTCATCACCCGCTTAGCCCCGGGCTCCACTGAAAGCTCTTCAGGAGTAATTAGACCCAACTATACTGCAAAATGGAAACTTGCCCCAACTGCCTTGGGATGGAAAGTCATTCCTTTCTCTCCCGTTTTCTTATTGTTTCCCTCACAAAAAAAAAGACTTGTATTTGTGATGCAAACGTGACCTCTCCGTGAACAATAAAAATAGATACAGCTATCTTTGAGGGAAAGGGAGACTATGCTGGCAAAACAGTAGTTTATCTGAGGCCCTTAACTGTGAGGTCATTGCAGAAAAGGCAAAATAAACTTGTTAGATCAGGCTGCCAGCTGGTAGTAATATAGTTGCAAGCTTGCTCTGCTCCACTGCATCCACCCTGAACACACTAGGTGCAGGAGGCACTGGAAATGCCCTGCTGCACTAACTGTCTCAAATACATGTATGTGTATATATATTTAAACACACACCCCTATACAGGAAAAACACCTAGCACGTCCTGGCCACTAAAAAGGATTTTTCATAAGAAAGAGTTTCCAGAACCTAGGGGGACACATGTTCATACACACACAGACACCATCACTTACAAAACAAATGGCTATTGACCGGGGAAATACAATTAAAAGGCCTCACGCAACCTGCGTTTACAACTTTCCCCTCACATAAAAGCACGATATTAAGAACAAATAAATATATTGCATTTTCCTATGTTCAAAGCATCAAGATGAAACTAGCAAATGCTGTTCAGGGGCTGCATGCTTTGGGGAGCCCCAATTTCAGAACAGAATACAGCAGATCTTCACAGTCTGTGCCTTAGCAGCTTTGTTTTGGCTGAACCGTCTAGATAGCACAGTCAGTTCCTGACTACGTTCATCTCAGAAAACAGTAAGGAGGAATGGGATTTCAATGCGAAAAACAAAAGATGGAAATGATTTCATGTGGCTGGTGTGCCTTTCTTCTCTACAAAGGGAAACCGCCACGTGACTGATGTAACTTGTCGCGTGTGTCCGTGGAAGAGCCAGAATAAACAAGCCACAAGATGTGCTGGTGCTGCTCACGGCGAGAAGCGACCCGAGCCAAAGAAATGGGTAGAAAAAGTCCCACAAGCGCACCAAAATGCCGCAAGGCGAACCTCCGCCCGCCCGCCCAGCCGGGTCCCCGGCGCCGTGCTCCGGCCTGACCGCGGACCGCCGACCGGCGGTACCCCGGGGAGCTGCCGCCGGCGCCGCCCGCCGTGCCAGCCCCTCGCTGCTCCCCACCTGCCCGCTCCCTCCTCCGCCATTCGCCACGGCCCCCACGCCGCGCTCCAGTCACCCACCTCTGGTGTCGAACGCGAGGAAGGGGACGAACTAAGGCCGGCTCCCCCCGCTCCAGCCGACACCGTCACCCCCCCCTCACCCCAAAGCAGAGGGTCTGCCACGGCCCGGGGGTGCCCGTCCTCTGCCCCCCCCCCCCCACGTCTGGGCCCCGCGGCAGCCCCCCCTCTCCTTCCCCGGCCGCCGCCGCCGCAGCGCGGGGCATCCGCGGCCCTTCCGCGGGGGCGATGCGGGGGGAACCCGTCCCGCACGGTGCCGGGGGCGACGCCTCGGACACCTGCGAGGTTACGGGGGGCAGGCGGGGGTGCGGAGGGGAGAGGGCGGCGGCGGCGGCGGCGGGGGGGGGGTGTCGGTCCCGCCCGCCGCCACCGCAGCGGCGGGCCCCTACCTCGCCCGCGGGCCCGCACGATCCCCTTCTTCTGCAGGACGAAGGTGGAGCCGTTCACCAGGCTGGAGACCACGGCCACGCTCAAGCCCAGCGAGACGGCGGCGGGGCCGGGGCTCTGCGCTGCCCCCTCGCCCCCCGCCGCACCCACCGCCATCCGCATCGCTCCCGCCGAGAGCTGCCGGCACGGCGGCTGACCGGGCCCAGCGCACCCGGCACCGGCTCTTGCGCCGGGACCCGCCCCGCGCCCCGCCGCGCCCCGCCGCGCCGCGCCGCGCTGCGCGACCCGCCCCGGCCCCGCTCCCCGGCCCCGCCGCCGTCCCGCCCCGCCGGGGGCGGCTCCGGGCGGGCACCGGCGGCAGCCGCGGCGGCTCCTGGCGCCCGTCCCGCCGCGGGACGGCAGCAGGATGACGTCATAGCAATGGCAGGTCTTCGCGCGGCCCCCGCCCCGCAAACCGCCGCTCTGACGTCACGGCTCTGTGACGGCCCGCTCCGCGCTGGCACCGCGGGAGGCGAGGCGGGGAGCGTTTTGGGGGGATATCCCCGGAGTGGGGAAGTAGGGAGCAGAAGCTGCGGCCCCCGCGGGAGGGAGCCGCCGGCGTCCGCGGGCGGGGGGACGGGCGGGGGGATGCGGGAAAATGTGCGGGGGATGCAGGAAGATGTGCAGGGGGGTGCGGGAGGGCAGGGGGATGCGGGAGGATGTGCAGGGGGATGCAGAAGGATGTGCAGGGGGATGCGGGAGGATGTTCAGGGGGATGCAGGAGGACAGAGGGACGCAGGAGGACGTGCAGGGGGATGCAGAAGGATGTTCAGGGGGATGCGGGAGGACAGAGGGATGCGGGAGGGTGTGCAGGGGGATGCGGGAAGATGTGCAGGGGGATGCAGAAGGATGCTCAGGGGGATGCAGAAGGATGCTCAGGGGGATGCAGAAGGATGCGCAGGGGCATGCGGGAGGATGTGCAGGGGGGTGCAGGAAGATGTGCAGGGGGATGCGGGAGGACAGGGGGATGCAGGAAGATGTGCAGGGGGATGCAGGAGGACAGGGGGTTGCGGAAGGACATGCAGAAGGACGCGGGAAGATGTGTGGAGGGGTGCAGGAGGACAGGGGGATGCGGGAAGACAGGTGGATGCAGCAGGACAAAGGGATGCAGGAGGAGAGAGGGATGGGAGCAGATGTGCAGAGAGGGCTGTGGTCTGCAGCAGGACAGAGGGAGCCCCGCTGGGCCAGGGTTTCTGCTGTGGGAGCAGCTCTGCTTTCCAGCGCTCTCGCTTTCCCTTGGGGATTTTAAAATTTGTGTCGGCTCCCCGGTTCGGCTGAGAGCACGGTGCGTTGCGGCAGCAGGACAGGAGCGAGCTGAAGGCCAGGCGAGGGCTCAAGGCTGCTGCTGCAGCCTCCACTCGTGGCCCGGAGCTGCGGCTCAATCCACCCCACCACCGGCTGGGGCAGTGCGCTGGGCAGAGCTGGAGAATTAGCAAGGGAGCGTGTGGCTACAGAGTGGGAAAGCTTGGCCACTGCCAAAGGTCATGCACATTGCCCGAAAACTGCAGGATACGTAATCACTCTGGTTTTGTCCAGCAGTAAATCCCAGAATCTACATTTATTTCCAGGAAAAAGTTCATTCTCTCCTAATGGCACAGGGCAAGCTCAGCTGCTCAAAATCAGGAGTCTCGCGGCCTCTCTCACCTACCATTCAGCAACTTCCAGGTTCTGGGAGGGCAGAACATAAGTCATCCTGCCATCATGGAGAACGGCTGGAGGTCCCTCTGGTAGCAAGACCCCTGGGCCATCACGGGGCCAGGGGTCTCTCTCTGAGAGAACTTAGTCTCTCAAAACATGAAGTGCTGAGCTGAAAGCAATCCTCCTTGCTAGGCAGAAATATTTTGCAGCACGTATTTCATTGCAGTTCTTACCATTCCCAGATATGTGTTGAAATAAATCAATCCATAAATGGATTACTGTGGCAATATCCATTGAAGGAAATGGGATATGGTATCTTGGCTTGCTGTAAATGAAAGTGGACATTTTTGTCATTCGTAACTATTGGGCAGAGTTCTTAGCATAAATTTTAGCACTCCCAGAAAATAGGAGTTTAGAGAAGAGGGAAACTCCCGAAAATGTTTCTCTTGTTAGCATATTTCTCAGTTTGCCTACACTGCTTGAGGCAGCTATCCTAGGAAGGCCCAGGAGGGGCTGCACTATGCTTTTGTTAAGGTTTAACAGCAAGAAGGTATAATACCTAACTGCAGTATTGCCTATATTTTCACCTAGGTTGCTTCGTCAGGTCACTGTATAAATATTGAATGCTGTGGAAGAGCGGATTCATCCTTGCGAGACTCACAAGACCTGCAAAGTGAGAACACAGGAGGTGGAAGAACACTTATCCATAGCAACCCTTGGAAACAAAGATAGAGGTGAAGGCAAATGCAGGCTAATTATAAATATCCATTTCTGATCTATACACAGCCTAGTAACATGTGCAGTGAAATTTATTATAGGAAATAATTTATGCTTGCACAGTGGAAAAATGATATATATTTAATGGCCTTTGCATCTAATTATCAGGCAACTTTCTAAACAAAGCTCAAAGCTGACCAATTTTTATACTCAAAATCTCACTCTGGTCTGGTTGAACCAAGACAGAAGCAGGTACCAGAGATCTCAAGAAAACAGTTTGTTTCTCTCTAGCCGTGTCATTTTAATCTCCTAATTGTAAAACTTGCATATGCCTTTCTAAAATCTATATTTGGATAGGTAATTCTAAATACACTTAATCTGCCTTATTCACTTGCCATATAATAGTTGTAGTGTTCTTAAGAATTAGTCATTGACTAAAATAATAAGCACAGCGCTGATAAATATTACATTTGCAAATATCTTGAAAAATGGAGCCTGACTTCACTAATGTCTTATAAGATCACTTGATGCAAAAAAATCTGCATTATCTAGTTTACAAACATTTTGAACGAAAACTTAAAGGTACCTCAGAGATAACAGCTGTTATCATTAGTTGAATGGAAATTAAATGACCTTTCTTAAACCATGACATATATACATTATATAAACTCCTAAGGTCCATCTAGTCTTCTGAGACTGAGTTTTGTTGTGATAGCATCATTCCTCCTGCCAAAGTTGTGTCATCATGTTTGCAGTATTGCAAAACAACATACTTTGGGTTAGATTGGCTTGTACACTGCAATACTGCAGTATTACTGATGTCACAGCTCTCTGGTGTCTCATGAACACCCAAACTGCTTAGGAGGAACCTCAGGCTTATGTGGCATTTCCTCCAACAAACTCTGCTCCTCTTCATCAGTCTTATCCAACTCCAATCTAAGCACTCATAGTACTTATAGTTCCACGCTTGTTGGCTACATTGCTTAATTCAGGCAAAGTGTGAGAGCTGGTATAAAAAGTGTACAGGCTGCTTTATCAAAGTAACTCTGCTTTGGTAGATTATGGGTGTTCAGGATCAGTCAAGAGGTAGGAGCAGTATTTTATAGACTTATGTAGGGCTCCTACCCAGAGGAAGGGATGAGTGATTGAGGTAAGTCTCTTGGAAGTGAGTAAGCAAAGTTGGTAGGTGTTCCACCATTTTTTGCAGGGGTGATGGACCTTTTCTGGTTAGGATGGGTTTCTCTGGTCTGAAGGGGAAGAAAAATGCCTGTGCCTGATATAAAGGAGTGTATTGTTTTGTTTCCTCTCTAACAGCTTGGATTCCTCTGTTATGTTTGTTTTATGTACGTAAAATAAAAATGATTTTTTTTTTTTAATTAGAGCAGTTGTTGGAGTGTTTTATCTAGGCTAGAGGAAAATGAGATCATTTTGTATCGGGCACAGAATAAGAACACAGTAGCTGTGCCCAAAGGTAATCTGAAGCTCCTTATAAAATAGCTGGGAGAGCAGGGTGGAAGTTTTTTACCAACAGCTGTATCAGACCCTGAGGCAACAGCAGTAATTCTGCTTGGCAGAAGCACTATAGAGATCCACTTTGCCAGCAACTGAAGCAGTAGGAACTGAAACTGCAAAGAAACCAGCAAGAAGACAGTGGCAATCCTTGCTATTTTTCTGGCTCTTGAGAACCAAAGACCGCACTAAGCACAGTTACATGAAGACTTGTGTAATAGTCCACTGAACCTGTGTCTGAAGATGACCTAAAAATCCTTTCTAAGGAGTCTTGAACAGTTGCCTGGAGTATAAAAGCAGCTTTGATATAAGTGGGCCATCACTGGTATGAATGGGTCCTGCTTTGGCAGGGAAGTAACTTGAATCTTGGTTGTAATCCAGCTCTTGATTTGTTATGGGCATCCATACCTGCGGATGGGAGAATGAACGGAAACCTGCTGAAAGGTACTGCACTGCACTGATGGGTCCTGTCAGCTTTTTTGCTCTCTACTCCATTAATATCTCCAATAATCTCTACTTCATTAAACTGGACCAGAGAAGACATTGTAAAGTCTTTGGGCCCAGATTTGGGCTTTTAAAGTCCGTAGTGGTCTTTCTGAAATGAAATTGTAGCACTGAACTCTATTGCACTGGAGACAGTGGCCACAAGACCCCTGAAAACATCCTCTGGAGCTGGAACTAAAGAAAATCAAGTTCAGCCTTGATATCTGAATTTGAATGTCTGAAACTGCAACAAAATGCCCTATCTGCAATATGGGAGATCTCACAAGCTTCTGTGATTTCTCTGTCCTATGGGTTAAAAGAAGAAAGGCAGCCCTTGGGGTACACCAGCTCTCTTCCAGGGCAGAACAACAGGCTGTAAATCAGCACAATCCAGTGCAGTCTTGAGCAGAAAAGTGAGGGCAGGTTAGGTTTTCTTTGTTAAAGGGTCCAAGGTTCATGCATTGGAGCTTGTTATCAGTGTGCAATTCTTAAAGTCTGGTCTGAAAGAGTAATAGAAGCTTGCTGTCACTTTCGCCCACGGAAGACGAATTCTCTGCTAAATGACAGTGGCCACACATAATTCTGGAGTTTTGGAGAATTTCAGCATCCTTCCTGAAGAGATGGTGCAAGACTGATGTTAGGTTATTGACACAGAAAGCATGGCAGGTGTACTGCAGACAGATCATACCATTTCAGCCCTCTGCTGGGAAAACAGATCTCTTCAAAGAGAATCTGTCCTTTGTGCAGCAGGCAGAAGCTAGACAGCTAGTTCTGATGTATGTTCATGATCACGCTGTGGAGAACCCACATTAATTAACATCATGTCTACTCACATTTGGTGTGCAGAAATCACTTCTAGATCCTCAGTGACTAGGGAACACAGGAAAAAGCACAGATTTTCTAGTTAATCTTGTAGCAGATGATATAGTCCACCTACATTAGTTGCAAACTCTGACCAGGGCATACTCTTCTATGCTGATTTCCAGAAGTTGAATATACCATCTTAATGTGATTAATATAGTATATGTATATCCAGCTCTTTGTCTTCATGTATTAGAAGGGTGGTGAAAGCCTAGCACACACTAGTACTTTAGCATGAACCTTTAGAACAAGTCTTCCAGTGTAGGTATGGTCATCACTATCATCTTAAAAAACCCCCAGGCTCTATCACAATCTCGCATGCAAAGAATTTGCCTGTCTCTCCCATACCTTGGCTGTTAATTAGCCACATTAATCTTCTGCTTGATCTAAAGGGAGTCCTGGACCATGTTTCAGACTTGCAGATGTTGTCAGTATGTTATTGTAAGCTTTGACGTGGTGATCCACGTCACTTCATAAGCTGCATACCAAACTAGCATGTAGTAATCATTGAATCACCTATGGTGGTAGTCTCTTCCCATTAAGTTGGTCAGCTGCTGAATTCAATGAGTGGAGACCAAGTTTTAGGGTATACCCTGGAGACTTGGACAATTCAAATTCTCTGAAGTGAAGAACATCGGAGGCACTCCTCCTACTAACCAAGTAAACTCTCTCATAAGATTTGCTGCATAGTTCCAACAATATATATATATGGATTTTCTACTACATTGTTCCTCAGCAAATCATCTTTTCTAGCAGACACCTCAGGGAATACAGCAGTCAGCTGCCTGCTCAGAGATCAATCTTTGTAAGGTTGAGTACATCCTGTACTCCAAAGCCTGAGTTTCATTTTAAAGTTTATTTTTATATGGGCACTTTGGAATGCGTTTTCAAGGCAATATTGTTGGAACACTGTAAATGCATTGCAATGTATCTGAACTAGAATTTTTTGTCATCAAACTAAACAGTAGGGTACCAATTTCATTACGAGAATGGCCCACATTTAACTTTCCTCTTGAAGCTTCACTTTCAACTGACTGTGCATTTGCAAACTGTAAGCCATTGAGCTCCTGCGACCCAGTTATTTAATTCTAGGTGTTTACAATATGCCATCATCCATGTTTTATCTACTAAATATGTGCCTTCTCAGCAGCAAAGCTACATCTCCAACTTCACTCACCATTGCTCCTGAGGGCACAAAGAAGCAGCCTGTCTGCTCTGGGAGAACAATACTGAGAAGCTGGAGTTCCCACCTAAGGGGCTTAAACAGGGTCCTAGCAGAAGAAATGGTGATGGGCTGAAGCAAGGGTGATGGGCTGATGCAAACCATTTCTAGGGAGAGTCTACCAGACTGTGCATGATAGAAGGAGGCTTTCCGTGAAGCTCCTCTGCTCCACATCAGAGCAGCTGCAGAGCCAGCTACTTTAGTATTTAATATTTAATATTTAAAACTGAGTTTAATATTTAAATCAGAGCTGGTTTGAGAGTTGTAATGAAAGGCAGCTGTGGTAGTTACTTATCTGAGCTGGAAGGAAACCAACTGGCATGAGGTTAGTCTCACTGCGTTCGGCAGATGTTCAGTGTTATCCCACAATCATTGCACACGCTGATCTGCACCTATTGATAAGACAAGGCTATGTTTATATTAAGTGTAACATTAAGATCTTAGGCAATGTCAGAAAGGCATTGTCACCTTCTAGGGAAATTCATTCATCTTCTCTAAATCCTGGCAATGTCTATCCTGAAAAGTCATTTTTCATAGTAGTTAAGGTACCTATTATATGATAGGTCAATATTAATGCCCTGTTGTATGTCATGGATCCTAACATAAAGTGGGTTTTAGTGACTAAAATGCTTGGGTTGAATTTGGTTTGAGTTTACACAAAGCAGCCGACAGGAATGCTAACTAACTTAGGTGAAATTGGAAGTCATGTTTCTGGTCCTTAGCAGATGAAGTACCAGGGATGTGGGACAATTATTAGACTGAATTACTGAGTTTCTTCTTATTTCAGCTATTCTGCTTATGAATTTGGGACCTCTTTGGCATACATCTGTCTTAAAGATGTCTTTGATAGTGTTTGCTCCTCATATACTTACTCCAAAGGGGCTGGTCCCTCTTACACTTCTACTGCCACTTGGCACAGCCTTAGGTTTACCCTGGATGTATGAAGATTGTGATTAGTGGTACCCTGACAACAACTGACTTGTGCACAAAAGGAATTAGGGTTGCTATACTGTCAGAATGAGATCCAAGAACAGGAATCCCTGTGCTTACATGTCACTAACTTTGAAGTGCCTAGAAACATTTACCAGCTATATGAGATGTCCAGCAAATATTGTAGGTAGCATCAACCTTCAGGGCAAGTCTTCCTATGTATGGACTGCAGAGAGATAAAGTGGTCTTTAATGTACATCATACTATCGCTAGTTGTAATGATTAAGAGTATTTTAATGATGATTTTAATGATAACTACTGCTGAAATGATATCATGTGGTTGAGAGTCATGAGCGACTGTAACAAATAATATTGTCTCAGGTCTAATGATCTAATCTTAAACTCAATGAAATGATGAGGTTCCTTCATCAAACAAATGTGACTTAAAAAAAGAAACAGAACAAAACAACACTTTTCAAAAGGAAGCTGTGAACAAAAGCGTATTTTTAAATCTTTTGTCTCAGGAAATCTTTCCTTCAAATGAGGTTGACTGCATAATAGCACTGTGAAAGGCAGATAAGATAATTGCTACTTCAGCAATAGAACAGCAGGAATGCCTGAAACTCCTTCCTCCCTGTGATTTAGCCAGTAGCTGAAACAGAATAATTCTCTACCTTAATGTTTCTTTTGGACTCTGTTTGGCTGACTTCAGTTTTGCCCACCCCCAAAATTAATATTTGGGAGACTTCCCTCTTTTGGCCCTTAAATAAATAATTGTTTTGTCTGATTGATTGTTTTTTTCTTTTTTTTTTTTTTTTTTCCCCTTTTAACTTCTTCTGCTCCACTCTGAGCTCAGGGACAATGATAGGTGCAGCAACACCTGCCAGGTTAGAGCACGGAAGGCTTTCAACCACCATTGTGAGAGTTCCCTCTCCTTAAAAAGGAAAAAGCCAGCTGGATTTGGAGATGTGCATTAGTTAGATGTGTAGGGAGAAGGAAATACATCAGCTGCAGTATCAAGTAGGAAGACAGAGATCTTAGCTCAGGAACCAGAAGTATACTTCACTAGTACTGCACTGCACCCAGGACTACTGCCTGGCTTAGGAGGAAGACACATTTTAGGCTGTTTGTTTCTGCAGGTTCCTATACCCACGTCAATTCTTCCTGCTGTGGGAATGGCTGAGGACCACTGTGGTTATAAGCTATCCTGCACAAGTCATGGGGGGCCACCAAGCATTAGCCCATTCTTCTTTCTACCTTTGCGATGAGAGTGTGGCCAAGTGGTTGCTGACAATATAGCAGGATGTAAAAGTGCTTTTCCCTTTGGAGCCTGGGCACCTGTATCATAAAACACAAACTTTTATCAAATTCTCTGAATAATGAGAAAAACAGTAGTAGCAGAATCAAAGCCTTGCTGCTAGAAGGTAGGCTACAGCCACGCAGTAGCTTGAGGAAATAACCACCATGCTGAGATGCTGAAACGAAGTGGATGGGAATTTTTTTTTCTATCAAGTAAGAAAGCAGCTTACTATTTGCAGTAGTGCTTAAAGCAAATACATGCAAACACTTGCTCATCTGAACTGTGAGACGAATGCATTACAGTTAGCCTCTGAGATTCAGTCCTGAGCTCTTCTCAATATTTAAGATTAAGCACATGGATCTACTAACGCCAGCGTGCTGAGCAGGAAGTGGCACACCTAAATGCCACCCGAGTGTCTGGGCTCTGAGCCTTCTTTTCCACTGGTTCACTGATGTTTGGGCTTCTTTTTCCATGCACCGAGGATTGCAAGCAGGAGTATACAGGTTTTTGAGTACACAGTGATTATTCATGGGCGAAAGCACACAGAAGATAGCTAGGTCTAACATGCCTAGCGTACAAGACTCAGTACCCCAGGGCGACATGTTCTTGTTGATCACACAGTTGTCAGTCATGTGGGAAAACCTCAGTCTTTGTTGCTCCTTGGAGCAGGCTAATCCTCTGTCTTGCCGAGTTGCTGTCTTCTAACTACCTTTTGTTTTTTTCCCTCAGTTTTCTATCTTCCACATTAGCAGTTTTCTCTTGAGGCCTTGAGTTAATAACTAATATGAGTCAACAATTTCACTCTGTGTGTGTGTGTGTGTGTATGTATGTGTGTGCTTTTCTTATCTTGCCTGGCTCTCTCACTGCCTGTCAACAATTTTCTTCAGTAAAGCCACACGTCTTAATTAATTAATTGGACCCTGTGCTGTGGGCTACTGTTTATGGTCTTTGGAGAGGACATGACATTTTAGCCCAGCTATTTTCAAACTGATAATGGTTGCTCCATTAGGGACCTGGGGAATGCATCTCCTAGTGAGGGAAGGTGGCCTGTGCCTGGGGAGCTGCTGAGAGACGAGTAGGGGAGGGAGGAAAGCAAGAAGATGGCCTGGGAACAGAGCCAGGAGGTGAAGAGGTGCTTAAAAGGTTCCCTCTGGGTGAGGAGACAGGCAGCACCAAGAAGCATGGCTGAGGCAATCCGTGGATTTTGAGAGCTGTTGGGAAAAGCCACCTTCTCCTGTTGTCTCTGGTCCTGGTGTCCCTGCTGAGGGGTACTGGTTTGACTCTGTGGCTTGCAGCAGTTACAGGCTTCTCCTGCTTTCTTTCTCAGCCTGGCTGTCAGGAGCAACTTCACCTCCTTCTCCCTCTGCCCTCTCCTTGCCATGTCCCCTGCTGCACTCCAGCCAGCGCTCCCCCTGCACCCATCCAAACCGAAAGCAATTTTTACATGGGAAGAGCACCCAAAATCCAGAATGTACTTATGGTGAGGGGGATGTAGAAAAGCAATCTGAGGACTGCTGGCTCAGTGCATCTTCTCCCACATTGCTGAGGAGGAAGTGGCACTTCTCTGCATCCCAAAATAGCATGACAACATTTGAAAGCCCAAATGGCACTGTGTGCATATATGACAGGGGTTTCTCCTTTGTCACAGGAACTATCTCTGTAGGGGCCGAGTCATGCTAGTACCTGGCTGGCTTTTGGGGGAAGAGCTAAGGAACCTGTGGGGGCAGATGCTCACTCTGAAGAAATGGCATGTAGCATCCATCCATCTTCTCTGGCCCTTCTAGGCAGCTGTCCAGTCTGTCAGCCCTGCCTAGCAGTGACTTAGGTGTAAATACTTCAGTGCATTGTTGTTGATAAGCTCCCACTGTCCTTTGGGGTTGTCATCATGTCACAAGAACTACCATCTGCATCATTCATACAAAACCTAGCAGCTGGGAAAACTGTCATTTTGGCTGCTAGTTTTTACTTGTTATTTGAGTGTTGACAGAGTCCCTCTCCTCTGGAGTTCCCTCTCTGCTGTTCTTCTTTTAGTGCTTCAAACTCTTCTCCTGTTCTACTCTTCCAAGTATTCTCTGGTTGCTTACCTCTGTTCCAATGACTAATGTTTTTGAAGGGGTGAATCTCTGCGCTTTCTATGTCCTTTCTAGTCAGACACTTAAACGTTACCGCAATAGGTCTCCTACACCGAAATGAAGCATAGGAGAAATGGGGAATCAAGACAGTTTCTTGAACTTCTATGCAACAGTAATCATTAACTTTGACCCCCTATCTATATGCTAGAATTAAATGAACAAAGTCCTTGCTGTGAAACTATTTTTCTTCAATATAAGAAATACTTGCAAACTGAATCAGCAACTTAACTGTAGCATGTGTATTTTTATGGTCCATTAGTTTGACGGTCTGGCCAGTTTAGATGGCCCATGTGGGTTAAACACAAAGTATGTTTAAAATGATGGTTCAGGCAAGAAATGCCCAAATTCAGCCTTTCCATGCAATTTTAATATGGCCTGCAAGTGCAAGTATATGCTGATATAGCATTAGTGTATCATAAGGCTGTGAATCACTGTACCCATACAAGAAGGGTAGAAGTCAGGAAGGAGGCTACTGTGAGGCAGAGGTCTTCAGCTTCTCGGAGAAGTTGAAAGATGTCAGATGACTTTGGGGTCCAGATGGAGGGGACTGTCATTTTCTTCAACACCTGAATACCACGTGGTATCGCTGTCAGGGCCATGAGGGCCCCTGTAGCTCTGACTTGCCCCGACCAGCCTCAGCTGGGACACCCACCCACACTCTCTGCCCACTGATGCAGGAGCTCCACTGAAGCTCAGGCCTGGGTATAAGCTACGTCATAGTGCTGTGTGCTCCTGACCAGGCCCCTGACATGCCTGAACTGTTGTTTGCATCTCCGAGACTCACTCAGACCTGACTTGTCACCTTGCCTTTGCCTGTCACCACCCTTCCCTGCTTGCCCTGTTCAGGCACTGTGCCGTGTTGGTGAAGGCAACGCCTGCGCTGTGGTCACCCTCAGCTCCTGGCTTGCCTTCCCTTCTAGAGTAGCTCTGCTGCTGCTGCTGCTCCCTGGCAGCTACCTCAGGTCTTCCAGAGCCTGGAGCTGAGTACCGTGGAGCCTGTTCCCCAGGCTGTGCCAGGGTCTGTCCCCAGCTGCTTACCCCCCAGCTCCCAGGCTGCAGACAGGGGCTTGCTGCTCCTGGCTGACCTCCAAAGCCCGCAGGAAGCTGTGGTCAGCATGCAGAGGCAGACAGCGGCCCGTCAGGTTTCTTTCACATCCCCTGCACCCAGAGCAATCTCTGTCCCCCAGCTCCTTGAACCCTTCAGCTGGAGTTGGGCAAGGTGTAGTGGTCCTGACCAGCAGAGCATTGTACACTGAGGAGTTAGTGATCCACATAACAGTTAACCTGAACAAGCCTGGAGGTCTGTGCTTTGCTGCACGTACAGGTTGGCACTGAGGCTTGTGCCGTGCTGCACATACCCCTTGGCGGCAGGACAACCTCGTCCAGCTCACTGCAACAGCTCCCACTCAGTACAGGTCATTACACCACCTGTATGTCCTTGCCTTTATCTAGCAGTGCAGCAAGAAGTTCTCATGCAAGCATCCTTTCTGTTTGACAGTAGAAATGATTAATAGAGTTGTTTTCTTGTAAGGAAATCCCATCATAGTTTGAATGATCAAAATGGTGTAACCATTTCCAAGGACAGGGTCTGCACAGTGTGCTGCAGGTGGATCAGAGGCCTGTTCGATGCTGTGTGACTTGAGGTTTCCAGCGTCAAAGGGACGTAAGATTATCTGTACTATTCTCTCTTTCTTTATACTGTTAGATTTAATAAATAGGATTTTATATGACAATTTACAGAGTCTGAGTGACTTTCTTACTGGCCTCATCATGGTGCAAAACATAAGGATACAGGAATTTACTAGTCAGATGCAGGTGATATTTACTGCCTACCCAGGGACCCACTCAGCAAGATACCAGCTGCTCAGCAGTGGCAACTGCTGCACCAGAGAGGAGCGTACCTGGACCCTTGGAGGAGCCCTGCCATGTCCTCCCTTACTGCCCCCAGAGGAGGAGCCCACAGAGGCAGGTGTCACCCAACCCCACTCCTCATCCCAGAGCCAGGATGCAGATAGAAAGAAGGGGTGAGAAGGCCCATGTGCTGGTAGAAACTCTACCACCCCATCGCCCATACGACTGCCCCATTGACATGGTGACAGGAAAGGAGGTGTCCTTTGGGCACATCTACGCCTTCTCACTCTCTGAATTAGCAGGGAAGCTCAAGGACAGTCTGGCATGTGGGTTCGTCCATCCCACTGCTTCCCTTGCTGGGGGCCCTATGCTTTTCTTGTCAAGAAGAACAATGTGGTCTCTATCCCTGTGTAGATTGCTAGTCTGTAGTATTAGACTAAATTAAACAGCTGTGAAAGTTAACTGATTTGTGGATAGTTTTAAAGCTATCATCCTTTAAGAGTTTTAGGAGAAAACATAACATTGTACTGAATTTCTGTTTTAAGCACCCTGACTAAGAGGCAAACCTTCCTCATATGAGCCTTTTCTTTCATTAAAGGTTCATCTTATTTGTAAGATGATGCCTCAGTATCTGTTTTTCAGCATCTAAGCATGCCATGAAGTGACAAGGAGATGGGTCCAAGCTGCAGTGTCAGATTGGGAAGGAGGGAGAGGCTCATAGCTTGCAAAGTTTCGATGGAGTATAAACATGGAAGATTAAAGGGCAGTGAAAAAGGTGATGGCTGGCTTGTCAATGGTAAGGGAAAGAAAGTATTGTGAGCAGGAAAAAGGTGATTAGATTGGCAACTGCAAAAGAAGCAAGACTCAAAACCAGCAAGAAAATGTGTAGGTCAGCAATGGCAATGAGAGGGGGTGATTCTGAGATTAAAAATTGTGCACCACCCAGGGGTGACAGAATTTGGCCTCAAGAGAACAGGTGTCACAGGGAATAGGCTGGCCACTGTCACTAACAGAGTGGAGGAATATTTTTTTTTAATAAAGTTTTTGCCAGGTACAAAATTGACACAACAAAATGTCACCTAATCATCACACACAAACAAAATTTCATGGTACTGAGCAACTTCATTGTTAAAGGTCATTGCATCTGACTCTCATATCCTGCAGTTCAGGTAACTAAGAGACAGTGCCTCCTTTATTACCTTTTCTTAGAAATAGAGAGGGAAGCATGTGCCTTAGAATAAGCCAGTTTAGATTTTAATCTCTAAAATGGATTGAGAAACTAAACAGGTATGAAATGACAGCATAGAAAATGCTAGTACATGCACTTTCTAAGTAAATCATCACTTCTGCAAGATGAAAACATTTACTAGCTTCAGTTTTAGTATTTTCTGGATGCTGATCTGTGCCTATGATTCCAAGACATCTAAACTTACTATCAGCTTAGCTGGGTATGTATTTAAATAGCTGGTTGAACTGGGATGACTCTCCCTTTCACCATTTCTGTGTTGTATCTTTCTCTACCAGCACTGACATGCTTGGGAAGAGTAGAGTAAAACAATATTGTTATCGTAAGTCTATGCTCTTTGCGAAAGAGAGATTAGAGTTTTCATCTGACACTCCCACTATGAAATACTGCTTAGTAAAATAGCAGAGTAAATTTTGTGTAACACTTTCTCTTTTCAGCATCCCCTATTTTTGTTGCTCACCGTGCACGTTCCTCCCACAATGTGGAGCTATCTCACCAGGGAAATGGGAGGATGGGCTGGTGAATCCTAAACTTCCACTGCCGAGCAGCACTATGCTAATTTCTTGGGCAGTAGGCCACCATTTTGGAGGGAAGGATGGTTATTAAAGAGGAGAGCATTAGTGCTATATTTAACACCTTGTTCTAATGCTTTAAATGATTTTCTATGCACTTAGTGAAGGAAATCTAATGTTTAAGATAAGCAATCAGCTGCAAACCATCAGGCGAATACTTTCAGCTCTCAGGGTTGCAGCCCTTCATTCCCAGGGTCCCCTTCCCTTCCTTGCCCAGCACTGAACTGGATTTTTATAAATTATGGCTCACTCAAGAGCAAGATGTTAGAAAGCTCAGAAGCTAAAATACACAGGCAGCTTTTGTGAAATACGCAAAAAATAGGTTCTTGAATGCATATCTGAAAAGAATATTTTATGTTTCTTTCAGAGAGATAACTCATTTAAAATACTTCGGAGCTAAGGCAAGAGCTGACCCCAAACCCTGACAAATCTCATTTGTAAGCCATTTCAGAATAGCTTACTTAGGCCAGCAGCCGTCTCTGTCTTACATGGTTTACTGTACCTGTATAGACTGATTACATCAGCGTGTAGGTTTCCTCCCCTCCTTTACGGCAAAGGAGGGGAAAGGTGTCTGAAAGATTTTGGCTGTCATATAAGTCTTGATATATTTTAATCCTGTGCTACGTGGCTACGAAAATGGAGAATGCCAGTATGAAGTAGTATCCCCGTGACAGAATTATTTTTAACTTGCCTATGCTTCAACATCGGAATATTGCATGTTGTATACCTATGACAAAGTTGTGTCGGTGGGCAGCTGGGAGAAAAGCTGCCTGTGTACCTCCTCCCCAGCTGCTGAGCTTTGGTCATGCTGGACCTTGTGGCAGGGAGGCAGGAGGGACCACGGCTCCCGTGGATGGACTGGCAGAATGGACTCGCTGTCAAAGTGGAGAGAAAGGGAGTCAGCAAGAGGGGAGCAAGTATGAAGAGGGGAGAGAGACTTTGGTCAAACCAGGGAGCCTGTCTCTGCAGAAGGCAGGCCCACAACCATGCTTCAGAGGTCATGGAAAAGAGGGTTTCCAATATGCACTTCTCTGGGTCCCCCTGAGCTTGGTTAGGACAAAAACTGACTGTGAGGTGCTCTTAGACTTCAGAGAAATGGGGGGGACCTCACGGTTCAAAGGACACATTTTCAAGTCTTTTTAATATGGCTCACCCAGCAGATCTGGGTGACCTGGGTGATCTTGCTCCACTACAACACATGAGATCTACACAGAAGCCCTTTGGCATGTTTACATCAGGAGAAAGGGAGGAAGGAGGGAAATCCAGCACTGCTCTTGGCTGACTGGTGGTCCTCTGAGCCATGGAGAAAGGTGTGGCCTCCAGACAGAGTGTGCATAGTCCTACAGCCATGATATTCAACGTTCCTGATCCTGCAAATCTCCATACCAAAACACAATGCTACTGGTACCTACCCTTTTATTTTAAAGGGTGCCATTTATATAAAGATAGTGGAGCCTACAGCTTGTTATTTACATTGCATGCAGACTAAGGCCATCATAAGTTAGATATTTTATGTTCACCTAATGCTTAAATCAGTAAGATTTATTCAAAGGATTTCTCATTCACTGGAAGTTGTAACTGGTGAAACTATACTATTGCAAACACCATTGAAGTTCAGATGGGACATAAACCCTTAGAAGTATCTGTGAGAAGGGAAAGGTCTGGAGGAGAACAAAGGATCTACTTGTTCCTCTACTAAAAGAGCTTCAGGGCTTTACAATGTCTGCTGCCTCCTGGGGCTTTTACTCTGTTTCAAGGAGAGGCTGGGTAGGCTGTCACTCTTAACTGGTGCTTTTGTGAGTAATCTTCATGAAAACAGAGAGGAGTGTTTTTAATTCTACCACTCACTGTGTGTAAGTGCTCACTAATGTGCAAGATGCTTATCATCTAGTCTGTGCTAAAAAAATAATCAGCTATACCATCTTTCATACAACTGTTAAGATGTGTGCTAGGTAAACACTTTTCACATTCTTGTAACTTTGAATGATGCACTTCAGCTCAAACTTCTCATTGTTGGTCTCAACGTAAGGGACACTGAGTTAGAGGGTCATGTTATTTGATACAGATTCCTGTACTGAGAATTTAACCATATGCAATATTACTGTAGTGCCATTTCTGCCTTAAAGAAAACCTAACAGAAGACCTGTATAGTTACAGAGTCAAGGTTTAAAGTATTAATGCATCAGACACTGAGACAGAATCAAATATATATGCTTCCTTATAGTATTAACCTATGTGCAAATCTATGTGTAGTCTGTTATTCCTAAAGCCTAAGGGGAAAAGATTTAAGGAAAGGAAGTGTCAAATGGCAATTCCCACTTGTTCAAGTTCCCTTCCAGCCCTTCCCTGAAGCCCAGATAACACGCAGCAGGAAGGAGACTGGAGGAGGCTAAAGGCAAGCAGGGTTAGATGACAATTAATCATCCCCACGCTGATCAAGGACTCTTTGCTGCCAGTAAATGTCGAAGCTGAATTCTCTTCTGGAGCACTCGCTTGCCTATTGAGGAGCAGGACTTGCAGGAGGTTTGCTTTTAGTGAACGAGCGGATGCTGCTGAGGAGAACGGACGTGCCTTTGAGTGGCCAGGTCTATCTATAGCAGAAGCTAAAAACAGCACGGGCAGGTGAGTCCCTGGTAGCACAACGGGGCAGGGGGAGGGAACCATGCTGGCTAGAGGGGCAGCCAGTTATGGCCTTGCTGCTTCTTACTGGAAGATAGAGTTGGCACACGTCTCTAACAGCCCTTTCCTCCCTTGGAAAAATAAAGCTTGAGGATAAGTCCTGCTAACACAGGCAAGAGTCCTTTCCCTGTTCCTCACAATTAGTCTTTCCCCCTCCAAAATCCAGTTCCTGTGAAATTATTGTATGAGTAGATGACTTGGAAATAAGACCTTGCAGGCTCTGAGGCATTAAGTAAAAAGGGAGGAATGCTTGTTCCATTTGTATAATAGCTTTTTTTTCCTTTTTTTCCTCAAATTCCAAGAACAAACAGAAGTTGATTTTTTTTTTTTTTGCTAGAATAATTTTCTTCTTTTTGGACTGGAAAAGGAACTGGTTGTCTCTGAGAGGATGGAGGTAAAAAATGAACTCATCCAACAATTTTAGTAAGACTAATGCTGACAGAGGCACTGAATAATTTGTTTTCCTGCTCACAGTGGTATCCTACATATAAATCAATAATTATATTTCTTGGCTCGATCTCTAGTGTGATGAAGTAGGAGCAGTATCTGATGCTGCTGAAAATGTGCTGCATTACGGCAACAACTGTAAAGTCAAGGAGCGTGAACTGAGAACGAGAGGTGCCCAGTGCGGCAGCTGGGTTGGGATTAACGCAGGCCATGTGCTGCTCTCTGCTCTGCCCCTTCATAAAAGGTGAGGATAAAGCCTGTTCGCTTCCTCAAGTCAGAGAACAAGGTACCCTCCCTTTCTGAGGCCCCTTCCGGGAAAGAAGGTTGGCCAGTCAGCTCCAGAGTGATTTTAGGGCAAACGTTTGCCGCTATTAGAGACATCTTACACTGCCAGCCAGCCAGAGGAGCAGCAGGCAAGTTCTCGAACTTTTTTGCCTTTCATACCCAAAGTGGATCCAGCCATCTCCCAGTTCAGAAGCTCAAGATAATTTTGACAGTAATTAAGAATACTTCATCTACTATAAAATATAATTTTAGGCTGAGGTTAGCAAACATTAGGACAATGTTCAATGAGAATTTTGCTGTTATAAATGGCCGTTCTTTTTTGATTAACTCTTAAAGGCTGTTGCAGGAAGAGCTGCAGTTACGAGACAAGGAAAAGATGAACAATAGCTAGATCTAAACTCAGAGAGCTCTGAGCTCTCAAAACAGTCCCAAATGAATACATGTTTCTGAAAAGCATGATAGAGAAATAAAAGCAGGAGGACAAGGTGGGACTTAAATTCATTTCCTTAGAGACACAGCTGATACTGACATTGGTCCAGAAATGGTAGTTTAAGAGGCTGAAAGAAATATTAAGAAATAAATCAGTCTGAAGTGTAAATGTGTGGGTGTTTTGATAAAGTGGAAGGGATTCTGGAAGGATGATGAGTGGGGGAAATAGGCTGAGCTTCCAACATTATGAAGAAAAATTTAAACCTATTTTTCACTGTGATTAAGAGTGCAAATCCAAGTCATATCGGGCAACAGGTGTGGATAACTCTATTAGCCCTGTCTCTATCCAGTAGGTAAGGTACTTTCCTGCTATGCCATGGATGAGAGGCTAGTGCAGCAGCACTACTTCCATCTTCTCTGGCACAAAGATGAAGAAACTCTTACGAGTTACCCCCAGATCTCTTCACCATACTACACAAGCCATTTATCCTTGTGTAATAAGTTCATAACGTACGCAGGAAAGGGGGCACAATCTTTGGCAGTCTCCTACCTATAGCTTTTGAAGACTCTGTGCCCAAGCCCTGCAGTGTCAGCCTGTCAGTGGGGTGGACACGAGGTGCATAATGTTTATCTAAGTTATCGTCTTACAGGCTTTGTACATTCAGCACTTTGGGCTGAGGACTTAAACTCCAGTCTTTCAACTATGTAGAGCCTATATGAGCAGTTCCAGCCAACAGCAGTGTGTATCCCACCACTCTGTATGCATTCTCCAGTGCTCCTCTGGCCTCATGGTAACATTAAAATCCCTGTTATTCTCTTCCGGGAGCCAAAGTATGTGGAATTAGGCTGTCTTTGTGATCACCTTTCCATGGGCACTTTTGAATCAGCAGGTCTAAGTAACATCCCACAGAGATATTTGAGGTGATTGCTGCATTGCTTATGCTAATATGTCTGGGAATACTGTGGAAATTAAAGAAAGATGGGGTGTTAATGTTGGTCTGGCCTTAGGACATCTCATCTACCCTTTCTGGATAATAAGGTTTGTTGAATTGACATCGATTCTAGGCAAAATAACAGGGGAAAAACTGATATAGTGTTACACTACAAAAGAGTTAAAAGAGAAGGGATCAATGTAGGGAGATTTGGAAAGCTTCCTTGTTAAGCAAAACAGATCTTCATCTTTGCAGAGATGACAAATTTGATAAAAGTAATTGCATATATTTAATAGACATAGCTTTCTTAAGACATTAGACTTTGTTTTGACTGGAAATTAGTTTTGTACAGCATTAGGCAGGTACATATCAGATGAAATAGTTGGGGGGTAACTGAGCGATACCAAGATCACGAATATAAACTAATATAGCTGTCATTGTGGAATCACTGAATAGACGTGCTCCAGTGGGGTTCTGCACTATTCCTAAAGTGCAGATAATGAACCCCACAGATGACACAGGGACAGCAAGACTGCCCCGCTTTCATCATGCAGAGAAACCTGTACTGTCACATAATCTGGGTTTCGTCAAATTCAGCTTAAAAACAAGGAAGGCAAATTACCACTTGCAGAACTGGGGTGGGAGCTGGGGAGGAAGAGAAAAGGGAAGCATATCCTCAAAAGCAGTTTGCTGTGAATAGGATTAGACACCTGTTATGGGTTTGCGTGGCAGGGTTTTTTGGTATGGGGTGAGGGTCTGCAGGGCCGGCTCCTGTGCGAAGCTGCTGGAAGCTTCCCCGGCTCCAAGCCGGACCCGCCTCTGGCCCAGGCCAAGCCCGTCACTGATGGTGGTAGTGCTTCTGGGAGAACAGACTTAAGAAGGGGAACCGGTACTGAGTCGGGGGATTGGGATGGGAGAGGAACCCCTCTGCGGGTACCGAGGTCAGGGAGGAAGGAGGGGAGGAGGAGCGGGGCAGGAGGGGATGCCCCCGCAGCCCGCGGTGAGGCGGCAGGCTGTCCCCCCCCAGCCATGGAGGGGAGCGGGGGAGCGGAGGCCCCCAAGATGGCCGCCACTCCATGGGGAAGCCGGCGCTGGAGACGGCTGGGACTGAAGGACTGCAGCCTGTGGGAGACACCCCACGGGGGAGCAGGGCCCGAGTGCGGAGTCCTCCTCCCCTGAGGAGGAAGGAGCGGCAGAGACAAGGGGTGGCGAGCTGACCCCAACCCCCATGGCCGGGGGGAGGAGGGAGAGAGAACTGGGAGGGGGGTTGAGCCGGCCAGGAGGGAGGGATGGGGGGAAGGTGTTCGAAGATCTGGGTTTACTTCTCAGTAACCTTGTTTTGATTTGATTGGTAGTAAGTTAAATTGACTTTGTTTCTTCCCTAGGTTGAGCCTGTCTTTTGCCCGTGCCCGTTAATTGGTGAGTGATCCCTCCCTGTCCTTGTCTCGACCCACAAGCCTTTCTTTACATTTTCTCCTCATCCCACCATGGCTGGGGCGGAGGAGTGAGCAAGCAGCTGTGTGGTGCTTTGTTACTGGCTGGGCTGAAACCACGACAGCACCTTAGTGGACCAGCACCTGAATGTACGATCTTGATAAGCCAGAGCAAAGAGGACTTATGGAAGTAGGTAATGTGACACAGAATAGGATCTCTACATGATGTACTGTATATAGCATACTGAAGTAAGATGTGTAGCTCTGCTCATAATGTTTTAAGAGCATGTTAAAAAGCTAATGATGTAGAAAAAGCTTGTAAATTATTTGAGAAAGAAAAGAAAATGTCTGAGAGAGAAGAACTTCAAGAACTTAGTTTACATCTCAACAGGCAATCAAAGGGTGATTTGATCAAAATATATAATCCCTTCCTTCATGGTGAGGGGTTATTGATGTTCTTCAGTTCAGTGGGAAAAGCAGCAAGAATGAGTAGTTACTAGTTAGAAAGGTGGGTATTTCTTTGATTTTGTTTAGCAGTGGTGATGACCTGCTGGAGCAAAATCCCAAGGGAAGTAATGGAAGATCTGGTCAGGAAGCACCAACCATGAGCTTCCCAGCAAAGGAAGGGGAGCGAGGTGTGACAGCAGGGCAGGCAGGGTCAGTGACCTCACTGGCAAGGGGTGCAGTCCCATATTAGGGTGAGTGTAGTCAGGTTCATCCAACAGTCCAGATCACTGGACAAGTCCAAAGTGGTGAATCAGGTCTGAGCTCAAGGCTGGAAGTCAAGACAGCAAGTCAACGTCTGGATTATTGGTACATGCCAGGCACGGTGGAGCTGCCATGTGGCTTAAGCAGAGACCAAGAGCAAGAGTCTCACCTTAAAAGCAACTCTTGAGAGAAGAGGGGTGACCCACCACTAAGGCTTCTTACAGTTCTGATTCAAGGCTGGACAGCTGCACTACAGATCAGCTTGGACCCCAAGCAGCCAAACACCCAGGAGCTGGGGGAGGATACACTCAGTCCCTTGATAGACCTTTGCCTCTTGATGGCTTCACATCTAGGCTGGGTACATATTTTATGCCATCTGTATTTGATCCCCAAAGCACAAATTTTTACAGCTTATGCTATACTGAAAAATTTACTGGATGATGTAATAATTCTGAAATTAAGGTCTACAATTGTATGCATGAGCAAGTTGTAGAAGTTAACATTTGTTTAAGATGTGGAAGGTAATAACGCAACAGTGTGGGAGTTCATCAGAAAACATTTAGTGAATAAGAACCCTTGTAATCCGGCCAGCTTTTCTTGTTCACCTATGGAACTAGGTAGTACAGTAATTGCAGCCACGGTTTCCTTTTCTTGGTCCTTAATTGCACTGAAGTATTTTAATTCATATCCTGTTAGAATCTGCAATGTTAGGCTTTTCTGGTTCTAAGGCCAGTAGTTCACCACCATTTCTAGGTTCATGTTACTCCTTCCTGCTCCACTATTTTCAGTAGCTCTGTTCTCATGCACTACAGCACCTGAGCCACTTGATCCCACCTCCCAGTATTCTGGCCGCCTCACGGCTGCCCTGAAAAGCTGGCAAGCGTCTCCCTTCTGCCTCTGCTTGCAGAGAGGCCCACTGCCCCCAGAGCTTCTCCCACTGTGCGAATGCACACTCAGCCCCCCAGAGCGTGTCTTTCAGGCTGCTCTCAGGCGGCGTTTGTTCAGCCCGCTGGCTGTACTCCAGGACATTGGGTCTTTGCCTTTGACAGACTCAGCTGCATCATGCGACACAGTCTCTGAGCCAGAGCTTGGGCTTGTCCAGCATCCCTTAAATTATATAAACAGGCCTTGGACAGAGAGGCAAAAGTGGCCGTACTTGAATTCCAGGAAACTTATGGCTGTGACCCTTTCTAATAAAAATACACAAGGTGAGCACTTCAGGGGCTCTTTTTGCATGGAGAGGCAGAAGACCTCCTGTACAAGAAAGACATCAAATCAACCACTTAAATGGGGTTCTAGTCACCATACCTCTTACCTGCTTGAAGCTAAGGAATGCCTTTGTGATTATAGTAGAAATATTCCGGTTTCATCATGACGAGAAGTCTCTCAGGTATCCTAGAAATTAATAGGCCTTTTGCAATGTATAATTATTTAGTGCATATTCTTTAAACTGCTGCAGTGTAATTCCACCTCTAAATGTAAGGGTAGAGTACTGGAAATAAGAATCTAATTATCTGTAAGGCACCCAGCCAGTGCTGCAGCTCCTAAAATCTTTCTTCTGTCCAATAATGGTAGGGTGGGTAAAAATCACCCTCTCCTGTCCTTGATCTCCACAATGTCCTAAGTATGATGAAGTGGACGAGTTCCAAAATACACAAGGCTGTTAACCCTAATTGTTGTACAGTTTCAAATGCAACGGTTGCATAAATCTCTGGCTTTTCTCCCAGGCATTGATCCTGTACTCCAATAAGCCTATTCTAGAACAGGAGAGGGGTTTTTCAAGTTCATTGAGATCATCTGAGATTTTTCTTGTAATATTTTTACATGCTGAGATTACAGGGTTTGCTTAAAACTTTTAGCAGTCCAGATGTGGTCTCAGCTTTGGTCATTTGGTTGCTGGAACTCAGAAATTTTTAATTGATTTTTGTCAAGGTACTCTGGAGGTCATTCATCTGCTTATGCAGTATACTGTAAATCCTGGTGAATATTTTTAGCAACCTAAGTAATTTATGAGAGGTTCTGTTTAAAATATGCAACAATAAAATTGTTCCAGACTTAGCCGTGACACAGCAGTACAGTAGGACAGAAAATGTTTGCACAGTTTGAATGATGTGACTTGTGAAGGCACAGTCCATAACATCTCATCCAAGTGGATTATGGTCAAACAGATGGCTACCAATGTGCTTGTCCTTCAGAAGTTTTGGGCTGTGCTATTTAGTTCTAATATTCAGTTTGCTTTTAGTGCTGTCCTGATGATCAGGGATGGCTCTTCTGTACCTTTCTTAACCTTGTTGGTGCTCCCTGGTAATACATTGGTTTTTGAATGTATTTCAGAATAGATGCTTACCTTAATGTTCATAACACAAATAGGAGAAGTCTGGGAATATAATTTTAGTTCAGATTTGTGCCAAATAAAAACCAAACCAAAACAAAAATTGGCTTATATATTATTACTGAAGTCCACAACAAATTACTATACATAATAGTGATGAAAATAGTAAGGCTTGTGTGGTGTGTATGGCTTTTCAATAGCCTCAAGTGAAACACAGAAAATCAAGACTGCTCAAGGATTGTAATGTTTAACTTAGAGGATGAATTCTGTGAGAACTTAAGATAGCTGTACAAGATGCTTTCATTATAAATGCACTGATCAGTGAAAAAATGGATAGATTGTTACTTTATTTACCAGTTGGGTTGTTAATGGAGACTAACTGTACACCATTTGTCATTTCTTTTCCTGCCCAGGGTGGGTGTGTCAAGGAAATACATGGGATGCTGCTGAGAGCTAAATTTGAATGTAATATTTGCATAACAGGCAAAAATGTCCTACAGTGCAAAATCACATTTACTGTCTATCACCAGCACAGTACTGAAACAAGATTCTGAAAAGCTAAACAGCAGAGCTGAATTAATACATGCAAGGTAATTTTCATTGGCAGAGTTACTTGGTTTGTACTTTTTCCATTATTATCATTCTTTATTTTGTTGAAGTAATATTTTAGACACACTAAAATTAGTGATGGGTTAACTTTTATTGCAGTTACATGATGGACATTTAATGGTTTAAGGGTCAAACTCTAAGTTAATTTAGCCCCATAGCAGCCCTTTCCAGCTAAATTAATCTAACAAGACTGTTACGTAGATTTAATACCAGGCACTATATGCCAGTGCAGTAAGGCAAAGCATCACTTAGAGTCTATCCAAATTGTCTTTGTGATCACTGTCATCTAAAATACATCAAATTTACCAAACTCTAGTCTAGCAATACAGGGGCAGCTGTAAAAGAACTGGGACTAAAATGATTTCCTTTTTGTATTAGAGTAGTGAAATACTAAAGCTACAGCAAGGCCCTCCTTGCTACTAAAATGCCACTTGACCAGATTCAGCAGTCAGCAAGCCTTTGTCACATGCACAGGAATCAGTGATGTGTTAGCTACTGAAATGATAGTTGTTTGTATAAATGCAAGTCCGCAAAACTTTTGCCCGTATGTAGTTTTGACCACTCAAAGTATCATCTGTGAAGCCACTTATGACATTTACGTTAGTTAGTTGGAGGTCTTTTTGTTGCTGACCTTATAAAGAGCTAAGGTGTTGGCTAATTTTGGCTCCATTGGCCTCTGTCAGGGAAGCCAACTTACAGCTAAAACAGTGTGCAACTCTTCCACAGAACAGCAAAAGATGCTAAAATCAGATGTAAAATATGTTTATGCAAAATGTTGAAAGATAATGAAAACTTAGAGTAATTTCTGAGTATGCGAAAAATCTGCCAGAATACATACAGCCATGTATGTGCAGCACCTCCTACCTTACTATACTTATAGGCAGGGGACTGACATAGTGGTGAGGATGTTACCTCAGCATTGTCTCTAATACCCAGGACAATCTGTAAAAGGTGAAAAATTAGGGCACAAGTTGGTTGATGTGCAGCAACTTTTCCATGGGCAGGCCTTTTTAACTCCTCCCTTTTGTTTCCAATTCAATTTGCCTTCACTCTATGATAGTCAAGTTTTAGTTTATCTACTCTGCTCTGTGGAGTGTTTCTTTTTCTAGTGACATCACTGCATTAAATAGTGGAGGAACTCCCTGAGCTTTGTAAAAAGACCTAAAAGGACCTAAAGGGCTTTTTGGACTCTGGTCTGAATAACACCTGTATCTGGTACCCAGAAAGAAGGATAGAAGCAAATTACTATTAATTAATCAGTTAAGGAATAATCAAAATAGACATCAGACACTTCTGTTTGCAGCCTCCTTTTGCATCCAAAGACTGAATGAAGTAAGAAAGCAGGAAGATTCCAGAGACTAATCTGCTCTATTGCCCCAACCCAGCATGGTTTCACGCCAGGGTTAAAGGTCAGAATCTGCTAAAGTAACTTGTGAAACAGAGGTTTCTAGAGCTTCTTCTCAGTGCTGGAGAATCAGTGTTATGAGAAAAATTTCACTGTAGAGCAGTCTTCAGTAAAAGGTACCTCCTAGTGAAACTCATGTCAGCTTGAAGGTCTGTGAAAATAGATGATCTGTGGCTATAGGATTAAAGGATGTGCTTTTTCCCTAGCAGGTTCCCAAGTAGATGGAGTAACTCTTTTGTTAAATATATTGTCATATTATATTTTGTAATTACTTTTGTCCTAACTTGTTTTTTATGTACATGTGAAATACTTTATCCTAGCTTGTTATTTTACTATTAAACAATGAAAACTTAACATGACAAGAAGCATAGCATTTGTATTGCTATTTTTGCTGGCATGGCTTGTGTTAATAACATTTGTTCAAATTTGGGTAGCATAATTCCCTGCTGGAAAACTGTTTTGATAATTCAGGGAAGTTGTAGCGACAATTTTGAACTAGCATTTTCTGAACAGAGTGTTCTACTGTCAACACATAAAATGCTAACCGAATCCCGTTTGTAATTTCCTGGTAGTAAGCCAGCTCTAACATAATGTAAGAAGACTAAGATAACTGGAGTGAGTGGAGTTAACTTCTTATCAGAATTGATTTTAGAAATGATATTGGAGTCCTGTGACCTTCCTTCTTATAAAAAAAACAAGTATTGCATATTTTTCTTAAAGATCATTGAAAGAGCCAAGACAAGATTTTACTCTCAGCACCATCATTGTCCATTCTTTCAGCCTTATTATCTTGCTGTAGAATTCACTTCACTGTCTTTCTTGCGTTGTGAGTGGAGAGATGTCTGTACTTCTGAGTGCAATTCCTCCATCCTGCTTTAGGGTGGAATGAGTTGCACTTGAGGTGCCTATCTGTTGTCACTGGCACTTGAAGTAGTCTAAAGGACTAGCTTAGAATGGATAATGCTAGCCAAAATGAATCCTACTTGTATTTTACAACAGTGTAAGTGGGAGGAGAATTGAGGGTCACCGATTATAATAAAGATAGTATGTTTCTAGAGGATTATTTCTGATATTTTTGTATTTTGTATGTATAATCCTGGTGACACCACTCCAATTACATCTAGTTTATACCGTTTATACCACTGTAAATCAGTTATATCTGATTTACTCTACATTAAACTTTCTATCTGCAGTTGTATTTCCCAGGCAAGAAGTAAATACAACTGCAGATTTCAAATGGGATTGCAGCTGTTTGTCCTCAAAACATGAAGGAAGCTTTTATGATTTGAGTAACTCATAAAAGTAAAGGGATCTTTTTACCTATGAAATATTGTTCATTAATAACATATTAATAAACAACTTCATTAATGTCAGCCTCAGAACTAGTTCATTATAAATGTGACAGGCTATAAAACTAGATTTACCTTTTGGCTCTGCTATCAAATGTAATATATTACCTTCAAAGCCAGCTCAGATTTTCTCAGGTTCTCTTGAGACTATGTTAATAAATATTAGTATCAAAGAGAAAAGAGAATAAACAAGTAACTGAAAAGAATTTAAAATGCCATCAGTAATCAAGAGGGTTGATGGCATGAGTGACAAAGACTAAAAACTTTAAAAAACTTTGCTGTCTAAAATGTATTATGATGAAGGTTAGAGTCCATCTGGGACAGAAGTAGGAGCAGGAATCAGACTCTCCAGGTGCTGGTGGAGGAAGACATGCATTTAGTGTTTTGAAATGCATGTGTATACAGAGCCAAAAGTGCACACAATTACTAGGGGCCTCTGTGAGTGGCAGGGATCCTGTAGAAGAAGGACCCTGAACTTCTTTGTGGTAAAACTGGAGTCTTGCCACCACAGCATAGACATCACAGCTTTCTATCACAGTGGAGCAGTCAGTCAACCTTACAGCAAAGGTTTCATAAATGTTTGTTAAAATCTCATATACTGTCTGTAAAACGGAGCAGTAATTTGAAATTGGCATGGAAGAGAAAACTCATAGCAGCAATTTCCCAGGCTCTAATTTTCTTCAAAGGATTATGAATGAGAAGATGAAAAAGACATTCAAGGTCTGATTTTTCAAAAATACTGCTAACTGGTATGTTGAAATGACACAGCATAGAGACAAATCTGTGATCTGGCTGAGAGGTGACACAAAACTATGGCTATGAAGAAAGCATTAAAAGATGGGTCCAACTGCTATACAGTATTTCATGGTGTTAATGCTCTTGTACTGAAAGCAGAAAAGATAACAGGTGCGAGTGCTGTTGGTCGCAATGGTTTATTGTGCTTCCAGCGAACATACCACAAAATCAACAGAAGACTAGCGCCGGAACAAGCTGAGGCACACATTGTCTTGGTAGATCGTTTTCCTTCCTGTTTGAACTAATTACTTCATTTTAGATCACTAAGCTTCTTGCCATTCCCTCCCCAAACTTTAAGGGCGCAATATACATTAGCATGTCTGAAATATCATGCAATTCTCCCTTGAGGATAAAACAGTTTCTGAAATTGTAGTAAGTGGGGTGGGGATTGGCAAAACAGAAGAGATGCAAGAAATTCCCTTTATAAATGGGCATGTTGGAGAAACACAGCAGAGATTCTCCACAACTGTTTTTACACATCTGTGGAAAGGGAGCTGTGGACAGTTGCCTGATTGATAAACCAAGTAGACTGATGGTGTTTTGGGCAGCTATTCACTTTACGTATTAACGACAGACCTAACAATTTGTCTTGATTCCCTTCCCTCCTACCCCTGCCCGGCCATTATCCCTGGATTTGTGCTTTGACCAACCTGTCCTTGACCTTTCTATTCCGCTGCTAATGCCTCTCCCAACACCCTGCAGCAAGGACAAAACATGGCATAAGCCCAACTTGTTCTAACTTTTTTTTTTAAAGTAAGTTTTTTTCTCTTATGAAACATTTTTGTATGAAAGGATACCATATGGCTCTAGGTTAACAAATCCTTCATAGAAATACTGCTTCCTTTCCTGCTTAAATGAGTAAAGATTCCTATCAGCATTCATAAAGTGTTTCCCTATATATTAAGCAATGTATAAAAGCTAAAGTGTTTTTGGCCACCTTCCAGGCATTAGGAGAAACTCAATACTTGGTAGCTTCTAAATGGAAAGAATTAAAATTAGCATCATGCTTCCTTCTTATATATTAGGAGATTTTTCTCATGCTCTGATTATTGGCTAAAGGATAGTGTTCCCATCTCTGTCTAGTAAAGTTTACTCCTACTGCATCCACCTACCTTAACTAAAGGGCGTAAGACTTTTTTTATTTCAGAGATCTAATGGATTGAATGCTTTTCTCACTTTGCCAAATAACTTCCATTTTGTTTCTAGGCCTTCTGCAATGAGCTATGCTTTGCATAATAATTTAGGAAAAAAATGCAACATTCTTGTTTATGTGCTTAAACTCAAATTTCAAAATGTTCTTGCTGCTCAAAGTGCTTACTGAACATCGCTCCATCATGTTAAGTAATTGTGAAGCATGTTGCATTGCCCATTGACGGGTTAATTTGTAAATGTTAACTAGGCAACTAGCCTCCCGTCAGACAGAATATATTCGAATACTGATGATCTATTTGCATGGTATCATGATAATACAGAATCATTCTGTCCTCAGTATGTAAGTTAGTATAATAGTGAGGATATATTTCAATTTCCAGTGTAATGTCATGTTGATTTTTACTACCCTTAGCATTGCCTTGATGTTTGGGTGGATTTTTAAATTATATCTTGATCATTTCACAAATCTAGGGTTTGTAGGTGAACAGTTTTATGAATGTAGCTTAGTACTGTAATAGATCATTAGATGGTATTATTAGCAAATCTTATACAGAATATTCCTGTAATCGAAAAGGCCTTTTAAATGCAAACATTTTCTGCTTGGCTTTAAGTTAATAATTGTATTTAATCTGAAAATGATAGAGAGCTTATGGAGTTTGCTGTTTTTTTAGTATACAGAATACTTACATACTTTTCATCTGAATTTCTGATACATCCCTTACTCTATACCAAATGATTTTAATTTCAACAGGTCTGTAATGGATATCTGAATATTTATGTACTGTTTATTTCCAAAGTCTCTTGAAGATCTGTCTAGAGAGCATACTCAAGCTGGCATTTCCAAAGCTATTTTTGCAAGTCAGAGAAAAACATCCATCTCAAATATTTTATGAAGTTATTATTTTGAATTGATAATTTAAAGAAATAACAGGAATAGCCAGAGAGAATTCATTATTGTTGTTGAGTTCAGAGATGTAGGATGAAATCAGATCAGACTGGTTTGGGCTGTAAAGCAAGAGACTCCCTGGATAGAAGCACGGGGGCTGGCCTGGGGAAAGCAAAACAACCTTTCTTCTCTGTAATGGAAGACATAACCTGGAAAGCAACCTTTTGGAATTGTGTTTTTCTGGGAGACTAAAAACTAGTGTGGTTGGCATTAGACAAGTAAAATAAAGGATATATGAGGATGAATTTCTGAGCTTAATGAAGTCAATGAAAACATTACTGCCTGCTTTAACAAGGACGGGATTCACTCTTTTTTAGAAAATAATTAACTATGCAAAATGTAATTAACAATGGATTCTAATTAGCTACCTAATTGGAATTGTGGAAATTGTGGCTTTATTGTGACAGTTTTTAGTTGCTTCATCCTTTTTTTTTTTTTAGTTCTCTGTACTCTGAATTGCTTTTCCAACACCACTTCTGCAATTGAGCTGTGTCAGCTGTACAATATACTGTGATTCACACAAGACTGTTTTCACAAAGAAAAATCATCACAGGAGAAGAACTTGTTGAAATTCTGGGTGTAAGCAATATTTTTCATTTAAAATCAGGGTAAAAAAAGGTAGGGAGGAGTTAACCTAATTCTGTTTACTGGAGGAACAATACAGTTTCCAAACTATGTATCACTGCTCAGTAAAGGTAGGAATGAAATCATCTTGGAAGTGTGGATGAATGTGAAGTATATAGGTTGGAACAGAGATATATTAGAGAAAAAGATGAGAAGTAGCAGGGCTGTTACTACTGAAAGTGAGAATGGAGCAGAAAGCCATGCACAGAGACAGAAGATCTTGTTTCGTTGTCCTGAGGCGGCATCAGGAAAGAGGGTTAGGATATTGATTTCAGGAGGCTTCAATTTTTGAACATGGAAGCTGCTTCCTTTGTTTGGTTGTTCTTATGTAATTAATATTTGTTCAGTAATAAACATGGCTAGTAGAAAGTGACATTGTGACTATTTAGAAATACTACCGTATGTGGGAACGAGGAGAATGCTGTTATGTCCTTACTGTCCTGTTTTCCCCCTGTGGTAAGCACTGGTGTGGCATAATAATATTTATTGACCAATGGACTAATCTGAACTGATGGCATTCTTTGCAAATAATATAATAACAAAATAATGGGCCTCATCATGAGCTGAAATTTTGGCCAACAGTTCAGTTCAGAGAGTATTAAAATAATAAAGGCTAATTGTAGAAGTTTCTCACTTTCTTTGGGAAAGCATTCATCACTGAGAAGTAAGTCAGGAAATTCTTTGAGGCTTGTTTTAAGCCCAGAGTGGACTGGATTTTGCATTTTGTGGATAACAATACACAAAGGCTTCCAAACTCAGTGGGAGAGCTCAACACAAATGGCTCTTAAAAAAAATTACAAACAGAAAAGGCATTGTCTTGCAGTAAACAGTTAGGCACTGCTCTTACAGAGATGGTTTTGTGTCCCGTTTGCATGCATAACAATTATTGATATTCACTAATGAGAGAAAAAAATGCCCCACATTCCACTGCTCTTATAACTATAGTGGATTCCCTAGAGCTCACACATTTAAAATAATTAATAATTAGTAAAGATTTCATGCTTATACCTAGAAGGCCTGCAGGTAGGACTAGATACTATTTTTATGTAAACATATACTTGCTTATTTTTGGTCCTTTTTGATTAAAAAAAAGTTCATTCTCACTATTTTGTTTGTTAGTTCTTCAGGTTTTGGATTTAGTCACTTGAGAATGCAATTGCCTCAATTTTTGAGACTGATCTTGTCAATACTTATGAACCCATTGCCACAAGTGAAATAAAAAGAAATATGGTGCTGCCCAGATTGTCCAAAGATACTTCTCTTCCTTCTGCCTGTTCTGCCTTAGATTACTGTGGTAGTTTTATTTTATTCAATTAGTGTTTGATCTTCCCCATCTCCTTAGGCCTGCCTGACAGTGCTACAAACTGGCCCTGCACAGAGGTGAGGGGAGGGCACCATTCATTGCTACCAACCCTATATCCTTCAGCCTGTCATGGTTTATACTGATCCCATGTGCACCACCATCCTTTTCCTCTACATCCTGCCCCTCTAAAGCACCTCTTCTCTTGTAGAAGCTAGCAGGGCTTCCCTGCCACATTTACAATAAAAGAAAGGTCTCCTGCCCAGAGCCAGACATTTTTAGAGCACTCTGTATTGTTTGCAGGTGTTCTAAGAGGTGGACCAGAAAATGTGACCCCTTGGCTTTAGTGTGCCTTTCATTCTGATGTATTTACTTTCTGCTTTAATCTATAATAATAGTGATTTGCCCATATGCCTAGAAGCAGATACATGTAAATGACTGACTGTGTCTGTCCACAGAAACTAGATTTTTCCATGTCCAGCCATTTCTCTGGAGGAAGCAAGAAAGATGTGCGAGGGTTTTGGCAGACATGCAGTGAAAGCAAAGAGCTGAAGTTACTTCCACCTCACTAGCGGTCTGCCCTGCAGCTCCTGAGGGCGTCAGTGTCTCTAAGGCAGGGCCATTGGATCCACTTAATGGTTTTCCTGGGTGTAAAGTAGGTTACTCTAGCAAGCTGGGGCACAAAGGATGATGGATGGAGAACTGATTACAAGATCATATAGCGCTGCTTGAAGATGGAAATATGAATCAGAAGAGTGGAGCACAAGGCTTGGAGTGGTAACACTTCAACTGTTTGACTTGAACTTGCCTTCTGAAGTCTGTCAGATCTATACATCACCTTTATTACCTTTGGCGGTCTGAAGTGAAACAACATGCCATTGTTATTTAAATAACATCAGTTATCAGTGGACATAATACTGCAAATACTGTGTATTTAGACAAACTTCAGGTTCCAGCATCTTTGAATTTTCTGATTATTTGTAAAAATAAATTTTTTTTAATAATGTTATCAAAGTACTTATTCATGTTGTTTTACAAGACATACTTTTCTCTCTGGAAAATGTGTTGGGTACCTATTTTTATAAATGAGAATGCCATTTGAGATTGCACCATGCTATTACAGTGCATTTCAAGTGCAAACAAAAATTATTCACCAGAATTGAAATCTAAATCTGGAAATACAAAATTATCCATAAATTCTTCAGAAGTACCTCTAGCTTTGAATTTCCATGGTTACTACACCCAAATATGTTTTGATTTTTGTTGAAGCAAGTGCATACCTGCTAATTGGGCCAGTGATTCAAGTCTAACAAGTTAGCTAGTTACACACTTCAAAATATTCACATCAAGAGTGCCAGCCAAAGGCTATAGCCATTTGTTATTTAATAAAAGTAAGAAAACTCTCTGAAATAAATGCAGATTTTCTAAAGATATTCCTCTTGGATTGCAAACAAAAAATGGCAGTGAATGTTGCACATGCAGCAAAGTATCTCGTTTAGATCTGCCTTGCCAATCACTTATGCAAGCAGTAGGCACAATCAGCGGGCACTGTGGTTTCAACCAGGTTTTACTAATGCCTTCTGGTTTGGGCTCCATACCTTACAAAGTGGTTTTTATTCCTACTTGGAATATGACAATATGACTATTTTCATGGAATCATGGAGTGGTTTAGGTTGGAAGGGACCTTTAAACACCACCTAGTTCCAGCCCCCCTGCCATGGGCAGGGACACCTTCCACTAGATCAGATTGCTCCAAGCCCCATCCAACCTGGCCTTGAACACTGCCAGGGATGGGGCATCCACAGCCTCTCTGGGCAACCTGCTCCAGCGTTATTTTATTTTCAGTCTGCTAGGTTAAGAAGAGACTAAAGTATTTCCCATCCTGGTGTGCTAGCTCTTGCTCAGCCATGGTCTAGTCAGAATAGACACAACTTCCAGTCCCCTCATATTAAACTTAAAGCTTTTGACATGTAGGCATTTGGGCAGATTTTTCAAGGGAAACTACTTTTGAAGGTTTGTATTTTAAAGTTTCAGGGAGTAACTTGAAAAAATCGTGTATTTCTATCTTTCTATATAAATTTTCAGGCACTTCAGAAATTTGGTACAGTATTTTACTTCAAGTGACCACTGTATCTTGATCCAAGAGAGGTCTGTGGTGACAGGCTAAGCGGTTAGGTCATGGTTGCACTCGGTACCTTGAAAATGAACCCAGAAGAATCAAGTTCACCGTGTTTTACTACAATGCTTCATAAACAGGAGTAACTAAATGTCGTGTACTTTTGCCTAAATGCCAGCAAATGCTCTCAGCTCTGCTAGAATTTCATTGCTATTCAGTCTGTGGCTTCCCGTTGACCAAAGCCCACCATGGTCCCGTTGGCCAAGCCCTGCTCCTACCTTCCTAATCCCTTAGCTGCCGGGGAACTGGAGCCTGAGTATTGTGAGAAACGTTACTCTGGGTTAATTTGAACTTCAAACTATTGCTCTATTTCATCATCTCCAACAAACCTGTGCTGAAGCATGACTATTTGCCTCAGTGGGGTGCCTCACTTGGGTGCTGGGCTGGCTGCACCGGCCTCCAGATCCCCGCCACTGCCCGCCATTACCGAGCTCCCGCTTTCTTCCCCAGTTTCTTTTCCCGTTTCCAGCCTCGGCCCTTTCAGGCTGTTTCTGCCATTTTGTTTGGCTCTGAACTACTCGTTATCGACCGTTCTGCTCTGAAATATTTAAAAGCTTCTTTTTTTTAGCCGTGAACGTAGCAGTGTAGTTTGCAGACGGTCCCTAAAGTGACTTTAAAAAAAAAAAAACAACCTACAAACACCCCAAACCTCTTTTTTTTAACCTCTGCATGCTACCTAAAAGGAGACCGTGTTTTTCGGCACGATCGGCAGCATTTCAGACGCATCCGTGAGGCGGACCGACGCCTCTGCCCGCCCCCCGGCCCGGACCCCCCCCCGCGCCGCTCCTCGCTCCGCTGCGGCCCGCTCCGGGACAGGATGTCCCGCCTCCCCCTCCTCTCCTGATTGGCCGAGAGCTCTGCTGGCGTGCTGGGGGCTGAGCCGCGAATTGGCCGGGTGTCCCCTGTCTCCAGTACCGAGAGAGGGAGGGACCGGCCAGCGGCTCTGCCGGCGGAGGGGGGAGGGGGGGGGGGGCGGGCGGGCGAGGGAGGGAGGGAGGGGCGAGGATTACCCGGGGCCGAGCGGGCGGCGGTAGGGCGAGGCAAGGGGTGAGGAGCCGCTGTCGCCGTCGTCGTCGCCGCTGCCGCGGCCGGCCGGTGAGTGCGAGGGAGACCTGGCGCGCGCCCCGACGCCTCCATTTGGCTCGGCAGGGAGGGGGGGGAGACAGATGGCGGGAGCGTGTCCCCCCGCCCGGTGGAGCTGGCCGCAGCGGCGGGGGGGGGGAGTGGTGGTGGTGGTGGTCGCGAGCGCGCGCGGCCTCCGTCTGGCGGCGCGAGGGAAGGGGCCTCCCCTCCTCAGCCCGGGAGCCCCGCGGGAGGGGCGGGGCGGCGCGGCGCGGAGCGGCGCAGCCCCCGCGCCGTGTGCAGCGACCCCTGCCCGGGCGGGGCCCTCGCCCGCCCCTCCCACCCGGGCCCCCTCAGCCGTCCGCGGTGCCGGCGGCCCTCTCCCCCGGGCTGGCCGAGGTGGGTTGAAGCCGCGGCTGGTGGCCGTGAGGGCTGGGGGACGCTACTGGGAGAGGGGGGTCGTGCGGCCAGGAGGAGCCCCCCGGGCCTCGGCTGCGCCGGGGGCGGCGGGGAGGAGGGGGCGCGGGTGACCCTGATAATCGCTTGATGTTGGCCTGCGGCTTGCGTAATCTGCGATCAATTATTTATTTCATGCACCACGTATGGGTCTGAGGGGCAGCGTGAGGCCTCTGATGTAGCTCGGTGCCGCAGAAGGGAGGCTTCCTTCCCCGAATGTTACAGGGAAGGGAAGTGGGGTTTTTCTGGGGTTCAGAGAGTGTTCTTAATGCGTGTTGCTGGGCAATTTCTGGGGATGTGAACGAGGGAGGTCCTTATTCACGATAAATTTTTAAAGATCGAGCGGAAGCCATCCTAGTCTGAACAGAAATAACCTTGTGTGGTTTATTTCACGTGCTAGATTGTTATTTTTCTCATTCTGTGGCAGGTTGGGCTGCTCAGCCAGCCTGGAGAGAAGGCTGGAGAAGGAAACATGTCTTCTGAATCTTTTTGTCTGGCTGCTCAAGCTAGGTTTGACTCCAAATGGTTGAAGACAGACTTACAGGTAAGGAGTCATATAGTTGTATTGCATTGTGACCTTTCAGGTGCAGAGCAAGGATGCTTTTAGTCTAAACAGCTGACAAACAGAAGACTGCAGCGTTGCTCTTGAGATAGATGTATAAGTTTTTTTGAGTATGCTGACTTAAAACTGATCTTGAAGAAACAGTAACTTATTTTGAGCTGCAAATAGATCTTTATTGTCAGTCCAGTCTCCTCAGCTTAGAAACAAGCTGGACTACATATCTATGCTATCTTTGCAGAGTGTCAAAGCACACAGCTGAGTATTCAGCATTACTGCTAGAACTATAAATTCTTCATTTAGACTTGCTAAACTTCTTGCCTGCATATAAGCTAGCAGTTTTGTTGCACAAGAGAACTGAAGTGAAAGGCAATGGAAGTCTAATTTATATTTTAAAGAATTCAGATTAGCTTTTGTTGTAGTTGTTTGTATAAGAGGTATAGGCTTCCTTTAAATTTTGTCCTTTTTGAAGGGAGTTAATTTTTTGTCAAAGATACGTGGTTGAAATGGAACTAGTCTTTGTTGAAATGTTTGGTGAAAGTTTTCTTTTGTCTTAGAAGATGATCTGCTTTATTAAAGTTGTGTGATACAGGGGTGAGGATACTATCATGTTTTCCCAATTCAGGTTTGAAAATTAAGTGGAAAATGTAGAGAAATAGAGTGGTTTTGGTCCATTATGTTTGTTTCAGGTGAAATGGGTAACTAAAGTCTGTGTCTTGTCTGTTGTCTTCCATACCACAGATGTTGCATATAGATACCTTACTTTGAATAACCTTTCCAAGTTCCTGCTCAAAACTCATTCTTGTTGGGATGGGCCAGCCAGTGTTATTCCTTTGTTACAGATTAATAATAATAACAACAAAAAATTTAAAAAATTGCATCCAGAGTGACTTTACCCAAAATTACATGCTGATAGTCTGAATGGTTGAGTTCAGCTGGTCTTGCAGTTAGGCAAGGGTTTTTCGCTGTGCAGTTGTGATTCAAAGGCAGCCTTTCTCCAATATTTTACATCAAACAAGCTAAATGAGAATCAGAAGTGACAGATATAGCCTTAGAGGTTACATTATTTCCTAGGTCTTGTATGTAAATGCTATAAAATGACAAGGCTTCCTCTTGATTTGGCTAGATTAGTTCAATTTTCATCTTTTATTCTTAACTAAGTAGAAGTTTTGGTCCAAAGTTAGATGCTTTGGCTAATGAGGTAAATAAACATAGTAGAAAGCAATTTGAAGATAAGCATATTAAGAAATACAGTAATATTTTTGTGTTCCCTGGAGGCTGTCTTCTAGATTACAAATATGTTGCTTCAACGACTGTAGAATAGAGGAAAATTTTAGCTGAAAAAGTGGCAGTCTTTGCTTGTAACAGCTGCTGACTATGCATTGCCTGTTTTCCTTCTGTATTATATGGGGTGAAAAATGTGACTGTTCATGTGATTTGTCAGATTTTTCCTCTCATTTGTAGTGCCTTTTTTTCTACGTGCCTTTTTTTCTACATCCCTTTTTTTCTGTTTATGTAAACTTTTGACAAGAGGGTTTCATTTGCCATCCAAACTTTAAGGATTATTTTCAACTGAGTGTTTATAAATGCAATGAAATATTTGTCTTATGAGACTGTTGTGTAGTTAATGTGTTGTAATAATTCCTTTTAATAATAAAAATCTTAGTAACAAATTTCTATGAATAAGCTCTCTTATAAATAAGAGTTCTTTATGAGTAATAACAAGTTAGACTCTAATTACTAGGGTACTCCCTTTGTTTTCTTCCAATCATGATGCTGTCAAAATAATGAGATTAATGAAATAAGAGAACAGTAATCATTTGTGATCTGCTGGACAAAACATCACTTCTCTGGAAGCTGAATGCTAACCAGGCCTCCTGGGTATAATAATTTTCTTATTAGGTTAACTGTTTTTGGTATTACACAGGTCCTCATCACAGAACTCTATCTGGATGTATGTGTTCAGTATTCTGAAAAATGTGCATGTGAATCTTGAATTCCTCCTTTTTAATGTATTAAATGGCAGATGTTTTCTGTCAAGTAGAGGGGTTTTGGGCTCTGGGGAATTTTTCTATTGCGTGATCAACTATTTTAGCTACTGCTTGACTAGCATGACCTAGCTGCGTGTGAAATTTCTTTACAGGTATAAATCCTGTCTCTTAATTCTTTTAAGTTCTGTGTGTACTGAATATGCTGATTTCCTACTGTGCATGTTTTTACCAGCTAACTATAGAAGGATCTTATTGGTGTTCAAGAGACTGTCAACAGGAATTGAAAAGATGAGCACAGTACCTAGGAGAGGTTTGAAGAAAGACGCACTAATTTATGTGAATTAATCAAGCTGACTACAAATTATTGTTTGGAATTAGACCCTGAAACTCTTCACTTTGCAGCTAGATTTTCAACTTCTCACTGTACAGCAGTCCAAGAGTGGGTGGGTGAAACTCCTTGGAGAAACAGAATTATACTGGGGAATTCTTACCTTAGGAGACATACAGAGATTGATTAGTCTTTAAACTAACTTTTTTTGGTTTTAAATTAAGTTCTTTGCTGCTGCAAAATTTGGGGAGTATAGCTAGAATTGGAAGTGAAACGTTTCAGTTGGTGGGCTAGTAGTCTCCAAAGGCTGACATGGTTTTTGCCTGGTTGGTTGGGTTTTTTGGTGGTTTTTTTTGTGTGTCACTGTTGCCAGAGAGTTTGCTCTTTAGACTTGATGGCTGTGGCAGTTATTGTGGATTAAGCCAGTGAAATATCTCTGAAAATCATCAGATTCTTTTTTGCTTTAGCTCAAGACGATGTTGTATTAATAATGTAATACATGGTATTATAATACTGTGAGCATTAATTACTCTATAATATAGTGGTATTAGTATAATAAGAAAAGAATGACATGTGGATTTTAGCATGGATTGTGTTTAATCACCTGCGCGCGTCGCTGTTCCAGCTGGCATTCAGGCCAAATTTGAATGTTCTTATTCAGTTTCGGGATGTTACTGTTCAGAGACAAAGCCAGCGTGATGTAGCATGTTATTACTGTTCTTAAGAGAATATCAAAGACACAAGCCCTTTTGTAATAGCAGTGAGCTTCTAGCCTGCAGCTTTAACTGGTGTGAGATGTTAGTGGAGCTATATCTTGACAATATATCTTTTGCTTATATTAATTTATCTGAAACTAATCAGTATTATTGTAGGAAGCCAAAATGCTCTACAAAGACCCAAGTGCACCCAGTAACTAGTCCATGTCTTTTTACTAACTTTGTAATTATTGACCTATTATTGTATGATTTACAGCTGCTAGTATAATTTTGAACGGATTAGAAACATTTGTTTTATTAAAAACCTAAATTTCCAGGTGGAGCAAAATTAAGATACTTTATGTTGTCTGAAAAAACCACAAACTGTTATAGCAGCTGAAAAAATAGGATAGTTCAGTTCAGTATGAGGTAACAGCAGTAGTACAATATGTAATATGTTCTCATATTACATGTATCAATAATATGTGTATAACATCACCATTAATAAAATAACTGTATGCAGTTATAAAACAGGTGGATTTTAGTACAGGCCACTTTTTCATGGGTCATGTTTAACATGGTTGCTAAAAAGGTTAGTGTATCACTTAAGTTTCCAATTTATTTTTTTAGATTTGAATTAATACACTTAAAACCGCCTACCTATTTATGTCTATTACTAGTAGAAACCATCACATTTATAGCAAAACCTGCGTGTAATGGGAGATTGTGTTTTAACAGCCTTTTCTAAGGGAGACTTTTTTTTTTAAAAAGGAAAGTCTAAAAAATATACAAACGGAAGATTAAAGTTTTTTGCTTAAACCTAGATACCCAGTTTGCTGAGTCAAACTGTGCTTAAAATAATTCTGATTAAATAGATGTACTGTACTACTAATTTAGAACCTTATGCAGAGAACTTTAATTAGTGATGACTGAATAACAAAAAACTAGAATTGCTGTCAGCTAATGGGTTGCATGTGTGTGTTCAAATGGTGTTTAATTAGCCTGCTTATTCTGGATCCTACAGAGGTACTATTGTGCTTAATAGCACGGATTAGAGGTGACAAGCTTTCATTTTCCTGTAGTGTGGAAAAAAACTGTAGGCAACAGTCAAGGTGCAAGAGCTGTCTACAAGAGCAGTATGATGCATTTTCATCAGTTTTCATTGAGTTCGTGGTTGGCAGGCTGTTTCTGTCATTTTCTTTTGCCAGCGATGAGAGTGAGCTTTTTAAAACAAAACAGCCTCCTGTGAGAGTTGCATTGGTCTGAAATCTTTTTACCTTGCTTTCAAAGTTACATTTGGCATTTTGATTTTCATGAAAATCCCACTCTTCTAGTGTCTAGATCAGTACCTTTGGTTAAAAGAAGACAATGTAAATAAATGATGTCTTGACTATTAAAAGCAAAAAGTTAGTGAAAGTTGCTTTCTCTATTTTGTTGATTTCCTGTTAATTTTCTTCTTCGTTTTGGTTCTCTGATGAAAAAATGAAGGGCTTATGTGGATGTTCTTACAGCAAACTGCAAATGAGAACTCCTACATTTTTAAAGTGAAGTTTGCAATAGGGATTTTTTTTTTAATTATTTAAAAAATGAAGTAATGCTGTCTCTCCAAAATAAGTGATTTCCAGAAGGAGGGGTGAGGACCATATGTGGAGTGATAGGTTAGAGAAATTAAATTTAATGTTTATGCAAATATTTGGGCTCAAACAGAACTACTGTTCTGCAAATGAAGAAAGTTAGAGAATTTCTCTTCTAAGTTTGAGGGAATTGCATAGTTTTTCTTTGCATATGACCATTAACTGTTAATAAACTTTTGCAATAAATGGAAGACCAGTAGACTGTTATTATGGGGACATTTTTAGTTTAACCCCAAATTTGTTAAATTAATGTAGGGCTGCTGAACTTTTCTGTCTTTGCTATCAGAGCTTTAGAGCAGTATGTTTAGATCTAATCATGTTTCACTGTGCTTTGCATAGGTGTGATAAGCAACTGTGGTTCAGGGCATGCTTCAGCAGGGAAGGAAGGAAGCTAGGACAAAGTACTGAAGAAGACAACAATGAAAGAGGAAACAAATTGAATGGATTCAAAAAAGTGAAAACAACAGAGAGACTTGGGAAAGGACTTACTGTTCTGTGATTTTCTTCACCATTACTGGTCTGAAAATGTTTGGTGTTTTTTTTTTTTAATCTATTTCTAAAGAAAAATGTTTTTTAATGTGGTCTTTAAAATACAGCCAATGGCTAATGTGGAAGTAACTGAATGGAAGAACACCCCCCCCCCCGGCAATTCTGAGGTGGAGATTATTTAAGTAGCTTATATTTTAAATCCATATTGACACATATTGACATTTTGTATTTTGAAGTCACTTTCATGAATTTCCAGTGCAGTTATGTAATCAGGAATCCTACCTGAATCAATCCTTGTCCTTTTGTGTCATTTTCTTTTCCTGGCTTGATTTTTCTTGAGCTCAAGTTAACTTTTATGGAGGCTTCTATGCTTTCTGCAGGAAAGTTTATGAAACCACATCAAGAGCATGATCTACTGTACCACATGGAGTAAGCTTTGTCTTAAACCGTTGACTTTAGAACAAAATCACAGCTGCTCATTATTCTTAAAAGCAAAATTGTAGTGGTGCTTTGAGAATTCTCAGAAGCTTATCCAGTTATGGTTGCAAAATTTAATTTTCTTGAATGTAAGGAAATGTTAATGCCAATGCCTTATTCTCTAGAGTTGATGGGGATGGATGGGAATTTGTACTGCCAGCCCTGTTGGAGGATGGCAGCGGCATATGCTGCCAACCAAACTAGGTATCCCTTTGACTTAATTAAATGTTGTACCAGACAGAATAAACTGCAGTTTAACTGCAGAGATAAGATTAGCAAAAGATTAGGAGGAGGACTGCCCAGTTTACAGTACAGTAGAAGTTCACTTGAAGTCTGCTTAGGCCCTTGCTTTTTTGGCTTGGGATAAGTGAGCAGGGCTGAGACTTAAGTCTGTGTGGGAAGTATGAATTTGGTAGGATACATGCCTTACAAGTGCAGAGATCAAGATGTGGTCTGGGGATGAGAATGTGTGACAAATGGTGGAAGCGGCTTGGGATTTGTGAAGGTGAGGTGACTGGGAGATGAGGATATGTGGCTCTGGTCTTACCTGAGAGAAGGTTGGGAGTTGTCATGGGAAGAACAAGGGAGATTTAGGGCATGGGGAATGGCACTTGATTTGGTGGCATGAGTAGGAGGACTAAGAACATGGGCCAAGGTTGTAAGTCAGTGTGTAGTGGTGGTGGAGCATGGAGCTGCTGTTGTCTCAGTCTTGGGAAGGCCGCATGTAGGTGGTGGGGCAAGCAGGGACTTGGAGTCCTTGTGGGATTTTTACAGAGTGTACATCTCTGGCACTGTTGCCAGTTGCAAAAGTTCAGTGAAAACTTAATTATTCTTAATTTGTTAACTTACTGAGTTTGTCAAGTTCATCCCTTTAAACTGACAAATTAAGGTACTAAATTATTAGAGGGAAAGATGCCCACATAAATCAAGCAATCTAGTGAGAGAGTGTTAGACTTAACAAAACACAGGTAGGTACTCTTGTACTTGCAACCCCAGTAAGTCTGAAACAGTGAAGACACCAAATGTGTTTTTCTTCTCTTGCACTGCGCCATCGATTGCCTTGTCAACTTTCTTTAAAGAATTGAGTGGAAGAAGAGCCATATTTTTGAAGAATAGTCATATTTTTTGGAAAGTAGAAACCGAAGAGAGATGTTTTCCAAATTTGTTCTTAAAGTTCTAGTTCTGCTGTCTCGGCACTTGGATGTGTTGATAGGCTCCTTGCAAATGACTGAACGCAAGAAGTATCGGTGGGAGCAAAAGAAGAAAGTAATATGTGCTTATGCTGGCTAAGATAGTCTTAAAACACTGTAAAAAGAAAGAAAAGCAGGATTGTGTAGTCAAAGCAGATATTTGACTTTTCTACCATACAGTTGACTTACTGATATCTTGAGCTGCTAGTTTCACAGAATCACAAATGATTGAGGTAGGAAGGGACCTCTGGAGGTCATCTGGTCCAACTCCCTTAACTCAAGCAGGGCCACCCCGGGCCAGTTGCCCACAACAAGTCAAGACAGCTTTCAAATATCTCCATGGATAGACACTCCACAGCTTCCCTGGGCAACCTCTGCCAGTGCTCAGTCACCCTCACAGTAAAAAAAGTGTTTCCTGATGTTCAGAGGGAGCCTTCTGCGTTTCAGTTTGTGCCCACTGCCTCTGGTCCTGCAACTGGGCACCACTTGAGTGAAGCTGGGCTCCATCTTCTTTGCACCTTCCCTTCAGACATTTATATACTTTGATGAATTCCCCCTGAGCCTTTTCTTCTTGAGGCTAAACAGTCCCAGCTCTCTCGGACTTTCCTCATAGGAGAGATGTTCCAGTTCCTTAATAACCTTTGTGGCCCTTTGCTGGACTCTCTCCAGTATGCCCATGTCTCTCTTGTACTGAGGAGCCCAGAACTAGACATAGTACTCCAGGTGTGGTCTCACCAGTGCTGAGTAGAGGTGAAGGATCACCTCCCTTGTCCTGCTGGCAACCCTCCTCCTAATGCAGTGCAGGACATCCATTAACCTTCTTTGTGGCAAGGGTACGTTGGTGGCTCATGTTCCACTTCATGCACGCTAGGACCATCAGGTTCTTTTCTGCAAAGCTGGTTTCCAGATGGACAGCCCTCAGCATGTACTGGTGCCTGGGGTTGTTCCTCCCCAGGTGCAGGACTTTGCCTTTCTCCTAGTTGAACTTCATGAGGTTCTTGTGAGCCCACTTCTCCAGCCTGTTGAGGTCCCTCTGGATGGCAGCATGACCCTCTGGTGTATCAACTGCTTCTCCCTGTTTCTGTTGGTTAAGTGAAATATTTCTCTTAAGGGAGTTATGAAGCTTTTATTACGGTTACATAATTTTGGGATCATGAAAATAAAATTGCTTGAACAATTTATCACTTAAAAACTCAGACTTTTCTTTCACTTTTGGCTATCATAGTGGCAATTTACTGTTTAATATGTCTGCTGAATGTTGAGTAGTTTAATAGTGAACTTGTTACAGTTGGAATTGAGTTCCTCTCAATTATGACAGCTTGGTTGTAAATACTGTTTCTTAATTGTCCTTTCAGTTGGTTGCTTTGATTATTGCTGCAAAAAAAGTCCAGTGTTCCTTTACTTTCAAACATGTCTCCTTTTCCCCCCTCCCCCAACACATATACCACTGGGCAAAATGTTAACAACAACCTGAATAAAAGCAAAATTGTTTATCTGAGGGCTTCTTATGGTGTAAGCTTCCACATCATGTATTTGGAGAAGGAGGAGGAGCTCTCTCTGACCTATAATCTTGGTGGTTGCTCTATCTTTATGCAACATACCCAGAAAATTACTTTGATAAGAATTTGAACACCAGACCCAAGGCAGAAGAAATTTTGTTTGCTTTTTCAATTTTTAGTTGCATGAAAGACTTGGGTGAACTTTGTGCCATGTGAAAGGATTAGAGGTTAAAACAGAAAACAATTCTTGATTCTACTTACAGCAATGCTTCCAAAAGTAGTAAGTTTTCTGAGATAGAAGTGCTGCGTTATGAAGAACCTTGAATTCAATGCCTGTAGGCCTTTAGTTTGTAAGCTTAAGGGCTGTAAGAATCATTTTCCATACCAAGGTGATCTGAGAATGTAAAATAAAATGTATGAAAAGACAGTTTATCAGACAAAAATCTTAACTTTGTGAAAACCATTATTTATTATGCAACCCATCTGGAGGGTTGCCTTACTCACTATTTTTCAAGCTTGTATTTTAGCATAGGTTAGCATTCAACAGGTGAATGTTTAAAAAAAAAAAATCATCTATCATATATGAGCCAAAAATAGTGGAACAGTTGTGTTTAGCTATATTTGCAAGAAAACAATTGTGAAAAATAAATTCCTTAAGTGCCCCACTAAAGCATATGACCACATCTGATGAAGAAGAAAGGGAACACCATTTATTTTTGAAATATTTATAGACTGAGAACAATGCAAGAAATTCAGTCAATGGTGAATAGTCGATCTTTTTTTGGCGCATTGTTGAAATGCAACTTTATTTCAGACTGTTCCAGTTTTTAAAAGATTAAGCCAAATATAAAGCATTTAGCAAAACACAGAATCTTTGCAAAAGCTCTACATGCTGTCTGCCTCTGAAGAACAGGGACTGTACCTTTCAGTAAAGCATGGTCACAGTGTCATTCTGATGCTGCACAACTGATAAATCGCAGATAAGCTGAATAATGTCTAGCTCAAGCTGTGTGATTCTTTTCCCTGTTATCCCCCTGAGATCAGGAAATAGCAAGTAACAAATATGAACAATGTGTCAGCTCATATTTTATGCTGAAAGGAAAATTGCTGTAATCATTAACATGTGTTGGAGTAAAGTTCTGAAGTATGCAGTATGAAGTCAAGAAACTACTATGGTAATATAGTGTGTTACAGTGGTGTCAAAACATGCAACTTGTCTTTAATTCTTCACGTTAACTGAGATTAGCAGATGACTTCCCTGCTGGTGGTTGTGACTCTTAAAACCTGTAATCTTTAATCATTAAAACATCTGTAGGAAATAGATCAAAATAAAGTATAAGCGGACTTCTGTGTATAATGGTAAATATTTTACAGCAGTTGTGTAAGTAACATCTTTGTATGACTCCTCAGTTAAAACAGTTTGGATCTGAATACTAGTTACATAACACAAAGATGCTTCTGAATAAGCCTTCAGTGTTTTTTTTTTTTTTTTTAAAAAAAATGTCTCCACTGCACCACTTTGGTATGCTAAAGGTATTCTGTTTTTCAATTTCATGTACTCCCCTCCTCCCTTATGCTATACGGTTGCAAATTATAGCCTGGTTGTTACGGAACTTGCTTGGGATGTTGACACCTATTTTGCAGTGTATTATAAAGGAGAGAACAGCATCAGCAGAAGGCAAGTTATCCTGGTCATTGGGATTCTTCAAGGGAGAACCAAATTTATAAATCATTAGGAGACTCGTGTTACAGCCAGCGCTTTCATGAGCGCTTCCAGCTAGCATAGTCCTGCCATTTGTTTTATTGCAGTATTTGTCCTGTTGTGCACATAGTGTATTGGGAACTGACCTGGGCTGAGGTGGCCTCTCGCTCTTCCCCCAGGCGCAGCTGGTTTTAGTCTTGCTCAATTCCACAATCTGGTTCAGCAGATGATCATGCACGTGCATTAGCCTGCATGCAGGAGGAGGCATTGTAGCAGCTGGAAGGAAGAGGGAAGGCTGTGAGAGATGTTTTGCACAGCAGGACCAGTTTGAACTGGTTAAATACGTTTATGAATCTGTGCCTTGATGTCATGTGTTCTGGTTGAGTGCCCAGCTCTTCAGTTGCTGGTTTGGAGAGGGGACTGTATTGACTTTCTTCACGCTTCCCTGTTTTGTGACTTTATACAGCTTGATTTTGTTTGGATAGCTTTTCCTGAAGGGAAAAAGGACACCCCATCTCATGCCCCCCCTGATTATTGCATGACATCATCTTGAATGTGTGGATAGTTCTAAGGTGACCAAGTCTATGCTTTTGATGAGAATTTTTCACTGAAAGAAAATTCATCTTGCTGTATTTGAGCCTATCTAAAAGTTAACTGTTTTGTGCTTTTAGTCTGAAAATAGCATAGCTAGAGAATCTGAGATCCTGAAGATCATTTAAATCTCTATCATATGCCCAGAGAATGAACATACTAGTCTGAGGTGATATATGTGTTTTCTTTCTTCTGGGACAAAATATAAAATCTGATATATTTTAAATGTTAGCTGGGGTTGGCTTGAGAGAAAATTGTTGTGTTTAACTATATGTAATGTATTATTTTTAACAGCTCGCTTTCACACGAGATGGACTATGTGGCTTGTGGAATGAGATGGTAAAAGATGGGGAGATAGTATATCCAGGAACAGAGTTAACACAAAGTGGTGAACTACCTCCAAGAAAAGGTATGGATTTTTACTTTTTTTTTTTCTTTGTTAATTTTTTCTTTCACTGCGATGATGAAAATGGAATTCAAATTTCATACTGTCACAGAACTTTTTGTTTATTGTTATCTGTCTGTACAATTTGCAGGTGTTCGTGTTTTGAATTAAATACAATTGAAACTGATTTCTTAAAAGCTTACAGAAAGGTAACGTCTAAGCCTTCAAATGAAGGCTTAAATCTGTTTCAGCCTTTTGAAATTAAAATTCATAACTAGGCATGTTATTATGAGAGAGGCTTGGCAGTGTCCTTTTGTTTGGTATGCGTGGTTTACAGCTGAACCCTTTGTTTAAAGGAAGTGGACGGAGGAATGGGGTAAAGTAGATACTGCTATTTCTAATTTTGTTTACAATCTTCATAAAGTAACTAAAAGGTCAGCTAAAAAAATGAAGGTCAGCTAAAAAACTGTCCAGAATCTGACTGAGAATGTAGTGCCTTATTTTTTTTTTTTGGTCTTTCAGTGTACTTGAGAGCAGTACAAACACTGCAAATACTGCAAATGGCAGAGTAATGCATCTATTTAGAGAGATTACTTTGGCAGAAGTGGATTTTGTTTCATGATGGGCTATGCAAAAATGGAGTGATTCTGCTCTTGCCTTTTTTCCTTCTTCTGATTATGGTGCTCTTTTGACTCCTTATTGAACACAAAATTAAACTGGTCAAAAAAGGAAAAGGTTTTTATTTCCTAACCTGCCTGAAATGGGCTCACCAAATGGTCAGATAAGTTTTGTCAGTAATTTACATGACCCCCAAATAAACAAGGCTCTGTCTATGAGAAGGATGGAAATACTGCTTTTGGTAGCATCGAACTATTACTTCAGCTTCTGTTACTTCCTGAACTGTACTGTTGGGTAGACATGATATTTCAAAACAATAATGCCCAATTCCTTATGGAGAGAATTTTTTTGTACCTAGGATTTGTCGTCATTAAAAAATGAGGGGGAGAGGTAAGTCTTTTTGACTAGAGGAAGTTATTTATACAGGAAAGAAGCTGTAATATATAGTTTATGAGAGTAGAGCGAATTATATGTTATTTTTATTGAGTATAAGCTTTGTATGGGTGGCTGTGGTTGTGGGTGGCTGCAGGCTGTAGTAAGGAGTGGAATTATGCTCCTAACTGTTTCAGTTAGAATACTTTTTTGTCCTGCTGCTGCTGCCGGCCCTTTTGAATATTATTGTTGACAGTGGACAAAAATACAACTGATCTTATCAGAAAGGCTACTACAACAGCTGCTCATGAAATGAATGGAGGTAGTGTAATGTTTTTTTCTTAGGATTAGCTAGTTTCATGTATATTTCTAAAAGGCATCATAAACTTGATGCAATGAAGGGAAGGATTATAACCTAAATGAACTGTGGGAAACACTTTCCCATTCATTGACAGCTCATGATAGAGGTGTCGTGATGGTCATGGTATAATGATTCAACACACTGTGCTCTCCTGTAGCAAAAAAATAACAAACATCTGTAATAATAAAGACAATATGTTAAAGTAAATACCTGCTTTACAAATGGAATTGATGCAGTTTACTCTTATTGTGCCAGATACTTACAAATTTTTTTTTAGAGTTGTATCTCTGCTGGTCTTTGACAGAAAACTATTCTTCCAGTTTCTTTATAGCTAAGTAGCCACAAAGAATTGGGATTTCTGTTAGTTATGGTGCTGTAGTGCTTTCAGTGATTCTGAGAAAGCTTATAGAAAGATGTTATAGTATAATTGGTTTTTGTTTTCAGGGGAATCATTGAAATATCAACTAGGAAAATACAAGCTGTCAGTTCTGATCCAAAATGTAGAGAGCAGTATAAAGTAAAAAAACAGAAGTGCCAAGCAAGTCAATCATCTGTGACTTCACATGTTCATCCACGCTTTGGACATCTAATCTGAATAATGATGTGAAGTTTTTTATTTTTAAAACGCTGGATGTATGTATGTATGTACACATGACTTTGAAGGATCAAAAAGGTATGAAGTGTTAAAGGCTGTAGGATACTGTTATTTAAAAATACAGAAATTCTGCTGGTTTACTGTAGAAATAAGGCAATTATTTTACCTTAAAATGGCAGTGGTCCAAGCTGTGATGATGCTTTTGAAAGCTTTCATATCCATGTTTTTTTTGTTTTGTTAAAGCAAGACTGCCACTTGTTGTTTCCAGTACTCTGTTGTGGTGGGTTGACCTTAGCCAGCTGCCCGCCCTGCTTCTTGCTTGCTGCCCCTCCTCAATAGCACAGAGGCAGAAAATAAAACGGAAAAGCTTGTGGGTCGAGTTAAAGCCAGGGATATCGCTTACCAGTTACTGTCATGGGCAAACCAGACTCGACTTGGGGAAAATTAAATTAATTTATTACCAATTAAGACAGAGTTGGATAGTGAGTAACAAAGATAAAATAACACCTTCCCCTCGCCGTTCCTTCTGGAGGGGTTAAGTGTAGGTATCACACAACATAGATCGCATCTGTTTCTTTCCACAACTGGAATGTCTATGTTCTTCTACTTAGGTACTTCTAAAACATGTATTTATTGAAAAGCTACAAGAGTTTAGAAATTTAAATACAGCTTTTTCAGGCTCTTAACTCTTAGAATTAATGTATGAATTCTTTCAGTGAAGTTAGCCTTCATAAATGCCATTGTGCTGGCCTACAGGTTTGGTAAACTACAACCATGTTGTTTACTAGACTTGAGCTTTGAGAAGAAAAAGCTAATTAAGGCTATTTTTGGACAATGTCAATCAGATTGTGTGTTTGATTCCATCAGGCAGTGAAATATGGAACCAGCAAAATTGGTGGTCAGTTTGCACCTCTGAACTTGCAGCTCAAATTGAGTTTCATAAAATGAAAATCTAGCATATTTCAGTTTGTTTAGTTGGTAGTTACTTTTTTTTGCATAAACGATCTACAAATGTAATTCAAGAGGAGAGGGAAAAGTACATACAAGTAATGAGATTTATATAAAACCCAGTGCTTTTATATTAAAAGTAATATATTTTAATCTCAGTGTTCAGATTTTGCTGCTAAATTGACTAATTTGGAGATAAATAAGAGGTTGCTGTAAGTAGTCCTTTTTATTCAGTCTGTTTTAAGAAGTTTTGATTTATGCCCATCCATTGTAACTCCTTTTCTTCACTAGTGCTGTAGCTCTTCTGTAGATGCTTACTGGGCTGCTCAGAAGAGGCACTTCATTCTTTCAGTGGATATCAGCCGTGGCAATAGACTGGAAGAACATGCTATTGATAGCAAAAAGCATTCCTTTTCTCTCTAGGAAGAATATGCAAGTAGTGTAATTTTTTCCCCTGTTAGCAAGAACATTCGGTTAGGAATAACCACTCTGTTTTTTCTTCATGGCACTTTCAGAAAAACATGTTTTACAAATGTGTTCAGCAGAATGTGTTTGCATGTTTCCAAGTATCATCTGAGGACACAGCTGTGACAGCAGTGATGTCCAAATACAGGTGCACTTGCAGCATGGCATGTACTTAAAAGCTAATCAGGCTGCCCTCAGGAAATTTGGATGAGATTAGCATCTTGTATACTGGAAGCTATGTACTGAAAATAATAAAAAGTATTAAATAATGTTACTCTTACTAAATTTTTAAGTTAGAGAACCATTATTGTAAATTTTTAAGACGTATCAGTCAACTATGCAGGTGTCTCTTTTGTGGGTTGTTTTTTTTATTTTTATTTTTAATTCCTCAAACTTATGTATTGGTGAGAATTTCTGTTTCAATTGGCTATTTTAAGTTCCAGGGTAAAAATAAAAAATCGTAAGCTTCATGCCTCTGTCCTACCTTTGGTAAGAGCTTCCTCTTCTGTTCCCCCTTTACTGAAAGTTGGACCTTTGACAGCCTTGTGCTGTTGAATCCACAAACCTCATTCAGTGTTGCACCTGCAAATAGATAATAAAGTCCAAACACCACAAGTGATTCCAGAGAGGCTGGCAGAAACCAAATCTTTATGACAAGAATAACAGTATGTGGGAATTGGTTATGGTGGCTACAGTTCAAACCACATATGTATCAAACTGTAGCAGCGAGCAGGCATACAGGCTGGCTCCTGCTTTGAGCCTCCTTTCTTGTCTAAGAAAGAACTTTTAATTTAAAAGTGAGAAGTGCCTCTTTTCTCTCCCTCTTTTCTGCTTCCCTCAACTCAGCTATATTGGCTGTACCCTCAAGTGTTAGATACCCAGCTGTGGATTATCGTACTCTCTTTGCAGGACAGAGGGAAGTTTGTAGTCACTCTGTTGGACAGTTTGACTTCATAAGTGTAAAATGCTTTATTGCATATTCAACAGATAATTTAAAGAATGCATTTTAAAAAATAGTATACCAGGGAAGAAAAGAAACTTTATTTCTGATTAGAGTTAGGAGATCAGAATTTTCTTTCATCTGGACTTCTACACCTAGAAGGCTGTGTAAACATGGTTTGCAAATGGTTAGACATGCATTGTTCCTTCACAAATAACTAATCAGTTGAGGTTTATATATATGTGCGTATATATATAAAAGAGAAGCTCTTTGACAGAAAACAAATTATTATTTTGTATGGCAGCTGAAATACTTCCTGTATCTGGGACTACCAAATACTGTTTTAGAGTGGTTGTAAAATACAGCCCTTGCCTAAAGCACACTGCTTAACTTTTTGCCTTGTGAATGGCAACATCTGTTGGGAAACTGTTGCAGGCTTTTTCTTTCTACTGAGGAATTCTTAACTATTACCAGTTCATTGGCATTTAAGAGCAGCACCAGAATCATAATGTAACAGGTGCCAGAGGTGACTATGCAGTGTCAGTTATTTTCTTCACTGAATATGAAATATAAGTTCCACCTTTAGTTGCTTCCTTTTTATCCTCCATTTATACTGGATTAGGCTATTGCTGTGCAAGATAGAGCACACACGGTGAGCTACTGCGCTTCGGTTTGGGAGATAACTTCTAATTGAGGATGGTTTCTTCAGTTGCTCAGTTTTGACTGGCAAAGTGTATGTACCTCAGCTTGGAGGCTTAAGGTTGGAAACCAAAACATAGTTAAGAGAAAGTTCTTTCAGGGAAATATTACATGGTTGTTTTCCCCCACCACAATATTCACTCTTAAGTCTGAGAAAAATGAAGTTAAAACAGGTTGTCACACTGCAGCATGGTTTTTTGCATGCATTGTTTTGAAAACTGTCTTATTACTTGTTATTTTGGCCTGTGCTGGCTTCTCAAGATTTCTTCCTCCCTGTCCCTCTTTCTGAAAAATCTTTGGGGCTCCCTTTTAAGAATCCCTTTCATTAAGCATAACTGAGCTTCCACAATTATGATGTCTGTGTTGCTGCTTTCAATCTAGATTGATACCAACTTTGTCCCTTACGGGGCAAGTGTATTTTTGCAAGTATAGTGAAAAGTCTTTGTGGAACAATTTGACGTGGGCTTTTAATGTGATTTTTAGTTCAGCTGCTTCCCACTCCTTTCATTGCTCCCCTTTCCTGTTCATACCAAAAAAAAAAAAAAAAAAAAAGTCCTCCTTGTGGACTCGAGTCAGGGTTGTTTTTACACAGTACAAAGCTTAGGTTCCCACCTGGATTGGGACCTCCTCTACTTGCAGTGAGAAGTTGAACAAAATGACTAAGTTCGTAGCCCTTTGTTGTCATCCTTTGGTAAGGATCTGTTAAAAAGCATAACAAGTTGTCTTACAGCTGCCTGTGAAACGTAGTGTCTTGGCACAACACCCTTCTACCCACTAACTAAAATCCCAGACCCTGGGAGTGTGTCTCTAGATGTGTGGGTGAGTGGAGAAGCAGTGCGATTATGGTGTTACTGTGGGAATATTCTGAATTACTGGGGCTAAACAGGGTCTTTAGCCACTGATTTAACTCTATAATGGAATCTGTGCCTTTAATATCATTTGCTTGTGCCTTGGAATAGAAACAGCTAGATTCAGTCACGTTTTGGACATGTGTTATCATGCTGATGACTGCTTATTGGCTGTTCTTTGGTGTTTGAGAGAAATGGTTATACTCTCTATGACTGTCACTTACAAGTGGGATATCCAAACTGCTTTTTCCGGTTCTCAAGTGACTTTGTCCATAATCTCAGCTGCAGTATGCATGCTGCAGTTATGTCTCCTCTTCTTTTTCTCCTGTTCTCCTCCATTCTTCATCTGCCACTTCTGAGCACCTAGTGTGTGCTATAGGTTAGGAAGCATTGACTTTAACTTAAAACTTGTATAATTAAGGCACCTTAAAAAGGTTTATTTTGGGAGGTGCTATTGTCTACAGTCTAACAAATTTTTAACAAAGAGGCAATCACAGATCCAGTTACAACCGGGTTAGGTATTCATTTTTTTTCAGGCCAGATGAAAAGAACAGTTGAATGTTTTGTACATTGATAGGTGTATTTTGTACGTTCTAAGGTAATGAGAGCCTTTGATCTCCAAGTGGGGTCATGGTGAGTCTGAGGCAGACTGCAGTCAGATGTGCTGTGTCTGGCTACAGCTGTAAACCTCTTGCTTATTATTGTCTTCTGAAATATGCTGGTACAAATGCGTATGTTTTTGGTGTTGGGGGTAGAGATAGGAAAAAAGACAAAACTCTGATGCTTCTCTGGCTTGTTGTGGCTGGGACATTTTGGGGGGGAGTCTCGATAGGCTAGATTGGCAGATAGGAATGGAGGACCAGTCATTTTTAAGAGTGGTGAGAGTGGCTGGAACTAAACTCTTCATGGTTAAGTTGCAAATGCTGGACTTGAGAAATTTTTGGGGGTATTTCTGGAAAAGAAGGTCAGGGTGAGGAAAGCAGTTGCCAACATGGCCCTTAATTGCAAGGCAATCTTGTGCATTGAACTAACTGGAAGTATGGATATGGAAATCCATATCCCCAATATGAATACAGAGACTTCCAGCTGTCTAATTCTACTGTGTTTAGGTAATTGGGACTTTCATGCAGCCTTTGATTACAGAGATAAGTGACTAATGTCTGTGTTCTGTCTATATGAAAGTAATCTCAAAAGGATTGCAAATGCTGTTTTGTTGCTTGGACAGAAAGTGGTGGTGTTACTTTCATTACTTCTGGTAATTACTAAGATGCTAGATACATTACAGATGTTGAAATACTGCTGCATAAAATGAGTGTAAATGTCAATATATAGCTCTCCTTGATTCTGAAATTAAGGCAATTGCTATCTTTTTTTTTCTGTGTTGGAAACGGAATATGAAAACAAGTAAATACTATGGAAGTGCGGGTAGTTGGGAACAAAATCTGATTTACAGTGCATCCTTTGTGATACTGTGTGTTGCAAATCCTTTGCAAGTCTTGTGATGGTATTAGTATTAAATGTTCATCCTCCCTAGGAGGTTACAGCAGTGATTTCTGGATTCTAAGGTCACTGTTTTATGAAATGTAACGTGACACCTAGCACCTGTGACAGTTAACATGGTAAAATACTACTTCCTCCCACCCTGTACTTTTAATGATAGCCAATATTGCTGTAAACTTGTGGGCTGGGCATTTCGCCTTTACATTTGTAATATAGAACTGAATTAAAGGAGGAAATAGCTTAACTGCTTTTTTTTTTTTCTTCCCCTTTTTTTCTTTAGATGATAGCACTGAATGCCAAACTGCATCAAAGAAAGAAGAGCAAAATGACAAAGAAAAGAAAGATGAAGAAGAGACTCCGGTGCCCACTTACAGGGCCAAATCAATTGTTGAGAGTTGGGTGTGGGGCAAGCAACCAGGTATTACAGCTGTTTTGGTCATTCTCACTAAAGCATTACATATTCTGTATTGATCACTACTTTTGTAGCATCAGGAGGTAATTGGATCAAATGTACTTGCTGACAGATGTATCTGTTAGGTTAGTGGAGTAAGTTGGATAAGTGGTTAACTGTGATTGAACTTAAACATTTACTGTAATTACTTTCAGATTTAATTAGACCCCTGACTTGAAGAGTCAATTTGCACCTTTCATGCTGCTTGAAGGAATGATAAACTGACTTGGAACAAATGGAGTTATACAGTGAAATATTATGATGTCTTCACAATATTTCTTTTCAGTTGCAGACACTAAAAAGAAATTGCTTCGTTTCTGAAGCCTGAATTTTCTGCAGGCAATAAAGGTTTAATAGGTGATTTTTCTTTTTGATTTCATGGTCTGGTAGATAAGTTTGAGTGAATCATGGGAGGAAGGTTGAAATGGTTAGTTCAATTAACTGTCTGTACTGACCTTTGCTGATGGTAATATCACCTATGATGGCAGTGGAAAAATGGTTTGTGTGTTCACGTCTTCATGTATGGCTCTATAAAATACTGATTTTGATATTGAAGCCAGTTGAAATTCATGGCTGTTTATTACTGCAGAGCAGCAATTCATTGTCTAAAGTTGTCCATGTTTAAAAATAGCAGATCAGAAGAAGCTTCACTTCAATGGTTTATTTTACAGTTCTGGTGCATGATACTGCATGATTCAGATGTTGGCATGTACAAACTTTGGACACATCTGTTGTGCCCCTTTTCCTTTCCCCTCATCCAGAAGCACTTGAAGACCCCTGGGAAAAGTGTTGTCTTTTCAGCACTAGAATCTGCATTTGTGTACCCCTGTTTGTTGGGAAGCTATATGCTTCTGTTGAGCCACAGGTCAGCTGCCAGTCTGCTGTCCTCTGCTCTGTGCCAGCCAGCTTGCTCCCTTTTCTTAAGGACAGCAGGACAGATGGACTTGCTGTCACTCTAGTAATGGGACAGAATTTTGCAGTGGAGGAGGAATGCAAAGAATTGCCACTACAGTGGAAGGGGGGGCGCGGGGAGTGAGAATATAATGTGTTGAAAGAGATATAAGCTGAAGGTCACGTTATTTTTGTTCTATATTTTTATTTAGTGTTTGTTGCTGAAGAGTAAAATAAAACTATTTTACAAAATGGTTGTCTAAATGCCAAGTATCTTACCAAATTTCTCCCAACTGACCAAGGTGTTTGGGACAAGACCTGGCCTTTAAGCTTACCCTCCAATTATTTTTAAAAATTGAAAAAACAGTTGTTTAGAAAAAAAAGGGATGTATGTGTGTTTGGAGTTTTCAGAAAGAAATAATACAAGAAATACTCTCTTGTATTTACTTTTAGTGCTTACATATAGTATGGTTTATTGGCACACATATAGATACTTGTTCTAGAAATAACTTTATGAAGACTTTATCTAATAAATTTGTATTCTGTTACCATTTGTGCTTGAAGTTTGCATGACCTAGCTGTGATGTACAAATCCTTAAACACCACTGCAAACACACTTGCACTTTATTTATAGAAGTGTTACAGGTGGCTTTTGTTCATGACTTTTTTGTTCATATAAGTAACTTTTTGTTTTGTGTTTGTCAGGAATAGAGCTAACAGCTGCCTTTTGAGCTGTCGTATTTTTTGTGGCTTGGTAATTAATTTTGAAAAAAATGTAGAGAATCACTTCAATTTTGATACTTTGTATAAGTGTTTTGTAAAATGAGGAAAATTGTTTTAAGCTTTTCTTAAGCTATCCTTCATAAAAATAAAATGAACCTTTGAACATTTCCCTGTCAAAAGCATGAAGGAACTTTTGAAAAGGAGATTTTTTTTCTTAAATATATTGTTGCTGTAAGACTTAAAGGCTTACTATGTTTTCATTTACGTTTGATATTCCTGTACAAGTTGGACATGTGAGCTTGGAATAATTTTACAAAAAGAACTGAAGAGGCATTTCAAGTCTGTGTTTCAGGGTAATACCCTGAATTTCTACTGAGTTTAATGTTTTACAGTCTTACATTATGAAGATAGTATCTAGACATTACACAGTGTGTATCTATATTTTAGAAGTGCTGTAATACAATTTTATTTTGCTAAGAAGTGTGGAGGATCTTGCTATTTAACTTCAACAGGCTAATCCAGGTCAGTGGGCCTTGTGACATCCCTCCCCCCATGAGGGCTGAGAGATTTTGAGAGCACACAAAAAAACCTGTTCATAGAATGTGTCGAGAAGCCGTACTTTTTGTCCCCCGCCAGCCCCGTGCTTGTTTTGTCATCCTGGCACGAATTCAGAGAAGCGAAATGCTTTCCCTAGTTCTAATTTATGCGGAGATCACTACTCTGCCAGAACAGGGCAAAGAGGTCAAGCTTTTTTGGAATGGTCTTGCTATGCCAAGTACTATAAAAATGCCTAAGATAGTAATAAAGACATAGGTAAGTAATTATTTGACTTTAAGGTGTTTTTCCTTCTCTCTTGCATCTTAGTGTTCATCCACTTCATATTCAGCTCTTAACTGATGTCAGTGTTGAACTATTCAGGCCTCATTTTTGACATGAGTGCTTCTTTAAAACATGTGCCCCCTATCCTGTTCCTACCAGGTTGTGTGTTCATTGACCAGTTCTTCTGATTCTTCCTAAAAATCTTGTTTTACTACTTTCATCAGTTTTCTTTTCTGAAAATACTTGGGTTTTAGCATCTTACGTGATCTGGAGAGAAGTCCAGGTGTTCAGCCCTGGATATGGGGAGAAAAAGAGGAAACCCTTTGAAGCGATTGTGCAAAACCTACAGAAAGGAGAGCAGTATTTCGTTTTCTTGTGCTTGTTTTTCTTAGTCATGATATGCTTAAGGTTGGCTATATTGAGTTAAACCAAAGGACAGTCTAGTCCAATGTCCTGACAGCAACAGCATAAATAGCAGTAGCCAAGTGAATAATTGGGTCCCATGTTTATGATACATTATCTGTAGCCTGTAGACTGAGACAGCCGTTGATGGTATGGGGAATGTGAATGTGTTTTTGGATTCCCCGTACCCCTTTTATTTTGCTGGAGCATATGTGTGCATGGCATAACTTAACAGTCTTTAATGCTTTTTATGTTGATTTTTTCCCCATTAATTTGTCTAGTGCCTTTTGAACATTCTGAACTTTTAGCATCCACAGCTATATGTTGCAAGGAGCTTTGTAATTCAACTGTTTATTGCAGGAATATTATCTCCTCCTAGTCCTTTACTTGATTTTGGCATCTGTTGGTTTCACCTAATGCCCTGTTGCTGTTATACTGGAAGAGGCAGTGAGTGATGTTACTTGCTTGTCTTCCCCAACACTGGTGGGGTGGGTTTTTGTGTTTTAAGAATTCAGTCATAATCACACCCCAGTTGTATCTTTCTCTCACTGAAGATCTTACTTCATGCAACTTCTTTGCATACAGAAGTTATTCTAAACACTTTGTTTTTTCCTCTGTGGTGTTTTGGGTTTTTTTGGTTTTTTTTTTTTTTCTTTTTGTTTTTTTTTTTTTTTCTTTTTTCTGTATTTTTATGCCAGGGAAGGTGACTTGGGAACTGTATGTACTACTTGAGCAGTGGGTACCTCATGGGTTTCATGAAGTAGCATGATGATCTCTGGTTCTTGTTCTGTTTGTCTTGATACACTTTTTCCAGCTGCTGTTGTACAGTGGACCAATTTCTTCTTGAATCTACCCTGCTGTAGTGGCAAGACCTCATTCCTGAGTGGAAGGTTGTTTGGAGCCCCTTTAACAGGGAAAACTGGGATATTGTTTCCCTTGCTCATCAGTGTACGTCTACCGTTTTATTGCTCACTTACTTAATTGCCCCCATATTTTGTGGTTGGCTGTCATCTAAATCTAATGTAGTACCAACAGACTTAATGACCTAAATATTTGTCTCCATTTCCACACAATTTATGCATTGATGGAACAGCAGAGGAATTTACACAGGTTTCTGCTGTTGTTGCTCCTAAGTGTATACCAGTTATTTATTCATATTCCTTGACACATTCCATATGCATGTTCTAACCCTTAACATTTAATATATATCACTATTGGGTGTTTAGAAATGTCTTCAATACACCATGTCTTTGTGGATATAAAATCTGAGAGATTTCAATATTTTTTACTTCCATCCAAAAGTGCAGTTTTCCCTTCAGGTGAATCCTGTTTCTTTTCTTGTTGTTGTGTTTTGGGTTGTTTGGTTTTTTGTTTTGTTTTCTTTTGTTTTAGGGAAAAAGCGCTGGCTAAATCTTTCTCAAAGCTTAAAATTGTAGAGCCAGCTCACTTCGACTGTGGGTATAGTTGAGTATTTATTTAATACAACTTGAGGTCAGGTAGTTTTTATTTCATGAAAAAAAAAATAGAAACAGCCCAACTGGTGAACAGCTATGTGTGTAAAAATTTAACTTTAAAACTGTTAAATAGATTATGATTCAAATTCACTGTAATCTGATCTCATTTTGTATGTTTAAGATACTAAATATTGCATACTTATAAACAAAGTCAGTTTAAATTGCTGTCTGACTAGAAAATGCTACTTGGAAGTTTCAGTAGGAATGCTACTATTCTGTTTCCCCTGTAGGACAAAAAAGTAAATGAGGAAATGATCTTACTGCAAACATCCTTAAATGAATAAGCAATGCACAGTTGAAGTGGGAATATGGTTTTCTTGTGTAGTCAGACCTGGTTTATATTAGCAGTGAATTAAACTATAATGCTGGTAAATCAGTGTCCTGATGTAGCACTTCTGGGGTTTCCTTATGCATGAGTGAGAGTTTGTTTACAGACAGTGCTGCATCTTGGTTTTCCGATAGTGTTAGTGTATAGCTGATTGCACTAAGAAATGCTTTAGAGGCAATACGTAAGGAGGCTGGTTAAAATTACCCAGGTGAATTCAGTGAGATATTGTTGAGATACTTGTCACCATCAACAGCAGTTGACTCTTTCTGTGTTTGCTTTATGAGAGAGAAGGAGACATGCAGAACTTTCATCTCTAAGGGCTATTAGTTACACAATTAAATCTAAATTTGTACTGTGTGCTAAAGTAATTAAAAGCAGTCATGGCTTTGAAAAAACTGCTTTTAACTTCCTTTATAGTGACATTTTCTACTTCAGTATAATTTCTCAATCAATACTTTTAAGTTTAGATTTAGAAATGCTGATAAAAGAACAGTTGAGTCAAAGGATGAAATTTGACCTTTGTTTTACATTTCTCTTCTCAGAACTCCTTCATCCCTGTTTTTTTTCTTTTACTTTCTTACCACTTGAAACAGATTTTAACTTACCTCCTTCTCCACCCGCCCCAACTTGAAACCTGTTGTCTAGCTCCAAGTATCTGTTTGGTTGCTGCTTATACTCCAAAGGGGTATGTGCATGTATATTTTTACACACAGGCATGCGAGGCTCAGTTCTTGCTATTTTATTCCGTGCATGAGTATTTGAGCATCAGTTTTAAACAAGTTTTGCTCATGATATAAAACTTTGAAAATTAAAGCACCCAGCCACATAATGAGATGCATTCTGAATGTGCATGCAGCTATTTGTTATTTCTCCTGCTGAACACTAATAAGGTGAGGTCTGCTGATGGTCATCTTTTGAATAGGGGAGCAGACAAAAGGAAGCTAAAAGCTAAACGCCCTTTAGGAATTATATTCTTTGTTGGTATAAAATAATTTTGGGAACATATGTAGCTTTGTTTCTGAAGGAAATTATGTGTACGTGATGGAATTTTTGTCTTTCCCTCTAGCTTTTGAATCTACTCATTCTGTAGTGATGGCTTTCAGGGTCATTAGATGCCTGTTAAGCCAAGCCAGCTGCATCCTCTCTCTGCTCTTTGTCTAGTGGAAATACCATGTAGTGGAAGGGGAAAGAGGAGTCAAAATATAAAAATCTCTAGGAAGTTAGAGCACATTAGTTCTGCTGACAGGAATATGTGCTCGTTATAACAGTAGATTCTTGCCACATTCTGTTTGAAATTTGTTTTGAGTTTTTAGATCTGAAATCTCTCCACACTGTAACATCTGTATTTGCCTTTAATAAGGGTTGTGAGTCAACCAAAATCCTTGAAACTTTTCAGTTTGATATTGGCATTTTTAAGGTCCTTAATTTACCAGTTAGAAGCCTGTGGTGTTCCCTACAAGAGCTAATGAAATAAGTGTTAAGAAACCATTCATTATGTTAATTTTTTTTTTTTTTTTTGAGCTGCTTAAAACAGGAGCAAACATGCCTTTGGACAGGCTACCTGTCTTAGACTCATGTCAGGTTAGTGTTCTGGCTGTGGCTGAGATGGTTTAAGAAGCTACTGTATTCAGCTGCTTGTTTTGCTGCCTGCCCCCCCCCCCCTGCAGTTTTGCTGGCATACCTAAACAATGTGTCACTTCTTAACTCTGTTCTGTCAAATGATCTGGGTTAAACACTACCGGTATTTTCCTTCTAATGCAGAGAACTTCTGGCAGGAGGAATTAAGAAGTGAAGACATGTAGTTATGTTAGTTGCTGAGGGGAGGGAGAGATGTGATAAATTTTAACAGAAGATGGTAAACCCCTTACCTATCTTTACTGCAGCAAGAAACATATCTGACTGTAGTTGTCAGTTAGCAAGTATTCTGATAATGGTAGTTTGAGAATTTAAGCTTGTATGGTATGACTTCAACTCTTACATTGTTGGTACCGATTAGGTAAATACTGTGTCTCCACCCTTCATAATGTAACTGACAAAGCAAAGCATTGCAAGAGATAGTTGGCATCAAGGGTTGGTGTAGTGCCATATGAACAGTTTTGTTTAAAGAGTTCCCTGTAACCTTCTCAGATGAAATTTGAATCGTTACTATTAATAAACTATTCTGTCATTAGTCTATTTAGTTCATCAGTAATAAGTGTTGTTCAGAGTTGAGAGTTTATTGAAATCAATTTCACTGGGTTGATTCCTGGATATATTTAAATCTTTCTAAAGATGAACTGAATTTTTTCTAAAGATAACTTTACTTATGGAATAAGAGAAGATTTAAAGCCAGGAAGTGTATAGCTATATCTTACTTAAAAATAGTGTTAGTTTTAATAAAATAAAGCAGTCCTTGGTTCAATTTTGAGATGTCTGAGTTACAGGACTACTGTAACTTGTTCCAGCCTTTACTACACTTTGCATATGAACTTTCTTTTTCAGTCGTGGCATACTAAAGAAGTGTGTATAAAATATTTAAGAGTGGAATTATTTAATTTTGTTAAAAAGCCTTCCTAAAATTGTAGCCATTTGAGATTGTGAAGGTAAGGTAAGAAGGAGGAAAGAAAATAATTTTATTACAACTAAATTCAGTAAACTTAAGTTTATGCTTCATGCAAGTTATTTTTGTATGGTTTGAATCTTGGTGAGGCTAAATCATGTTTTCCATTGGAAAAAATATTTTTGCATGCAGTGTTTTAAGTATTTGAAAATAGTATATTGTAACTGAACAGTTCTTCATACTACTAGTTTCTGAATATAAAGACTTTGTAACTTTTAAGGCTAATCCCTCAAATTGATTTCTTTCCAGCCCTTTTTCTTCATAAAAAGTGAAGACAGAATTTTAGTTGATTCCTTTTCTAGCTTTTGTATTGTACTTAATTTGACTTTATTTGTTGATGTTGATTTTCATTGACAGGAAAGCAAATAACTTGCTTTTAAAATACCTTACTTTAGAAAGCACTATTGTTTTGTGAAACATTGCATAGTCCATTGAACTATACACTGTTTTTGTTTTAAAACTGAATTGAACCTTTGAAGTATTTAAAACCTACAGTAATGTTAATTTTTTTTGTCAAATGACCCAGTTGTTCTATCAGATCATTGAGTAGGATGTTGAGTATCTTACAAGTTACCCTTAGTATGTATTACTGAACCATTAGGAATTAATTTTATAGGTGCTACTATGAAACTTTTTTTTTCCCTGCAGAGACCAATACTGTGTGTGTTTACAGTAACCAGCTTTAAAACTGGTACTGCTTGATGTGCGTACATTGTGTGTGCTTCGGTAGAATCCTGTTTTCTATGCATTCAGAGTTCATACAGTAGTTTGTGTCACCTATTGTATCAGAATGGCTGGGATGCTGATAATAGCAGTACTATGGTTGCTTGAAAGTGGTTTGAAAGGTATGCAGTTGTAGACTTTTAGGAAAAGTTCCTCATAAAGTAATTGCTGGAGGATTGTAGGTGGTCTCTGCCTCTCCTGAGTGTTTCTTTCCAGCAGTCCCCATGACATGTTTAATGAGCATGTTATTTTGAAATGAAGGGCTTTTTCATCTAATTTTTCAACTCTCAGGAATAATTTTAGAGGGTGTCCACATTTAGATAACTTGCCAGCCAGGAAGGAATGATGAATGCCGTAGCTCTGCATTACTTTATAGGCTCTGCTGAGTCTGGCACCTAGTGCTTGATTTCTGTAGCACCAAACATAGACTCTCTCTTCCCCAAACATAAGCATTAATTAAAAGTGCCTTGTTTTTTCTTCATTGTCTGTTTCTTTACCTTTCTTATGTATACGTGAGACCATAATGTAGGGAATGAATCTGCAGAATAAAATCAGTTGCCAAAAAGAACAATGTTAAGAAACCCCACTTTGTGAAGTGGAGAGTATGGTCATTTCTTACTTCATTGTTGTATCCTGCTTATATTTAGAGGTTGACAGGGATTTAGTGTTCAGGAGGGGAAGAAAAATACCCTGATTTTTTTTTTCTTTTTTGATGGCTTATTTAGTGGGATCATGAAACTGGCATGTCAGTATTGACCATCTTTTATGATACTCTGAAGTGCAGAAGCCATGTGCTGCAAGATGGTTTTTTGTATTTTTACTTACAAAATAAAGGTTAAGGCATGCATAAGACAACAGCAGCATCCTCAGAACAACGTAGTTTGTACTTTGTAGAAGTTTTTACCTTGGTGTTCTGACTAACGCTAACACTTCACAACTGAGATTTTTTCGCTCAAAATCGTGGTGTTTAAGGAAACAGAATTTTAGTTGGATCAACCTGGAGGTATACCGGAGCTTCTACTGATAGTCATCCATTAAACCTTCCCAGTAAACTTCTGTATGGCCATAATGATAAGGGACATTATAAAAACCAAGCCAAACAAATCAAACATGCCTTTGGCAGGCATCTGTTTTATTTATGTGTGACTTTACATGGTGATCTGAAGTAGCTGTATGTATGTAACTTGTTGATATTCAGCTGTGCTATAGAGTTCTTTGGGGAATTTTGTAGGGCTAATACTAAGAACAGTGTGGCTTTTTTGTCATATTTCTTGTTGGCTTTGTCATATTTCTTGTTGTTTAAGTCAAGGTATGAATGTGTATAATAGCTGCTATTGGTTTTGTCTAATTTTTTTTTTCTACAAGGAACATTTTATTCTTACTTGTTGAAAAAATAGGTTGTTCCTCATAGTCAGGTGGAAGGATGTAAATTGCCTCAGGGAGAACAATCTAACACATTATGAAATGGTGAAATGTGAGTAGCAATGTTGAAAACAGGCTGGGGTGATGGCTGACAGCAAACCATAAGTGCCTGTGCAATGCAATCCAGTGGCAGAGAAGGCCACTTGAATTCTCGGCTGGGTATGCAAAGATGCATTGCAGAGTGGGGACAAAACTTTGAAATACTTTATACAGTTAAGGTTGCAAAAAAAGTTATGCCTCATCAGGTACAATTTTCAACTCTAGAGACTACCATAAGTGTGTCTAAATTTGCATAGCTTGGAGGCAGCAGTTCCAAAAAATGTGTTGGTTTTGTGTGGTGGTGGTGTGTTTGGTTTTTTTTTTTAAGGTTGTGTCCATCTTCTTACAAACAATGTTACATATATGCAGACAATTTTATTATTTTTTTTTTTCATACCCCTTAGTCAGGTGTCAGTTAAAACAAAGGTTGTTCTGTGTAGCAGCCAGGCAACAAATGTGGTTGGCTTGGGGACGAGTACAGTAATTCAGTGCACAGCAGAGTGGGGTGGCCTAGTGATCAGACTGTTAATAAAGGGACAGAAAAGAACCCTTCTAAGAATGCACGTCATTGATGTTTGTCCTAGGGATTAAAGCTACAGAGAATGTAAAAATACACAATTTCCAAATTTTTATTTTAAAGTGTTGTGGGTTTTTTGTTTGGGTTTTTTTGTTGAAACTGTACTTGTTACCATCTGTTATTAGATTACTAGGACTTCAGGCTGTTCGCTGCTTTTTCTGGTTAGTGAAGAATGAATTCTCTGGTGTTGGTACATAAGTCAGATCTTTTATTTGCTAATAGTAATTGCAAACATCTTAAATTTCTAACATTATTTGTTTCAGAAGCTTAGCAGCTCTTGGCAGTGATGCTAGAGCTTCTGAGAGTAGTTTTATAACTTCTGAGAAACTTAAGATAATGTGTATCAGTGCAGAATGAAAGCATATCCTTGTGGGGACTTGCAAGTTTGTTGCCTGCACTTAAGAGAAGTCTGACTGAGGTTGGATGATGATAAGAATTTGCTAACTTGTTTTTTTTGAAACGCATAAATATTTCCTATGACATTTGAATTTCAGACGTGAAATAAGAAGGTTCAGATGTGTTCACTTAAAACCAGTTTTGATGATAACCTTTGTCTAAACACCTGTTGATTGTGATTATGTAATACTGTGAATTAGAAATGTGCACATTAAATACGGAAACAGGGAGTTTCACTGGGTTTTGAGGTTCAGACTCCTGGTCATTCCACAGTTTTCCATTTGTCTTAATTTTTCTTGATACTGTATGTAACAAAGATGAACACCCATAAAATGATACCTTTCTCTGGTTTCAGACGTGAATGAATTGAAGGAGTGCCTTCATGTACTAGTGAAGGAACAGCAAGCTCTGGCCACACAAACTGCTACAACAGCTCTTTCAGCTATGAGGCTAAAGCAGAGGCTAGTTATCCTGGAACGATATTTCATTGCATTGAACAGAACAGTTCTTCAGGAGAATGTCAAAGTTAAGTGGAAAAGCAATAGTATTCCTCTGCCTGCTGTGGATAAGAAAAGGTAATGACACATGCATGAACGAGCTAATACATAAGGAAAGTCATAGAAAGGTCATCAGCCTGTGTGTAAGCACTTAATGTGATTTCTTCCTCCTCGTGAAACATTAGCAGTAAAGAAACTTCTCTTATTTCTTAAGATGGTTTTACGAGGTGTTACCTGTCACTCAGTTTTCCTCCGTGGCTGATGCTTGCTTATAGTGTCTCTGTTCATACTGGTGGGTTTTTATTGTAATACATTGCTGTAGATACTATTCTTTGAGCTACAAGTATACTTTTATTGAGGTTTTACTTTTGTTCTACTTAGCTAGAAAGTATGGAGAAGCCTATTTCAGAAATGATGCTTATGGAGGTTACATACTTCTAATAATATTAATGTATTTTTTGTCAATATTTGCTCAGTTAAGGCACATAACAAATTTAAAAATACAAATACCTTAAAGTTGAACATAATTTTCCTTAGCTTGGGTGAGAAATGCTGTAATCATACATTTTATATGAAACTTTCCAGAGAACTAACTGAATAAGAAATTGTCTGATTACTTTCCATGTCTAGATAGCTTATTGACCTAAAAAATAGAAAAATATATCAGATGAGGCATTAAAGAAGCTATTAGGTAGCTGAACAAGGTTGCTGTCTGACAGAACAAGCAATTCAGCGAGGGAGATTTTTATGTTAGGTTGTCTCTAGCATAAAAAATGAAAGGAAACAGTAAGTAGATACCATGACTAGTTATTATGGGATTGGAGTTCTGACAATATCTTTCTCTGAATAGTCTGTTCTCTGAAAATCTTTTTTTTTCAGTTCTGATTAAAAAGAGCACTGGTATATTTAAGTTATCAGATTGCTAAAAGTGCCAGTTTAAATTTTCTCTCTCTTGAAAAAGTCCTAAGCATTTAACTTTCTTTCGATGTGAGATGAAAAATAAAACAGAATTGTTGGTGTCTTTCTGAGAGAAAGCAGTAGGGAATCTCCTGTCATTAAGTACAAAGGAAAGTTTTCTTAAATTAATGTGGTGGTTTGCTTGAAAAGTTAACAGAAATATGTGCAAGTCTAGTGGGTATTAACAAAAGTTCAAACCATCTCTCTTCCTTACACACACTAATATAGAAGCTGCAAAGAGAGATTCATAACATTGATGCTTGAATGGAAAGATAAGAAATGATAAAACTGATGGAATTAATTATCAATACTTGAAGATTCATGAAAAAAAAGGCCTATAAGCATAGTTTATGCAGTCCAAATTAACTAGAAGTATAAACTTCCTGAGTAAATAATGAGTACGTGAAGTATCTTATGTCTGTGTATTTTGAATACACCACCATAATTTCACTCTGAGTAACTTATAGACATCTTTCTGATGGCAGTCAATTATGCCAGTCTAGTTTATTTTTTCTCTGTGAAACTTTTGGATGTTGAGGGTTGAATCGGTTGTTCTTTGAAGCAGCTGAAGTTGAATTTTGGTTGTTGACATTTTGATGTTGATCACCTTCATTCTCAGGAGACAATTACAATTCTCTACAAACAAAAATTGTGTAATTATATATGCATGCATATAGCAAAATTATAAAATTGTCAAATATACAAGTTGTACAAATAATTACTAATATAAATCTATATTATATAAATTATATCGAGACAAAGCATATATAATTTTATTTAGCCCAAGACCTGTAGGCAAAGGTGTAGAAGGACTTGCACGAGTCGGATCCCGAGCAGCACTTTCATTTGCATTTGCGTTCCTTCGTAGAGCCTGGAGGTCAGGTAGGTCTGCTCTGTAGCATATTGCGTATATTTTTTATTAGAAGAGAGGTGATTCATTAAAGCATGTGTGTGTATTAAATATTTGCATAGAACTATACATTTATGAATGTTAGATTTGCATAATTGTATGTGGTATTATGCCCAACAATGCTGTTGCTGATTGAAGCCATCCAGGCCAGTCTCAATGCTGTGTTGTGCTGGGATACTTCTATGCTTAGGAAGGCAAATCGGGATTTCATGAACAGATTGTATTTTTAATGCCAGGTTTCAGAACAGTTACATTTATTATTCAGAAAGGGTCAATCCACTATATTACTACATGATAGTATTAACTTAGAAAAGGAGTTTGGAGCAGTAGTGTGAAGCTTCTGTCTAGTTTGTGTACTTGTCAGCAATTTGTCAAATTGCAGAGGTTGGCAGAATTGTCACCTCTGCCACTTGAACTTGTTTGTCTCAGTCTGCAGTCTTTGTTCAGATGGCAGCTGTTTGGCTCACTCTTTGTCCAGCCAACCCTAGTTCTTCTTCAGATTTCCTCAGCAGATCCATAGTGGGATGAGCTGGTTTAAGAGTTGTCACCTTTCTGAATGTATTTTTTGTGAAGCAGATAGTTCTTCAGAAGTATTGGAGTCAAAACGTTCATGTGAAAATTGAGAACTTTGTACATACTATTAAGTAACTTGTAAGCTTGAGGCTAAAAAAAAAATAAATCCACAAATCATTGTGTACAGAAATTTGTGTAACTTCTGTAAAGATGGGAGTGTAATAGTATTACGGTGTTCCTTAGGTGAAGATGCAGACCTGTGTAGTGAATTGTTACAGGAATCACTTGATGCACTACGAGCTCTACCAGAGGCATCCCTTTTTGATGAAGGGACTGTATCTTCTGTATGGCTGGAAGTGGTAGAAAGAGCTACTAAATTCCTAAGGTCTGTTGTGACTGGGTAAGTTTCTTTTTTTTGAGCATTGCTGAAGTAGCTGTTAAATGGCAAACTTGTATCTCTTAGCAGCTGATGGTATAAGCATAATAGTTTATGGAAAATTAAAGATTCTTTCCTTTTCTAATGTTGTTGTACAAGCAAGCAAAATATACATGAACTGTTGAACTGATGCTCTTAAAATATGATTTAATTCCTTTAACTGTATAAGAAAAATCTGAATTGGAGTGTTCTGAATCACTGCATGTAGACTTAACTGAAAAATAGTGTTTCACTAATGTGAACTGTATCTACATGAAGAGTGTTTTGGTAATACAGTATAGGTGTATGCTTAATTGTGCCTTGCTAGTAGTAAAATAATGCAGACTTCTGTGCATATGAGGGAAAATGCACTCATATTGGACTTCGAGCACTCCCCCGCTTTGCCCTGTTATTTAAGGAGGCTTAAAGTTACCCTTTTACAATAGTTACCGGAAATTAATTGTCTTGAATACTGGAACTACATCCTTATAGTGAATATCATAAAGAATATTTGAATTTCACCTGTGAAGAATGTTTTTCATGTTCTTAGCATGTTTAATAGCCTATAGAGTACACAGTGAAGCTTCGGGCAATTTTAAACCCTAGCTGCCACTCTAAAAATTGATCTTGTGTGAAATGTGTCAGCTTTTCTTCTCAGCTGCTTTCATCACACTTTTATATTTTTCTGTAAGTTTAGTTGGTGTGTTGTAGATGCTTTTGGTAAGCAAATATGTATTGTTTCGAATTACTTCTTAGTTAATGTATATTGTTTGACTGTTAAATAGAGATGTGCATGGAGCTCCCAGTACCAAAGGTCCAGGAAACATTCCATTACAAGACCAGCACTTGGCGCTTGCCATATTGCTAGAACTGGCAGTGCAGAGGGGTACACTAAGGTGAGAAGCATGAGCACTCTGATTTTTAACCATCACTGACTGTTGGAATGGCTTGAGCAATGCCTGTCTTCAGTTTTCACGGGTTTGGGTTTAACATAATAATTGTGGTTCAGGGCATATGAACCTTTTCTGTAAAGCAGTGGCGATCAAGATCTTATGTTAGCTAGATTGCAAAATCCATTTTTGGTATTTTGATAATCTGTTTAAAATGGAAAGTCATGATGTCGGATATTGCTAAACTTCAAAATGTAGAAAGTGAATTGTATGGATAACCTCAAATAATGTTTTTAGGAATGCTAATTAATAGAGGGTGTAAACTTCCTCTTTCAGCCAAATGTTGTCTGCAGTTATGTTGTTGCTTCAACTTTGGGATAATGGAACGAGGGAAACAGATAATGAGCGATCTGCACAGGGAACAAGTGCACCCCTCCTACCTTTGCTACAAAGATTTCAGAGTATAATATGTAATAAAGATGTGCCCAATACTGAGGAAGAGATTCAGGTACTTACCCTTGGATTATTTGAAAGGGGCATTATGTTGGTATCAAATTTCATTTGGATGGCTAAAATAATTATAAAATTATCCAAACAAAATTGGCAGTAGTGTTTTCCATGCAAGATGTTTGGTTTTCATGCGTACATTTGAGTTTCTTGAGGTAGGAGGAAGAATGTCATAGTATCGTTAGAAGTAAGCTTTGTGTTTCAGAGTGAATGCTTTTGTGATAGAGATGTGAGCAGTTAACTTTTCTGCATATTTGGATTGTTTTTATTTAGTTGTGTTTGAAGTTAATTGAACTATGACTCTTAGTGAATATTATTGAGGTTGATAAAACATAGTGAATGAGGGGTTTTTTTATGCTTGTAACTTTCTATTATATTCACAATCTGACTATATTTTCTCAATGTGTGTGTTTGGAATTTTCCTCTACTCTAAGAAAAAGGATGTGCAGATTTAATTTGGCTTTTCTTAAACTTGTGCAGATACTCAACATGTCTAAAATGTATTGTGTATCTGTATGTGTAGTGACATAGAAATACCTTGAATATTCTTCTGACTGCTCTTTTTTCTTTTCTAGCTCCTGACTTACCCTCTGAGTCCAAATGAAAGTTTTCTAAGGTATCTGACTTTACCACAGGACAATGAGCTAGCGATTGATCTGAGACAAACAGCTGTAGTGATCATGGCCCATTTAGATCGTCTAGCCACCCCATGTATGCCTCCACAGTGTAGCTCTCCTACATCTCATAAGGTAACTGTTTGCAACGTCAAATTTAGTAAGATAGTTTTCCTAAAAGTGTAACTGATTTTCAGTTTGGAAGGAAAACGACTCCTAAGATTGTTCAAATTTCCTTTTGATTTTGACAAGGTAAAGCTTGAGTTGCCTAAATCTATCTTACCTGGGTATCTTTTATTACATCAGTGCTCCTTCAGTCAACCTTGGAGTACAATTCTATGGTTTGTGAACCATTCTTTCTTATCACAATGTTGTGGCTAATTCTGCCATATTTTGAGCTGTTCCCTGTGTTTATCAGAGTAAATACTCAAGACTGGACTTTGTAAATGTTAAAGTTCTGAACTTGAAAAATCTCTGAACGCTTACTGTAGATATTTATAGATTATTCAGTACCAGACTAAACTCAATATGATGCATGCAAGTCTTTATTTTTGATATCTTCTAATAGGTAAGCTTTACTGACTACTGCCAGTAATGGCTGACACAGACTTGAGTATATTTGGCATATAAAGGTTTAAAAAATAATCTGCTCTTTGCATTTCATTAAGTTGCATATTTCTAAATTAGTACTTACGGAATTTCTTATTTTCTAGGGATCTCTGCAAGAGGTCATTGCTTGGGGTTTAATAGGTTGGAAATACTATGCTAATGTGAGTGGTCCAATTCAATGTGAAGGACTCGCCAATCTTGGTGTTGTGCAGGTTGCCTGTGCAGAGAAACGTTTTCTAATATTATCTAGGAATGGACGAGTTTATACACAAGCGTACAACAGCGATACTCTGGTGAGAGTTTTTTACATGTTTTTAAAAATGTGTTCTCTTCTGTATTACTTTGTAGCTTAAGTCTGCTCCTTTAACTATTTACAGTATCTTGGAAGAGTAGATGGAAACATGCTGATTTTTGTGAGCTTCTATGTTGTTGTTTTTGAACTTTCAGAAATAGTGGTTTTGATCTCCTGTATTGATTTGATGAAATGCATCTGTTTTCTGTAATTTCTATCAGGCTAGAGGTTATTAATACAATGATAATTGCTTTCATTGGTATGCTGGCCTTGGTAACAACTTTAGAAATTGGCAGATATGAAAAGGAATTTACTTCGGTGATGTAACACTGCCCAAACTATGTAGTTTCTCAAACAAAACTATACTGTAACAGAAACATTTGTCACTAAGGTTTGCCTGTAAGATTAAGATAAACACCATCTTCATATATACTGAAGATCTTACAAGGATGGGAACAAAATAACTTCAAAGCGTTGTTTTTATAAGACTCAAATAGTAGATTGGATCTTTTTTTTCTTTATACCTTCACCTCATTAATTTGAGTGCACAGTTTTGATAAAGTCTTAGGAAAACTGTACCTAGTTATTCTGTATATAAGCAAGTGATGGAAAATATAAGCAGTTTTTGTAAGTATGTTGCTTTTGCTTGGTTCACAGGGACCACAGCTTGTGCAGAGTCTAGCTTCCAGAAATATTGTGAAGATAGCAGCACATTCAGATGGGCATCACTATCTTGCTTTGTCAGCAAATGGTGAAGTTTTCTCTTGGGGTTGTGGAGATGGTGGAAGACTAGGCCATGGGGATACAGTGTACGTAATAAAAAGAATTATAACGCTTATCTGACAGTGTTCTGAATTCATAGTAAAAACTATTTAGTTGTGTATATAAACACATTCAGAATTTGACATTCGTCTGTTATTGAACAGAATTTGCATTCTCCTTGCATGTTTTCTCTGCTTGTAATATTCCCAGTTCTGTATTAATGTTACTTTCTGAAATACCTGTAGATAGAGGGTGTAGTAGTGGTTGCACTGTTATTAGGCCTTTTATTCATGGTTTTATGAATCCACAACGCATTTTCTCTAGAAACATTGACTCAAACGTCAGAGTGGGGTCATCATTTCCTATGCAGTCACGTTTCATATATTATTCCTTTTTTCCCCTGTGGTAAACAATAACATTACTGTCCTGCTTTTGTGTAGGAGCAGCCTTCTACAGGGGTATTCTGTAGGGGTTGTACCTCAACGTATTTTAGAGGTTTTAAGTGTCTTCCCCCAGTGCTGAATTCCCTACAAAGCAAGGGAGTTGCTACACAAAGGTTAGCAGTGTTGTGAAATTAATTGTTCTGTCATGAAATTAATTGTTCAGATATAGTAATTAAAGAAAAGAGAATATTTTTTTATAACAGACAAACATTTTTTAAAAAACACTGCATTAATTTAACTGGAAATAGAAATCATAGTTGTCAGACATTCTTTCAGTGGTTTGTATGTTGTTGAACAATCTGAACTTAATTTTTGGCTTAGCTGTATTTATATCTTGATATTACTAGTCCGAAGTAAGGTTTGCAGGTAGAATTGCAGCAATTGTTTTCTAACAAGTATGTCACACCTTTTATTATCTACTCATCACCTTTTGTGAAATATGTCACCTTTCTTTAAATAGCCCTCTGGAGGAACCTAAGATGATATCTGCTTTATCTGGAAAGCAAGCTGGGAAACATGTTGTTCATATCGCATGTGGAAGCACCTACAGTGCAGCCATTACTGCTGAAGGAGAGCTATATACATGGGGACGAGGAAACTATGGCAGGCTTGGTCATGGTATGTTACTTGATATCTTGAAGTAAGTTGATTGTCAAAGAATTGTTTAGTACCTGTCTCAAATGATCTTTTATCCAACTTACCTAAAGCTGATTTGAGAACCATATGTGGTTTCACATGAATTGAAATAATTATGGGAGGGATTGTCTCAAAACTACTAAATTTCTGTAAGTTATGTGAAAATAAGCAATTGGGTGGAGAAGAAAAATCTACACTGTTCTCTGTTCCCTTCCTTGTGAAGCAAAGACTATTTCATGGGTTAAGTCCATATTAGATATCTAAGAAACCATATGGGAGCTTAGTCATGATGCTCAAATCTGAAAGCAAAACCAAACCAACACCCTGCCAGCCCCACACAACAAAACGCCCAAAAGCAAACAAAAAAAACCCAAACAGAAGAACCTACCAGACCTTGTTGGTTTTGCTTCTCACAGAACTACTTTGTTTTGAAGGTTCCAGTGAAGATCAGACCATCCCAATGCTGGTCACGGGGCTGAAAGGACTCAAAGTTATTGATGTGTCCTGTGGGAGTGGAGATGCTCAGACTCTCGCAGTTACTGAAAATGGTTAGTAGCAAAATGTAACTTAACAGTTTAATAAATAGGCTTACCTTTTCTTCCATTCACTCTGAAGATATTTATACTGCAGATATGCTTATTTCTAGTGGCTTGAGTTCTGTAAGAATTTGAAACTGAAATTCCTTTTGGGGAAATATGTATGTGCAGATATATTTCCATGCATAGATATGCAATATATTTGTTATGAATATGCAAATATATATTTCCATTTATGTTCTATATATTTAAAATACCCTTGTAAATGTATACACACAAAATATTTACATATATGTGCATACGTGTCTAAATTTTATTCATTATTATATAAGTGCAAATAGCTCATATTGTCACAACAGCCAGAATTTTAAGTAGGAGAGTTGTCTGTGTTAACCCATGGGAAGTGCCAAAGAGGGGCTGTATTGAAATTCTGCTTCCCAGCATCCCTGAGCGAGGTGCCTAGGGTGAGACAGATTCAAAACCTGAATTTCACTGTGTGAAGTTAATCCCTGAAGTCATCCCTTAGAAAGCAGATAGTTCTTGGAAGCTAGTTGTTCTTTTAAAATATAGCTGGTTATGTTGATGTGCAGTATTTAAAAGCTGAAAGATTTGCTCATCCAGGAAATGGAAACCCTTTTTTTTTTTTTTTTCTCCCCCCTCTTGGTCCCCTTCTTGCATGCTTCTATTGCTTTATCAGGGTATCTTAGAGACTAGCTTATGCAAATAGGGAACATAAATGCATCAGAATGTAAAGCTAGACTTTCTTTTTTGGACATGCATGGGTTTACCATTCTTGAACCATAATTTTACTTAATGCACATGCAGAATGACTTGACTATTTCTAAGATCCTACATCAGGGCTTAGATTTAGTAGTGTATTTCAAAAGAACACAATAGACAATGGCACTTTTAACTTCATTTTGTGAAATGATTGAATGACAAGAACTGAAAATTAAGAAAACAGGTTTTGCAGACAATTTGGCCATTTGATGTGGAAAATAATTTTGCAAGTTCTTACAAATAATGCCTTATAATAAAAGAAGGCAGTTTTTAACTGAAGATCACACTACAGGCTTGACTTGCAGTAAATCCTATACTTCATATGTTTTTAAGAAGGACTTTCTGTACACTGATGAATTCTCAGTGCATGTTATGTGTTACACTTATGTTTAGTTTTGCCAACATGAAAACTTTTCAGATTTTTTCTTCCTTTTTTCATGAACAATTAGAAATTAATTTGTAACTGCTATTCTTAAGTTACAATTTGAAAATTGTGCTTATTATAGAATCTCAGATTTTAAAGAACTTGCTTTTTAAAACAGGTAACTTCATTACATGAAAAAGGAATGCAATATTTTTTATTTTCTTTTTCTTGATTTAAAGGCCAAGTGTGGTCTTGGGGTGATGGAGATTATGGAAAACTGGGAAGAGGAGGCAGTGATGGTTGCAAGACTCCCAAGTTGATAGAAAAACTTCAAGATCTGGACATTGTGAAAGTACGTTGTGGGAGTCAGTTTTCTATTGCTTTAACCAAAGATGGCCAGGTCTACACCTGGGGAAAAGGTGATAATCAAAGACTTGGGCATGGAACGGAAGAGCATGTTCGATATCCCAAACTGCTGGAAGGCTTGAAAGGTAATTGTCAGAGCTCGAAATATTCCAAAGTTCTTTTTGCTGTTATTGGAATTTTTTACCAGACACTAATGATCTCAACTTTAAGAATGATGGTACCATGTCACTAATGATCTCAACTTTAAGAATGATGGTACCATGTACTCTCACGTTTTATGCTGGTTGCATTGAGAAAAGTAATAGTGCACACTTCCCATCACTTCTGCATTTATACCTTTAAAATTCTAGCAGACTTAGAGACACTATGACTACCTTAAATGCTGCTTGTCTTGTATTCTCTTTATTCTTCTTGCTTTTCTGTTATTAGGTTCACAGAAATGCTTATTTAAAACATGTATTTTTGCATTGTCATGCAAATAAATATATATTATACGTATGCTTCAATTAAGGCATGTGAATAGAATAAATGAAAATCACAGGTAACAGGTAATGTTTTTAAAGTTGTGTTCATGCCAGTACTTTTGACTAGTTTGTAACAGTGAAGTTTATTTCTTGAGTTTGTGAGAAACCTGAGGTTCTGTAGGGAAGGATGAGGAAGAAACCTCTTTTATTGCTCTATCTTTCCTAAAATTGTTACTTTCATGATGAACGATCTAACTGAAAGTAACTTCTGAACTCATGACTACAATGTAACTTTACAGTCTCTGTTCATAGATGCAGAGATCTTTTAATAAAACTTTCCTGAAAAAGTATCTACATAGAAGGGATACAAAACAGAAGATTTTTTTAAACTTGTAAACTTTTGTACTTAAGCTGTCTCTTACAAATCTTTAAATATTTCCTTGGTTTTTCTTTTGCTGTACTCTTCCAATCCACTACTAAGGCAAAGGTGAGACTCTTGATGTCCATAATGTGTTCACAGTTAACTATGGTTGTAATTAGTACAGTTTTCCTTACCTCTGATACTTTTCTGTTAATGATTGCAATCTTTAAGTTATATTTTCAATATTTGACTTCCCTATCAGGAAAAAAAGTGATAGATGTGGCAGCTGGATCTACCCATTGTTTAGCACTGACTGAAGATAGTGAAGTGCATAGCTGGGGAAGCAATGATCAGTGTCAACATTTTGATACTTTGCGGATCACCAAACCAGAGCCCGCAGCTCTCCCAGGGTTAGACACAAAGCATATTGTTGGAATTGCTTGTGGGCCTGCTCAGGTGAGTTTTTGTTAATTACAAATTGTCTTTTTCTCTCACTGAGTCTAGTTCTGTACACTAATCCCAGTCCCTTTTTCTGTGCTTGCATGACTTTTCTTATTGTTATTTCTTATTCTGAATAAATGAAGGCTTGCAGAAAACAAATCTTGTGCAGTTCCTCTGCCAAAAAGGGATGACTAGCTTTACCTCTGTTGGGTATTCTGAGAAGTAGCTATTTACCTGTTTGGGGTTTTTGTCTGGTACAGCAATTGAAGAGTTGTCAAACAGAATGTGTCCTGCAGCAAAGATGGTGAGGTATCTGGACTGGCATAACAGCACTTTGGAAAATGTGATAAGAGAGTTTTTTTCTGGGATTGGTAGGGTTTTATGTATGTTTACAAGGATGCAAGTAGAGGGTTCTCCAACTGATGTGCTGATATTATTTCTGCATCTCCTGTTACTGTTTCAAGGCAGATGTTAGCTTTACACTCCTATCTTTAATCAGTGTCATCTTATGTTTTGGAAATACCTGTAGAACTTTGTATATGGTTTCCATTTATAGAGTTTTGCTTGGTCATCGTGTTCAGAATGGTCAATAGGCTTGCGGGTGCCGTTTGTGGTGGATGTTTGCCCCATGACGTTTGAGCAGTTGGATCTGTTACTAAGACAAGTGACAGAGGGAATGGATGGCTCCTCTGACTGGCCCCCTCCTCAGGAAAAGGAGTGTATGGCTGTGGCAACATTAAACCTTCTAAGGCTTCAGGTACCTTCAATTTCTTATGCACTGAGCAGTCGTTGAGCTAAATGTTTCAGTAAATTGCTGGGATGAAAATAGTGGATTTAATGTGCTTTATAACGTTTTTATTGATTTAAAAAGTGAAATAAGTACAGTATCACTTTTTAATTTTTGAAATTTGGCAGCTAGTGTTTGGTTTTTTTTCTTATCAACATCTTTTGGATCTCATTAAAAATGAATTACAAAAATAAAATGTAAATGGATTAAGCCTTGTATACCCACTCAATAAATCCATACACTCAGAGTTTTTGAGCATTTCTAAGAATTTTAAATAGCATTTTTAAGAGTGAATGTCCTCTTTAGAAGGTATCTGACAGTCACTGAAGATGTGCTTCTTTTCCTAGCATACTATAGTGAGGTAGAAACAGTTTAGGTTATTCTTTAGGTTATTATAGTTCGGAGTTTTAGGGGATATAGTTACATATAGTTCATAAACTGTAAGTGTTAGTTTAAATTCACTATGTGTTTGGGCAAGCCAGCATTTCTCTTTACTTTTACAAATTTACAGATGGAAGTTTGTATCTTGGTCAGTGAACTTGCTCAATTGCTCCAGGATTGACTTCCCCCCGCCCAAGTTCACATCTCTTCTTAATTAAAATTTGTCCCTGTTTTTTTTTCTTCTTTTTTTTCCTTTTTTTTCCTTTTTTTTTTTTCCTCCCCTTTCCTTTTTTTTTTTCAGCTTCATGCTGCCATTAGTCATCAGGTGGATCCGGAATGCCTTGGCTTAGGTTTGGGCAGTATCCTGCTTAATAGCCTGAAACAGACAGTGGTAACATTAGCAAGCAATGCTGGTGTTCTTAATACTGTGCAATCAGCCGCTCAAGCAGTGCTGCAGAGTGGATGGTCTGTGTTACTGCCAACAGCAGAAGAGCGGGCTAGGGCACTCTCAGCCCTTTTACCCAGTGCAGGTTGGTCCTAAGATTTAAACCTATTTGTTTTGTGCTTGCATTTCTAGTTCTTTAATAGTTTCTTCCATTCTTAGTTTCAGGAAATGAAATGAATGTAAGTCCAGGCCGTAGATTTATGATTGACCTCTTGGTGGGCAGCTTGATGGCTGATGGGGGCTTAGAGTCTGCACTAAATGCTGCTATTACTGCAGAAATTCAGGTATGTTACAGCAGCTTTGCAGTTCTGTATAAACAGAATATGAAGATGTATCAAGTGTTTTCTGAAGTTTGTGGATTGATGGTTGTCCTCTTTTGACCTGAAACCTGAGCCAGTGTTTGTATGGAAGCATGAATCATATTCTCCTTTTTAACAGAGTGTTTCTTTTCGTTGCCTAGAGTGGTGACTTAAACAACGGTAACAAACTTCTTCATAAAGCTCTGTCATAGGAGCATAATTTTACAAAGCACTTTGTACCTTTCTGTGGGATTCTTGAGTTCTTGACTTCCTTGATTTCACCCATATCTCTCCAGCAGAAATTCCAGCCTTATTACTTATGAATTCAAGATGAATGAATTCTTTTCAGTATCCCAAACTTCCATAGATTCCATTTCAGACTGGTTCGAATGTTTAACAAATGCTGACTAGTTACACAAAGGATGAAAGAAACATTTTATATATACTGTCTTCTCCATTAATCTCTCAGAGATGGGACATCCTCTGCACAGACTGCTTTAAATTGCCATATTTATGTACGGCTGTGAAAACAAAAATGTGCTTTTCCCTTATCGCTTCATTTGTTTTATTCTTCCAAGTATATTGTCTTCTTGGTTTCTCTCTACTGTTGGTAAATGGGGAGGTTTATGATGCAGAGGAAATGCATGCATTAAGTTTTGCTTTAATGCATAGTCTAGCATTAGCATTTTCTGTTGTATTTAAAGACATGCAGGACCTTTTGACTCTTAACCAAGTCTCCTAGGGTGCATTTACGTTACAGCATAGGTCAGAGATGCTGGAGCCAACTTCAGATATATGCTGGAAGCGATCTACAGCACTGCACAGGTTAATTTACGTTGGGTGAATTCGTTTCCATAGAGTTCTGTATGACTATAGCTCAGTAGCAAATCTAACCCGGGTTCTTCTGCAGTGGACTGTATTTGTTACTTCTGTAAATACAGAGTAAACATGCCTTCAGTTGTGAATGGTGCAGGAGTTACTGGCATGTTTAAACATACATAGAACAGAAATCAATTGTTAACTTGGTTTGGTGGAAATTGAATTTGGAGTTTGTCTGCTCTTGTTTACCTTCCCCCCACCCCCTTCTTTTTGTATTATAATTGTTTAAAAAAAAAAGCGTGCCCATGTGGTTGTTGTAGAATATACAATACACATTTGTCTGGTAGGAATTGTTTCACTTCTGACATAAGTAAAAGTAACTTGATCTTGTTATCGTGTATACTTGTTAGTAAAATGTTTCATAATCACAGTGGCAGTTTGTGCATTTTCTTTAACTTGATTTACTTTTTTAGGATATTGAAGCAAAAAAAGAAGCACAGAAAGAAAAAGAAATTGATGAGCAAGAAGCAAATGCATCAACGCTTCATAGGAGCAGGACTCCACTGGACAAAGACCTTATTAATACTGGAATCTATGAATCTGCAGGAAAACAAAGTTTACCATTAGTTCAGTTAATTCAGCAGTTACTAAGGTAATTGCTTTGAATTTGTCTCTTTATTTTTTGTACAGAAGATCTGTTTACATGTTTTTATGAACTAGTCACCTAAACGATGACTAATTTTGGTTAGCGAATAAATAGTCTGCTAGCATTTTAGCTCCTCAGAATTCTAACTATTGAACATTCTCCTAGCTAGTCTATAGTTTTGCTATGGAGCAAAGTTCTATACTTAATTACCTGATTTTAGAAAGACTTACTGCCTTGCTTTTATGGATTTTGATACTTGTTCCTGTACTCTTAAAGTCTGTGTGACAAATATAGGACAAAAGTTCAAAAGCCTGTCCTTACAAAGTATGAGAATCAGCAGAAAATTATTTAGAACTGAATGTTTTGCCCTGTTTATTTAGGACTGAATATTTGGCCTCAACGAGACTGTAGCTGGGGCTCTAAGTGGGGAAGAAACTTGAATTTTAAATTCTTGACACTGAGAAAGAATTGTGAATGCATGACCAGTAGGGTGCTGAGAACAAAGCTTCTTTATGTCAGCTACAACAGTATTTAATATGTAGCAGGAATTAATTATGAGATTACTCAGAAATTTAATGTGCTTTTTCACTTAATTGTGATGGTAACTATGTAATTTAATCACTACTGAGACTCTTCTGAGCTACATAGTGTCATGACTTTCATTGCAGCCTTTCAGGGAAAATAGTCAGTTTGTTTTTTGTAGTGAGTGATGACAAAAAATAAAAAATTGATGTGTTTTACGAATACTGTTAAACAAAATGCCTCCACAAAACCCATTGACTTTTTGGGTACTATGGTGCAAACAAGGGAACATCCTACAAAGAAACTTTGCATAAGTTTCTCATATATTTGTGTGAAATGCTAGCAAAAGCTTAAGCTGTGTTTCTGTGGACTGTCTTCACTATTAGCTCCCTTTAAGTACTTTACAATACTTTTATACTGATTAGGAACATCGCTTCACAGACGATAGCCAAACTAAAAGATGTTGCTCGTCGCATTTCTTCCTGCATGGACCATGAACATTATAGCAAAGAGAGATCCGCTTCTCTGGACCTGTTGCTCCGTTTTCAGCGTCTACTTGTTAGTAAACTTTACCCAGGAGATTGTGTTGGGCAGGTCCCTAATACATACAGTAAGTTATTGTAAAAAACATCAGCATGCCCCCCCTACCCCCCCCCCCCCCCCAAGCATTTCTGCAATACCTCTTTTACAGGATAGCAGTTTCTTATTTTAATTTATATTCTTGTCTCATTTATCAGCCTAGTTACTCAGTCTGTCTGAAAAGTGTTTGAAAGTAGTTTCTTCAAATTGTTTTCTGTAAAGGAAAATCTCTCTTAGGAAGGCAACAGGATCTAGATAATAAACTACTTATAAACTTTTAACAAGTTTTAAAAAGATGTGGTTTCTTAATTCAGGGCTAATACTGAGTGGCTGCATTTCAGAAGAGTTTGACAGCTTCTGAAATCTTGATTCTTAAATATGACTGTGTGATGGTTTTCTGTGCTCTTCCTCCTTTTTATACAGGTCCTGACCTCTTAGGCGTTGGCTCTTTACTGAAAAAATACACTGCTCTTCTGTGCACACACATTGGTGATATACTTCCTGTGGCAACCAGCATTGCTTCTACTAGTCATAGGCATTTTGCAGAAGTATCTCGTGTTGTGGACGGGGATTTAACAGGTAGGTTTTTCTTTGCTATCCTCCTTTCCTCCCTTTCCATGAAATTATAAAGTTACATTGTAGAAGTTCTTGAATGTTCTAAATGACTAAAAAAGAGTCAAGTTCATCTTTTGATTGATGGGAGAGAAAGAGGGCAAATTTGATGAGAAAGGCAAGAGCTTTGTACTAAAGCAGTAATAGAAGGCAGAATGTATTGCTTGGTGGTCTACTTATGTAGTGCTATAAATGTAGGTCTTGAATTAAATCTAAGTATCTTCTGTGTTTTCTGTGTTTTAGGCATTCTTCTTCCAGAGTTGGTGGTTTCTATAGTGCTGCTACTCAGTAAAAATGCTGGATTAATGCAGGAAGCTGGTGCTATCCCTCTGTTGGCTGGCTTGCTAGAACACCTAGACAGATTTAACCATTTAGCTCCTGGAAAGGAAAGGGATGACAATGAGGATTTAGCATGGCCGGGAATAATGGGTATGTACTAGCGTCTGGACTATTTATTCATGTTTTCATTAAGTAGCTATATGAAAATTGTGACTGTTCATGAACGCTCTCAGGAAGGGAATATTACTTTACAGTACAAATTTTTATTAACCAATTCATATGGCAGTATTTATTTCTGTCAATAAATTCTTAAGGAAGTTATATATAGAGGTAGGATTAAACAGAATACAAATGCAACTTTTAAAAGAAGTAGTTCACATCATTTTGCATTTTGAGTGTGAAGAGTTGCAGTGAAAACATGAGTAGTATGTCTATGCATTTTGTTACTAAATTCTGTCCGTAACATAAAAGGAGAGTAATGTGAAAGCTTTGCAATAAAGAATTTTTCTTTTCCCAGGACACTATATAATATGTGCTGTGCCTGGGGTGAAAAGAGAAGCAGAAAATGTGCATTTCTGACTGAGCATTTTACTGGTGGAGGGAGGAATGAAACATCATTGGCATAACCCAAGAGAGCTAAAGGTCACACTCCTAGATAGTCGTGTGTTGGGGAGAGCGAAAACTATATGAAAATTCAGTTACTGGTCTAACAGAGCAAACTGAGATGAAGGCGCATGTGTGCGAACATAACTCTGATGTTTCTTGCCTGGATGAAATTACCTTTAGTTTGAAATAGTTTACTGATACATAGATTGGAAGAATTCTAACATGTATGTAACCTTTGTTCTTTTATCTTAAAAAAATCTGGATTTAGACTGAAGTTAAATATATAGCCAATGCCTTGTAGGCAAACATGTAAAAAAACTGAAGTAATTTGAAGGGAGAACCAACTAGGGCAGCAATTTGCCAGAACACTGGTTGTTCTGCTCCACCTCCAAACAAAACAGTCGTATAGTTGGGCAATGCTAGGTCTTTGACAGTGTGACATTGGAGATTAGTGCATAAAAGAATACAGCATACAGACAATTTAATTGCATAATATGTAGACAGGAACATATTAATAGCCATTTTGACTTTTGAGCATATCAAAAGATAAGCAGCCTTGGAACAGAAGTGAAGAATTTGGTCAGGTAACTATTAAAAGAATGTTCAAAAAAACCTTTACATTCTGTTTTTCTGTTGATAAATTCTCTATTCTGTTTTATACCTGTAGGTTCATTTTTTACTGGCCAGAGTAGCAGAAATAATGAGGAGGTGACACTTATACGTAAAGCTGATCTAGAGAACCACAACAAAGATGGAGGATTTTGGACAGTGATTGATGGAAAAGTGTATGATATAAAGGACTTCCAAACCCAGTCTTTAACTGGTAGTAGCATACTTGGTGAGAATCAGCATCTGAATTAAAGACACAAATTACTTCTGTTTCAACACTAGATGGCATAAACAGGTTTTTAGACATTATACTGACTACCTTATTCTTTCATTAGCTCAGTTTGCAGGTGAGGACCCAGTTGTTGCTTTGGAGGCTGCTTTGCAATTTGAAGACACACGGGAGTCAATGCATGCCTTCTGTGTTGGCCAGTATATGGAGGTAAAAATGTTATTAATGGGATACATACTTTCTAAAGTAAAGTACTGCTTTGCTTTCAAAATTCTTGTTGGACCTGAGTTCTAGCTTTCAACTCCTATTTCTTTTAATTAGCCTGACCAGGAAGTGATTACAACACCAGATCTCAGTACTTTGTCATCACCTCTAATAGACACAGAAAGGAATTTGGGTCTTCTCCTTGGACTGCACGCTTCCTACCTGGCAATGAGCACACCACTTTCTCCTCTGGAAGTTGAATGTGCCAGTAAGCAAAACTTCATTTTGAGCTTAAAGAAGTGATAAATACTTGTCAAAGCATGTAAGAAAAACACACAGGCCAAATAAATTAACTGGAAATCTACCACCTCTTTAGTCTTGTTGTCTTCTGAAGAAATTCTTTATTCTTAACATTAATTACCACACTCACCAAGATCCAATAATTTAGCAAGATTTAAATGGGGATTAGATAATTTTGAACAGTTAAATATCCAGAATTTTGTAATATTCAAGATAGAATATTGAAAGAGAAAAGAGGCTGTATAGCACAGTTATCTTACTAATTTGTGTCCAATTAACAGTGCCTGAAGCATTGGGTGTTGTATTCTGTCTGTTGGGTGTCTCAATATTAATCACAGAAAAATAGCTAAGGCCCTATTATCTCTAAACAGGTGATGGCTGCCCTGTTAGTTAATTGTTTCCTAGTTGCAGAACCCCTTTTTCTTTTTCTGCTAAAAAGTTTCAGCAAATAGAAGAGCTGCCATATCTTGTTTGAAGCTGTGTATGCATTTTACTTGATGGAATTGTTGAGTCTTGACAGCATACTCTTTCATCAGAATATATATTTGTGTGTTCTTTCTCTTAGAATGGTTGAAATCATCTATCTTTTCTGGAGGCTTGCAGACTAGTCAGATTCATTACAGTTACAATGAGGAAAAAGATGAAGACCATTGCAGTTCACCTGGTAACGCTACCCCAAATAAATCAAAACTCTATACACATCGATTAACTTTGAGTGACCATTCACAACCTTTTCTCCAAGCTATTGCAGATAATAATATTCAGGATCACACTGTGAAGGTAAGCCCTCCGTAGTTCTGTTCACAAAAAATGTTGCTGAAGGGTGACAGTGGTGGCCTGAAACAGTTTTGTTGGTGAAAATTCTCCAAAAATCGTAGCAAAATAATCAAAAAATTTATTTCAGAATTACTTTTTGTGAAAGGAGTGGTTAAGTACTACTAATGGATAAAATTTATGTATTTCACTTAATATCATAATATAACAGTTTTTTCTTTTGAATTTTTGAGTGGGAGAACTAAAAAATTTAAATGTATTCTTACCAAAAAAATTAATAATGTGTTACTTTCCATGTCAAGTTTTAGTAGTATTGACAAACCCTGCTCACCTCCAGTCGAACTAAGATGAAGTTTTCTTTGTCAAAGTGCAAATGTATTTTGTGTGTCAGGTGCATGTATGCCTTTGTCTTGAACCCCAAGGCACAAAGGGACTTTAGGTTTCACCTAGTTGGAGTCATGGGTATTATGAAAACCCCTAAGATTTACATTGATCACTGTATTGTGTAATACCTTCAGATTTTCTAACCCTTTAAGTTCAGCTCCTTTATCAAAAAACCCCAAATAAGTCCTTGGGAGGATAGCAGTAATGATGAGTCAGGAGAAGACAATTAAAAATCGTGTTATGTGACCTGGCTACCTCAGGAAGAGATAAAAGCAGTAGTAGCTTTGTTCCTTGAGACATGTTTCTCCTCAGACAAGAAGAATGATATAGGGTATTCTTTGTAGTATTGGGTTGTAGTTGCTGGGTTTTAAGTAGTGCATACTGTGTGTTGTATCTCACTTTTGAATGTTAGTTCAGATTGTGGAGGTTATTCAGTGTTATTTAAATGCTGGCTGCTGTACTTTGGGTCCTTTCATTTTACTTAAAAACAAAGTTAAATAGAGGCTGTTGTGTGTTTTTGTAGGACTTCTTGTGTCAAATAGAGAGATACTGTAAACAGTGTCACTTAACAACACCAATCACGTTCCCTCCTGAGCATCCTGTGGAAGAAGTAGGACGTTTGTTATTATGTTGTCTTCTGAAGCATGAAGATTTGGGTAGGTAGGCTTGTGGTATAGCTGTCCCAGAATACATTTTGGACCAGTTTAAACTCTGCTATGGATGATTTTGGAAATGCATACTCAGAGATTGTCTTTTCCCATTAAGGTCACGTAGCACTGTCTCTTGTTCATCCTGGTACCCTTGGAGTTGACCAGGTAAAGCACAAAACATTACCAAAATCTGTAGTGGATGTGTGTCGTGTTGTCTACCAAGCAAAATGCTCACTGATTAAGGTAAGCCTTTTACCTGCTGAAGTTTAGATTATTTTTCATTTGCAGTGTTTTATTAAAAAGTTATATATTGTTCATTTTACTGTATATTAAACAGTAACCTAATCTTTCAATACCTTTTCTAGACCCATCAAGAACAAGGACGTTCTTACAAGGAAGTTTGTGCTCCTGTCATTGAGCGTTTGAGATTCTTATTCAATGAACTACGTCCTGCAGTTTGCAATGATCTCTCTATAATGTCTAAATTTAAACTTCTGAGTTCCTTGCCCCGATGGCGGAGGGTAGCTCAGAAAATAATTAGAGAAAAAAGGAAAAAAAGAGGTAAGGCAACATTGATGTTGTATTTTCTTTGAAACAATGAAAATCAATCTTGTTCCAAGATTTGCTGCTCCTTATTTGAGACTCGTTAGCTAAAGCATCAAAGCTGTTTGCTTTCTGCTGCATTTTCATGAAGTTTTCTAAATCAGAGATTACATGTCAGTTCCTACAGCAAGAACAGGCAGACAAGAGTGTCAAGTTTAGGTGAGGCATGCTTCTTTGTGTTCCAGCGTATTAAAAATGATTCATCAGTGTCAGTCCCTCTGAATTGGTTTTAGTAAAGTTTAACTAGAAGTGGCATCTTACTAAAAATCCTGTTTTATTAAAGCAATGTAGACAAAGAACTGTTTAACTGGGAATAAATTAGTGGTGAACAAATATGAAAGTGCTTTTGAAGTTGGTTTAAAGATAAAAACATATTGCAGATATTACCAGAGCTAATTTGATAATAGTTGGCCATAGAGTTCACCAAGAGTACATTTCCATTTTATTACAGGCAGATCTTAAGTATTCTGTATGCTTAGGTTATCAGGCAAACCTAAAAATGTGACACTGTAATGTTATCAGATTACATGAAAGAATAATTTTTATTTCTAGTGCCAAAAAAATCTGAATCTGCTGATGTGGAAGAATCCAAAATTGGAAACGAAGAGAGTGATTTAGAAGAATCCTGTGTGGTACCTCACAGTCCTGTACCTATAGATAAAAGGCCCATACCAATCAAATCACCCAAGGTAGGATATCAGATTTTCAATCAACCTTGTGAATAAAAATAATGAGGAAAAAAATATGAGCTTAAAGTGTGATTCTTTAACTTGACATTTAATATTCTGATAATGTTGTTTGGGATATATAATTAAGTATGGCGCATTGTTGTAGTGAAACCTGGAATAATTCTTAAAAATAAGCTTGTGCACTGTATATTTAGACTATGTAAAGATACCTTCTCTAAGTTTTAGATTATTGATAATCTTAGAAGTGTTCAGATAAACTTTCATTAAAAAAAAAAATGTTGTGATGGGTTACTTCCTCTTTTTTTGAATATTAATACATTTGAAATTTTATGTAGCAATTGTAAACAAGACAATGAGTTACAAATAATACTAAGCTGTTTCCTGGCTTTGAAAAAGTTTCCTTTTTTCCCCTCCTGGTATTTTAAATTTGGACATGGTTTTACATGAAATAACTTACATTTTCAGTAATTTAAAATTAAATTGTTTAAAATGTTTTAATTTGCTACCTTCCTGTTCTGCAGGATAAGTGGCAACCACTTTTGAGTACAGTTACAGGTGTCCACAAATACAAATGGCTGAAGCAGAATGTCCAAGGCTTGTATCCACAGTCTGCCCTCCTTAACACCATTGTTGAATTTGCACTTAAAGAAGAGCCGGTGGATGTAGAAAAAATGAGAAAATGTTTATTAAAACAGGTAAAATGGATGAAAAAGGGCTCGCATGTATTAGCAGTTTACATAAGTATGACAATTTTTTCTTTTCTCTCTTTTGCAGTTGGAAAGAGCAGAAGTTCGTCTGGAGGGAATAGATACTATTCTGAAACTGGCAGCAAAAAATTTTTTGCTTCCATCTGTGCAGTATGCTATGTTTTGTGGATGGCAGAGGCTTATTCCAGAAGGAGCCAATATAGGGTAAAACTTTTTGTTGCTTTTGCTTTTGCTTTCACAATTCTTCAGTAAGAAAAAAATTACTTATTTTTGTTGTTGTTTTTCTATGAAGGGAACCTCTTACCGACTGCTTGAAGGATGTTGATCTGATCCCACCATTTAACAGAATGCTGCTAGAAGTAACTTTTGGAAAGTTGTATGCATGGGCTATTCAGAATGTCCGGAACATCTTGCTAGATGCTAGTGCAAAATTTAAAGAACTAGGTGAATGTCATTTTGTTGCTGTTGGCTGGGGAGAAAGCTGTTTTAAATGAATATTGTTGCATTTTTTTAAAGTTCCCAATAATTGGGATCCTAAAATCAGTTCTCTTGGTTTGTGCTGGGAATTACTTTGACTTCCTGTCTGTCCATGTGTTATTCCACCCTGACCCCCCTTAACTCACTTTCAGTGTTTAAGAGAGTGTTACTGGTTTCCCAGCAACAGCTGATTGATTATTCATTATTAACATTTTACTGTTAAAATCTAAATTACAAAAAGTTTCTTGGAACTTCAGCTTGTAAGTTCTTAAAGCCAAGCAGGGAATAAAAAATATTGTAAACTGTCAGTTAAACGAATCTATAACTTATTTTATTGTAGCTCCCAAATATCAGCTGAACTTGTTATTTACATTACTTTTGAATTAGGTGTTCAGCCTGTTCCTCTACAGACAATTACTAATGAAAATCCAGCAGGACCAAGTCTTGGAACTATTCCACAAGCACGTTTTCTGCTGGTCATGCTGAACATGTTGACGCTGCAGCACGGTGCTAATACTTTGAGTCTCCTCCTTAATTCTGGCATGCTAGCACTGACGCAAACAACACTGCGGCTGATAGGTATGAGATCTTCTTGTTTGGAAGAAAGCACATGTTTTATAAATCTCCTGTATTTTTTTTATCTGTTGGTGTACCCAAACTACAGAATGACTTTGCTGCTTAAAGCTAGTACTTAATGCTATTTACCTTTACCCCTGATACAGAAACCACATTTGTAAGCATGATTGAGCAGGAAGTTGGTTTGACTATAGCCTTTATTCAGTCATGATTTTTTTCTGAAACCTTTGCTTTGGCCATCCTTTGTTAGAATTTAGGAGTGGTAGTGTAATTCTGGTGGAAACATTAAAAATAAATTAAAAATGGAAAATTTAAAATGAAAACATTAAAAACTGCCTATTCCCTACTCGTTCAGTTTCATTTGTTCTACCTATTACAACTGTTCCCAGTCTGAATATTTAAGCTGGAAGCTTCCTTTTTTTTTTTTTTCCTGTTATAAGTAGTTCTGTGGTAGTTTTTGCTATGATTCAAGTTCTTCTGCTTTTTCTTTCTTGGTTTTCTTAGATAATAGCAAATATTTATTCTTGTAACCTGAGTTTAACTGGAGTACTCGTAAGAAGTTTTTCCAAAAAAATTCTATTAGTAGAACCATTTTGCCACTGGACTCATCACTGTAATGTCTCTATTATTTGTCACTTATTTTTGTTTAAAATTAAGTATTTAAAGTCCTGTGCATTCAAAACCATGATATCCTAGTTTCCTAAAAGCTCATTTGACTGTATAACCTGTTAAGTCAGCTTTCCTATTTGTTATTGCTTTTATATTGCAAACCTCATGTGCCTTAAAGTTTAAGTGTGACAAAGTTACATATAAAAACTTGTAGCTGGTTTTAATTTTTTTTTTTTCTCTTTAGGACCTAGTTCTGACAACACTGAAGAAGATATGATCGCTTCTTCTCATGGAGCTTCTGCCACAGTCCTAGAAGAGTCAAGAAAGGAAAGTACACCTGTTCAGCTCCCTGTTTCTGGACCAGAGCTGGCAGCCATGATGAAAATTGGTACCAGAGTGGTGAGAGGGGTAGACTGGAAATGGGGTGATCAGGTACAAATTCTTTCATACAGGTTTGGGTGTGTTAAAATCTAAAGTCTCTATTCAGTGGACTGTCTGTGAATTTTATGTTCAAACTTTAAATGTTATTTCACATTTCAAAGACTTGGAGAATTAATATAAAATATGTTAATTATTTGTTTAACTTCGTTTTTGGGGATGGAAATTCTTTTTTAGTGAGGCTGTTGTGATTCACAGTTTAACAGGAAAAAAGTGATCTAATTTCCTACAATACTGTAGACTTCCAACTAGGTGTGTATGGTACTTCTGTAGTACGTAGTAAAATGGATCTAAACAGGAGTGTTGCAGTTTACTAGGGTGATTTTTCTTGAAGATTGCGAAATGCTTTCCAAATTTATGCTGGATTTTGAAACATAATTGAATGTTTACTACCTAACCATTAGGTTAGCAGCAAAAAAGAGCAATTGCATTATTATTTTATGAAATTTGGATACAAATCAATGTTGTTGATTGTGTAACTTGAGCCTCTGTCTTCTGTCAGGATGGACCTGCTCCAGGTTTGGGACGTGTGATTGGAGAATTGGGAGAAGATGGCTGGATTAGAGTGCAATGGGACACTGGAAGTACAAATTCTTACAGAATGGGGAAGGAGGGAAAATACGATCTCAAATTAGCTGAGCCACCGCCGGCAACACAGCCCACAACAGAGGATTCAGACACTGAGGATGATTCTGGTAAAAAAGCAATTTTTTTTTTTTATAAAAGTGGAGGCAGGGTTTTAGTTGAATTCCAAAATTTATATCTTGTAATTTGAAAAAGCTTCTTTCACAGGAGAAAATACTTCATCAAAGATGATTAATTTAATAGGTGTACATTTCTGTACAGAATCTTTAAGATGGCTTTACTGTGAGAAAGGAGGATAGAAAGAATGGTATCACATTTGTTACATATTCATGGGCCAAAAAAAATGGTATGATCCAACTGAAAGAGTTTCAGTTAGAGATACCAGGAGGTATACATTTTAACATATGTTAATTTAATTCTGAAGTGCGGTTTTTTTATATGGCCTAATTATACATCTAGTCACACTCCTTCCCTGTTCTTGGCACTCCATTTGGCATTTCTTTTAAGTTGTGTACTGATAGAGAATAACTTGAAAATATCTGCAAAAAATACCTGGTTTGTATTTTGCTCTTGCAGTTGGACATAAGGAATCTTCTTCATGTCAAATAATCTTAGAGAAAATATTTACAACAAATTTCTCACATAGTGTTTGTTTCAGAGCTCTTTGTGAAATAGATTAACTCAATAGTAATGTATTCCTTTGCCTTTTGTGTCTCCCTTCAGAAGGAGAACAAGTAGAAAGGAATCTCCATCCTACTTCCATGATGCTGACAAGTACTGTGAACCTGTTGCAGACACTGTGTCTCTCTGCTGGTGTCCATGCTGAAGTCATGCAAAGCGATGCTACTAGGACTTTGTGTGGCCTACTCCGTATGCTTGTGGAGAGTGGAACGATAGATAAATCAGGTATATCATGTAAAAACAGTCTGATTCAGCTATGTGCTTCTGTTCTGTGCTTTGTCTTGTAACTTTGTAAATCTTTTGTTACTGGTTTTTAATCCTTTAAGGCCAAAGGCTAGAAAATGCATTTTCAGAGCTTTTAAAATCTTAATTGTTAGCAAAAGCAACGTTAAGTGATCTTGAGCATTCTTAGAACACAAGTAGTAAAAGCGGGAGAAATGCATGGGATCTGTATGGTTGGCTTAGACAATGCATTTCTTTGCAGTCGTCTTCTGTTTGGGGACAGCAGTATGACTCAGTATGTCATATTCATTTCCATATCTGCTTTGTAATTTCAGAAGTAATGCTGTTAACTACTTTGAAATGAGGAAACAGTATAAGGATGAGAACTGTTTTAAAGGCATATTTAATGAAATAATTTACAGGCTCTAAACTGAAGTTAATAGTTCATGTAAAGACAGTGGAGTAGCTCAGTGTTAAGATTTGTCCGAAAAAGCCCCATGTAGTAGATAGAGAATTACATAGCTGGTGGAAAAGTCAACTGTTATATGTATATATCTTTTTGTTTTTAGCTTCCTTGCCAAATAAATTAGTTTATAAAGAACAGCATAGGAGTTGGTGCACGTTGGGATTCATTCGAAGTATAGCACTTATGCCTCAGATGTGCAGCACTCTTAGTACATCTCAGTGGATAACTTTGCTAATGAAAATTGTTGAGGGGCATGAATCTTTCACTGCTGCTTCACTACAGAGACAGGTAACGTGTGTATTTCCAAATTACTTTGATAGGCAATGAATTTAGTAGACTTTAGCTGTCTTTAACAAAGAAAGAAAAAAAAGTGTGTTTTAAAAAACAGATGGGAAATGTCCTTAAATCAGTTTTTAATTAATTGGAAAAAAGATAACATGTCGTCTTATATTTAGGATTCATTGTTTTAAATATATAAGTTTTTGAGCCTTCAGGGCACTGCACACTCCCTTGTTCTATTGAAAGCCTGAAAGTTTTGTACAGGTGAGAGGCCAAAACAGTGTTCCAAAAATGTATTCCACAAAACCCCATATAGTGTTTCCTAGAAGTTCAATAAAGAATAATAAAAATATGGATAAGAAAAATGTGCATTTTCATTTTAAAGTTATGGAGTTGTGTATTATCTACTGTCCCTCCTTCCATAGTGAACTGTTATTAATGTTTTAATTACAGTCTCTCTTAAGAAGCTGCATCTTTGCATCTTATTTTGGTATTGCATTTCCCTTGTCCCCTTTCCCCTTTTTCTTTTTTCTTCTTTTTTTTTCTTCATTTTTTCTATTTTCTTTCTTTTTTCTTCTCTTTTTTCCTCCCTTCTTCTCTTTTTTCCTCCCTTCTTCTCTTTTTTCCTCCCTTCTTCTCTTTTTTCCTCCCTTCTTCTCTTTTTTCCTCCCTTCTTCTCTTTTTTCCTCCCTTCTTCTCTTTTTTCCTCCCTTCTTCTCTTTTTTCCTCCCTTCTTCTCTTTTTTCCTCCCTTCTTCTCTTTTTTCCTCCCTTCTTCTCTTTTTTCCTCCCTTCTTCTCTTTTTTCCTCTCTTCTTCTCTTTTTTCCTCTCTTCTTCTCTTTTTTCCTCCCTTCTTCTCTTTTTTCCTCCCTTCTTCTCTTTTTTCCTCCCTTCTTCTCTTTTTTCCCCTCCCTTCTTCTCTTTTTTTCCCTCCCTTCTTCTCTTTTTTCCCTCCCTTCTTCTCTTTTTTTCCTCCCTTAGCATCTTGTAGTGCCTTTTTCATGAAATTGAAAAGCAACCTTATTATGGAATAACTCTTCCAGGTTTTAAGGCTAGGGGATCAAAAGCTCTTCTTAATGTTTTCCTTGATAAGGCATCAGCATTTTTTAACTAAAGCCTTGTATCATAAAGGCCTGTGCATTTTTGTGTGATCTTCTAGCAACTTCTTGCCAGTATTATTAATATGATGAGACTTCTGTCATTATCCAGGACTTAGTGCATTAGAGTAATCTGTGCTATTCAGGGAATACTTGGGAGAAATGAGCATTCCTCATGTACCAGCACATAACTTAATAACACGAAAAAGAAGAGACCTTTGAAGTTTTAGAAAGACGTGTTATTGACAAGAGGCTCACAAGAAGAGATCTCTCTTCGTTGTTATCGGTCACTTGTATTGGTCTTCTGGGTAGAAGATGAGGAAGCTCAAAATCTGAAATACTCCTGTTTAGAATGTGCAACCCTATCTGCTCTTTGCTGCTGCAGTGCTGCACCTTCCCATGTTCCTCGTCAGTCCCGCGCTGAGTGTCTAGATTTAGAGATGCCAGCCTGTTCCTTCTGTACTGTGTCGGAGGCCCTAGTTCCACAGTAGCTACTTTTGGGTGTCACCGTGATTTGCTTTTTGCCGCCCTGTATCATTCAGCTTTGTATCTCATCATTCTTAATTATCATACCTTCATTGCAGAATACTTGGCAACTTTCATTCTGAAATACATCTTAGTACCAAATTCTGAGTCTGGAATATGAATAAACCTTCCCATTCTGTGTTATTTTTCCTGTGTGTTTTAGTCATTTACATTGTTTCTCAGTGTGTGTTTGTCTCAAGTCCTGAGTATTGAAGGGGTTGGATTCACTAATATAATATGCCAATAAAATTATTACTGACTTTGAACTGGCAGAACTTCTTTTAAAATATTCCTTAGCAAACTGAGCAGAAGATCAGTAGCTTTGTAATTTCCACAGCTGAAAAGAAATCAGCATTATAGAAAGAACTACAAAGGCAGACTAACTTATTTTAAGTCTTTCTTCTGTACTTAATAAGTTTGAGTATTTCTTTAATATTTGTTGACATAGAATGGAATAACACTAACTTTGTTCTGTTTTTAGATCCTTGCTGTACATTTATTGAAAGCAGTACTTCCATCCTGGGATAAAAACGAAAGGTCAAGAGACATGAAATTTCTTGTGGAAAAACTGTTTGGATTTTTAGGCAGCCTGCTTAGTACTTGTTCTTCAGATATCCCACTGCTCAGAGGTAGAGGAGTTTTCCCCTCAGTGGCTTATTTTTATGTATAGAAAATGTGTGCATTAAATTGATAACTGTTGTGCAATTGCTTTGTCTTTCCAGAATCTACTCTGAGAAGGAGAAAGGCCAGGCCCCAAGCATCTCTAACTGCCACTCACAGTAGTACTTTAGCAGAAGAGATAGTGGCACTGCTGAGGACGCTCCATTCGCTCAGCCAGTGGAATGGACTCATAAACAAGTACATCAACTCTCAGCTAACCTCCATCACCCACATCTTTGCAGGAAAACAGTCAGAAGGGGTAGTTTCCACGTTTTAAAATAAGCTCATTTTTATAGAAATATTTATTTTGAAATTATAAATATTAAATGTTTATAAACAATATTAAGTTTAATTTTGAAACCATTTTTCTATTTTTATATGTATATATGTATTTATGTGTTGTAATTTTTAAATTGAAATATGTGTGATTAACTTTGTATTTTAAAGCAGATAGAAGTATATGTTTTCTCCCTACAGTTAATTTTTTTGTTCTTTGTTAGGCTCTGTTGGATGACTACTTTCCTGACCCTGAGAATCCAGAGGTGGGAGGCCTAATGGCAGTGTTAGCAGTGATTGGTGGCATAGACAGTCGCTTGAGACTGGGTGGACAAGTAGTTCATGATGAATTTGGAGAAGGCACAGTGACACGCATCACCCCAAAAGGGAAAATTACTGTACAGTTCTATGACATGCGAACATGTAGGGTGTGCCCTCTGAATCAACTAAAACCAGTAAGTTTGTTTTATTGAGGCTTTAATACTGGGAAGGGTATGGTTAAAGACTCTGATATGGTGCAAAGAAAATATTTGTTCTTCATTGGGTAAATAGATTGACATTGAACACATACAATGCTCTGAATGCAAATCTAAGACAGTACTCTTGTGAACCTCTATAGGGCCTTTAAAGCCTTGTCCTCATTTGTTGAGGAGGTGAAAGGAGAAGGGATTTGAGCTGAAGTCCTTTGGCTTGAGGTAAAATCCCAAGTCATGACAATGTGATTCATAGCTCTCACATGAGAGGAACTTTTTTATTTGTATTTAACTTGATTTGCTAACTAATGTAAAAGGTCTTGGGTGTTCTCACTTGTATCTTAATCCTTAATCTCAAGTTGGTTAATATGGCTTTAGTGAAAGCACAGTCAAAGTGCCTGGTCTACTTCAGGGACTGCAGTTCTTCCTTGCTCTGACTCTGTCTTGCTTTTTCACCAAGTAGACCTACAATTGTGTGGTACAAATACAGGTTTAGGAGCTATGGAGGGAATAGAAATCCTCTCCAGTTGTTCCTGGTCAAGAGCAATAAGACGAATGCTACTTTTTCTCTTCTTCAGTTAATAAGCATTGAAACTTTTGAATGATTTTGTGAAATGCTTACCTGTTTTGTTGTTGTTGTTGTTGTTTTTGTGTTTTTTTTGTTGTTGTTGGGTTTTTTTTGGTTTTTTTTTGTTGTTGTTTTTGTTTTGTCTGGTTCTTCCCCCACTGTCTAGCTTCCAGTTGTGGCTTTTAATGTGAACAACTTGCCTTTCACTGAACCGATGCTATCCATTTGGGCTCAGCTAGTAAATCTGGCTGGAAGTAAAGTAGAAAAACAAAGAATGAAGTCTCCTAATCAGGGTCTTTCAGGTACAGTTGTTTTGTTTTGGTTTTTGTTTTGTTTTGTTTTTAGATAGATGGATATACTCTGTGAAAAATACTGGTAACAGCAAACGTATATTAGAAAAAGGGTCTTCTGGAGCCTTACCTTTTTTCTTAGTCAGCATTGAATAATAGGCACTTATGAGACAAGTTTAGCTAGGAGATGAATTGCTCTGCACTGTAAGTGGAATACCATTTTTACTTTGAGAAAATGTAAAAAAGGTTTGGGGCTGGACTTCTTGTATTGAATGGTTTAAAATATTGGATCCATATAACATCTTAACTGCACTTACTGTGCAATATGTCCAGGGTGTGAAAAGTAGGAAGGTGGTGTTCTTAATATCATGGGTCATAGAATGTATGCAGACTTTTTATCCAGGTGCTATTCAAACTATCTCACTTCATCAGTGTTTCACAGGCTTTCACACAGTGAATTAAGATGTAAACTGATTTTTGCACTGAGGTTATATGCATGATAGCCTTTCTTCTCTAATACAAGAGATTCCTAGCGCTAATAGCTGCTTGATATTTCTGACAGGTCAAGTGGATTTGGATCTACTGCGATGCCAGCAGTTAAAGCTGTACATATTGAAAGCAGGCCGAGCTCTGCTTTCTCACCAGGATACACTAAGGCAGATCTTATCTCAGCCAGCTGTTCAGGAGTGCGCACTAAATGCTGCAGGTATTCTGAAATGCAACCTGAGTGTGCTGCTGTTTGTTTAGGTGGTAGAGTTCGTGACTAACACTTGCTAATGGCAGCTGGAGAGCAGAAATTAGATTTGCTCACTAAAGACTAAAATTAAAGTTCAGGAATGTTTTAACCTTATAAGTTATATGTGAGAACTTCCTTTTGTTGGAGTTAAATGTAGAGTGAGAACACTTTCCTGAGATAGCCACAGTAAAGATCTAGGAAACATGAATGTTTATGCCAACAAGAATACAATATCAAAATAAAAGTTGCAGAATTGTAAGCCAGTTGGTTCAAAAAAGGTATACTCTTTTGGAGGGGCAGTGAATACTTATAGGGAGCTCTTCCCAAGAGGTGTATTAGAGGGAGAAACAACTCAATCCAGAAAGTATGCATCATGGTTTTGGGGATCAATGAGATTGTTGGTTGTCTATATAAAGTGGTGTATCCTGGAAGGACCTCTTTATAATAATCTTACTGGAAAAAGGTGAATTCAGAAGATACTTCTGCAAATTCACTGTCACTTAGTAGTTTCTGCTAGACATGTTCTAGGTGTATTTTAGTAAAACTATTGTTTATGTACAAGTGTCTCATTTGCTTTTTTGTACGGAGATTGTGGCACACATGATTTAATCTTACACGCATGATTCCTGTGGAGAAGAAGTATGGGAGAAATAATAATATGTTCAATGAACCAATAGTCTCCAGAGTAAGTCTCCTGACTGACTTATATTACATGGTTTTGGTTAAAATAATGTTTTTGTTTCAAGAGGATGGAGCAGTTGCCTCTCCTGACATAGGAGATATGTCTCCTGAAGGACCTCAGCCTCCCATGATACTTCTACAGCAACTTTTGACAGCTGCTACGCAACCGTCACCTGTGAAAGCAATATTTGACAAACAAGAGCTTGAGGTAGAGTCTGTGTTTTCTGCTAAGTAACCTAATAATTAAGTTTTTCTAATTCACATTCCAATTGAAACTTGTTAAGGTATAGGTCAAAAAAAAAAAAAAAAGGTGACACTGAACCCTTTTTGGCAAATAAGCTTTAATTTCAGGCACACACACAAAACCCCATACCAAATATGCTTGTTTTACTTGGACTGATTTTTTTTTTCTCATTTAGGCTGCTGCTTTGGCAGTATGCCAGTATCTGGCAGTGGAGTCTACACATCCTTCAACTCCAGTGTTTGAAGACTGCAGCTCTAGTGAAGCTACAACACCCATCACAGTGCAACATATTCGACCCACAAAAGTGAAGAAACGCAAGCAATCTCCAATTCCACCCCTTCCCATTGTAGTTCAACTTATGGAAATGGGATTTCCTAGGAAAAACATAGAATTTGCACTAAAATCTCTGTCTGGAACCTCGGGAAGTGCTTCTGGATTACCAGGTATTTCATTTAGTTAATTTAATGATGTTAGAAGGAGAAGGAAAGTTGCAAGCATATTAAAATGCTGCTTAGAAGGGAGCAATTCTTATTTCTCTTTTTGGATACTATCTTAAGAATGTCAGAGAATCCCTTAGAGACAGACTGAGTTTGTTTTCTGTATTAGGAGTGGAAGCCTTGGTTGGCTGGTTGTTGGATCACCCTGATGTTCAAATTACGGATCTCTCTGATGCTGATACTATCTCTGATGAATATTCAGATGAGGAAATAGCAGAGGAGGTGGAAGAAGCTGAAGCCGCTTGCCCTGTCGTAAGTATTAACTTACTAAAACCTAAGTCATGCTAGCTGGGTGCAAATTTTGTAATCCTTTCCTTTTATGAACTTGGTTGGAGTATAAGGACATTCTGCTGTCCCAAGCTTTCAAGACTGTAACAGGGACCAAGTTTGTCATACATTTCTAAGGCATGTTGTAAAAGAACTCAAGAATAATCTATAAATATTTATGTATGAGTAGTACAGGGGAAGAGTGAAATGCAGGTAGATGTTTCACTAGTGGTAGCTATAAGTATCCCTGATAGTTGGTCTCAGTTTCATCTAAAATAGTCAATGCTATAGTATAAAAATTGTAAAGAACTCCTTTTTAAGTTTGGTTTTTTTTTTTTTCCCCTGCCTCCCTTCTTTTGGTCTAAAAAAACTAACGTATGTTAGCTACAAGGAATGACTGAAGAGTTGGTAAATAAATGGCAAGAAGATCTCAATGAAGTAACTTAACTTTTTCCTTATAAAAACTATTTTCACTTATTGGTGATGAAATGACCTCTACAATGCCTATTGAGTGTGATGGATTTAATGTGAATTTATATTAGTCTTCTGTTGACTTTCAGGAACTGTTTCAGTAAGGATTTGTGAATAAAATGAAATAGGCTCCATATTTTTATTCTTTTTTTTTTAAGGAGTTTTGTTGAGTTTTCTGGCACATGTGGGATTTTGTAGTTTAAAGAAATGCATTATATTTTGAAGGAAATTAACTAGACATTGAGTTCCAATACCTTTGTCAGTATTGCAGTAAGAAAATGTGCCATATATTGCCTCAAATGAAAAAACATTAATGCTCAAAGCAGAGCAAAGTTTTCTGAAAATTCTCATTACAGCTGAAATGCAATAGTTCTCTTAAAATTTTTTAAGTTAATCACATCTTGAAAGGAATAATTTCTGTTAACTACAATCTTGTCTTTTTTGTCAGCTTGTTTTTCTAAGGGAATACTTTAAATCCCATTGTAGTACGTAATAAAACAATAATAGTGTACTTTAGGTAGGAGATTACCATTCACCACTTGTTCTTTGTTTTTTTTCCTCTCCAAACAAGTAACGTAAGAAGTGAAATGTGAATGTGTATCTGCAGGGCTAAGTAGATTACTCACAAATTCTTTGTTCTAATTTTCTTTGGCAAGCAGATTTCATAAAAGCAATTTGCAGCTTGTTTCACACATTTTGAAAATTTGCAGCTATGTTCCTTGGCAAGTCATTTTGGAAACTAAACTTTAGTTTAAAGTAGATCATAAATGTCAGCCCTATAGTAAGTCGACCTGTTGAAGATTTTTCCCATTTTGGCATGCAACTTGGATATTATGTGTTTGGTTTTGTTGGGTTATCTTCAATCTCTGCTGACAATTTTATTTATCTGAATTGAAAACAAATTTTGTAACTGTTACATGTTTATTTTGGATTTTTTCCCAGTCAAGTGGTGCTGTTGTAACAGAGAGCCAGACCTATAAGAAACGAGCTGATTTCTTAAGTAATGATGACTATGCAGTGTATGTGAGGGAGAATATTCAGGTAAGCATGATGTTCAAAAGCTATATTGAAATTACTTTCCTGCTGGTACAAAAGTCTTTGCATAGCTATGACATTCTATTGTCCTTTTTCCCTAGGTGGGGATGATGGTTAGGTGCTGCAGAACCTATGAGGAGGTTTGTGAAGGAGATGTAGGCAAAGTTATTAAATTGGATCGAGATGGATTGCATGACCTGAACGTACAGTGTGATTGGCAACAAAAGGGTGGTACTTACTGGGTCAGATATATTCATGTTGAGCTTTTAGGTAAGATCACTGCTAACTGCTTTTTAATAAAAAACTGAATGATACGCTAAGGGAGTTTTATTTTTGGAAGGAAAAAGTGCACTCATCATGCATTTATTCTTGCAACTGCTAGGCTTCCCGCCACAGAGTTCTGCCTCTCATATCAAGATAGGTGACAAAGTGCGTGTCAAAAGCTCTGTTGCCACACCCAAATACAAATGGGGATCCGTTACTCACCGAAGTGTGGGAGTTGTCAAAGGTAATGTATGTTCAAAATGGGGCATGGGGAGGTTAATAAAACTGGAAACCACACAGACTTTCTGCAGTGTTTAAGGAGAGAATCTTCTAGACACACTTACAGATCACACTGTTCTGTGGAATATTGCACGATGATAAGAGAGTATAGAATGCATTTGATCTCTGTGACAAATTTATAGACATGTACTCTATGGCAGCCCATTGTGTTAGTGTGTTCCTCTGCTTTTTGAGCCATTCCATTCACATACAGTAAAGGTCTTTAAGAATCTGTGCAGCTTCCTGTTGGTAGTTCTTATTTATACTTTGGATGAACCACAAATGGTTCTCCTTTAAGAAGTAAATCTAAGTTGAAGACTTCCTGTGGAAGTGAGGAGGAAGTGGGGTGCACTAGTGTCAAGCTGTAAGGGATGTTACAGAATTAATCTGTGAGACATAGATTATTTGAAGAGGTACAGATTTTGGTCATACTATGTTTTTGCTTAGAAGTACTGTCTCCCTTTGGGAACTGTGTAAAGAAAAATACATGAAAAAAAATCATAGTCAAGGAATTTAAATAGAATAATATGTATCTTTAAAAGATCTTTAGAACTCCCTTTCCCTCTGCCCCTTTCCAGGCTATCTGATAAGGTTAATACATAGTTCCAGTAAAATAAAAGATTACTTTTGAAAGTAACTTTTATTACGTGTTTCTACTCTGATGTTGCACTGGGCGGTTTCTGCTTCATTTTACAGAGATTTGCAACGCATTGTATTTTCTGTGTGTTTCTGTCACAGCTTTTAGTGCTAATGGAAAAGATGTCATTGTAGACTTTCCTCAGCAGTCTCATTGGACTGGCTTGTTGTCGGAAATGGAACTGGTCCCCAGCATTCATCCTGGAGTCACGTAAATGATGATTTACATTTTTCTTAATGTATATGGGTTATCCTTTAGCCTTACTGTCTTGATTTGTGTTACAAATACTATCTTGACTTGTGTTACAATTAACTTGTACCATGAAAACTGCTAGAAATATGTTTACTCGTTCTTTTGTGAAATCAGGTGTGATGGCTGTCAGATGTTTCCTATCAATGGGCCTAGATTCAAATGCAGAAACTGTGATGATTTTGACTTTTGTGAAACCTGTTTTAAAACCAGGAAGCATAACACCCGACATACTTTTGGCAGAATAAATGAGCCAGGTAAGTTTCAGAATCTAACTGTTTCTTAGATTAATTTAAAATGCATTGAATTTGTTTTTTAAAAAAAAAACAGTTTTAAATTTCAACTCCTTAACATAATGAAATTAGTGTTCAGACTGACCCTCTAGACAACAAAACATTTTTAGCAGATTGTAGCACAGCTAAAATTGAACGTGGTGGGCTACACCAAAACATCAACCCTTAAGCTTTCTTTATAGAGTTAAAAAAGTTTAAAAAATACGGCTACATGACAGCAACTGTTTATGTCAGAACAGTCTTTTCAGCTACACCAAGAGTAAAACCTATAATCCTTTAATCCTCCTGCTTTTTGCTGTCAACCTAAGTGTAGGTGAATGGAATCCTTATGACAGCAGGTGCAGCTTGAAATACCTAAGATACCTTCTTATGCCTCAGTTGCTATTCAGCAATTTTACCTATCAGTGTGTCATGGCTGTTTCCTCATTTCCTTCATGATGTGGAGGCTCCAGAGAGGTGTGGTAAGAAAGGGGAAGACTCATAATCAGGATTTTTTCTTTCTAGGGCAAGAATGGGTGCAGCCATTTTAACTCCAACACTTTTGGGTTTTGCATTATTATGCAGAATTTACCTGACGCTAGCTTTTGTCTCTTTTCTCTCCACTTGTCTAAAAATCAATCTCACCCCTAGTATTTGCAAGGTGATGCTGGCTTCTGGACTAAACCTCTTCATATTTACAAGTAGCCAGTCTAATTGGTTTGGAAAATGAATAAAACTGATTCCCTGCTAGAAATCATGAACCTGCATTGCATGTATATGATGGTTTGTCTAAAGGGCAAGAATGACTTTCCATTAATAATTCAGTTAATATGGTTGTACAGCTAGTATGCTGTGAATCTGTAATCCTTCCCATTGCCCTGGATAGGGTAGAGGAGTTTAGTCAGGCTTTCTAGAAGCTACAAAGATTAGTGAAGGGAAGCAGAAGTGGGTTTTTGCAGGGAGGAAATCAACAACTCACTACCACCGTATTCTTGAACGTGATTCAGAATTTTTGGCTGTTGTAACTTAGCTATGTCTATTTTTCTGTAAGGGATTTTTGTTGAGGGTTGACTGCCTATTTTTCATATCTATGGTGGTGTACAAAATTAATGTGCTGTGGGCCTGTATTTTGAAGTATGTATGGTCATAAATCTGATCTGTATTTTAAAAGGAAGGACTCTTTCAAATGGCTATTTAGTCAAGAATATTAGTCTTTTAAGGATACTGTCAGTTTAAAGATTGCATGCCCCTGTAATGTTTTATCATTCAATTTTAGGAATTACTCTTAGTGTCTTACATTCCTGAAGAGAGTGATTTTCCTTAATTTTTAAATGTTAATTTTTTACTAAATTATGCTTGGTTTCTTGGTACAAATCAATCATAAGTGTAAAAATAGAAAGTGTGACTGTCCCAAATGACAGGCATGAGAACTTGTAGTCAGGTAAAGTGCTTGAAACTCCTTAAAAAATAAAAATCTTGAGCTTTGCCCTTTAAGTGTGAGTAGTATTGCCATACCTCTGTGACATGCTTCTGTATGGTACTTTTAGACTACATACCTGAAATCTTTGATTTGTTATATTTCCTTTCGCATTGCTTTTATTAAACCTGTAAGCAACTTTCTTTGAGAGGTACATGCTTAATGTCTAACTTAACCATGCAGGTCAGTCTCCGGTGTTTTGTGGGCGTTCTGGAAGGCAGCTGAAGAGACGGCATAGTAGCCAGCGGGGAATGTTACTGGATGATTGGTCAAGAATAGTTAAGAATTTGAATGTCTCATCCTCTGTGAATCAGGCTTCACGTCTTATTGATGGTAGTGAGCAGTGTTGGCAGTCTTCCGGCTCACAAGGAAAGGTAACTTTAAGCCATAACTGGTTTATTCTGGCATACTTTCTTCTTAAGAGGATAAGTATTTACCTTAGTGAAATATATTTGTTTGTTACCTTTGAGTAAGATAGAAGAGTAGTAAAAACAAACATCTGAAATACAAAACTATGTTTCTTTATAGTAAATGTGCCTACTTTTTTAAAGCTGTGGTTCATCTTTCTGGTTATTTCATGTGAATTATAAGGAACTTGTGTGATTTTTGAAATACAGGGTAATTACCTATTCTGTAGTTGGTTTTATGGTTACAGTTGTCTTTTCAGTATAATAACTGGTGACAGTTGTTCTTAATAATCACATTGATTATATTTTACTTAAGTGAGTTTGTTGCAATACAAAAAGCACCTATGCTCTCACCAGCTAAAACTGCCTCCAAGCTCTCCTTCACTTACATAGAATCATTGAATATCTCAAGTTGAGAGGGACTCATAAGGATCATCAAGTCCAACTCCCTGCTCCTCTCAGGACTGCCTAAAACTAAACCGTATAACTAAGAGCATCTTCTAGATGCTCCTTGAGCTCTGACAGGCTTGGTGCTGTGACCTCTACCCTGGGGAGCCTTTTCCAGTGACCTACCACCCTCTCAGTAAAGAACCTTTTCCTAATGTCCAGTCTGAACTTCCCCTGACCCAGCTTCATTCTGTTTCCTTGTGTCCTATCACTGGTCACAGAGAGCGGAGATCACCTCCCCCTCCTCTGCCCCTCTCGAGGATGTTGTAGATGGCAATGAGGTCACCCCTCCAAGCTGAACAAACCAAGTGACCTCATAAGTCCTGCCCTCGAGACCTTTCACCATCTTGGTTGCCCTCCTCTGGTCACCCTCTAATGGTTTGATGTCCTTCTTCTATTGAGGCACCTAAAACTGCATGCGGTACTCAAGGTGTGGCTGTACCAGTGCAGCACAGAGTGGGATAATTGCCTCCCTCGACTGGCTAGGTATGCTGTGCTTGATGCACACCAGGACACGGTTGGCCCTTTTGGCTGCCAGCACACACTGTTGACTTGTATTCAACTTGCCATCAATCCAAACCCCCAGATCTCTTTCCACAGGGCTGCTCTCCAGCCTCTTGTCCCCCAATTTGTACGTATACACAGGATTACGCCATTCCAGGTCGAGAATCCAGCACTTACTCTTGTTAAATTTCATACAGTTGGTGATTTCTCAGCTCTCTAGTCTATCCAGATCTGTCTGTAAGGCCTCTGCCCTTGAGGGAGTTCACAGCTTTTCCTAGTTTAGTGTCATCGGCAAGCTTGCTTAATGTACATTCAACTCCTGTGTCCAGATAATTTATAAAAAGCATTGTTCCTTAGTTTATGGTTTACTAGATTTATTGTCCCACAGCATTGCTTTGCGGCCAGCCTAGGCACCAGGATTTACAGCTAGGCTTCTGTCCAGTGTGTTTTGATGCTCTGTTGATTGCCATGCTGAGAGTATTCCCAAGTACCCTTCCTTTGGGCTGTCTGCAGACTGTAATCAAAGATTTACATCATGTCCCATTTCTTGACGTCCAGTGGTATCATGCTTTCTCAGTCTTCTCAGTGGTGTTGCTCTTGGGTGAAATAAATCATTGGCTGCAACTGTTTCTCTTGTATTTGGAGGTTGGAGAAGTTCACGAGGTCCTTTTCCTTTGGCCAGTTCCCATGCATTGCAGCTGTTGTGTACCATACACAAACTTTTTTCATGCTTTCTTCAAAAACAGGACACATTTATTCTTGTTAACCATACAGTGGTCCTAAGTACTATCTGAAAACGAAATTCTGTGTGTTTCCCCTAGCACTGGATTCGCTTGGAGATTTTTCCAGATGTTCTTGTTCACAGACTAAAGATGATAGTGGACCCTGCAGACAGCAGTTACATGCCCTCTTTAGTTGTAGTTTCAGGTATGTGTATGTTCTCTGCGAAGTCTGAATTTATTTTTTTTTTTTGTACATTCAACAGTAGGTATTTATTTGGTTTCAGTTAACATAGTCATCTATTTAACATGCATAGTGCCTGTTTATGAAACAAAAACCATATCTTAAAATGTTTTTCTTTCCATGTTTTGTTTTCTAGGGGGGAATTCCTTAAATAACCTTATAGAGCTAAAGACAATCAATATAAATCCTACAGACACCACAGTGCCTCTTCTCAGTGATTGTATAGAAGTAAGTGAAGTTTGAGAATTACTCTCGTATGCAACAGAAAAATGTTTTGCTGCAAGAGATGAAAAGCACTGTTGTGATTATTAAAGCATGGTATTTTACTTTTCCTCTAAATTAGCACTATTTCTGGCAGTTTAGTGAAGTCAATTATCCTGACAAGTTTTTTCATAATCACAGTGTAACTCTATAATAGGCATAGTAGTAAAGATATTTTAGTTTTTTTAACATAAATCACTATACCTGTGAACCAAGAAGACAGCCTAATAAACTTAATTTTGGGGATAATTTTGGTGGGTGATAGAGCTTCTTTTGGATAGTAGTTCTGATCTTTTTCAGTAACAGCAAGGAGGAATACATAATGAATTTTTAGAAGATTGGAAGTGAAATCACTCTCAAATTAACAAGGCCATATGTTTATCTTAAAATATGAGTTATGTAGGGCTGAAAAGCAAAATATCTAAAGTTACAGGTTCATTTTGTTAAGGTGACAAAGTCAAGCAAAAGTTCTGATTCTTTCTTCTGTTTTATAAGTTTATGTAGGACCCAAAAGATAGCAATTTAGTTTTTTTTCTTCTTAGTACCACAGGTATATTGAGATTGCAATCAAGCAGTGCAGAAGCTCTGGAATTGATTGCAAAATACATGGCCTCAGCATACTGGGACGTATACGTGCAGAGGATGAAGATTTGGCTGCAGTCCCTTTCCTTGCTTCTGATAATGAGGAAGAGGATGACGACAAAGCTAACACCGGGAGGTAGGTAACCGTAAGGGCATGTCTACATATTCCTATAATTCAGAAGATTATTATAAGAGGAGCAACTTAATTAGGTTGAATTGTAATAAAGAGAAATCAGTATCTTTGTCAGAATTATAAGTAGGTTATTTGTTGGTAAATAACTTCTTTAAGGTTATCACGCTGGTAAGATGGTAGCATTTTGTACAACTTGTCTGCTTCTGCGTTATACTTGGAGTTGAAAACCTAGCTAAAAACTTGGTGTGTTTATATTTGGTATGTGGCATGTGTATATTTACCGCTGCTCAGCAAAATGTTCTGGGTTTTTTTTTTGTTTGTTTTAATTTGTTATAGCCACCAATTAACTGTGGTGGTGTAGTTTGAGTACTGAAACTAGTCCAAACTGTAAAATCAGTAAATACAGTAAAAAGATGCCTATGCTATAGCATGCAGGTTGCTAAACTGACTTTTCTTCCACAATATGTTCAGTCTTGTTAGGAAGAAGGCAGCTGGGCTCGAATCGGCAGCTACAATAAGAACCAAAGTTTTTGTTTGGGGACTGAATGACAAAGACCAGCTGGGAGGGCTAAAAGGTTCCAAGGTATGCTTTTTGTTTTCATACTTTAGTATAAAACAGAAACAGCTAAAAATAAAACATACAAGTCTCACACAACTCAAATTAATTCAAATTTAATCAGAATTTTACCCTTTATTATCAAAAGTTACAAAGAGTAGGTTTTAATGGCTTTTTACTGTTAGGACATGTAGATGTCTGCTGAGTGGAAAATTGGAGAAAATTTGCATTTTGGTTGTTAGTCTGAAATTCAGTTTGATTTTTAGCAGCCACTTAATCATTTTTTTAGATGATAGTGAGCTAATTGTTCTAAAAATGTGTAGCACTCTATACATATTCTGTTTCTTTTGAGGTTGTGTACATGAAATGAAGATATTGGTGAACTTTTTTATGTATTACTTATACCAGGAGCTGGTGCAGTCATCCGAAAAAGAGAAGTTGAATTCTAATCTTTTGGTGTAATTTGATTACAATTCAGTGTAATTTGAGAGGAATTTCAGCCCTGTGTGCAGCCATTTATACATAATTTTTAATACAGTGCAAGATGGGAGGTACATGGCAAATGTTTAATCAATTTAAGATATCATTAATCTGAAAAGTATGTTGAGAGCATTTCTTTAATTTATGCTGTAAATAAAATGTATAGTATTGTATCCACAGAGTGCCTTTCAAGAAACAAAAAGTTAACTGTTACTTTATTCTTTGGTTTTCTCAAGAAGACTTTACTAAAAGAAAGTCTTTGTTTATATAATGTTTCATTTTTTCTCAGTTTTTGTATTTATCATGATTTCAGTATTAAATGCTTTTTCTTGGTTTCTGTCTTTTGCCTGGTGTATATTAACTGGTATGTGTGAAGTGTCTGAATAAGACAGGGTGTTTCATATATTTAAAAAAAGGCACCTGTTAGATTAACTGGTTTATCACTTAAGAATAGCTCTTCTTTTTAAAGTATAAAACTTTAAAGTGTATTGTAATGATTTTTTTTCCTGTCTGCTCTAGATAAAGGTCCCTTCCTTTTCTGAAACCTTGTCTGCCTTGAATGTTGTACAAGTAGCTGGAGGATCCAAAAGCCTTTTTGCAGGTAATATATATATAAATTAAATATAATTATTTAAGGGCAGAAACAGATTTCCAGCTGTGAAACATTAATGGTGTTTCAAACGTTTTTTCTTCATTTTAGTGACTGTAGAGGGTAAAGTATATGCCTGTGGAGAAGCCACAAATGGAAGGCTGGGTTTAGGAATATCTAGCGGAACTGTGCCTATTCCCCGCCAGATTACAGCTCTCAGTAACTATGTGGTAAAGAAGGTGGCTGTTCACTCAGGTACTTACTATTGCTGTTCTTATATACATAACCATAACATATTAAGCCTGAAAATAGTTGCTCTGCAATTTTCTTGGGTGCTGTGGTGTCTCAGCATATCTGATGTTTTTTAAATTTTTAAAAATAAATACAGGTTATTAAATTCTGTCTGTTGCATAAAATGTCAGATTAAATGTAATGGTTCTGTTATTAAAACCTATGTAGTTAGACCATATATAGTTTCTTACTTGCTGGAAGTTAAATTTGGTAACTTCTGAATAGTTTTGTAGTCTGATCCAAAGAAAGTGTTTTGATTTTTTAATATTGCTAAATAGTGGTTTGCTTTTTCTTTTTTTCTTGCAGCATTGAAAATAGCAAATTGAATGATTATTTTTTTTTTTTAATGTGCCGGGAAACCTACTCTCACAAAAGTTTTGTATTTTAAATTAAATCACATAAAAACTCTGAAGAAAATAAGTAACATGTATTGGGTTGAAAGGCTCATACAATTACATTGTAGAAGTGCAGCAGTGTCAAATTTCTGAGATTTTTGCTAGACCTGCTGCCTGCTTGAAAGCTTGAAAATTTAAATTTCTGTTTACACTTCTAGGTGGCCGACATGCTATGGCATTAACTGTTGACGGAAAGGTATTTTCATGGGGTGAAGGAGATGATGGAAAACTTGGTCACTTCAGTCGAATGTAAGGATACCAAATTTGTCTGTATTTCAGTAAGAACATTTGTGTTGCATGTTATAACAGAGCTGACCACCACTATTGACTAATGACAGGATTTTTAATACAATGGGAATAAAAAATTGTCTTGTGAAAAGATTTTTTCAGCTGTGTATGTCAATTTATGGTGCAGCATTTGTAGCAGTCTTCAGTCATTTAAAAAGGAGGCATTCAATTAATATAACACTTGGAAACATACTTAGTGGATAAAGTCTTTAATTGTATTTTTGATTGTCACTGATGAAGTGGCACACTTTTGGATATAGAGTTTTTGGTAACTTTTGTAAGGTAAGGTTTACAGAGGTGCCTTGAGGTGTAAAACTGTAGAAGTTTTACATTCCTGAGCTGTAACAGTTCATAATCTAAGCCTGACAGAGTATTTTGTAGCCCTTTTCTTTAGACTTCTGTTCACAAACTTGTTAGCCAGAAATAAATTTCTTACACTTCTCAGTAATACATAGTTTAATCCTCCACAGGACAGCTTTGAGGAAAATTTGAATTGTCTCAGGATTTTTCTTTGTATGCACAATAGAACAGTGTTTTTAAAGAGGAAAAAAAAAAAACCCAAACCACAGTCCATGGGGAAATCTTTGTCATTCTGATATATTTTGAAGACCTGCTCAGAATACATAAAAAATTACAGTGCCCAACTCAGATGGTTAACATATGACAACAAATAACTGTTTGTTAGGGGTATGTGTGTCAGATCAATGAAAAGGGAAATCCAGATTAGAGCAGTATGGTTTATCGTTCAGCTGCCTCATGTTTTCTGTAATTTTATTAAAAGTGAGACTTGGAACTCTTGGGAATTTCATGGGAGCAAATTTTCCAGAGGCTATGCATGATTTTATAAAACCTTAATAGTGGCTCTGATGCACAGTCAATATCAGAAAACCTTGAGTTGAAACTCTTCCCTGAATTTAGAGAATATTGTACCCATATGAATAGTAAAAGTTTCCAGTACTCTCATAGAAGCTAACAGTAAATTCCAGTTATAATTTCTCTCTTGTAAAGACCAAAGTTGGGATGGGCGTGTCATCTCTTTAATCTTACTATCTGGCTCTGTGTCCACAGCTAACAAATTGCTCAACTTTGGGCAATGACAGGATATCAGTTTTCGCTTTGTATTATACACTTTTTCATTGATTTATCACTTTGGTATTTTGGCTTTGTCACCTAAGTTTTGCAGTGTATACATAAAATATTTAAATAAAGTTTCAAATACATTAACATAGTGTAAACTTTAGATTTATGGTGCTACTAAAGAGTACATCTTGGAATAATAAAGTTGCATCTTATTTTATCTTTAAGTTACTTTTAGTTATTGCTCTAAATGTTTTCAATTATGAAGGTTGGACTATATTGTGCAACTGTTTCATAATTAAGGCAATGAATTCTTTACTAATTTTCTCTAGGAACTGTGATAAACCCAGACTGATAGAAGCGTTGAAAACCAAACGCATACGTGATATTGCTTGTGGCAGTTCCCACAGTGCTGCCATTACCTCTAGTGGTGAACTGTATACATGGGGTCTTGGAGAATATGGAAGGCTAGGACATGGAGATAATACCACACAGCTCAAGCCTAAGATGGTAAAATAAATGTTTCTTGTTTCTGATGAAATGTGAATGTGTGTGTTTGTTTAATAAATGATTAAAACTAAAGTAAAGCCAAAAACCATGAAAGCAGTATGAAGACGTCATTTTGGAGTGATCTAAATTAGGTTTTGGTACACATGCCTCTAATAAAAGGTAAGCTATTTCAGAAAGGCCAAAAAGTCTCTTTCTTGGGAAGTGATGTGAAATGGCTAGTGCTGTTTTGAACATTCATGTCCTGCATCTACTGTGATACATAGCTGGAAGCTATTACTGTCATTGAGCGATGTTGGATCCTGAGTGAGCAAGGCTTGATAATCCCTTGCTAAATGGCATGCTCAGGCTGGGCACAATCAATAAGATCAGTCATAAGAGCTTGAAAACATCTGTAAGGTTTTAAAACATAATTTCTTTGAAACATCTTGCTTACTTTTTCTATATTGTAGGTTAAAGTGCTCCTTGGCCACCGAGTCATTCAGGTTGCTTGTGGAAGCAGAGATGCTCAGACTCTTGCTTTGACAGATGAAGGTAGGAATATCTTGTTCCAGAAGCTTTCTAGCAAATGGGAATACTCTGACCGTTGTTTGACCTGCAGTTTGGTGTTTGTTAGGTTTGGTGTTTTCTTGGGGTGATGGTGATTTTGGAAAACTGGGCCGAGGAGGAAGTGAAGGATGCAACATTCCTCAGAACATTGAAAGACTGAATGGCCAAGGCGTTTGTCAGATTGAGTGTGGTGCACAGTTCTCGTTGGCACTGACCAAGTCAGGAGTGGTATGGACATGGTATGTTACATTTGCCAGAAAGTAGTAACAAAGCAGTTGCTAAGTATGTGTTGTATTTATTGCTGTTTGACTGTCCTAACTCCACCTGTGCCTTACCTGTGTGCTTTGTCTTTTAAATTGGCAGATCTTCAAGACAAGCTGTTATCTGTTCAATTATTCTAACACTGTGTCTTGTAGCATGCTCAGTTGTGTATTGTACTCTGTTAGGATGCCTGGGTCTTACTGCATTAGTGGAGGAAGGGGAAGATAATTCCTTCTTTTGGGAGCAGTGGAGCCTGTAAAGGAATATTAATTCAAGACTTTGGAGTGGAGTGGGAAAAAGAGAGCCTGAGAATTGTAGTTTGGAGTATGTAGCCTACAGCTAAAGCAGAGACTGAGGGAGTAAGGATGTAGTAGAGAAAGGAAATAAGCTGTAAATCAGATTTGAAGAATTTGCTAGTTGGTGCTTGTGTTTAATCCCAGTGATAAATGAAGTTTTGATTTCAGAAGCTGCATTAACAAAGGAATGTGTAAACAATATAATTGTTTTGAATTTTACGTTTACTATCTGTTGCAGGGGTAAGGGTGACTACTTCAGGCTAGGCCATGGCACAGATGTACATGTACGAAAGCCACAAGTTGTGGAAGGACTGAGGGGTAAAAAGATTGTGCATGTGGCTGTAGGTGCACTCCATTGCCTAGCGGTTACTGACACTGGACAGGTATGTTGTGCATCACCCTCTTTTTCCCCTTTTTCCTTGTTCCAGAAAGGAATAAACTAAACTGTTGAGGAAGAAGAGTGTAATAGCATCAGTGCTGATTAAATGGAATAAAAATTTCTTATGATATTTATTTGCTTTTTAAAGTCCTGAATAAATATAAGCATGATTGTAATTTAAAATATACTAGCTTTCATATTATTATTGGAGTTTAAATGTTGTTGTAGCACCTTTTGTAATATTTTCCTAGTTCATGTATTATCCCATGATCAGTTTCCTGCTTCTCACTCTTGAAATGCAGAAGCAGTCATAGTATTCCGGACAGATTTTTTCTGCTGTGATCCAGCATTACTGTAGTATTGATTCAGATCCCCAATGTAATTACTATGCAACTAATTCTTCTAACTTACTGTTCACTGTGAACATTGAATAATTCATGAATCAACTGATGATTTATGAATTGGCAATAATTTATTAATCATCTGATAAACTGCTGCTTAGATTTTTTTCTTTTTTCTATTGATGTATGATAATGCCTGCATTATTTAATGGGGGGAAAAAAAAGTCACGGCAATAGGTTCTCTAAAGTATCCTAGACTAATAATACGAATCACTAAGATTTCTTTATAAGAATTTTTGAGAAAAAAATTAAATGAGGCAACCAGTGAAGCAAAGTAATATGTAGAAATGTTTACTGGCAGGTTTACGCTTGGGGTGACAATGACCATGGGCAACAAGGCAATGGAACTACTACAGTCAATAGAAAGCCCACTCTTGTCCAGGGCTTGGAAGGCCAGAAGATCACTCGGGTTGCTTGTGGGTCTTCCCACAGTGTAGCATGGACAACAGTGGATGTAGCTACACCATCTGTTCATGAACCAGTACTTTTCCAGACAGCGAGGGACCCTTTAGGTGCTTCTTATCTTGGTTGGTATTTATTGCCTTATGTTGTGGCTTGTTTTTTGGGTTTTTTTATGCCATTAGAGACTTAGTTGTGTGTGTGGTTTAACAGGTGATAGAAAAGTGCAAAAAGACAACTATCTTTTTAAAAAAACACCACAAAACAACAACAAAAACCATACACACCTCTAAAAAAACCCCAACAAAACTACTTCCTGAAAGTGGAAGTTGTAAAGGACTTGTTCAGAAGTAGCATTAGTTTGAACTTTTATTGTTGTTCAGGAAATTAAAATGCAGCGTCCTTTATCAAATGTCCCAAAGACTTTGTCTTTAAGGTGGGATAAGACTTTATGGAGGTAATGATAGGTGGATGCTGCTGTAATATTGATGGTCTTACATGTTACCTCTTGCTATAATTCTTGATGCTACTGTTACCTTTTGTTTCTAAGATAGGTGACTTAAGAAATAGGGAGGCAAACCAGCAATATTTTCTGTTGAATATAAAAGCACCAAACATTTTGCTAATTAAGCATTTTCATGAACAAGGCAATGTATTTAAAAAAGAGCAAGTACTACATATATAGAGTATTTGATTAGTATTTTTAAGAGTACCTAATAATATTCTTGCTATTTGAGAAATTTCTGTGTAAGTAAAACTTGTTTTAGATGCTGATCACCAAAATATTGATATCTGTATTACCTTAATCTTCATGAGTAAGTAACAAGGTGGAACACTATTTTATGAAAGCCGTTGCTGCAAAGCCTCAGTATTGACTTTAATTTTGTAACAGTAGGCACTGCAGTTCAAGAATATACTGTAGAGTTAGTTTTACAGTCATCTTTCTGACTTAACTGAAACTGATTTATATTAACTTCTTGTTATGTATTACACCACTAAAAAATGCTCGCTTTCTCTTTTTTGCCTTCGTTCCAGGTGTTCCTTCAGATGCAGATTCTTCTGCTGCCAGTAACAAAATTAGTGGGGCAAACAGTTCCAAGCCGAATCGCCCTTCTCTTGCTAAGATTCTCTTATCGCTTGATGGGAATGTTGCCAAACAGCAGGCTTTATCTCATATACTGATGGCCTTACAAATCATGTATGCCAGGTAGGCATGCAAACATTCTTGTCTTCTGCAGAGCAAAAGATGACATAGCTTACCATCTATTAGAGTCTCTTGAGTCAGGTATGAATTGTTGTACAAGTTTGGACTCCTCAGGATAGGCCTAAGCTTCATTTAAATTTTCTTTTGATGTTGATGTTAGCTTTATGCTGTTATGTTTTCTTTATAGAAGCTCCCAGTGCCTGGGGAAAATTTTTTTTTATTTAGGAATGCCCAAGTAAATCATATAAAAGGAATGCAAGTAAATCATGATAGATGATATGTAGGAAGCAGCGGGCATCAGGGTGGAAAGAACGATAAAACTTTACAGTGCCCTCCTTGTTGTTGGTAGAGAACAGAGTATTTCTGCCAAAACTGATGAAGAGGAACTTGTGTAAAATAGTGGCCTTAAAACACAGTATTTAAGCATCAGGCCTAAAGGAGAATGGAGATAAACTACTCTCTAAATTCCAGAGCTTGGAAACCTTTCCTTCTTTTATTAAGAGAAGCTAATGTAGTTTTTTTCCAAGTTCAACAAGGGAGTATAATTAGGTTTATGTTAATCTGTCCTAAATGATTTCAGGGATGCAGTTGTTGGAGCATTGATGCCTGCAAGTATGATTGCACCAGTAGAATGTCCTTCTTCATCGCCAGCCCCACCTTCAGATGCTACTTCTACAGGAAGCCCTGCAAATGGAGATGAATGCATGCTTGTAGGAGATATAGAAGAAAGGCTGAGCCCAAACCCATGGCAGGACAGGAGAGGGGAGGTAAAGTGTCAAATGAATTTTTCCATCAATGTTTAACAGTAAAGCTGAAAAATACTGTCTTGTTTAGTTTGATAATAGCAGAGATTAAACAGTTCTTTCATGCTCTAATTTCAGGAGTGGGTACTCTGCATATGTCAGATTTGGAAAACTAAAATTTTGGTGTGAAATCAGTTTTAAACTTTCAGAATGCACTGTGTCATTTAAATGCAATTATGCTGATTTCTAGTAGAATTTTTAGTCGTATTTTAGAGTTAACATGAAAATATTAACCATTTGACCAGATATTAAATTCATTTTAGAGGAGTGATCTTAAAAAAAAGTCAAGACTAAGGGAATATTCGACCATTATTTAATGAAATGTAATTATAAACTTGTATCAACTAATGTAGACAGGAGGGCCTGAATGGAATAAGGCTTGCTACTGAAGAGATCTTTTCCTTTAAGAAACTATTAATTTGACGTGTATTGTTAGGGCTGGTCTTTTACACTGTAGACTTTTCTGCAGTCACTGATGTTTTATTGTTTGGTTTCGTAGCAGCTGGTATTGAGGGTTGTGTTGGCTGGTTTGCTGTGCTTAGGAACATAAAATAAAAGCTAAAAATACAGAGAGCAAATCTGTTGGTTTTGAATTTATGGCTGTTTTTAAATTGCTGCTGTCTTCAAACATAAGCCTTTCTAATAATTAGGCTCTTAAAGGTTTTACAGTATCTTGTTGCAGCTTTTGTTAATTATTATTTGTTTTGGCTAGGTTGTTTCTTCAGAAGACGCTGTGACACCTTCTGCTGTAACTCCCTCAGCTGCTGCTGCCTCTTCCCGTCCTTTCATTCCAGTCACAGATGATCCTGGAGCTGCCAGTATCATTGCAGAAACCATGACAAAAACCAAAGAAGTAATGTTGTCAATACCTTCTTTAAAACTTAAGTTCTTACCATGCTTTTATTAAGCAGTTTTGCTTCTTTTGTGCTTTTAAAGTTACTCTATAAATGACTGCGTTTTTTAAATCTATCCAAAGACAGAGGGATTTTTTTTTTTCTCCAATGTTAAAGTAGGTTAGTTTTAGGAAAGCTTTTTCACTTGAGAAATGGGTTTAACAGTAGGTTAATTTGGGGGCCATATAATCCCAGATTTACCAATTGTTTTAAACTGCCTTTAAACTTCTTCAGACAAGTTAACTTGTTCGGATTCAGTGAAATACTTCTTTAATCTTCACTTTCTAAGTATTTCTGCAATTGTTTTATAGGACGTAGAAAGTCAAAGTAAAGTATCCGGCCCAGAACCGCAGTACTTGGATGAGTTTACTAGTCTCTTAGTACCAGATGACACACGTGTCATGGTTGACCTGCTAAAGCTTGCTGTGTCCAACCGAGCGGGTGAAAAGGGAAGAGATGTTCTTTCAGCTGTGCTGTCTGGTATGGGAACAGCTTACCCACAGGTCAGATTTTTATTCTGTTGCATTTTAACCATGTCCTTTTTATTAGTAGCTTACTAGAATATTTTCTTTGTATTTTTCTTATATTGAAGTGCAATTCAGCATACTGAGAAACTTAATAAACATGAAAATTTGAGTTGAACTTAAATGCATGTTAACGTTAATTATTTTAATGGAAATATTACATGAATATATGCATGTGCTACAAATGCCAGTAATAGACTATTTCCTCAATTAGACATTAAAATAGAATTAATGAATGGAAGCTTAAGGAACTGTATTTATGTATTGGACAAGTGGCTGTGGCTATTGGAATGAAGCTGAATTAACCAAGCTCTAGTTCCTGGATCTGCGGAATGTTAGTTTGAAAACTTCCATGTTGGTTTTGTTTTGCATCTGAATTTATTTCTCAAATTGATGCAGTCATTATTGCTAGCTAAAAATGTTGTTAATATATTATTAATGATATAGAAATTCTTTTTAACTTTTAAGATTTACATTTAATGCATTGAAGTTTCTAACTATTTACAAAGTATCCATGGGTGTGGGTTTTTTGGGGACAACTGGCAAACAGAATTAATAAATGCTGTAATATTGGCTACCAGCAGCTATATGAAAGAATGTTACAAATCATAAGTTATGTATAGAATATCTGCCTACAGTAATGAACTGAAAGTTGTTTAATGTTTATTGTAGCTTTATCCTTCAAATTTTTTTTTTTTGTAATGACTAACAATGCATTTCTTTTAAGATGCTCATATGATGTAGTTAATTTATGGCTTTGCACTGCTTAGAGTGCTTTGAAAAATCAGAAGTGATTATGCAAAACTGATTTTTGTGTTCTTTTATTAAACTTGGCTTCACTAACCAAAAAGATGAATAATGACTGCTAAGGAGTGTGCACTGAATTGAGAGAAATTTTATTTATTTATTAATGGTATAAATGACAAGACAGCTTCAGTTTTAAACAATGCAATCTTAAGGTATCTCTGAGTAAACTAGGGTTGTGGGAGAGCCTAACTGATGCTATTCATGTAGAGGCAATTGCGTGGTATTTCTCAAATTGTTACTTTTTTTTTTCCCCCTCCCCAAATTTTCAATGATCAGCTATGTATACTCATGTCCAGGGTTTGAAATGTCGTTGTTCCTCTCCCACCCCAGTTAGATGCATACTATATATGCACTTATACATTATTTCTGGTTTTTTGCTTCTAGCATTAATAGTGAGTAGCTGAAGAAATTTGTGTTTGTGGGTACTTTTTTTGGTTTGGTTTTTGTTGTTGTTGTTGTTGTTGTTGTTGTTGTTTTTTGTTTCTGTGGGTTTGGGTTTTTTTAACCTGAAGAGTCAGAATTTTTATTTGAAACTGTTCTTTAAAAATGAGTACTATTGGAATTTTCTCTCTAAACAGTGTTTTGCAATATCACTTACTGGTTAATTATTTACATCTTTTATTAATCTGTTGGCCTGTGCTTTATGGTTTAGATTTTACAGGGTTTTTTTCTGTTAGGAAAAACAATTACTTGTGTTGTCTTGTAGTTACTGGAAACTTACGTTTTTTGGCTTTTAGTTTTAGGAGTTTTTCTAGGTTTAACAACATCAAAAGAGTATTTTTGAGTGAATATGATGCTTTATGAATCAGAATTCAGAAAACAAATTATTTATTTATTTTAAATTTAGGAAGAATAGTTGTTGGCTTAGATATCTTGGACTAATCAAACTTACTTTTCGTAAAGTGTATATTTTTCTTCTCTTAGGTTGCTGATATGTTGTTGGAGCTGTGTGTTACTGAACTAGAAGATGTAGCAACTGATTCACAAAGTGGTCGCCTCTCTTCACAACCAGTTGTGGTAGAAAGCAGCCATCCATATACAGATGATACATCTTCTAGTGGCACAGTTAAAATACCAGGTATAGAATTCTTAGAGTTACTAAAATCCAGTTAATTTCAAGCCTGCATGCATAAAATTTTTCCTTAGCTTGCCAAAAATGTGTATTGAACTTTTAAAGCCATGTTATGCATCCTGTCATAATAATAAAGTATTTCTTGAAACACATATATATATATATATATATATGCGCATTTTTGGGTTCCTTGGCTGTGGCTGCAGTTGTATATCATTGCTCTTTTCTGTTCAGTTACAAAGCTGAGAAGGACTGAGTCTTTTTCAGGGTCAGTAATTGAACACCTGTCTTCTACTCTTGGGCATTAGGGAAATACTTTTTTGTTTTAACACTGTCTTTTCATTTAGTGCTTCCTTCAGATGTTACCTAGTACTTATCAAAAGGTACGGGAAACAAAGAACTATTTGCCTTAACTGTAAATAGACAGTTTTTGTCTGTTGCAACTTGAGTCTGGAACGTTCCGAATATAGTCTTCTGTCTGCTAGCCCCTACTCATCTGAGCTTGCTATGATGTAAGCCTTTCAAAGAGAAGAAATTCCAGACAAATAATATCTTTAAACCAAGGGAAGTTATTTTTATTAATGAGTTCTATGGCTTCCAAACAACTGTGTTTGATTTCATGTGGATTTCTAAAATACTGCATTTGTTCACGGTATTGATTGCTCTGTAGAAATGCGTAAACTCTTTGTTGCTGTTTAGGTGCTGAGGGACTGAGGGTAGAATTTGATCGCCAGTGTTCTACAGAGCGGCGTCACGATCCACTCACCATAATGGATGGTGTCAACAGAATTGTTTCCGTCCGATCAGGTTATGCGAACTAGTGCTTTTCAAAAACCTCTTGTGTGATTTACTGTTAAATGCTGAATGAAATGTACCACTGCCTGTGTCTGACTTAATGTGAGGGGTATGCCAATAAAAAAAGAGGAAAAGCTGTGTGAACTGATACTCTGTTTTAAACTAAAAAATATGTGGGATCTAGACACAGACATGTAAGTGATCTTGCAACTCTGAATATAGAGAATCTCTCAGCAGAGCATGTCATCATGTTCTTCCTAAGAGCAGTTAGAGTGTAAAAATTCAGTGTTTGGCACCCCTGCCAACGTGTGTGGATTTCTGTATAATCAAAGTATATTTTAACAAACTGGAACATAATCAGAAAAGGTTACTTCTTTTGTTAGCTTTGTTTTCTTTTTCAGGTAATACTTGCAGTACTTTAAGCTTTCATACAGTCACGACAAATGCTCTTCTGCTGTTGAATGCCCAAAATAATAGCTAGATGCTTTCTTTCTGTTTTCTAACCTGGCCTATATATGTGACACTACATGAAATCTTCACATTTTTTATCCTCTTAAGTTTGATTTCATTTTTGAGCACTATTAATTTGCAGTAGATTTTAGAGGAATATTTTTAAACTCATCAGATGTTACATTGAACCTACCCATATATGACATCATGTGCAAGGGTCTTGGTGGTTACTGCCTGTGCTTAACATTTCTGAGCAGTCATGATGTGGGCTTTTACTGTTGACCCATTTTTCTCTAGAATGTTTCAGATGCACATGTATTTCATTACTGAGATATTTCTGATTGGATTCCTGGTTGGAAAAAGCTGTAAAGCTTTATTTAATGTATATGTTATATATTTTTGTGATATGAAAAGGTAATTTGAAAAAAGGACAATGGATTTTAGTAAGATCTCATCATTGTCTTTTGAATGTGGTATTTAAAGTACTGAGGGTATTTGTTAGCCGTGCTAATTGAACTGTTTAAGACTTAAGTTTTATTAATGTAACAATTTCATAGTTATGTTCATGTGCTTTACATAGCTTTTTTTTTTTTTTCTTGAATGAGTTTGTGATGTTTATAATATATAACCATGGAGGGAAGTTGCTATTGATGAGTGGCTTGCATATTGCCTCAGACAATATAGATGAATATGTTCATATTACCTGCTGTAACAGGTCGTGAGTGGTCCGATTGGTCTAGTGAATTGCGAATTCCAGGGGATGAACTAAAGTGGAAGTTCATCAGTGATGGCTCTGTGAATGGATGGGGATGGCGATTCACTGTTTACCCTATCATGCCAGCTGCAGGTAAGGTATCATATATGACAGAAGGGCAAGAAAGTACATCTACTTGTCTGATTTTTACAGTTGCATTTATTGCATGATATTTACATGCCAAAGTTCAATAGTTCTTTTGCATTCATACTAAGAATACATTTTCATTCATACTTAGGAAACATTTCAACAAAGTCCTGAGAGGTGCACTTGTACATAGGGAAGAGAGAAAAATATTCTGTAATCGCTCTAGTTGGCCTCTTCATCAGTGAAGAGAGGATACTTTTGAGGCATAATTAATCTGAAATTTTTTTTTTACTATTACTATTAATGCATCTGTTTTGGAGTTAGGTGAATTATGTCAAGAAGCTGCCTCTTCCAATCCCTTCAAAGGGAGGTGGAATGGACCAACTCAGATGCAGACTGGCACTCTAGGTTGCTGTGTTTGATCAGTGAAATCCTGCCTATGTTCTGTTCTTATTTCAGTCTGAGGACAAATCTTCCCCACCTTTGTTTTTTGCTGTTGTTTTTGCTTTTTGTTTCTTGCAGGCCCTAAAGACCTTCTCTCAGATCGTTGCATTCTTTCATGTCCCTCAATGGATTTGGTTACGTGTTTGTTGGATTTTCGCTTAAATTTTGCTTCCAACAGGAGTATAGTTCCTCGTTTGGCAGCTTCTCTTGCAGCTTGTGCTCAACTGAGTGCCTTAGGTAGGTGTAGTCTTAAAATTAAGTCTCTTTGTTTGAAGTTAAAATGATTGTTTTAAGTAATTATGTTTTTTGTGTGCTCATGTTTCCTTAGCTGCTGGCCACAGAATGTGGGCCTTGCAGAGACTACGGAAACTGCTCACAACAGAGTTTGGCCAGTCTATTAACATCAACCGGATTCTAGGGGATAATGATGGAGAAACACGAGCTTTGGTAAGAAGGCAGTGGTGCTCTCCTCTTCACATTTTTTACTTTAAGATATATGTGAAGTGTTAAAATGCTGGCCCTGATGTACAATGTTTTTGTTGTTAATGGCAAAATAGGAAATGTGCAAATGAATAGCCTTCTTGCACAGGTCTGCAAGTCTGTAAAGGTACTGCATTTTAGAAAAAAATGGCTAATTCCAATGCTGTATAGATATGGTTTTGTATTAGGAAATGGACAGAAGTGATACTTCATATAGCTAACTGTAGTTTGGGGAGTTATTAATGTTTTCTTGTGGTCATCTAAACAATGTACTTTTTGTAATACATACAGTAAGACTAACTTTCTAGTTCTGTGGTTTCTCTAGAGTTTCACAGGGAGTGCTTTAGCTGCTTTGGTCAAAGGTCTTCCAGAAGCTTTGCAGCGACAGTTTGATTATGAAGACCCCATTGTGAGAGGTGGCAAACAATTGCTCCACAGCCCTTTCTTTAAGGTAATGGGGTACAATCAGTAAAGAATTCATTAGTACAGTTCTGGATTTTTTTCTGAGACATGGTAAGCTCACCTAGTCCTGTATCTGAAACACTTTCTGATGAAATCAGAATACTACTTTTAAAAGGTGAATAAAATATACAAATAAAGAATAAGGAATACTTAGCTAGGCAGAGGTAGATAGGTTAGAAAAACATCTTGGAAGTACAGTAGACTACACTTTTTGGTAAGTGATTTTTGAGTTGTTCTAACAGGAGTGTTGTATATTTCTGTTTGTTTGTTTATTTAAATACTCTGAAGTTTTTATTTACATCTAATTGGAACAAGTAAGAATGTCTTAAAAGGAAGGCTATTCAGTTTTGGACCTTGTACTTCAAAGTAAAAATAAACAAGCTGAGGAAGTCTAGAGAAGAGCAACAAAAATAAAAGGCTAAAAAAGCCTCCCATGTAGTCAGAGTGAAACCAAGAGGACTTACTTATCTTAATGAAAAGAAAGTCTTAAAATATGTAAAAGTTCATACAGGGAAGAAGTAGTCCATTGTTCACAATCTTCATTTGTAGCATTGATTTGAAATTGAATCAAATTGTAAGTGAATTGAAAATTGATTTAATTGTAGGAAGCAGACTTCGTTTAGAAATGGAAGGTAAAAAGTTCAGCACATGGTATTTGGTATAGAAAAGTTATTTAATCTATGAGTGTTTTTCACAGGGGGTTTGTGAAGACTTCTGGATTGGAAGAGGAAATTAGATACATAACCATGTGAGACAGTGTGGGTACACTTGATGCTGCCCTATCAATGAGGGTAATGAAGATGACTCTTAATGTCCCTTGCGCTTTACGTATCTTTGAGACTGTATTCAGGCCCTACTGGTCTATGAGCTGTTCAACTACATCAAACATATTACTTTTTATTACACTTTTTCATATATCTCTAAAATGTTTTTTGATTGTCTGCAGGTGCTTGTGGCTCTTGCTTGTGATCTGGAGTTGGACACTCTCCCTTGCTGTGCAGAGACACACAAATGGGCCTGGTTCAGGAGATACTGTATGGCATCCAGGGTTGCCGTGGCTCTTGATAAAAGGACACCATTACCTCGCCTTTTCCTTGATGAGGTACTGCAGGAATATTTTAAATGGTTCATGGAACATATGAAAGTGTTTAACTTAAAAAGATACACTGAGTTTCAAGTATTTTATGCCAACTGTGGTAGGAGTAACTGATAGTTTGAATAATGTTTAATCCAAAATCTTTTACAGGTAGCAAAGAAAATCCGAGAATTAATGGCAGATAATGAAAATATGGATGTTCTTCATGAGTGCCATGATGTCTTTAAGAGAGAACAGGATGAGCAGCTTGTCCAGTGGATGAACAGGTTATTTCTTTCAGCTGTCATCGGTTTGGTCTTGTGATGCTTCGTTGTTGTACAATGAGAAACTGCATTTTTTTAATAACTTTTTAAAAGCTCTTAACATTTTGTTTGTTTTGTGTTTTCTGCAGACGACCCGATGATTGGACACTTTCAGCTGGAGGCAGTGGAACTATTTATGGTTGGGGTCATAATCACAGAGGACAACTTGGTGGGATTGAAGGGGCAAAAGTCAAAGTCCCAACTCCATGTGAAGCTCTTGCTACGCTTAGACCAGTGCAGTTAATTGGTGGTGAACAGACTCTGTTTGCAGTGACTGCTGATGGGAAAGTAAGGGTACAACAAAAAATAGTTTGTTAGACTCTCTCGAAATATTTCATCCTCAGTCATAAGGGGTTTGGCTAAATAAAAAATGATGTGCATAGCACAGATTTTTTTAAAAATTATTATTACTGGTAGTAGTAGTTTTGTTTTATTTTATTTTTTTTTTTAAAGAAACTGAACTATACCAACTCCGCCAGTGCAGTCTAGGAATTCAGTGTACTATAGCATTAAATGTGTGAAAAAAGACATGTATTTTAATTCTCAATTCAAAACTGTGATCAGATCTTGGAAAACAAAGCTGAATACAAGTAACATCCTCACAGAGTCCCATAAAACAGGACAGACAGTAAAATGTGGTGGTGTTTATGTCTCTCTGGTGGGGAGAGGTGTAATTGGAATCTGAGACTGTTCACAGTTGGCTAAATGTCAACTCACTAGATATTAGATATTGCAGGATCTAATTTGCAGATGCTTAAATCCCGAGTGAAAAGGCATGCCATGCAGAGGTTTAAGGTGTAGGAGAAAAAAAAAGTAGTTTACAAATTTGAAAAAGTCTTATTTTGATACAGATGGCAACTTTGTGTTAAGTATGTGATCGAGAATTTTAGGTAGAGCTTTTTATAACAGTAATGTTCACCTAGTGAGATACTGTAATGATTCCTCAGCAGTCAGTATCATCCTTGTTAACAATTCACAGAAGGGCAAGGGACAGATTAATGTCATTGCTTGACATCATTCTGTTGAGAGAAATAGACAAAAAGAGAGTGAAAAGCAGTATTTAAAACTGTATTTATGTTGTGGAAGGGGAAGAAGCAACTGTGTTTAGGTGTGTATATTTCACAGAAGAAAGAAAACTAGTGCTGCTTGAAAGACACAGGTGACAGATGATTTTGTAATGTTATCACGCAAAGCTATGGTTTCTTGACACTTTTACAAAATCAGCCTTAGCATTTAAAATTAAATCTGTTAAGTCAGTGACAGTTCATATTGACTTGAATGTAGCTGTATTTTCACAAACCTTTCTGAAATTTTAAAAAATATTTCTTGTTTTCCAGAAGAGGGTATAGAGGCATGTAAGAAACTGTTTTTTTCAGGCTTTCCTTTAACTGTATTCTAGTATACACTCATTAAGAATTCTTCTCTACAGCTGTAGTGAATGTTCTTCAAAAGGCAAACAAAATTAAATTTTATTCTTCACTTTAAAGTTGTATGCCACTGGATATGGAGCAGGTGGAAGGCTTGGAATTGGAGGAACAGAGTCAGTTTCTACTCCAACTTTACTGGAATCCATTCAACATGTGTTTATAAAGAAAGTTGCAGTGAACTCAGGAGGAAAGCACTGTTTGGCATTGTCTTCTGAGGGAGAAGTTTATTCCTGGGGTGAAGCAGAAGATGGTAAACTTGGTCATGGAAATCGCAGGTAAGTAATACTTTGAAATGTTATTTTTAAAAACTATTAATGGATACCTATTATAGTTGCTATGTATTTGAAATGTTGTATGAGTACTGCTGATATGTAGAAGTACATTTCAACATCACTACTTAACACTGACGTTTTTAAATTGGAGAACTACAAAATATTTTTCAGATAAACTGTTACTCTGATTTCTGTAATTAGATATTGTGTTCTAACATATCTGTGGGTGCTAAAGCCCAGTGGATTTCCTTTGGGATCTGTCTTGTAGTTATGTGGAACTTCAAGGCACTTTAAGGAGCAAAACTACCATTGTGCTTCTGATCTCCATGTGCATTGTTGCCTACGTTAAAGGAGAAGTTCTGTTGTGTTAGAGATAACAATGGTCTGATCCAAAAAGAAAGAAAAAAGAAAAAGGAATGCTGAAGTCCATGGGGGGCAACAGTGCATTTTGTGCTAGAAATTTTGATAATGTATCTTAAATTGGACTAATTTTCCAGAGTAAATGCTTAGCTTTGGATTTTAATGGAAGTGGCTTTGTAGTTTCAGCTTACCTGTAATGCTGTAGTATAATATATGGTAAAATATTTCTAGCTTTTATAGGCGTCTAAAAATATTTCTGCATGACTAATTAAACATAAATCTTTAGGATATTAAACTGGAGCAAAAACAAATACTTAGTTATTTTAGGTCCTTGTACTCATTTTAAAAACCTCTCTCAATACATTGGTGAACCTGAATGGTTTAAAAGTTTTGTAAAGACAAGTATTTTCATTTCAGCCCTTGTGATCGTCCTCGTGTAATTGAATCTCTGAGAGGTATAGAAGTGGTTGACATTGCTGCTGGGGGAGCACACAGCGCGTGTATTACAGCTGCAGGAGACCTTTTTACATGGGGAAAGGGAAGATATGGACGCCTTGGGCATGGAGATAGCGAGGACCAACTGAAACCTAAACTGGTAAGAAATCTTTGGAGTTTTATGCAGACTTAGTCCAGTTCTTACCTTCTGATTTGTAACCTTTTGCATTTCTGCATATAAAGAACGAAAGGGCAAAATGATGGCATGAATTTGTAAGAAAAGAACAGTTGCTTTAGAAAACAGGAATGGATTGGAAGAATAAAGTGAAAGTGGAGCTGCAAAACTTCTCTAGAGGTCACTAAACAGCTTATAAGGATTTTGTTTTAGAGAAGTCTTAAAGAAAACCACGAATCCCCCCAGTAAGTAAATTCCACCCCTTCACAGGAGTAGTTTGCACTGAAAGTAACAAGTGAGCTCCTTGTCGACTGGGTCCCCTCATTGTTTACTTCCTGGAAAATATACCAGTGATTATAGTGATAACCATTTGGTCACTTGCAAACTGCTTTTTTTCCTGATGTAATAATTACACTCTTAATTCTCATGATTGAATACTGAGATGTTACTGAAGTATACACTAAGTTAATAAGAATTTAACCTAAGTAATTATGTAGCATTTAATTGCTATTTGCTAAAGAAATTTGAGTTAAGCAATTATTCACGAAGAAGATAGCTGTTTCCATTTGATTCTTAAGTGGTAAATTTGAGAACTTGGACAGTATGCAATGTAGGAAGAATGAGTATACTGATTAGCTGACGAGTTGTAATACAGACCTTTGTACTCCTGTGAACTAGACTGTAAGAGTTTAAGTTAGAGTAGTGGTATTAAGAGAACTGCCCTGCCTTTGAAATGAGAGTTCATTTTGCTATCTGTGTTCTCTTGCTGAAAATACAGCAAAAGGTAAGATTATATTAGTTGAATCAAACTGTTTGTTACTTTTATTCAGAGCTCTGTGCATATGTTTCTGTTCATGCAAGCATTAACTTTTTTTCAGTGCTTGAATTTGTGGGACAATGTATCATGCATTCTTAGTCCACTTTGGGACCTTATCACCTGTATCCAGATGTTCTCATTTCCTTGTCCCCCAAAAAACAAGGTCTGCCCACCTATCCTACGTATCTTTATACATATTTTCCCCTTACATGTTCTTGGTTAGTATGAAAATAGATAATCTGTAGATGAGTTGAAGTATGTGAAGTTTTATGCTGCTTTGGATGATGGATTGTGCTACCTACAATCTATTTCAAGTAGGGTGAGGATGGGGAGGATGTGATATATATTGTGGGTCAACATCCTTTTACTTTGTGACTCCAGATCCCACACTTCATCACTAGATGGCAGCATTTCAAAAGATGTTGATTAAATTCAGCTTCTGATGCAAGTGCTAGAAAACTGTATAAACTAGTGAAAGAGTATTTGAAAATAAGACTTTTTTTTTTTTTACTTCATGCAATACTCATCCAGAGAGCCTGAAATTATTTCAACAGAATATAGTCTTTGATAACCTTACGTGTTTTATTTGAATTGTTTTCCCTGACTTTTTAGGTCAAAAAAATTGAACTAGTTCACCAATTAAAAAGAATAATCCAGTATTTTAAATACATAGTTTTCATTTTACTGGTTTGAAAACAGCGAAACCCTTTGAGTTGCCTTTATTTGCTTGTTCTTGTGATGTTTCTGACTTGTAGTTCCAGTGAAGCACCTCTCCAAGTAGGGTTTGTCATCTTTTCTGAAACTAAATGACTGAGTCTTTTACTCTGAACAAAAATGGGTTATTTCTTTACAGGTGGAAGCTCTCCAGGGCTACCGTGTGATTGACATAGCCTGTGGCAGTGGAGATGCACAGACATTGTGCCTGACTGATGATGATACAGTCTGGTCCTGGGGTGACGGAGATTATGGAAAACTTGGGAGAGGAGGCAGTGATGGCTGTAAAGTACCAATGAAGGTATTTGAATGAAATTTTGTCATTGCTTTAGAAACCATAAGGTTGATGGAGAACGCTGAAGACAGATTTGCCAATAAGTGCAAACTTCCACCCATCCTGGGACATTGAGATTCTTCTGATTGTTGTTAAGACCAAAGTCTGTAGGCCTTTAAATTTTGTGTTGAGTGTTAAAGTTGCACTTGAAGGTTTTTTTCTTTGGAGAACATTGCTGGCTCCAGCAATATTTCTCATTTTAATTTTGGTTCCTGTCAAAACGTTATATTTTGCAAGAAATCTTCGTATTTCCTTGTGTTAATAAATTTCCATAGTACTGCTTAAGTCATAACTTCATTGCAGAAAGGGGTATTGATTAAAAAGTAATCTTACTTTATATTAAACCTTTCATGTGAATGCATCGTTGACTTGGAATTTGTTCATATGTTACAAATGAAATCTGTGTAGCCATCTAATTTGAATTCCAGCACTTGTTATGAAGATGAACATTGTTTGTGTTTGAGAAACATATGTGAGTATCACTGTGTATACCTATGCACAGTGGATTTTAGATTCTTAGTCCAGAATCACGCTTTATTACCTGCATACAGGTGTCCCCATTCTGTTTCCAAATTGACAAAGTCTACCAGCCTGTCCCAAGTAACAGGTTTTTATTGCATGATGTAACGTAGAATTATAGAATCATTTAGGTTGGAAAAGACCTTTAAGATCATCAAGTCCAACCATCAGCGATGCCCACTAAGCCATGTCCTGAAGTGCCTTGTCTATGTGCTCTTTGAATACCTCCAGGGATGATGACTCAACCACTTCTCTGGGCAGCCTGTTCCAATGTCTGACAACCCTTTCAGTAAAGAAATTTTTCCTAATATCCAACCTAAACCTCCCCTGCCACAACTTGAGGCCATTACCTCTCGTCCTACCTCCAGCCACCTGACAGGAGAGACCAGCACCCACCTCACCACAATCTCCTTTCAGGTGGTTGTAGAGAGCGATAAGGTCTCCCCTCAGCCTCCTCTTCTCCAGACCAAACAGCCCCAGTTCCCTCAGCCGCTCCTCATCAGACTTTTGCTCCAGGCCCCTCACCAGCTCGGTTGCCCTTCTCTGGACACGCTCCAGCCCCTCCATGTCTTTCCTGTAGTGAGGGGCCCAAAACTGAACACAGGACTCGAGGTGCGGCCTCACCAGTGCCCAGTACAGGGGGACGATCACCTCCCTGCTCCTGCTGGCCACGCTATTTCTGATACAGGCCAGGATGCCGTTGGCCTTCTTGGCCACCTGGGCACACTGCTGGCTCATATTCAGCTGGCTGTCAACCAGCACCCCCAGGTCTTTCTCTGCCGGGCAGCTTTCCAGCCCCTCTTCCCCAAGCCTGTAGCGCTGCCTGGGGTTGTTGTGACCCAAGTGCAGGACCCGGCACTTGGCCTTGTTGAACCTCATACACTTGGCCTCAGCCCATCAATCCAGCCTGTCCAGATCCCTCTGTAAAGCCTTCCTGCCCTTCAGCAGATCAACCCTCCCTCCCAACTTGGTGTCATCTGCAAACTTACTGAGGGTGCACTCGATCCCCTCATCCAGATCATTGATAAAGATATTAGAGAACTGGCCCCAATACTGAGCCCTGGGGAACACCACTTGTGACCAGCCACCAAATGGATTTAACTCCATTCACCACAACTCTCTGGGCTTGTCCATCCAGCCAGTTTTTTACCCAGCGAAGAGTATACCTCTCTAAGCCATGAGCCACCAGTTTCTTAAGGAGCATGCCGTGAGAGACAGTGTCAAAGGCCTTACTGAAGTCCAGGTAGACAACATCCACAGCCTTCCCCTCATCCACTAGGCGGGTCACCTGGTCATAGAAGGAGATCAGGTTGGTCAAGCAGGACCTGCCTTTCATGAACCCATGCTGACTGGGCCTGATCCCCTGGTTGTCCTGCACGTGCCATGTGAGCGCACTCAAGACAAACTGTTCCATAATCTTTCCCAGTAGCGAGGTCAAGCTGACAGGCCTGTAGTTCCCCAGATCCTCCTTCTGACCCTTCTTGTAAATGGGCGTCACATTGGCAAGCCTCCAGTCATCTGGGACCTCCCCCATTGGACAGGATTGCTGATAAATGATGGAGAGTGGCTTGGCAAGCACCTCTGCCAGCTCCCTCAGTACTTATGGATGGATCTCATCTGTTCGCATAGATTCATGAGTGTCCAGATGGTGTAGTAGGTCACTATTTCCTCCTAGATTAAGGGGGGTATATTCTGGTCTTCATCCTTGCCTTCCAGCTCAGGGGCAGAGTACCCTGAGGATAACTGGTCTCACTGTTGAAGACTGAGGCAAAGGTGGCATTAGGTACCTCAGCCTTTTCCTCATCTCTGGTGGCAGTGTTCCCTTCTGTATCCATTAAAGGATATTCTTCTTGGGATTCTTTTTACTGTATTTGTAAAAGCATTTTTTGTCGTCCCCTAGCTGAGCTTTTGCCTTTCTAATTTTCTCTCTGCATGACCTAACAAGATCCCTGTACTCCTCCTGAGTTGCCCACCCTTTCTTCCAGAGATGATAAACTCCCCTTTTTTTTCTCGAGTCCTAGCAAAAGATCCCTGTTCAGCCAGGCCATTTTGTCTTCCTTGGTGGTTTGTCTTGTGGCGCATGGGAATAGCCTGGTCCTGAGCCATTAAGATTTCCTTTTCGAAGAATGTCCATCCTTCCTGGACCCCTTTGCCCTTCAGGACTGTCTCCCAAGGGACTCTTTCAACCAGTGTCCTGAAAAGGCCGAAGCTTGCCCTCCAGAAGTCCATAGTGGTGGTTTTGCTGACCACCTTCCTTGCCTCACCAAAAATTGAGAATTCTATCATTTCATGGTCACTAAGCCTGAAACAGCCTCTGACCATCGCACCTCCCACTGGTGCTTCCCTGTTTGTAAACAGTAGGTCTAGCAAGGCTCCTCCCCTGGTTGGCTCACTTACCAGCTCTGTCAGGCAGTTATCTTTCACACACTCCAGGAACCTCCTAGACTGCTTACTCTCTGCCGTGTTGTATTTCCAGCAGACGTCTGGAAAGTTGAAGTCCCCCATGAGAACAAGGGCACACGATTCTGAGACTACTGCCAGACGCTTGTAGAACAATTCATCCGTCTCTTCAGCCTGGTTGGGTGGTCTATAACAGACTCCCAGCACAATATCTGCCTTGTTGGCCTTCTCTCTCATCCTTACCCATAAGCACTCAACCTTGTCATCACAATCGTGTAGTTCTGTACAATCAAAACACTCCCTAGCATAGAGAGCCACCCCACCACCTCTTCTACCTTGCCTATCCCTTCTGAAGAGCTTATAGCCATCCATTGCAGCACTCCAGTCATGGGAGTTGTCCCACCATGTTTCTGTGATGGTGACTTAAGTCATATCTATCCTGCTGCACGATGGCTTCCAGCTCCTCCTGTTTATTGCCTGTGTGCATTGGCATAGATGTACTTAAGCTGAGCTATTGAATCCACTCCCAACATTGGCAGCTCATCTCTGGTGCACCTAGGTTTATCCCCTTCCCCCTTCAAACCTAGTTTAAAGCCCTCTCTGAGCCCTGCCATCTCATGAGCGAGGATCCTTTTCCCCCTTTGAGATAGCTGGACTCCAGCAAGCCTGGTGCCGTGTAAACCTCCCCATAATCAAAAAACCCAAAATTCCACTGATGTTTCATCAATCATCAGTCCCATAGGATTGATGGTGAAATGGCATAAAGACCTGCACAGAATAAATAGGAAGAGTGTATTGGAGGTTTAAATATTTTTACTGTGTCAGCAGAATCACATCCGTGTCATACGAGCTGGGGATGATTAATGTTGAGTATTTGGAGACAGAGCCTTACCATTTCTACGAAGGGGCAATTGCTGAGTAACTATTGGTAAAACACGCTAGGATGATCTTCAGCAGTTTGCCAAATCTGAGGTTCTTTTTAATGTTTAAGTAGTAAATGGTAGAAAGATAAAAGGAGTAGAATTCTGCTAAATGATCTACATACACAATTTATAAATATACTTACAGACACTTACACACTTGCACATTATATTTTACTTAAGACAGCGCAATCTATGAAGCTATAGCCTCCTTAATTAACTTCAACTTCATTTGATACTATTTTCCTAGATTGATTCCCTCACAGGCCTCGGAGTGGTTAAAGTAGAATGTGGATCACAATTTTCTGTGGCTCTTACCAAATCTGGAGCAGTATATACGTGGTAAGTATTTTATATTAGTTATTTTGACAGTGTTAGATGTAACCTTGTCTGCAGTAGGTGTTATACTGCCTTCACCGTTTTGATTCTATGCCTCCACCCCTCAAAAAAACCCCTAAACCCAAACTTTTTTGAGTTCCTCTGTCTTGATTAGTAATAAAATCTATCACTTTGGGGAATATTTTGTAGTGCTATTTGAATGAAAAATCAAAGCATTTTGTTTTGGAGACCTAAGCACAGAGTTGTCATTCCAGGTATTGACCACTGCAAGGTGCAGAAGTTCCAAGGAGGTCAGTAGAAGTATAAGCCTGAAGTGTCGTGCGGGGTGGAAGATGATAGCATGAATAACTCTCATATATTATCAAAATTGTGTCTAGCTTGTGGTGGCTGTAGTCTGAGAATTTTATTTTAGTTCATCGTTTTAATCTTTCTATGCCATTCCAAGTTTTGTAGTTTAAATTACTAAACTTAAGTGTTTAAAAAGACTAAGCAAAATACCTTCCCAACATCATTCTGCCAGCTTGTGTGCATGGCATTAGAGATATCCTTAAACTGTACAAAGTTCCAGTCTCTGAGGTCAGTAAACATACTGTTTTTGCAGATGAATGCTTCTAATACTTGACCCTTTTCAGACGAAAAAAACCCAAACAATGCCCTGCAAAAGGGGTAAAAGGACCTGCACAGAATGAGTAGGAACAGCATATTGGAGGTTTAAGATTTTTTACTATATCAGCAGAATCACATCCATGTCATATGAGCTAAGGATGATTAATGTTGAATATTCGGAGAATATTTTGGTATTGAATTGTTTATAAATATATCTACAGATCAAATACCAGACACAGTCTGTTGTTCTGTTTTTTTCCACAATTAAAACACAGTTTTGAAATGTTTTATCTTCTCTGTGCAGGGGCAAAGGAGATTATCATCGGTTAGGCCATGGATCTGATGACCATGTTAGAAGACCACGACAAGTGCAGGGACTGCAAGGAAAGAAAGTCATTGCAATTGCTACTGGGTCTTTGCACTGTGTTTGCTGCACTGAAGATGGTATAAAAATAAAATAATTTACTTAGTTCTCAGTACTGAATTTGAAAAAAATGAAACTTTTATTTTTCAGTCAGTTGTTGGTAGGTTGTCCTTGCTAAAAACGCTGGTCCTCTATGTGCATGAACGTATTTTGTGTTTGCAGATGTAGCATATTTCTTTAGCCGAAAGCATGTCATTGATTTAAAATGATCACGTAAAACCAACTGAAGGTTTTTAATTAATAAAAAATAAAGAGTTTGTTTCATAAATGCTGATGGTCAAAGAAAAATAGAGAGCTCTAAAAGTGATTACAGATTGGTCCAGCAGTAGAATGAATGATTTTGGCTTTCTTTTCAGGGTCTTCTGAGCCTGAGGAGGTGTTTATCTTGCTAAATGAAGCACTGCACAAACAATGTTGCTTCTTACAGAGCAGGTTGAGATACTGAATATTCTTTGCAGGAGACTCACTGCCACATGTAATTAACAAGTCTGCACAATAACTGAGTGTTTTATAGGTGCTGGTGAAATAGGATATAGCTGCAGAAAATAAATGGTCAGAAACAAGGTTACTATTTTAAAAGTATTTTCCAATTATCTTGCAACAGTAAGCACCCATTTTAATGTCCTCTCTAGTAATACAACCTATTATAAGATCTTTTCTTTCATCTCATAAGAAATGTTAAGCCTTTTCTAATTCTTTTTTTAATATCAACAGTTTTTGATATGAAACTATCAAATACAGGCTGTTTCTGGTGTATCTGTTTTTATTCTTCTGCTCCACTGTTTCCTCCTATTTTGGAACAGAATTTTTAAGTTATACAAACTATGAGGAAATAAATGCATCTTACACTAGCTGCTCTACATAGACCATGGGCCTAACTCTGTCACTCTGGATTTATCTGCACTAGATAGTGGATTTCATGTTGGTTATCAGTCCTAGAAATCTTGATTACAGTCCAAGGTCTCATTCAGTTAAATGATTTATAAATGCTAATTAAAAAAAAAAGGCAAAAAGCATCTATTTCAGATTCAGAACAAGTAATTATTTTTACTGGTTTAGGAGAAGTGTATACATGGGGAGATAATGATGAAGGACAGCTTGGAGACGGAACAACTAATGCCATCCAAAGACCACGCTTGGTTGCAGCACTTCAGGGTAAAAAGATCAACAGAGTAGCCTGTGGCTCAGCACATACTTTAGCTTGGTCAACCAGTAAACCTGCTAATGCTGGCAAGCTCCCTACACAGGTAATATTTTTGGCTTATTGCGTTCAGATTTTGAACATAGTTAGTATGCTTATTGCTGGTCTTTCAGTAGACATATTTCCGTTCAAAATCCCTGCATAAGCTCAGTGTGCTTTGATTTGGCTTCGAGTTTGAGCCAGTTACTTTGTTTTACTTCTATACTTCCAAAGAAGAATTCCAGTTTTCTGAGGTGAGAAAGCCTCTTCATTCAGTTGTTAATCCAATGCAGAACAGTAGCTCAGTTTGCAAATTGGCAAGAATTTTAATTCTGTATTCCAGCTATGAAAATCTTATGTCTTCCAAGGGAGTTCTTCATTGCTTGCTTTACATTGAGAAGGTTGTTTTTTGAATATTCTGTCTTTCAGCTATAATGACTGGGTGTAGTGATGATAGGATGTAAAATGTGTCTGCTTATGGATAAAGAGAATTGTAAAATATGGAATAGCAAGAATAGTCTACTGTCATGTTTCTAATACTTGTTTCAGTTTAGATGGATACTATTAGTATCTTTTATAAACAACTGAACTCCGTGTATTAAGTTTTGAGAGTGTGAATAAGCAAATATCTGAATTTCTAATACAAAGTTACCTACAATCTTATAAATTGTTGTTCTGTTTAATAAAATAAAATATATAATAATTCTTGATTACATTCACATATTGCTGCCTTATCATAGGTTCCTATGGAGTACAATCATCTTCAGGAAATTCCCATCATTTCATTGAGAAACAGGCTTCTGCTATTGCATCACATTTCTGAACTCTTCTGTCCTTGCATTCCAATGTTTGATCTTGAAGGAAGACTTGATGAAACTGGCCAAGGACCCTCAGTTGGGTTTGACACGTTACGGGGTATACTGATATCACAGGGAAAGGTATTTATCAGAATGTTTTTAAGGGAGTGATTTATAACTGTAAGTGAAATGTACTGTTTAAACTGTTTCTGAAGAAAATAGAACTATGTATCTCAATTTGTTCTGTAAGTTGTATATCAAATATTTGCATTCTGATTATGCAGACTTCTTTCTTTATGAATGGGTTCTTTTTATTAAGTTTTCCTCAGTTCTTCATTATAGTGCTTTTGTGTGTTGATCTTGAAAATAACTTTACACTGTAAATCTTCAGTTTGTAGTATAGTGGAATTCTTCTAGAGTATTCAGTAGATGCTATCCAGGAAAAAAATGTAAGATAGGTATGAGATGGTCATTGTCTGCTTTTTGTATTTCAGTTGTCATGATCAGGTGATCTACTATTTGATCCAAAACTCTGTGAAGGTACAAACTTGTTTTAGACTGGGGTAAAAGTGAAGACAGGAGTCCAATCTCAAATCAATAAAGTAGATTTTTGTAGTTGTAAGTAAAATCAGTTATGAGGAAGTCTAGATAATTATAATGCTTCAAGGCTACAACACCTATTCAAAACTTAAGATACTGAAAGCCTTTAAAAGCATGACTTTCCTTCAGTATGACCATCAGTTTTGGATCTGAATTTTCTCACTGTCATAGTAACTTGTCTAACAAAAAATTATAACCTTATATAAACAGACAAAATCTGCTGGGAGAAAGAGAAGCAGTTAGGTTTCCCTCTGCAGTGCTGTTCTATGTCCTTAAATAAGACACATGGCCTGTAACTAGACTCCTTAGCATGTATTGACTCAAGGACTCTTTCTCTAGATTCCAGTAAAATTGTGTAGTAGAGCAATCCAGCAGAATATGTGCGACCACGCATTTTTCATCAAAACCTAAACTGGAAAAAAGGAAACGGAAATCATAGCTATTCTGTTCATGACACTTTTATATGTTAGTGCTATTAATAGGGCGTCTTTAGGTATATGATGTTAAGTATAGGAATGGGTGTGCAGGAGGCACATTCAATGTAATTTACTTTAAGAGTCTGCAGAACAGTTACAGAAAGGCTTCAGATTTAAGATAAAATGTGATATCAGGCATATTGTCAAAAGCCTGTCTCAACAGAGACACCAGAAGTTGCGAGACCATATTCTTATCTAGGCATTTAAGTCAGGCTAACCTTCAGAGATTCTAAAGACTTAAAAATCTTGTTAAAGCTTGCTTGTAACTGACAGTGTAAAATTAGGTCCAAATATTTAGTGAGAGAACTTCAGATACTTGAATTTGCATGAAAAGTTTGTTTATTTTTATTTGTTTATTTATTGCCTTCCATAGCAAGATGATCTCATCTTTGGCTTTCTTCATTGTTTTTCTCTGACATGAATTATTTTCCATATATGTATATTATTCCAGTATAAACTAATTTATACCTGCACTCAGCAGCATGTTGGTTGCTTAGTAATAACTGAATCTGGGTGCAGTACAATCTTTCAAGCCATGGTTTTGAGTGATACAGGAGAGACTTTCTTCTTTACTTTTTTAGTATCCTGACTGTTTCTAGCTTGAATTGTATTAGCACAAATAACATGATCCTTAACTAACATCTCACAGCTTTATCTTCTGTTGCTTTTGTTTATTTTCAGTGTTTCAAAAGTATTTGATACTTGTTCCCATTTCTTCTGAAGAAAGATGCAGGTGTTATGCCTTTTCTAGTGTTTTGTGATGTACTCAGAAGGAAATTGCTGAAGGGTGGTATTGCAGGATCAGTTTCTCTTATTCTGCTGAAGAGTTGGGGTTTTTTTTCTAATACTAAGTATGTGTTCATCTGTGAGATATGTGCCGCTTTCTTATTTGATTGCAGTTTTGCCACTACTTTAATTTTTTGTGTTTCCCTGTTTTAGGAGGCAGCTTTCAGGAAAGTTGTGCAAGCAACTATGGTGAGAGATCGTCAGCATGGGCCAGTTGTAGAGCTCAACAGAATACAGGTATCTTAAGCTGAAGTTTTGATTTTAGTATCTGTATGTTTAGCCCACGGTGCTATACATTTGCCAAGTCTCTTTGTGTCGGCTGTTTGGTATCTGAGTACTGAAGAGTTGAATTTTTATCAGAGAATCAAACAATGAAGAATTGAATGCAGCAAGGGCTGCTGATTTTCTTTTTTGTATGTTTTCATCTGCACGGTAGCTGTTTCGGGGGAGAGGGACACTAGCTGAAATATTAAGTGAATGATTTAAACTCTAATGAGCGAAGTATGTCCTGCTTGACAAAGGACTGCTTTTTCAAAACTCACTACATTAGATAATTTAAGAGAGTAGTGATTCTGATGCCTTTCTTACCTTTCCAAATGGTCAGATGAATTATTCAGCTGTTGCTTTCATAACAGAACAGGAAGGGGGAAAAAAAAAGCCCTTGAATTAAAAATCAGGCTGATAAACTCTCATTCTTTGCTGGTCATCACATGTGGTCATATTGATTGCAGATCTCTTTGATACAAAAGGGCTTTTTTCCTTATTGACGTTAGAAAATGTAATGTTGTGCCTTAGGCCAGACATGTCTTTTTTTCCATAGATATTTCTGTAACATAGAATAGTAAAATGTTGTTTTAGTTTAAATGGACTGAAGCCTGGTCTTAGAGTCCTGAGTCGTCTTGCATTTCTTTCCTTTAGTGGCGTTTGGTTTTTTTTTTTCTTATTATATTGTAAAAAGTAAGAAAACCTACTCTTTGTAAGGTTAGAATGGAGAAATTCTGAAAATTTTGACTAATTAGTTTTCTGTTAGTGAAGAAAAGTATATCCTGTTGTAGCTGGATTCTGTTTCTGCTTCTTTGCTGTTTTCTATAGGAACTTAAAATTTCTTGTGGAAATGTTATGTGATTAAAATGTATTGTTTTAGTTATTATTTGGGAAGTTGAAGCTGAAGAGATTGCCAGAGATGTTCTTGTTACTTTTTGTGTAGGTGTGAATTCAGAAATGTCAATAAAGCAGTGCAAGTATTTAACTTTAAGCAGGAAACTAGTGAGTAGGTTTTGGGCTCATTTCCTAGTGGTGTTCTTCTACTGTTGAGTTAATTAAGATCAGCTTTCTCTTGTAGTCCAGTTCGTTACTTCAGTCTGTCTTGAACTCTAGAAAAAGAACTGGTGGCTGCAGGGCTTCCCTTCTTTATAGGTTCTGGGAGAAATGAAATATTGCTGTAACATTAAGTCTGTCCTAGATTTAGCCAAGTGAATGTTAAAAAAGACCATGTTCATAATCTGGCCTGATTACACAGTACCAAGTACAGGTCACAATTTCTTGAGTTAGCTTTTGCAGAGAATGAAAATGTGGATTCTTAAACTGTTTGATTCTTTATAATATTTAATTGAAGATTCAAAGCTGCTTTACCTAGTCTCAAACAGCTAATTGTCAATGTTAAGAATTTTCATCTTACTTGCAGTTGTGGGTTTAACTGCAGCTAGGCTTTAAGATCCCTTTGCTTTCAGAAGACTCCTCCTACAGTTTATATATTATGTGGTACAGTCAATTCACTTCATCTTCCTTTGTATAAAATAAAAAGATGAGTGCTTAATTTAAAGTTGTTTTCCAGATGCTGACTTGTTTAAAATATTTCCTCAGCTTACCTTGTTGTTCAGTGGTTTCATTGGAATTATCAGAACTGGACAAAACAGCTGTCTAACTTGCAGTGTAAAAGCAAGCCAAACATCACTCCCTTGTCCTGAGGTCAAGTTTTACATGGACCAGATTCCTTTTAGAGTAGATCGCATTCACTTTACATGCTACTTGGCCCTGGATCTTTTCTGTTGGGAGCCTTGTGATAGAAGGGCATAGTAGTTTTATGTAGTTGTTTTGCTCAAGGTGTGTGGAATACAATGTGATGGCTGTACAGCAACTCACCCAAGTGCCAGCCTGGTAGTTCAATAGTATAAAATTGAGGGTAGATGTTTTATGCTTTGAGGTGTAGCATGAGGGCAAGCTTGAATGCGCAGAGACAGTTTGGGACGCTGTTGGGGGACTACGTTATGGCAGAAGAAACCAAACTTGACACAATTTTATCCATATTACTTTTTGGGAATGGTTGTTTAGTGAAATGTTTCAAAATGGCACCTGGGCCTTGTTCTGGAAGGGCGCAGTAGAAGAAGTCAAGTGCTCAAGTTTACTTACTGACCCTCTTACTAGCCGATCAGACTTACCTAGTATTTAAGTACCAGTGTAGCTCATGTGGTGTCAAATGGATAGTGTGTTACAACCTATAGGCAGACAAATTCACAATGCTGTTAAATCATATCTTTGCCTTTAGATGAAAGAGATTATTACAGTAGTTGAAAGGAATTTCCTCTTTTTAAAAGGGAAACAGATTTCAGTTATTAAGGAGAATGTCTGCTTTCAGGAATGTAATATTGCAAAGGATCTCCTGGTTCAATGTTCCCTACTGTTATGGGAGGAGTGTCACACGTATGGATACATGAAATGCCACTTTAAGAATAGCTTCTTCCCCCTCACTAGGACTCCTTATTAAATGTGGGTTACAGAAATCTCACTAGCATAATGATTAAAAAAATCTGATCTTAAAGTAGGCACAGCATATCAATGAATGAAGTATTTGTAATTTTGTGAGTGTTATACTTCAGTTTAAGTAACATTCCTCCTTCCTGGTTACGTCTTCTCCCTTATCAAATGTGCTTTTAAAGAACACTCATTTCATGACAGCCTTCATTTTGCTACACTGATCAGGCTAAGCTTTTTTGGTCTGCTTGTGTAGAATAGACTTTCTCTACTCTTCATCTTTTTATACTGTATTTTTTCCGTAGCATTTCAGTTTGAGCATAGATAACTGAAACCTCAAGGTACAGGTGAGACTGTGTCTGTGCTCTTGTAATTATTACACTGATACTTCCTGACCTGTTCTGGAGAGTGATTTCATGACATATCCTTGAATTGGGTTTGTTTTCTTCATAGATCTGTCTTCTGTGTTAACAGTACACATTCTCTTTCTCAGCTGATTCCAACTAATAAGTTGTCATCTTTTTGTAAACCTTTTTTATTAGTCTCTGGGTGCATGTCTTTATGTACTACATTTCTCCCAAGTTCTGGTGGGTTTGAGAGAGTCCTACAGGATGGCCAGGATTTCAGTGGGTACTCTCAGGCTGCTTGAGACAAATGTAAAGTTTTGTTCTTCAGATTCAGAGAAAGAACTTAAATTTTGATTGTTTTCACTTCAGAATGCTTTAACCGGATTACAGATTGACTTGAGTGCCTCTCCCCCTTTGTTGCAACAGTGCTGCTCACAATAAGTGATTATTCACTGAGGCAAGTTCTTGAACTTGATTCTTCCACACTTCACTGCATGCTGCTTTTGAGCTGCTGCATTTCTCTCTCGTCCAAGAAAAATTGGTTTTCCACAAGCTTGTATCTTCTGAGGGCAGATTGTTTTATGAAAATCCTTCTTGGGCTCTAATCAACATATTAACTTCTTTTATGCTAAAAAGTTATCACATCAGCAATAAGGTTGGAACTTTATTTTAAAAACTTGAGATGCTGCATAATCTGTGTTTAATAAGCCATGCATTCAGTGTGGGTTATATCTGACCCTGTTCAGCCTATTCAGTAAAATAGATTTCACAGGATACTTACTGTGTCTCTAAGGGGGATGATTTGGAAACATGAGCAAGATGCTGTGCTCCAGACCTCTACAATAAAAAGCTAAAACACCTGTGGTGGATTGTGGCCTAAACATATTTGTATGAATTTTTGCCATTTTTTAGTGAAGTGTTTTACTCTTTGCTAATAACCTAATAAATTTTAATGTGGGCATCTGTCTTTGTCAACAAGCAATATATTAAGGTGCTGGCGGAAATGCCAATAACCCTTCATGGTATTCTTACATTGCTTTGTTAAAAGTCAAATTGTAACCATTCCTGCATCTAAATGATCAGATTAAATGAAAATTCTGTGTTGCTAGTAAATAAATACTAAATTAAATGTATAATAGCACATGTGCATGCCACCCTATTCAGTTCAGGCAGGATTGCTTGCCTTTTTATTGCCACTTGATTAATTTGTATTTTAGGTCTGAGGTTTGATAAAAATAGTGAATCAACTACTGCTTTCATAGACCTACTCATACTTTCCTCTTTTTAAGAGAAGACTCAAGTGATTTCTCAACTTAAAACTTATTGGGCATCCAAATTTCTTAGAAACCCATTGAATTAAAACCAGCTTGTGTTGATACAGAACTTATTATACATGAGGAAGACTTAAGTGTGTCATCCTTTCAATAAAACCCGAAAGAAATCTGGTGGATGTTTTATCCAAAGCATCAGAAGTATGCAGCATCAGAACAACTGGTTTTTGAGATGCACTGTAGATTGGGGTGGCACCAAATACAGATTAGCAGGATGAGTCTGGGTTATTTCTGAATAAACAGTCTCATGGATATTGGTGAAGTATGTGCACTGTAGGAGTCCCTTTACAGTCAAGGCAGGTTGAGAATATAAATTGCAGAACACCGAGGGAAAAAACCCATATCTTGGGTTTCTTCAGCCTTCTGTTTACTTTCAATTTCTTTCCTCTCTATACTGGTGAAATGCTTTTTGTATTCTTATCCACTTTGTGTGCACTTCTTGCAGCAAAATACATGAGATCTTCCTTGCATGCCATTTCTTATGGATCTTTATCATATCTTAAAATACACTTTTTCTGTAGGTGCCTAAGAAACACAATAATCTGTGTGTGTATATACATGTGTATTTTAGTAGTGCTTAATCATTTTTAGAGGGTCCTAGTAAGTATCATAGATGCATATTTAAATATTATCATTAATGAATATTAGAATAACATGTATTCAGTTTTCTGGCCAACAACACAGCCTCTGATCTATCTTATGTATTAAAAACTCACCCAGATTTGACAATTGGATGTATGAGTAGAGATAGGATGCATTAAATAAGTAGATTGCAATCCAGAAAAACTGAATTTACCAAGGCATTGGCTGCTTCTTCAGAAACAAAGGAAGAAAACTTTATCGACAAATTTTATCATTGATACTCCTCTGTCTTTCCATTTTCCTGTAAAGATGAACAGATATAATGCTGAGTAGAGACAGACGAACAATGAACTGTTTGAAATTAAAGATAAGTAAGGTATTGGTGGTTCGGGGAACATAAAATTCCTTATCTAGGGAAGAAAGCCCACAGGGTTGTCAGCTGAACTGGTAAGAATCATTCTGTCTAGCTGCAGTGAACATGCCTATAGTTTTTGCATGTTTCCAGCTCTAACAATAAAATTACTAAGGCCTAATCAACCTCCAAATTTTTAGATTAATTTAAAAAAAAAATCATTATCACTGCGGTCAACTGTGTTTGCACTAAGATTATCTCAAGTAGTTATGACTATGTCAGGTCATAGATATTACCTAGAACAATCATTCAGCACTGTCAGGTCAGTTCAGGACATGTAGTGGAAGCATCTAGATAACCAGATACTGTTTTTCGTGTTCGTGCAAATCCAAGAATTAGTTGAAAAATTTCTTCTGTTACAGAGGTGCTGGAATTTGCAGTGCTTATAAATGGTGATAATCGTAGTAATCACTGACAGTTTAAACAGCTGTGTCACAGAGATAGGACCTGTTGCAGAAGTTGCAGTGCAGCCTATCCTGGAACCAGTAACTCTTTCTCCTTAATGTTTAGGTATGTCCTATTTTTATATCAGAAACAAGCTGACAAAGTGTGAGCTAGATGAGTAGACAGTGAGGTGGGTTGAAAACTGGCTGAACGGCTGGGTCCAGAGGGTGGTGATCAGTGGCATGAAGACTTGTTGGGGGCCAGGAACTAGCCGTGTACCCCAGGGGTCAACAGTGGGTCCAGTCCTGGTCAACATCTTCATCAGTAATCTAGATGATGGGGCAGAGTGTACACGTGGCAAGTTTGACAATGATACGAAATTGGGAGGAGCAGTTGATAACACCAGAGGGTCATGCTGTCATCCAGAGGGACCTCAGCAGGCTGGAGAGGTGGGCTGACACGAACCTCATGCAGTTCAACAAGAAGTGTGAAGTCCTGCACCTGGGGAGGAACAACCCTAGGCACCAGTACCTGCTGGGGGTAACCCAGCTGGAAAGCAGCTTTGTAGAAAAGATCCTGGGTGTCCTGGAAGGCACCAAGTGGAACATGAGCCACCAATGTACCCTTGCCATAAAGAAGGTTAATGGGTGTCCTGGGCTGTATTAGAAGGAGGGTTGCCAGCAGGTCAAGGGAGGTGATCCTTCACCTCTACTCAGCATCTGGAGTACTGTGTCTAGTTCTGGGCTCCTCAGTACAAGAGAGACATGGGCATACTGGAGAGAGTCCAGCGAAGGGCCACAAAGGTTATTAAGGGACTGGAACATCTCTCCTATGAGGAAAGTCTGAGAGAGCTGGGACTGTTTAGCCTCAAGAAGAAAAGGCTCAGGGGGAATTCATCAAAGTATATAAATGTCTGAAGAGAAGGTGCAAAGAAGATGGAGCCCAGCTTCATTCAAGTGGTGCCCAGTTGCAGGACCAGAGGCAGTGGGCACAAACTGAAACGCAGAAGGCTCCCTCTGAACGTCAGGAAACACTTTTTTTACTGTGAGGGTGACTGAGCACTGGCACAGGTTGCCCAGGGAAGCTGTGGAGTGTCTATCCATGGAGATATTTGAAAGCTGTTTTGACTTGTTGTGGGCAACTGGCTCTGGGTGGCCCCGCTTGAGCAAGGGAGTTGGACCAGATGACCTCCAGAGGTCCCTTCCGACCTCAACCATCATATGATTCTGAAATAGTTCTGGGCTCCTAAGAGACTGAGATTTTAAGTGCTTTCATCTTCCTGGAGAGGATTGGGATATGTAATAGGAGTCGGTGATATCTCTATCTAGGGATGAATATTAGATGGTACTGAAAAATACTGTAGTGCTGTAATTTGAAATGTGATTGTTCTTCTGTATATGTCATACATATACAAGATATAGTGTAGTGTGGACCTCTGTAGATGTTTCACTGAACACATTAGTATTTTATAAACATTAATCTTATGGTCTGATTGGTACAGTGATGCCAGCTGAAATGCATTCTTACAGTGACTTTTATAATATGCTTACTCAATAGGTAAAACGTTCTAGGAGCAAAGGAGGACTGGCTGGGCCTGATGGTACAAAGTCAGTGTTTGGACAGATGTGTGCTAAAATGAGTTCCTTTAGCCCTGATAGCCTTCTGCTTCCTCATCGTGTTTGGAAAGTCAAGTTTGTTGGTAAGAGGATTCTCCCCCCCCCCCCCCCCCCATTTTGCGCTTAACTTGCAGCTTTCTTCAGATGCTTTTTTGGAGGACCTGAAGGAAGGAAGGGATAGAGGAAAACTGTGTGTGTAGGCAGAGGAAGGTGCTTAAAATGTTAGGAAGTAAAAAGCTTTTTTAAAAGATTTTATTAAAAAACCTCAAGATTAATGGGAATGTGTCTGTAATTTTCCTCAAATTCTGGGGACAACTCTTCTGCTTACAACAAACATTCTGCAAAACCTAAACCTGTTTTTCAGTGGTCTAGATTGGTAAATAATCCTGGCTAGCTGGTTTTACTGATAGGGTTGTTTTTACAGTTCACATATCACTTTGAGCTTTTTGATTAAAAATATTTTAGATTGAAGAGCTATTCTGTCTACTGTATATAAGATATGTAAAATATACCTACTTTCAAATGTCACTTAGAAATTCCATTGCTTTGACTTTCTTTTTCTACCTCTATTTTATTTTGATTATTGTATAACACAAAAATGTTAGTTATACTCTAGCAAAATAGTATTTTTGACACTGTGATATGTTGTATAATCTTCTAAATAATACGATTTACAATGAACTGGTAATATCCAAATATAAGCAAAACATAAAGGGTTTTCATATGAACAGATATGACAGTGTAGCTTTTAGTAAACTTCTGTTTGCTCAGTCATCCCCGTGGAAGGAAGAACATTTAATTTTGAGCCTTTTTTCTTCTCCAAGGTGAATCTGTGGATGATTGCGGTGGAGGTTATAGTGAATCAATAGCAGAAATGTGCGAGGAGCTTCAGAATGGGCTGACCCCTCTCTTAATTGTGACACCAAATGGAAGAGATGAATCTGGAGCAAACAGAGATTGTTTCCTATTAAATCCTGCTGCCAAGTCACTCTTGCATATGAACATGTTCCGTTTTCTTGGTAATTTCTTAGCAACAGTGTGACATTCTACTTGCATTACATGATCACAATATTGGAATCTAACAAGAAAAAATGAAAAATACTATGTTTAAACTTACAGGTGTACTTTTGGGCATCGCTATCCGGACTGGCAGCCCTCTCAGCCTCAACCTGGCTGAGCCAGTGTGGAAACAGCTTGCAGGAATGAACCTAACAATTGCTGATCTCAGTGAGGTAAGTATGAAGTTCCTGAGTAGGATATAACTTACAGAAGACAAGTGGACTCTAGCATCAGTTTTTCTCCAGTGATTCCCTGTTTTCTATATACTTGTATTTTGACTGCCTTTTACATTTTCAGCCAGTATATAAGGATGACTTAAATTTACAGTTTTAACAGGGAGTACAAGTTGTTAAGCTGTTTGAATGCTAGAGCATTCTCAAATCTTCTCATGGGTTTGACTAGACAAATGTTTGTGGTTGAACTCCTGCTTTCCAGTAGACCTTCTTGCAGCTGTTACTGTCTGTTGTGCCAAGATGCAGTAACTGATTAGGTGCACATGCCTCCACTGTTTTGAAGTAAAAGAAAATGAGTTCAAACTACTACTGAGAATAGTTTGTGCCCACACGTCAAACATCACAAACTTTCAATTTCTGTTTACTGAGCTCAGTAAATGTGGAGTAAGAGTTAGGTCTTCATTACAAAAAAGAGTTCCTTCTCAAATACTGTTATGTAGAAATGTACTTACTGTAAAAGCATCGAGTCATTTACTTGTCAGTAAGGGGATTCCTTTTGTACCAAAACCAGCATTGGGACTTCGTAGAGATGATTATGTTTTTAGGCTTTAAATCCATTTTCTTGTATAATACAGTTTCTTGGCAAATGCTTCCCGAAAGGATTGAAATCTAGAACACATGCACACTCCCACATCCCAGCATAATGAAATTTTATGTAAAATATTAAGCTGTTTTATGGCTTTGAAATTAAGTTAGATGGGTTGTGGTCAGACATTTGACAATGCTTTTGGTAGATGATACATGATGTACTGCATTTTGTATGCAAGAGACACTGTTGTATAGTGCTAGTAAACTGATTTTGACTCGGGTTTGTTATTTTCCAAAGGTTGATAAAGATTTTATTCCTGGTCTTATGTACATTCGAGACAACGAAGCTACTTCAGAAGAGTTTGAAGCTATGAGCCTCCCATTCACTGTGCCTAATGCAAGTGGTCAAGATATTCAGTTGAGTTCCAAGTACACCCATATTACACTGGATAATAGAGCTGAATATGTGAGACTGGCAATAAACTACAGGTTTGTTGAATAAGTCACTCAAATTATTGATTTGAATAAGCATTTTGTTTTAAAAAAATATGTAAAACCTTTTAAACAATATACTACTTCAGCCTCTTACAAGTATTTTAATGTTTTCATGTGATTACAGTGTTGATTTTCTGATTTCTTTTAATCTATCCAAGGAGAAAAGATTAAACTTAATTTTTAGGAAAAACAATAAACTAGCAGGTTTGGCTATAGATTTGAATAGCTGTCCTGACAGAGCAGTTTTGGCAGCTGGTTTTACAGGTAGAGAAATGCCCCATCCATCTAATTCTTCTCCTATTCGTTAAAGTAATAGGCTTGATCATTAAGTTCTTGGTGAAGAGAGCTTAGGTTTAGTACTGCTGCTCCCACAGTTTTTCATATCATCATTTGCAGTCAAGAGCAGTCCCAGTTGAATTCTTACTCTATTCTTATCTAAGTTGGAATACACAAAACAAAATATTAGTTCCTTGGACACCATAAAATTAGTTTGACACCTGTGTGCAGACAAGTAAATTCACCTACAGGTGCCAAAAACTGAACATTGCACTGAAATCAGTGGGAAATAATTGTTCGGTATTTGAGAAGACAGGCTTTTGGATGCTTAAATACCTAGACAGCTAATCTAGACAAGTACAGCTAAGAAGCAACCACAGGCATCTTGTTATGTGAAGCAGTGGGCCTAGTGCCTATTGAAATATGGAAATTTAGATAATTTGGATGAGAAACTGATTCATAGTGGTTTTATTCTCTCTGCCATAGTGAACTAGTTTAGAGAGTGCTTGAGCAGGACTGTATCATCACTATATATTTGCTTATTAGTTTGTAGTTATAGTGTCTGCCAACAACTACTGAATTACATTCTTTGTTCTCCTCCCCCCTGCCCAGATGGTTATGCACCAATACTTAAACCTGGTTTTGACAGTAGAGAGAAATTTCATTTGGAATGGATAAATGATATGTCTATGTAAAATGTTACATTCCTTTGAAGAAATGGTTTTGTTCTCTTGGCAGTTCTGGCTGTCCTCAAAGGAGGCGAGAAATTCTAAAGCATTTTACAGTTAAAAGGCCTTTGGGAAAAAGATTTAAATGTTTAGATTAAGTATCAAGTTGTTTAATTATATGAAGCCCTTGAGAGAAAAACTAGCACCTGAATAGAATGCATGTGAAAAAGTGGATGCAAAAGACGAAGTTTGTCCTAACATCTTTGTTTATTTTGGTGATGACAAGCATGAGGACAGGAGTTGTCAATGATGCGAATCTCTGCTCTAGAGAGTTCTGTAAAAAATCTCAGAAATTATTTGACAGGGGAAAAAAAAGCAAAACACAAATCATGGGTGGCAGCAGAAGCAGCAAAATGTTAGACTTTCATCTGTCTTGAAATACAACAACTCCTGTCCCTTCAGACAGCATGTTTTAGTTCAGACCCATTTTTCTTTTACCATAATGTCTGTCTAGTGTTGCGAATGTATGCAGGCAGAGTTTCAAAGTACAGCCATTCTTTTCCCAAGAGCATGTTGTTTCCAAATGGGGTATTGGCTTGTTCTTGACAGGCACAGCACATGAATAGTCCTGGAAATAAAATATCCTAAATATTGGGAGATATCTGTCCATACTGAGCTTGCTGTGCAATATGAATTGGTGTAGAAACTGTTATAAGTCAAGTATCTTGTGTGATAAATGTTCATTAATGTTCCTTAGCACATAGCTGGAGACTTGAGGAGAATGGTTAAATTTCCTTGATATTACAGTAATTGCTAGAAATAATTGCTAGAAATGACATTAACAGAAACTCTGAAAATGTGTCTCTGCAGACTTCATGAATTTGACGAACAAGTTGCAGCAGTTCGTGAGGGGATGGCCCGTGTTGTTCCAGTTCCTCTACTTTCACTCTTTACAGGATATGAACTGGAAACTATGGTATCAATTTCTGCTTTGCTACCTCTGTCAGACTAACTTGGAGTGAGATTCTTCACTTATATCTTACTAATCCAAAACCCACATTAAATACTGTTCACAGTGATTGCAAACATTTTGTCCAAGGAAAAACTAGAAAATGTTTAATTGCCCTCTTGGTGTTAATAAGGTTATTTTGATACAGCTGAGCAGTGACGTAATGAGTTATTTCTGGAAGAAACAAACAAACAAAACCAAAAACCCCCACAAACCAGGGGCCTAGGAGGTGAATTGGAGACATTAGTCCCAAGCAAAATGTTTAGTTCTTTATGTAATTCAGGAATATGAAAGAAGATTCATTATTGTCCCCTGATGGGAAGATGTATATTTACTATTATTGTAATAGGAGACTATGCACAGCACTTCAAATATTTGAACATTCATTTTGTCAGTGTAAAAGCTGTTTGAGTATTTTAAAGGAATGGAGGGAACAAATCACCCATAATTGATTTGATCAGACTTTTGTAGCCTATCACTATATTTTATTTTTCAGGTATGTGGAAGCCCGGATATTCCACTCCACCTTCTGAAATCTGTAGCAACTTATAAAGGCATTGAACCAACTGCTTCCTTAATACAGTGGTTCTGGGAAGTGATGGAGTCCTTCTCCAATACAGAGCGATCTCTCTTCCTGCGTTTTGTGTGGGGCAGAACAAGGCTGCCCAGGACTATTGCAGACTTCAGAGGGAGGGACTTTGTTATTCAGGTAAGATGTATGGGATGGGGTGTGGGGTTTTTATTTTAAAAAGCTGGTGGTGGAGAAGTAGTAGCATGACATAACAAGAGAACAGGCTGATTTCATTAAACTGTTTATGCAGCATTACATTGTAGATTCGACAGTGCAACAGAGACCTATAATGTATATAAATATTTTTGTTTCTTGACCTGGGCAAGTGGATATTCGTTTCGTTTCCCAACTATTTACATCTCTGGATTTTGGTAGTTTTCCCCTGTCAGTCATGAACTGTTTTTGCTGGCATTTATTTGCATTTTATTCAGCTCAGTTATTAATTTCAGCTAAATTAAAGAACAACAATCTTCAAATCATATTTTGGTATTTGCTGAAGTAATACAATCATTTTTAGATTGTTCCCAACTACATATTCATGATCAAAGAAGCTCATCTATGTCTGTTTTTATTTATTTACTTAGTGTAGGGAAAATGGATTTGGTCTTTTCATTGTTGTTTTAAGAAACTTCAGCATCAGAATCACAAATCTAACATGCTGTTAAAAAAATTTAAGTATTATTTTGATATTTATTTGTAGTTTGGACAGTGAATCAAAAATATTATGCTTTTTGTTTTCAACAGGTATTGGATAAATACAATCCTCCAGACCACTTTCTTCCTGAGTCATACACTTGCTTCTTTCTCCTGAAGCTGCCCAGGTATTCCTGTAAGCAAGTACTAGAGGAAAAACTGAAGTATGCCATTCACTTCTGTAAGTCTATAGACACTGACGATTATGCCCGGATAGCACTGACAGGAGAGCCAGCGGCTGATGACAGTAGTGATGATTCTGATAATGAAGATGCCGATTCTTTTGCTTCAGATTCTACACAGGACTACTTAACAGGACATTAAGAAAATAATATAAGGGATAGTCATCACAAGCACTGAGGCAAAATGCCAAAATGACAAATGAAGCCAAGGACAGTATAGGTGTTGGAATATAGAGTATGTAGTAAGAGGAATGGTAATCTTCTGAACATGGGGAAAGTGTGTTTGCTACTCACAGTAGGAATTAAGGGTTACAGCTTAAACCATCAGCTTAGAATAAATGGCACACTATATGGGCATTTAACATTTATTTTAAGAGCTGAAAGTGGCCCCCCATAATGCTGCACTACATTTAGAACCTTTGTGTTTACTGAAGTGTTGTAAATGTTTATATAAATATGGTAGTGCAGCATCCAAAAGGCAGTGAAACCTTTAAATTGTGGGTGCAATAGGTTTTTTTCATATTAAGTGTTGTGTTCTGTGCATCTTCTTGATTGTATATTGGAAATACTGTGCAACAACTGAATAGTATTATAAATATTTCAATTAACTTTACTAGAAGTTTGTTAAAAATTTTTGAACATTGAATTAACATTATTCCTTGAAATTCTTCTATAGATAATAAAAATGGCCAATAGTTTCACTTCCACCCCTGGTTTGTATATTTTAGCTTATGCATTATTTATCTCAAATTTGATACCTTTCTGTGAACAGCATCATAATTCTTATCATGGAAAGTGTACTGTATATAATTTGTGCCATGTAAATGCAAAAGTTATAATTTCCCTCCAAATAAAAGTTCTGCCACAGAAAAAAAATAGTATGTGTTTTTTAATGATAATGTAGCTCTACGAAGAAACGATTCTGCATTTTACAGCTGTTGGCCAAACGTTGCTGGTGGTGCCCCACCAATAGTAGGTGCATTGCCATAGACAGAACATGAGCTATAGTAAACTCAGAGCAAGTCTACACAACACGTTAATGGTAGCGATTAGGTACAGTTTGTTTATACAGTTGTTCCTAATGCTACTGTTGTCAGTAATGGTAAATTTGTTCTTGGACGCCTGGGAAAAAAATTGCTTTTGAGGAAGTGTAAGGGACAGATGTGTGTAAGTACCTGAATGTGAGTAGAAGAGTATGATGACACTCTTCTAAAATGTTGACTCTGAGAAAATCAGATTGTTTTACAAGGCTTGATCACGAAACATGGTGCATCCAGAGTAGCCTGTTTGAATAACTCATTCAAGTCAAATGGCGTTTGGGCAGGTATTATGTGTTAACTACACAGTGTATGCAATAGTTTTTCAAAGTAGGAAAATGAGATTTATTTGTGCTGAAGCACTAGTATTTTACTTTAAAATCCATGGATAGTATTTTACTTTAAAATCCATCGGTAGTATTTTACTTGAAAATCCAGCAGAAGGGCATGTCATACCTTTTCTTTGCTAATTATTAGGATAGGCATATGTCAATATTTAACATTTTACAATTCAGAGTTGATTCATTTTTTTTTTAGTGTGTGCATTTGATTTCAATTCCAACTTCTCTAAATTTAAATATTAACTGTGGTCATGGAATAAGTTTTCCTGAGATATACTTGGTATTTCAAAATAGTGGTGAAACTACCTATTTGTTGTTAAGATGTCAGAGTTTTGAAATTCATTAGCTTTAGAGGCCTCTATTGGGTGCTGAAGATCTCTTGCAATAAATGCTCCTGTCCTGATCCTCGGTCTTCCTGGAGACTCCAGAAGTCAGGCCTGTGACCTGTCTTTCAGATTTTCTCTGTCTGCTGATGAAAAACACTGAGTCTTTTTTGAGTCTTAAAAAGGATGCAAAAATCCCAAAACCTTAAGCAACATCTTTTATCTTTGCTGCTGAATTGAATTTCTCCTGAGGGCAAAGAGTGGAGAATCTAGTACAGAAGTACTCATGTGGTCGTCTGCTGTCCTTCGCCATGGTAACACCAGAGCCCTGTAGGCATCCAGCTTGATGAAAGAGATTCTGTAGGCAGCTTTTCAGATGTGATGGATGAGTCATGCCCAAATGCTACAAGTCCAAGGACTGAGACTGAGTTCAATTGCCATTCTTAAATTTCAAACCCTGTTTCAGGAGCATATGAACTACTATAACACGGAGAAGTTTTATAACTTGCTTAGGAAAGAAAGAAAATGTCAGAGTTTTTTCTTCCAAGAAAAGCAAAAAGGAGGCATCCTTCATGTAAGGAAGCAGTTTACGTTGTTAATTAGTGGACCATTTTTAAGCCTCCTTTGCTTTCCCATCCTAACAGAAGAGTCTCAGATCCCCCTTTACAGTGTGAAATGCTTGTCACCTGTGGCCTGACATTTCTGAGTAGCCAGTTGTCGTTCTTGAAAAACCATTGTTTTCAAGTGACCAAAAAATGGGATTTGCTCTTAATTGGCTTTTAGATGCAAATTTCTAGTCTAAGAAGGAAAAGGACTCAACCTTGTGAATGAAGAATGGATTGCTAGTGCTCCTTTCCCTTCTTCATATGTTACTTCCCTGTAAAACCAATGATGGTTTGATTTATTATAAAGCTTTACCATTATGAAATTGCAGAAGACTGAGAGAAAAATCCCTTCCCATGTTAAAAATTACTCTTCGTTGCCCAGGTAAATTCCCAATACCTCTAAAACCACCTAATGGCTGCTAAACAACCTGTGAATAAGGAGAGAAGGTCATTGAGTCCCATCAGGGAGTTTAGGGGACGTGTACCATTTATAATCATGGTAGCTGTTCCTTAACATCATGTTAGTCAAAGAAGGCTTCAGGCGGGCATATTAGGTACTTGCCTCCCCTGCAAGCATCTTTATCAGCAGACTATGTGCAAAACTAAATCATGCAGCCCTCTTCCAGAAAAAAGGGAAGCAGTGGCTTCCAAAGATCTCACTGATAAAATATTTTCACTTTTTCGTTTAAAGAAAACATACAGATGTGTAGTTTCCTGTAGGTGTTGCCTTTCAAGGTTAATCTCCCAACAAATCTTACATTTAAAAACTATGTTAACTGAACCATGCCAACTCAACTGGGGTTCAAGGGTGTGGATTGGTGGAAAAGTTACTCTTATCATGGAGTCATGTCCTTACCTTAAGTGAAAACTGCAGCAAAGCAACGTGACTGTGAATGTGACCCACAAACCATTTGTGAATTGATGCTCCTAATACTTGGAAAAGATCCTGCTAATTCACGCGTTTGGCTCAAATGTGAATGTCGATGGTATATCTGCAAGGCACCGCTCTTCAGCTTTGCATTTAGTCATCTGATGGCCAGCGAGTAAGGTTGTGGAAAGATCTCACAGAAAAACAGAGTAGAATTGTCTCAGTTGTTTCCTGACTGTGGTCGTCCCTGATCAGCTCTCTCCAGCGCGTTTGGGTGTGGTGTACTGGCATCCTGACCTGAAAAAGGTTTCAGCAGAAGCATTCTGAGAAGTTTGGAGGACATGGAGTCACGCACATGATATAATACAAAATCATCTAGGATTCTCTTTTGTAAATGAGTCAGTGTTAAGTGAAAGGAAACTTAATTCTCATTGGGTACTTGCATATACTCACTACTGATGATAAGCCTTAATAGGGATGGGGTACAGCACTTCTAGAAAATAAAGTCCAGGATAAGACTACACCTTCTTGTTTCACTGTGACAACTTCGTAAGTGAAAAAATGCTGGATAAAAGCACCTCAGTAAATCTTTCAATATGCAAAACATTGGGATAAAAAAGGGAGTGATCTGTTGTCCACAGTTACCCAAAGCAGGTCGAGAAGAAATAATATCCTTGCAGCAGATACCTGACACTGCACCCCACTCCACCTACTTTCTAACTTTAGAGACATTTAAGCACCAGAATGCCCAGTCTAGGCAGATCATGAATTTTGGTCAATAAGAGTTTTCAAAACCTTGTTAGACATCTGCTGGTGATGATCTGATGATACTCGATCTACCCTCAGTCAGGCAGCTGCCCAAATCGACTTCTGGAGTCCTCTCAGCTTGTTATTCCTTCAGTGCTCTATTCATTATTAGCTTCTCTAAAAATTAATTTCTAGTAAGTAGAATAGACTCTGCAGTGGTACCCTATCCATCGTGTTCTAAGCAAGGTGCCTTGAGACATCCAAACTTACTGTAGACAAGACCCTTGAAATCAATTATTACAAGTGAAGACAAGGAAGCTTTTCTGCTGCCTGCTTTTCCAGTGTGGACCTGCACTGGCTCAACAGGATCTTTTCTCTTTCAGTAACAGCTTCCTTAACCAGAAACTCCTCTGCATATACAGTTCTCCCTGACCTCATCAGGGCTTGCTGATCATTTAGGACAGAGACAGGCTGCTGTTCTGAGCTGCAAGAGTCCTCTCGTGCCTTCCTGCAGCTCCAGCCAGAGCCGTGTGTCTGCGGGGGGAATGCCACCGCTGAGGCTGAGCCTGGTGTGGTGGGACAAGCGGTCTCCTCCACCCCAGGAGAGCCCAGCACCCCAGTGCAGCAGTGTCACTGGTTTATGGCCTTACAGCATGACTGCTCACGGCTACGTTAGATGGAGGTGGGTGCTGACCCTCCGTTGTCAGTGCTCGGTGTAATACAGCGGTGTGGATATGCATGTCGGCCTGCGGGGAGAAACTAAATGGTGAAGCAACAAAGCAGCAAGCGACAGTCCTTTGGGCAGCTCTAGAAGCAACAGGTATTAAGCCATTGCATTGGCATTTTGTTTTTTCAAGGACCACGTCAGCACTAAAATGCTAGTGAAAGCCATGCAGAGGAGTTTCCCCTCCACCTGCCCTGGCTGCGGTGCTGCTCTCTCAGGGCAGGGGAGACCCGTACGCTGGATCGATAAAGTGACTCCTTCCTCATCTGCTGCCCAAGAGCTGTTGGTGGCTGTTTTTCAGTGGGATCGTTTCCTTTCTCTGGTTTATTAGGTGGCTCCGCAACCAGTTGTACTGGCCTAGTAAGATAGGAACGGGAGAGCAAGCACTGCTAAGCCAGCCCTGCTCTTGAGTCCTTGTTAGCGTTCGCCTTTAGTAGGCCCCCGAGACCGCAAATGCCTGCCAAAATTCCTGCTCTCCTCTGGATGCAGGGGCTGTGTGCTGGCCATGGCCGTTTCTTTTAAGGCTGCGGGGAGGGAAACCCTGCTGAGGTGTGAGCAAGCGTCTGGTCAGCAAAGCAGAACCTCACGGGCAGCCGCCGCTTCGGCTGCTGGTGAAGGGGATGTGTCGAGGCCGGAGGCTGGCTGGCAGTGGGAGCACACGGCTGTGTGTGAGAAAGGGTGAGGAGGCAGGACTGCCTCCGTCATCATCATCAGCTGGATCCTCCTGGTGCCCCCCAAGAGGCAGGGAGGCCATGGACCAGGGATGGATGTCCCTTGTCCATCAGGTAAAGCGGGTGGTGCTGGGGGACCCCCTGCAACACAGGGGGCCCTGGGCGCCTCCGGCGTTTTGGATCTGCCTCATTTTGTTGTTTCTAATCCCTTTTTTTTTTGTCCTTAGTATTTCTTGCTTGTGAAAGCCTTTCATTTTGATCCTGTTTGCAGACTCAATGTTTGCATCCTAGCTAGCTCCTTTGCCGGGATAACCCGGCATTGTCGGGTGCAGGGGCTGGAAGTCCAGCTTCAAGGCTTTTACTGTCAGATCAAAAATGCCACGGCGCTGTGGCATGCATAACTAAAAGTTGGATAGACTCATTTTACCAATTCAAACTTGCTGAAATTATTACGGTGGTGGGTAAAGTAGATGTTATCAAGTTCAGTGTAAGGTTAGTTACCATCTGTCCCGGAGCCAGTATGAAGCTGACCCAAATTTTGTATTGTGGGCCTTGGCTACTTCAGTGGGAATGCCATCCTGTAGCCAGGTGATTTGTCTTTCAAGTTTGTTATGCAGAAATCCAAATTGTTTTTTGTGAAAATGGCAACTATTTTGAATGGTGGGAGTCTGTTTAACCATTTTTGTGCACTGTTAGAAGACAAATATTGGGCATTATATGTGTCCAGGGAGGAAAGCCCCTGAGACTAAGAAATATGTTTGCTGTAAAATTCTTCATAAAACCAGGCAAGTATGACTCCAGGTGACAGTCTTGGCTCCTGGTGAAATAACTTTTGGCTTCAGTCCCTGGGTTTGCCTTTCAGCTTTGGTTCAACAAATAAAACTGCCTGCATGCTACAGGATGTCAACAGCATTTTGATGTTTGCTTCCAAGACGGTGTTAAGATACCCGTGTATAGGCATGACCAGGGGAGGAGAAGCCTGTGGGAAGTTTTCAAGCTTCGTCTGTGGTTAAGACACAGGACCGGGAGTCAGGAGATCAAAGTTCCCGTGTTGTACAGAAAAGCTATTTCAACACATAGGCTGCATTGATAAAAGTGATCTCATAGGAGTGCTACACACAATTCTTTGATGAGGCTAAGGCTTCATTCTTGCTAGATGGTGCACTGCAGAGAATTGGTTCATCCCACCTAGAAAAGGCTGCCATCCTGAAAAGGGAGCAAGGACAAACAGCACCGATGCTCACTAGTCCGGTAAATCGTTCATTGCTGTGTCCATGAAGGTAGCTCCAAAGTGCTGAACACCGAGTGGGAAGAGGAAAGAATAGGCAAAAGGTGACTGGGCTTACTTGTGTCACACTCTATCACAAGAGTTGGGAAGGATGCGGTCGACAAAACCATGGCCAAGAAATGCAAATAGGGTTGCCTTTATATGATAAACAAATTAATGTTGATCTGGATGTTGTTTGCCAAAGATGTAAGTTAGAGAGTGTAGAGACAACTAACGGAAAACAGTTTGAGCAAATATTTGTTTACAGTAACTGGCCACAGAAATGGCTCACATGCGCAAAGCTTGCTTTTGGGATATTCGTTTATGCAAGACTTTGAAGGAAGAAGTGGGGAGGACAAAATCCATAGCTGCAACTTGCTTACAGGCTGTTTAGTTTGAAAGATAGCTGTACAAGCTCTTTCTCTCCATTTGGGAGTGGCACAAACTGTCTTATCAACTTCTCGTCCCTTACAGAGTAGTGACAATTGCTGCTAAGGCCTTACAGGAGATGGTAAAACAACTGGTCTGTGGGACCTCTGGGAGATTCAGGTTACTTTATGGTCTCAGATCTACTCTTGAGACTGGAAAGAGGTGAACTGCAACTACTGAGCACTCATTTACTGATGTGGCTGGTCTCAGCGTCATTTCATGAGTTTTCAGTAACTTTTCTCTTGCCTGAAGAAGACAGCAGCTCCTAATAATAACATCATAACTGTGCTACTGCTGTGTTGGGAGGGGTTGCAAGGTATCTGCTCTAGATCAGACATCAACTAGCCTGAAAAGTCACCTTGGGGATGACAGACTGCTCTGAGGAGGGGCTATACTATGTGGGGGTGGGTTTTTGGCATGAAGGAGGTCTTTCATCTGGTGAGTTATGAATTGTAATGAAGTGAAATGATGCTTTCGTACCAACTGAGATGGACTTTGAGCCAACGTTAAGTGGTCCTCAGCACCTGTGTGATGACATCCACCCTTCACAGATGAGCATTTGCATGTAACTCAGAAATGCAAGGTCGGTGGTGGTCCCTGGAGGATGCCCCTGGTGATGGTGCAGAGCTGGTCTCCTTTTGGTATGTTTTTTGGTCTAATGGAGTTACATCCATTAATAGAGTTTTTACTAAATTGTTAGTCAGTCATTATAATCCTGCAGTTTTCTGTTATAGGATACTGGACCCTTAAAGAAGTGAAACGCCCACGTCACTCATGATGAGTTACCTCTTGAAGAGACCTGACAAAGTCTGGGCACAAAAACCCAATATAGCAGATAGAACAGGAGAAGCCAAAAAAAGCCAGTGGGCATTACTGGGTCTGAACCTTTTAACAGGCCTGTTGATGTTAATGTAAGACATCTCTGCCATTCCCAAAGAGTGAACACTCCTTGCCCACGGAGAGAGTAAGAGGTCAGAAACAAAAACTGTGAAGTGAGATGAAGCACTGCCTTGTGAAATACACCTCTCTTCCATTCAAGTCCAATGTGGAGATGAGGATTTATGGTGAGATGTTCTCATAGGTGAGCTTATGGGAGCCAGCTATACTTTAATGAGCATGGAAAGAAAATTCTTTTCACCAGTTTGGCAGATGTTGAGTTAAACCCTGCAGTGGTGGAGATGTTTCTGCTCAGCTAGACTAATATGATGGATTCTGTGAAATGGGGCTGGGATATGTTAGGGAATGTGTTATAACTTTCCAAGCAGAATTGTATATAGAGTATGTGTGTATCATTAATTATCATTATGTATTATTATTAATTATACACATATATGGCAAAAAAATGCAAGAGGAATATATAACTTCGATGGGAAGAAAAAACCTTGTGAACCACTCAAACTTTACTGAAAAATCATAGCAGTTAAATACCTTCTTTTATGAAAAATTCAGAAAACTTCCCAGTTTAAGCAAATTAGTTTCACATCTGCTAGAGACATATTCTCTGCTCTGTCTCACACACAGAAATAATGGCAATGGAAGCTCCATAAGCCCATTTAAGGCTCCATAACCCCATGTTTGCCCCTACATGGACATCAGCGTAACTATCCTGGAGTAATTATTTTTCTTGCTCCACTCCAGACCAGTGCAGGGTGGGGAAGTGGAGAGGGGCCATACACAGTTACTCTGGAATAGATGTGGAGACCAACATAGGTGCAGAGAGATGTAGAATTTGGAGCCACTCAGTATTTGTTTTTCTATGTAGGTGAGAGATCCACACAGATAAAGATTTATCTTTGTAATTGCCTCAGCTGAGTTTTGATTAACCCTAAGGATATGGGATGACTTTTGAACATGAAGCTCCTCTTGTGCAATGAGTACTGTCTCATGCTTGTTTTGACATATGTGCTCATGCATAAAAGGGTGTTTGCTCTTGTAATTGCATCTTCTTATACAGAGGGTCACATAATGGTCCTAGTAGCCCTCCCTGTATCACCTGGATGCTGCTCTCCTGTCCTTGTGCCCCTGAAGCAAGGTACAGATGTCCGGCAGCTCCCTGCCCTGTGAAGACAGGCAGCGTTTGGCGAGTGGAGTGGCTACCACTGCCGGGGGCTATGGCCAGGAGCAGTGTCAAGCAGGCAGTGAATGCCACCTTTCAGGGCCCAGAACTGAAAGGGTACCATTGTAATCTGCATCCCTCCCCGCCCGCATCCCATGACCTCGTGCGTGGAGCCTTTTGCAGTGGATCCAGGCACAGACAACAGGGCTGGGATGCATGCACACCCGTCTCCCTGTCAGCGGTCTGCTGTGGGCAAGGATTGAAAATTCATGGGTGCTCTGCTCTTCCTTGTGGGCCCTCCTCCTGCTGGCAGGGTGCTGAGCTGACCAGTCTGATGAAAACTGTAGCTTGATATGAAACACTCTGAGCCCTTCAATAGTAGCCATATAGAGCGTGGAGTAGATTTTGTTTAATATCCCTGGGGACTGAATGACAGGACCACGAGCACTGTCTTAGCCTCACCCTGAAAGAAAAAGACCACGGGGTTGGCTGCCAGGGATGGATTTCCTCTGGTTTTCCTTGCTGCAGCCCTGCCTGGAGAGGCTGCTTTTTCCCGTGTGCTCCAGAAGGTGAATCCTTCATTGAAGTTTGCTGGTTGACTGGATTTGGTTTGTTCAGCTCTGGTGTACATTGGCACAGGCTTCTCAGATGGTCAGTTCAAGATGGCAAATCAACATCCAACTATTAACTTGCCACTGAGCGGGCAGTGTTGCTGGAAAACTGTACTGTTCCTGTTCAGTAACTGCAGAGGAAGCCAGCCAGTTGTCACATGCACTACAGCTAGATGGTTTTCAGGTATAAACTATAGACTAGATTTCCCCCTCCCCCATGTCTTTTACCTTTTGACTTTCCTTTCTGAAAAAAGTTATGCTATTTCATGTTGGTATACAGCAAATGGACTTTTCTGCCCCTGGTGTTTTCACCAGTTCTGCTTCCTCCCACTCCTCTCACCATCCTCTCCCCTCCACATCTTCTCTCTATTGCAGACAGGCCATCACCGGGATGGGAAACAAGAGGAAGAGCCAGGAGCATACAAGTAGAAAAATGGTAACTAGAGGAGAAAGGAACAGAAGAGACAGATGAGGAAAGAGCCCAGCCACAGCTGGATGTGGGCTTGTCTGAGCCTGGCATGCATTTGCTCAGTGCAGCTCCAGGAAACACAGGGAAACGGCAGTGTGGCTACAGAGTAGTGTGTGTGGACGCTTGCCTTAAGGGCACCAAATTTTTCCTGGTTAGAAAGACCCCTTGCAAAGGCATCTCCCTCTGCCCGTTCATTGTGCAGGAGATGTAGGCATCTGCCTCCAGAAGACTGCTAAACTGTGCCATCTAAGGCTTAATCCCTGCTAAATCTATGTGTCTAAGGTGAAGGTGTCTGCATGTGAACTCAGTGTCTATTCTCCCCATTTTGGCATGTGGAGGCATAATCAATACAGTCGATACAGTATGGAGAGTTTTTAATCTCATCTTGCAGTGGACAGCTGGCTGTGGTTGGGGTGTCCCTTCTTAGACTCTGCTGACTGCATTGACTCTTCAAATCCAGGGACTACAAGTGGGAGTTTAGATCTGCAGCTTTCATGTAGAAACCTAAAATTTGCCAGCATGAACCCCTCCATAATTTAGGCTGGGATGATTTGTCCATTAGAGGTGTCTGTATCTTTATTTAAAGTATAGGAGAGCGATTAGGCTAGACGCCCAGCTTTCACACAGCAACAGCAGCGCGGTGGGAGGGGATGAGATGGTGGGAGGGGATGAGATGGTGGGTGGAGAAGTCGCCCCTTCCACTGGTGGAGGGCACAGCCAGTGGGCTTCCCCGCCACCCCGCTCCATCCCCAGCCCCTGGGCTTGGGTGGGCAGTGCTCTCCTGCCTGGAAAGTCCATCAGGAATGCAAAAGCCCCTCTCTGTTAGTCTGAGCTGCACGAGTTTCACACAACGGCCAGCCTGTTTGCAGGCACGTTATTCCCTACTGAGAAGTAAGTCTCTCCTCCAGCTCTACAGTGGGGACTTGTTTAGAATACGTGGGTTATGTTCTTATTTATTTATCTTAACTTCAAAACCAGAATTTTCTGCATAGAAACCTTTATAGAGGGTGTTGGAAACCCCATTTTTGCTCTGAAAAGACAGATAATGAAACCAGAACCAAGCCTGGTTTGCCACCCAGCTCTGGTCAGTTCTGTGGAAACTGAGAAGTTTCAAAACTCAGTATTGGAAAAATGATCAGTTTGAGTCCAGACCCCAGTAACTCCTGCTTCACTGTATGGGCTTATGGATATGAAATCCCAAATGAAACTGAGCAACATCACAGCTTTCTCTTTGCAGTCTTTTTTAGATGTGATTTCATGATTTACTAGTATTTTTTGCATATCTTTTTGTTCCCATTGCAGATTCTTCTGCAAGCGTAAGGTATGATGTTCCACGTAGTACATCAGTGGCATGTTGAATGCATTATTTTCAGAGACTTGAAGCATCTGCTAGACACCACTTTCTCTAGTGCAAATATATGATGTTATTTTGCTATTTTTTCTTAAATTTACTAATAGAATTAGGGAAGCAAAATAATTTTTACTAGCATTATAAGCCAATCCAACATTGCATCCCCAGCTTTCACACTTTTTATGCCCAGAGTATTCCTGGAATGAACGAGAATGTCACAAACCCACGTACAAGCATAGCAAAGGCCACAACATTTAACACACCAATAACCTGTTGTTAGTTTGGAGTGTTTCTGCCAACTCCATTGTCCACGTGTGTGCTGGAGCGGGGTGTTCAGTGTCCTGTTCACTCCTGACAACCTGAGCCTCCTCCAGCCTGTCAGCGTTCATCTGGATCTTTTTGCTGACACCTCGCTTTCTGCTTTCAAATGTTAATTTGTAAACCTGTCGGCCCCAGCTGTCCACTGGTTGTGTTCTCCCCTCCACCTCTTACCCTCAGCCATCCTTTGATTGCCTTGCTAGGAACAGGCTTTTTAAACAACTGACTGGACTCAATGTATTGATTCAGCCTTTCTACTCCAGCCCCTGCATTGATACCTGAATCTCTATAACCCATAAAGCCACTTTCATACTCTATGTTTCTGCCACAGCTTTGGTCAAGACCTGGTTGCTGGCCCTACAGCTCTGGGAGGCAAGCCCTGCCTGGCTTTGTATGCTTTTGCTGAAGTTCCTATTGCTCTTGCTTCATGGACCTGGGAAAATAATAATAAACCCTAGATGCATTTTCCGCCCATTTATCATCTCGCTCAGACATCAGCCTCAGTTTCTTAGGACATATCTGGTGTACTGAAGTGCATCTGGTGTCTTCTCCTTCTGGACCACAGAGTCTTTCAAATCTGCTCAGCTGCTGTTTGCACAGGATCTGCAGCTAACCTATTTTTGAAACCCCTTTCTACCATAAGGTACTCATCTGCTTCCCATTTTTGTTTTGTCCCATGCATCCTGAGTGTCTTGAGTTTGCCTTTATCTGTTTTCCCTAAGGATACCTTAGCTCCTATTTTTGATGCTGGGTAACTTTCTTCTGCTGCTGCAGACTGGTGAGAATCACTTCAGTTAATCCCTTCAGTACACTCATCTGGGTAGACTTGACTCTTCCAGGCTTTTTATAACCTGGGAGAGAAATGCTTGCATCTCCTTCCAACCTGGTGGTGTACACAGCTTCAGAAAGCCTGGAAGAACACAGCAAGTCCATGGCCTCAGCAGGAACTTGTAGTTTCTGTGTGCACAGCGCCCTCTAAATTATCACAAATTTATATGCAGATTTTAGGTTAGTTCTACATCTACCAGGAAATGCCCTCACTTCTATGGCTAGGCCTCCAGTTAAAGGTTTATAGGAAACAGATGCAAAAGCATGACTTTAATTTCTCATTTCATTAGAGTGCATGAAGTTGCTTATTTAACATATAAACTTCACAAGAAACATTTCCTTCAACTTCTCAGGATTTCTGCCTGGCCTTTCACTGTTAATATGGGTATCTCAGTGATGTAGCACAAACCCTAATGGAAATGTAGGTTAAATGAAGTGATGGGTGCTTGGTGAACCTTTATGGCAAACAGAATAGTCTGCATCCCTTTGATGTGTGCCCTCTTGAAATACGACAATTACTATGTGGATCAGTGATGTTTTACTCACTCCTTACCCTGTTTGCTGTCTTCTGTGTTTTACATCATCTGTATAGAGGGAAACTTCAACTTTTTCTGTGTTTTTACAGCATCTCCTGCTTTGGGGTCGTCAGTCACGGCTGAAGCATCTAAGCAATAGAAAAACAAATAAATTATTATAAAGTTGGAAGTATTTATCTTAATAAAGGGAATCTTTTTTGTATCAGATAATCTTTGAAAGGAGAACTGGATTCACTTGTCTGCATAAAATTGGATGGGAGGACACCTGTTTGTTTATAATCTATCTGTAAATTAATATTTTCATGGAAATCATGTCTTCTGTGATTAAAAAGGCCTGTCTCATGCTGGCAGGTCTATTGCCACACTAGAGCTGTCAGGGAGTAGCTGTCCTGTGATACTGGGGATAGCTATAAATAGATTTGCATTCACAAAACATGACCAGGCACCTCCTGAGTTACAGAGGTGTAAATAACTTCCTAGAGCCTAAGCTATTGTCACCTTGGTGTTTGTAGACAATCAGATTAAACTAGAACCTCTTTTACAATAAAAGAACATCCATTATATGTGCTCTACAGCCTAGGAAAAAGAAAAAAAAAAGCTTTGAAAAACACATTTTTGAACAATTAAGTACCTGCAGCAACAGCACAGATGGAACAATTTAATAGAAACTGCACAATGGTCCACCTTATCGCATTTCCTCACTAGACTCATGTAGTAAACACCTCTCCCCAGCAGCAAGAGAGAAGAGACAGGCCACGGATGCACATCAAATGAGAACACTGGAGATAACTATTGATGACCTTATGGATAATCCTGAGGGAGCTGGAAGTGTTCATCTCTGCCTTGACTCTTAGAAGGTCAAAATTGTTACTCATCTTTCAAGAACAATTGCTTCTTTTGGAAGGCTCAGCTAGCAGAAATCATCATTACTACTTAATAACGTGCAGTTCTTCAAGGCAAAATGTCAATAGCATCATTCTCTTTGTGAAGAATGAATTTTGTATTATTTTCCTTCATGTTATTCTGCTTGTAGCCATGATATTAATATAGCATCTGTTTCTCCAGTTGGTATATACTGTATGGAGAGTGTAGATTATATTACCTTTTATCAGTTTTTGTCCGATACAGGCAAATAGTGCTTGGTAGATGTGGTGCTTAATTAACGTTGCATTCAGTACTGCAGTGTACTTTGTAAATCTTTGAAATTCCAGTATAAAGAATGAGTGTTTGTCAGGATAATCTTTTTGGTACTTTCTGATAGCAGAAAATGTGACTCCCCCCCCCACCCCCCTTTCAAATATGTCCAGTTTTTCATAGTGAGAGCTGTTAAATCTGCTCTTTTGTAACTTCTGTGGCAGTTTAACAATGGTACTTTTTCTCTGTTCTCCTCCTGCTTCCTGCCCAAACCCAGGGCAGCACCTGAAGTGTCTGCTCAGTGAAGCTAATCATGGTCTGTGTACTCTTTTTCTCTTTGCCACTTTTTACAGCCATCTCAGGCTTCGGAAGAGCTGTGTTTGGGCAGAGAGTAACCGGTGCTGGGAGTAAGTCAAGTGCTAGTTCCTCACTGAAATCACATGATGGCAAATCTGGGAATTCCTGCTTCATTTATGAGTGTGCACAAGATGCAATGTCACTCTCTCCCCAATGCTTAAGAGATGCTTACTACAAAGAACTGAGCTGAATTCCACAGCGACATAGTCATTTACCCAAATAAACTCTCTATTCAGAAAACATCAGGCATCTTGTGGATCCCTCAGCTGAACCAAGCCTTTTATTTTTAACATCTGTGCACCTTCTTTTTTTTTTTTTTCATTTTGGAGGTTTTTATTTTCAAACAAAAGAACTGCTTCAAGAATTCTTCAAAAAGAGCAGGTAAAATGCAATTTTTCTACAATAAATGTTTTCTAGAATAGTTTAATGCAGTTCTGTTATTTTGAGAGGACAAGTTTTAATATGTGTATTAAAATGTTACATATTAAAAGTTAGTCAAACTTTGCAAATAGTGCAGGGTCTCTTGACAGCATTTATATGTACCTGAGCATTCAGCATTTTAAAACATCAAGTGAGACACATCAAGTGTATATATTGTTATATTCAATGGTTCTTTTAGTTACACTTCCTTTTACCTTTACATTGTCTCAAACATTAACTTTTCCCAGAATATTTAATATTTAAAAGATTGTTTTAACTTACTTTAGATTGTAGTTTCTTTAGGGACTCAAACTTACTGCAATTTTTAATGTTTGGGGTTTTTTTTGCTCCTCCTATTCTATTTATGTGCAAGGGAAGTAGTTCAGGCTTTCTCTTTGGGCTAGATGTTCTGTAAAACGTAAACCTTCATGTTTAAAAAGTATGTTTAGGTCTGTGTGTTGAAATAACACATTGATGTTGTGGAGTGAATACATCTCTAAAGTAAAATAATTTAATAAAAAATGAATGAAGCAGGTATATGCTCCCATCACTTTTCTGAAGCATTCCTTTTCATGGATTTTACTCGTGTTGGCTGTATTTGTAACACACTGTTGTGATTTTTCCAATCATCTTGCTGGAGTAGTCTGCCAGCAAGAGAGCAGTCTGCAGACCAACAATGGGCTGGTCTGTTCTGCTCAGCCCTGCATTTGCTGCAGGAGGAAGAGGGTGAAACTGTCCCACTTCCCGAGAGCTTGCGATTTTACAAATTAGCTGTGAACGCCGAGTTTTCAATGAAACTGTAAGGCGAGAGGTCAGGGTATTAGTCACTTAAATGTAGCTGCATAATTTTTATGGGGAATATTTATATATATATATATGAGAATAAAATCTATTACTCATATAAAACAGATGTTGAAGAGCTGCAACTTTCAAGAGATGTAGTTCAGCTGATGTGTAGGAATCTTTTTGTATTTCTTAATACAGTAATAGATTGAAAACAGACACTTATTTTCTACCTGAACTCTCACAAAAAATTTGGGTCTTCTTACATGCTGCCATCAGAATTACTGGTAGCTTCATGAGAGCAGCTCCTGAATTGCTGCTGAAAGCTGAGCTTTCAATGCAGACTTTAATCTATTGGTAGGAGGCTAATTTGGACCTCACCAATTCTCTTTTGAAGCATCTGTATACTTTCTTCTGGGTTAAGCAGGTCACCAGCGGTTAGTCTTAAACATCACTGGAACAAAGAAGGGAAACCACGGATGACAGAATTGCTGAAATTTAGAGCTGAACAGATCCTGGTGAGTTAATGAGAAGAATTGTCTGGGTTATGGGCTTTTCCTACAACTAAATCTAGGAGGAGAAATGGTTCCTCACCGCAAATCTTTGGAGAGGTTTTTTGAGTAGAAACAGAGGAAAAATTTAGGCTTGTGGCCATGTGAAACTGATGTCAAGGGACAAAAAGGGAAGAGCAGAGTGTTAGTCTAAGGGATTTGCCTATGGTTTACCCTTCAGAAGGTGTGTTAAATAAAGCTATAGCCTACTAGGAGAACTGCGAAATTTAAACTTTTGCCCTCTTTTTCATCGGTAGAGAAATAAAGTACAAAAGAGATAAAATGTATCACATAAGAAGAGTCTTGTTAGTCTGAGACAATGCAGTAATTATTTCTATAATGTTTCCCAATAACAATAGCTGCAGAAATACTGAGAAAAAAACCCCACAGTCTAATGAATAATTTTTTCTCTTTCTGTGACTGGGTGCTTTTGCCAGATCACATTTTCCCCTTAAGGATTAACTTTGAACTGCCAATTAAAAGTTATTGCTAAATCGTGTTACAGCAGAAAGCCTTCAGGTTCTTACTGTTAAGATTTGGCCATTCTCTCTCTCACAGAATAGACTAAACTGCTGGGGTTTTGGTAGATTACTTTTGTAGAACACATAGCCAATATATTTTTTAGGGGAAGGGTGGCAACTGTATTCAGTTGAGGTTGTTTCATTCAATTAAAAACAAAGAGAAAAAAATCTGAAATTGAGACAAGATCAAATATTACCACGTGTTAATAGTGCAATAAAGTTTGCCTATTGATACAGTGATGACCTGGTTTCTTCTTCAAGAGCTTTACAAAACCCCATCAGCCTGTCCTACTTACAAAAGACAATTACTGAAATCTGTGTACCAAAGGTTGGATGACCTTTCCTACAATTTTTGGGCAAAGGAGCTGGAATACTGCAATAATCCTACTATTTTCTGACAGGCACATGCTGTGTGTGTCACTGCTCTGAGCAGGGACAAATGGAGCATTATCTCAGAAATCACCATGTGGTAATGGTTGGCAGATGTTTGCTTTTTTAATGTGGTCACTGTAGGATCATCATCCGCTCTAAAATCTGTGTGTCCAGATAGGAACAGATCGAACAGGAAAGAGCAATGAACGCACTGATATTTTAATTTGCCTGAGAGAAGAAAGAAAACATTCTGTGACCATTAGAAGAGCTGCATAGTGCTGCCAAACCCATCCATTCACTCTAAGATGTGTTGAACATAAAAACTGTATCCAGCCATAAATCAGCATTTGGGCTTCCATGTTCCTCGTAATTTCCATGCTTTAGCCCTGATCCTAGACCTTGCAGTCTTGTTGAAAATATTGAAATTCCTCATCTCTGCAGGAATATAACTGCATACAGCATTTTCCTATCAAAAAGGGCAGAAAAAGGGGTGTCTTTTTATACAAAAAATGATAGCCTAGAATGAAATAAAAGGCACGTTCCTGTTCAGCAAATAAACCAAAGAACCTGCTTCTATGCAGGGTACAGCATCTTCTGGTTGATTGATGATTTTTTCTTGCATATGTTACCTTGTTTTGAAGCAATCTTCATGACACCTGTTGAGAGAAGACTTAGGCTGGCAGAAATCCTTCTGCAACATTCAATGGGTTTAGGTACCAGGTCTGTCATATTTCAGGAGCCTATAAGAAAGAGTAAAACAACTACCAAAGAGGAGACTGATAATTGGTAGCATCAGCCACAGCGGGGATTTCTGGGGCTTTGGACTTCTCTCTCAGTGAAGCTGGCTTTTAAAATGGAGCCTCAGTAAGTGCAAAAGGTACCTGATCCATGGGCTACTGAAGTCTCATGAAAGACTCATTAGCTATGTGGCACAGGACAAGGGTCTGGAGGCATCTGTCCTCCACAGGATTTTTAGTCTGCTTGCCATTTGCCAGCCTCCCCCACCATCGACAGCAAGTACCCGTATCTTCTTCCATGGTCATCGTTCATTGCCTTTTACTAGTTTGCATAAACACATGACTTCTTTTATTGTCTTAGGAGGGCTAACTACTGTTGCATTTATTTGATCTGTGAAACTACCAGCACACCCTGTGCATGCTATGCTTGAGGTCTCCTCTAAACATTTCTCTTCTCTGACATGAACTGCTTGTAGCAAAGAACCTCACCTCTTTTACACATATCATTACAATTATTAGTTTAATTTAACATAGAAAATCAATCCGCTGCATTTCTGGTTAATTAAAGCATCTAGGCATGATAAGCCTTATAACTTGTAATTTTGAAATTGACAACAGCATTGATTATTCTTTTTCAATAGACTGGGCTATGATCTCTCTGGTTGCTTCACACAAAGGGACAGCAGGGGTTTTTTGTTTGTTTTGATGGTGGTTTGTTTTTTTTTTTCAGTAGTTCCCACCTATTAAGTTCTGTTCAGTCCCAACAAAACTGCTTTCTGCTAATATTGCTGTGGTTTTGCAGCTTGCAGCTCAGCCACCAGAGGCTTGGATTTGGGGAATGAGGTAGTGCCTCATTCAGCTACTGCCACAGTTGGGCTGCTGTTCTCAGCAGCCTCACAGAGATTGCTTACACAGAGCTCTTCTCCAGCAGGATTAGAGTTGGTGCCATCACTTTTCCCTGACTGAAATAATGACCCCTGAGAAATGTTTAGTCAAATATAATGGAGAGAGACTTGCACATGCTGGGGTGCTCCAGGGCTGCCTCAAAGCCAGAGGCTTGCTCTAGGCTCAGGCCTTGCATTGGACTGTGTAGCAGTTTCTTTTCCATTGTTCACAGGATCATTTGTTAAAAATCTCGGGTTTTTTACCTGTTATGAGACCAGGAGGACTTGAAGCATACATTTCCCTCCCAGTCCAGCGGGAGGTTACATGACTTCTTTTGGATTTGTGGATTTGTGATTAGCATGGATTTGTTAAGTACTGCGCAGGGAAGCAGCTGTCCCATGAGGCACAAGGCACAGCTGGGATGTATTTTGGGCTCTGCGAGGAGCAGCAGCAGGGCAAGCACAGCAAAGTATCTCTTCCAGCTGCACGATGCAGGAGCTGCTTCAGCAGGGGTGCTGGGAAGTTTGCTGGAAGGGAGTTTGTTGGAAACTAAATCAAAGCAGAAATATAAGTGTGACAATTGGCGCCAGTCCCAGTTCCTTGAACACCCCCAAAGGGCGCTTATGGGTGATTTTCCCTCTGAAAGAGGTTCTCTTTCAGAGAAGTAATGAAACGCAGCATTTTGTAATTGCTTGTCCTAGAAATACATTTTTGTTATGGCTTTGTATGTTTATAAGTTTGTAATTTGGTTTTTGAGCAGAACAACTGGATTGGTTAAAATATGTCATGAAAACTGTATTTAAGGCATAACACACGCACCACAAATATTTAAGATTTTTTCAGTTTTCTTGGGAACAGGGCAGTGTTCAAGGTGAAAAATGCCAAAAGATACACTAAGTACAATTTGGAGAGGTGTCGCAACTGTTCAGGATCTAGCAGTATAAACTACTCTCAAACTACTACTGCTCTTAAACTACAGCCTCTCCTACGTCAGACATTAATCATAACATATAGGCATATGCACAGCTGAGACAATATCTTTTTGTCTGTAGAGACATCATCCAATAATTGTATGATTATGAAGGAGCCATTTCAGTGTCTGCACATCCATCCCTAGTGATTGATCTTTACAAATGATGTCTGTTAATTTTGGTCACTGTGGCTCTTTGCAAGGACACTTCATTTTAGTTCCTACTAGAATTCATGTTATAGAAGGCACTGGAAATTTCACAACACTGTGGAGATCTCATGATAGATGGGTAATTTGGAAATTTATTTTAATCAAGCTAACTAGAGTTCTGTAGGCAGAAATATTTGTCAAAGTGGTATCATTTATCATCAGTAATGTTCATACCATAAAGCACTTTTGAATATTTGCCATTTGTATTTAGGAATGTATGCAGGAAGATTTCTCGTTAAGGGGGCAGTTTAAAGCGAGAATAGTTTCTACCTGTTTGGTAGCTCTGGCAATGTTTTCTTTCACCTTTTCAAAGACACAATGCAGCTTCATAAATCTCTGTTAATTATCTTCTAATTTCCTGATTAGGTAATTAAACTTTCTTGCTTTGTCTCATCAGTAGCAGGGAGAATTTTACCTGGCAGTCGTGAAGGGCAGTGGGCTAATTACAGGGCCCTGAATACAAATATCACTGGAAAAATTGGAAAAAACCCAAAGTAAGCCTTGGGATATATGCAGATGAGACAGCTGCGCGCCTCAAAGCTAAAGCTCCTGAAAACTGGTGAGGGAGGGAGAGGCAGAGACACTTCAGCAGTCCTCCTGTAGGAAAGGAGGCAGCCGAACACAGTCACTCACTAATAGGCACAAGAAAACCTATTGCGACAGCGTTAAATGCCCTCAAGCATGGCTCAAGCTTCAGTCAAAGACCTGACTTTTTCAACAATGAACTCAATCTGTTACAATCCGTTGAAAGCACGAGCTTCTTAGTTTTTTTGTGCTGGTGTTTTAGACTTGCCTTTGTAACTGCTAATATATTTTTTCAAAACTGCCAGTCTTATGCTTATATGCCCTTGCTTGATTTACTTTAAAATTTCATAGTGCACCGAATGGGGCTAGTTTAATTTTTAAACCGGTGTTTCACCCTGCAGATACAATTTCCCTCTGAAATTATTTTTCCTGGTGCGTTACACTAAGATGCTCAGGAGAGAAAGTGCTTAACTATAGCCAGTAGTGGACAGTTAGGTTTTATCTGGGTGGGAACTTGGCGAACTCACTGCCCATGGATGACTCTTCATGTGACAGCTTGAGGAAGGCTCTGGTAGAGCAGGGGATCGGGGCAGGTTGCTCTAAGCGTGTGGGGAAATGGAGGTTCTATTCATAAATCCCTGCCTCCTCCTGCAGCAGGTTTTGCATCCAGCTGTTCCTCAGACTGTCTGTGTCTAACCGGGAATGCCTCATCGCCGTCTGAGGAATTTTACATAACGGTCAGGCCGGTCAGCTGAGGGACGAGCGTCAGCCAAGCGCTCTCGCTGCTGTCATGTGCGCCGGGGTCCGGCCCTCGCCTGGTAAGGTTTGCTGCAGGCCTCACCGTCTGGTTGGAAGCAAACATCCTTCTGGGCGGGCTGGGGCCCAGCCTGTGGTGGAGTTTCAGGTGGCGGCTTGTGGGGATGGGGTGGAGGATACACTTCAGAAGTGCCTTGACAAAATAAGGACCTGTATTAGCTTTGAAAACTGACCTTATGGGTCTATAGGGAGATACCCAGTTCTGCCTAGACCCTTCTGGAAAGGGAATCGGATGCCTGGTCCTCAGAAACTGTGGCACTTCAGAAACATTTACCATTGGTGTTGAGGTGAAATGAAGAATTCAGGAATACGAGGCAGATGGAGACACCCCGAAGGACAGTCTGGTGGTTGTGCTGACCTCGGCCCCAGGATACACAAACTCCACATCTGTGTCTCCCAGGAGCCATAACCTACTGGCTACTGGGAGCCCATTCCCTTCTTAGGTTGGGTTCATGTACTTGGGGAGCACCGGGCCCAAATGCTGGGCTGCTTTGGGTACCCCAGCGATTGGGGCACCTTGGTCTATCATCTGCCTTAGCTAGCTTTGGAGCCGGGCCTGGTTTGAGCAGGGGCTGGACTAGGCGATCTGCAGAGGTCCCTCCCAACCCGGACTGTTCTTGACTCTGCGTCTTCCTTTGCAGTGGGGCTTCAGGTGGGTTCAGATCTTCCAAGGAAGAAAGAAACTTTGAGCTGCATCTTACCCACAGGAAATGAACACCCTGACCACAGGCTGACAAGTCGTCACAAATACAACAAGTCCCTGACCCAAGAGATTTGTAGAAACTCGTATAGCTCCAACAGCTTGGACTGGTAGATATTAGCAGCAGAATACCCAAAATCAGGTCAAATATTGGGCCTGTGGGACTTTCAGATGCAAATCTATTTTTGGACCAGAGATTTTAATCCAGCTTCCCTGTATTCCCAATGAACCCTTGGTCTCCTTGACGCTTTAGGGTCCCTCTTTCAGTCTGGTTCTAACCAGAACGTCTGCAGTTGTCCAGGAAAAACCTTCTTCTAATAAAATATCACTTACAATGAAGTGTCATGGGCCAGGAGCTCTTTGCAACAGGAAGTTGTGAATACTTGACATTTTCATGGATTCAAAAGGTGGCTGGACAAGTTTGTGCCATGGAAGTCCAACCAGGGCTGTGGAGAACAAAGCTACCATTGCCTGCTCAGGAGTTGAAAATCCTTGGAGACTAGGAAAGGCAGGACACAGGACTTAGGGGAAAGGAGGGTAGCTGGATGGCTGGTCTGTAAGCATGGCCTTGGCTGTCTATGAGCAGATCCTCTGAGCTGTGCCTTAACCTTAATCTTGCTGCGTTTCAGCAGCAGTGCTGTGGTTCTTCCTGCACAGACCATATCCTAATGTGATCACATATCCTAATGACAGTCTTATAACCCAAGATACATGTTTTGCAGAAGAAACATTTTTGCAAACACTTCTTCTATATCCCTGATTTCAACTGAGGAAGGGAATGAAAGGAGAGTTTCTCGTGTCATTGCGTATTTACTGTTTTGTTAGGCTGCAGACTTCATTGCACATGTAAGTTTGGGCAGCAGCTAGCGCATGGTGCTTGTGCCTGCCTCTAAGCAATTTTCGTAGCTGAGTAAAAATGAAAAACAGGAAATGAGTTTAAAACAAGTAAATGTGAATTTAGACTGAAAGAAGCATCTCCTTTGAAAAAGTAGATATAACAGTCACACACACATAACCACTTACGATTAGAACTCCTATTGCTTTAAGAATTTAAGGGCTGTTGCTCCACGTCTGTATCTTCTGTGACCCGTGATGCATTATCATTTCATAGAGAGGGACTGTCAGGCTGTTAGGGAGCACTCCTTCCCTCCTAAGCATTGTACAATGTTCTGTAACGTTTTTCTCCTGAAGAAGGAAGCTGAGTAATTTCAGTGAACAATATAGTCTCTGTTATCAATGAATAATCTAATGGGATTTTTTTAAGTACCATGTGGTAATGAATTTTCTTCTTTTTCTTCTTGAGATTTTCTGTGCATCATCCTTGTTAGCTCCCAAGACCCACTAAACAGTGAACTTTTTCTTGCCATCCATGACAGTTTTACCTGAATCTGCCCTGGTGGAGAGGATGCCTTGCCTCTGTCCATCCTTGAAGAGACTTGTTCAGGTGTTCTTAACCAGTGGTGGCCATAGTTGCGAGTTTGTCTTTGTAGCTTTTCTCTTTGGGATGTGGGTGCTATTTTTTTGCACACATTTTCCTTTCTTCCATTTTAAGTGACTACTTGTAGATGCTGTTTCCAGTCTTACTGGGTGCATTTTAATGTGTATGAGAAGTGCATGTCTGAACCGAATCTCCCCAGCACATCCCTGTGCTGTGCTTTGGTTCATGTGGTGGAGCAGTCTCAGAGTGCACAAACTTTACTTTTGGCTGAAGTTAAACCAAGACATGTGCTCTCACCGCTGATGAGCATTCAGTCCACAGGACCAGACTAGGGCTAGTCCACACTAAAGCTTTCTAGTACACGCTTTTCTAGTACAAGCTTTTTAGTACACACACTAGCACCTCTATGTGCCAAATATATGAAGGTTATAGCTTCAGAGTGTATATCTTCATAAAGGCTGTGTAGTCATAATGCCCCAAGAATACCACTTTCTGCTAAAATTTGCTGTGCATCAGATTTCATCACATGGGCCTTTTCTTGTCTTGGACATACAGGCTGTTCAAGCACTAGAACCCAGTGTATTTGGGTAAGTGTCTGTAAGGAAATCATCCTAGGTGACATGTCCAAGATCCTGATGAAACTCCTGCATATACTGAAGATTTTATGACTGAGGATGTCAGCAGTGACTCTGTTTTGTCCATTCCCTCTCACTGTTCCTCATAGCACTTTTTTGCATCTCTTTCTTATTGTTCGGGATAAGTAGACTTAAGTCTCAAATCTGTCACAACATATGTGCTTCAGCTTCATTAACTTAAATACTCTGAATTAAATAATAGTAAACCAGTTCATTTGCCCGCATGTAGGAACCACAATGAAGCTAAGTCATTGCAGCCTGGCTGAAACTATGAAGCCACAGCTAGCTTCATTTTGATTTCAAAAGTGTATATTTTTCTGTTTTGCCAGAGGTACAAAGAAGGAAATATTTGCCACTGACTTCAATAAGGACAAATTTATTCTCATTTCAAGGAAATGAAGGTTTCATCCAAAGCATTAACGCAGCTTTGCGATATGAATACCCAAAGAAGTTATTGGAGGAAGAGCTGCTGTGTGACACTGAATGTGGCTGGTGTTTTGCAGTAAGCGCTCCTGTGGTTACCCATCTCCAGGTCTGACACCAGGCTCCTGGTGAGACTCGTCAGAGGGACAGCGCTGGGGGCAGAGCCAGCACACCGTGACCACGCTCCCAGGTTTGCAGTGATAATGTGCTTGTATGTTCCTATCCAAAGACTGTCCTCAGACAGCTTGCGATTTCTCCTTTGCTACCTTCGGGTGCTAGCTGGTCAGGAGGCAGCCATTACCCAGTAGTTGTTGTGATGAAAGCGATTTCGTGCTCCAATTCTTAGGCAATATTTCTGGAGATACATTTCTTATGGATAATAGAACAGGGAGTCTGATACTGCCCCCAGTAAGCCATTTCCCTGTAGCTTCTTTCTCTGATCAGTCACAAAAAAAGGTCTAACAAAACTCTCTGACTGCATGAAGCCATTTACCTTATACAAAATCCCTTGGGCTTAGAGCAGGCAGGAACAGGGCTGCTGCTTCTCTCTGCCTTACGTGCTTGGTGCAAATAGGAGTATGTGCGCTTGGGATGCATTTCCAATTTACAACAGAGTATTTTATTCTTTGCCTGGCTGACCACAGATGGTATTGCTGCTGATGGACTTGCAATACTGCTGTGGCTTAAGACCTTTTTAATCTCAAATGACTACGAATTTCAAATGTCTGTTGAGGTAAAGTTTATTGATGCAATGTTTAGATGTAGATCTGAGACAGAGGTTTCAAAAGGTTTTCTTGGGGCTACCCAAGATGTTAGTGGCACTGGCCAGACGTGACATGTTCTGGCTTGTAGGGCTCAGTTTTACCCCCGTGCCCTTGCTTCCTCAGGCCGCATGTGCCAGTTGACGCTCACTTCTCATGCAGGTATCAGGGATACGAAATGCGATGTGCAGGGTTTTGAGTTTATGATCTCTGTCTCTGTTGAGAGATCCTGGAAGAGAGAAGGCCTTGAGGGGATCTTAGTGTTGTCTGCAACAATCAGTGACAGTTACAGAGGAGGCGGAGCAAGGCTCTTCTCAAAGGTGTGTGGTAAAAGGCAAGAGGTGACAGACACAAGCTACAGTAAGAAAAATCCTGCTGGCATGTAAGGAATTCTTTCCTCATGCTGAGAGTGGGTTAGCACTGCAGCAGGCAGAGGGAGGCTGAGGAATCTCCACCCTGGCAAATATTCAAAATCTGGCTGGACAAGGCCCTGAGCAACCAGTATTCAGTTTGGCATTAGCCTTGGTTCGGGGCAGCATTTGGACTAGAAGACCTCCACAGGTCCTTTCCAACATGAATTATTCTATGGTGTGTATCACCTAGTTATGTGAGAAAGCAGCTTGCTGTGAGCTTTTTACCTGTATTCTGAGTGTTAAAAGGAAGAAAAGCCACTCTACGTTCATTTTTCAGAATCCCTTATTAGGCCATGCAGTGAGTTAACACAACAGCATGAGTCAGTGACATCCTCCGCAAGGCTGTTGGACAGTCCCTGCTTGTGCTGCAGGAAAGCACATGTGCATGCGCGGGCGCTGAGGGGCAGGAGCCCTCCTGGGCAAGCGAGGCTGCCTTCCCGGCAGTGCAGCTGCCCGAGCACTAGTGACTGTGGGTCCCACTGGCACCACCGAGCTCCCCTTGGGCACAAGGGTCTCTCTTAGCAGCTTCCCAAGGAGAAACAGGGGCTGAGGTATTTCAGGTTTGAAACAAGAGTTGGGCTGACTCTAACTAAGCCCCTAACTGTGTGGGCACATAACTAAGCCCCACTCTGGCATGGCCTATTGGAAGGCATTTCTGTGGGTTCAGCAGCTTGGGGCTGGGAGGGGAGGCTGCAGGCACCAGCACTCATCATCATCAGCTTCCTCCTCTACAGGGTGGGTGAATGAGCGGCTCCACCCGGGCTGGAGTCATGAGGAATAAAGGCCTGGAGATGTCCCATTGGCTACAGGGCCTCAAAGGGAAAGAGCAGAGTCACTCCTCTCCTCCCTCAGAGGGTTCATTTTGAGAGTCTTCTGCTTCTACTGCTGAAAAATCCAATAAAAATGCAATGTCTGGCTAAACTTGGTATCTTCATTGCAAAACCATAATGAGCTCTTTGCATTTTGTGTGTCTCTCAGGTAATGAGTTCTCCCCTTTACACGGAAGCTCTGAAGACAGATTTTTATTATCTTTTTTATTATTATTAAGAAAGGAAAAAAAGATAGTCTGAATACAGTACTCTCAGACATCCTGCCCATGTCAAGGGCTGCCAAAGCATGTAGAGTATGATTACAGCTTCCTATTTCATTGCTGAAATGGCTCTATAAATAACAGTGTTCAATGAAAATTGCTGGCAGAAGCATTGCTTTTTAAGCATGAAAATGTACAAAAAGATCTCAATAACTAGATGCTTTTTTTTTTTGCCTAAGCCTCTGAAAGGTTTTATAGGTCCAAAAGGAACAGATTACTGAGGATTTTTGAAACAACTTTTTCTACCGTGATAACCATTTCTGTTTTCCCTGGTTGTTATCGAAGATCTGCAAAGCCAAGGTCTGAAAACCAAATTCCAGTTGATACCGACACCGATTTATTTCCTGAGCTGGAAAATTAACCCCAAATTTTTTTGAGATCATGGACTAGAAAGAAATTTGTACAGCCAGACTTTCATAGCATTTGGGGCTTAAGGGGAGCTCTCTACTCCAACTCTCACATTTTTATCGCAGATTTGCACATTTCAGCCAGTTTTCCAAGCCCTGGACTGAGCAGCATGACTTGTCTAAGCAGATGGCCCAGTGATAACTCTAGTTGAGAAGACATTGCCAGGCTGCTGTCCTCAGTAGTTTGTTTCAGTAGTTAATCAATGTGACGACTTAAAAAAAAAAGTCATAAAAATTGTGCTGTATTTCACGTTTGAATTTATCTGGCTTCAGCTTCCAGCCATCAGTTTATATGATGCCTTGTCCACTAAGTTCAAGAGCCTTTTAGTACCAGATATTTTCTCTCTGTGAAGGTGGCCTAGTAACTGAGTCATCCATCTTTTTTTTTGAAAAATGGGACAGATTGAATACCTTTGGTCCCTCTCATGGTAAGGCATTTCTCCAGCCCTTGAATTATTTTAATTGAGTTTTTTTCTGCACTGCTTCTCTTCTTCCAAATTCCTTTCCAAAAGGGGAGCCCCAGCACTGTACCGAGCATTTGGTGGGTAACAAATTCTTGCATGGAGGGAAAACAACAATCTCAATTCTTACCCAGTATTTGGATTTACCTTCAAGGATTACATTTGTCCATTTTGCTACATGGTGCAGGAGATGGCAGGCTTGCTTTGTCTGTTAAATGCTGGAGCATTTTGCAGGGCCATGGCTCCTTGCTATACAGGTTCATTTTCTGTAGATAGACTGCATTCCTTGTTCCTAGACCTATTATTTGCACAGGTCTGTTTGCAGAGATGCTTGCTCTGAATGGGCTCAGGTGACTGCCTTAAAAAGAGCTTGTAATCATAAAAATTTAAGCAAAAGGTATGTCGATAATTTGGGGGCATATAACCCTAAGCTAAAGGTGTCTGTATTTTCTAAAGGAAACTTCTCACACCAGTTCCAGCAATATTTGGGCTAAGCTGCTGTTACTGTTTTTCCTTATGTTTTGAAAGGAATGAAGTTATGTGTTCTTTTACAACTGCTTTACATATGTTTATCAGTCATTCACAGACTAGAGACACCTTTTCCCCTCTTCATGTGAGTTGTTTTTGATTAGCCACTTATTCTCTGCTCTAGAAATCAAGCCAGATGTCCAACTTTTTGGCTTTAATGAAACAGAGGAGAAACTAATTATTTTTTTTTGTAAATAGATTATTCTGCTTCTACCCACAGACTGCTTTAAAGTCCCATAAATCAGAAAAAACGTTTAACCTATTGAATGCAATGCAATTCATGAACACTTTCAAAAAAGTTGAATGGAATAAACATAAATCTTTTTTGACTTTTCTAAGCAATAAATTAGTTGAGCTACAACTCTGAGCATCAGAGAGACTTGATTTACTTTCAAGTAACTGATATTTAGCTTTAAAATACAGACTACTTGGATGTCAGAGAAAGTGAATAATTTAGAAATTTTGTTCCTGTGTTAACTTAGAACTATTTCTGCTGTGAGGTAACTTTTGTGAACTCTGATAAATGAAAAGATGACTATTTTACCTAACAATTATCCATAATCTAGCAATTATCTTGTACGAAGCAAAAGAAACAAATGTCTGCAGTTTGATGTGAAATTCATACATATCTTTGAATAACATGTCTCCTGATGTACAATCCATTGTTTAATTAAAGACTATGGGATGCACTAAATTATCTAGTCATTGTCTTCCACTTTCTTAAGACTGCTAGGGTGAGATTTCCTAATTGTATTGGGGTAACGAAAATTCTGTATTCCAGTGAAATTGCTGCAAAGTTTAGATAAGTCAAATTATCTTTTTGAAGATAATAGTCCTTATTCGCACCAACCCTAGCACTCATTTACACTGCTTTGACAGTGAAAATAGGATTTAGAGTAAGTGCAAATGTATCTTGCTCTAGCTTTATGGTAGGGAGAAGAGTCATTAGTGTGAGTGTCAGGCCCAACAGTTTTGTCTCCTTTCCCCTTCTTATTTGTACCTGTGTCCCACAGTGGGAGTAGGGTGTCATCTCCAGCATATAAGGATAGGAACCAAGAGCAGAGTGGAGCTAAATGTCACACAGCAATGTGACTTGTTTCTTGGTTTCTTCCAGCCCTCTGCTGAGCTCTATGACCTGCAAATTATATTTTTCAGTGCCTATTTTTCAATAGAGATTTTTAAAGGGATAGTATGATGATGGAGGACTAGGGCTGGAGATGAAACAAACTCATCTGAACTTTTTGAAAGCTCGGAGCTGGCTGTGCCTGTGGGTCTGCCCTGACATAAGGTGATCACAGTGCTCATGCATGCTCAGGGCAGCTCGCTCGCAGCCAGTGTGCTGCCTACACTGACAGCCAGAGTCACTGCGGGACATTTTCACTTCCATCTGAGCTGTTACAGGCTGAAAAACTTCGAATGAGAACAAAGAAAGAAAGGGAAAGGTGGGTGCACGTCTTCCTCCCCCCGTCTAACTGTCATGATGTCAGATTGCTCTGTCAGTCAATGGTGAGGTTTTGGTTGTGTAAGGCTGTCATGTCACGTTGGACTTAGCATCTGAAAGCCAAAAATACTCGAGGGACTGGAGGATCATGTGGCTATTCTTCCAGCCAAGTTTCCCTCAGATCTTTAAGCAGCTGCTTCAGAAATGCATTCTTGCTGCAGACCTTCTGGAGACTTGGAGGGATTCACAGAAGGGCTAGCTAATGACTCTTCTGTGCAGTGAACTTTCTGCCCGGGAACGCATTGTCTTCTGTGAGTGCCAACAAGCACTATCACTCATCAGGGGCTGTTTGCTTGAAATAATCTGAACAGAGAGGTCACCCTCATTTGCCCTTTCAAGGAAACACACTCAGGTGTACTCTCACACACAGGCCAAACATTTTGATGAGCAGAGGCTGTTACTGTTACTACTGTAACATACTTCCTCAAAATACCAAAACAATTTACAGCTTTGCTGAATGAAACCTTCTGGACAAATGTTATTTAGCTGACCTTAGCCCTGAGACAAGCTTAAATGCGTAGTAAAACAGGGAACAAAATCACATCTCTTGTCTCCAGTTCTGTGGCAGCTGCTAGGCTATGGCTTCAGCCCTCCTCTTAAATGCTTAAAGCAATCCTTAGTTGCTGGAACATTTAAGTTGCTTGATCATTTTGGAGATTTTCTTGCTCTTCCTTTTTAGTGTGGTAGGAAAGCTCTGTTTCTGTGCTATATTTGAAATATCTTGTTCCTAGGGATACCTAAATAAAATCATTCACAATCACACTGGCACCAATAAGAAAAAAGTGTCTCCCATGGGTGAGGGAGGAGGAAACACTGTGGTCAGCAGGAATCAGTGCCAGAAAATGGAAAGGCACCAGCCTCAGCATTGCTATTCATAGACCTCCTCTTCTGCTGTGGATTGGGGCTGATCTGGTGTCCTTCCCATCCCGCCTTGCCTCTGCCCGTGCTGCCAACTTGCCAGCATGGAGAGTGCAGTTTCCCTGTGTAATTTTGACGTTCTGGCCTTGAGTTTGCATCATTCAGCCTGCCTTCCCCTCGGAGTCATGGATTTGGGCAACTTCTTTTTGTAACCAAATATCTGTCACAAGCTAAGCATTTCAAGCCTGTTTTACATCTTTGAAGGGCTTGATCCAAAGCCCAGTGAAGTCAGTGGAAGGACTCTCACTAGCCTCAGTGCATTTTGGATAAAGCCCCGAGGTGAGGCTCACATTCCATACATTTTAGCTTGGATTTGGATTTTCATAAGCTTTAACACTCCAGAAAGCTGCCAGCTTCACAAGTCTACATCCCATAGCATGTGCTTTCAGCCTCAGTTTTGTAAAAATGCTTTAAAGCTGAGAGAGAAGTTAATGAATTTGTCAGGACTGTAACGTGAACCAGTGCCATCAACAGCAGGGAAACACCGGTTTTCATTGAAGATGCTGTGTTTCCTTCTAGTTCATGATTGTTTGTATCTAAGAAATATGAATGTATGTAAAAGCAGGCTCATTTGCAACATGAGGCAGGTAAAAAGCTGTGTAGAGCAGTAGGGTGCTAATAGAGTGCCCAAATCCAAAAAAGAAAGTTCTAAATATGTCTGTTTTCATTTTCACCCTTGCTTACTCAGTGTAGGCTTGGTCAATTTTTAATTCATACCAGAGCAGGTTATTAGAATAGCACTGAAATTTCTAATCCAAACTGAGGCTTATTAGCTCAATCAAGTCTGACCCTGTCCCAGCTAAAATCAAAGCAAAACTTCGATAGGAACAGAACCAAATCCCTTCGGCTGTCTGGAAAGAAGAATAAGTACTAACAATGCCTGAAATCAGTACAGCTACATCCATTTACAGGGTCACCGTCTGGCTCCTGCAATGCTTTGCTGTTTGTCATGACTGTCTCAGAAGAGTATTGTTTTTACATTCATTGCTTTGTAAAACAGGAAATAGTTTTGTCCTGTGGTGATGATTAATTTCTGAATTTAGCCATGGAACTATTTAGTACAGGAAGGAATCAATTTTTAAAATAAATAAAAATAATTTTTAAAAAGTAAACAAAAAAATCCAACTTTTTTGAGAACTGAATATGGAAATGGATCTATACAAAATACTTAACTAGCTCCCTTAGTGTCTCCTCTTTGGTTTAATTACCTTGGATGTATTATGGCCAGTGTCAACAAATCATGTAGCAGTTATTTTTGCCTGCAGTGAAGTAGAAATTCCAGCCATATTAGCAGGCTATGAAAACTTTACATTCATTTTGAAAAATATAGTCATATGTAGTATGCTGCTTTGTTTGCCAGCTGAAATAGTTGCTGTACCAAAGGGCATTTCACAAATCAAACTGAAGTCTAATAATACTAGGACAAAGACAGCAGCTAAAAACTGCACATTTATCTCACTGCTACCTTTATTTGCACTTGGGTCCTGTAGGAAGAAGACCTATTTTATTCTGCTTTGTTGCATGTTTGGATTAAGGGAGAAACCAACAATATCATGAACTCTGCTTCTTCTGCACCTGTTGGTATTATCTTTTTCCATGATACAGCTGCCAAGGCATATGGAGGCTCTAATTCCTTTGTGCAAAGCGACTCCTTATCATCATCTTTTCTATGAAGTAAATTTAGGCTAACAGCGGACAGGAGAGATGTGACATGAACGTTTATTGCGTATCAGTATTCTAGCTGCTGCAGCAGTCTCAAGCACCTGCAGTTTATCAAGTTAGACATAAGAACGATTGACATTGTGGGAATAACAATCATCTAGACATGTCATTCAGGGGGCAATAACACATTTTTTCCTACACTTTGTTTTAGGGAGTTGGTGTTCAGCTTGAAAGTCTGTAGAATAATTTGTTAAGAACTTGTAATATTTGTTAGTAGAGTATGGCCATAAAACTAATAAAAAACCAACCCCTGATATAGGTATTCCTTTTCCACTTGGCAACCTGAGTTTTCTTTTTTTCTGAAACAGAGCTGAAACTAACCAGGCTTATTTTAATGATTTCAAAATATAGTGTCAACTACTCAGCCCCTTCCTTTATGTGCACCAAATAACAGGATAGAGCACTGCTATATGCTTAGTCTGACATGTCTGAAGGATAAAGAACCCAAAGTAAAAATAACAATATCACCAATCTGTAATAATCAATAAAGAACTATTGGAAGACACTTAAGATTGCAGAATACTCTTTCCTAACAGCCTTTCCTGCCTGGGTTCTTGTCACCCTGTGCTGCCTTCACTTACAGCAGCTGGGGAGACCCAAGACCCTCGCAGGGGCTGCAGGGCTGGGTGTTTCTTGCCTGTCTCTACCTCGAGACCTCAGCAGTTACCCACAGAAGCTCTTCAATGTGATCTGAGAATGCGAAATCTCTTTGTCTTCCCAAGACCACATAACAATAGGTTATGAAAGTGCAAAAGAGAAGTACCAAGCTCTCGAAAGTCCTCTAGCAAGGCTATAGAGCTGGAGTTTTACTCATCGGTGTGAATAATTTCACGTTCCTGCACAGGGGTGCTGTGAAAGGCCTTGGGCATCTCAGCAGGCTATTTAGCTTTCCTGAGACATGGCATTCGCTGTTGATCTCATTTTTAAGAGAATGCAGAAACAATAACTTTATGACATAAAAAGCAGCTCTCACAGCTTAATGAGAGAAGAAAACCCTTCTCTGGGTTTACACTTGGGTCACGACAGGAAGGAGACTGTTTTTCCTTTCAGACCTGCCTGGTTTCTCAGCATCTTTTAAGCAGAGCAAGCTGCATACACTGAATGGTCTCCAGCTGTATTTTGCAAATGTCTTCTAGGGTCTTTTTCTTTTTTTCCCAAAGTAAGACCTAAATCCAAAAAAGTCTATTTCAAAGTTACACCATTTTCCTTCTAAGACAGCCTAGTTCTAGCACAGCCCCATGAATCTCTGGGCTCATAAACTTAGTATTTAGCTGCTTAGTACTTAGCTGCTTTTCTCTCCTGTTTGTCCAAGATGTGGGCATGATTTTGGTTCCAATGAGGGTACCTCACAGGCCCTGTGCACAGATGACACAACTATCACACTTGAATAGCATTGGCTGAATACCTTGTTTGGTGGTTTGTGGTGTTAACATTGCCGTTCACTCTCCATCCCCCCTTTACTTGCTCAGCTTACCAGCAACAAATCTAGTTCAGTGTATGCAATAGTTCAGTGATGTGACAGCATTAAGTCTTCAAAATGACCAATCCCCAGAGTTGGTCTCCATAACTGTACAGCATTACTTGGTGCTGCAGGCTTCATGTTCCCAGTGACTCCAGTCCCTGATGTTAAGCTAGTGGCATTTGCTGGAAATTAACTCACTGCAGCTGAGTTGTCTTTGCAACATGCATCTCCCTCAGTCCCAGGTCCCTTGGTACTCAGGGAGAGGTAGATGCACTTCTAAAGCATGGTCTGAGATCCTGTCTCAGGGGTCCACTGCAGCATGAGGGGGATGGGGGCCTGGTGGTCAATGCCTGTCTCTCTCCATGGGCTCTACAGGGACCCAGAATGTAAAGGTGGTGGTAAGGGGGAGGCTAACCTTACAATGTATTGCAACTTAGTTATCTGTATCCGATTAGACACTTTAAAAGTCTGTCTGTTCATTTGAATGGGCTTTGTATTGACCTCTTTGACAGATGCAATAAGAAAGGAAAAAGGAAATGGCTGTTTCTGCTGGATTTCTTTTTTTTTTTTTGGTAGCTGACTTGTTTGATTGTCGTTATGCCTGCAGTGCTCTCTGCTCCTAATGACCAAGCTGATAGCTCTTCACTTACATTCTTCCTTCAGCAAAGGCGCCTTCTAAAAGGCTCCTCAAACCAACTCTTTAGACTTAACACTGAGCCAGAGCAGGGCATTGGCACATCGACATTCAGGGACAGAGTGTTTTCTTTAAAAAAAGTCCTAATTTATGGGGATCTTTTGCATAGGGTAATGCTTACCTGGGGAAATGAATCCTCGAACTGGATGATCACTTACTGCCTGGATGATGACAAGTGTCTCTGTGTCAATGCCACCTTCAGTTGAACTCCCTAAACTGTTTTTTTCTGGCAAATCCTTAAAAATCCAGCCTGCCCGACCACAGTAGCCTGTGCATGACCCACTGCTATTGATTACCTTAAGACACATACAAACCACTTCCTAGCGCAACTGCGCACGAAGGAGTGCCCTATCTGACCTGCCCTGTCTGACCATTCCCGCTTATGCAGAAACAGTTTCTGCTGATTAATTACGGATGTTTTATTCACGTACAAGTAGGTACACGGTGATGGCCAGGTCCCCCTCCGGGCAGCTCCCCAGCCCCCCCGTACCGCACACTGTACGCGCTTGCTCCCGGGCTGGCGGACTCTCCTCTGACACCCGGCTTTAAAAATGGGACTCTCTAAGCGGGTTGGTTTGGGTTTTTTTCCCGGGGAACCGCCGTTAGTGGCCGGCGGTGAGGCTGCCAGCAGGGGTCAGCCTGTGCCCGCCTATGCGGGATGCCTGCGGGGTGCGGGCAGCGAGAGGCGACCCGGGAAAGACAGGCTCTTCCTTCCCTCTTTTGCTGGCAGAATGGTTTTGAAAAGCATCGCCACATTGTGTCGACACTGTTTTTTCTCTCTCTTGCATCTGCTCTGTCATGTTTACTTGCCATACTCACTCCTCAGCAGCTTTACTTACTGCAGCCTGACGGTTTTGTGCTTTCTCGGGATGCAGTTAGACGATATTTCTTCTTTCTGCAAGGAGGTCCCACCTGGGCTCCTTGCTTTTGCTCCCGTGCTGTGATTTGCTGCCCAGAGAGTTGCAGTGATGCAACCGGCTGTGGGGCTGCACTTTAAAAGGGAAAATAACACAAAGGTTTGTGTTTTTGTTTTTCTTTTGTCTGCTGGCCTGCAAGTGGTTTCTCCACAACATTACTTTTCTTTTGTCTCGTGGCCTGCAAATGGTCTCCCCTCTTAAGCTGTTTGAATCACATCTGTACAATAAGCTTGTCCCCTGGGCAGCCCTCTCCATGATGACCAACAGCAGCAGCATCATGCCCATCCCCTGAACTTCCTCCACGCACCCTGTCCCCAGCCATGCCCAAACTCCTCACAGCTTCCCTCACCACTCCCCTGGTGCAGATGCCCCACTTACCCATTCTGACTCTCCAGCCCAATTTGCCCATTCCTTTCCCCACCAAGGACTTTCTAGCCCAGCCACCATCTCACTGCAGGGAGGGACTTCTGTCCTGCAAGTCCTCCACTCCCTTTCCTCCCCAAGCTCTGCGGCTGTCTAGTGAACACCAATTCCCAGGAGGCAAGGCTATGTCTCCGGGCTCAGCAGCTGCTGGATTGCAGCAGCATCAGCTGAGCCTAGAAGAGACTGGGGACTTCACCATTTGCAGAGGCCAGGCGTTGACTCTGAGCACAGCAAGGTTTTTTCCTGTGTCCTTTTAAGCTCAGAGTCCTCAGGTGAAGCTGTGGTGCTGGATCCTCATCAGCTCTGTGAGCAAGGGGGAAGACAAGCAGCCCAGGCACTAACAAAGTCAAGGACTTGTGTGAGCACTGGGGGCTGCTGCCTTAACACACCTGTAAGGTCTGAGCAGCAGGATCAGGGCAGAAAGGTCTAAGCAGCAGGGTCTGAACAGCAAGGTGTCAGAGCTCTTGCTGAGCTGGGAAGTCCATAAGAGCTGTGCTCCAGCACGGGCTGCATCCCAGCTACAGGGAGCCACCAAAGGGGCAGCAGAGACCATCTTGCCCTGAGGTTTAGGTGCTTCTGCTAAATTCCTGCTAGGTGCTGTAGCTGGAGCCCTTCCTCACTTTCCTGGATACCTGAGTGCCCATCCCAGACTGACAACATAAAATGTGAGGCCATGGTAAACAGCTCTATGCTGCCCCACCTCCAGCAGATCTGGCCATGCAGTACATGGATTAGGAAAGCACATTGCTGTCAGGCAGACACCCTCCTCTTGACTATGGAAATGCAGCAACTTGCTGGAAGCTATGAAGTTCTGCCAGTTTGTAATTGTGGTATTTTAAACAGTTTACAACCTCATGAGAGAGAATATAAGGTATCTGGGCTTTAATGGTTTGTTGTGTCTGGGAGCCACCACCACCTGGGAACAGCTCTCATGGGAACAATTTCTTCTTGGGCAGACCAATGGAGACAAAGCTTCTTATAGCCCATCACCCTACTTCTACCTGCCACATAGCCCTCCCTTCAGCCCTGGGCCAAGAATTCATGGGGAATGTAAGTAGTGAGTCTTAATTATCTTAGACGAGAGCCTCAGGCGGTCTTATTTGTATGGTTGGTGCATAATGATAAAGGTTTAGCCACATTATTCCTCTTGCCACTGATGGATGGCAAGAGAAAGTGCCCCCCAAAACACGGAAGGGTCAGTAGTGACAACGTGCTGTGGCCTGCCCTGCAGCCCCACTCTGCACACCATGCTCTGTTGTCTTCCCACTTGGTCATGCAAGGGAGGGCTGCTCTGCGCCGCGGTATTCTGTGCAATCCTTAACACTACCCTATGGGGTAATGGGGATCCTCTATGCAGGATAGGCAGGGGTTTTGTGGAAAACAGCTGCACTGGAACATACTGTGAAATCCTGGATGTCCAAGTGACTTGTTACACCCTGTATGCCCGAACCAGTCTTACGTCCTTCCTACAGCTATAAACACTTTCTATTTATAAGAGAAAACACAACAATTAACAAATACTGAGAATTCTTGCTTGTACATGACAGCATTAGACACCGCAGTACCCTTCCTTTACTCAAAATAAATAAACATAAATAAGTGTGTTTTGGCAGTGGTAGTGTGGGAGTGGGTGCGTTGTCTTGTTTTTAGATCGCAGCTCTAGGGATAGGTTTTCAGCTGAGTTTTCATATACTAGTCCTGGGAATGGTTCCCCACTGTCCGTGGGACGGCAGGGTCAGGGATACGTGCGGCAATGGCCATGCAAGGACAAGCCTGCGATGGGAGGGTTTCTGAGATGCAGTACTGAAGCCCTGCTTTGTTTCTGTGGGCTACAGGCTAAGAATAATGACTCTCCTCCCTGCTGCCGAGACCATTTTAAGGTTTACTTTGCCACGGGAGGCTAGTACAACATCACCCGTCTCACTTGTGGGGAAGCTGTTAGGAGATGTGTATCTGGAGGGAGGTGCATATATAGAAAGGTGCCTCGGTGGCACGTCTGCCTTGGCATATTCTGCCAGTGTGAGGCTGCGGGAGGTTCCTCGCAGCAGCTCGTATGTGTGGCCTCTGCAGTGCTCCTGGCACAGGGGCACACTGACAGAGCAGTCGGAGCAGGACACAGGTGTATTTAGTCTCAGATGCTATAAAGACACTTCCCAGGCAGGTGAGATTTGGCTTGAAATTTCCTTGGGAGAGAGGCTCCCAGGCAGATGCAAGCTCTGGGGGCTGAGCGTGAGTGTTGCTTCAAGAGCTATGTTCTCCTTCCTCTGGGTAAGGCAGGCATGCGGGCACACTCCCCTCAGCAGCACCTCACCCTCCCTCTTCAGCTAGTTATTTTTTAGAATTTTGGTTTCTGCCTGATAATGGGAAGGTGACTTAGTGCAGAGGTAATGTTTTTTTTCCAGTCTTGGTGGGAGAAAGGCTTTGATGGATAATAAGATGTGCAAGACAGGAAACATGCTATTTCTGGGCATTACCTGGAGCAGTTGTGATATTTCGTAGTCTCATGGCCCCTGAGATTAAATTCTGCTTCATTTTTTGATTGCAAAAATGCTATGCTGTGCTTATTGATACCCAGGAGAATAAAGTTTTAAATGATGATGTATTACCAGCTACATCATTTGCCTCCAGCATTTTGTTTTGCAACCAAAAAGCAGGCTACGCAAAGCCTCTTAAATAAAATAATATGTACCCTGTTGATCTTATTAGCACCTGAAAAGTTGAAAACAAAAGAATTCTGTACTAGTACTTTAAAAGTGGATGTTCAACTGCTTGTATTGGGATGAAAGGGATGAAAAGGGATAAGAAACATGGCTTAAATACTGTATTAGCCCTTTTATAGTTAAACTCCAGATGGGTGGTTGCTGGATCAATTTCTAAAATTCTAAAATCAGCTAAAAAAACCCTTGCTGGTACATGGCTCCAGAGAGATGAACCCAAAATGAACTTCCCTTGGCTAAAATCTCTTCTCACCTTCACATGATAACATCTCACCTATGTCCCATTCCTGATGGAGGCATTGCAAGATCAGAAAAAGGAATAAAAGTGAAGAAAAGTTCTCTAACTAGAGAGAAATGTGATCATTTGAGAATTTCTTGAATGGTAAATGTACCGATGTCTTAGAAGCTTAGATACCATGGTGATAGTTGCCTTAGCAATGTTTTAGCTACGTAGGTAATCACAATCAAACTTGTCTCTTGTGGCAAAATGATGCTGTATTATTTTATTTTTTTGCAAAGCTTTTGTGTATGTGTAATAATGTGGTTTATGATTTTGTATCCAGGCATCATATTTTCTCTCAAGCTTCTTGTCCTTGGCATCCTTTTATTTTTTCACTCATGTTAATTCTGAAAATAAATGTCTTTCATGCTAATGTTGTGTACATATGAAAGCCTGGCTAATTTAGTCCTTACTCACCTCAAAATAAAAATTTCCCACTTTTGGGGTGAGACAGGATCAATTTTAGAGATTGTATTCAGGTTCTCATGTTTTAAAAACTAGTACAGCCTGAGTTGCTGTGGGTTTACTGCTCATGTTTCCACAGCCTGACATCATTTAAAAATCTGTGTATTTTCACAGCAGGCACTCAGGCAAACCAAATGTCATGAAAAATGGAATAAATGGGCAGATATCTCAATTATGATTTAGAGAGTGTCTTAATAAAACCAGTATGTAAACATATAAAATGAGATTGAAGACAAGAGCAATTATCTGTTGCATTTGGAGTTGGAAATACGCATTTCAAAGTTATTTATTAGGAAGGAAGGCAGTTTGGGATTTTAGAACAGGCAAACCTGGCTGCCTGGTAGGGCAGCAGGCTACCAGAGGTGACAAGAAGCTGTTGGTGGGGCAGTGGTGGGCCCTGTGTCGTGTGCGTTGGCCCTCCCAACACCTCCAGCCTCAGATCCCACAGTGCAGGAGTGGCAAACCTGGCTTTCCAGGACTTTCACTCAGGATTTTGCCTTGGATCACCAAAATTCAGTGCTTTCGAGGCTGTGGAGAAGCCCTGGACCAGCTCAATGACAGTGTGTTTGGTGTTATATCAGCCATCTTGTGCTTCTTACACCAGGTGATGAAAGGGCTTGTCCCTCTATGGAAATAGCTAGGGGAGAGGTGTTATCCATTGAAAATTGAAGTGTCTTCAGTGTTTTTTGATGTATGCTAGCCATGTCTAAAAATGGGAGCCCTGTGAAGCCAATAGCTGCCACCTTCTTTCTTTCAGTAATTCACCACAATCTCTCTACCTTCCTTTTCTTTTTTTCTTCCTTTCAAGAAAACCAAGAAAGAACAAGTAAACAAAGGCTTATTTAGGTTGATGTTTTCCAAGCTGCTAATCATAGACTCACAGAACAGCTCAGGTTGGAAGGGACCTCAGAAGATGATCTGGTGCAACCTTTTGTGGGAAAGGGAGCCTAGATGAGATTATCTGGCACCCTGTCCAGTCGTGTCTTGAAAACCTCCAGCGATGAGGACTCTACCACGTCCCTGGGGAGGTTGTTCCAGTGATTCTCACTATAAAAAATTTCTTTCTTATATCGAGATGAAACCTATCCTCGTGCAACTTGTACCCATTGCCCCTTGTCTTCTCCATGTGGCTCCTTGTGAAAAGAGAGCCTGCTCTCTTTGTAGCCACCCTTTAAGTACTGGAATACTGCAGTGAGGCCCCCCTGAGCCTTCTCTTCCCCAGGGAAAAAAGACCTAACTCCTTCAGTCTTTTCTCATAGGGCAGATTCTTCAGCCCTTTGATTACTTTTGTGGCCCTCCTTTAGACTCCCTCCAGTCTGTCTGCATCTTTTTTGAATGGTGGGGACCAGGACTGGATGCAGTACTCCAGCCATTGTGTAATGATGGGAAGAGTCAAGTTTGTCAATCTGCTTGTAAGGACAGGTGAAGAAGATCAGGATATGAGAACTAAGGGCACTGGGAATAGAAAGAAAAAGAAATGCAGGACTGGGGGAGGAAATGCCACCTGGGGAAATTCTGATTTAGATTTGGCTAGCAAGCGCGCCTTTGCTTGGAGCCAAGAGCTGCATTTGTGGTGACTTGTGTGCCCAGTCTTTTTCCTCCGGACCCTCCATTTCCTACTAGCCTGCAAGGCCATGAGAGCTCAAAGCTGCACAAAATCATCGTTAGGTTTTTGTTGTTTCTGTTTCTAGTGATTTCTCCTACTGGGACCAAAGCAGACCCTATTCCCTATTACTGTGCTATTTTTGCCCATAGCTCTGCAGGTCTACCTGTGTGTCCTGTGCTGAGATCTCTGCAGGGAGGAGCAGGTGTGTGCTCCGACAAGGCTGTTCTCCCCAGCCGCGGGGATATCGGAGGCTGACGGGCCTGTTTCCCGAGCTGTTGCTGTCCTCTGCGGTGGCTTTGGCACTTTACACTGAAATATTCCCGTGATTAAACTCCACAGCATGCATTTAAGACAGGCTGATCTTTAACTCAGTCTTTGTGTCTGATTTGTGCACTTTGTGGGATTCTGAAGTGTTTTTTATAACTTTTCATGATGAATTTTAATGATAAGAGCATAAAAGCTTTTTGACTATTATGCACTAAGTTTTATTATAATCACCGTTAATAATCATATAATAGAACCTAATTTTCATCAAGGTTTGATTCACATTTCATAAATGCCTCTGGCAACTGCTGAAATGGCACGTTGTCTTCATAAAACTTGAGTACCTTCTCTGCTTAACGAGGGGCCATCAGCTGTGGCAGAGCTTCAGCATGACAGGGCTTTCCAAGGGAGCCTGAGGGCTGGGAGGAAAGCGGTGGCTTTGGTGGTGCTGCTGGAGAAAATCGGTGTCATGATGGTGAAGCAGTGCTGTTATAAGCTGGGAAGATGTTCCACACCAGTGGCTCCTGTGCCTCTGCTGCGGAGATGATTTTGGCTTATTCTGTGGGATAGGCCAGTGCAAGTTGCTGGGAAATTTGTGGGAGAAAATCATAGTAGACATGGAAAAAGAAGATGACCCATCTCTTTATGTATTTCAATGCTTCTTATAATGACTAATTTTGAAGTTGCAAAGATGTTTGAAACACTGGAATTATTCCTGGTGGAAATAAAAGAACAAGAGAAATATCCAAAGGTGCACAAAAAATCTTCTGCTTGGCATTTTTAACATGCTTATACTGAAGCAAACATTGAGTCAATTCAATTTAGTCCTAATATATTTGTTTTCACTTTCTTTAGGAGAACACCCCCCAGGGACAGATGTACTTGGATAACAAAGATGACAGTACAATTTCTAGACAACAAGAGATGGAGCTGAATCAGACATCTTTACATCAAACCAGTTTATCTCCAAAGGTGGCAGCCAAACCCGTGACCAGAAGTTGCAGTGAGCTGCGGCTATTAAAAGAGTATCATGGCATGGTAGCGAATCTCGGAGAACCACAGACCCTGTGTGAAAAAACAGCAATAGGGGAGGATGGCTGCATTGCTCTGGGGAAAGATTTCAGTCCTGTCCCCATGCAGGGAAGGTAAGAATAAGGACAAACAGAATATTTTTTCTCCTAATCCAGATTAATTTTTATTTCCTTGAAGAGCAGATACGTATGTTCATTACATGAATATTTTTTCTCCCACCCACATAGAGAACAGGAAGCTTAATGGGACATCAGGACAGTCCTAATTGCCATGGGGGGGAGGGTGTGGATCACTGGATTTCTGAACTAATCTCAGCTTTAATAGCACCCATGGGCCAATTTTACTGTGTTTTCAAGACCAGACACATGGCTTTTCTTCCCTACTTGGTGTCACAAAACACACAGAGATAAAGCAGTTTTCATGTCCCACCCCTCACCTCTTTCAGAGAGATGCATCATAAAGCCATAAGCTGAATCACTATGGCTGAGACTGCGAACATTAAAATGGCACTAATAACACAACTGTGACAGCTGGCACACCACATATCAAGTGTATAAGGAGTGTGTGCTCCTTGGGTATCCTCTCCTGCATCAGGAAAGGTGCAGGTTTGTGGGCAGGGGTGCTAGTCTTTCCTGTTGCAACAGATACAACATCAGCAATTCTACTTATAAGTGTTCAGAAATATTTTATAGACCCCAAAATATTGCAGGTGACTTTTTAAACCAGAAAAGGCAGAGCAGAATCCTGGGTCTTACCTGTAGTCAGCTAGACTTTTCATCCAAAGAACAGAATTTTCTTTTTATTTCTCTCTCTCCTTCCCTTCCTCCTCTTCATGTGGTTCTCCACAGCTGTTCCTGTCAGGTGGGAGATGCAGTCCTGGGGGCTCCCCATAGTCCTGGGCATGCTGGTCACATCCCTGTGTTGCTGAGCAGGGCTGAGGGCTGTCTTGTGGCCCTGCAGCTCAGTTAGTTAGAAGGAAATCTGCTTATACTGGGAGGAAAGGAAGCTTGGGATGTTTTAGTAAGTTCCCTGATCTGGGCAAGGGGGAGCCAGGCTAGCCGGATGAGCTTTGCTGTGCCCCTTACTTACCTAGAGTGTAAGTGTGTCCTATAAGTTTACAGCAAACCAAGTCAAGGTTTTATGTGCATCTGAAAGTATTTCAGTCAGAGTGAGATTTGGAAATCATTATAGCTATGCTTTCCAAATATTAAAAGAATAATCAAATTGACAGCTTGACCACAAAAGCCGTATAAATCCTTTAGAAATGATTTTTGGAGTATTTGAGGATTTGTTGTGTTGACTAAGAGTTTTACTGACAGAATCAAATCTCGTAAAAGTTCTTCAGTTCAGCATGTGGTGAGGGTGAGTTAATGTTTTGAAAGAGCACGGTAAGCACAATGCATATGTGAGGACGGGAGGAAGGCAGGGGAAGGGAAAGACTGGGTGTACCTGGAGACAACGTTTTTCTTTTGCAAATTCACATATATGTCTTGCTACAGGTGTGTTTACCACTGCTATTTACTGTCTTGTTAACTATCCTTGTACAGGAGCAAAAAACCATGATTGTGTTCTTATGGACCAGCTCTCACCCTTCTAGCTAAATTACTTCCTGTTATTTTCCAGTGGGTGATATGAATTTTTGTACCAGTGATACAGAACTTACTGTAAACCTATGAACCGCAATTTGGAAATGATGGTCACAGGTGCCAGAGATGAAAAATACTAAATCATGGAGGAGCCCACCTTCCTGCAAGCATAGGCAGTAGCTCCAGGTCTTCTGATAACATTGATTTCCTGTTGAGTAAGCTGTAGTCACGGTGCATGATTTAGGAATAGATGTACAATTAAAGAGCCATCCCCATGCTCCCTTACAGACAAATGTATATTTGATCTTCTATAGCAATATATTAGGGCTCAGGAAAGGATCTCCTGAAATTTCTCCTTGTTGATCTTTACCTCGTTTGCTCCTCCAATATTGATTTTATTTTTTTTTTGCAAGGAGACGAATCTTATCTGGCTCTTCTTAGTATGTATTTTAAGCCAACATACATTAGGTGCAGTTTAAATATCGATGTGATCTGTGTGACCCCACTAGTATGAGTAATTACCCTTAAATCATTGGGACTACTCAACAGAATGCAGATAAAAACATGGATAAACCTTTGCAGGCTCACGAGTTGTTTGATTAGTTTCATTAGAATGAGAATTAGCTTTTAATGTAAATTGTTCTTTTGCTTGCAAAGAAAACTACTAATAATTAAAAAAAGAGACCAAATCCTTTTTTTTTTTTCTATAAAGAGGTTCACTAAATTGGCATGTCTGTATGGTTTGTTTTAATGCATCTACTTAACTTAAATTGGTGAATTATCTTTCAGGGATAAGATTCCCATGTTCTCTAAATTGTTCAAATGTACACTGAGACAAGACTTTCCAAAGAATCTTTTTAACTGAACAGGAGATTTTTCTCGGTTGCTAAAATTGTCTTTAAGAAGGTGTTCTTGAGTTAAGCGGGGCCCTTTTCCTGGGGACACAGATGTCCACCCTATTCTGGACTGAACGTTTCCATTTGTCTGCAGCACAATCCTGCAGGTATTTTGTGGTCAGTGTGCATATTGTCTCAGGCTGCCTGCCTGTCAAAATGCCTTCTCATTTACTTTGCATACTGAAGAATAGTACCTTCTGACTCCAGCTTTTACTGCATTGCCTTAGGCTCCCTGGGCTCTGCGTGAGGAGGTCTGGACCATCCACAGCGGTCACTCCACTGACTTTGTCTTTCCAGAGCATCCTTCCCCCTGAAATAAACCTGTCCGCCTTCTTGTGAGTGACTTATTTCCTTCAGTCCTGCTCGCTGTGGGAAATGCAGCCATGCCTCTCTGAAGTGGACTATGAATGAGCTCCAGTGGCATTCAATGGGAATGCACCTGGCCTCGGTGTACATTTACACTGAACTGTGGTGTAGTTTGGTCTATCAGAAATACAGGTTTTAAAGTACTGGAAAATGGTAGTGCAGTCTTCTTTTTGATTTTGCACTTATCTCATTCTGCTCAGCCTTTAAACAATGGATTGATGAGGCTCTTTTTCATTACAGTTACATGAAAGTGGCTTTTGCAGTCGATAGACATTAGTCCAAGCCACCTTCCTGAGCCCCTTACCTTGCAGTAAGATTTCACACTGCTCTGTGGCAGCATGTGCAAAGCTCTTCAGGTCAGCCCTGACATCTCCAAAAGCACAGGCTACTTCCCTCCATCATGTCTCTGCATGTATGTGATGTGGCCACAAAAAAGGCCCCTTGCTTGCCTTGGTCTCATCATCGTCAGTGCTACTTCCATGGGAGAAGCCTAACGGCATGCCTTTATATCAATCCAATCCGAAATCCTCCTTCGTGATCCACAGGAAGAGGGTGAAGTCAGCTGTTTTCGGCTTAGGAGTTAGTAAGCCTCGAAGGCCATCTACAGAAATGAGATGAATAGTAATTATTAATTGCATGTAACCAATTACTTTGTGCTGCTATTTAAAACTATGTTACTGAAAAAAGAAGGGCATTCATTGGAATAGAAAACTGGTGGCAGGTGGTGGAAGAGGGGAGTAATAGAGTAACAAGACCCTGTGGCATTCATTTCTTATTGCCTTTTGGTGCCTTTCGGTGCCTTTCTTTCTTTGATGTAATTGCTGGTTGTACCTCCTTTAGGTGGTCAGATAATAACATTATCTTCTTAGAAAAAAAAGATGTGCATTCATTATGTCATGAACTTTTAATGAGAAATTAGACTGTGAAAGCAAGGTGATGAAAGCAAACTCTAGAGTTATTCCACTGAAGTTATATTTGGATGGATTTGGCCCTGGAATTTGCTGGTCATTTAATATGATAGTCCTTGGAAATTTTTTTCTTTAATCTTTGTGCCTCATTAAGAAGATTAATCTCTGGGATAACAAAAAATAATCTCTTTTTTTTTTTTTGAATCTGCTTGAATTTGTGTTTCATCAAGCAAAACTATTTCTTTCAGCATTTCTCCTGTCCCTCAGTTTCACTTATGTAATGCTCACTTACGTAAGAAAAAGTAAAAACAATCAACCAAATCCAACTCTTTCTTTGCCCTGAATCTGTGGTCCCACGATCAGTAAGGAGATTGGTTTGCAATGAGAAGGTCAGTGAGTTAAAAATGCCTATTGAATTCTCAGTTTGCAGCAATACCGTGGAAAGATTGCAATTGTATTTCCTGTTAGCTGGAGAAGCTGGGAGACGATAAGCTATTGTATAGTGAAAAGTCAATATGAAAGTGAAGTTATGCCTTTAGCAGTGAGGGATTATAAATCTCAACTTTTATTTTTTAATTATGTTGATGTATTGCTACTTTTAAAGGACATTTATGAGACTTAGAATTAGATGTCAAGAAGACATGGTTACTGTCTAAATAAGTAAAATTTATGTGACAATTTAAAAGCTTCTTCAGACAGGGGAAAAAAACTGAGGGAAAAAACCTTAAAAACATTCAAACCACATTTTTTGTGTGTCCTAAGACTAATTTTGATCTTTGGCTATTAGAATAAAATGGGATCATCTTCTGTTCAACAGTGAAACAGGGAAAGCGGTCATTTTCACATCATAATTGCATGTTTGTGTAGGAAGGATTCTGATATTTCATGTCAATCACACAAACAGTAGAGAAGAGTCCAGGACAGATAGATGACTTCACAGCAAACCGTCACATTCATCATTCTTGTGTGGCTTCTGGTGATCTTGCTTGCTGCCTGAGTGGTGACACTTTTGTCTTTCTTTCCATTTCTTATCTGCAGTGAATGTTTCTGAGTTTTGATTCCCTGTGACAATCTTTAAATGCTATTTATGCTATGACACTGCAGAGAACAAATATTAAAGAAGTTTTAAAGTAATGACTTTACTAATTGATTTAATTTGGTCAATTTGGTTTTGAATATACTCTCCCAAGCATTTGTTGCTAACATGGAGGCATGTGGCTGCAACACAGCTTGTCATGAGCAAACTGTGTAGGGGCATGGGGCTGCTGACTCTCTTAGCTCAGATTGCAGCTCCCTGCTGTTGCCCCTACTACATCACAAAATACCATTCAAAACCTGAAAAACTCAAAAGAAGCAATACACAGCTCTAGCAAACCTTTAGTTTGAATGGTAGGAAGTATAACAGAAAGACAACATTATGCACAATAGACAAATAAATAAGTTATTGGAAAGTTCTGCTGCCCCCTTCTAACTTTCTGTTCCCCATTTCCTGGAAGAAAGCATCTTGGAGTGGTAACGGAAGGAAGACAGAAATGTGGCCGTATGGCATAACTTAGGGAGAATGTTTGGCTTCATTTGAGTACAAGGGGTGCGTTCAGCAAAAGACTGATTTTTAACTTAGGTTTTGCCGTTAATGAAACATACAGAAACTGACCTCACTCATGATAAATTTCCCCATGTTCAGAGTTATTTAATTTCTCTGTTGCTGTGTACTATTCATCATCTCAGTGCTTATTTCTCATAATGATTTACAATATCTCAGATTGGTCATGTACTATGATTTCTGTTCTGTCATCAGCAGACTAAAACCATAGCACTCTCATGTAGCCACTCAAATGCTTTTTGATTCTGACAGGACATTTGGGTAAACAAAAATCCACCACTATTAATTTTTTTTTCAAAGTGCGTGCTCTGTTGAAAGAATTAGGGGGTACTAATTAACTGCTTCACACTTTTCCAGCTGTCAGGCTAAAAACTGAACTCAGCACTCTGTGAAAAATTTGCAGTGTAACAACTTCCAAAGATTAAATGTTTCAATTGAGTCCCTGTGACATTCCACAAAACTGTTGAATTTTGCAAGCAGCTGCTCTCTTCCTAATGGTTAATAATATGGTTATGTGGGGTTCGTCTTCGTTAGACCTCTTATGCCAATTGTGGAAAGATGCCAGTGGCATACAAGCTTCAATCCTCTTTGGGGCTGGACAGCTGTTTCCTCACGTAAACCTCTGTTTAAACAGGGGAAGGCTTTTAATGTTAGCAATGATTTTTTTTTACATTGTAAGGTCGAATGGTTAAGCCAAGCAGAGGGCCAGACTTTGAAAAGAAATGTGTTGCACAGGGGCAGTCACAGTTGAGCAAGAGGGCTTGCATGGGGCCTAAATAGCTGTTGTGAGGACTAGCTATCCATGTAAGATGAAGCAAATAACTCAGTCACTCAGTATCCCTCAATTAAGCTTTTCTTTGAAAAACTGTTCTGTGTGCTTTGTTCCTGGCTGATGTGCCTGTGTGCAGGTGGCAGCTCTGACATACTAAAAAATTTGTGGGAATCAGAACTTTGCACTAGCAGGTGGTCAAATGATACTAATTAATAAGAATTCAGTTTTGTCCCCAGTTTTCTGCCACGTAGGTGGCAAAGGCTTTATGGGGGGGAGAACAGTTGAGCCTTTGCTGACAGTGACTGGGGAGAAGGAAAATGAAGCATTGGAAGTCCATGGCCCTTTCATGTGTCACTGCATCAGGTGGACGTGCGGATAGGCAGGCACTGCGGTGCTGTTGTTGGGTGGCAAATGGTCTGCATGATAACATGGCAACTTTTCCATGGGCTCAGGCCCTGAGGCTGAAGGATGGAGCAAGGCAAAACCTGAATGTGCAGCCAAAAATAGTGGAGAAAGGGAGTCATGGAGAGGAATCTGATGTTTGACAGTAAGTCTAGACCACTTAGCTTTAAGGCTTGCACCTCAGTGAGCCTGAGGTAGGGCAGGAGCCCATGAACTTTGCAGGGTGTGGGAGGAGAGAGCCCAGGACAAGGGCAGCTTGGTATCAAGGTCCAGTCATAAAAGAAGTAATGCCAGTGGGGCTCCCTTACTGTAAATGTCCTGTAGGAAGTGGATGTATGATCTCCACTCTGCTCTGAGGGATAGTAAACACACACTTCCTAACTCTTAAGTGTATGGGCCACCAGCCTCCAAGGCATTCTTTTTTTATTTTTTTTTCTCTTTCAATTTATCACTCTAAATAAATAATGAAACATCAATTGAAACAGCAACTGTAACTCAGGTATTCTAAGTAAATTTCTTGATAATCAGCGTTGGTTTGTTTATCTCCTCCTCTTGCTTCCTCTTCCAGTGACTATTATTTTGTTGAAAATATAAGGGCCTGAAGGAGGAAGAAAGGAAGGGTTTGCAGGCTACTGTCTTTCCTAGTAGTCAGGGTAGTCAGGTGAGAGCTTGGGTAGCTTAGTTCATACTGAGCATTTGCTGCAAAATACTGCCTCAGCCTCTGCCCAGGCTGCTGGAGAGCTGCTGCTGAGCATGGAGGGAGGCGAGAGGACTCTGAGACGCACATAGAAGGAGAAGCATCTGGGAGGAGAGATATCAGTAAAACACAGAGACAGTAGGAATAGTGAGAAGGATGAATGGAAACCCTTCCATGAGGCTACAGAGAGACACTGGGTGAAGCTGAAATACAGTGTGAAATACAGAGTGAGAGCGGGGTGTAGTGAGCTATGGAGTGAATTAGATAAAAGCAAGTTAATGCTGTGGTTGTAAGCTAGAGTCTGATGCAATCAGTCCTCAGTTATGATAAAAAATTCTAACTCCACTCAAAGCTGCAATTAGCAGAAGAGCATGTAACTGTCAGTCCCAAACCTTAAAGCAAGGCAGCCAAGTTAATGGCATTCCTTGCTTACCCTTACAATTTGATATTCCAAACAAAAATAAGACCTGTTAACAAGATAAAAACATGAAAGGCCATGATCCCTCAAAAAGTAAATCAATCCCACCCTGCGAGGGGTACAGAAAGAAACCTTTCCTTCTTCTCTCCCTTTTTTTTTTTCTTCATAGCTTACTACTGTTAGGAGCACATGTTTTAGAGCATAGTTCTGCTTGGTGACAGAGATGTGTTTCAGTCTGCCCAACACTTTAAATGTCTCTCCCACTAGAATTAATTAGCATTGGAGTGGATTGTCCTCTTGTGTTAGCATTGGAAATCATTCCTCAGCCACAGCAAAAATTTCCAGGATAGTGGCGGTCATACATTTTAGAACTGAAGTTCATGTTAAATTGAATGTAGTTGATGGAAAAATAGATTAATGCAGATGGAAGAAATTAGCCAGTGAATTAAAAAAAAAACAGGGTCACAGTCTGTAGTCTGGCAAATCATATGGCTTTTTTTAAAACCTGCTATTTGTAAGGAGCTCAAGTGATTAACTCTCTGAAATACAGCAAAAGCTGATAAATGAGTCACCAAAATGCTTACAGACAGTGACCAAGCAAGCAATTCTCTGCTTGATAGGTACTAATGGGACTGCAGGGGCAACCTGCAATAATTGTGCTAATGGACCAGCAGAAGTCAGAGACCACGCAGAGCTCTGTGCCCAGCAGGCTGGAGCTAAGTCAAGGACAGCACAGTGAACTGGAACCAGGTCTGTCAGAACTGGGTAGGTTCAGAAGTAATGCACTTGGGTTTGTTTTTTTTCCCCTTGCACATTTTTATATGATTTCTTTTGGGCAGGGTGAAATAGAAAACAGATTGGCAGTTACAGCAACTCACAGTTTTCAGAAGTGCAGCAGAAGATACTGACTCAGTATGTCTGTGAATTAGCATCATTCAGAAGCAGCTGCGAAAGGCTGAAGGTTTTGCTCACACTTTCTGAGCTACTCCCTTTTCTGTGCTAGTCAGTAAGGACAGTAAACACAGTCCATCTGCCATTCACTCCCTGGTATCCTTGAGCAGAGTTTCTGTAAGGACTCCCTTGCCTGTAGTGAAGCTCTGGCAATGGTGGACTATGAAAGCATTTTTCTCAGATGGCCACGCTGGCAGTTACATTGAACTGGTATGTCTGGCAGGGCATTGCACTTGCTGTTTGAGGAGGAAGTGCTACGCTATTGATGAATTCATTGCAAGCAATCTCATCCTGGATTAATACAATACTTCCTTGAATAGGGTAGGTAAATATTTTGCAGTGCCTTTTCTACCCCCTGTTGTGGTCTTCTGTAATTTATTTTCTCTGCTGCTGAGAAAAGAAAAGAGTAAAAGCAGCTTCAAATATTCTTTTGTCTCTAATCTTTCTACGAGTGATAGGAGTAACTCTACCTCCTCAGCCACATCAATGACATGTGAGCTGCAATCCTCTTTAAGAGTCTATTGACAGCTGGTTCATCACGTAAATCTCTTATAGTGAAAAGCATGAACCTGACTTTAGTGAATCTGTCTGACAGAAGGAAGAGTAAACCCAGAATGGAGGTTAACAAGGAATGCACTTCTGTTTTCTCTGATGTGTCTTTAATTGTGTAAGCTAAAACAGCAGGGCTATGTCATAATACTATATAAATATACAATTCTGTTTCTTCCATGGGCAGCACGTGGCTTCTTTGCCGAGCTGCTCTGTGTGCTGTATGTTGTGCCTCCCAGTGCTTTCCAGCAAATGCTCTACACAGAAGTGGCGCAAAAGAATTTGTGCATTTTAGATATTGTTTTTGGCTCACATCTACTTGGCATATTATAGTCTGTGCCCAAAAATAAAATGAGCTAGAACTGTAAGGAATAGTGATGTTTCAGAGTAAAAATTCTGAACATCAGTGAGTGGAAAACTATTGTTTTTAACCACAAATAAAACGGCAAGAAGCACCCATTACAAACCTGTTCATAGTTGTGTAACAGTATTGAAGAGGATTATAGGGACAGAAATATTCCAATGAACCTATTTTGACAGAAGACAGACTGTCCTTGGCAGAAAAGAATGATAGTCATAAGGATTTGTATGTATGGGTATGATGCTAGTCATAGTTTTGAAACTATAGGTCTGTCAACAAAAGATGAAAGAGCTCCACTGATGTCATTAGACCTGTCATGCTTTCCCTCGGTTGGAAATCTCATGTTTGTAAGGTAGAACACACAAGAACTCCACATCAAAAGCAGACAACAAATGTACCAATTTATTTACAATTTAGAGTAGGACTGATCATTTAATCTTCTTGAGATATCCATCCAGCAAATGTTTTAGGCTCAAGCAGACAGGATGGAGAAAAGAGAGTTCTGGCTCTTCATACTTGTTAACCACTGTATGAATCTGGGGAAATTTAGGTCATATATATAATGCTTTGAGAGCATCAAAATTAAGCATAGACACCAGCTTCCTTATATGTAATGGAATTTATTTACTTGTATACAGAATTTATCATCATGATCCTACCCATGCTGCATATGTATCTCATCAGGGATGAGGTCTTCATAGTATCACAGTCTACATCGCATTTAGTCTTCATTAACAAGAAAGTTGCAAGTAGGAGCATACTTGTCCTATTGAGGTTACAAGTGTTTGGTTGTTGACAAAAATAAATTAATATATAAACGGGAATAACACTGCAGATTTGAGACTCTAACCATACCTCTTGCAATGAAGAACAAATGTTGATGGAGTCCATCCTTCCTTTCTAAACCAATGGCCCTTTTTAAATTTAATATGTCTATATGCTTTTGTCCTAAGTTCAAATCTGTTCTTTCAGCTCTGCCATGTGTCATGATTTTTTTTCTCTCCAGCCCACGCTTTTTCCTAATGCTTCTGGAGGAGATAATTCCCATAGCTTTAGTTCTTCCACTATTCTGATTAACATTGCATAACCTTAAAATAGTACAAACCTTTTTTTTTTTCTCTATGACAATGTGATATGGACTTCTGCTTCTCAGAAACCTATGTTTGTTTGTTTGTTGGTTTTCAAAACATTTCTTTGCAATTGTAACCTACATCTAAGTGCTATGACTCCAATGTGATTCCATTATTTGGGCTTTAAAGCTGTTATTTTTGTCTAGAAGAACAACCATTATTCTGTGTTGATTCCTGAGGTGCAGAAGAGCTACCTCTACACTAACTTTTAAGAACAATGTCTAGTTATGGGCATTTTAGTGTCTTGCTCTCTTTTTTTCTCTTTTTTGTTACTTTGTTTATTGCTTCGCTGCCTGGAGTATCCACTTACCTTTTTCCTTTGCATTTCCATGTTGTCAGAGTAGCCTTCAGTTTTCCTGCTATGTCATACTCTACAAATAATTTCTTTTTGCAAACTGCCTGTGCAGACTGTATTAAAAAACCACTTGTTAGTGCAGTGGCTGTTTATCTTGGCAACAGTTTCTGAAGCTGTTTTATTCAAAAGAGATATGTGAGAAGCTGTGTTTTGTTACTACTGTACTTTATCTTACATTCAGGCGTCTGATGTGTGGTTTCAAGCTTCTCTTATGTGGACACGCTGTTGTTTCAAGAGCACTAAACCTTTTTGATCCATTTGAGTTTATAATCAAATATCTGCGTAACTGTCTGGTCCAACACATAGCAAAGGACAATCTTTGGTTTTTTTTGATGAGAGACCTGATTTTTTCATGCTTTTTAAAATGCTAACAAGTGTTTTTGTTTGAAAATGAATAGTTTATTCAGGCACTATATCTGCCTGAGAAAGCAAAACACTTGCAAACTTTTTTCTGTCTTTGTCTAAATTAACTGTGTTCCCCAGCATCTCTTCCAGGGTGGGACCAGAAACAGAGATCCTTCGTCTCAATTCTTCTGCTTTTGGAGACAGACATATCTGTCTTGCTTCTTTAATGGGGTTCATTTGTAAGGACCTGCTGTTTTTTTTCATCTGTCTCTTTGAATAGCAGCTTGGAGCCTTCTGCTTTAATAAGGGGAAGAAGTCAGAAAGAAGCCGATGACAATGGACAGCCATCTCAGCATGGGGTTTCCCCTTTTCTGCAGATAATCTCTTGCTGAAGAATTATATTTTTTCAAAATCAGCAGCACCGACACTTTTGCTTTTCTCTTTTCTTTTTCTTTGGGAGCACAGAATGAGGTTTTATTTATGTAACCTCATGTCTGGATGGCCAGAAATTTTCATGTGTATGTGAAGACTTATTGTCCATATGGCTACTGAGCAGAGTCCTGTCTTTTTTTTTGGTGATCAGTGTCCAGGATTTAGTTAGCTTTGGGATGGTGCTGGATTTTAGAACATGCATTGCAAATATTATGGCACTTTTCATCAAGAATATATTATTTTGGGAGCAAGTTGGAAGGAAATCACCTCTGTGAGACTACGGAGTAACCAAAGTGTCACTCTGTATAAGGCCAAAGGGAACACAGTGTCTGAGAGGAAAGAGTCTGGCATCTGTGTGACTGAGAGGGAAGATGTGCATCATTGCTATCAAGAAATATGATGTATAGTTAAACTGTGTTGCCGGAACAAAGCCAGCTGCCATGTAGGAAAAGGAATTTCCTTCTGAGCCCTGAGTGGCATGATTTTGTTTTTTTGACTTTTCAGTGCAGAGGCATATGTTCTTACCTGAAGAAGGATTACGAGGAAGGGAAGCGGAAATGACATAATTTTTCTTTGTTTTTGTGGTTTGTTTCCCCACTTGGTGGGAGACTTGCCGATTATAATTTGGATGTTACTCTGCATGAGACAAGGAGATTCTCAGAGTTTCTTTGGAATGCATCATTCATAATCCTTGTTTGTTTGTTTGTTTGTTTTTTTCCTTCAAGAGTCTCAGTTGAATGTGTTTATGGACTCAGATCTTGTGTTTCAAATTTATCTCCCGTTGCCACTGAATCAAAAATCTGTGTTTTAAAGCCACTTGTTAACATAAATTAGATAGCTCTTTCTCTGATATTGCAGCCTTGAGGTACCTATAGATATCTGGGGCCTTTCAAGGCAGAAAAAGATGTCTGGTAGCAAAACAGAACCCAACGCTGTGGAATGAGTTTCCTGAGGCTTGTAAACTGCAAGTGTTAGCATGTTACAGTGATCTTAGTGAAGGGCTATTGCAAGGAAGAGCACCAACTTTGTGAGATAAAACTGCATTTATTTTTGAATGGTTTTACTGAATATTCTCCAAATGTAAAAGCAAATATTGTATTATTATCAGCTACCTTTTTATTCTGTTTGGCTTCTTTAATTTGTTCCTCTGGGATTGTCAGTGCTCTAAAAATTTTTGTCTCTGGTACAACTCGAGGTGGAATGCCACGACCAGTGATGTGCATTTACTCTGTACTGGAAATTACTTGTTAGGAAGTTATGAGGAAATCATGTTTGGAAGGACTTGTTGATAGTTCTTTGTATTCCTAATCAACACTGAATAACTTTTTTGGTAAAAAGTCTTCTGTACGAAAAAGAGATTTAATCTAAGAGCAAATAAAAAGTATATGAAAAAAGTACTTTTTGGTACCCTGTAATATAGACATTGTTTGTGTGGGGCTTATACATTATTTAGTGAAGAAATCTTTCTGTTATCTCAGAGTTAATTCTCCAGGTTCCTTATATAGTCAACATGGGAGATGGGGAGGATGAAAAAGATTTGAAAAGGTCTCCCTCACCAGTGACTGTAACTATCCTAGACCAGACTTTTAGATGGCAAAAGTTACATGAATAATCTCAGTGTCTTATGCTCAGCCAGAACCTGGAAAGGAATTCTTAGTATCGCCATTATAATTAAAATAATGAAAAAAAAAATAAATGGAAGGACTTCCACTATAGTGAAAAAACCCCCACCATTTTATCAACTTCATAGTGTTATTTCAATATATAATAGCTTCATCTTCCCCTACATATTATTTATCTTAAAATTTTACTGCTGTTTCTTCTCTGTTTACTCCGAGTACTGTGTCTTATGCCCCAAATTTGGAGCAAATTTTAGGATTTTTGCTGAGTCCAGTCCACTGAGGTTAGGATCCACATAAAGGCCATGTAAGTTGTCTTAGTTATATTGTAATACCTTATGAGAACCTGACTATTTACCAGATATGAGGACTGTTGAACTTGCTTTGTTTCATTTTACTGTGATCAAAGGACGAAATACAAGTCCCAGCAAGCTTACAATAGTTGGGATCCATCATGTGTTTTTTTAAAACAAAGCTTGATTTGATGACAACCTGAATTTTTTAAGCTGTGCGGTGGCCTATTGCTTGCCTTCACCTCCTCACGGTAATACCTCTCCAGGCACAGGAATCAGACACATTTTTTCACGTTATTAATGAGCTTTTTTGTACTTCTGTCTGGCTTTTTTTTGAACTCTAAGCAAGGGACACACTTTGTTTTTAGTGACAAAGTTACCTTTTTTCTCTAAAAGTTGCAGGTATGAATAATGTTATCTCCAAATTCTTGGAATGAAACACATGGAACTACAGTTTTTAAATAAATGTTTAAAAAAGAAGAAAAATAATTTCTTCATGAATTCATCTTTAAGTACAGCTCACTAATTACTCTTTTCAATCTCCAGAACTGGGGCGAGTGGTATAAGAGTATATTATAAGACTATGCAAGGCCAGAAGCATAATTATGTGTGACAGCTTGTCAGTACATTGCTTGGATTAAGGAAAATTGTATCAAAATAATTCCATCTCACCATTGTGTAGGAAAGTGTTCCCTCATCTGAGAAGTGGTCAATGGTCTTCTTCTAATAGTGCTTCCTTTTCTTGTATCATCCTTAAATTCAGCTAGTCTGAAAATGAATCTTCATACTTCAACATATGTTCCCCCAAACCTTTGAGACTACAATATCATATCACTGCAGTGCTTGAAGAATAACCTTCTATAGAGATGGTCACATCATCGAGTTGTTTCTCAGACCTATCCTTCTGTTCATGTTTCCATCATCCAAGTGCCACATATTGCATCACTGAGAGAGTCTGGTCAGATATAAAGTTAAAACATTGTTGTGACCACTTTCTTAACTTTTGAGATTCTTGGAGTAGCCTCACAGACTACAAAATAAAGTGTGAACCCCACTTTATTTGTCATAAATTCAGTTAGCATCAGAGCTGGTTAAGCTAAAAGCCCATCGTGAATGCCAAAGAGAAATGCTGGCATTTAAAAGCCAAGTTTGCAGAATATGTTAAAGTATTACAAGTGCAGCCGTGCTTAAAGTGTTGCTGATAAATTGCTTCCTTATAGCAGATTCATTTTTAAGTATGCCCTGCAGCATTTGAGAATAATACCTCTTAACAGGTTATCTGCGTAATCCATAGAGAAACTGGTGTTTTGGAATTTGGACCACTACCAATACCGGATACTGCTGCCTATTTCAAATTTGCAGCTTGCTGGCAGTCGCCAACAGCTAAACTGTTTTGGCAGCACCTGCTCCTGAAATGTATTTTCTCCTTCAGACTGTCTGTAGTTTTCATATGCTCTCTCTGTAGCTTTCCAATTTTCTTTGCTGAAGCAGAAAATGGAGAGAAGCGAACAGCAGCTATGCCTTTTCAGTGCAGCTTCTCAGTCCTTCAAAGGGTAGGCTTTTTGGACCTGCTCTGTCACTGTGGTCCTGCTGGATAGTCATTAAATCTGGGCTGGCCTGAGTCCCTGTCCCCATCCTGTCCCTGCTCCCTTGCTGGCTGCTGTAGGACAGGCCCTGTTTGGGGAGGTCATGGCTCTGCCAGACCCATGGCCACCCTCTGCTCCTGGCTCCCTCCCACAGGGCAGCCAGACCTCGTGCTGCCCTGATATGGGAGCAGAAAATGTGTGGAGAGCACCTTAGTCCTCTTAGGTAGAGTCAGAGGAGCTTCAGGGCAGCTTAAGGATTAAGTACTTTCTTTTAGCTTCACCTACTGCAGTGAGGTCCTGGTCTGTAAACCACGTTCTGATGTCTTCTTGATGGAGACTTCCCCTAACAGAGGCTGCCAAAGACTTGAGGAAAAGGAGCTACCAAGTCCTGGAGGTATCTGAAAATTTCATTTTTCAGGAAAGTACAATAACCCTACAAAGCCTGATTTGATTTAAAAAAAGAAGGAAACACAAGCAGCACTCTATTTTCCAAGCTATTTCTGAACTTGAAATTGCCCTACTTCTTAAAATAGCAGAATATTGTGCAAATGAAGAAGAGACTACTACCACATGCTCTTGCAGGACATGTTTACTTTCCGAATCCAGCAGAAGTGAATGAAGCAAGCACATTCCGTGTGCCCTATATAAGGAACCATGTCCATCTTGGAAAAGCTCAGCACACATTTCGCTACATCTTTCTTAAGCATGTTCTTTACTTGCCTGGGGTCTTGGCATGGCAGATGCTTCTCAATATGAAACCTGCCAGTTGGCTGCGCCTTGTGCAGTGTCTTGCTGTCAGGTAGTGCCAGCGCCACAGTCCTCTGGAGAATCTGTACAGTCCTGTCTAATAGAAAATTAGGAAAGTCAAAGAGAAAATGAGTCTGTATTAAGTAATGCTTCCATTGCTAAATTTTTCTGACATCTTAATGGTGCATGCTTTTAAAGGGTCTAGAGGTTATTTGCTGATTTAGTTGAAGCTACATAAAGCAGTCATCAGAAAATGTCTGCAGCCTGTTTAGAGATGTGAGCTCTGGAGTCTTTGATCCTTCCCTTGACTCTTAGTGTATCAGTTGGCCATACTTCATTTGTGATGGGTAGTTATAACAGTTCCCCCATGATGTGCTACCACTGAGGAGGAAACATGACGGAGGGTTGTGTCTCTGTGTGGGGACATATATATCATAATGTTGATGAATATATGTATACAGCTGCTTAATACACAGTGAAGGTTTAAAAGCTGAATGCTATGATGTTGGTCAGCACGGTTTGTACCATGTCACCGTTGTCCAAAAGTGGACTTTATCGGAAACTGACAAATACCAAATCTGGTGGAAGAATGTGTTTCAACTCTGGCCAAAAACTGGTGTGGGGTTTTCTTTCTTTTTTTTAGTTCAGTACATATGATTTGTATAAATGTTGTCTATTCAGGGAAGATGATGCTTCTGAAATCAGGCTTTAGCCTGTAAGAATGTAGAAATGATAAATTAAAGTCTTACTGCTGTTACTAGTCTCCTGCATGATTAATTATCTCTCATATTCTTACTACGGCCTTCTTTTCCTCTAGAAAACTTTGCTTAAATTTTTATTGTATTTGTTATAATCTCTTGGCTCAGTAGTATTCCTGGAATTTTGTTTAAGAGGCAACCTCACACTTACAATGGTTTTAGCGATTATTAATTCAGGGAAGCATGCTTTTTTTTTTTTTCCTGAAGGGATTCTGCTTTTAATTGTTTATATAGTAAAATTTCCAATAAGCTATGTTAAAAACTGTTGATGATCTTGAGTGGAAACATATGTTTCTGTATTTACCTCTTCAATTCTGACCAAATCCTTTCTGTAGAAGTGAGAATTATTGCTTTCTGTTGTCATAGAAATAGCTCTTTTACTGATAGTTACGTGCACAATGTAGCATATGGCAGATGAAGCATTATATTAGCTGATGTTTAAAATGTATGCTTTTTATTATAGGGAGTGAAAACTTAATGCATTGTGTGGTATGATTAATCTTTTCAATACAAGGCTAAATAATAGGTTCCAGCCAAATCTAGTGATTATTTTAAGTGTTTGCCAGCTAACTAGGATGAGCATGGTCTTTTCCTTTCTCAGGTTCTTGTAGGATGCCTACTTCTTTTGGTGTCCTCTGCTGTAGTGTATTTGGGATTGAAAGGTTGCTTATTGCTGAACAACAGTTGCTACCACAAAGTCTTTCTTTTCCTTTTGTTTAAAGTGGCATGTGTAAAGAGATTAGGAAATGCCTGAAAAAGTGGTCAGGGGGCAGGTCTTGTGCTCAACGGCAGGAATCGAGTTCTCTCTTTGGACTTCATCCAAAGTCTCCTGAAGACTTTGGAAGTTATCACCTGAAGGTAATGAGAAATAGTAGTGTGTTGTAGGTGGAACCTGCAGCAGTCTTCAGCCACCGACTCTGAATAACGTCCAAGGAGTCATCGACCTCTCAGTGGGAGCAACTGGAGTCTTGCACGTCTCTTCCTTTCCTCTCCTGCTCTCCCTGTACCTCTCCACGTGGCCAGGAGGGCAGGGGGAGCCTGCTTCTTCTTAAACTGCTCAAATAAGTGTATGAGATTGAAGGTCATATCTCTGCTGTACAGCTGTAGAGAAGTACAAATTACCACCAAAAGAGTGTGAACCTTGCTCATCCATGGGAGCAGTGGCACAGCCACAGGTTTTGGGGGCTTCTGCAATAAATGTCTGGGAATTGCATTTGGAGCCCTGTATTTTTTAATGCTGTGGGTGAGATCCTTCTCCAGCTGCTGTCAGGCAACTGGAGCTTCATCTGTGGACACCTCCATGACTTGGCAGAACCTGCTGTATCATCTGGGGTGTGGACAGCCCTCCTACGATGCTGCTTCCTCTTCTGGGTTACTATGGAGACAGTCAGAAATTGTAATTGCTCGAAAGATTAGCAATGGGAAAGTATGACTTTGACTGCAAGTAACCAGCTCAGAAAACACACTTCATCGGAACAAACCTATACTCCTGCAGAGAGAGCAAAAATCTGTATATATGACTGTCACAGCAGTAGTCAAGTGGTTAAGAACACAATCTTCCGTTTGAAAGATTTCTCTTAATTAAAAAAACATGCCCAACTGTGGCAAATGTGAGAATGAATGTGGTCACAGTTGTGGTTGTGCAGGAGGCAGGACATGCTCTTCTTTTTCTGATGTCAGTTCTACACGGATCTTTCCATATGAGTGATGCTTTGTAAGCCTTTGAAGAAGTCCTCATCAAATGCTTTTTTCCATAGCTTTTAGTTTTAGTTTTCTCTCATCACTTTTGAATGAAAGGAAATGAGAATGTTAGGTTTTTGTGTGAAGATCTATGTGCATATCTACATATAAATGTATACATTTGTAAATGAAATTATTTAGTGTCTCTTCTCATATTTGATGTATAAAAAAACTAATGAGTTTTGAGTCTGAACCATGAGAGAGGGTCAGTGGACACAACTGGTGTCCAGCTTACGGGCTCCTCACCTGCACACAGTATAAATCCAGAGCAGTCTTCTCATCCTATGAATGGGTCTATCCACAATGGGCTAATGAGCTGAGCTGGTGATTAGATCCTTGGTAATGTTGCTGAATTGCTCAGTAGAGATAGATTGCAATCCATTCTAGCGCGTAGGTACAACCAAAGTTTCTAGCTCTTTTGATTGAGAAGAAACATTCAAAGTGTAAACTGATCCTAGGTTTTGAAATGTATCACACTGTTTTCTTCCCCTTATTTACTCAGTGTCACTATTGCCAGCCACTTACAGGGCTGAGGAGCACCAAGAATGATGCTAAGAGGGGTTTTGAGCACTGCAGACTTGCTCTTCTAATAGCAGGGGGTCTTTGGGCCTTCCCAGGTTTTGCTTGCAGATGTTCTCTGTTATCTTTTGATGAAGTGGATGACCAAATCGCACCCATAGTGTCTCTGCAGAAGTATGAGAGGCACAGAAGGGCTTGCATTAGGCTCTCTGTTCAGGGATGACTTTCATTTTTATAATCCATGCTATTTTTTCATTATTTTTTTCAACTTTTCTTTCTAGAGCTTTCAGCCTTCAAGATTCTTTTATGCCTTAATTAGCTTTATTGTTTATATTACTCTCATTCTCTAATTAGAGTAATCACATCACGGGGGAGTTGAGGCTCTGCTTTTTCTCTAATTATTTTTGTTTTGTCAAGCCTGGCTGTTTCCTACTGCTTATTCTTGTCCATGTGTTTTTACTCTCTGCAAATTGATGTTGTCATGTATTAATTGTTTTCACTTTATCTGAAGACCTTTTCCATTTTACTGTATTGGCCATTCTTGTCAATCTGTGGAGTTCTACAGTTCCATTAGAAAGTGGCAAGACATTTACCAGCAAGTGGGGATAACAAATGTGCAAAAAGAAAGCGAAGGTGATGTCTTTAGCCTTCTGGATTCTTCATCTCAGGTTCTGTCATTTAAACCACCTCCCACCAAACCTTTATCATCTCTTTCTGGTTGCTGTTGTTGCTTGGCCCTTCAGCACTCTTTACATACTGGTCACCCACAGTAGTGGTGAAGACCTGCTGAGGTGGGGGATTGTCAGAACATATACATATGCCTATGTAGCACAAAGTAGTGTTGGTTATCAACCTCTAATAATTAGAAGGAAATGGAAGTTTTTGTAGAAACTTTTCTGGTTACTATTCTCAGATTTTGCACATGTCCTAGGAGGAAAAGAAGAAAAGTAAGTGTGGACATGTTAATGGTGTGCACAATGCAGGGTTAGATCAGAACAGCATATAGTATATATGTGGAACAAGTGGCATCATTTTGTTTAAAGGCAGAAACAGCTAATCAGTCTTTGAGTGAGTTAAATTTCTGAATGTATAAGTTCAAGGACCACCATCAGGATTTTTATTGAAATTGTTGCCTTTGGATGCAAACTTTGAATGTAGTGGGATGCTGGGATTAGCCAGGAGTGTATCAGTAATGCTTAGTGAGCACACATTTAAAGTCCTGATAGTGTTTTTGCTATCCTTATGGATTCCATTTTGTAAAAGCTCTAGGTAATCTTTTACATCTAAGCCCATGATAAGATTAGAATAGCACTTGCTTCAAAATACCAGAGTTTCTCTACTTAAACTTTTTGTGTGAATGATATTCTCCTATTTAAAAAATGGAGCACTTCAATAGCTTCAGAATATGCCATCATCTCTTCACAGATGAAGTGTCAGTGCAATGTAGCACCTGAATTGTAATCTGCTCAACATGTGACCTGAGGTACAGGATAATTCAGTCTCTCTAACTCATTCATTCTCTTCTGTTGAGACTGCAAATAAGGTGCTTACAGCAGAGTTTGAATGAGCATTGTGGCCACTCAGGGCTAAAATAACCATATCCAGTTGCTCAACACCTAGCATGGCTTCTGAGTGATAACACTACTAAACAAGCAAGCTGAAGCATTGACTGGAGGTTTTAATTTTACAGCCTGAATTCACGCATACCTCTACAAATTACAAGAAATTCTACTGTTTTCCATTATAAAGTTAAATACACAGATCATTCTTTTTGGACTGGCCTTTTATTTAGAAGATTAAATTACCAGTCACCTTTGTATATTTATTTAGTCGGCTATGATTTTATAATTTCTTTCCCCTCACAGTCCAGCAAGAGCATAAGACATTTTAGGTTTCCTCTAAGTGTCTGTGGGAGTAATGGGATCTGCATATTGACCGTATGTCTAGCAGATTTCTTCGGGACTTCCTGGTGGTGGGTGGCTGCAGTTTTGAATGGAATAAATCTGCGTGCGTCTGAATAATGGTGCTTTTGATGGGAAACGTCTCTGGAAGAGCCAGATCTTGGAGAGTGTTCTAAAAAGGCTCAATTATTTAATCTCTCCCAGAAGCCTGCCCCAAAGCCAGACCCCTGTGATTGTGCTTGATTCTCTTCAGCTGTTTCTTAATCTTTGGGATTTATATTTTAGCAAAAGGCTTCTTAACAATCTTAAGCTCTAATATGGAAAGAAGTAGCTTACTCTCTGTTAATTATCTGTAGCACCAGGACCAAGACTTGACAGAAACTCTTTGGAAGGGATTGTGCTGCAGGAATGAAGTACTTGTACTTCAGATGAAGCTTTCTTCCCTAATACGAAGAGTGCTGAGGTTGTTACAGAAATTAGCAGATTTCTGGTGATCCATGCCTCAAATGACATTTATGGCATAGAAATTATCCTATTGTTTTATGTTTGATGAAGTACATTCATGTGAACTTATATGAATATATGTAATCATTTACCTTAAGAATTTTGCCTCACTAATATTACAGTGCGGTTGTTCCACTGTAAATTTATGTGTCTAATCTATAAGCATGTGAGTGTAAGTTAGGTGTCTGTTGCTCTTCTGGCATTCAGAGGGAATGTAAATGACTATTTTAGATGCTGCTTTTAGGATAAGATAAATTTCTCTTATTTCCATGACTATAAGGAAGTAACTACCATGACTAGTTCAAACTTAATGAAAACCTTAATTTAGGTGAACACCATTCTTAAAGAAAATTTAATCAGTTAGATGCACTTGTAGCAAAATATTCTGTAGAACTGTAGTGAATCATTGTACTGCAGACTTACTTCTCTCTTTTTTTTTTTTCCCCTCCAAAGATATCACTTCAATTTTTCCAAATTATTCAGCTTAAGGTCAAAAAACACTGGCTTTACAGAGAAGACACCACTACTGAAGGTTTCCTCAGAGGAAAATGGGTGAGTTACTTTCATTTTACTTGAAATACTTTTTTCTAAGCTCTCTTCTATTTAATTGTGCATGGCTTGCTCTTATATCCTGACACCAAACCTGCTGGGAAATAAAGTGAATGGCAGGGGTTGTGAGCAGAGAATTGCTCTGGAGAGCCTTGAGTATAAAGAAGGGGCTGTAAATGCGGAAGGGAAGAATGTAAGGTCTGAGGTCAGGGTGATTAGAGAGCCCGAAGGACAGGCAAATGCAAGTCGTGTGCTCTTACTTCCTCCATGTGGTGTTACATCAGGTGTACTGAAAGACACAGCAGAGCTATAGAAAACATCCTTATAGGGGCTTTACACACCAAATCCTGAGGTACATCTGCCTGGTGCTTCAGAGAGATGGTTCTCCCAGGTGCACCTCAAAGTCATGGGGTCTTTGCTCTTGCTCCCCAGTCTACCCAGCTGTGTAATCAAGGGAAACTCGGTCTGTACTGAACAAATCTCTTTCTATGTTCTTTTTTCTATTAAAATCTCTCACAGTGAACCCAAGGATATGGAAGGTCAGTTGCATCTACTATCTGTTGAAATAAACCACCGTTTTGTTTTATTATGTTTACTGAAAATGTCTGACAGGTTGCAGTGCATGGCTCTTCATAATCCAGATTTTGCCACAGATGATGATTCATGGGACAACAGCTCTGCAGAATTTGAGCAAAGGTTTCAACTGGGAAGTGAAATGACAAGTTGGTCCAGATCTGCTTCTTCTGAGAAATATGAAATCTTGGACAACCTTCCTGTCAAATTCAATTTATCAAAGATGAGGTCTGAATTAAAACATTCATTTATTTCTTTTTCCTTTTTTTTTTTTTTATTTATTTCTGCAGGGATTAGTTTTTAAGTATAGATGTCTAGAAAATTATTTATTTTCTGCAAATGAATAAAATAACACTCCATATTTAGGCCATATCTTGCCATTGATAGTTTATAAATAAACCCTGGTGAAATTGATTACAGCCTCTACCTAGTGATCAATAGCCTGTTGTTCTTACAAGCATCAGTCATAACACCTATTCTAAATTTGTAATTAAATACCTTCTATATTGCTTTTAACATTTCTTTGAAACCATTTCTTAAACCTCCTTGGTTGATTCCAGAGCTTTATTCTTCAGGGTTTTGTGGCTTTTATGAAATACTTCACTTTAATTAAAATATGTATCTAACACAGTCTTCTTATAGTCATTATAGCAGCTTTTCATATATACACAATGCAAAACCTAACTGAGCATTTTTCTATCTTTAAGTACATTAATATATTTCACTCTTTACCTCAAAGTGGTCTTTTACCTCATTTAGGCATGGAGGAAATTGAATCTGTTAGTATATTAAAAGATACCAATGCGATATTTTTGCCTGGGATTTAACTAGCAAACCCTTTAATCTTGGATACTAATTCTCTCTGCCCCTTCCAGAGTTTCAACACTTTTTACTAATTTTGTTTGGCCTCTGCAAATAGCCCTGCAGATTTGCATGGAGCCCAGCTCAGCATGTCCCCATCTCCGTGTTGATCCGCGGAGCCTTTCCAATGAGATGTCTGTGCATCTTTCCCTGATCTGTATGTTGTCTTAGCTCATCACTTCACAATTGTTTTCCTCCTTTCATCATGCATATGGTGCTGTGTGGAGTGCCGCTCTCCTGCACTGCTGCTGAACAAATGAAGCAGGAGGATTTCAATGGCTGCAATTAGTGCAATATGAGCAGATGTGAAGAAGTTTGGCAGGCGTCTGTTTTCACGCTCGTGGTAACGTTCCTTGGTATTTGATGGAACAAAGGCATCGAGCGAGAGTGTAGAATCCATTGTTTCCAGTACAGCGTAGGTTTATAATCTGTGGAGTAGAGCGTTTTTCTGGCAGAACTTCCCGTGAAATATTTTCGTTGCTATAGTGTGGGTTGTACGTATGGGGCCAGCTCCTTGGCTGTTGTAAATCAGCATAACTCTGCTGAGATAATAAATGGAGCTAAACTGCCTGACACCACATGCAGATCAGACTAAAAGTCATTTGGTTTAGAACAGGGCGTGAAATCCTTCATAGATTTATACTTCATGCATTTCCAACTGAAGTCAAATAGGATTGTACCGGAGGCATATATCAGCACAGGATTTGGCACAGGGTTTGTACTTGCATCGCTGTGCCAGATTAGCGCTGTAGGAAGAGACAGATTGCAAACCACGGGTGAGTCAAAGGCTGATCACTTCTCAACTGTAAGCTGTTAAAAGCACTGCTTCCCTAATATAGAATGCCACGAAAACAAACAGACAGGAGGAAAAGAGCCTTCTAAATTCTGCATTTAATAAAATAACCATTTCCAAAAGCTTTTTTATTATATCTTGCCAGCTCCTTTAGATGAGTTTCTGTTATTTACAGACAAGTGGTTGAATTTATAAAGGCTTAATTAATGTTTTTTGATTTCTCTTATGTCTTAAAATCAAGTTATTGCTGTTTCTTGTTTCAATAATAATTTGAATTATTATTATTATTAGAAATGATAATTTCAAAGTGCAAACAGAAAATATGAAGTACATTAAAACTAAACCAATCTGGACTGGGCTTTAGTAATTCATAATTTAATAAATTCTCAGAAATACCAGAATAGAACTGTAATGTAGAGATAGGGAGAATAGACAAGCAGGATAGAGGATGCATGACTAAGTTGGCACTAGGTATTTTCCATAAATCACACAATACCAAAAGAAGTTATCAGTTATGAGGTGCTGATAATGGCTTTTGTTGTCATTCGTCTCTTTTCAAGCCCTTATTTTCTTCTTCCCCCTCTCTGCCACCTTGTTTTTCAGTAGAGCAAAACTACCTGGTATTTCTGGAAGAAGCTGCATAACTGGCATCCTTCCCCTCTTCCTCTGCCTTCTCTAGATTTCTATGTGTGCAAAGTTTGTGTAAAGTTGTTACCACTTGTATTTCATAGGATTTTGTAGCCCCTTTGTACCAGGTTGTCTGTGGCAACATTAGCTGCTTTTTTTTCCCTGCCTGTTTGGAGAATTCTAAAGAGGAAGGGATCTTTAGAAAACAATGTTTTTAAAAAATGGGTCTCCAGTCACTTATGTTGCTTTCAGTTGATGAACTTGATTTAGGGACTTATTTCTACTGTGATTAAAAATTTTTTCTGACTCTCTTCAGACTACTACTCTTTCATATTTTGTTCTATAGCATCTGTCAACGCAACTATATGTTACACTGTTCCCTGTAGCATTCGCTACATATCAAGGTGCCACGCTTAGATCACTGGTCGGCCCGGACCAGGGAAAGAGACAGATAACACACGCAGTGTGAGCGCCAACTTCCGGCTTTTATTGCGCAGTTAATTCCTTTTATACTAACAAGGGGAGGTGGGGTTACAGGTACATCACAAGGCTGCGACTAACCCTCTAACTTTCCGTGACAACGCGAGATCTTCCGAACGCCGACCCCTACATCTCTCCCCTCCCCATGACGAGTTGGCTTCTATTGTTATGAACAATTCCACACAAAGAAATAACTATATAAAGTGCCATGAGTAGAAACATATCTCTACAACTACTTAAAAACACTCTATCTTAAACACCTGTAAATGTCCCATTTACCCTGCAGAGCAAAAAGCTCCTTTATAGAAATTCACACAAGAGGTAGATTGAAAGTTAAGACTTGGAAAGAGTTACTTCTATTACTCTATAAGGCTTATCGTTGGTGTGTTGATGTTAAGGCTTAATGTCCGAGGCACCTAGATTCCTGGCTGCGAGTTCCGACAGTCGGATCCCATAAAGGCACGTATTGATGGACTCTGAGAGGGATGTCATCCGGATACCCAAGGTGTCATAAGCCAGGACAGGATAACAGCAATCTGTAAGAAAACTCAAACACTACGAGGTTAAGGCAGGACGAATCATACGACTAGGAACCCATTTCAGGAGCCCTTCACGTGTTTGTACACAGGCATACCCTCGCTCATGCTATGTTTAATCAAAGTATGCTTAACACACTTTTTACCTAAAGCAAGTTCTATATACACTTACTGGCTTTATCAGTAAGTGGATTCCACACTGACTCACAGCATTCTTTAAGTTCTCAAGGACTTTCCAGTGAAACGCCTCTCTCCTTTTTTCTTTTTTTTTTTTTTTTTTTTTTTTTTTTTTACTCCCCTCCAATGCCTCTGTAAGGTGTCCTGTCCCTCCCTTGCCTGTCTCTGTAGCACACTTCTCGATGGCTGCCGTATCACGCCATCCATCCTCTCCTCATCGGAATAACCGGAGTCTATAGCTGCTGGTACCGCGTGCCAGTTTCGGAAGGGCCCAGCCGAAGGATTAACCCATTCCGGCCCAGGAGCGGCAGATGGCGCAGTTGATGGCGCAGCAAGAATAGGCACAACAGGGCCAGGCCCCGCAGGCAAAGGCGCAGCCAGCACAGGCCCAGTAGGCCCGGCCCGCGCAGGCAGCGGCTCGGCCACCACAGGCAGAGGCCCGGCCCGCGCAGGCAAAGGTTCAGCCACCACAGGCACGGGCCCGACCGCCGCAGGCAAAGGCTCAGCCACCACAGGCAAAGGCTCAGCCCGCACAGGCACGGGCCCGACCGCCGCAGGCAAAGGCCCGGCCCGCGTAGGCACTGGCGCAGCCTGCGCAGGCAGAGGCTCGGCCGCCACAGGCAAAGGCTCAGCCGCCGCAGGCACTGGCGCAGCCTGCGCAGGCAGAGGCTCGGCCGCCACAGGCAAAAACTCAGCCTGCACAGGCAAAGGCTCGGCAGGCACAGAGTCAACCTGCATAGGCTCGGCAGGCAGAAACTCCGCCTGCTCTCCCGGCAAGGGCGCCTGGTTTCCCTCGCCGGGGGGTGGTTCCCCCGCCACTACAGTTTTTAACTCTCTCAGCTTCCTGAGCTCCCCCTCCGGGGGCGTTCTTTCCTCCCATTCCTTCACCTGACGGTACAAATCCCCCTTAACATCCCCGCCGGGAACCCAGTCCAGGAGGCATTCCCGCAACTCCTTCAGAAGATCCTGCCGTAACACCTCCCATGCCCGCCGCAGAGAGGGCCCATCCAGTCTCGGAGGTACCGTCTCCACCGGAAAAACCCCTATCTCCGCCGCACCCTCTGAGTCCACGCTATCAGTCAGAGAGGAACCGCTCCGCGAGCCCCGCTCCACAACCACCCACTCCGTCTGATCTTGTCCCACCGTCCCTGGGGGCACTATCCCCCGTTGTTTTCGAACCGGCGCTTCATCCGCAAACAGGATAGCTCGCGCCGCCGACCTGCACTCCCTAGCCTTTTGTCCCACCTTAACTACCCCCTCCACCATGTCCCAAGCTCGTAATCGTTCCGCAGCGCCGTGCTCACCCTCGAGCGCCGACTGAAGCAACATCTCCCGAACCACTCCCCAATTTGGGGGACTAAAAACTTCTGTGGGAGAACTCATCCCTCCCCGGCGCAGCACCCATTGGATGCATTCGCCCGTGGGGCCCCTCCTAATCGTTCCTCGGGCACCCACCTCATTAGCCAACCCTTTCAACACCTTAATCACTTGCGCAAGTTCCATCGTCGCCTAGGCAACCGATCACGTCGGGGTCACCACTATGTAGCATTCGCTACATATCAAGGTGCCACGCTTAGATCACTGGTCGGCCCGGACCAGGGAAAGAGACAGATAACACACGCAGTGTGAGCGCCAACTTCCGGCTTTTATTGCGCAGTTAATTCCTTTTATACTAACAAGGGGAGGTGGGGTTACAGGTACATCACAAGGCTGCGACTAACCCTCTAACTTTCCGTGACAACGCGAGATCTTCCGAACGCCGACCCCTACATTCCCTTCTCAACTAATTATCCTAGTAACTTGAAATGTTTTACTTCTTGCTTCTTGTCAGGCTTAAATCAAACCTTACATTTGTCATTCTGTCAGAAAAGCAATGTTTGAATGTTTACTTCTGAAAAAGTGGAATAAGAACATCAATGCCTTCAATTAATGAAAAGATGTAATAAGGGCAAATCACCAAAAAGAGTTCTGTAAATTAAGACATCTGTGTTACATACTGATGGGCAGCCAGGAAAAAATTAGTTGAGTTGCCTTTTATGGTAAGATTAAAAAAATGGTAATTTAAAAGTGCTAAATCTTAAGATTTCTTGCTCAAGAGCATGCATTTTCAACATCCACATTTTAATTTAGAGTTATTCTTGCTTAACCCACTCAGTAGTAAGCTCTGACACTTCAGAAGATTTGATGGCATCACATCTCCAGAACTGGGCATTCCTTCAAAGGGCACAGATGTGCTATGGAAAAAAAGATCTAGTTTTGCTAGTCAGTTTATCTAGAGATGCTCATGAAGTATATTTGGTTTAAAGAGACACTATTAAAACCAGGAGATTCTTAAAGCTTGTTCTCGTCTTCAAACTGTTTTTTCCCAATACCTTTCAGGATGTATACTAGAAGTAAGTCCAGTTTTGAGGAAGTAGTTCATGACACCACCCCTCTATGCAACGAGCTTTCTGCTCGGCCATGCCACCTCCGTGAGGTGGCAATGCTCCTTTGCCTCCCTGGGACAGACCAGGGCGAGCTGATGGGGTTCTGGGTCTGTCGGGGTCCCCCAGCAGCAGCGCAGAAGTGGCTCCAGGTCCCAGCACCAGCTCGTGCTGCAGCCTTCACTCAGATTTCCTGAGGGGTAAAACCTCCTTCCAGTGCAATGAGACCCAGCTGGCAGCAGACCTGGGGCAGGAGCCCTTATAGTCACTGAGGCTTCCCAAGCCCCTGTTGACCCTGCGTTGTGGTATCCATACCCTGACATGGTATATTATCACCCATTAGTGCTTACCATGATACTTCTGAAATGTCAGAGCTATTAAGAGAACAGAAAAGACTTGTTTTAAACTAGCCATATAGTAAATATATGTTTCTTACATTTCAGATGCTGTCTAAAATTCCTAAAAGTTTCATGCCTTTTTATCTTTGTAGTTGTCTGCTCTGTAAGTATTGAATTTACAGTCCTCCCTCAGCACCCATTTCCTTAGAAGTAGTTCAAAATGAGGTGTGGTATTTGATCTTAGCTAATAGAAAAGTGTCTCGAGGGTGGGGGCAAGATGGCAAAAAATGAAAATGCTGTGCAGGGCTTCATGCCTAATTGAATCACTGTTTGGTGCACTAGCCACCTTGGACAATACGGTAGGGTAAGCAGTTGATTTTGAGGAGGCAGCTTAAACTCAAATTTGTATGCATGTCCTTTACAGTTGCTTGTTGAATTTAGGATTAGTCTTTAAATACTGGCTAACAGGCTAACACCTGAGCAATGTTCATAGGAAAAGCTGTGCTGGAAAGGATGCACCAGCAATGGCGGTGCTCCATGGTGTGAAAGGCAGAAGGCCACGGGGAGGTAGGCAGCTTCCTACCGGGGCTGGCAGAGTGCTGCCCTCCCCTACCAAAATCTTCAGCAAAATCTTAGCCTGCAAGACTTGAGAAACATTTCAAAAAGTTGGAGTTTATCCTTTTAGCTGCTATGAGGAACTCTATTTTGGGTAGCAGAGCTTCTGTATCAGAGACAAAATAGATAACACTCTGTATTTCCTCAGATGGGGGTGTTGCTTTCCAGATAGATCCTTAGGATTACACCTTTGTCCTAAGAGACACTTGCATAAAATACATCAAATATGTGACTTTGGCAGTAAGTTTACAGAAGGAATATTGCTCGTCCTTGTTAAGTATCCCAGGGCTGATTTTCAGCTGTGGTGGAAACATATGTGAAAATACTGAAAGGAATCTCACAATTTAATGTACAGTTTGAAAAAGTCTTTTTTAAGTATTTGAGATAGGCTTAGCAGGTATTTTTCAGTTTTTGTGTTATTAATGAATGTTTGGTTTTTATCCTTGCCCTAGATTTTATTTGGCATTTATCCAGATCAAGGTGTGCCCTGGCAGATGTTGGCTGTATCACCTCTGGAAAGCTTCTGTATCCTTCTTTCGTTGGAAAAAACCCCAAAACCAAACCCGAACCTGAACTGAAGTTTCATTGATCAACTGGTTGAATGGGTGGGTGTTTTCTGGCTTATACCCTGAGAAGACTGTGTGTCCTCAGAGCCTGGGCTGCACTTAGACGTGTCCTTTGACGCAGGTCACAGCCATGTCCCCTATCCAAGTCATACTGAATGGCACCTGTCTGGGGCGCCTTGTGGTGCCCATCCAGTCCTTGTGTCCAACCTCTGCATGAAGCCAACAGTCTGGAAGTGGGTTGCAGACCCAGTGGGATCAAGACACAACAAATAGCTGTGACCATGGCTAGGACATGCCCCTGGCTGCAGCAACTGCACCCCAGACCAGTTGTATAGTGTCATCTGTAACATATCTGTAGTGTATACTCGGACCATGATGTTACCCAGTGAAGTCCTTCAAAAGCAGAAAACTAGATGATTCACGGATATGTTTCCAGAACAGCTTAGCCCAGCCATATGTATGGATCTGTAGATCTGTAGATATTTTTCAGTGGAGGTGCAGATTCTTTTACAAATTTTCCATGCAAAATTGCTCAATAGTGAATTTAAGTCCACAGATTGCCAAGAAACTGGTCAAAAGAACAAGCAATAGAATAACCCAAAATAAAAATAGTTCATCACAGGTAAATGCAGACCTGAATGTGAAAAGTCTGAGGATGAATATTCAGTTAGTAAACAAACAAAAACTTTTGCAAATAAGTTACATTTCTTGTTCCCACTATATTTCTAGTTTAAGCAGTCTGGTCCGCAATCTGCCTGGCTCTTATTTCACTAGTGTTAAAATGTGATTCACCTATAGATATATCTTGCAAGCTTCTGGGGGGTGTCTTGTTTTGAAAAGGTGCAGTAAGTTTTAATTTTCGAAATGCTGATTTTTTCTATTTAACTGGGCAGTTTCATGGCTTTGAGCAGGGAGAGTCCATTTTAAATAGATTTGATTATTAGCACTCTCACTGTCACCAATAATGACACAATATAACACAATAATTAGTAGCGTAAATGAAGAAGAAAAGGTTAGTGCTTGAGGGCTATTTATAATTAAAAGTTGAGATTGCTTTTTGGAGGAAAGCAAGTGAACATTTAGTAGAACCAGTGACAACTTCAACTGTAAACTCCCATCAATATCCTGTTCACATCAGTATTTTTGTCCTCCTTGAAACTGTTGTCGTAAGCTCCTGTATATGCGTGGTGTTGAACAGCACCAGGGCTGTCATGGCCCAGTCTGCCAAATGAGGGTGTATTGGCAGTGAGTCTTTAAGTTCAAGTTTTAGTCAACTATCATAGCATAGCTTGAGGATTTCCTCTCTTTCCAGAGGTTTTGGGTTGGAACCATAGCTGCTGCATTGTACACATTGACTCTGCAACCACTTACTCCTTTTGGTTGTTTCAGGGAAGTGCTGGTGGGACTGGGACTTGAGCACAAACAAGTATTCCTATATTTCACATTTTACCTATCACATCAGGATGCTTTGAGCCAAAGAGCTGTCAGACAGTCAGAGTATAGCATTCCCCTTTCTTACTTGACAAACCTGGAGTTGAAGCTTCTTAGTTTGTGTCATGTATGTTGAAAACTGGATGTTCTGTCCCCTGCCTGAGGTCACTGAGCTGGGGAAAAACATGTGAGAGGCAAGCAATCCAACAAAGCCATGCTTCATTTTCAAGGTGACATGGTAATTCAAGCAGAAGGGTCAAGGAGAAAGTTTGCATTTCTAAATGAGGTTTGGAAAAGGCATAAGCAATTCTGAATATCATCTCACTGTTGCTGCCGGTCTTCATTTGTGCAGAAGTAAGATCACGTGGTTGTCCTCCACGTTGTTGCATAGTGAAGAAAGTATTCACCTTTTTGGCTAGGCTTGGATAATGTTAACCATTCACACAGTAGTGCTGAAGATGTGATTTATGCTGGATAACAGATTGCGGTATTCCCAGTGGCCGTTAGGCGCTATTTTCTGAAAGTCTTGAATAATTTCATGGTAGACTGGCAGGTGTGCTGCAGCAGTCCTTGTCACAAAATCCTTAGAGGTTATCATATGAGACTGCTTTGGGTGGAAAATAAGTCTTATAGCTCATATGATGCCAATTATGCAAATGAACACTCTTTACCTCTTGCTTATGCCTCAAAAGCTGTTAAGTGTTGAATGTGTACTAACCACTATGTCCTTTTTTTAAAAATTCCTTCCTCTCATTTCTATTTCTTTCCAGAAATGCCCATGCACATTTCTGTGTGTGTTATGGATGTGTGCTCATGCATACAATGTGTCTGCATACACTAGAAAAATCAAAACAAAGTTTGAAATATTTTTAAAAATGAAATCAAGTGATCCCCTTTGGATTTCATATCCTTTTTCATCCTAGTGTTGCTTAGATATTTGTGGTTTTTCTGTCATGACCATTAGATCTCAGGCTTGCTCAGAGGCAGGACTTTCTGTCTCTGGTGCTGGGAGAGACCTGCATCAGCTGGCGTGGGGGTGACCTGCTTTTCATATGACACCTCTTTAGCACTTTTCCACTTGCTCTAGTTCCCCTTTGTTTATGTTTCTATGCCCTTATCTCTTGTTTGGATTTACTCTAGCTGTTTTTTTCCCCATTATTTTCTTTTTTATGAGCCCATTTGTATCTCCCTTTGCTTTGCCTATACCCATGGGTATGAACCTGGCATGTAGCACTGAGGTGTGTTGCCTGCAGTTTCTGAAAACAACATCTTGCCTCCTGTGAATTGATAGAAGCTTTCTGAGTCTGTAAGGTTTTGGTCAGTTTGTTTTTTTTTTTTAATTTTAATTTTTTTTTAATACTGATTTCCCTATTGGCACCAGATACAAATTCAGTGGATTTAGTATAGTTTCTCAAAATAGTGGTAATATTGTTCCTTTTTGACAACACTTGGGATTTATTGGCTTATAAATTCTAACAGCCAGCTCGCTAATACCAGAAAGAAGTAAGTTTATACTGAAGCCTGGCTAGAGGACCCTTTTCTGCAGGAAGCAAGATTCAATACCCCTATTGATGTAAATGTGTGACACATTTTCAGGTCTTTTGCTCAAAGGCTGTATGTTGAGTGGGGAGCATCAATAATTAATAAGATGATGTGCCTTTGGAAAGCAGATTATAAAAATAGAAGAGATATAGAGTCTGAATAAATTCCAGCACTTCTTAGTTTAGTTACATGTACCTATTCTAAGACATGAACACATTTATTTTCTGTAACTGTTTGGCCATTCAAACCTCCAGGTAACTTCTCTCCATTAACTGGTTGACCAAAGAGCGAATGAGAAATATTCTTGTTCTCTGCAACTTACTTAGGTTTTCAGACTTGAAGAAACTTCTGAAATGCTAAATATACTCTGTGTTCATTCCTTTGTTTCTAATAACTTCTGCCCTGATCTAAGCAAAATTTTAAATATTTCTCCAGCAATGGGAAACAGACAGCTGGGACAGAACTGTACACTAAGTTTTTGAATTGAACTGGGCTTTATGAAATTAAAAAGTAATGGGAATTTGTGGATGCTATTAAGGAATTATGCAATCAAACTCTATGGTACCTCACTGTCATTTAAAAAAGTGTCTGTCTCCCTGATACAGTGCCTTCTTTTCTTTCACTGTACCTGATACAATTATTTCTATTTCCACACTTCTCAATAGTAGAAATATTTTCTTTTTACAAGAAAAGGAAAATCTTCTTCCAGCGCATTTCTGTGCAATGGATCTCACACCTACCTCGTTGAGCTGTGAATTGCCATCTTTACTCTGTTCCTGACAAGTGTTTCAGTAACAGTCTTGTTTGCTTCCCTCTCAACCTCTGTACTTATGCCAGCTCCTATTGTAGGTGAGGGAAAGTTAGATCAGTCTAGGTAAAGCAATTTAATTTTCCTTTTTCAGACTGATTGTCAGAACTTCCTTCTCCTGGACCTGAAACCTGATAATAACTGGGGAGTGGATTGTGAATTCTTTCTGTGTCTGGCCAAGGATCTTGCATTTTTATAAATACATTTAAAAGCCTTTCAGTCCTGATATGATTGTTTGCTTTAAATGTTTGATATCTCCTCAGTAAAATTTCTGGAGCAAGGGCTGGCATTTTTCAAGGTATACATTTGCATAGCACCCAGTGTGAAGGGTTCCTTACTCACTTGCTCTTTACTTGCAAAACAAAACTTAACGAAAATACATCATCTCAAGTCATGGCTAAATGGGTGTCCAGTCAGTCCAAACCAGAGAAAATGAGAGATATCAAATTGACTAGTCAGTGGCCATTTTTGCTGACTTACCTCCCTCCTCAGTAGCTCTGAGAGATTTCATCACATCCAGTCCAGGATTAAGATCTCAAATTCAGAAAGTAGAAGATGTATCTCAATAGCAATATTATGTTGAAGTTTACACCATAGGCTAGATTTCTTATTTCATTTGGATTCAGTGGAACAAATTAGAACAATTCCACATATGGAAGTTGATGGGGAGGCTCTAGACCAGACAGACATAAGATGGGTAAATGTGCTGACCTTATTATCAGGTTCCTTGCTGAAATTACATGAGTTTGAATGATTGGTGCAACTGTGTTAATCATGGAGCAAGAAGAAGTCACTAGGAAAACTTGTAATCATGCCGTGACCATTAGTGACACTGAAAAATCACCTTTCCCACTCCCTGAACCAGAGATATATATAGGAAAAGAGACTGTGAAGCAAAGAATATAGTCAGATTTTAGCAGACTTTTCGGTTTCCATGGAGGTCCTAAAAATGGGTTCTTCTCCCAGGGAACATAAATTAACTTAATGAATGAAACAACCTCTCTAATCCCTTTAGTTCTTTTTCCCCTTTGATTTTTTTTTTCTATTTTGTAACTCTAGGTCTCTACTGTCAGACACTCCTCCATCATTTTTCCTTTCAGAACACATTTAAAAATCATTTATGTTTGTTGATGCTGTTGGAAACACACTAAGTGTTTTGGCCTGCAGGCAATGTTCAAGATGCTAAGCAGATGGATGAAGACCAGGACCACATGCAGAGGCAGGCAAAGAAGCAGAATCTCAAAACATCATTGAGAAAATGCTGTAGAAAAGAGAGTTTATTAAGGACTCACAAAACTTCTAGAACTGATGGAGCACAGAGAGAAAGGATGGATCCAATGTAGACAAAAATGGAACCAGATTGCTGACACTCCAAAAAGAAAAAAAAAAGTTATGGAGCATTCTTCAGATGGGTAAACTAATAGGTATAGAAAAGTATGTGGTTCAACTTGGTATATTGTGAAGGGATGATGTAAAAACAACCTCACAAGCTACAAACGGGGATAGGACATCAAAAGAGAAAACTGCAAAGAATGATGCAGAAATAACCCCAGTTAGGACAACATGTAAAAATAGATGCTAAGACCCAGGCAAATTGCCTTCTTTAAAATGGTAATATCCTAGAGAAACTAGCATGAGTGACTTGGTCATGAATTACGATCAATAGTATATAAAGAAACTTGGTGAAAAATAATCAATAGACATAGTATTCTCAAGGTACATTTTACAGTAAGCAGAGTAGGTGATACAAGCAGATGTTAAAGAAAGCATCAAGTCAGCCATCTGCAAGCAAATATGACAGAGAATCTCTGTCAATCATGGCTTTTCAGCTGGCTCTGTATGTACTGAATTAATGGCATGATGGAGGGTAGAGCAAGGACTCGGTATTTAGGGAGTGACTCATCTCAGCTACACCTGAGTCAGTCATCCTAGGCTCTCTTTACAGTTAATAGAGAGAACCGATGCTTCTCATGAGCGATTCCTCTGATCTTTGTGTGGTGGTCTAAAATGAAGCAATGAATTCCATCTTAAAAGCACCCTCTTTTCACTGATTTTAAGGGAGTAACCAACTCAGATGCAGATGTTCACAGTACAGAAGTATAAACTGTGGTGAATGAATACTAATTTAAATGTTTGGCCACTGTTTCCCACTCCGTCATGTTGTCTAAATAAGTTACAAAAAAGTAAAGTGACATGAAGTGACTCTTGCACACCCTTCAATACCTTCTAAGAGCAGCTAGTCAGGAAACGGAGATCAGAAAAAACAGCTCTTGCTTTAGCTCTGAGCAGTGGACCCAGTCTGGTGCCAGATGTAAATACAGACAGCCACTGTGTAATGATGCACAAAGCATACACAAAACCAAATCCCTTGACAGGATAATTCACAGCAATAATATAATTTCAAGAATGGAACTACGTAAAAATGAGGCAGCTTAGCTGAAGTGAAATAAAAAATAACAGCTCTGGCTGTAAATCTTGTCAGGGAGATTTTTTGCTTTAAAGGCACACACTGGAAGCCACATTACAAAAAAAAGTTCAGAAAGGCAAAAAGTCCCAGCATGGTTAAGTTGCAGAATAAAAGGGGATATTAGAAGTAAAAAGATGGTTTTCCCAAAAGTTAGTCACATCTGAATGATTAAAATGTAGAGGAAATCACATTCTGGCAATTTAAGGGCAATATAAAACCAAGATAAGGCAGAACAAAAATATTCTGAGGAGCACCTTGATAAAAAAAATTGCATTTTGATTCATATAAGCATGGCTGAAGTTTTCTCCTGGTTTATTTTGATTCCACCTTTCATAAAGGCTGTGATTTGCTGCAGTCTGACAATAGAATTATGACAGAGTCTCTAAATATTGTTTGGAGAAAGATAACTCTGATGGGATTTCAGAGCCTCAATACAGACAGCTGAATGATGTTCAGTTCCACTTGCAATCAAAGGAGAACCTGTTTCGCTAGGGCTCTTTCTGGTGGTTTTATAAATGCACAGAAAGGAATGGAAAAACTTTTTAAGTATCCTCATCTTTATAGGAAAAGAAGGAAGGAACCACTCTTCTTGAAAACAGGGTTTAATTTTTTTTTTCCCTTTTAATTTTAAGCATCCTTTATAATAGCTCCTGAAAGCGTCATCTAGGTAATTACAGGATTTATTTTAAAAGTATTGCTTGAAAGGAAGCTGCCATAATTGTATGCACCTGAATCTTTTCAAGATATAAATTACTGGCTACGCTGCTAATAAAAGGCAGACTGTCAAGAGGTGTCCCAAATCATTGGGTTAATGTCTTCAGGTCAGCAGGCCTTTTAGAAGGTATAATTAATGCCTCTAGTTAAAGGTATAGCTATAGTTCCAGTGGAGACTAATATTACGTATTAATTAGGACACAGAAAATCTGTGATGCCAAATCACACTTAAAACCTTCAGAACCAGAAGAAAACTGTTGTAATTTGTAATTACACTTCCTAAGGCCTGTGAGTGTAAATTGTCCTGATTGGAGTTGGTGGTTTGATTTGTTGCATCTGAGGTTATTATTTTATCCTTTCCTGTGTGATTCCTTTAAGCAAATAGATGCTTGGGAGGTTCATTCTTAATGAACAACATGTGGGTGACACTGGTGGTGATTGCTCTGCTCGCCGTGCTAAACCAGGTGACATCTATATTACTTTGCAATGTGTTGGCTGCTTGCCTGCCACTATATCTGCTAGGGTCTTTTTTGGGTTAGGGCGAGAGACATTTCTTTTCTAGATTCAGTTCTCCTGCTGGGAATGTGGACAGATACAACAACTCTTTTAAAGATGAAGGACCCCTGTGTAATGTCACAAAGCTTTCCCCATTAGAGATTGGTCTACCATGGATGGCCTTACTGGGGTTCCCTGGGAAGCAGGACACAGCACTGCCCTGAGTCCCCTCTAATCATACTGTATTTTTTCTTTCCATGTTAAAATCTCTTGAGTTCTGTAAGCAGCAAAACGTCTTTCTGGGAGAATCCTTCTGGTAGGTGTGTGATCTTGCACATTTTTTTGTAAGAGATTCACTCTTTGCAGTATGCTAAATTAAATGTCAGATGTTAAAACTGTTCAGCTACTCAAGCATATGATTAAGTCCTATGATTTCAACAGAACTTATATGTGTAAAATGAAGTCTTTTCTTTTCCCTTCTTAGGATTGTTTTTTTTGGTGATGCCTTAACTTTCTATCTGGTCACAGGTAGGAGCAAAGCAATTACAATATTGCCCTATTATAGTAACAAATGGACTGTGCAGGGTACAAAAGCTCAGGCTTTCCCTTTTCTCCAAACCCACAGCGACGCTTCTTTCTCAACCATGCCAGAAATGGACTATCACAATACTAAGTTTAAATACTCCTAATGAAGCCAGACTACCAACGGATCTGTGGATCATGGTTGGCTGATTTCTCAATTATATCACACTAGGATTGTAGTTTGACTACACCTCATGCTAGATATCCAAGAGAGAAAGAAAGAAAAAGTAGACGAGGGAGCTGGAGGAGAGCCTGTGAGTACTCCAACCAAGAGGAGCTTGAAAATATGTCTTTCAGATGTTTGAAAAATTGTGAGTAAAATTTTGACCAAAAAGCAAATCCCCAGGCATGAACAGGATGTTGATTCTAGTTTATGTTTCCCTGTGGTTGGAGCTTTCACAGTGTTTTCCCCAGTACAAATTCTGTGGTGTTTGAATTGCTGAGCTAATGATGCAGCCTTTCATCTAGTACAAGCAATTAAAGAGCCTTACTTCTCTGTCTCTCTGTATTTCCATATGCTATTTTGGAGCTTTGGTACATCTACAGTGTCAGCTGAAAGCATTGGTGTTCTCAAAAGTCACTAGGAAAGGACTGATGTATTTGTTCTGAACCCGTAACTCCTGTTTCCTTAGGAAACCCAGCCAAAACAGTGCTGCTTGTTGAGGAAGTAGACATCTATTTTGTTCCTTTTCATAGTTTCTTAGCTGAAGAATGTGTTTTTCATTACAAGTTGACTAATCCCCCCCCCCCCCCTGGAATTTGTACAGTCTATACTAATTTTTTACTGGAAATTCAGACCTTAACTTTATTAACAGCTATGAATCTGACTGATTTTCATGATTCTGCTCTGTTGAAGTTAGACATAGGAGGCCCATTTGTAGCAGATGTAGTTGATCAGCAAACAGAGGAATACATTGTGGTACAAATCAGCCAGACTGAAGATGCTGGATCAAGGAGGAGACGCCAGCAGCAGGTGATAGTCTTCAAATTTTCTTTCACTTTTTCTGAGATGTGTTTTATCACTTATATTTCCATTACCATTGTGTGGATTAAGTGGTCATGCTTTTCCCTGCTGTGTAGTATGTCAATGTCAGCATTAGAAAACTTCTAATAAGAGTAAAATTACATTTTCTTTTGTATTTATAAGACTTTCTATAGCTTCCTGTATTAAAATATTGTAAAACTTATGCCCCTTGACTGATAATTAGTGTGGAAGTTCTTGTGTTTAAAATTGGCAATGTTTCAAAAGTTGTCTTAGAAGGAAGAAAGGAGTCCAAAATGCCTTTTTGCACTCGCTGAAATACATTTTCACATTTCGTTGCAAATTATTTTCTCAAACGTGTCACATTTATTTGCTTTATTTCTCTTAAGGCTTTGTCATTGTTGATGCTGTTTGTAACAAGTTCCTGCTGCTTTCTCCCAGAGAACTTGGTGAAGAAGGATCTTTTACAGCCTGTCATTATACATCACTGAAAAATAAAAATAAGCTTCATCATTTAATAAATAGCATTGGCATACAAATGACTGGCTCTCATTCTGTATACGTGACAGGATGGCTTGCTCCTACCAGTGACAGGACGGCTGAACAATGCCAACAGTATTCCTGCTTACCCCCAATGTCACAGTCTACAGCAAAAGATTAGTCCCACTACTTCAGCATGGCGAACAATACCTTAATGGCAATTACTTTCTTAAACCACCCACCCTCATGATGAGGAGGGCTGCCATAACCTGTGCTGCTGGCAGTGATTCCCCAAGCAGCCTTTGCACTGCTGTGAAGCAGCCAGCGCACTGTTGGCTGCAGCAGCCCACCTCTGCTGCAAGCCAGCGGTGGTCCTGACATGGCCAAAGGAGTCAAATTAACCTTCCCTGCCTGCATGCTCCTCAGGCATTCCTCTGTGTCAGATGGTCCAAGCCGGCTGATTAAACTGGTTTTTGTTCTGCACTTTGTGGCATACAGGGTCAGGACAGGCATAGGATTTAGGCTACAATTAACCAAATTGGAAGTTTTTTAAAATTCCCCTTCCTTAAAAAAGAGAGACTATCTGTATCCACATTTAAAGAGTATATTTGGCTAAACTTGCATGAATATGAGTGTGTAGTAATGGGCTAAGTTTCAGGAAGTTTATTTTCTGAAGATTTTTTGTTTCTCTGCTAGAAGAACAGCAAACAGGGATTTAGTTTACTGAAATTCTACCATGCCCTCTTCATAATCTCTGGGGGTATGATGTTGCTCCTGGGCTTTTCATCATCTGTACCTCATGTATGTTACTTTTCCTCGCAGGCAGTCTTTGGGAGTGACCATATTGCTGTCTCTGAGCCTAGCTGCCCTAGATGCTCCTTATAGTCAATGCAAAGTGTGATTTGGCATCCCCTCTCTGGAGCACCTCCTGGAGGTGTCTCTAGCTTCATTGATTGAGTGAGGGAATAAGGATGAGTTTGCTCCAACCTGAGAATGTGTAACATACATAATTGGGTAGGATTATTTTGGGCTGGTGTGTGTTATGCCCTGTTCACAAAAAATTCTCCTAAATGGACAGGAGAGAGAACAAAGAGGAATAAGACCCTAGATCAGAGACATATCACTTTCACTGACTTTTATTAATATTGTCAAATGTGACTCTCTTGCAGGTGGTATACAACTGGTCTCTACCCTTAAGTTCAAGAAGAAATCAGCAAATCATCACAACTAGAATCTTTCAGATGCCAAACAGGTTGGCTAAGAGACTGAGAAATGATCCATTGGAGTAGTAGTTTACATAGACTTGACTATGAATGAATACATAATGTTTTAAAAATAACTCTATCACTGCCTGTTTCAGAAGGGCAGGAGAGGATGATTTCTTTTTGCTTTTTAAATGGATTTACAAGGCTGGTTTGTACTTGAGTTACTTTCCAAACAATGCTAGTTAGAGGGATAGAGTGAAAATGTTTGAAAAGCTGCTTGTAATTGTGAAGATATATCACATACACATATATTTATAGGTACTCAATATAAAATCAATGCATAAATAAAACTAATGGTATTTCATTCCAGAAATAAGCAAATCTTCTCTTTCTTTCACCAGAGGCACCATCTTCATAAACATTCAAGCTTTCTTACAGGAGCCTGGAAGTGTTCCTCTCTCCATGAAACATCAATACCTTCATGCAAATATAGAGGCACAAGTAACAATTGCGTCCATCATCTTAGTAGGTGTCTACGTGCTGATAATACTGGAAGTAAGCGAATTTTGTATTTTGATTTTATTTTTTTCCCCCTAACTTGTAAATGGAACACAAGGAAGGGTTTCACTCTTGGGCTCTAGTATAGTTTAAAAACGTGTCTATGAATCCTTGGTGTACTGTCAGTGTTGCTAATGGCATGAGTAAGATATGTGTGAGGAAATTGTTCTGAATTGTAACTGATTTTGGTGAGTTATATTAATGTTACAGTGATCTTGTGTGTTTTTCTGTTAGGACCTCTTAGTGTTTTAATATTATAACAGGATGATAGTTTGGCTCTGAGTGAAAATAAGTCTGGGTTATAAAAGGTGAGGAAAATCTGTTTTTAAGTTTATTTTTTAAGATAAGGTAAAAGAAAAAAAGCTTTGGTTATTCCCTTCTCTAAGGCATCTCTAACTATGAATTTAGTGTACTTTTAAAAGGTTAAACTGAGTATACTTTTTAATGAGTGACATTTAGAAATTCTTTTACTGTATTATTTAAAGAGGAAATGGAGTCTGAGATAACATTGAGAAGTCAAGGGACAGGGAACTTTAAACATATATTGTAACATCTTTCCAAAGCCTTGAGGTACCAAACCCAATAAGAAGGCATTGCATCAGCACTAAGGATGGAGAACATATCAGAAACAGCACAGGGCTCCAACTGACTTCTTTGAACTGAAAACACTTACTGTCTGATTATCTTGAAATAAAGAACAGATACATGGGGGGAATTTTTTTTAATTCATGTGGGCATCCACACTGTCAATGAATTCTCCAAGTTGAATTGCACCTAATTGACGCTAATATGAAACAGAACTGAATCAAATCAAATCTACAAGGTGTCACATAGTAAATATTTCCAGCACGGTCCTTTTTCTTTCGTATCCCTTGTGTATTTTAAGTTTTTTCATCCTGTTACCTGTTGAGATGGTAAGATAGTTGCACACCTGATCAAATATCAATAATGGGTGCACACAACATGACAGATGCTTTAGACATTTAGATTATGTTGTTCAGCAATGGTGATTTATTTATGAAGCTAAAAATGCCTCTGTGTACTTTATAAATGAGCAAAGCGATGTAACATTAAGTGTGAAGGGGGATTGGACTAGATTTTACTATAAATATATGTAGGCATGCAGCACATCACCAAAATAATCTTAATACTTATAAGTGCAGCTGTTATTTTCAAAAAAACCCCCAACTATGCAACCCTTTAGCAATTGCAAAAACATTAGGTTTTTAATGTATGTAAAGGGTGGTTTTGTGTTTGCATCCTAGAAATCTTGCTTTGGAACAATTCATGTGTAAAAGGAAATAAAGGCTTGAAACTGAAAAACAAAGCCAAGGAAAGCATGCATTTTCCTGTTTCTAAGAAAAAGCTTTAAAACAACTCATTAGCTTATTGTTTCTGTGAAAAGATCAAGGAAAAAATTCTGTTGTTGGCAGAAAAATTATTTCTGCAAATTCAAAGGTAGAAATAGATACTTGTAAGTATTTTTTTTTTAATTTTAAATTGTGGAAAGTCATCTATTGCATCATGACGTTAGCTATTTTCTCCATAACAGCTGTAGGAATGACAAATGTAATTTTTAAGCTATAAATATATAAATATATAAGCTGGAAGTAACTATCATAGAAACAAAACTTGACTGTTCTTTGGTTCCCTCATGGATCTCTTGCAAGAGATGAATGTTAATATTGTTAGAATATGTAATAATGGCTTACCTTATATTCAGTATTTATAACTTCAGTGCCTGAAGTCCTGTTTTCTCAACACATTGCACTCTCTATTCCATTAGCAGTTATCACAGTTAGAGAAATCAATTGGTGTTGCTGCAGGAGCGATCTCTCATGGATTTTCATTTTCAGTGTTACTGCTCCTCATCTTTTATCAGTCTTTATCAGTTTCCTGTGTTTGATTCATTATCGTTGGGAATACTAGTTCAACTTCAGACAGTGTGGACACCAAAACAAGTTTTAGAGCTATATTTTTACATATTTCTTATAACAATGAAGAAAGAGGAAGCATTTTGTCTCACATGAGCTACCTGAGAGCATGCCTCTTGCTCCTCCTGCACAGCCCTTTTCCCTAAACATGAATCATAGATCTTGTGCCCACAGTCTCTTCAACCCCACTGTCCTCATCTTTTAATCCTTCCTTCCCCTTCTCCCCTTGCCCTTTGCTACCTTAGTCACCAGGGAGCATGCAGGAGAACAGGCTGCAAGACCTTCTGCCTCCTGCAGATACAGATAATGGGAAAAGCTGATGAAGTAAGAGGGTCCAGTTGGAAAATGAAGTGCATTTACTGTAAACTTCTTCAAACTCACACCACTGTAAAGATACAGGGTAAATTCTGCCTTGAGGCGGCTGTTTGCCTCTATCTTGGCATCAAATTTCTAGGAGGCCAGTGTATGTCAAGTACCAGTCCTTGTTGGTGGAGAAGTCTTACTGACTCAGGATGTGGTGTTCTTCAGAAAACACATTAAGCTGTTGAAATTCATTTCTTCAGACATTTATTTTAAGTGTTTCTTTTGAAACTGATGTGTGCTATGTATTCATAAAATACAAATATATTTCTGGTAAATGAAGGTGCCTGTTTTTCCTCTTTAATTTCTAATGGTTTCTTTTTTTATGCTTACCACAAATATGAACGTTTTCTTACTTCACAATCCTACTCCATCCCTTGAAATTTTGATATATTGCTTTTAACTCTCCTTAGATGGGCATCTTAGTTACATTTTCTGTTTGAAATCTGTGGGGTTTTTTCTTTTTTTTCCCCCCATGTAATGATCCTTTCCTCAAGTAACTAGGCATTCATTCTCTTGAAATTGATTTTTTTTTTCAAATATCAATCAGTTCCCTCTTTGCATTTCAGTTTTCTGTTCCCTTCCTTTCGCCCAGAGGAGAAAAGAGAAAAAAATTCTGCTTCTTGTGGTATTTTTTAATTAATCTAATCTATACTACTTTATAGACTTGTTGAAAACAATGAAGTATTTAATTTTGTTCTTGGAAGCGTACACTGCACAGGAAATTAAAGCAAGTGTATGTTAAAAAAAAAAATAAAATTGTGCCAGATTTACCTTTGTTGATCTCAGCTCTACAATTGGACCCTTCAGGTTTAGTGAGGAACATAGGTAAGATGGGCCATAAGTATGTTTTCATGTTGGTCTGCAGGGACATCTGGTCTAAAGTGCTGATGTAGAGAGTTCTACGCTGTTGTTGCCGTAGTAAATTAGTTCACAATGTATTTCAAGATAGGCTCTTTCTAGTTTTGATCCTCAAAATATATAGCCTCTTTTGATTGAGAACTTGAAAAAATTCAAACAAAAAAAATCTTAGAAAATGTAATTTTTATACTTTTCTGCTCCAAACACCTTTGTTCTTTCAGCTAAGAGTGTGTTTTTAATTTTGCCTTCTTTGATTTCCGTTCTTTTTTGAGCAAAGCCTTTTTCTATGTATATAACTACACCCCATTTACTCAGATTCAATAAGCAGTAGCGTATGGTTGTTTCTGGTGGTACAGCATAGTCAAGGAAAAGTAGTGTGGATAAAATCTCATTTTTTCCTCTTTGCAATACAGCAAGATATCTTTGATAGGTCATCTTTTGCCTGTATTTGTATACACAGAGAATGGGATAATACACTGGTTATGCTGAAAAAAAATCTGTCTGCCTACCTATATCTTAAAATATCTGTTAATGTTATATAGTTATTGGTATTTAGGGAAGTTTCTTGAGTCGATGAAACTCTTATTAGTAATTATTAACTGCATATTTGCAGCTATGTTGGAGCTACATTAATTAGAATTATATAAGGAGGAATGTTAAACGTTTATTATGAAAGGACAGAGGTCGTTAATTTGAACTAATTATTGTGTACACTTGTCCAGTATTTTCCTTTAATAATGTATTTGTTTTGTGTTGTGGGTTAAAATGGAGTGTTATTTGTTTATGATACTTAAATGAGCCAGCAGAAACAAATATGAAGCTAATGGCCTTTTAAAAGCTATTTTATAAAACATTTTATTTAGTCAGGAGAAAAAGCAGAATAACATTAATTTTATTAAAAAAAAGAAAAAAAAAAAAAAGAGAGATACCAATAGCACATAAATAGCAGAAAATTATACCAGCAAGTATCAGAAACTCTGTGAGAGCCTCCACAGGGCTTGTTGTATCACAGGAGCTATCATATAGTTTCATAGCCTGTCTTGTAGGTAGCCCTAAGAAAGGTCTTGCCAGGATCTTTCAAATGGCATTTTAATGATCTGACATCTTGAATAATATTTGCATGCCTGTATTTCTCCTTAAAATACAAATACTTGAAAGTTCAAGATCTAGCCTTGAAAACTCTAGCTTCTTACTAGCATGAAGTATGGGCTTATAATCACAATTTTTAATACTTTAATGGAAATGGAGAGTGTCGGTTTTTCTCCATATTACTTTTTTATTATTAACTAGCTTAAATTATGAATAAACATCCCCTAAGCTTAATTTCTTTAACTCAAAGCAGAGTGGTTTTTAATAGCATCTAACCAGCAGAAATTATGCAGACAGCAAAACTTTTATGTGGTTCAGTCTGACCATTTTTCTAGCGTTGTGGGCTGGTTGAACCAGTGTTTCCTCACAGGAAGCATTTTTACAAATGAAATAAGGAGTTTGTTGTTACTGCTGTCCCTGCTCACAGTTTTTGTGTCCATTTTTTTGCTTATTTCCATTAATGAGGCTATTTATTTGCACATGGAAAATTATGCTTCAGAGAGGGAATAGGAAAACAGAAGAAATATTCACTGGTATATGAAACATAATACTAAGTGATAGCAATAGGCTAATCTTAAGGGAGAACTTTTCTGATGAGGAAAGTCGCAGAAACTAGTGATCTGCTTACTCAGCATGGTTTCCCACTTCCCATCTATTCTCATATTGATCTGTCTTTAAATATAGCCAGAGAAGAGTGTGGATTAGAATGTTCCCACCTCCACATATATCCTTCCAAAAGACTGGTAGCAAAGGGGCAGAAGAAAATCCATAGCCTTTATTGGAAAAGACAGTGTAAAAAAGAAAATCAAGGCTGCTGCTCTCCCTGGCCTTTGTGGGAGAGAATATATTCCTGCCACTATTGCTTTCCTTTGTGCTAGGATGGAAAAATGGTGAAGAGGAATTAAAACACTGCTGTAGGAGTTGGCAGAAAATCAGGGGCAGATTATCAGACCAAACCAACCATCCTCTTTGGTGAAGGGTCTGAGCTATACCTCACTGGGCAAGAATAAAATTTGCCCTCATCTGCCCTCCTGTCTGGGACTGGGAGGGAGGAAAAAAGTCCAAGATGGGGACAGAGCGGGAAAGCCAGTGTCCCTCGGTGAGCTGGCCAGGTTCCAGCAGGGCAAGGATGCTCTCCTGCACACTTGTCCTTCCTTGAGATGCTACCGGTCCTGACGGGGGAGGGAGAAGGCTGCCTTGATATTGTCTTGATTATCTGCAGTGTTTTACGGTGAGGTAGAAACGGAGCCAAGAGGTAGGGTCTGGAGAGTGAACTTCCCAGCCCGAGGCAGAAATCATAAGTGTTGTGACTCTGGGGACTGCATGGAACCCGAATCCAGCGTAGTGAAACCTAAACCATAAAATCCAGTAGGAAACCTTAGCTTGAAGAAAAATCTAGCTCCCTCTGGAGCAGACTAGCTGCATCCTTCCTGGGCAGCATGTGGTTGTGGGTCTGGTTTGGAGGGACCATTACCATTCAAAAGTATACTCTTCCCCCCCTCCCCGGCTGAAAATGCGCAATATAATGAGGGCAGTCTGGCAGTCCCCACAAATGCTTTTAGGACACAAACTGAGGGTGTGCATTGGGAATGGTATCAAGGCACGTGGAGCAGATGGAGGCAGCAAAGCCTGCTGAGATAGGTGCTGGAGGACTGGATTGAACAAGGGGATCAGATATGGGGCAGATCCATCTGTCCTGTCCCCCAGAGTAAGATATTCACCGAATGGTACCTGAGATGTTCTCCCAGAGAGAAGAGCCTGTGACTGAGCTAGCAATTAAGCAGTATGGACTATCAAGGCTTACAGTCATTCCCTGCCTTTCTCTGATTTAGAAGAAGGGTGTGACTTCTGTGCATTTTGACCTCTCTGCATTTTGGGAGGCTCAAAACGACTTTAAAGCAGCCGTGCGGGACCATTATAAGTTGCTTCTTATGAGCAGTATTGGATCAGTACCCTTGAGGTGCCAGGATTTCTACTGCTTTGGTAGAGCAGAGCCACTGCCACCAATGAGGAGGCTCCAACAGGACAGAGCCAGCACCAGTTAGATAAACTACAGTCATTTTTACTTGCCGTAAGTGCAATGAAGGAAGTGTAAAGAAAGCAGAGTGCTGTAAGACAAGGACAGGATAAGTTTAAATTCAAACAGAAATATGGTATAACAGCAAGCAAGCAAAATCCTCAGCTGGATCCCAGCTTAATATAACAATGTTTTTTTATTATTAATCGAGTATGAATATTGATTTTACACCAACTATTGCCTGTCTAATTGTTAGATCTATCTTGGTAGAAGTCTGGCTTTCCTCTGAATATGCGTGCTTTAAGGAAAAATATCTTCTTTTGGGTTCTATGGTACTTCTGCAGTAAGTAAATTGGCCTTAATTAAGAACTTAATAGGAAAAGATTTCCACTGGATGGTGCTGCTTGCTATTCTAAGGACTCGATAGGATTGTCTGCTTTAAAAGATGCTGTCACCCAGGCTCCACTTTTCACAGAATGCTATTTTTTGAAATAATAGGGGTCATATTTTCAACACTAAGTGTAAAAACTAATTTTCAAATGTCCATTGTCTATTTTCTATTGCCTTTTAAAACTAATTTTGAACTGTATTTTGTTCAGTTTGTGAAAAACCAAGCACAAACGTATTGCCCTGCCTTGCATACTATGTATGTTGTGGGTTGGTTTTTTTCCTTTCTGTTTGAGACAGGCAATAGAACATTAAATTAGCTTAATTGAATGCTGCTGTTCAGCTTCTACCCTGCCTACGGCAACCAGAGGGGCAGAGAGCCATGAAGTCTTAAAATTTTAACAAGGTGTTAGAATGCATATACACTTCTAAAGCACACAAACAGGGACGAGAACCACTCAGCTTCTTTTGGGGCCTCGAATGATGTCTTCCTTCAGCAAGAGCAAAGGCAAAAGTGAATGAAGAAACATGAGAAAGTGTAGGGGGTAGGCTTGGAGGGAGATGCCAGGGCATGATCTAAAGAGGGAAAAAATCCAGAGAAGAAAACTGGAGTGAGAAAATGAGGAGATGTCAGGGATGAAAGACTCTCCAGAGGAAGTGCTGGCTAGAGCAGAAAGCTCCCTGTAAAGGTAATGCGAGTGCTGCAGTTTGCTGTGCTGTTGTTCCTAGTGCATGGCTGTAATTCTGTATGGTTGTATAATCCTAATATTAAATGAAGGCTGACAAAGATTCACACAGGGAAAGTAAAATAAGTTTGCCCCTCAGTTTTGTGATTTGGTCCATTTAATTTCTTTACCAGAAATTCATAATCTCATTATTCTTGAGGATGCTGAGGTAACTGAAGAAATATATTGTGGCACCTTCTTCAGTTTCAGAAAATGTTCTGGAATTGCAAACATAGTAAGGGTCTTGCAGTCCCCACGAAAAATGCTTTTAGGACACAAAAGTGACGGTGTGCATTGGGAATGATATCAAGGTATGTGGAGTGCATGGAGGCAGCAAAGCCTGCTGAGAGAGGTGCTGGAGGACTGGATTGATGCTTGCAAAGGGTCTTGCAAAAGGGTTTTGCAAGACTGGAAGGTTGTTGCCAGGCCAGCCTGTTGATATACAACACCTTTGGTCATGTCAGCCCACAGTAGCGGTCTGGTTTATCATCTTTTAGGTATCAACATCAGTCCTTTACTGGCTCATGACCAGATCTCTTTACTTTAGTCATATAGCAAACGTTTTTTGTAGCTTAAATATTACAGGAGTGAGGTGCCTTGGCACATAAAAATTATCACCATCCTGTCTTTCCGCAGGGCTCCACTTTCTATTAATCTGACCTGACTCAAGGCCTTGATTTACAGAACATCAGCTCATTCATCTCTGCGTGCCTCTGTCCAATTTCACATTAAGACAAAACCCCCAAATGCATAGCAAATAAAAAGACTTGCTTTTAAAATTTGACTCTGAGGGGCCTTCAAACTATCAGATGTTGCTGGATATTCCCCTTCTGATGTTTTCTGGAGGTGTATAAAAATAATTTTCTTACGTCAGAGCCATCCCAACAGGTAGAGGCTGTTAAACATCCACCTGTGGCTGTAATGATATAGATATGGCAGACTCCTCTTTTCTTGTATGAGTGCAATAGAAATATTTACTAGGTATGTTGCTATACCTTTTTATGTCTAGCAATATTCTAAAGTAGGAGGTTATTTCAAAACCAGACTTAGAAGTCAAGCTGTCATTTCAACCCTTAATCACATAAGAATAAACCCTCTTCTGGATCCTCTGGCCAACACCTGTACAAATGCTGTTTCCCTCCTTCCTTCCTGGCTCTACAAACTTTTCTCCAGCTTTACTTTCCCCCAAGTATTCAACGCATGAAAATGTAAGGGTTTCAATAGTCTTGTTCATCTCATACAGCATGGATATGTTTATTCTTGCATCATTGGAGGGCTACTTTGAACCAGTTAATTCAATGTTCCATATTAGCATGAAGCTTCAGCCCATCCAGTTTTCTCTACAAACAGCAAGCAGTGATATCGCTGAGGAAGAAAGCTCATAGATTGCAAATTGTGCACATTGTTAATTCAAATCCTTTGATAGAGCTATGGAGTAACAAATACCTTTGCAGAATCTAGAATTGGCTTATAGATTTTCTATATAGAAGCGGGGAATGAATGAATCAGATAATTTATTCACAGAAAATAATTTGATCTCCCTAAGTCTCAATCTCTCTCTCTCTTCTATGCATTGTGCTTTACATATAGAAAGAATTTATGTCAGCTGGTGAAACTTAATGTAGTTACTTAATCATAGAATTTCAGGGCTATTCATAGACAAAACTCCCAAGATATCCCTACCTTGTATTTCTTAGCCTGTTCAGTCTACATACCATAGGAATAAAAGTGAACTAGCACAGGCGTTAAATTGTCTTGGATACCATATGGTACTACTTTTAATCACCTTCTATTTAAGATAATCATCTTGTGTAGTGCCATCTTATATTTTGAAACATTGCATTGGCAAGTGGCAAATTGCTGCCTTCTATGTCTTTCCCTAAGGCAGGGTTGTTTATACCATGACTTTCTCCACTGACACTGTACCAGAACAAGTAATTTGGCACACTATCATAGTGAAAATGGGTATTATAGCAGAATGTCATAGATGGGTGCTTTCTTACCTTGAGGTTTTTTAGATGTTCTTTAGGAGTTACGCAGTTTGCTATAGAAACTAACATTTCTATTTAAAAAATCCAAGTCTTTTAGGGTTGAGAATTTGGCTGTTAAAAGAGCTTATTGAATGAATATGGAATGTTATTTTCACAGAGTTACGGGGATCAGCCATTTATTGTGTAAATAATAAGAATGCATGTTAATACTAAAATATGCAGCTAACATTTCCAAGTCCACAGACCTCTCCAGTCTGTGCTCTTAACTGATCTTGGCCATATATTTCATGCACATGAATAATCATTGAATTCTTGTAAAAATGAGTAAGGTGTTGGTCCAGTGGTTTGGTTTTTTTTTTTTTTTTTTTTTTTTTTTTTTTCCAAGCAAGGCATACTTATGTGCAGTGATGTGGTTTTGACATATTTTGATTTACAAAAATGAGATTAATAGTAAGATTTTCTAAAAAATTTAATTTAGTGTAAAGTCTTATTTTATGATTCATATGTCTACCTGTATAGAATACAGATAGATAGTGCCCTATTCTGCAGACGAAGATATAAATAGCTGTTCTTGCTGTCACTGATTTTTGTGATGCTTGTAGTGACTTTGGGATCCTTGATGTGCACCATTTTTCAGCAGCTGTACCCTACATGCTTGCTTTAGTCCATCCCTGAATACTGCATCAGTATAAGTCATACTTTCTAAACTATGTCAAGCAGCTCCCTTTTGCTTCATTAAAATCCCTACAGAATTTACTTGCTACTGCCTAACTAAGTAATTCTAAGGCAATTAATTTTCCGTTATCATTCGTTTTGCAGTAGCTGTTGAGACACATCCCCTGTAAGGGGTTCCCATGTGCTGGGAAGAGTGCCCCGCGGCTGAAGAAGCTGCAGAACTGCTTCTGCAGAGCTTGTGTAGGGAGCAAATCGAGGGGAGGAGGGGGAGGAGGTAAAGTATTAACTGCCATCACCAGCTGAAGGGGAGGTATGTTGCTATACCTTCACTAACTGGTACTGGTTAGATGGTCTTTTTAATATAGGCGAGCATGAAGAAAATCAAGTAAATATGTCTGGCTCCACTGACCTTCCTTTTCTGCTGCTCTGATCTTACCTATACCTGACTATCTCCTGTATGTCTAGTCTATTGGTTTATATTCTCTCCAAATTGAGCAATTTGCCAGAAATAAAGCAAATTTTCATGAATTGAGAATTTGATGCCGTTCAGCTTTGAAATGGATCTACTGCAGGGCAGAGTTTGAAGTATTGCAAGGCTTTATTTCACCCTTGTTGTTTTCTAACATAAACCCACATTTTCAGTTATGTTGCTTGACAGTTAGGAAAAATTACTTAAGTTAGTTAGCTAAATCACCATTGTTTTTATGCAAATTTCAGTTTTGTTTTCAGCTTCTGATGCCAGTTTCAGGCTTTGGTGTTAATTTTCCAAACCATAAGTGAATCAAATACGTGTAACATGAAAGGCTGAAGTTTCATCTGCATTCTACTAAAACAGCTGGAATAGCCGAAGGCAAAGGACACCACCAAAATTTATAAATTATAAAAAAAAGTGACAGCAAATGGTAAGATAATCTCCATCAAGGGATCTGACTGAAGAACATGTTTCCAGAGGCAGTCAGGCTAATGCTGTCTTGATTATCTTTAGGAAAAACAAACTCTTTGTCTTTGAAAGCAACCTCTTCCACTGCTGAGGATATCTTCTTTTAACCCAATAAACCCTTATTAAAACATAAAAAGGAATAGATACAAAACATAAAGTCAGAAAAAAAAAGCTATGCTAGAACAAATTTTACTCCCCTTCTCCCCCTCCTTGTCCCCTGAGAATAAAGAATTGAACTAGAGACTGTATAAAGTCTAAGAGGGATTTGGTTGTTGATTTTATAGGGAAGGACTCAGCTACTCTGGAGGTAGGTGGAAAATGCATAAAACCCATGGGTATATGCTTGGGAATAACCTCCTCCTGTTGAAATGCAGCAATGCTGCCACTCTATCAAATGAAAATTAATTTCTCAGTAAAATAAGTAGTTTAATGCAACAGGCTTCACTGGAGAAAAAATGGATAAGAAATGAATTGAGGCTGCATTTGCAGCTTTACATTAAAGTCACTGACAGTCATCTTTCAACTGCCATTTATCACTTATAAAGAAGGACTTGTGGAAATAAAACGCTTGGTATGATGTATCATTTATCAAGTATCTTCAGAAGCACATTTTGGAAATATGCATGCCCTGGATTTCAGCTGGGAAATGTATGCTCTGAAATAGCACACAGGTCACCATTCAATTGGCTTCTAAATAATTTCCTTTTACCTCCTGGAGCACTGTACAAGATAAAGTGGCTGGAATTTTGAATCATTTTTATAAAGATGCTGTTGCAGTCTACCAAAAGATTTGATGAACTCTGTGCAAACATTCCAAAGTACTTTGAGATAAAGAAATTTAAATCTGGAGAAGGTCTAGGTTGTCTAAATCCAGTTTGCATTATAGCTCTGGAAATGTATATTTTTAATTAATATCAAGCACAAAGACTTGTGGCATAAATGATTTGGGTTGCTTGCATTTCTTACCTTAAAATTAACTCCTGAATTAAGAGTATGAAAACTATCATACAGAACCAGCATTCAGCATATTGTGTTTACCACACAGCAGGCAATAAGACAACAAATTTTCTACAGATAATTCGGAAACGAAATCACTATAGAAGTTTTTCCTGATCTTTGCCCATTCTGAACTGACCCTATAGCATGACCCTATGATGTTGCTATGACCACACCTACAATGTTGATGTTATTTTTAAAAGCCTCCATTGTTGCAGTTTGGGGTGCTTTCATTACTTATATAAAATTCTGTAAATAACCATTCCCTTTTTTGAAATCTCTTCAGCTCTCAGCCTAGTGATATCCTGTATCGTTGAGGTCTAAGACTGAGTCGTGCATTGTAAAGAGTGAAATTTGGGCTGCATTGTTTTCAGTAGCAGTTTGTATTGAGATAACTGTCCCTTTGTAAAAGGGAAGCACCATCCTTTGCTGTTTCATTAAGTCAGGACTGCTGGGCATTCTTCAGACAAAAATAAAGATGATGTTGATGGTGAATATGCCGCTTCTACAAAGAGATTGTAAGGTTTTTAGTTGGGAGGTGGGGAGCTCTAGCATGCAAACTGATAGACTAAAATCTTTGTATCTATCTTCCTCGCCTCTTCCACCTTTTTTGTCTTAATGGCTGTTGCTTGTTTTTTTAAAGAAACCTTTCCAGGAAATAAGGCAAGAAACTTTTATAATAAGTGCATTTTACAGTGTGCTAAAACTGACTGAATCATTAAAAAGTGGGGATCCAGTTGTGGGATGAAAGAAAATAAGAGTGGGAAAAAAATAAGAGGTTACTTTGACATGTGGCTTTGACAGAATGAGAAGGGCCAGAGAGGATGGGAGCATGTGAAGAGGTATTTATGTGCAAGAGAGTGGGAAGAGAAATGCAAATAAAAGGCAAGTTGGAGAGAGAATGAAAGATGAGACAGAAGAAGAGCCGTTATGAGATGTGCAGGATGGAAAGAATTTTAGTGATGGTTTTTGTCAAAGGAATGAGTACTGTGCAGCTGAAAGTGGTCCAGGGAAGAGTTTATCAGTGCTGGGAGATGGATTTTGAAAAAGAGAGATGAAATAGAGAGGAAAATGTAGGTACCATAATAAGATCCACAAGAGGTATTGACTACTTCAGTGTCTTTGATGAGGACAACAACAACATTATGCTGAGTCTTGTACCTGAATTCAGTCGCCCTTGCTATTGCAGTAACTTTTGGCCCACCATTTCCTTCTGCTTCTGTTCCTTGCTTGTAAAACTAAAACTCTACCTAGTCAGGCTGATGCAGCCAACCCTTATTTGTGATCTTATAGGCAATTCATGTTTGAAAGAGAAACTCGTAATGAATCAGGGTTCTTTCAGTATAACTGTCTTTGCTTACTAGAGAATGCACAAATGTATGCGCTTTCTCAAGCACGAGAAGGATCAGATGAATACAGATAATTTCTCACTTAATCTTCCGAAGTGTCTTTAGATTCAGAAGTCTACCAAATCTCTCAGCTTTCCTAGGGGTAAATCTCTGTGTTAATTTATTTCTGAGCTCTTTTAATTCTGTACCTGAGCTTTTGTTTATGGATACACTCTGAGATTCATCCTGCAATGATACTCATCATCCTGCCAGGCTTCAAAAGGGTTTGGATCCATACTATTTTCCAGAAGAATAATAATGGAATTTTACCTAATATAGTGCCCTCCAAATATGTATTAGGTGGAACTGTGGTTCAAAGAGTGTCACAGTTTATAACCTGCATCTCTTAATTTCTCCATTTGTAAGCTTTTGAAAATGCCTATACAAATGTATTATTAGTTTGGGGTTTGCTTTATGTGAAAAGAAAATTAAAGCAAAATCCATTCTTTCCTAAGCCTCCCCAAATCTCAACTTTTGAATATTTACATGTCTCAGAGTTTACATAAGTGTGCTTTCTAGGCTTTATGTTACTGTATAACTTTCACTTGATAGTCTGCTGAAATGAAGAGTTGTACATTTGACAAGTTTTTGGTAATAGAGCTTAGCACCTGAATAGTTTTTTTTTATTCTTCAGGATATACTTTTGTATATCCTTCTTGAAAAATCACCAGGAGGAAGGAACTGACAGATGACTCCATTTGTACAACATTTTTTCCCATCTTTCTGCAGAAACTAAAGCAAATTTCACCCATAGGTGACAGCAAACTCTTGGAAACTGAAAACGCAGTCAACCCAATGTATGCAATTAAGTATACAATGGTGACAGCAAAAATGCTTATGTGGAAATATTTTAAAAAATCTAAACCCAAACCAATCTCAGAAAACCCATGATATCTTTCTGAGAACTGCAAAAGAGCTATCTAGCGTGGGTGGTGCTTAGATGAGGAGAAAGCCTCCAGTCTGAGGACAGCTGAGGATTCTCCAGTAGCTTACCCTTGAACTTACTTTGCCCTGGTAAGAAGCTGATCTCCTTCCCTGACACACAAGTCTGCTTTGTGTCTTCTCTTGGAGAGAACTGTAAGGTCTAATTGCTGGACCCCGTTGTCAGCCACAAGAACTATTGAACATTATTGAATGCTTCCCACCTTTACAGAATTGGAAGGGCCATACATGTGCGTTCATATAAATGCTCTGAAACTGGAAATCAAAGATGAAACACTGACTTATAACATGCATTTCTGTGGGAGCTGGTGGGAGCGTTAATCTGTGTTATGTACTTTTAGGTTATTAGGACGTGAAACCTTGGTCTGATCTGCTTTATCACTATGATAGGTTATTCTCCAGTGCATTTTGAAGAAAAACACAGGAGAATGAGACAAATTTTTCTTCTGATGCCTAAATTGGTCATTTATATATTTATTTTTCTAGTAATTTGGTAAATTGCTTAGTTATTTACCATTGCTGTAATTTATGCAGGAGGGCCTTGAGATATCTACATCCTATTGTTTCTTATCAGCAAAATACTTCTTATGAAATTAGCAGCAAATGAAATATTTCTAGACTGCCTTGTTTTTTTCTCAGGAATATCTCTGATTTGTGTCTGAATAATATTTAAACACATTAATAATAAATGCTGTTAAATTTCATCTTTTGTAGTGTGATTTTCATTATTTACTTTCTCACTTTAACAGAGTTATTTTACACAATCTGTGATCTTCCAGTTGTGGATTAAATAACTGCAAATGAGCACTTGGAGAAAAAAGCACATTTTCAGGGCATGCTTGCTTTTATACCTTCTCCTTGAGAATTTTAAATGCAATTTATTCATTAGATACATAGATGTGGACAAATGTCCCCATACTGTAGTAATTGCTGCAGTATTAAATGAATGTGTTGTGGTCAGGGGTTTGGATGCTATTTTCAGATGCATTGCTTGTATGCTAGAGAAACATTAGAGATGGAGGAGAAGCACTGTTCGAGGCTGGGTTAGTCTGTACACTGGTCAAAGCAGCTTTTGAGGAATGGAGGAGACTGCAGCAAAGGTGTCCAGCAGATTTTAGCTGAAGTATATTGCTTTCTTGAAGCCAAAACACTTTGTAGAGAAAATGCTGATGTAAAAAAAAACCCAAAAAACCAAACACTCTATGAAGGAAGAAAACTCTGTGTGTGTGAGACAGAAAACTGGTGTACAGGCTTGACAGACCTGTCTGTGCCCCAGACTACAAACTGGATGCAGAAACTCAAAGTCTAGTATATCTGTGTATGAGTAGGATGCACCTGCCCTAGGCCTGAGCTATTTGCTTGGGAATTGCTTTGTAGACATTGGAGATGAACAAGCACCTATAAAGAATGAGGCGGATCACCTCCTGGGAACGTGTCTTCTTCCCATGGGCCATGGGAAGCCAACAGGACTAGGCTTTTTGATTCTTAAGTAAAGGAAGATGAATTGCTTTCCATCTTGGGTCACCTGTTGACAAATACAAGAAACTGGTACTGAATTCCCTTCTCTGCCTTGAGATCAGAGCTAAGACTTCCTAGCAGGGTTTTGTGCAGGTGTGGTTTTTTTTTTTTTTTTTTTTTTTTTTTTTTTTGTTTGTTTGTTTTTTTTGTTTGTTTTTTTTGTTTGTTTGTTTGTTTGTTGTTTTTTTTTGGTTGGTTGGTTTGTTTGGTTTTTTTAAATTACATCCTATAGTGAGGCAAAGTAATCAGCCATTCTCTGGTCAGGTCTTTTTGAAGGGGGGGTGGGTGGAATAAGGAACAAAACCCCTCAAAAAAACAAGAAAAGAATCAGCTACAGGAATTTTTATCCTCTCCCCCCCCGCCTCCTTTTTAATAATAAGGAGATGTTTAGAGGAGTCTCTGGTCAGTTCTTACCCTTTGTTGCAGATTGTTCACAGGACCCTCGCAGCGATGCTGGGCTCTCTGGCAGCTTTAGCCGCCTTAGCTACTGTTGGGGAGGTAAGTTATCAAACTGTAAGTGCTCACTTTGTTTCTGGGTATGATATCATAAATTTCCTTGTTTGCCCTGTTGTGACTGGGCACATAACAGAGCAGTGTTTTTTAGGAGAGAGAGATGGTAGGGCAGACAGCGGGGTGGGGAAGCATCTTGGGGAAAACAAGTCAGCCTAAGGTATAGGCAAGAAGAGTAGAAAAGAGTCAGTTGTTGCTATTTTGTTCTGATTTGCAGGAAGCTAAGTACAACCGTTTTTAGCTTAATTTCGAGTTACTTTAACACTGTTATTTTCAGTAATGTTAGGTTACTAAGCAAACCTAAATGGAAATACATTGCCTTATACTACCCTAAATAATTACATCTCATGCTTACATCTTCCAACCCTTTTATTTCCCCCCTGCTTACTCTTAGTTGATATTTAGTGAAACCTCTGACTGATTTTTCTCTGTTTTTTCTCATAACTGGTCACCACATCATTGCCATGTTCCCTTAAATTCCCTTCAGTTTTTTCACAGGTGAAGCAGTCTGCTTTTGTTCTCTTACCAAAAAGGAAACTGGACTGTACCATATAATTTGGTTATCTTTTATTTCTATAATGCTACATAAGGAACAACTAGATAAACCAATAGTCTAATGTAGGCTTTTGATAGTGACCCACATAGGATGGCAGCAGTACTTTGAATTAGTAATAACAATAATAATAGTAATAATAATAGCAATAATGGTAATAATAGAGACCTTTTTGTGTACCTTATAGGAACACTTAGTAATTTCCATCATAGGTTATTTAAATGGTTCATCAATTGAGTGGAGTTTATATTTCATAGCTAATCACAAGTTAGGTGTTTCATGGCATTCACTGGTAATTGTATTTTCTGATTGCAGAGGCCAAGTATGGTCAAAGTGGTGGAGTGGATTGATTATGAGACACTGGCGCTGCTCTTTGGAATGGTAACTAAAATGTATCTTTTGCTCTAAATGTGCTAAAATAATCACATTCAATATAGAGATGTTTCCCTTTTAAAGATTTTTTTAAATTGTACTTCACTGAGACATGTTATGATGAAAATTTGGGTCTTAAAGGATTTATTGAAAAGGAGGATGATCACACCCCTGAAGGAGCCTTTTGAAAGTGTTGAACCTTTTCTATTTTTTTTTTTAAATCTGTAAAATTGTGTTGATAACATACTAAAACCATCCTTGAGGTCTGTAAATGGAAAGACCTGTTTAAGTGCGAGGTATTATCATTCTCATTTATCTTGTTAATTTTGTTTACTCAAAATCTTCCTCAAACACACTCTGCTGGAAAAGTGGTTTTCTTTGCCTTAGTCAGTGCTGTTTGGAGCAAAAGAAAAGCAAACCAGAAATGGAGGAGAAATATCTGATTAGATCATAATCATATATTACTTTAACCACTTTGCACAGAGCTTTTTATGGTAAAGAGAGTTGTCCAAGAGCTATTAAACTCTAACACAAAATATAAAATACACAGAGACAAAATTACAATTATCTGCTGCCATTCTGAGCTTTTATTTCTTGACACTGCTCCCTGCTTCCTCCCTTCCCCACAGAAAAAGAAAACAACAACAACAAAAAATCTGTTGGGAGCAAAGATGGAAGCACAGGAAACCTCCCAGAAATGTGGAAAAATGCAAGAAATTCTTGGAGCCGCTATCTTCTGCACTCTGTAGAGCAGAAAGCAAACACACTTATTGGCTTTTCTTGATTAATGACATAAAGGAGATACATTAAGTACTTAATGTATGGTGTCCACTTAGTCACTACAAACTAAATTCAACCAGACTAGTATGACATTTGCAGACTGTTAATGCTGAGAACGAAATTTCACCATATGATGCATTAACAGGAGATATCTGGCAGCTGTAGTGGATATCCCGGTATGTAGATGACCAGATTTTCAGAGCTGTGTCAGATAAGAAGGACTTTTGTCAGAATCACAAACTACATTGTTTTGGTTTTGTGTAAATAATTCAGTTGCAAGCTATTCTCTTTTTATTCATTTTTGGTAGATGGTTTTGGTGGCCATATTTTCAGAGACTGGATTCTTTGACTACTGTGCAGTAAAGGTAGGCTTGTTTTGGCACTCTTAATTATTACTGGATTAATCAAGTTAGTATTTAATCAGATCTATTGCACCAAGCACTATCTTTGAAGGACCTTTCCTAGGGCAGTGTATACTTATCATGTTAGAAATGACAATGGTCAACTTGTAATTTTGAAAAATCTCTTAGGGATGAAAGGAAGCCCTTAAGGCAATGCTGTTTCTACAGGAGAAAGGCAAAGGTCCCCAGTAGGGTACACAAGCATATGGACAAAATAAAGCTGAGTTATTCCCCTGACTTCCCCAAGACTGCTGTTCTGCTGTAACAGAAATCTGTATTTATGCCTGGCAGGGGGAGAGAGGAAATATGGGAACCATCATTAGCTTTACAATCACACATGAAAAACGGCCACAGACCTTTGTACAGTAGCAGAACCAAAGATTACACGAAAAGGGCAATTCTGATGGATTGGTTGTAAAGCAAGTATTGCCTGTGGTGAGGGACTCCTTCACATGCTGCAAAGCTTAATTTTCCTGAGAAGGGTGGAAAGAAAGAAAACAAAAGTGACAAGAACTGCTCTGAGCACAGAACCCCTAAAGAAAACATGGGTGGACACAACCCCTGCCTACATAGCTGCCCAGACTACGTAGCGCCAGCAGCGCTGCTCTGACGATGGGGAAGGTGTCCCAGTGTGTGGAAGGGGTGGGAGCTCTGAACCACATTAGTCCACCCAGACATGCAGCCAGAAGATGGGGGCTCAGCCCTGCTCCTGACACAGACCCCTTTCATGCCCAGCAGCGGAGCATTGTGTCTCTTCACACCTCTTTCTTCCTCTGCATGGTAGAAATGTTTGCCCACTTGCAGGAAATGTTTTCTTGCTTAGTTAATTAATATTGGAGAAGGTGCTATTAGAGGTCATGGAGTAGTAAATGCTCTGAGCTCACTGTTGCCTCATCTTTGGTGAAATTGTTTAATCTAACATTTTTGAAAACTAAGCTGGAGTGATCTAGTCCCTTAATTTTGTTTCTATTTGTTTGGTTTTATTAGGCTTATCAACTCTCTAGAGGCAAGGTGTGGGCCATGATTACGCTGCTGTGCCTCATTGCTGCAATTCTTTCTGCATTTTTGGACAATGTTACCACTATGATGCTCTTTACTCCAGTAACCATAAGGTACTTTATTGTTATGGTTTTGGACCTGGTCTTTTATAGCCGGCAATCAGTAGTAGACATGTGTGCAAAATGCTTGTTTGGACTTCTTTTTAATCATCAAAATGGAAATAAAAACTTCAAATACTCCTATTGTAGTAGGGTAAAGAGCTAATGTTTTCAAAGGGATCGGTCGCCTTTTCCCTTTGTGTTAATAGTGAGCACATATCTGAAGCCTGTTACACTGCCTTGGCAGCTAACTATTCTGGTTTGTCTCCATATCTGAACTGCAATAGCATATTGCACCAAATGCTCCCTAGTAGATGAAATTTTTTTCCTGTAAGCAGGGAGAATTTTTTAATTAAAGCTGCCTTGTCCTTTACTGGCTAATATCTATATACAATTTTAGATAGTAATTTATGTTTTAGTGAAGTTGTTATCCCTTCTAATACTAGTGACAAAAAAATTTAAAAAATCTCCAGATTTCAACTAAAATCTTTGTTTTAGAATATGAGACTGAATTTTCATCCTACTGGTGATCATGACATTTGTACAGCCAGTGGTTAATTCCACAATTTGAGATTAGATATTTGGAACATTTAATAGAGAACAGTGAATTTAATTATTTCAGATTTCTGTAAATTAATAACACATCATTTGCAACTGCATTTAATCAATGTGTGATTATAAGTTAGTGTTTAACTTGAATTTAACCTGTGTCTGGCCAGGCATATCTGGTTAATCCAGTTCAGTTTTGGAAAGAACTAGTGGGTTTTTAAAATGATCCTGAGTGATGTAATGCTTGCAGTCATTATCACATTAAAGTATACAAAATTCTATTAAGATATGCTCCCACTTTAAAATGTGGTGTAAAGCAGTAAAAAGCAATTTTGCAAGTGGAATTTATTCTAGATTGGGAAACAGCTGGTAATTAAAGCTCCATTTGTCTTCTGTCTGATTACATTTTAAGGAGATCACTTTGCCTTACTCCAATCAATAATTTCACCTCTAGCAGTAAGCAACACTGGAACTATTAAACATCAAGTTTTCTTTAGCTGTGTTGCAAAATGTTTTGAATTAACTATAATTGGGAATGGATGGAAATCCAGCCATCAATGCATCATGAACTACTGTTCACAGGCAGAGGTACTGTAGCATTTATTCCATTTTCAAAGAATCACAGAGTAGCCCAGGTTGGAACAGACCTCGAAAGACCATCTAGTCCAACTTTCACGGGAAAGGGAGCCTAGATGAGATTATCTAGCACCCTGTTCATTCATGTCTTGAAAACCTCCAGCCATGGGGACTCTACCATGTCGCTGGGGAGGTTGTTCCAGTGGCTAATTGCTCTCACCATAAAAAATTCTTTTCTTATGTTGAGATGAAATCTGCCCCAGTGCAACTTGTACTTGTTGCCGCTTGTTTTCTCCAGGTGGGTCCTTGTGAAGAGAGAGCCTCTGCCTTTGTAGCTGCCCTTTAACTACCCAAGTTTTATACTAAATGTATACTGAGTACTTTAGTTTTATACTAAATGAGTTTATAATGCTGAAGAAGGGGGAACTCAGTATGTGGGAAACATTTGTATTTGAATCACTATCAAAGCTAAAATAAAATTTTATCTTGCCTAGTAAAACCAAATAATTGCCTATTTCTAAAAGCTTCATGCTGGGGGTCATTTTTTTTTTTAATCTTACTGCCATTGTCTTCAGCCCTTGTCTACAGCTTCACTATGTTGCACTGCACTGTCATTGCCATGGAGATAAAGCTTGCAGAAAATCCTGCAGAATCTATGAATATAGGGATTTAGATTTCCATTAATAAGGCGTAAAACATGATACATGTTTCACTCTGAAATTTGTAGCAAGCTGATAAAAAAATTAATAACTACCCCTTTTTAGCTATAATTTATTTTCAAGATATGTTGCTATTGGGAGCTGGAAAAGGCTAATGGTTGTTCACATGGAGAATTATATAACCAGGGTTAAGTAAACTGAAGAAGTTTGATCCTACCGTGTAGCTAACACATTCTGATGGTTTTATACTTTGGGCTTGGCCTTTCTTGGCTTATCTCAGAGGTTCTCTCTTCTTGCTAACACTAGGCCCATCAAAAAGAAAGAATCACTAAAGAAAAGTTAAGGTGTTATTTTGAAACATTTGGAAATCAAGGAGTGATGAAGTTAAAATTACAACTGTGGTCTTGTACCACAATTGATACAATTGGGCCAGTTGTACTACAAAGTATCCTTTAACAGCATAATTTTATGCTGTTGGGGAAATAGTGTATTTTTGCACAGTTATTTTGTTCTGAAATTTTTATGTGCTGACACATGTCATGTGACTGTGTTTTTACTGAGTTTTAAATTGACACTCTTGGTGATAGCATGAATGTATCAAGTTAAGCTTTTGTGCAATACACTCTTTTCTCCTTGAAATACAGGTTTTAATAATACAGTCTGAGAATGAACAGTAAAGCTCAACTCTTCCTTCAGGGAAACGTGTGACAGCACTACAGCAAAAGCAATCTTGAGGAAGCATTCCTGCTGCCCACTCTTCCCCCCATCCCGTATTAGGTAGAGGGGGTGATAATTTAAGTGTGGCCTCCATCTTTACATACCGGAGCAACATTTTGATAAGCCATGAGCAGGAAAGCAGTCGTTCCTTATTCCAAAGCGCTTAGGTGTGACCTTAACTTTCAGCCTGTAATACCACAGCCCAAGTATAAAGTCAAACGTGTACTTCGGAAATGAGCGGATTGTGTGGATCTGTGCGTAAAGGTAATTTGTGAGAGTTGAAGTAATCTGTGTGAAGATTACTGTGTATAAATGGGCTCTGAGTTGAAATGGATCATGAGGTTACTGAGTCAATCCCGGTATTTGCCAGAGAGCTTTAAGATGCTTCTTATTAAAGAAGCATTTTACTTTTTCTTATTAAAGAAGCAACTTACTAAAGAAACATCAAATATTTTTGAACTGCTAAAAACATTTTGAGACTTTTTTAATAATGAGGAATGTGTGTTTTCTACTCTTATTGCATTACAAATAGAAATACTCACGATCAAACTTTAGAGAAGAGGAAAAATAGGAAAGAATAAACTGGATAAACCTAGGCTGAAAGCTGAGGTCTCTAATAGATGATTCATGGCTAGTAGGTTGTCTGCACAATCCTCTACCACTGCTCCCCACAAGAAAGTTAATAACTGGTGCTGAGTGCAAGGGCTGTGGTTGCCCAGAATAGTTTTCCATAGGTCAGTGTAGCCTGGGGACCGTGGTTTAAAAAGTTGAATGATGCTGAAAATTTGAAATCTATTTTCTGTGCAGTCCAATTCTTGTAATAGTTCATTACTTTTAATGAAAAGGTTTTTAAAAATGCATCAATTTTGTAACTATTAATTATTGTATTATAAATGTAAAAACATCTATCATTTTTGCATTTATATTGCTATAATTACTATGGCACATATAATGTAGCATAATTAAAACTTTAACAATATACACACACAAAAATATTATCTTTAAAGTCTTGCAATTTTTCAGTGAAATGGCTGTATTTTGTAAATTTAATAAATTTAAGATTTAAGGTAATTTAGTCATAGGGTAAGAGGTTAATTTCATTTTCTTTATACTGCAGGCTCTGTGAAGTACTTAATCTTGATCCTAGGCATGTCCTGATTGCAGAAGTAATCTTCACAAATATTGGGGGGGCTGCCACAGCTGTTGGGGATCCTCCAAATGTGATTATTGTTTCAAAGCAGGAGCTGAGAAATAAGGTATGTACTGCAAGCTGTTTGGCTACTAAAATTAAGCACTGATGTTGACTTATGCAGTGTTGAACTTTCTCTTCCCCCAGACAGTCATATATAAACAGAACATAATCCACTTTTTCCACTACCTTGTTTCTCTCTTAGTAGGACGATCAGACAGAACAGAGTGATCTTTTGAGGACAAAATTGAGATGAAGAATAGACTTTTTGATACAGACTGAGAATACTGGTTTCCTTTTTTTTTTTTTTGTGGTGGTGACGAGGATTTCCTTGTCAATGGCAAAGTGAAGAAGGAAGCAAAACAATGGAGGACTGTAAAGAGACAGCAGCAAGTTGGAAAAAAAGAAAAATGTGAAAATGAAGATGAAAATCCAAACTTTTTTTTTCAGAATAGGCTTTCTTTCAAAAGTTAAATATATCGAGACAATTCGATGCCTCTTCAGAAATTTCAAATCAGAAATACTTGTCCATATGCAAAACCCCATAACGTGAGAGGCTGCGTTGCCCCTGTAGACCCACGTCATACACGACTCCGCTGCAGGCAGAGACTTTGTCCTTCACCCGCAGCCCAAGGGGACGTGGGGAGTGAGAGGAGGGCTCCCCACATGCAGCACGGCCCGCAGCTGGCTCCCACCTCCTGCCAACAGCATGGTCTCCCCAGGGTGCAATGACGGATTTTAACTTCCAACACTTGGCTCTTCTAACGTTTCATTTTGCTGGGTGACTGGTCCCAAAGGGAAGGCTATGGTGGCTGGTGCTGGGTGGGACTGCAGGTCTCCAGACACCTGCCAGCAGGACCGTCCCGGTCCCACCACCTCCTCCCACCCATGTGGCCCTCTCTGTCCCGTGGACAGGCAGAGCCACTGCTGGCAGGTGTTCACCTCCAGCTTCTGCAGGGAGCTGGTGTTTGCATGAGTTTTCCATGCTTTCAGCTATCCCTGCTATCCCTGAACAGCGGGGCATCAAGTCCCGCTTCTGCCTCTGACGCTGTGCTCCCAGTATCCCTTGGTGCGTCACCCATCTCTGGTGCGCTGGGGGCAGCAGGGAGACAGTCTGCGCAGGACGCAAGGGGCAGCCCCTCCTGGGATGGGGCAGCTCTGCTCTCCTTCTGCCTCTGCACCACCGCCACCACCAAGCAGCATGATGGCAGGGGCAGTAATATAATGGGCATGTCTGTAGGGACACCAGGCACGTGTTTTTTTGTTTTGGCCAGGCATCATAAACCCCCCAAATAAATAAATTTAAAGGAATTCAAAGTAGTGTATGGGCTAGTGTGAAAATACCTGTGCAAGTGGGATGAGGGAACTGTAGTATAAAATTCTAGGGTTTTCTGCTTTGTTTTGTTTTGTTTTTTATTTGGAGTCAATTATGTTTCTATTGCTGTACCAAAAAAGGATGTCTCCTAATTAACTGAATACACTCTAATTAATTAAGTACAGCACCAGGTTGAAAAATGTCTTTGAAAGTTCGTAGTATTTAATAAACTGAATGTTTACCTTCAAAATATTTGAAATGTGCTGCAATGAGTTTGTTTGGATGATGACTTTGGAGACTCTGTAATATTCCTGGCTGAGGATTTGATAGCTAAATTTTACATTTTTAAATATGAAATCTGTGCAACTATTTAAACATTCTTTTCTAAAAGAGAATAATTAGCGCCTGTAATGGAGGTCATTTTCCTAAATACTCAGAAACTCATAGTCTCTGTAGAACCTTTAGAAGTGGATGTAAACATGGGAAGCAATTAAACAATCACACTGAAAAGAAACAATTTTACATTTCTCTTGAATGAGATATTGACAATTTTAGGAGGACTCAGATGTATAAATACCCTAGCAAATGTGACATAGCAAATTTTGTGTTTGAAACAGGTACAAAAACTTTCCAAATGTTTTCACTCTGGATTGTTTTCAGATCTTTTGTTGCATCACAGAAATCAGGATGTAATGAAATAGATCAGATTCAACACAGGACCATGGGACTTGTACTGCTTCTTTCCTATATTCTCAACAGTTATATCTATGTATATGAATAAAAGAGGGTCAAAGACCTATCCTTGGCTCTGAGGCTGAGTGGCATGGACTGGCTTATGTCCTCACTGCTTAGGGCTCACCCCCTCTAAAGGAGATTTGCCTGGGAGAGCGCTGGCAGGAGTAACTGGATAAAGCTGGGAGTGAGGGCAGGGAGGGCTCGGGACCATCTGGCCTCTTACAGTCTGTGCTGTTGAACTCATAGCTCAATTCCTAATTTAGTCCACCTGCTCCACCATGCTCTCTTTTGTTCAGAGGAAGAAACATAGACTTAGTCTTGTTTCTGAAACTACGTCTAGCAAATGCTGCTGTGAGGAAGGGTTATATGATCAACCACAAATCTGCCTCTAAAATGCATGGGGTGTCTGCTATATTTGTACCAAGTAAAATTTATTCTCTCTCTCTCTTTTATAATTTTTTTTTTTTAAGTGTTTCAGAGGTAAAAGTTCTTGAATGCAATAATAGCATTTTGGAAACAGCGCTTCATGCAATACTTTTTATAGTATCTATTATGTCTTCTACAGAAAATACCTTTTTTTTTTAAACCTCTTTTTAGCATTATGGTCATGTTTTTGCCATTCTAGGAAGTTTTTCTCCTTGATAGTGTAATTGAAATTCCCTTTTTCATCCTTTTGCACTTCCTCTTCAGCATTATTTTTTCATCCTAAGTACAGGAGTACTTGGACAACTGCCCCTGTAGGAGGCTGAATAGTGTATTGCACTATGTAGATGATTGGTTTTTCTATTTTATTAGCTGCAATCAAGAGGAGAATTTTACCACTCTTCCTGAACTTTTACTGCTGTACATCAACCTCTAAAAGCAGCCTAATAAGATATTATGCAAGTTTACACTTTCTTAGGAAACCTTGGTTTTTAAATCAATACAAAATGAAGTGCAGCTTTGTTACTTTGGGTGCTGTTATTGGGTTACAGCGTTAGAAATGCTTTGCTCTTTGTTTACTGTAGTGCTGGTGAGATTTTTCTCCCTAGGTTCTGGGGAAAACTCATGACATATTAAGAATATTTTATTTAAAATATGTTTGAGTAAACAAACTTTTTGTTACAGTTTACTCATTAAAAGTCTGTTCATTTGTCTTGAGATGCAAATAGATGCCAAAAGGATTATTTTCTTTGTAGCAGTGGTTAATTTATAATACTGACATTTTCCCTAACATCATGCCTGGAATCAGTGGAACATTTGCACAATAGGAGAGGAAGATTTGTTGTATTCTTGCTTGTTCTTAGTTGGAGTTAGAAGAAGTTTCACAAAATAGCATTTATGTTGTGATTTTAGGGAAGGAAAATAAGAGCTTTCATTAAGAGCAAACAGAAAACTCATTCAGTGAATAAAAAACTTCTTTTAATACCTCCAGAGTACTGCTGCTGACTGGCCATTGTTAGCAAAATTATATTTTTATCCTGAGGAGATATGTGCTTCAGACTTTGGGAACTCCATTTTTATATGCTCAATAGGGCATGAAGCGGTTCAAAATGGTCATTGCTTTCAGAAAGGTTGAACATTAAGTCCTATATATTTGGGAACTTCACAAGTATCTACAGTCACACCTTTGAAACCAGAAGTTAGTTGCTTGTGTTCTAAGCTTAGGCTGTGATTACAAGTTCTTTGGAGAACGGATGGTGAATAAGTCTCCAGAACAAAATGGTGGTGTGAACACAGTGTGCACTAGTGCATCTGGCTTTAATCTGCCTAAAAGAGGAAATGATAAGAGCAAAGGCAGTTTTAGCATGTGTTAGCCACTGGATTATATCCTCTTATTTACTGTCTTTGTTAGCATGTGATAAAGCCTGTTCTGTTAATCTGATGTTTGCAGAGGATTTGGGAGTTTTGGCATTCCACTCATAGTTATTCCCGTCATTTGACAGGAATTCCCTAGAAAATGGATAGCCATGAGGTTCTCCTGTTCTGCCTTTCAGAGACTTTCAGTCTTCATGCTGAAATTTAGCATGATGTGACATTAGATGATTAGATTGTGGTACCAAAAATTTATGAATAAAAGTAGATAATTTTGAAAAATGGAAGAGAGAAAATCCTATATATGAATCTATAAAGGTATTTCAAGTACTGGCAGATTGTGAAATGGATTCCTGTAGTTCACTGGGCTATTTTTGTTGAGTTTGCTTGATGCAAGCTTGTTAAAACTTTTAATCAATTTGTAGAACTCCTACCCTTTCTGTTGATGTTTCATTGATTCCTTTTCTCAAGAAAAAATGAAAACCGAGGTAAGGTATATGAAATAAAATTTATGTGTTTATAGCTGATTTCAGAATTTTTCCATCTCTGCATGTAGTAATCATTAGAGTATAGTGCAAGAAAAAAAGGAGGTTCATCAGTGTCTCAGATAAGCATTATCTTCATGTGACTGTGTTAGACCATCAGTGATTTCTGGCTCAGCAACGTCATGAACAGTTCCCCCTGAGACAACGTAGATCTCAGTCACTCAGCTAGAAGGGATGTTTAAACCAGGGATGTTTAAACCAGTGTAGAAATAATAAATTACTCTTCCTCATTTTATTAGTCTTAAAATATTAAGTAAAGGGCATTCTGGCTAGAAGTACAATATTTGCTGCTCCCTGAATTGCTGCACCTAGCTATAATTTTTGTATTCTCCTTGCTCTAAAATGGCAGATTTCTTCTGGAAAGGTCTGAATTACTAGAAGTTAATTTCACACCTCCAAAAGCAATAATAATAATAAAAAAAAAATCAGGATGGTAGAAAGCTAGGTTTTTAGGAAAACAGTATGATAATTCCTCCTAATATGAAATTGATATATTTGACTTTGCATTTAAAATTATAAACCAAGGAAAGATGCCCACTCTGTTTCAGCTCTGAATCTGTAGGCAGTGGAACCTTTAGGCTGTTGTCTTACTAAAACAAAATCTTTAGATTTTCTGTCAACTGGGAAACAGGAGAAATTTAACACAATCAGCATAGCCTCAAGTAAGGGACATTTGAAGCATGTATTGTATTTATCTGATGGATTGAAATCTCCTGCAAGAAAAGTATTTCTTGCCTATTGTGCATGTCAAATCTATTTCAGTGTATTGTGCAGGAAAAAGAAAATCTTTATGAAAATGACATTTTGTTGTATGCAGCAGACGTGTGGAGCACTTTAATGTGTTTTTACGATGCTGAATCCTGGCCCCAGCAGTACAGGGGACTCAGGAGGTATAAAATGTGTTATCCACAGCCACAAAGGGTGTGAATGTAGGCTCTGTGGAGATGTTGTGTGCCCTTTCTGGGGTGTAGGAAAGGGAGCAGGAGCAACCGATGTTGTGTCACTATCTTGGTATTCTCTGCTGCATCATTTGTATCTGTGGTACAATGTAAATCCTTTAGGCTCTTAAAGTTCTCCAGAGGCTGCCAGTTGACTACTAGCTACCTGACCATGTCTGGGAGGAAATCTGCCTTCTCCTTGCCTGAAAGCATATTCTGTCTGCTGCAGAGAGGCTGGTGCTAAGCACCCAGCCCAAAGCATCAGGGTGGGCAGTGGTCTGTTTTCACCATGAGCCCTTCTGATATCAGCCATAAGAAAGCATGCACTCGGTAGTCCTCAGCCTCCTCGTGGCTACAGGGTACCAGTTGTCCAAGGCTAGCCATCATCAGGATTCCTTTTCACTCACTGGCTCTTGAGGAGCAAGGCAAGGAGGTAATAGGGAGGAAAGCTGGGAGCAAGGGATGGGAAGAGAATTGGATCCAGCCTTGTGCTATGACAAACAACACTGTCATGCAAGCTCTTTCCTGAAATAAGCATGCTCCATGTTAGAAAATGATTTTTTTCAGATGAATTGGAAAGCTGTTCCGCAGTTGCAGCAGAGCAGTGTGTTTTCTTTTACCCCAGGGATCTCAGAGAGAAGAAGGATCAATTGGGTGATATTATGAAGTTTAACAAAATCCTGAATCTCAGCCCAGGTACTCTCTGAAACTTTTGGGTAAGCTCCTGGATAGGATGACAAAAAATCTAGTAGACAATTTTTTTTCTTATGTGATGGTGTCTGCAAATCACTTTTTAAGGCTCATCTATGCAGCTCTTATGTCACGAAGCTGTGTTAATCCTGACATTTTTTTTGAGAGTATTGTGATCTCCATGTCATTTCAATTCCTTTCAACTATCAGTCAGGCCTGAGACCTACTTCTTAACCTCAGCATTTCAGTTTGCCTTCTAGGTTGATGTGATTTTCCTTTTCACAGGGAAATTAGTTTTGTGAGTTTCGAGTGACACATTTCTTGTGCTGTATTTTTTGTTTGAGAAGCTTCTGCATTGTGGCATTTCAATAACAAAGTACAATTGTTTTGCTCTGAAATTGGTGTAATATTAAAAATGTAGAGGCAAGTGACTTTGTAAATCTTTGCATTTGTTTGCAATGAGCCATTTCCTTAAATTCAAGTTCCATTAACATGTGATGGAGACATCACATATTTAAACTTGGGAGTTTCCAAGGATTCTTCAGGTTCCTATTTTTCTTTTTTGTTTCCTACATTAGCAATTATCTTTATGCCTGAGTATCTCTGCAGAGAATTTCTGCTGACATACTCTGCCTGGTAGCTGGCATCCTTCTTCGTGACATGGGCACATTGCTGCCAGCCTAAGAAAAGCTTCATCTCCACGGCTCTTTGTAAGATTAGGTTGAGTGTGAAAGTAATTTTACTGGTTCTGGTAATTCTGGTTTGAGTATATTCTGACCACCTCTGAGTAACTTCATTGCTCCTCAACCAGCTGTTTTCCAGTCGTTTTGTTTTTCAGAGGATAAATTTTTTTCCAGTTGGTTTAGGCATTGCTATTTTGGCTGGGTTAGCTTCAGTGTTTTTACAGCTTAATTCCTTTCAGCTTCCTACCTCTCCTTAGGCCATTTTAAAGACCATACAAAACTGAATACTTATTTTGCATACTTCCTGAACTGTTTAATGGCATATTGCCAATACTTGAGAAATTTCCAAACCAAGGCCAGTTCACCTTGTTTTTAAGGATTCTGATCTTTCTTTATGGCCATAATCTTAGAGGCAACCCATATATAAATTAGATTTATTGTCTATTTTAAATGGCTGTTATTAAGGAAATACACATGGTGAATATGGACTTCATATACTTTGAGGGCAGGTCTTACAAACATTGGGTCTTTGCAGAATTTCTTTTTTTTTTTTTCATGGTTATTTGTAAATTTCCTAGAGTTATGAATGTTGATTTCTTCCTTCATAGAAATGTCTTCTGTAGCTCTGAATCTTGATTTGATGCCCAGAGGCCAGTCTTTCTGAGCATTTATAAAAATTGACTTGTAAAGTCTGTCTTGCAGAGATGTCAGACATTTGACTAGCTGACCTATTATGTAGGCAAACTGAATGAAGGTATATTATTTTCATTTGATGTATCATGTTTTTCTGTCTGATTCTTAAACTAATCTTATTCCAATTCCTTAAGAGTCTTCCTTCTACTTTCATAAAAGAAATGGCAGTAACTGAGTTACAATGAAAGGCCAGTGAATGAATAGGTATATGGTTTCACCTTCTAGTGGCTGGAGAGTAGAAGCAACAAGGAATCTACTATTAAATAGCAACTAAGGGTGATTTTCTTTAGCTTATGAAGCTGAAACCTGTATTTTTAATAGGATCAAATTCTAATCCTAGGTCTGCTTATTTATGTTTTGAGATTTATTTGACTGTCTGCAAACTATGGATTTTATTGCAAAAGAGCACTAATCTTTATCTGGCTACGAAAGTTCTTTATGACTTCAAGCAGTTTCTTGTGTTGTGTGTCTTTTTATTATGCCCCATGGTGCAATAGTGAAACATTTTTTTTTCCTTTTTGAACTAGAGACATTTCAGCTGGGACATTTCCACATAAATTCTTTTAGTAGGAGACAATATAGAAGAACATTTAAGGTAGTAAGTCCCCATTAATCTTAACACACAGCAGGTAATATCAGCTGATGCTGCATGGGAAGCTGTTTTTAATATGTATTGGCATTGCAGAAGGGTCTATAGGTAGCACACAGGTATTTGGTAAAAGGCAAGTCACTAGAGACATAGACGTGTGGCACAGGGAGAACCCATGACTTTCTAGAGTCTCTGGGAAATCAGTGGATGCTCTGAAAATTCAGTTTGGACAACCTGGGCTATCTGGGGTTCGGATCATGCTTTCTTCCAAGTGTCACAGAGCTGATCTGCTGGCATCATCAGTTCAGACAACCTCTGCTCTGTGAATATAAGACAGTTCCTTGCTACCAGAGTACTTGGATGTGATCCCCCTTGGAGCTTCACAGACAACTTCTTTTGGACAGGCTAGTCATGACTACTTCGGAAAATCCCAGCCCAAACACTAACCCTGATGCGCTACAGTGTGTGTAATATGGAATAATTCAGTTGAAAGGGGCCCTGGAGGTCATCTAGTCCAATGTCCTCATCAAAGCATGGCTAACTTCAAAGTTTTAGTGTGGGTTGTCACTATTCATTCTTATTGCTTAAAACAGTAGCTTTTTAATATTAATTCTGCCTAACTTTTCTGAGAACCCCTTCATTAAAGGGTTTTGTTATGCAAAATGTAAATAAATATGTCCATTTATTAACCAGTAAGAAAAATAAACAGAATATTGACATGTAATATTTTTATTGTAGAATAATATTGGTGAATTTGGACTAGTTCAGATAGAACTGTTGTAAAAATCCATGTTGTCATCAGTTTAAAACAAAAGCTGGTCATTAAAATTAAAGTACTTCTGTGATTCAGTGTGATTTAAAATGAATTTACAGTGATTTAAGTGAAAGTTAATGATTCAGTTTGGCTTTTTTTTTTCTGTCCATGTCAGGAACACTAAATTTATTTCAGAATAACTCGTAATGCTATTTTTTTAGTTCTCTGGATTAATTTGTAATGTGGCTTGTCTCCTTGAAACAGATGAAATACAGCATATGCTGTACTTGGAGCTTACTTTATTGCTTTATATTTATAATTGATTGCTAAAGCACATATAGTTGAATACTCTTCACTGTAGGTAATATAGAAAACCAACTGATTTTTAATTTAGGTTTTCACTTTTATTTCCAGGGATTGGATTTTGCAGCCTTCACAGGGCATATGTTTGTTGGCATCTGCCTTGTTGTTCTGGTCTCCTTTCCTTTTCTCAGACTTCTTTACTGGAACAAAAAACTTTACAATAAGGAGCCAAGTGAAATCGTTGGTAAGTGTGAGCATGAAAACGTTTTTACTATCACTACCTTGAATATGTGCTAAACAGAAACTGAATAGTGCTTACGACAATGTTGTCCTCAGATGGAAGTGCCCACTCTCCTTCAGTCTCTAAACATCAATTTTTAAACTAATAATTTAGATTTTATTTTTAGTCATGATATTTTCTGACTTTTAGAAATGGGTGTTTTTCTGGTGCTAAGGTTGAGGTGTTGACATGAATTATTAAAAATCTCTCAAAATTTATAGGGATTTTTGCATCATTTATAGCCACAGGCTTGAATACCAGGGTGTTATGTATTGCAACAGAAGACATCTGCTCAAGGTGCTGAGTTCACAGCCTAGCTTTAGAAATATCCCAGGTTTCCCTTATGACAGGCATAGTGCACCGATGCATTGTCTCACTGCTGGGTTTCCTACACTGGATTTTTTCAGCAATATTTTCCTGGTCTGTGGTCAATGAAGGACAATTCATCAAGAGTAGAACTTTCCAAGTTCTTTCCAGCTTGCCTCTGTGGCTCTTCCAACCCTAAATTTCCCCAGTGTATAATTTCTGTAATTCAGTAGGACTAAATCTATGTTTTTTTGAGTTTGCTCACCTCGGTAGTCCCTAGAAGTCTTGGTAAAGCTGTTTCAATGGCTGTTGAGTATGTTGGTCCCTTTTTGTCTTCATGCTTTTATGCCTTTCTATTCAGTCCTTTTGAGTTTTCATCATTGTTCTCAGGCTTCTGTTTCAATGGTGAAATTTAATAATAATCCCCAAATGTTCATAATTTCTTTACGAGGTAAGAAATAATTTACTAAGAATAATTTCTTAGCAAATTTTGTACAAAGATAGCTGAGTATAACTGTTTCTTCCCTGTGACTGATTTTTTTTTCACTTTTGGCTGCAGAAGACTTAGGATCCAGGCTTCCACAGACCATGCAACTGGTGTTTTAATGTGCTGTACAACATCTCCAAACCTGTGTGTGTGTGGGGGCTCTTTAGCATGGGGGGGGACAACTTTTGACATGGTTGATATAACTTGGCTCCATTTGTAATCTGTGGAGAAAGATAAGCCCTTCTAAAGACTAATGTAGCTATCTACAATAGAACAGATATATTGCAGCCCCCCAATTTTCCTTCTTCCTTTTGAGTATAAGGGGAGTCCAAGGTGACTAACTCAGTGGTGGAGATATTCATGATAGGTAACTAATTTAGGCAAAATGAGTACCACCTGTAGTGACTTGCCTTGTTCCAGGGAAAATTAGATTTAGAAGTAGGATTTTATTAAAAAGGCAGAATTAAAAAGACAATCTTCTCCTCAGTGGATTGTAACATGTCTCTTGAATCCCATATGATAGAAAGGTCAGAGAAGAGACTTCACTGCTGAGGAAGTTAGCTCTTGTGCAGACATTTGGTTTTGAGGGACTTCAGCACCCATTCAGCACAAGGCGTGCTCAGACTATCTGTTGATAGCTCTAGGGGCCAAAGTCTTTCCCAGTATTAAGAACCAAAGCATTCTAGAGGTGATGCTACCTAACTATTTTCTAAGTGAATTGAGGAGAATTTTTCTTCTATATATTTGCTTGGTATGAGATATGCATTTTCATTGCTGTGCCATTGTAAAACAGCTGAGGCTTTCTGCACCCTTAGAGATTTGATCCTGAGTGCAAGAGAAACAAAGCAAAGAACTCAGTCCCTAAAATGCCTAGATATTTCCCTGTGACACTACAAAGTAAAATTTTTCAGAAGCCATCAAGAATCTTCTTTTCCTACTTTCTCATACCAGGGAAGGTGCTGCAAGAAATCTTCCTTACCTGGTAAAAAGATCTGTTGGCTATAAACTTCTGGGTCAAAGAGAGAAAAGGTTTTATTTACCAATAGGACACTTCTGGCTTACCACAATTTACAGCACATCAGCTTCCATTCAAACAGCTAGAATTTTACCTTGGGTGCCAGGAATGCCTTTAGAGAAAGTAAGCCACTGAAAATTGGCAGTGCTAACATGCAGAAGGGGATGCTGTCCTCTCCTAGCCATAGATGTGCCTTAAATCTGTCAATTTTAAATAATTAATGTTGCATTCTGTCTTATGGGAAGGCATTATTACCTAAAATATCCATAAAAAACTCAATAATAAGCATTGTGAACTGTGTATCATGGGTGAGTGATCTTCCTACTCGTCTGGTCAAAGTTAGTACTTTGAAGAGAGGTGAAAAAAGCTATGAGATAACAATATCCACTCCCAAGTTGTCCCCAGTAGGCTACTGAAATGCATAATCTGAACAGGTGGGGAGTTGGCTCATGTTCCTATGGCTCCTTCTTTTTGTACTGGTGGATGAAAAGCTGGACAGGAGCCTACAATGTCTGCTTGCAGACCAGAATGCCAGCTGTATCCCAGAGTGAATAAAAAGAAGCATGGCCAGCAGGTTGAGGGAGGTGATTTTTCCCTTCTGCTCTGGTGAGACCCCACCTGCAGTACTGCGTCCAGCTCTGGGGTCCTCAGCACAGGAAAGACAGGTACCTGTTGGAGCGGGTCCAGAGGAGGGACACAAAAATGATCAGAGGGATGGAACACCTCTCCTATGAAGACAGACTGAGAGAGTAGGGGTTGTTCAGCCTGGAGAAGAGAAGGCTCCAGGGAGACCTGACTGCAGCCTTTCAATACTTAAAGGGGGCTTATAAGAAAGATGGGGACAGACTTTTTAGTAGGACATGTAGTAATAGGACAAGGGGTAACAGTTTTAAGCTAAAAGAGGGTAGATTCGGACTAGATATAAGGATGATGGTGGTGAAACACTGGAACAGGTTGCCTAGAGAGGTTGTAGATGCCCCATCCCTAGAAACATTCAAGGCCAGGTTGGATGGGGCTTTGAGCAACCTGATCTGATCGAAGATGTCCCTGCTCATTGCAGGGGGTTTGGACGATATGACCTCTAAAGGTCTCTTCCAACCCAAACCATTCTATGATTCTATACCAAAAGGCTAAATATAGAGCCAGTTCCTACTTGTTCTACACAGGGCTCAAGAATAAGAATCCTTTGTGGAAGAGATCATCTCTGGGAAAGGAAATGTATTTTTGTTGGGGAGGAAAGGAACCTTTGCAACCTCCAGATAAAACCTTTTGTAATTATGCATGATTATAAAAAATAATTGGTTTCCCTCGTTGCCTGGAAATAGATTATTAAATCTTTGGTATTCAGCATTTTTTTGTAACTTCCCAACTTTCTTATTTAAAAAGAATTCTTGCTTCTATTAATTTCTTATTTTCTAATAAAGGTCATAGCTTCATGGACATTTCCGTGAATAACTAGAATTATTATGTACTTAAAGTATCTTTAAAAGTGCCAGCTTGCAAAGTGTCTTGAGATAAGTAGCATCTAAACAGTGAGAAAATTCATTTTGTCAATGGTGAGCAATTTTGATCCTGACATAACAACATTATTTTGTGAATATATATTTTAGAAAATAGAATTTCTTTTTCCATTTATGAACTTTTAAAGCATATGTTTTGGATTTTTAAGAAATCAAGTATGCATAACTACTTTTTATTAATTTGAATAGTACAATTTATTCACTGACTTAATATTTTTGCCACTGAAACACTGTACTAGTGAAACACTGGCTAGCATATTTCCCTCAATTCATCTCTCTGTAATCTTTGTTACTTGCACTGTAATAGGTTCAGATATAGCAGTTTCTTAATCAGTATACCATGTGTCTGTATAATCAGGTGCTCCTCCATTGCTGCGAAGCTAATCAGTAGCTGTTCAGTTAGAACAAATGCTGAAGAGTTACTCTTTCTACTGAAATTTTCTGTGAAAGGGGAAGAGAAAGGGACCAACACAGCTCTATTAGGAGGTAGCTGTCATGGTTTGGATTTGCAGAATGTGCTCCAAGGTGCTTTCAGGGGTCCTTCCATCTCAGGTTGCAACGATTCTGTGATAACTTCAAATGGCTTGTTTGAAGCAGCTCTTTTAACCAACTAAATACCAGTCTCCCCTCACCCTGCCCCCAATTAGCAGTTAAACAAGATACGTGAGACTTAATTGGTGTATTATTCTCCCCAGATTTTTTTTCCCTGTATGTCATGTGCTTTAAGATTTTTTCTGTTGCTTTGGGCTACACAGATTATTGAGAATGGATAAGCACTAATTTTAAGACCAGACAATGCTGTTATTCTGGTGATACATTGGCAGATTAATTTCAATGCTGTGTGTTACCAGTGTTTTTAAATTGTTGGCTTTCAGACTGAACTGCAGAACCTGTGCAGCAGGAAAAACGCACGTTCCTTCCCCGGGAGCCACTATCTACCTGCAGTGGCTTGAAGCAGGGCATATTACAAAAGAAAAAAGAATCTGAAGAACTTAGCTGTGAGAGAGAAAAACAAATGCTTTTTAAGAATGAAGGGATACTTTAAGGACTTATTTTGAGTGCAACTTTCAGCTGATAAACCTGCACTTTGTTTGTATGGGATGCAGAAAATGTTGCTAGGGTTAGGGTAGTAAGCTGAGGTTTAAAAAGTATATATATACTTTCCAAAAGGAATATGTAAGAAGAAATAATAATATGAGTGTAAGAGGAATTAAACTTGCTGTTCCCTGCCCCCCAAAACTTGAAGCCAAAGTTTTTTTTCCCTTAAGGGTTAACAATACATTATTTAGTCTCTGGAAAGCATGACAATACACTATTATGTCTCAGCTCTCGAGCTGTGGAGATGTGGACCTCAGTGTTTGGGAAGGTTACTATCCCCAGGACAGTGGGTGGCACATGGTCTAGTGACAAGTATCACTGCCATTGCTGTCAAACAAGAAGGGCTTTCTTTAGCTCGACAACTTATTTGGCACCATCTCCCCATTTCTCCTGTGCCATTTGCTCTGGTTTCTGATTGGGTCTGTCTTTCAGCCAGTGAAACACTGTTGAAGCAGGAGTGGTGATGCCAGGAGAGGGGGGAGCACGTTATTCCCTCTGGTGTAACTGACTATCTGCAGCAGCTGGGAAAATACTGCTATGGTAGTACGATAGTATGTAAAGCTGACAACAGAAGGAATTTTCTAATTAATCATAGTCATGTGTAAAGTGCTTAATGTGTGAAAAACACGGTGCTGTTCCCCACAACGTGAAATGTGGTAACCAGATGAGTGAGCAAATCTGTTTCTTTCTTCCATGTGGAGCTTTACAGCTGCTTCTCTAAGAGAAGAAAAAGGAGAGGAGGAGGGGAAAAAAAGAGGTACAAACCAGCAGTGAGAAGGTAGAAAGTCTGTTAGAGGAAAGAAGTAGGGGATGCATAATTGAGGGTTGGCAGACATGTGCAACCGATAGAACTGTGGTGCCTACAAGATATCCAGGCATTGCTCCTGGATTTAGAATATGTATTGCTCACATCAAGCCTCATTTTGAGTGAAAATGTTGTCACAACCTGTGCTGGACAGACCAGGGAGGGGTCGTGGTGAGTTCAGAATTCCCTCAGGCTAAATTAAAGTGAAGTGACACCAAACGGTCAGTTGAATGTTTTATTTATGGCAGAAATGACCTGAACTTGGAAGGCATAACAGTAGGTGGTGTGGTTTCTCACAGCAACAATTGGCATGAAACTATGTCAGTAAACCATGTAACATGTGCTAACCATATATATCAATTCAGGGAATAAGGAGAGCCCTCCCATTGAGTCATGAGGTTTGGAGTGGACTCCCTTGCTTTCTAGACTCCTTCTCAGAGAGGAGCTGAGGGGTGGCTGGATCTGCTCTTAGTCCCAGACTTGGTCAACAATTTTATGTCTAAAGGGATGAGGTGTAGGGGTTATGGGGAAAAAAAAAAAAGAGAGAGAGAAAAGGGAAGAGAAAGATTTCACCAGTCCTGGGTCCAGCGTTGGTCCAGTCACCTGAGGGGTCCAGTTCCAGAGGGTGTGCATGTGTAGGGCTTCAATCCATGTCCTTTTTTCATCTCCTTGCTCCTTCTTCGGGCAGGCATTTGAACTCATTAGGCTAATTAGGTGTCACGTTGTTATGGGTTTTTGTGGCGAGGTTTTTTGGTAGCAGGACAGGGGCCTCAGAGCCAGCTCCTGTGCGAAGCTGCTGGAAGCTTCCCCGGCTCCAAGCCGGACCCGCCGCTGGCCCAGGCCGAGCCCCTCAGCGACGGCGGTAGCGCCACTGGGAGAACGGAGTTCAGAGGGGAAACCTGCGGTGAGTCGGGGATTGGGATGGGAGAGGAACCCCTCTGCGGGTACCGAGGTCAGGGAGGAAGGAGGGGAGGAGGAGCGGGGCAGGAGGGGATGCCCCCGCAGCCCGCGGTGAGGCGGCAGGCTGTCCCCCCCCAGCCCATGGAGGGGAGCGGGGGAGCAGATGCCCACCTGCAGCCTGGGGAGAGGAGCCCACGCCGGAGCAGGGGGTGGATGCCCCCCAAGATGTCCGGGACTCCATGGGGGACCTGCGCTGGAACAGGCTGTGACTGAAGGACTGCAGCCCATGGAAGGGACCCGTGTTGGAGCAGCTCGTGAAGAACTGTAGCCTGTGGGAAGGACTCACCTTGGAGACGTTCGTGAAGGGCTGTCTCCCACTGGAGACACCCCATGGCGAAGCAGGGCCTGAGTGTGGAGTCCTCCTCCTCTGAGGAGGAAGGAGCGGCAGAGACAAGGGGTGGCGAGCTGACCCCAACCCCCATTGCCGGGGGGAGGAGGGAGAGAGAACCGGGAGGGGGGTTGAGCCGGGCAGGAGGGAGGGATGGGGGGAAGGTGTTCTGAGGTTGGGGTTTACTTCTCATTATCCTTGATTTTATTTGATTGGTAGTAAGTTAAATTGATTTTGTTTCTTCCCCAAGTTAAGCCTGTCTTTTGCCCATGCCCATAAGTGGTGAGTGATCCCTCCCAGTCCTTGTCTTGACCCACAAGTCTTTCTTCATATTTTCTCCTCATCCCACCATGGCCGGCGGGGGAGGGGTGAGCGAGAAGCTGCGTGGTGCTTTGTTACCAGCTGGGCTGAAACCAGGACACTCCTGCAGTTTGTGCTTTCAGAACCTTTGGGAAATGGGTCAGTGGGCTTGGGGGTTGTTTGGGGAGTAACGTCTCCCTCCCTGCAGACATGACCACTGTTTTGATCTTTGGCCACGCATGGTGAGCTGCCCTGCTCAGCACATCAGAACAGGCAACTGCACATGCTCTGGCACTGCACCTGCACCCTGTTGCTGATGTCCTGTGTGGATCTGTGCTGATCGGCTTCTCACCTGCAGGACTCATTGTTACACAGAACTTTCCCCGCCACAACGTTTGAGACATTAACTCTTTCAGTCTCTCACAACTGTGCAGAGAACAGCAGAGCTAAGGGGATCGTCAACAGAGAAAACGAGGCAAGACTGAAAAACTCATTTAGCACTTAATGTCTGGTGAATTTTCCCCTCTGTGTCCCATAGTGACTACAAATGTCTGCTGTAGTACTTTGTGCTGCACCGATTGACCAAACACAGGCATCGTCAACTGTAATTGTAGCTGAACAGAGGGTACGGCTCAGTGCCGTCATTATTATCTTCTCCGTGTGAACCCCCTTGTCTGAGATGCCTGCTGGGGGAATGGCCCCCAGGGCAGGTGGCTGTGGTTAAAGAGTTAATAGCTTTGTTTTTTTCTCAGGGCATGGGATGACTGGGTGGCCTCTGCATCCTCTAACAGTGGTGTGCGCCCTCATGCCATGCCGCGCAGTGTGACATACAACCTTTCAGTTTAATGCTGGGGAAGAACTACCATGACCACTTGTAAGACAGCCCCAATGCTGCTTCAGACAATTTGAATCAAAAAAAGCCCACATAAAATAATAATAATGTCCAGGGCCACAAGGACACTGCAAGGGCACAGTGGGGACCCAGGGTAAGGTGTTACGTAGCATCAGTACAGCCATGTGTGATGCTTGGGGTCAGAGAACAGTCCTTAGCCCTATTTTAGTTGGTAACATATTTGTAACCATAGGAACTATTTTTGTGCTAGAATCAGTATGAGGTACATCAAGTACCTAGCTGGATTAAGTACATCAACAAATCTCAATCCTGAGCTGTGTCTATCTGTGCAGGTACTTTGCTAACTGGCAGTAAAGCATTATTGGTATTTTAATGTAACATTGGAAGTAGTGGACTCTCCTCACTTGAAAGCTGATTCAGGTAAGGAAACCAGCAGGCAGATTATACAGAGAATAATGTCCAAAGAAAGGAATATTTCAAGATATTTTTAAGCATTCAACTCCAAGCTCAATCTGGATGGAAGTTTTGCAACATGCATTGCACTCTACTGTCCTCACCCAAGATGCTAAGTTCATGGGAGTATATGGGAAGTATTTTTAAATCTTGAAGAACAATGTGGAACAGGAAAACATTTTTTTTTTCTCTTCTCTGCAATCCAGTTGTATATATTAACAATGAGTAGTTAATATTTTAACTCTCCTACTGTGGATGATAGCATGGTAAACTAAAAGATGCAGCTTTCTTATGAATTGGGATCTAAGATCGTATCTTTCTGGTACATATTGTGTCTTTTATTTTCAAGAACTGTAAGACTTTCAGTCTCAAATGAACTAGGTAGTCTTATGTTCTCTGCAGACTTCGTGTGTACTCCTTTTCGGATAATGTATCAGGATCCACCAGGGTCATGGTTTTATGTTTGAAAATGTAAAAAAACCAAAAAACCCCTGTCTTTTATTATTTGCACCTTCAATAGCTCTTCTAATGACCAGGAATGAAAATAAGTGTAGTTATTTACTTTACACAGATTCAAGATTTTTATATTCTTAAACATTTTAGATAATTTTATGTTTAAAATCCTCTATATGTCCTTTGTACTGTTTTAGAGTTGATAGAATATTCCCCTTGGAAAGAGGAAAATCTTAATCTGTCTTTTCTTGTTTTCAGATGATAAAAATAGTATTCTGACATTGCAGAATAAGGGAAATATAACAATTCATACTATTTGCTTAGTGCATTGAGAATGTAGTCATCACAAGAAGGCAGCTGTTTAATACCTGCCTTATGCAGAAAGAAAGTATACTGCAGTGGCATTTTGAATCAATAGAGCAGCACTTCACAATTTATTATACACATTTTTTATGGAAGGAATCAGAACAGAAAAATCACTGATGGAGGTAAAAACTTAGGAAGTGATACCTCCTGTTTCTTTTACAGCACTTGTCCGCCTTGATCTTTGTATATGTACTACAACTGTGAAATGATTGTACAGATATACACTGGTTGGCAAGACCTGTCCTTTTAATTAACAGTGTTTTGGTGAAGCTATGACAAAATTTTTCGCTTTACTCTGATGACTCTGAAGCTCGTAAGATCTTCCTGATACACAGAGCTTAAGAGAACAACTTAGGTTAATTTGACACATGCTCTGTATCTGTTTGCTGCAGAGAGCTTTCACTGTGATGATGTTTCAAATAAAAGTGTAACCTTGGCAGATTTTTAAATTCTTCCTGCCATTTTTTATTTGTCAAAATGAGCTGAACTTATTAGTCAGCCTTTTTACATTTAAACCAGTTGCTAAAAGATACGGTGGGTCTGAAGTGTGCTTCATTATTTTACTCTTCATTTTGTCCTGTTAAAAGCATTAGATGAGGCACTATCTTTTGGATTATAGGACTTTGGGAATACAATCTTTAAGTGGTTGCTTGCAACACTTTTTTTTTTTTCTTCTTTCTTTTTTCCTGGTATTGAAAGGACTTCTGCAGTAGTTATGTTTGGTGCAAAATGTTTTATGATTGGAATATATCTATTCACTTTTGAGCAGAGAATAATGAAGTGAATAGAGTTTTTTTTAATTGTGAAACTTGTACTTTAATGGAAAACATTGGATACATTGGTTTTCATTGGTAAGTCTGGCAGTCTCAGTTAAAACTTTCTGATAGTGAGTAAACCAGGATTATTTTTCTAGATTTCAAACCTGATGAAAATTTTCTGAAATGAACTACACTGGTGTTTTAGACAAATGCTCAAAAGACTTGATTCTACTTCCCATGACCCTGTGCCATTCTCAGTGTAACAGAATTGTACAGAGTATTGTAATCACATTAGGGCAGTGCTAATGAACACACATGAAACCTAAATATAGTCAGGTATCTGCTTTTAAAAGATGGGGAAATGTAGTAGGGGAAACTAAGGGGCAAAATGACAAGGACTGAAATAACTTTGTGGCTCTAAATCTGACTTACCCAGAGGTTGAAACTGAGCCCGTATCACCTGTGAGAGATACCATCCCTCATTCACAGACAAGCCAGCTGAAGAGTAATGTATGTCATCAACCATCTTGAAATGTTATGAGAGATCTAACCCTCTTTAATATCTGCAGATTACTTCATCTGAGTGTTATGTGACCATCATAGAGGTATTAAACTGACTATTCCCTTATAAAATGCAGGGGTAGGCTTGCAGTGTTGTAGATTCTTTCAGTAGTGAAAATTACAGGGGGAAACCCAAAGCACAGTGAGAAAAAATTCCCGTTACATTTTGTAGAAGAAGGATGTTTTGCGGCTTTCTGAACAGCCCAACTCCTGGGGCTGCTGCAGCCTTCTGCAGCTTGCCCAGAAGATGACTCCTGGGATGAGACTTAGGTGTGTGGCACCTTCTGAACTTTGCAGTTTTCTGCTCAGGCTCCAGCTGTTTTCCTGCAGGGATGAGGAAGTCCTGTAAATCCTGTGCCATGGACACAATCCCATGTTGGGCAACCAAACTGGTGTTAGGTGCCTCAGTGACCAAATGGGGCCCCAGCTGTTGGGCTTTGAGTCAAAAAGCTTATATAAATTCTCTGTATTGCTTTATGCAGCATTGTACAGATGTCTTGCATTCCTTTGTAAGTATTTAGCTGAGTAAGGCAAAGTGTGTTTTGCTGCAGTTTTGAAGACCCTGCAACATCTATGCTTCTGCTTACCTTTATCCACTCTTGATGAACTGGACTACTCAAAGGAATATAGACAAGAACATTTTAGGCTTCCCCCCCTGCCCCGAATTAGAGCCTTATGCTTGTGTCCTGTTAAGGGGCACCACTTTTTCTTTCTACACTTGGGTTTCACCTTTCTGACATAGTTTTTATGCTTTTAAAATGGAGATGACACTTACCATCTAATAATGCTTAGAGGATTAATTACATAATATCAGGGATTTAAAAAATTACTAAAAGTTATAGATATTACTATCAGTGGATTAAGCTATAATTCATGGTACTTAATTTGCTTTTCAGTTAACATTTAAACAGAAATGTTATTGTTCTGTGAAGTTACCTTAGAAAAATAATTGCTTTACTGAAAATAGTTAGGCTACAATAGCATGTAGAGAAAAAAAACCCCAAAAACACATTCAGACAAACATGCTTTGCATGTCGTTAGTCACAGCCCAGCAGTGCAAACCTGGGTTACTTGCGAAAAAGGTAGTTAATGTATTTAGTGTACTTGCAAGTTAAAAACTGCCATTTTATGATAATTCTTTTCATCTCATCAAGATTGGTCATGCTCTTCTGAGTATCTTCAATTAACAAGACTGGCGTTTTCAGATTCTGAGACTGGGAATTAATTACACTCAGTTTTTGAGGATGTCTTCTTTGTTATTGGCAGTCGGGTGGGAGGGAATGTGTGATTACTCTAAGTGAAAATCAATCTGACTATTAATTGTCAGATTGCAGAAAGAGTATGCATTTTTAAATGAAACAGTGTTTTCTAAAATGTCACAGCTCAGGTCAACAGCTGAAACTCCATTAAATTCAGTGGGTCCAGGATGCCATATCTGTGGTCTCCATGGCAAAATATGATAAATGACAAAACCAGAACAGATTAGCAGCATAGGGTTTACATGTTTGCTGATCCTTTATTTGATCCTAGAACTAAGCCAAAAATTATTCTTTTCTTGTTGGAAATGGCTTTCTGGGAGAAAAAAAAAAAAGAAAGAAAAAGAAAAAAGAAAATTTTGATGAAATAATAATGCTAGGTATATTGCTGTGGTGCCTTGTGGGCTTTATGAGTGTACCATATTCACAAAGATTTTCATATCATAATGGGCTGAATTCCCTAACCGAGCTGCAGCTCTCCTGTCTGCTTTTACTCCAGAACACTGCATACTAAACTTTGCTTTGCTTCTATCACTTCAACTGCTGCTACTACAGTTGCAGTTAAACATTAATTTAGCTGCTTTAATGATAAACTGCCATGAAAGATACATGTCACACACACATTCCATTTCAATTATTAGCAATAGACCTTGCAGTGGTAGGATAAATTAGTTAATAAGCTGATCCACCATAAAGCTAACCCTGTGAAAACCCTGCAGATTGGGTTTTGTCGGACGAGTGAGTGGAGTGAGCTTGCCCTGGTGTAACATGAGCATTAGATCCCATCTGAGGAGGGGACAGGAATGGGGAAATGAGGTGCGAGACCTTCCCATTCAGGGGCAGTCAAATACTGCCCTTATTATGGCCTTATTATGGCCTTAGCCATAATTTCAAAGTGATTGCTAAGACCCTGCAGTTGCATTAAGCCCTTGTCCATGTGTAACAGTATGTCATAAAATATCAGATGTTCCCAAACTCTAAGGGTTGCTGCCTAAATGGGTTTGCAGACCTGAAATGGGAGAAGTATAGAAAGGCCCAAAAGTTTTGGGCCATGTTCAGTGTTCTGACTGACCTCAGGGTCCTGTATTATATTTCCTTCAAAAAAAAAGCTACTGCCACAATGGGCTATTACAATGAGTGTGCATGAAAGAGAAATAGGAGAAACTTTCTGTGGGATGACCTAGAAAACCTCTTCACAAATTATTACTGCAGCAGGAGTCCAGTATAAAAGATGTATCAACTGTTCTGATTTTCAAAGGACATTTTACTCTGAAGTAAATTCCACAGCTGGTTGGATGTTCACGTCCTTGGGATGTTTGGAACACTAATGACTGAAAAATCAAGTATGCACTTGTTGTACGTAAAGGCAAGATCAAAGCCATGTGAAAACATGCATATATTTTTTTTAACATAGACCAGAAAGCACCAGGCTGACCTTGCTGAACCTGGAGATTAGCCCCACGGCACTTCAGACATGGAATGGGAATGTGCAATGCAAGTCATGCTGCTTTCCGCTCTGCGGGTTTGTTTGTGGCACAGATACAGTGATGCTAGCTGCCCCTTTCTGAAGGAGAGAAGATAAAGATTCTTTATATACCTGCTGGGGATCTGCATCTCAGTTAGATGCTGAAAGATTCAGCTTTCCTCCATCAGCAAAAACCCTTGGTGAAATTTCACTTGGAAAGGATGTGGGGAAATGTTAGGCAGGATGAACAGACGTGATCAGAAAAAGTGTTGCAGCAAAGACAAGCTTTTGGAAAGCAGGATAGCGAACTGGGTAGTCATGCTTCATGAGCCTTTGCCAGAGAAAAAGACAAAACCACACTCTTTCTCTTGGACTGATGATGAGAGACAGTTTCAAAGCCACAGTCCAATTGACTTGAAAATTGCATGAGAAAGCAGTACAGAAAGGACTGTTCACTTACTGAGAGGGTTCTACCGCTTCACCTGCTTAAATTAAATACAAAAGTTTCTATCTCATTTATTCTAGGGCAGCATGTAAGATCATAGAAATACTTCTTTTACCCCAAAGGGCTCAGGAAACTTTTTCAAATACAAAATTTTTGCCTGGAGAGTTGCACTGGAGAGTGTGCAAGAAAGCCACATTCCAACTTTTCTCCATCTAGTCTTGCTCATCTATATGGGAAGGAACAACTTCCCAGCTCACAACTTCAGACCACTTTTAGAGTGAATGTTATGAGGAGGAAGTTGCCAATTGAAATAGCTTGTTGCCCCATTGATCAGAAACTGTGGAGCTGAAGCAGACCCCAGATATGTGGTCACTAGTTTCTTTCAGAGATGGCAATGCAAATTCAGAGACTTAAAGTTTAATATTGCCATCTTATTAAAGAAAAATATTTGAAGTTTAAAATACATCTTTTTTCCACAGTTCCCATCCACTCTAATCCTCAAAAAGAGTTGTTTGCTTTGTGTGTGTTTTTTTATTTGTTTGTTTTTTTTGGTTTTGTTTTTTTCTTTTTTTTTTATGTGGGGAGCAGAAGATCAGCTGTAGCCTGAGGCTCTGTCACTTTTTTGATTATATTTTGGAAGAGAATCGAAAATCACTGCTGGATATATTTGTGTGTGTCACAAATGTTGATGGAAAAGTAAATGATGGCTAGGACAAGGTCTCTACACAAAGTCATGTGGATCCTTTGATAAGTAGGATGTATTAATGTTTTAATATAATTTCGTATCAGATTATGTTCCTGACAAGAGTCACCAAATATATTTCAAAGGAAAGTGGTAGACTTTGCACCTCTTTGATGTCTGTCATTCAGGTATGAATCCATTCTTGGAAGAAAAGCTTTAGCTGTGCACTAGTTGTTTAATAACCTGGGATAGTCATTGGGCTTTAGATAGTGCAAATTTACATTTCTGGTCTTGCATTGTAAAACTCAGGCAAAGATTACCATTCTGATGGATGTGTGCTCATCTGTAAACATGAACCATACAAAATGTGAGTCAGTTGCTGTTCAGATCCCTTTTTTGTGTCAACTGTGCAGGCTCTGGACATGCTTACTTTTGCTCTTAAATGGTGGAGTTCTGTCAAGCCTAATTCCCTTTTATGGTCAATCTTTACATGATTCACTCTGTATTATCATTATGAATACTTGGTCACAAAGGAAGCAAGGGAATTAAATACGTTTAGTACTCTTTTTGACAGTAGATGCTGTGAACAATTAGGGATTTGCAGCAGTAAATGTTAATATCACTGCCTACATCAAAATGTGTTTAAATATTTCTTATGTTGTTACATTATTTTTTTTTTATAAATAATGCATATAGTTTGTATACATGGTGCAAAGACTTCCACATCCATTTCTTAGGATAAGAACAATTTGCTGATTGAACAGGGATCTTACGATATAAAGGCTTGAGTTCTTGACACATTATCTTCAATTACATGAAATTTGAGGGGGACAGAAAAGAAGGGTGAAGAAACATCCTGTTGCTTTATCAAGAAGCATTTGCACAGACAGTTTCTGAATGAATATTCTGCTTTTATTTCTTCAGTGATTTCCTGGAAAATCCAAAGGTTTTTTTGGCATGCCCAATCTAAGGTCCTTCCTGAACAGGAACACATGTTTTTTGGTCATTCTCCAAGGCCTTGACAGTACTGGGAAAAAAAAAAATCAAAAAGTGCTGAAAATCCTGAAAGGATTTTGGAGAGTGTTTTCAAGTGTTAATCAGTCTGTCTGAACTTACACAGGATCAGATATCATTCAGGTCAGCAGGCAGGTGATAGTAGCTGTGTTTTCAGTGCCTAGGAGTTAAGTCCCCTTAGGAAACCTTTGAAATGTTATTAAATGATATTCCATAAGACAGTGCTAAATTTCAGTTTTGCCTTAGATTGACAAAATTGCTTGTATGAACATAGAGTGAATGGAAACATGTTGTCTGTTCTGAATACAGTGAAGGAGCGTTCGCTGTAATTCCTAACTACAAAGTGACTAGTATCTTGTTAGCAGTATAATAACATATATCAGCAGTTTATTTTCTGATGAAAAATGAATGTGTTACGATTTTAGCACTAAAGCTTGTGGAATGCATTTGCAAGTGTTTGAAGACAATACTTCTTTTTCTCTGAAAAAGGACTTTGAGGTTAATTTATTTAAAATTCTGAAAAATTTCTTTTTATTTTTCATTCCCTTTAGCTCTGCAAAATGTATGGTAAAAGCAGCTTCCTAAGTGGAAATTTATTGGGAAACCATTCCAATAATTTTAACAGCTTTGAGTCCAGGGCACTTTACACATATTCTGTGTGTGTCTGGTTTCATGTGCATTGCACCTGCTCTAAGATAAGTGATTTTGCTTCTTTTTAGAGCTGAAACATGAGATCTATGTTTGGCGACTGACTGCACAGCGCATTAACCCAGCCAGCAGAGAGGAGACTGCAGTGAAATGCCTCTTGATGCAGAAGGTGCTGACTCTGGAGATGCTTCTGAGGAAGAAGCTGAGCACGTTCCACAGGTGAGCGGGGACCAGCCTGTCCCACCTCCCCTGCTCTGACCCTTGGTGGGGACAAGCTCTTTGATGGACTGGCAGGGAGCTCCTGCTCGTCTCAGTCTACAGCCAGGAATGATAGCGTGGCTTTGCTAACATCAGTAGCAATAGTTGTGTTTGCTTCAACCAGCCAAGGGCTCGTATCTAGTAATTTTAGGCAGAGCTGAGAGCAAAGGCTTTCAGGAATCTTCACTGGGGTGAAACCTATATTCTTAGTCATCACTTGATCAGATGAGCATATATGAAGATCCACCCTTGGCCTCAGTAAAACACAAAGTATTTCAGAATAAAACCTATGTGTAAGGCCTGGAAAATATATATCAATATGACCCAAATTTAAAGACCTAGAAATTTCAGGTATTTTTTGGTTGAAAAAGCTCACAAATATGTCATTAGATTTTTCCTTGCAATAGTGGCTTCAGCATAGTAAAATGCTATCATTTCTTTTTTTTTACTGAAAAATTCAAGTGTTCTTCAGCGAACTGTTGTGTTTGACAAATGTCACCAGTGAATTGTTGTGTTTTAAAATTATTTCCTAATCAAACCTTCAGTGTGAACCTGAGTGCAGACATAATTAACTGTTTATGTTTAGAAAAGAAGTTTACATAAACAAGGACTAAGAAAAATGTTAACCTTGTTTTGTTTACGCTCTGGCAAAAGCAATTGTTACCCTATGGAACTTGATGACTGAGAATAGCAGTGATAAATACTCTGAAAGTGAATTGACTAAAATGAAACTGAAATAATTAATTTTCATTAATAAACAGTATGAGCAAGGGCATGTAAATATGATTTCTTAAACCACCTATTCCAGTAATAAGATGACTCTTGTTTACACAGTTTTTTGCTCGTACTGTGTGCTTTGAATGGAGTGACAGCATTAATACTTAAAGACAAAAAAGGCTGTTAAAATAGCCTCCTTTCAAAAATATTATAACAAATTATTAGACTTTATGACACCCTAAAGAAGATGTTTCTGAAGTATAAATAAAAATTGTATATTTAATCTTGATAAATCAGGATTCCTCCAGCACAGTACATTTACAGCAATGTAAAAAATTCATTAGCATTAACAACAGCGCTTCTGAACTGCAAACCCCAAGGCTTTTTGCTGGAGGGCTGACTATGTTGATAACACGGTGAAGTTATTCAGATCTTAAAAACTTCATTATAAAATGCAAATGTAAAATATATGTGTTCTGAGTTGTTGGTGTTAGCACACGACCCTTGTTTTATCGCAGCAGGGCACACATCAACTCCTGAAACTATCAAGGGAACAACATATTGCATATAGCCAGATCCTATACCGAGGTCCATACCCTGGAGGCTAGCTCCTTCCAGGCCTGTGGCACCCTTCATGAAAAAAAGGGTTTGGGTATTAGTGGAGCATGTTACAAAACTGGAGTCTTCAGTGAACTCCCATGGGAATTTTGCTGCTGGCCCTAAGAAGGCCACGACTCCTTTGTGGTATGAGTTACTCCATATGGGGGAAAGTGTGATCTTTTTGTGATGGGAGGGATTTATTCTAACACCCTTGGCAGAGCTAATTTCACTCTGGAAAAAAGCAGGTGTCATTTTCTTTCAGGCAAATTTCACAGGAAGATAAAAACTGGGAAACAAATATTCAGGAACTCCAGAAAAAAGTAAGTAGATGGCAGTTTTTCTCAGTATCCATGTAAGCAGACCTATGCCTTTATACAGAGAGAGTGCTTTGAATCTAACGCAAATTTAATAACCCTAATGATAGGAAAAAATCTGGCAGGCAGGCTGGCTCGCTTCTCAGGGGGACAGGGTTACTGAACCACATTGTGAGGTTTTGTTAGGTTCTATACTTTTGTTCCTTAGAAAATATCATTTAAAGAATCAAGAAATGATTCAGCAGTGTTTCCTTAATTTTTTAATCCTTGGCCAGAAAGACTCAGGATGTGTCAATAGGTCATTTATAACTGTGATGCATGACAATAGAGTACACTCCTGCTGATGTACCAAATATCAGCTCTAATTTACTCCACTGCCTGTGACATGCCTGCTTTATTGTTCAAGCAGGGATAAACCACTTGGATAAATCCTGTTCTCTTTGCTGTGCACGCATTAAGGCTCCCTAAGTCTTTCTGCTGAGGCTGGGTCTGATGAGATGTAAACGCTGCAGTGGGATTAGTTTAACCTAACTTTGTCTAAAGGTCACATCCCCTCTACCTCACTGGCATCACTAATGAATCCAGGCCTGTGTTTGGGAGCACAAGTCCTTGACTGGGACATCACTGTCCTATGTGTCACACCAAAAGAGAACAAAACCAACAGGACTTCTTACTAGGTTTTACACCTTTTTCAAGGCATTGCATAAAAGACAAACTTTTTAAAGAACAGAGACTTACTTGTAGTTTAGTAGAGCTTTAAACTATGTGAAACAACAGAGGGACTCGGGCTGGGAGAAGGTGATTCCCTGCATTGGTGGCGAAAGTGAGATGACAGCAGAGAAGCAGAATGACTATGGAAAGTGCGGGGTCTGAGGGCAAGAACATGAGGAGACTGGCACAGGGATGCAGGAGCTGGGCATGGGGGTGTAGAAGCTGCATAGAGATGATGGGCTTGGTATGTCTATGAGAGTTGTACAGGAGGCATGAAAGATCTGACCTCTAGGCCAGTTTATAGGTTTTCAAAGCATATGTGCAGAAAAGGGTGATTTTGTCCAGGGTCGTGAAACCAGAGAGTGCCCGGAGTGCCCTCCGTAGTAGGAATTGCATTTCAACCCTACTTCTACTGAAATGAAGTTGTGATGGGGGTAGCTGAACACAGCTGAATGTATGCAGCAGGTGCAAACTACTTATGTCTCTTAGATCCCACTGGGCCACATATTCATGTTTTTTATAGGTATGCATGAGTGCTTCAATTTAAATATTTCTGTCTTTTATGCTGAAGAGGTAATATACAATACAGGAAGAGAAGTCTGTGCTTCACACATGCTTTTGTGAACTCTATGCGTAATAGATAGCTCCTTCTTTAATAGTTATTATTTTTTTTCTCCTTGTCCCTACAGCACAGAATAACAGACAAAATTCTTCTCATCAAATGCCTGACTGTGCTGGGATGTGTTATTCTTATGTTTTTTCTCAACTCGTTTGTTCCAGGCATCTACCTAGATCTTGGTAAGTTTCATAGTTTTGTTCTATCTAAGTAAAACAAACCACCTCCCTGAAAAAAACCAGTACTACTTTTCTGAGTCTGGATCTTTTCAGAAAGCCCGTTTCAGCGTGTCTCTGGCCTCACGATTACACCAGGTTAATCAGAACAGCGGTTTCTCAGAACAGATTTTCGAAAATGCAGTCATGTCTCATTCACCCCAGGAGGAATAACAGAGAGTGCTCATGACTTCATTTTTCTGACTTCCCAATACGAACAAGCTGGCCAAACATTACAGAATGAGCAAATTTGACCTTGGCATCATTGCACTGTAGGTTTGAATGAATGACCAAGATGCATTATAGAGATCAGAAAATAATCACTCCATGGAAGAACAAAAAAATAGTCTGGCATTATTTCTTAAGTATAGATAACTCTTTGTATGACTTCCAGTCTCCGTTACTTTATCACCAGAACAAATCATTTCTCAAAATAAAATCAGGAAGACACTGTAGATGTGTGAAATGAAAATAGCTGTATGCGTACTTTCTATATATAGACCCATATGTGCAGGTTTTTATACAGCTAGCTGTATACCTGTATGAAGACAGGGTCTGCATATCCTGAAAACAGAACCAAATTAAAGCTTACATTTAACCAAAGGACAATAATAAAACCTACCTGTGCATTGCCCTGTGAAAAGTTAAAAATATTTTATTATCTGCTGAGAACTTGAAAGTTATGGAATTTCAGATTTATGTTTTTTCATGCAATCTGAATTCCCCCACTGTGTACATCCATCCCAGTGGCTGAAAAATGCAACAGTCTTGAAAAGGAATAACGCATAATCAATAAATCATTGATTGAATCATCATATACACAGATACTACACTGAAATCCATTTCTGTTATGCACAATATAGAGTTAGTTATAGCTGTACAATGGTGATCAAGTGGTAAACAAGACCTCCCATATCTGCTGCTCACACTTCTGGTGTATTGATTGGCTTATAAAGGTACCAGTTGCAGAAGGCTGTTCTCTCTGCTGGGACCTAGGGAAATACCAGTGTTGTGTATTGCCAGCACCAGTGGGAGGATATAGGCTACTGTGTCCGGAGCAATGTGTTTTAATAGGTATAGCTTTGCTGCTAAAAGCATTTGTTCCAGGGGCTGATCCCCAGCCCTCAGGCCTTATTGGTGCGGGATGGCTTGTGTCCGCACTGCTCAGACCTTGCCCCTTCAGGGAAGACTGGCTGTATCTCCACAGCACAGCAATTGGCCCTGAGTTTCTTCTTGACATTGTATGTATGGGTTAGTTAATTTTCACGTTCACAGTGAGGGCAGTTTTGTAGCCTAACAGAGCTGTGGTTTAAGACTGTGAGGCGGAGGGCCTATGTTGCATTATCTGGTACATGTGATGGAGTTTTAGTGCCTGAAGCCACCAGGGATAATGTTGGAGTAACTGTACAGAGCAGAGAGACCCAAACCTGATCCAGACTCACCCACGCTGCTGTTTGGGTGTGATCCCGGAAATGAAATGTCTCCAGAACTGCACCTGGGTTTATTTTTCTCTTAGATGAAACAAGCTGGGTCACTGCAAAAGAGTCTGGGAGCAAAGCAACACTTACACAAGGGGAACTCTGGGGGACCAGTACCTTGCTGTGGACTTGGGCTAAGCAGTTATCTAACAGTGTTGATACACCCAGCAAGACCTTGTTGGCATACAGTGGAAGTCCTGGTGCCCTGGAGCAGTGTGAGGTTAGGAAAGGGGCCGTGTCAGCCAGGCCTTCTTCCCCATTTCAGCCAGTGCCACAGTTGCTGTGGCAGCTTCCCTGTTCCAGCGTATTTGCCATGGAAATGGGCGATTTCAGCCCATAAAGATTATTAGCTGTTAAGAAGTTGAAAGGTATACTGAGTATTGTAACAGCAAAAGTGCTATATTACTAAGGTGTAGGAAGATGCAGAAATTGAAGACATCGGAAGGTATTTGAAGTTACGGTGGCTAAGAACATAAGGCAGGCATTCACATCAGCAATTTAAGAAATCCATTTTCACCCTTACTTTTCTGTCTCAGAAAAGTAGGCACCGAACCACGTAGAATTTCTTGAATTCATCCGAACATCTATAAGTGTTTTTGAAAAGCCACAGACAGTAAAGACCACATAGAGCTGGTTGCATATGCTCCTGGTAAGATATTTTTTCAAAACTGCAAAGCAGTTGGAATCAATACTAGAAGAAACTTAATAACTGATGATTGTTTTTTGTCCTAATTTGTCAGTAAAAGAAATGAAAACAAATAGTATGGTTGGCAGTGCATGTTTCTATTATTCACTAGCTGATCTTCAACTGCAGCCTTGAAAATAAATAGGGGCTGTATACGTTCTGTATAATTTCTACCTGTTCTGTATTCTTGGCAAACCTGTCAGATTAATGAATAAATGTTATTAAAACATACACGTAATTTCTATTAACAATTAGTGGAACCTGCAAACTTCTACTGAGATCTCATTGGTGGTTCCTGAATTTCACTATCTTGATGATAGCTGTCACTTATTTATCATTACTGAAGTAGTGCCGCTGTGAGTCTCTATGGATTTTAGTCCTCCAGTGCATGGAAATGAATTTCCTAAAATACAGCATATCTTGTACTCTGGTGGTTTGGGTAAATTTGTTCAATATGTTTTTCTCATAAAAATGAAAGTAGATTGTAGTTCAGTGTTTAATTTTCTACCAGAATAATGTTTTATACAGAGGCTGAAGTGTTAGAAATCTAATAACTTTTAATTGCATTTGGTAGAGTGAATTAGAAAGATTATAGAATTCTTTATCAGTCCCCAGCCTTGATACAATTTTTCCATTATGAACTTGGAATCATTAATATAATTTGAAGGAACTGACATTTTAATTTAAATAATAAAATTTGCATACTTAGCTGCCTTTTAGAATGCGGAACACTTTCCTATTCACTTTTTTTGTACCTGCTCATCAATTTATTTAGTCTAATTCTATGAAATATCTATGTTAATGAAAGATTAGTACTGAGAATTTAAATAAACAGATATGGTAAACTTTAAGACTTCTATAGTGCTTTCATTAGGTCCCATGGGATTTTATGTTATTGATAAAGTATTGATAATGCATCTGAGAAAAGATGAAAAAAAACGAAAGCAAAGCCCCTTTGAGGATTGTACCTGGCTCCTATTTTGACTTTAACTTTTAGGCAGGCATGTCTAGAGCTTTGAACTATAGTGAGACCCCCCCCCCAAAAGAGACAAAAGACTTTAAAAGTAAAACAAAGCAAGAGTTTGTTTAAATTTAAACTAATTTTTTTTTTAATAGAGGATGTTCAAAGGGACTACGTCAGAAAGAATACACAAAATCAATTTATAACCTACTTCTTTTTGCTTCTGTGGGGCAGGTCCTTCCTCTTTGGCTTGGTTTCAGTCAGTTAAATGAGTTGTTGAGCTGCTGTGAAGTCTGTGCAGCTCTCTCTAACATCCATGAAGAGGGACCCATCACCTCTGTGGCCCTGCTTTTGTCTGCCCCCCTCAGTGGTCTCTGCATGCAATGCAGGCACCCTGCTCCTTGCAGACCCTCTAGCTCTTGCTCTCTTCTACCTCCGGACACTTCTTTTCCAAGGGCCAGGCTGAGTAGTTAATGAGGCACAGGAAGGTCCTCTCCTCCTTTTAGAGGGTTGCAACAGACTCTGCTGCTCTCTTCTTCAAGAAACAAGATGCAAACCTAAGAGCAAACAAAAGAGGTACTGCCTGTTTCAGAGAAGAGATACTGTCTCTAATTTGGCTGTAGACTGCTGGAAGCTGGGAAGGTATGCCAGGAGAAATGCACGTTGTTGCCACTATTTTCCCTGTTGGAAACAGGACTCCTGCGTAGGTGGACCTTTGGTATTACTGTCTATGGCTGTTCTCATGTTCCTTTAATTAATTAATTATTTATGCAAGGGGACAGGGAGATTTTTGGACTCACTGAATTGCTCCATAATTTAGGACTGCTCTTTGCTCCAGTCCCAGCAGAAGACAGAGTTTCAAATCATAAACCTTGAGGGAGCTATCTTGGCTTTTTTTTGCTTCTGCAGAGGGATTATGTCTTCACACTATTGCCTGACCCCATTCCAGTATTTTCGGTGCCATGGATATCTGTGATCCTTCAGACACCAATGTTTAAGCTAATTACCTTCAGCTACCCTTAAAATAATCTCTGGAGGAGGTCAATAATCAGTGGAGGTGATCAACAGCTGTGATTCATCTGACCTACTTTAAAGGTCTGATTCATGAAATGATTCACCTTACTCTATGTCACTTCACTTTTTATATGCCAGAAGGCATCTTCTCAAGCTATACCAAGTTTTAGTCATAGATACTTAAAAACAAAACCCAGAACAGCTAGATGGACATTTGGCTTGATAATTGATTATTTGGGGGTTTCAGTCCTAACTAAAATCAGCTTTGGTATTATTAACCAAAGAAGGGTTAGCAAAAACCCCCAGACTTAGGAACTTTAAAAAAATTTATGGTTTTACTCTTTTAACTAACTAAAGTGATCACTATGACCTTACTGGGTAGTAGGACAAGTTCTATAAATCAGCACTCCATGTCACTTCTGTCAAGCAATCATCCTAGGTCTAAATTTTCCCCGACATCCTTTCTCTAAAGCTAAAATCCCTCAATATTTACAGACAAAGTTTATCTTGTTTGATGAGACTTCATTCATGTAGTTAAATCTAGTTTCTCTTGGAAAACTCGCTCTTGCCTTCTATATTCACTTTGGTTTAACTTCTGACTGTGGGCTTGGTCTGCAAATTCTGCTGCAGATACTTTTGAGGATCTGAAACTCTCTTTTTGTGATTTATTTTAACTGGTTGTATCTTGCATCATTGAAACATTTTAAAACTGTGACTGCAATAGTGGAAAAGTAGGGAAATAATTGTTTTCATTGAATTTAAATGGAGTTCTGTTTGTTTGGTAGGCCATGTTATGAAAAGCTCCTTTTTATTTTATTGCCAGAACATTAAAGGAGAAATGTGTTCAGTTGCTGTAGATACAAAAGACTCCTGTTGTATTGTCACTCCTTTGGATACTGGTTGTGATATTTTCTGACTCATTTCCATAATTTACAGAAAAATTGTTGAAATTCACATGAGAAATTAAATGCCTTAATTGGAAAGGGCTTCAGCAGAACACCCCCCTCCCCCAAATTATGTCTACAGAGAATGTTATGCAAATTATAGCAAACATTTTGTCTTAATAAAAGAGAGGAGTGACACCTCAAATTTAGGGAAGTGGACTGGAGCCGAAGTTTCTCCCATATAATTTCTCTTGATTTTCATCCTGCTTTTGTTTAAGTGGACATGCACAATTTTCAGCTTACACTGTAATTTACATAGGTGAAGCAATAATTATAATAGAGTTGGAACTGAGTGGCACTTGTCTGGTAGCTTGCTTAGTGATGAAGAAAGGGCTGCACTGCCTTGGAGAGCTTCACAAACTTGCTTAAATTTGCTATTGAATCACAGAATGTCGGAAGTCCCCTATCAATATTTACTTGGCTTAGAAACACTGAAGCTAGTTCTCATTACTGAAGCCTACTAACAACGAACTTCATCCATTATTTTTTCTGCAACATTTTCAGTAAGGAACTCACTGCAGCAGTGATTCTTCCCTAACAACTTTGAGACAGATCGGCAGGGTCAGTATGTGTAAGAGCTTGCGTGAGAGTTAGCAGTGCTGTAACAAACAACAGAAACCTTAAAGATCTTTAAAACCTTAGAGATCTTTGACTAAATTATTTAATGCTGTAAGCTAAAAAAGAACTAATATTGCACAAGTGAAATAAATGTAGTCTGTGTGGTTTTGTTCTGAACGTGCAGCCTAGGAAGCTGCCTAAGAACTCTAATAAGTTTTTCCCCCAGCTTTTATCTGGGCCCTGGGACAGATGTACATGCATTTGAACTTGTGCTAAGAGGTTTCTTTAGAATGGTGAAAACGTTTTTAAACTTGAACCACTCCCCCAGAGCTCTGTGAGAAAGATCCTGCCTCTCAGTGTGCAGCAGAACTTTGCAGGTCCAAAAGGCTTATACATCATGGGGAAGAAGCACAGGGCTGAGAGAAGTGTGGACAGATCCCATTAGTCTGAAAGGGGTGTTAATGTTGAAGCATCCATAGGGCTCTTATTTTTACACTTTAAAATGTTATTCTGGAACTTTTTTCTCATCTGCTATCAGTGATAAATAGATTAAAGCATGTTATGCTACTATCCTGTATGATGGTGGAGTTGTATAAATCTGACACTGTTTACAAACAATAAAATTATATATGCAGAAACCAACAAACTTGACTCTAAAAATTTAAATGTTTGTACCCATAGTGAGGGAGAAAAAGAGAATGTGTTCATATTTTGGAAATGTTTGGTTTCAGGTTAATTTGTGCAATAGCTAAAATGAAAGCTTCTTTATAGAGCTACTCAATGTTACTGAGGAGTTATTTTATAAAATGTTTGAAAAACCAGATTAATTTAATAAGCTGGTGTATAATTGCTTAGTGCTTAAGAAAACAGAAAATGCTAGTGAGATAGACAGCTATTAAGCCATAAAAACTGGTCAATGACGTAGATTTAAGAAAGCATAGACTTAATGTCAAAAGCCACAATGTTAAGTTTAGCACATTTTATATTTCACATCTTATATCACTATATCCTGGTTGCAAAAAGTGCACATTTGCTCTTTAATTTGTCACTGAATCTAACATTTAACTCCAGATTATCTAGAGTCTGTGACATTAATCGGTTTTAGCTGAGGAGATCTTGTAGGTATTGACTGCTAAGTAATGGCTCAAATGATACTGAATTATCAACTGTATTTAAAGGTGTCACAACCAATATTTTCTTTCCCTTGTCTTTTTTTTCTCCTCGTATTTTTTTATTTTATTTTGTCACATTGTAAAGCTTTCCAACACGGCTTGATAAATTAAGGAACCAGATGCAAAGCCCGGGAAGCAGAATTTATGGACCTTTTCTATACAGCTAAAAATATCAGCTTGAATAATCTGTGGTTGCCTGGAAACTCCTTCAAACATTTCAGTAAACTAGATGGTTTTGGTCCCCAAAACATTTGGATTAGGGATGCCTTCTCTGTATACGGTAGTAGGCTCCCACTTTCAAAGTATCAGTGGTGATATGCCTGTGATATTGTGGGCAAAAAGGGGGACATTCCTTGTACCTAGAGCTAAGAATTTATTGTTGGTTTAGTTAAAAGTTGTATCAGCGTAAGCAAAACACAACAAACAGTTATTTTTAGTCCTCTTACGATAATATTAACACAGTCCAAATTATCTAATTAATACAAAGCAAAACTCATTGATAATTTACAGTTAAAACTGTTGCAAAAAAAGCCCCAACAAAACCCAACAAACCCGAAATACTCCCAGTATCTCCCCCTTATATTCTGATGTTAGGGTCACCCTTTGATGCTCTGCAGGGTGCTAAGGTTCACAGGTTTAGGGTGGGAGGAGTCACAACAAAATGTTGATATCTTCAGGTCTTTGCTGGCATGAGCGTGATAGGAGTGCCTTCCTCCTCTTTTACCAGGAGGTGAATAGTGTTGATGGTTTCTTCCTCCCTGTGCTTGGGTCCACTTGAACCCATTTTTTTACATTTTCTAAAGCTTTACACTTTGCTTTTTCAAATTTGGTCGTCAGATCTACATTATATCTGATTTTATCATACATGGTGTGTGGTATGTGTGTTACATACTTGTTTCTTTTGCTTTTTGTTACACCTAAAATGGGTTTTGACCATCTCCTAAGTTTGCTCTATCATCTACAACTAATAACTGTTGGGTTACTGATAAACCTGGGGCCTTTAGTATCATCCTATGCATCCCTTTTCAGCTGCAATTACTCATCCTGTGTACTCTTGTCTGTGGCAAATTCTTTCTTCTCTTACTGTTTTCCATTAACGCTCCACCTACCTGAAGCTGTGACACTGCTTTCCATGACTAAAGTGGTTTCTTTGGTTCCTGACCTGGTAATGGTAAACAGAGCAACAAATTGTAGCATCTGACAGTGTCCAGCTTAGTGTGGTAAGATGTAGCAAGACGTACTAAGATTAGAGGCATGGTTTTAGGCGCTCCTCTTTGAAAGTCCTCAGCCCTTTCTGGAGACCCTTCCAGGTCCTTGAAGTTGTGCTTGCAGGCGCTGATCTGCAGCCCTTTTCCCCAGGTGGTATCGGCTACAACTGTCAGTGATTTGTCCTCATTTAGTGCTCTTCGCTTCCTTGCTCTTGGCTCATTCATCTGCTATTTTATCTGTTCTGGCATGCAATGGTGTTGGTTTAAGTTGTCTAGTACTTTTACATTGAGGTCAAGAAGAGCACTGCATGGGACTGACCTGCTAGCCTTTGAGTATGTACTATGGAGATTTGATTGCACTGTGAAGATGCGAATTGTTGTTTTAAAATGAGAATGGACATAACAGTATTTAAGAGACTTAGTACATCTTTGATTTATAGTGATGTTGAAAAAATTCCTGGTACAGTGTATATGAACATAAGTTAAAAATAAATTTGACAATTATTTTGTAATAATAAGAAAGTTGGAATGGAGCTAAATTGATGCAGCCAGCATTGACTCAGACTCAGAAAGTCTGGTCCAGATCTTAGCTATTCCTCCTTCTCAGCATAACACTTTGCTCCTGAAAATAAGAGAAATCTGCTTTCCATGATCCTCGCAGTTTTAATTTCCTTTAGGATAGTTTTAAAAAAATTCTGCCCTTGAAATTGCACAGTCATCTTTACAAACATGTAATTAAGCATGGAAAATATCCTCTGTCCTTCCAGCTGTCCATACACTTGACAAGAAAAAACAAGCACCAGTAACAGTTGTATCTGCTAGTGCAGCTTTTGTACTTTATTGCTTACTTCTAGAAAAGCTGACCTCTCCTCTATCTTGATATTTGCATCTTCTCAAATTCTTTTTGGTTCACAAGAGTTAATGAGGCTATGGCAATAGAATGTGTTTGTTTGCAGTGACCTTTACTGAGATAACTCTGTAAATTTTTGAGACTTATGCATTGGTGCAATATACACAGCTATGTATCTGTCAACACATCTTCCCTGTAGATGCAGTGCCTCGCTATAGCAATCTCAAACCAGAGTGTTCTCTCTTGAATGCCATCCTATCTATCTCATCTATGAAATTGCATTTGGAGAATTAATGAAGTTAGGTGTTGACATTGCAATACAACAGTGAATGTGATTTCTGCATTCTGACCTCATGGTATTACAGCTATGCAACACAGTCCGGCCCATCCTTTCCTAATGCACATGTGCTGATCTGTGATAACAGAGTAGCTAGTCCTCTGCCTCCTTGTTTTATGCTACACTTCTGGTTTTTAATGCTGCAATTACTTTCTATCAGCATAGGTTTCTGTTTCTCTTGCTTTGTGTGGGGTTATAGTTTCCACCAACTTTTTTCATGTTCTTTTAATCCTCTTGCATTGTACCAAGCATTTCCTGCTGCGGTGCAAGCTGTCCTGGACTGTCACCATCACAGTTCTGTCCCCAGGGAGTAACCTTAAACTGTGGTGCTACAAATAGCACAGAACAACAGCAAATGATTTCTATGAAGCTATGCCTATGAAAAGAGACTGCTCAAAAGACCAGCAAGTTGCTTTGTAAGAGGGTAACTTCATAAAAAAAGAGTATTAAAGATAAAACAGTGCTTATCAGTTGGCATCAAGTATTACTTATAAACATTCAGCATGATTTCAGAATGTATATTTTCAGGGATGCCTGATAAAATAAAACAAAGAATTGCAAAAACTGAAATACAGGACATTTTCATTCACATTCAGTACTCCTGATGAAACACATTCCATGAGTAGAGCAAGCACTACTGAAAATGTGTCTTTGATTTAACTTTTTCACCCCAATATTTCTATATGGTTATATAAGATTATAACTGAGTGTATGTTTTACATAACATTACAACTATACCATACTACATGAACGACTGGCATACATTCTTACGCTAAATTTTGAGGGGTTGTGGAGTTCATCAGACTCCTGATTAAGCTGTTGGAACACAGTGATGGACTTTACTTCCTCATATATATTCAGTAACATGCTGTGTAAACAATTGTTCAAAGGTAAGTGCCAAACATGTTTTAGGTGGTAAGCCTGTGATGGACATTGTGGGCTAAAAGGGTTTCTGCAGTTCACAAAAAGTTGCTGTGGCCATTTTGACAAATAGGGAATTGCTAAGATCACAGGAAAAGAATATCATACTTTCCTCAGTGACAAATGTCTAAAAAATCAGTGTGTCCATCTCATTGTTTGCAGATAGGAGTATTATATTTTCCTCTGGCAGAAGCTGGTCTAGCTGATTTTTAAAAGCTCTACTTATTTCTCAACCACTGTAAATATGTGACCTGAATATTGTGTAGCCTGAATCTTCCTTGCTGCTATTACACCTCCTCCTCACTCCCTCTTGTCCTACCCACTACTGCCACCACAAACAGGTTGCTCTCTGCCCTCTGGAACAGCCTGGTACATACCTGAAGACTTGCCAGGATCCCTTTAATCTTCTTATCTTTGAAGAATCCAGGATATTTAGCTCAATTTTTTCCTCAGTAGTGAACTTTTCAGACGTTGATTGTGCTTACTTCTCTGCCTTTGGTTTCCTAATGGGTACACATCTTAATTAAAGTATATCTTCTCAGGGTTTACCAGGCATTAGGAGAGCAAAGGTTGCTTCACAGGATTTACCATTTATAGTCCTGGTTCTGTATTTCAGTTGGCCATTAGGTTCAGTTGTGATCCACTGTATTTCTTAAGTTTTTTCTGCAGAACTGTTAGGCATACAGTTGCTTGTCACCCTGGATTTGTACAGTGTTAACTCTTCCTACCTAAATGTAGTACCCTGTGCCTGTCTGTCTTGAGCAGCACACTGTTTGCTGGCCCAGGCCAGCATTGAGATCATGCAATGTTATCCTGGCTTTGGTTTTCAGTGCAAGTGTCTCAAGTGCCATTTCAGTTTCCACTAAAGTGAAATTTCTGTGTACCGTCAGTATTCATAAATCCATTATTTCAAATTCTGTGCAGATAAAGTGAACATACAGTGTCCACATGTTCACATTGTTAGGAGGAAGCTTATTATGCGTTTCAGCTCATAGTCGGTGAGACAAAATTACTTTTACTAAGGAATACAAATTTTTCTTAATGAGTATTTGAAAGGCCTACAGATTACACAGTACTTTTTTCTTTCATTTCTTTATCTTTCACCTACCTTCCTCCCACTTATTCTAGACTTCTATTTGCTTCTATTAGATTGTTTTCTATTTTCAAGTTCTTCTGCTTGATTATTTCAAAATAAGGGTTTTTTTGAGTAGGATTGCAATTGTATTCTGCTCATCATGAGCTATTTATTGTTCCAAAGGTGGTTTTTCCTACTGGGTAAAGTGTATGAGAAAAGCAAAGCACTCAAGCTATTTCTACTGTACTTTTTTTCTGGTCCCAAGCAGAAGGCATGGGAATCTTTTCTATGAAGAATGCATTACAAATCTGCAAGGTGCATTTTATAATAAAATTTCATGTTATTTTTCCTAAAATAAACAGAAACTGTCACCATTTTCAACAGGTACCATATCAGTGCAGAAATGGAATTTAGATTCAGTTTCTCTCCATGTTTTATTTCCAGAATATCAATTGTTGTGAAACAGAGGAACTAAAAGGCAGTAAAAGAAGTGGTCTGTGGAGCTATAAATGGGCTTTGCTTTCACTATAGTAATGAGAAGTTATTTTCTGAAATTATTTCTCTTCCTTCTGGCTTTCTTTTGTGGCTCAGTAAGCTAGAAAATAAATGAGCAGAGAAGCCAGTCTTTAATGTATCCTAGTACTTTCAATTCTTCAAAAAGGAAGGAGTGCTTCAAATTGAATCCAGGGCAAATGCAAAGTTACCCAAATATATAAAACACTGATATTGTATGTTCACTGTCATGAATGTACTTAGAAGGGCCTTTGAAAAGACTTAGAAAACCTGCCTGCTTAGAAAGGCAGGCTGCCAATAACTTTGTAGTTACCTTTGACAAGAAATTCAGCAGAGACCAGTTCATTAAGCAGTTATGGCATACACTAACTACTGTGGCCTTCAGGCTTCAGAGGAAGACTTTTGTCCAGCTGCAGGGTGCTTGACGTCAAACCATGGTACTAAAGGGCATCATAAACAGAGATCTTGCACAAAGTCCCCCAAATTCCTCCAGAGACTTCCTCCTTCATCTCCTCTTCTCTGCACTCCCTCTGAGAGATGGTAACTCTTACCTCCTCCTTGCAGGCATAGCAAGGAAAGCAAATACACTCTGAACAGACCATGTGTATAGACTGAAATAAGTTCTGTGCAGCCAGAACGGGCAGCTGACGTGTTTGAGCCTCTGGAGAGCTGTACTTGCTGGAGCACTGCAGGAGGACACCTCCCTGGCCCATCCATGTTCCCAGGGAACAATATTGTAAGGTGGGGCACTGTTGTCTCATGCAAAGCTGCATGCATGGAGCTAATGCGTGCTGGTAACACTTGTGGTGCTAGAAAATGCCTGGCTTTTGCACCTTTTGTGCAATTCAATTAAATTTCATTAGCTTTAGGCAATAATTGTTATCCCCATACAGCATATTCAAGTTCATTTGATTTTGTTGGAGGCAGGGGGGTAAAAATAATGCCAAGATATTATCACAGATTGTTCCAGAACTATTGAGAAATTGCTATTCTTTAATTCTTCACTTCGCTGTACTTACATTTTGTCACCTACGTTTTGTATGTAATGTTGTCACTTACATTTATACAAAATAGCAGTAAAATTCTGCTCCTAAGCTCCTGATCTGCACACATATAATTCCCCTTGCAATATTCCTCTAACAGGAATTGCCATCATCTTTATTTATTTAAGGTGGAGTTGGGCCCACTGTTCTTTACTAGAATTCAGAGAACAGCCAAGGTGACAGCCAAGAAGAAAATTAGGCAGTGCATTCCCATAACCCCTTGCGCTGTGTTCAGAGCAAATAACAATTTAATTTGCATAGACAGATTCGCTTTGTTTCTGGAAAGATAGTAAATCAACTGTGATAGCAAAAAGGTGTGGACAGGAACTGACAGTTCTCTCCTCACTTTCTTTTGCTACTTTGGGAACTCTGGGAGCAATCCTGTCCCTGTGGTTTGTAACTGTTTTTGCAAAGTCTATACACATACCCAGACTCTGGTACACACACAAAAAATTTGTATGTTGTCAGTTTATGCCAGAATCCAGCATTCATCCTGAGCAGTACAGAGTATTACCACTCTTAGACCAGTCCTGGAGTCTCTTTTCAGTGGGTGGTAAAATGCCATTCTTCACGAGAAAATTTGGGACCGGCTATTCCCACCCTGCTGTCTTTTGTGGCTGTTTTTGCTCTCCTCCTCCCTTGCAGTATGATGCTCATGCATGATCTATTTTTGACCATGCACTCTGATTAGATCATTGTGACCGAAGCAGGGAACAGACTTGCTCAACTTGCAGCATGGCAGCATTTCTGTCTTTGGAGGTGAGCAGAGCTGGCTGTGAGACATGGGTTTTGGATCCAGTGAGGCACTCGGGTCAGATTTTACTCAAAATCTGTATTGGGAACAATGTAGGAGCTGAAGCTACAAAATTTGGGATACAAAATTCCTTCATTTTTCAGCTCTCTGCTTAGCTTTGGCTTTTTTCCCACCTATATGGTGGTATTTCTGCTGACAAACCATTAAATTACCTAGTCCTTCATACATGCTCCCTTACAAGGATTTCCCTGCATCTCCCTGTAGATTAGGTTTGCACCAGGCTAAATAAAAACTTATTGTGAGTGCCACTTATGGAAACAGCAAGACTAGAGTGATCAGCCTTGTGGAAGCTTTTCAAGAAGGGTCATGGAGAGAGCTCGGGAAGGCAGAAGTTGTTTGTAGTGCTGGAAAATGTGGTTTCAGCCAAGCGGAGAGGACAGAAGCTAAGTCAGTGGCATCAAGAGTAAAGCTGAACTGGGGAGATTACGGCACTTGGAGATGCTTGAGAGGACAGAAACAGGTCATCGGCTGAAGAGTTGGTGTCACTGAAAGCATTTTGGTTTTGGAGCCAGACAATGTAAGCAGTATGATTTCACTGCTGTGTACATACTGCAGCAGAAAATAAACCCACCTCAAAGCATGAAAGCCAGAGCTAGTGCCAAGCCAGCTCATTTAGCTCTCCTTACTAAACAGACCAGCCAGAGTAACTCCTGAGCTGCTGGTTTTGGCTTTCGGGCACGTCTGGTTGCCTGTACTGAGCTGCAATATTTTCAGCAGATGTTCCTTAGTAATCGCAGTTAACCTGAAATTCTCATTTAAAGAGTACAGTATGTCACTGAAAGGTCCTAAATTGTACCTGAGAAAGCAAAATGCATTCTTTGTTTAGGGAGTACTTATGTGACACTGTATAGGATTTTTTAGAGAAAATAGTTAATATTTACAGCTTCATAAACAGTAAGAACCTTTGGTGTCTTTATTTCTTTTATATTTAAATAGGATTTAAATGGAATATAGCTTAATTTTAAACTGTTGGATGTTTTTGGATCTCTTTCTTCTTTGAACTTAATAGAAAAACACTTATGCATAAGCTGTAAGTTGAATGGTCTAAAATTTTATGAATCAGTCTTCTATCTCTGAATTTTCTTACAACTGTTGAAGGCTTTTGGAGAGGACTCACTTTATTCATCTATCTACTTTGCAGCAGGGGCCTATTGTCCTAAGTCACATTTGGTATTCGATTATAAGTTTGTGACTTAAAGCTGTTTGCCAGCAAAGATTGTTATTCTTCTTTCTTCCTCACTTTTTCTGCAATTCTGTGAATCTGTCACTTTCTGACTGTGAATACATGAAATAGGGTGAGGTGTATGAAATAGTCAAAACAAAGAGAGAAATAACTTGAAGAGGTGGAAGGCTTTATTTCCATGCCATTAAAAAACCCTTAAATTACGTATCTTATTTTTTTAGTATATAAAAAAAAAAATCATCTGCTATTTAGGAAAAAAATAGAGAAGACAGAAAGAGGAACATCATTCTGAGGAAAGAACCACCCAAACCCCTTTTGTTTCACCTCTGAAATCCCGTTATATTGTTTAAGATAAATGTGCCAGAGGAATCGAAGAGCTCCAGAAAACATTTCAACTGTGCAGAGAGTAAGTGAGCCTTGCTCGGACAGGAGATTTGCTGATTAGGTTCTCTGGCTGATTGTGCATTTAATTTGCATTTTCTCTCAATCAGTTACCTAAATATGTGCCTTAAAACACTTCAGGATGTATAAAGGGATCCTGTCTGGAGAGATCCTGGTTTGCTATTTAAAGTCACTCCCTCTTCTGTTTTAAGAGATTTTCTTTTCCTCTGTTTATCTTCTAGAGCAGGTAGACAGTGGATCTTCAAGGCCCTGGGGCTGCAGCCAGCCTTGCAGGAGCTGCAGAATCCTCCAGTCTACCTCCTAAACACCTAGAGGTTTCTCTGTGATTAAAACCCGTTTATTATTGGGGGTAACCCAAATGTGCCTTATTTGCTTTTTTCTCTTTTCTAATTTATTTTAATTTGAAAGCAGAGACCATTCATCCTGCAGTACCTGTGACCTTTCCCTGTTACAGAGTCAGAGCAAAAGTGTGGCAAAAAGTCTTGAAAATTGCGATACGGTAACTTTTACATTGGTAGCACTTAACAAGTCTGTGAAGTGTTGTTCTGTCTTTTTCTCATGCAGGCTGGATTGCCATATTGGGAGCCATTTGGCTGCTGGTGCTAGCAGACATCCATGATTTTGAGATGATTTTGAACAGAGTTGAGTGGGCAACCCTTCTTTTCTTTGCAGCATTGTTTGTTCTCATGGAGGTAAGATACTCTGATTTGTAAAGCCTGAAGAGTTACAACTGATTTAAAATGTGAATTATGTTCCTGGGCAGAGGCCTCCTGCAGATTCAATCCCACTGGAATATTGTAGATTGAGTGTAGTCGTGGTAGTTCAGAGAGAAATTGCAGAGTGGCAGAAGGAGGCTGGATCTCTGGTATCTAATTTTTCGCTGTAAGCTTTGTCTCACTCTCTCTCCTTCTGCTGCATTTGCTGAATATATCTGACACAGTCATTTTCATATAAGTGGAATTTTAGTTTCCAGGTTTGTTGGTGGTCTATGTGTGCAGATAGCTTATATGTATTTATGTATTCGTTTTGCAATTATTTAGACCAGTGATAGGAAAAATAAAAGGACAAGAATAAACCAGAGTTGAAAAATGTTCCTAATTCTGTCTGCTACATGCTGGCTACTAAGCGGCCTAAGAGATTTCATGACAGTATGGTTTGAAAGGATAGTATCACTGAATTTCAGTTTGCAATTGTAATTTAAACAGATATTCAGTACTTGAAATGCCTGGATAACTTGCTGTGTAGTTTCTTTCTGTTTGTCTGCTTGAGTATTGGAAACAGTCCACCCATGTTTGTATCCTATTTTATTTACTGTTTGATGCTTTCGTATAGCCTGAGAGGATTTATTTTTACCCCAAATGTTTGGATATTTCTTTGTATGCATACTCACATTTACTTGTTAATTAGTCTTCTAGAATGCTTGGTGTATTTCAGTTGTTATTTGTTGGGTTTAGATGATGTAATAATGTTGTAGAAACATGACTGACAAAACCCAAGTGACCACTGGCACTGCCATGGCTAGTGAATTGTCTGAGTGAGCAGCCTGGGAAAAGCCTGTAATAACAAATTTGCTTGCACAGCCTCCTTCCATCCTTCCCCTCCTCCTGCCAGTAATTGCAAAGAGCCCAAGAATTTGTAAATTAGGATCTATTAAAAAAAAAAAAAATCCCAACAGTAACAGGGACAAAATTTGAAGCAAATACAAACAGCAAATAATTCAACTATCTCTTTAATGCCAAACTGGAAGTCAAAATCTGGTAACCTCCGAGAAGATGAATGGAAACTCTGATTATCATTAGGAGGCTTGTTTGCAAGCTACTAGGTCTAAAATTCATCAGGAAATGTTGATTTATTGTACAGCCATTAGTACAGGCAATTTTTAGTTCTCTATGTTATCAAGTTCTATATATCCTTGCATTTTTTAGCTCTTATAGGGAACCTATATTGAAGGCATGTTTATTTTGTCTGCTGCTGCTGCAACAGTTCATTAGTTGCATTCCCTGATGTATTTATTGGTTTAGCTTGGATTGAATGGTTTTGATTTGAGTGCTGTGTGACGGCACAATTACATAGTAAAACACACAGGAAATTATTTGCCATTTACTGCCAGACTTTGGATACGACTGTTGTAATTTACTGAACTTCATTTTTATGGTTTCTCAGGTCACCAGTGAATAGTTTGCTAATGAAAAAATATTTTTCCTGGCTCTATAGAACAGCAGCAGTTTAAGGTCATGAAAGAAACTTGTACACATAATCAAGAAAAAAATGGGAGAGGTTAAATTCTTCCCCATAAATGAATGAGAAAAATGTTCTAAGTATCATCACTGCTAATTGTGATCTGAATCTATGGCCCTTTGGATTAGCAGCAGATGACAGTCTTTGCCAAGGCATTTTTCTTTCCTTTAGGTTAACAATGTCAAGAAGAAACAAGTCAAAACAGAGATATGCATTGAAGAAGAAATCTTTTCACGATCTAGGTATTCAGCAGTTGTCAGCTCATATTCTTCACCCTTGGTGATTCTTCACCTTGGATGGTTCCCAGTCTGAAGTTATTTCCTGTTGCTATAAATGTTCCCTTTCATATTACAAGGAACATTTAAAAACCTGTGTGGGACTTAAGCTGCAAGTCATTTTGGAAAATGTGATTTGAGTTCAAGGGCCACAGGGGAACTCTTGGAGGTTCTGCCTTTGGGTGCTCATCCGTCCAGTCTGGTAGATATTTTGCAATGAAAAAATTGGAAATCCTCTGGAGCTCTCTTGTTTTCTATTGTGTCCTTTGGGTAATTCATCTCTACAATGGTCTTTTTAGTTCTTGTTCGCAAATGGCTGTTACAGGCTATAAAATCTTTCTGTTTCTTCTGTCTCCGTGATATAAGTTCCTATGCATCTCAGAGATACAGTACTTTGCTCACTTTTATAGTCAAAATTGACATTTTACCTTAATCCCTTCAGGCAGAGTTTATCTGCAACAATCATCATGACATACTGTCCATAAGAGGGTTTAATGCAAATTTTTGTGCATAAATTAAACTTTGATTTAAAAGGGCACATGATTTTTTTCTGCAGTAAAACTCTATTTTGAGCTGTCAGACAGGAACTAGTATGCTTGAAGACACCAATTAGTGTAGTAATACTTATTCCTCTTAGAAGACACAGGAAGATCCAGGAGACACTCTGTGCAGTTAACACCCAGGGGAGGCCAGTAGTAGGGTGCTACTTGCTGACTTTCACTTAGGTGCTTGCAGGCAATTGGCCTGGATATCGTAGAGACATCCTAAAGTTGATTATGTGATTAGTACTGTCATCATCTCTAATGTGATGGGCTACCTGCAGACTGACTGTCTTGCAGGAGGGATGTGTGCATCCTTCATTCCCTTCCCCCTCTCCTGAATATTTCTTCTGTAGTACCATGTCTGGATTCCAGAACAAATTTCAGGTTGTAATGGGTTAACCCTGGCTAGATGCCAGGTGCCCACCAAAGCCGTTCTATTACTTCCCCCTCCTCAGCTGGACAGGGGAGAGAAAAATATAACAAAAAGCTTGCGGGTTGAGATAAGGACAGGAGAGATCATTCACCAATTACCGTCATGGGCAAAACAGACTCAGTTTGGGGAAAGTTAACTCAATTTATTACAAATCAACCGGCGTAAGGTAATGAGAAGTAAAACCAAATCTCAGAACACCTTCCCTCCACCCCTCCCTTCTTCCCGGGCACAACTTCACTCCCGGATTTCTCTACCAACCCCCCTCAGCAGCACAGGGGGACAGGGATGGGGTTTACGGTCATCACACGTTATTTTCTGCTGCTTCATCCTCCTCAGGGGGAGGGCTCATCACACTCTTCCCCTGCTCCAGCGTGGGGTCCCACCCACAGGAGACAGTCCTCCACGAACTTCTCCAATGTGGGCCATTCCCACGGGCTGCAGTTCTTCACGAACTGCTCCAGCACAGGTCCTTTCCACGGTGTGCAGTCCTTCAGGAGCACACTGCTCCAGCGCGGGTCCCCCACGGGGTCACAAGTCCTGCCAGAAAACCTGCTCCAGCGTGGGCTCCTCTCTCCACAGATCTGCAGGTCCTGCCAGGAGCCTGCTCCAGCGCGGGCTTCCCACGGGGTCACAGCCTCCTTTGGGCACCCACCTGCTCCGGCGTGGGGTCCTCCCCGGGCTGCAGGTGGAGATCTGCTCCACCGTGGACCTCCCTGGGCTGCAGGGACACAGCCTGCCTCACCAGGGTCTTCCCCACGGGCTGCAGGGGAATCTTTGCTCTGGCGCCTGGAGCATCTCCTCCCCCTCCTTCTTCACTGACCTTGGTGTCACCAGGCTTGTTTCTCTTACATGTTTTCACTCCTCTCTCCAGCGGCTGTTTCCCACTCTCCCAACTTTTTTTCCTTCTTAAAAATGTTATCACAGAGGTGTTACCACTATCGCTGATTGGCTTGGCCTTGGCCAGCGGCGGGTCCATCTTAGAGCCGGCTGGTATGGGCTCCCTCTCGAACACAGGGGAAGCTTCCAGCAGCTTCTTACAGAAGCCACCCCTGTAACCTCCCCCCACTACCAAAACCTTGCCACACAAAACCAATACACAAGTGTTACTGAAAAGTCATATATTCTGTTAATAGATAATTAAGTAATAAGGCAGCAATGTTAACTAAATGTAATTCTGGGCTTTAATTGCTGACAACTACGTGTTAAAAAGTTTATTTTGAAGCGTGAACAAAAAGCAATTGCAGAAAAAGTATTACTGTTCATTAAGAATATTGCTTTTACATACATTTAAAAAGTCACTGTCATAACCTTTGAGTTGATAAAGCAACACAGATAGCTTAGAATGAAAATGGTATCTGAAATTTACCAACAAGAATTCATTTCTTAGGAAACTTTCTCCTGGGAAGTTAAAGTAATGAAAAAATGTCCTTTTTTTTAATGTTAAGGGGTATGTGTATGTATTTAAAAATCTTATCACTTGTTTTCTGCGTGCTGCATCTTTAAATGTGCAGTGCATTGTTAAAAGAAAGTATAATTTCTGGGCCAAATTTAATATATGGTGATATCCAAACGACCAGCATTCAGCTGCCACCTGAATGAGCTGCAGGTACAGGAATTGGCGGTCTGAATGACAGCCCTTTTGTCACTCTGAGATTACTGTGTCTTAACCCACACCACTCGGTGCCTGTTAGGATATTTGTCCATCTCTGTCATAGAATTTGACAGCTTGTGAGTTGAATGGCTTTTTTTCCGCTGATGTCTCTGAAGGACTCTGAGTGCCACATGTGCAGGTGATACGGAGTTGTGTTGTGTGAATACTGACTTTTGCGGCTCTGTGTGGGAATGGAGTCAGTAAGTGAGGCATTGCAGCTGACTGATTCTTTGTCATGGAAGAAAAAAAATGAAAGCAAGCCAACCAGCTTGGTCCAGGCTGAGCCAAAAAAGCTTTGATTTTTCTCCCCTGAGAAACTGAAAAGTCATAAAATAGATATACCTTATTCAACCTCAAAATAGTACTTCATTCTGGACACCTGTAAGAAAAGAAAAGAAAACCAAAGTGAATTAAAGGCTAGCTCTCATGATTTAAAATCACCCTTTTACCCTGTGGTTTGAGGGAACAGGTCATTCTCCTGGGGTGTGAAGACTCAGCTTGTATTCTCCTGTCTGCCCAAGCAGAGATCAGAGGCATCACCACTAGTCTGGAGTCTTCCTATGTCTTTTCATCCATGGTAATAACCGTGGTTGTATGGGATGCTGTCTAAATATCCTGTACAAATGGGAATGGCTCTCACAGGGAGGACAGAGCACTCTGGTCCAGGCTGTCCCCAGGTCCACCGCTTACAGGGCTTGCCTCCTTGGCTCGGGTGCCTGACTTAGGCATGAAAGAATTGGTTTTCCTGCCTTTCAGGTGCTGCTGCCTCTGTGCAGTTTCCATTCATCCAAGATCTCTGGCCTGGTTTTAGCAGATGGGTACTGTTGGTTTTTTATGGGTCTGAGAAAGATGTTTACCAGAAACATGTATTTTGTTTTCCTATTTCTTCACCTGAGACGGAGCACAAGATGCCTGATTTCATCTGACCTTTTAAACATATGATATACTTCTATCTGTATTCTGGTTTTGGAGAAGTTTGTTTAAAATCAATTGTGTTCAGGTGTTCAGAAAACATGTATCCACTGAAGAATGTAATCTTTAAATTTCAGCCATTCTCTGATTCCTGTGCCCCCCAATCTTAAGTAATCCTACCAGTCATTCCAGCACAGCCAACCCACTTCTGCAGATACAGCTACCAATTTCTGCCGTGTCTTTTCTTTCTACCAATTGCAAAGTTGCTGTAGAAGCTACAGGAGATGAATATCAGTATTTTGTGAATGGGAAAGAATTGTTCTGTTTTCTTACATTCACTGAAAGAAATGTAACTGCATCAGGTACTTCACCAGTTGATATCATTTTTTAAATTTTTTTTTAGGCTTTGGCTCATCTGCACTTAATAGACTATATAGGAGAGCAGACAGCTTTGTTAATAAAGGTATGTTTAAAATATTTATAGTTTTTCTTAACAAGTAAGGAGAATAATTTTACTCCAATAGAATAATGAATAATACTTTAATTCTGAATTTGATGTTAATGATTGCATTCCTGCATCAGCAATATCAAGAAAGCATGTCATACTTTGGCATGCGTGATATTTAATATGTATGTATCTTGTCCACAGCCAGAATAAACATAGCCACAGATGCAAAAGGGAAGCCTTTTCTGTAGTCTAAAAAACCAAAAAATACAAAGGTGAAAAAAGTATAAACAGATAAAGGTGAAAACTCACAGTCATGCAGTGTATTTCTTGTGTGAAATCTGAGTATTAGAAATATCGGTCTTTGCATTTCTATTTGTTCAAATTTTCTTGGAAAAAGAATGGTAATTGTGTTACTAAATGTTGGGCTATTTTCTTTAAGATGCTTTACCTATCTCAGAGCCTAAGGGAGTAATAAATGTTGAGAAATTAGAACTGTGAAGAATGTGCAATTCTGCTGGGGACACACACACAGAGCAACACTGATCTCATCAAAGTTGTAATTTGAACTCTCACAATACCAGGTGGTTCCTGAGGACCAGCGCTTGGCAGTGGCCATCATTTTAGTGCTCTGGGTGTCTGCCTTGGCCTCCTCCGTGATCGACAATATCCCCTTCACAGCTACAATGGTAGGGTCTGTGTGGCACTTGCACATCCTCCTCCTGATACTGACAAATGAGCTGAACTTGCTGATTATGATTTGCTTTTTTTTGATCTCTGCTGTGTGGTTTACTTTATCCCCTGAGACTGAATCATTATTACAAGCTTATTCATACCATTTAGGCATCTAACTGGCCATTGCTGCTAGCAGCCACAGTTAGCTGTGGAACTAGAGGCACTGTTTTGGCTGCATTTTTGCACTTTCCCTCTTATATCCACATCTGTAGCTGAAAAGTAAAATTGTCTTTTTGATGGAAACTGTCACTATCTATCCGCTGCTATTGATGTTTTCTCTCTATGTGCTGCATAGTTACACTACTGCTTTTTTAACACCTCAACCTTTTATTGGTACCTTACTTACGTAATTAGTTTTAAACCCAGCAAATAATGTTAAGCATAACAAATGCTTACCAGCAGCTGAGTTTTAATATCAGAAAAGTATCAAATTATAACAAATTAGGGCATGATCAGATAGGTTTATTCAATCAAATTCTCTGTTTAAACTGCAATAATCCCTTCATTATACCATTGGGATGATTCATTGTTACAGCTTGTTCTCAGCTAAGTAGTTTTTTCTGCGCCTTTTTTCTTGCATTGTTATTGGATTGTCATGTCCACCCTTAACCTGTGTCAAGGTTTAAGACACTTCTTATGGGGCATATGACAGATTGGACAAATTTGCGACTGCTCTACAATTATATGTTAATATGGTATTTTGGTTTGATTACCATGGTGTTTCCTGTGGAATGATACTGATTTAATAACAACAGACTGCAAGTCATAGGCATGAAGGGAAAGATTGGTTCAGGATGAGTCACCTCCCAGCAAACACTTGAGGAGTATTAAACAATAATGCAGAAATCTTAGTTTAGCCTCATATCCAGCTGGTCTATAAAACTGGCTTGGAGCAATACCAAAAAGCACTTGTATGCACAGGGACCAAAAGGTCTTTTAGAGGTTTTGAGAGGAACCCTCTTTTAAAGGAGTGTCTTTTGTGGAATGGGACTGAAATGCAGGAATCTTTTGGGATGCCTGAAGATGACTTTGTATCTTTGAGGGAGGGAAATACAGATGGGCAGGAAAGGATCCTTGCCAACATTTTAGACATTTAAAATGTGTATCTTTTTCATTCTGTTCTGGACTGAACCTAAGAGACTGCTACAATTTTTTTTCTTTAAAAATAGGCAGAGAGAGGAGGCAGGAAAAAAGAAAAATGTAGGCACATTCTCACCTATGCAAAAGCAGTCATTAGCTGAGGTGTTAAGATGCTAAAGTGTTATATGACAGACTAAAGTCAAGACCTAGCACCATCTAGCTCAGTGAATGGGCTTGCACTTTGGTCTTTGTCATTCTACATTAGAAAATATTTACAGAAAATTCCTAAGTAACTAAGGCCCAAGTTCTTATGTAAGATTGTATAAACTTTAATTTAAAATTCTTTTTGTTTCTTTGGCACTTGGTTCCTACTGTTAAAACAAGCAATATTTTGTTTTGGAAGGCTATTTATCACTATATATGTCAAAGTTATGAACTTCCGATGAGGAGTATTACATATACTGAGCTCAGGTCTTTTGTAGAATGGCTTTTCACTGATTGGGGTCTGAGTGTGCATGTGTAAAAAACACAGTGCAACAGGCATTTCTTAGATCTCCTTTTATTTATTGACTTGCTGTTTACAGAATCAAGCTGTAATTATTAATAGCAGATAACCATCCACACAGCAAATTCACTTATTCAGCCACATAGTTCACTCACACATTCACAGTTACCCTGTGGGAGCAGCAGCTTGGAGGTCAACCCCAAGTGTGTACTCAGAAGACCATACTGACACTCTTCTATACATGAGTTTGGTTGCATATGCCCTAGTGATATGAAAGTATGGGGCACCTGTTATGATGTAGCCATGAATGATCCTGTCCTTTCCTGGTAAAAGGTTCCAGCTTCACAGCTGACCCTGCATTCATAATAATGAAAGACAGATATATTGAGTCCCTCTAGGGCTCCATAAGTCTCCTTCATTCGTGAACAAAGGTCTACATGACAATGGGGCTATCTCTCTTGTGATTTTTGTAGTTATAGACTTGACGGACCAGGTACTGGGTAGGCTTGTGGGACCCATCAAGTTCCTTCCATTTTTTGAACCCAGAGATACAAAAAATCTGGGTGGTTTCATAAATATCATCTGTATGTTCTGACTGAGGAAAGAGTGTTTGGAGGATGGCATCAGACCTCTGCCAGTAGTGGATTTGCTCACCCCGAGGTAGTTAGCCACTGACCAATACAAGTTAGGGGAAGCCAGGCTCACAGGGTGACAGCTTGTTTGAATTGTACACGGGTAGGGATTCCTGAAATATCATGCAGAGATGATGAAAGGCTTGGTGGCAGCTCACAGTCAAGGACACCAATGGTGTCTTTTCTGTATTAGAAAGGTGAGTATACCATGATTTTTGTCCCATATTCCAGGGATGAGATAGTTGTGCCAGTCCTAGCTCTTCTGGTTGTGAGCCTCCAGCTGACTGTGGTCAAAACTACTGTGATGGTAAGGGTGTCTAGAAAGTCATACTGCTCTGTTCCTTCAGGGGTGGGGAGGTGCAAGAAGACAGGCATCAGTTCATTCATGGGATGTTCCCAACACTGCCTCTGTGTTGCTGGATAAGGTTTTCCATTCATGCCCTGCAACACTATGCAGTGCGTGTTGTCCAGACTTGGAGCAGGGAGATGGGATGGGCTACACACACTCAGTGTAGTAACTCGGAAATGGCATAAGAGTGGACAGAAGTAAGGGTTCCAATGTGAGGTGACAGACCCCACTGGGCTGAAGACAACATAGATAAGAAGAGACTCTGCTCTAACACTTTCAATCTTATTACACCATGTTACTTGCTCACGTAGAAGTAGCCCAAACAATTGATATGTAGAGTATTTTAACCCAGGACCTGCCTGAGAAATGGAAGAAATATGGAATTCCACTCTAGTCTGAGGCTTGACTTACAAGGCACATAGCCGGAGGGAAGAAAAAGAGAAAAACCTGCAGATAGCTCTGTAACTGTGATACTGTGTTTCCTTAAAGCAAATCAAGTTGAAGTATGGTTGTCCAAATTTTCATTTCAGCTTCTTTGTACTAGTGGGATAATCAGATTCATAATGACTTGCTTTGTATATAGAAAAAATAAAAATGGAAAAAATGTGAATACCTAATTAATGGATCTTGAGACTAAAAATTTCACTTTATCTGTATTTGGATAAAGCTGACTGGTCTACTTTAAGTTTCAGATTTGACAGCATTAAAATTTAGGCTGACTGATTCTTACCTTAACAGAATTGGAAAGTGGAAGCTGTAGATCAATATTTTAAGAAGGTAATTAGAATATGAATATATCTGAGCCAGCATTACAAAGAATTCTAGGAAATAAACTTTTACGAATTGAAGTAATGAAAACAGATAAGGAAAATGGTTTCCTACAAGAAAATCTAAGCATTTTCAAGAGTTTATAAGAATCTGTGCAGAGAAATTAGGATTCTTGCTTATCCTAAAACATAAACACAACACATTATCTGCAGTATTAAGAACAAAATCTGAATATTTTCAGTTACTTTAAGATGGAAATATTTTAAGGTGCAAAATATTCATGTGTTGAAACATTTTGAACACACTGATACTTTTCAGCAGCCTTCAGCACCAGCATCATGGAGAAGACTCCTCCTTTACTAAAAAATTCTGAAATTACAAAAATCAGATTAATTTATTATTTGAAGTACCTTACCCTGAAAATACCTTTTCAGTGCAACACCATTGTTGGTCAAATTCTTCTTTGTTCTAGAAAAGAGTAAATCTAGCATAACCCCACCATCAAAAATGTCAGTAGCTATTGGAATTCATGTACTGAGGTCACTAAACTGAAATCTTTGCAAGGAGCTCAGAACACAGAAAGAATTTTATGCTACAGAGGATCCTGTAGAAAGATAATTGTGTACAATAAACGCTGGAATCAGTTTCTGAGGGCACTTAGCTCATCGTAGGTTGATTTACTGTTTCTGTCTTGGTGAAATTCTGTTTGTGTTGAACTAAAGCAAAGCCTTGGAGCCACACAATTGCTTGTTTCATATAATTTGTCCTGAATGCAAAGATCATGAGCTGCCCCAAAACAAAATGAGGAGATTGAAACTTGCTTGATGAACCATAATCCCAGGACATTTCCCTTCTCTTTAAGCATTGGAAAGTGAAGATCCAGCTCCCTAATTAAATAGAAGTTTATATGAGTGAGTGTTTATTGCACTTCATTGCATAAGCATGCCTGGCAATTGTGATAGCTGTCTGCAAGTGACAGAAAAATTGATCATTTCTTGTCAATATGTAAAAAATGTACTATAGCAAAATATTTTAGAATTATAGCATAGAATAGACTATTTCAGTTGGAAGGGACCTACAATGATCATCTAGTCCAACTGCCCAACAGCCAATTCAGGGCTGACCAAGTTACAGCATGTTATTAAGGGCATTGTCCAGATGCCTCTTAAATGCTGACAGGCTTGGGGCATCGAACACCTCTCTAGGAAGCCTGTTCCAGTGTTCAACCACCCTCTTGGTAAAGAAATGCTTCCTCATGTCCAGTCTGAATCTCCCCTGTCACAGCATTCCCACGTGTTCCATCACTGGATCCCAGGGAGCAGGGATCAGCATCTCCCTCTCCACGTCCCCTCCTCAGGAAGCTGTACAGAGCAGTGAGGTCGCCTTCAGCCTCCTCTTCTCTGAACCAGACAAGCCCAAAGTCCTCAGCCGCTCCTCATAGGACATTCCTTCCAGCCCTTTCACGAGCTTGTTGCCTCCTCTGGACACATTCAAGGATTTTTAAGATCCTTCTTAAATTGTGGGACCCAGAACCGCACACAGTGCTCCAGGTGAGGCTGCACCAATGCTGAATACAGCAGGATAATCCTCTCTTTTGACCGGCTGGTCATGCTGTGTTTGATGCCCCCCAGGGTGTGTTTTCCCTCTTGGCTGCCAGGGCACACTGCTGACTTGTACTGAGCCTGCTGCCGACCAGCACCCCCAGATCCCTTTCTGCAGGGCTGCTCTCCAGCCACTCCTCTCCCAGTTTCTACATGTGCCTGGCATTACTCCATCCCAGGTGCAAAATCTAGCATTTGTTCTTGTTAAATTTCATGCCGTTGATGATTGCCCAGTGCTCCAGTCTGTCTAGATCCCTCTGCAAAGCCTCTTGTCCCTCAAGAAAGTCAACAGCACCTCCCAGTTTGGTATCGTCAGCAAACTTGCTAATGTTGCATTCAACTCCTGCATCCAGATCACTGATAAAGATATTGAACAGAACTGGCCCTAGAATTGAACCTTGAGGAAGACCGCTGGTGACCTGTCCCCAGCCAGATGTAGCCCCATTCACTACAACCCTTTGAGCCCTGCTCTTCAGCCAGTTCTTCACCCAGCGCACTGTGAACCTGCTCATGTCATAGTTAGACAACTTGTCCAGAAGGATGCTGTGAGGGACAGTATCAAAAGTTTTACTAAAATAATAATAAAAAAGCATCCACTGCCTTCCCTTCATCCACAAGGCAGGTGACCTTATCATAGAAGGATATCAAATTAGTTAAAAAGGACTTTCCCTTTGTGAAGCCAGGCTGACTCTGCCTGATGATTGCATTGTCCTTTAAATGCCTTGCAACAGTACCCAGTATAATCTTCTCACCATTTTTCCAGGAACTGAGGTTAGAGTAACAGGTCTGTAGTTCCCTGGGTCTTCCCTCATGCCCTTTTTGTGGATTGGAATAACGCTGGCTAACTTCCAGTTGGCGGGGACCTCCCTAGACTCCCAAGGTCTTTGGTGGATGATCAAGAGGGGTCCTGCCATAACATCTGGTTGCTCCTTCAGTACTCTGGGATGAATCCTATCAGGCCCATGGCCTTGTGAACATGCAGCTGATACAGCTGGTCCCTTACAATTTCAGTGTCCAAAATTTGAGTTTGAAACATACTTTATGGGAAACTCCATGAATTCTGACTGCATGTAAAAGACTATGTTGCCAGCAGGAAATCTAATATATAGGTACATCTGGGAGTTGCTTAAAAAACACCCACAAAATGTTCTGTGCATAAACAATTCATAAACCAGGAGCTTAGCTATTAAGTCTCACATATTTTACTTCTTGAATGACAAGGGTTTTTTCATGTTGGGTATCCAGCTTTTTTTGTCTGAAGAATAAATGTGGTGAATCATGTAGTGATGCTCTATGTGTCACTCTGTTAATCCTCTGATATTTCTCCTCCTTTTTCAACATGCTAAACTCACAATGACATTCCTTGACAGGCAGACTTATTCGTTTTTAAGGTCTGCATTTTCCTAGTATTGTCATTTAAATAGTCATGGATTTCTGCCCTTAGAATGTTAGGTGACATGATTTTATTACCAGTATGCTCTTTAATTTAATTGACTTGTTTTATCAGCTGTATATGTTGGAGACATCTGTTTATATTTTTCTTTTATTACCAGAACTAAAAATATAGCCATAGTAAATCCCCGTTTTAGCTGAGTTTAAATACTATTTCTATATAGGGTAACAAACAATTTCCATTAACCACCTGGCTGGCAAGGTGACTTAGTCTCTGACAGGTCTTTGTTAGAAACTGGATAGTTTTTGGCCCACTATTTATTACCTCTAAAACTATCAGAGACTTTTCATTTGGAGTACTGAATGTTTCATATGTATCTCCTGTTCTTAGTGCTAGTTTTATTTTTGGATCATCTTTGCCTTCTTCCCTAGCAGTGTTTTCTATGATGTCCTGCATTTCAGTGCTTGATAAAAGTGTAAGACTGGGCCATAGCTGTCTGCAGAGACAGAGCAATTGTCAACAATTTAGGAAACTACAAATAGTTTGTTTTCTATTAATGCATATTCTCTGCAGTTTTCACAGAAGACATCTTTACCACATGCAGTTCTTAGCAAAGTGTGTGCCGTGAAATCCCATGGTGAACAGCAATGAATCTCTAAAATTAAGATGTGAATTGCTGTTTCATATTCATTTTGCACAAATAGACAAAATGGGCAATATGACATGATGTCTTCTACTGCGTTGCACAGGTGTAGGATAAACTTGTCTAAGCTACTCTTCTTGCACAATGGGGGGTGTGATTACTTGTCCAAGTGTTGACTTTTGGAAGCAGAAGTAGCTGCGAGACCTTCAGTCTGTTATGAGTCTTCTGCCATCCCAGGAGGAGATGCTCACTGATAGAGCAGGACCAGTGCCCCTCCTCTTTGGTCTCCTCTCTGCATAACCAGGGTCCAGCTAGTAAAGCTAAATCATCATTTCTGTTTGTATTTCAGAAGAAGGTCTTCAGAGGTTCAAAAGAGGTCTTTCTTCTTCTTCTCCATGACTGGTGGAATGCCATGCTCGTGAGAAGGGTTTATTGTAAAAATAGGTGAATAGGATAAAGGTCTTGATTCGACTTGTTCTTTGGTAATTTGGAGTCTTGGAAAAGAGGTTGTGACAGCAAGGTGTGAAAATGTTAACTCTTTGATCATGGTTTTGCATCCAAAGGAGATGTGAAAGCAAAACGTTCAAGATTCTTCATTCCACTTTTGTACAAATGGGACTGGAAGGAAGAGGGCTTGAGAGGTGTCAAGTAGAGCCCCCTTTGTTAATTTGACAACAGAACTGTGATGTGCAAACATCACTACCTGTCTCTTTTAACAAAAAGGGACTGCATAATGCAATATAAATGCAAGGATTGTTATGAGAAAACTAACAGTATTTTATGACATTTATCTTAGTAGTAAGTGGTGTATATAATTCTGGTCAAAAATCTCTGTTTTCTCTTTTTCAAAGCTTTAATTTAAAATAAAAATTGAGCTTCCTTTCTTTTTGATTGTTTCATTTGGCTTAAGTTTTCAGGACGTTAGAGAGCTGAGAGGGACAAGAAGAAATACACTGTCCTGCAGAATCATATTTTCTGAGTCTGATTTAATTTCTAATATTAATTGTTTATAGATTATATTTTCTAGGGAAGGTGGATAATTTATAACAGTGATAAAATCCCATTCCATTTTTAAAAAGCTTGCAATACTGACTTAAGATTAAAAACAGTGTGAAAGATGAAAATATATACATTTCCATTTTTATTTTTTTTATATTTGTAACATATCCTATGTACTTCCACAGTATATGGTATAAACAAACATTTTCTTCACAATTGTGGATTTTGATTAGGATAGTTATGTAGACAAATGTGCCAACATCTGTAGACACTAGCATTGTTCTTTGTGCATCAGCTTACATCCTATATACATAATACACACAACACCCTATACAGAATCAAGATTAATGGCTATCTCCCTTCTGTATCAAGTCTTTGAGGACACTCTCCTTTTTCCAAGTACAATCAGTATTTCTTACAGCCATGTTTTTCTATTTTAATACCTGTAGGCAGATAGTCTTACAATGAGTAGGTAAGGAGGATTTGGCTTTGCTCTATTGAGCTACATTACTCATTTTATCTAAATCCTGCCAATCAAGCAGCAATGTGTGGTGCTTCAATATCGAACTTTCCAGCAAAATTGGCAAGTTTTCAAGAAACTAATCAAACAGATTTATCCTGGTAAGACTGTTGAAATAAAGGGTATAAGAAATGAAAGCTGTTTTCCTGATGAGACATTATTTTTCTCCTTCTAATATTGATAAGGGTGCTGTTTACATAATCTGAAGAGGGAATAAAGAAGGAAACATGAGGCTTCATAGGCTTTAACTTTTGGTTTCTTCTCTGTTGAGGGGCAGCACTTTGTAAACCTATAAAAAATCTGCATTCCAAGTTAAATCAATATGACAAAGATATTTGTACAATATGTATCACAGCCAACTCTATCCCAGTTTGCAAAGTATCCTACTTTGGAGTGCTTTTGGTGCTATTGTAAATGCTTATGGCTTGAATCAGAAAGAGCTGAAACCAGGACAAGAAACCTATTCAGTTTTTCAAAAACATTGAAAACTGAAGTGAAAAGTTTCCTTCCTTTATATTTTGCAAACTCCTTTATATTTTGCATTTCTGTTTTTAGCATTCAGATTAATTATAACAGTAGCTGAAGCTGAGGTTTGAGATATTGATAGTGCAAAATTGTTGCCTAACACGTAGTTGCATGAATGAATGTGACAAAAAATGTTAAAGGTGGTTTGGGGGAAAAACAGAGAGGCAGGTTTCTTTGTAACTGACCCTGTGCGTTGATCCTTATCTATTTAAAATGCAAGAACTCAAGCAATGAGAACTCTCCATTAGCTTTAATTGGTTTGCAACATCTCTTCAAAAGTTCTTGCTGGTGATCAAGTTTCTTAATTTCTTCATGGTTTTTTGAGTGGAAGAATTCTTGGGATGGAAGTTAGAACAATCTATTTGCTTTATGCTTACTTTTAGATCAAAAGAATTAGATGCAAGTGACTTTTGGAGACTCTGTGGCATGCAGTTGCCACACAGGATAATCCATAACATTTGCAAAAATTAGTGTACATTATGGATCAACTAAATATTTCTATCTGAAACAGTAGAAATTTAACTGAATGTTTTGTATTCATCTTTCATCTGGTTATTCAAAACTGAAACTTATGGTACAGCATTCTTTGTTAGAAATACTTATTATTTACAAAGGATATATGCATGTTAAATCTAACTCAAGCATGTGTCAGAGCTCCATAGGACTTCCATTACCTTTATGACTTATAACCATTATTCCCTGGTAGAGATGAATTCATTTAAATAAGGGAGACATTAAAATTTAAGTGTACACAAACATGTATTGCTAAGGCATGTTTCAATATTTTGTCTCTTGCCACAAAACTAGACATTTATGGGAGCAGAGATTCCTGATCTAGTCCTACTGCCGGTTAATGCACTTACGAGCATGACATCACTGATGATAATTTTAACACAGATGATTAATTATTATGAAGCCTTTTAAAAATAATTCACACTATTTCTAAGTGGACGAAAAGCAATGCTAAGTCAAGGAGAGAACAATAAAACCAATGGGGTCAAGTGCATATTTGGGCCCTTAAAGTACTTGGTTGGGTTTAAAAAAAATTCAGAAATGGAGATTCAAACACGTTACAGAGTTGCACCTTCTCTTGAAAAATTGCCACGTATCTTTGTGTTTAAAAGAAGACACACTGAGTTGAAATCTTTGCTCTGTGGCCTTCTTCTAGGGGGTTTCTTTGTCCTCAATCAATAGAGATTTACGGGATACTGAGAGGTCCTCTTGCTGAGCTCCTTCACTAAACAGAGAACCAAATTATCTGACGGGATTATTATGCATATGTGGCTGCAAATACCTAGCAAAGAATTACCTCATGGACTTTCTGTCTGGGATCTCTGTTTTGCTTCTTGCTTCCCCTGTCCTTCACAGTTCCAATGGTTCTCACCGGTGGGGTGTGAAAAAGGCATTACTTGCTCTGCTCTTGGCAGCTGGCTGTCAACAGCTTTAGGACTGACCTCAACAGCAAGAAAATAGGATTATCGTTTTAATCTCCTCTGCCTAACCACCTTCTCTGTGCTGGGCAGGACACACACAAGGAGGACTCTAATTTAAACAGATGTTGCTAGTCTGCACAGTTCAGGGTTGTGTCCTGCAACAAGTGAGTTACTGTAGTACATCAGGATACTTGCAAATAACTCAGAGGAACTAAATAATCAGTTTTCGTTCTCAAAATTATATAGTAGGAAAAACTGCTTTATTTAGATTGAGCAAGATGGCTTATCCTGCGAATTCAGTATTTGTGTTTAAATTTTGTTTTATGTTGAAACACAACATTGTTTTGACATATATATAACTCCAGTTTGAATTACATATCATGTTGTAGCAGTCATGGTTTGAGAGAAACAAAGTTTGTGGGGAGAAATGAAATCTTTTGTGACTGTTTCATGGGAAAAAACAGGCAAGATATTGGGCATGCTGACCCTTCTTTAGGCTTTAAAAAAGAAATAGACATCTTCAGGCAATGTACAATTAAAGAATAATTGTTTAGACATTAACTTATCTAGGTTAATCAATTAGAGGACTTAAGATGGATGATTAGCACCACTGGCAGGAAGGATGGGGAAAGGGTTGTAATTCTTCATAAAGCCTATGTATTGCTCCATACCAAAAGAACACACACAGTTAGTAAAGGTGAGCATCACTCAGCCATCAAAGTGAAAACATTTTTCAGGAAGCAGCTGTTCCATCTCTGAGATCATACCCCTTGAGGGGGACCTGTGAAATACATTCAAATGACAAATTGGAGGATTAAAAGCCATAACTCTATTCACTACTGAAAATCCTGGACTCTGAGAAAGCATTAATTTTAAGGCATATCATAGTTATTTCCACAAATCCCTTCCTGCTTGATCTCTTGCTGTTCCATGTTTGCTTGTTCTTTCTCTTTCCCTTTTGGTCCCATAAACCTCTGTATGTGTTAAAAACAGGTTAATAGCATTATCACCTCTCCCCTTGCCTTGCCTTGTAGAGACCTTCTCTCTACAGGTACTGATTACACCATTCTTTCAAACCATGTGGTTACACAATTAAGGTGAACTCAAGCCAGTTTTTCCCAACTAAGGTGAAAGTTGTTTAGCTTTGAAGGGTGTTACTGACTGAGATCTAGTGCTACTAGAAAGCCTGCCTGCTGTATTTTTGGGCTCTATACCAATTGTCTAATGAAGTCTATTATGTCTCCTTACAAATCTCACTTGACTTTTCAGGGGTTTTATTTTAATTGCTAAAGTGATTAAATGAAATTCATAAAACTTGCAAATATTTCCCAGTGAACTAATTCTACATTGTCTGGTAAGTATAATATTAGAATAAAAAGTAAAATAACTCAGCTCTGCTTATGAATTCAGAACCCTGCCACATTGATCTTTCTCAATTTTTCCCTAAGAGATCAGATGCTTTTGATTATAACAAGGATCCAGGGATTTTTTAGTTAGTGACACATGATCTACAGCCATCTCGATTGTGAAGGACTGGGGATCTCTTACAGCTGTCTCCAGCAAGAAGAGGGGATACAGCTCTGTCCTTTAGGTTTTGAGAAATGGAGGGGGAATTAGTTTATAGTCATTGTCAGTTCTCTGTTGAACTAGAAGGATCTAATGGGATGCACCCATAACCTTGAGAGAACCTCAGTTTTGTTAGCAGTACCTGTGCCAGGCTTGGCCAACGTTGCCCGTACCTTCTCTTCGGCTTGTGGGACTAACACAGTCAGTGGGGAAAAGTGAGCACAGATCAAGAATATGATGCAAAGATACTAATTAAAAAAAAAAAAAAGAAAAAAAGAAAAAACACGCAAGTTATTCTTTGGACTTACTCATGCTTTAAGTTATTTACTTAAATGAATTTTATTTATATTGTGCTGCTGGTTGGATAATGTCTCCTGAATCTCTCTCTCTTTTCTTCTTAAACCACAGATTCCTGTGCTTCTCAACCTGAGTAAAGATCCTGATGTTAACTTGCCTATGAAACCATTGATCTTCTCTTTGGCCATGGGTGCATGCCTTGGAGGTAAGAGCTTCTGTGAGAAAGCTGACATGAGGTAATAGCTTTGCAATTATGGCTTATATAAACTTGCACAATAGGTTCAATGATATTATTATGCAAAGCATAGGGAGGGCCTGATCCAGCTTCTTTTGACTTCAAAGGACTCCTGGACAAGGATCCCAGTCACTGTCTGCTGCTACAATAGGATTTTTTGCAGTCTGTGTTTGAAGACCATATCTGCATAAAGTATAGACACACAAAGAAGCAGTCCAGATGGTGCTTACAGGGTTCTGATCTTTTGTGAGAGAAAATACAAAGATACATTTAGCTTTCAGAACAGAGACCCATCAATGCTTATTGAAAAGATGCAGAAAATGTATAATAGCTGAGATCTGAAGGCTTGATTCAAAGTCTACTGAAGTCACTGGGAGGTTTTCTGGCTGGCTCACAGAAATGGTTTGAGTATCCATTTGCTGACCTATTTAGCACTTGTCACCGTAAGGAAAGTCTTTTTGAAGTCTTTGGGAAATGTACCTCTAATAATGAAAGCTAATAGCCATTCTCCTATTGCCCATCTTGGTGTTAACTGGGATTTCTTGTATTGTCAGTGCATTAGCACAAAACAAGCAGATGGTTTCATTACTTTTATTTGCTTTTTTTAATTGAAAATATACCATGTATGTATTGTTAGTTAGTATTATTTTTTTACTACTGAGAATTTTAATGCTAATTACATTGTATTGGGCTGTGTTTTGATCCCTAAATATTTAGATAGTTAGGTTAAATAAAGTTAAAATAGATAATTTGGTGTTCTTTCATGGATCCACTCCTTCTCTCCCTCTATGACCCTACAAATAGTTTCCTTGACTTTACAGAGATTAAAACTAAAAGCACTTTTGTGTATAATACAAGTTCTGTTTTGTTTATTTAGCTAAGTGATTGCTAGTACAAGTGACCTTAATACCTAACAAAGATTACAATAATGTAATTTACAGATTGAATTTTAAGAGCATGTTGCAAAGGCAGGACAATTCATACCAAACAACAGTCATTCGTTTGAGGAATACCTTTTTGTACTCATCATTACTCATCATTGTATTGTGACTTTAATCTCTTCCTCTTTAAAACCAGTGATTTTGAATAATCAGCATATCTTTATATAGATGTTTTCCATAAAAATATCATCTTTTTCACAATTTGCTAATCACCAAACATACTCTGATTTCATTAAACTTTCAGATTAAAAAAAAAAAAAGGCATAAGGAATGTAAAATTGGCCAGATTACGCTGACATATTCTGAGTGGGAGGCACTCATCAGCCCTGGAGCCTTTACAAATCTGAGCTGATTTTTCCTAAAGTATCAGTTATCATCTTAAGCCAAATACCTTTAATTTGATTTATTGAAGGGCTGCTGGGATTTTAACAGAGACTTCTGTGTGTATGCAGTAGGAGACAAAAGTAAAAATATAAACAGTACCATGGGAATTGTTTGAATTAAAGGCACTAGAGATCTCAGGTATTCAGGTAGGCTCAATACAAATGTTTGGATAAAAAGTTAGATCATTGTCATTATTAGCAAATACTTAAACTCTGCAGACTGTGCTCTATTAGGATAAAGCTGAGCATATGCTGAGGTGTACTGGCAAAGGTCTCATAGGAGTGTTAGCCTGAAAATTAATATGCTTCTGACTTTCCTATGTCAAAACAAAAAGCTAATAGACAGCAGCTTATTGTTAGGGAATGAAAAGTGTGGAAAAGCTTTTGGTTTAAAAGAGCTCATAGCCCCTGAGAATGGAGGAAAAAGGGCTTCTCCTTTTTTTAAAAAAGGGAAGTGTTGATGGCCTTTAAAAATTATTTCCAAAAGAGAAGTCTTATCAGCATTGAAGTTGTGTGAAGGAATCCTCAAGGTAGGCTAATCCCATTGTGGAAGGGGTAGGTGACAATTATATCATTTCTGCCTGGTGCTTAAGGCAAAAGATTGGATCTTATCACTGCCTGTGCAACAGAAGTAACTTGGTAAACAAAGCATTTAGTAGAAGAGTCTGATGCAATAATACATTATAACCACATATTTTAGGCTTATTTGCTTACTACGTAATGCAGAACTTCAATTCTGATAATTTGGTAGCATTTCTGGGGTTCAGCGTAAACACTGCTGTATGCTTATATGTCTGTGAAGGGAGCGTCAGCATTTGTGCCCACCTTGGAAAATGCCGTGCAACATTTTGTCCTGAAAAATTTCCAGTGGGCGCAATTAAGTTTTTCTACTGTCACAAAGTGCACAGGCAGCTATGGGTTTGAAAGATGGTAGGATGAGAAAAGACAGTAATTTTCCTTCATTGCTTTAGCTGTTGTCCTGGAAATGAAAGAAGGGTTGAGTCAGTCTCAAGCAAGATGAAGACACCTTTGCCAGTATAACCGTCACATTGTTGTCATCTTCAGCAGTGTCTCCCAAAAGAGAGCGCTGCTATTAAATTTCTGTCTTTCATGACATTGGGCTCAGACATAAGGAGTAACTGAATATGGCATAGATGCTCCTTGCTCTGTAAAAAGTGTCTCTGAAGATGAGAAGGGATGAAAAATCCTCTCTTTTAATCAAGGAAGCCAAAGACAGTGATGGCCATTGGCAGTTCTTGGTGACATGGTCACAATTTTGAAATCTGGGTCTTCCTCAGAGTTTGCCAGTTCTTTTCTGGCAGAAGTTTTCATGCTGAGGTCAGGTCAATCTTACATGGTTAAGAAATAAATATGGTTATTTTTCAGGGGATCTGATTCTGGAAATATAGGTTTATATTTGTCCCAGCTGTCTTTAAGAACTTAAATTAAGTTGTAAATTAGGTGTCTGGCTGTCCCAGGCTCCCTGTTTGGTGACGGGGAGACCAGCACATCTGGGAGGCAGATATTTGTTCATCCACTGAAATTGCCAGACAGTCTCTGCAGAGCACGTCGGAGCTCCTCACATACAGAGCTTCAGTAGCTGAGAGGGGTGCCCAAAGACAGGTCAAATGAATTTGGGCCTTTGGGCCTTTTCGTTTGTCAATTCTTCTGAATGCTGAATGAACCCATTAGTTCACATCTGTCTGGGCATTAATGGTCAGGCTGACTAAATAGCTGGAAAAATCATGTTGCTCGTGGGGTTTTTTATGTACTATCCCCCAGTATTTCAATTATGTTTTGACCGTGTTTGACCTTATGTTTTGAAGAGAAAGAAAACAGGAAATTTAAAAGGAACTAAAGGAAACAAACAAGAAAGTAACTTCACTTGTTTTCTGTGGTATTCTGACAAATCTGCATCCATATTTGTTTTGCACAAGAGGACATTGAATAAAATTTTATTCATTAATGCTTCCTATTCTAGTACATGATGGAATTATGGTACCTGTTGACACTGAGTTGTATGGAGACATTCCAATAGTGTCTAGGAAATACTGCCCTGAATTTTTGGAGGACAAATGAAGATTGCTAGCTACAGCAATTTCAGAACAAGAGGAGCTTTAATTGCACTGCTTCTATTGGCTCATGAGTTTTAAAATAACATGAAATATGGATTCAACTCAATTTGAATAAATGCACAGTCAGAAATCCACCTGTTAAGGCAGTTTAATTGTGTAAAACTAGATTCTTTACTGAGCTGAAGAGGTTATAGCTAAGATATTATTTGAAGGGGTTTTGTACATTTGACATTTAAAGAGCTGGAGTTTATTTGTCTTTTTATCTCTTTTTTTTCATGATTTATAAAAAGAATGTTTCTGAAAAAAGAAGGAAAAAAAAAGAAGAGGAAAAAAAAAAAGATTGATTTCATATTTGAAAGTCCTTACCTTCTGAGTTCTCAGTTATTAACATAGAAAAGTGCAAAAAGTATTTCTATGCTGCAGTGGCTGTTGCTGTGGTCCCAGGGGATATTTTCAACAGTGTATAGTTTTGCACTATTTTTCTTCTCTGTATATTTTCCTGGAGGACAACAACTGAAAATCATCATTGTCACAATTCTGCAGAAAGAGGCAATCTCTAGGATGCATGCAGCTGTGTTATTCTGGCCACACAATCTTGGTTGTAGGCTTTACTTCAAGAAAGGAAGTAGGAGGAGGGGGCTGCTGGCACTTTTCTTCTAACCTTACAGGCTCAAAAGCCAGGTGTGAATAAAATCCATTATCCACAGGACGTTGTGCTAATTACAGCTATTAAAGGAGTGCAATCACAGTGTAGCTAAACAATGGGATTTCTCTCAGTGGTCCAGAGCTATAGCTGTTCTGTCTCTTGGCACCCCTCCTTAGGTCCCTGATGTAGATGGGGCCTTGTACAGTGGAGTATCACTCATTTATTACTCCTGCTGATTCTGCTCAATAAAATCCTAAACTGGTTTAAAAGCTTCAGACATACTGAAGATATAAACCTGGAAATATTGTTTATATTCCTAAACCAACCAATATGAGGGAAAAGTGATAGCCTTCAAAAACCATGAAATATATTATAATATATAGTAATTAATATTATGAAAAAACCACAACTGTAGATCCTTTGAAGTTGTTTTATAGTTACAATAGATCAAATTTGTATAACACTTCTCAATTTGAGAGATTCAAATAAATGCCTGTCAAGAACTGAATGTATGATGTAAAAGTATAGCAGTTATTTAAGAGAAGCGCTATTCAGCTTTGGTTTTGAACTTAATTGTTGTATACAACGTGTAATTGAAACTGTGGGGAAATGTTTTACTGGAGAGAATATACCTGCCTGAGCTTGATTTTAACCAGGACGCTGATATTGAAAGATCCTATTGTTTCTAAAGGAGTCTTTTAATGATGAGAAATCCTGGGGCTTAGTTTTATGTCTTGTGGGTGAGACAGCCTTGATTTAGAGAAGTATTTTGTTGATAGATATAAAACTCATAATAAAAATCAAAGGGGGGTATTGTAAGGAATGAGAGTGACTTGAGATCTTTCAAAAGGAAAAGGACATTGCTGCTTTTGACTTTGAAAGGCAGGCAAAACAAATAACGAAATTTAGGAAATGTCTCACAGTTTTTCTTTAAAGACCTCAGCGCAGTCTTTAGCAGTATTATGCTTCTAAATTGTACAGATCTAGAATCAAAATACAGCAGGTATTTCATATGTGTTACGCTAATATCTAACTCACTCTCTGAGTATACTTTGTGTCATTTCTATGATGTTTGCAAGGATGGAAATGAGTAACAAGGACTTAAACTGTGATTGCTGTCCATTAAATGGCAGTACTACGTGCTTGTTCTTAATGAAGAACTCATTCAGGTGTTAACTGAAAGTTTCAGGTTTTGTTTTAGCATGAAGATCAGCATCATTGGATATAAGCACAAAGAATCTTTTCTCTTTATTGATATTTGAATGCCCCAAATGTCCTCTTGCTCTTTTCTGGAACAGCCAGAACCTGTAACCTTCTATAAAAATCCAGCTGCTGTTTTCCTTAGCTCTTCCATGACATTCAAACTCTGGGCCATCCTCATGCTTTTTCAGTATGAAGTTCTTAAAGCCCAGCTGCGCTGTAAAGTCCTTGGTGTGAGAGCCAGGCTCATTACCAGAGTCCCTGCAGCTAGAGGAGATTCTCAAATCTTTAAGATCACCAAAGATAATCCTCTGTGTTACGGAAGATATACAGAAGAAAGTTGTGAATGTAAAATATAAAACCATTTAAAACTGAATGTGTACATTTGACAGAGATACCTTTGTCTGTATTAAGACAATATCAGAGGCCTGCTTGGCTTTAAGACACTGAGTTAATATGAAAAAAACCCAAACTATATTGAACCTAGTTGATTTTTCTCAGCAAGAACATTTTCCTAATCTTGAAAAGAGTTACTGTGGCAGACATACATATATGTATGTATGTTATTAAGGGTGAAATATGAAGTATATGGGGTCAAGGAAGCTGTTTCAGCTGTACTGTTGAGCATTTATAGTTGGATGGTAAACCTTAGATTTTTAAAATGGAAAGGAAGAGTGCTATGTGTAATATGTAGATTTCTATTCTATTTTACATTGATTTAGAAAAATAAGTTATACCAAACATCAAGATCACTTGATTACAATGCTTGCATTACTGATGAATTTGAAATGCTTGTATTAATGGTTTTCAATCTGTGTAAAATAACTGCATGCTATAAAGTTCTGCAAATTAGAGATAGGGTCATGATCAGAGATGACATTGGAGACTCCTACAAAGCATATGCAGAGTTTTGTTTAATTTTATTTACTTGCTTTCTGCATTTGTTTATCATAAATTACAGAATGTTCTTTCTAGAAGCCTTGGCCGCTTCTGTTTTCAGAATTGTATAGACTATACAAAGTCATTATGTTGTATCGGTGAGTTGCTGCAATACGAGAATGCAGAGTCTGCATAGCTGTCAGCTAGAGGTATGTTCAGTTAGAGGGTAGCACTTGGACTGTCAGACAGAACAAGACAGGGAAGCAATAGCAAGCTTCAAAATGCTTAAGTGCAGAAGATAATACTGGACTATCTCCTTTTCTTCCCCTGCGGACACTTTCCAGACAATACCCCCTTTTCTCTACTTTGAGCAGCAGAGAGGAGGATAAAAAACCTCAGTCTGCAATATTCATATTGATTTATACTGATGAATCAGACACTCTGTATGACACTGAAGAAAGCTATAATCATGCCCTAGTTATAATTTATACATATAATAATAAATATCTCTAGCACAGTTGCGGTTAGCACACCTAAACCAAAGAGGGGCACTAGCAGGAGTTGTGAAACTGTTTTAAACAAGGCACTTGAACCATATCAAAACATAACAGGTAGGCTCCAATCGAAAGACAGTTTGATTAAAGTCAGAATCTGAATTTAAAGCAGCTGGATATTCTAAAATAACTTAATGGAGGGACACCTTTACCTTTTTTTTTTTTTCAGTTTTTTCTTGTTCTGCTCAGCTTCAAAGTAAGTTATGATAAAGTTGAATAATGTACTTTTATGCCAGGTGTCTATACTTGGAACTATTTTTCAATATTTGGTCGCTAATAGTGCCACGTGTGGAGAAGCTGCAAAATTGAGCTGACATAGTTTTAGCCTCTGAATCTAAAAATCAGAGATAAAAAAATGTGCAAACTGGGGCTTGTGTGCAGCATTAAAAGCTTTAAATGGAACCTACCCGAATAAGTGTTTCAGGGCGTTATGGAATGGCGTGTCAGAGTACACTGCTGACACTATCCCTCGTTATACTAGTTTATTTTACCCTTGTAGTGGGTAAGTTGACTTCAAGGAGAGAGGTGACTTAGTGATCATCTCAGGTTTTATGTCTCTTTTACAGATGTCTGGATTTGAAAGAAGCTTATGGATTTCTTCATGTCATTAAAGTAACAAGTGCAAGATGTTCAGCAACCTGCCTTATTTATTTCACACTTCTGGTAGAAAAGTGACAAATTTAAATTTCATCTTTTCCTCTCATAGCAAAAAGGAACCAATAAGCATTGAATAGTGCAATACTTACAGTAACTATCCTGATGGTGGTATAGCAGTGGTGATAAAAAATGGTGAAGTTCACCAGATTAGAAGTGTTGGATTGAATGCAGTTCAGTGAACTTTTGGGATAAGTTAACTCAAAGCTTTGATTCATGTTGTTTTCTTTTTTAATTTTTTTAAATTTTTTCCTATAAAGTCCATGTGTATGCGTTTGTGCAGAAACATCCCATTCAAAATGTTTCCAAATCAGTAAAATTAAAAAATTTTGATCTCATAAGACTGCAATCTATAACATATAACAATGTTGAATGAGTTCATGCATACCTTCTCATGCCTACTGCCTAGGACTTGAGGTTCCTTATTATTTTAGGCACCATTAATGGTTTAATTGGCCTTGATTCTGTAGCCCTTTATTGACTGCAAAGTTTGATTGTCCAGGGCTTGTTAATTTTTACACATAAAAAATATAAAAAGATATTTAAGACTTGTAGACATTTAACAGATGAATATAAATCGCTTTGTTTAATGGGGCAAATCTGGATTAGTTTTGTGTGAAACAGAAAATTTCTGAAAGCTGTGAAGGCTGTCTCCTGTAAGCCTAATCAAAACCATAACTGTTCAGTGTTCACTTCTGCAGCCACATTTGTTACATTTGCTCTGTTTGTGCTTTAAGTAGAGAAATGGAATATGCTATGGAATGGAAGCCGCACATGTCAGTCTACCATTATTTAGTGATGCAAAGCATATGGGAGACTGCACGGAGTTTTCTTTTGAAAATGGCTGGGAAGCAAGGAGCTGGCTTCTTTCAATAAGTTTTGCTTTGACACTGTGATGGGATGGTTCCATTACAGCAAAAAGCAGGGCTGAGAATCCTCACCCTAAAATTATTCATGACTGCGTAGCAAACTCCTGGTTTCAGAGTGAGAAAACTTGTCCAGGACAAAGCAGTGCCAACAGCTGTGCCTGGGTAAAACTGGACCTGTCACAGATGTTTGGCCAAGGCCAGGGAAAAGCTGTTTTCAGGGCTTGTGTTGACATGAAAACTGGATAGTTTTTTTGCTTCTGCATTAGCTAGCCAGAGATACAGGAAAGAGAAAGTCTATCGGTTAAGGCCAGGTGTAGCTTGTTATCCACCATCAGAGCATGTGGAGGGAAAGTGGTTTGTAATGCTCACAACAAAGCAAGACTTTTCTGTAAGGAATCCACTTTGAAGCTTGCTGTTTCACAAGGTACTATCTCCTTTATATCTGAGGAAGTTACTGCTTATGAAGGCTGCTTATGCTAGGCCAAATAGGTTTATTAGTGATAATCCCTTCCCTTTGATTTGTCAGTGCTTTGAGTAATATACACTAATCCTGCCGGGCATTTGGAGGTGATTCTCCAGGCATACATATTAATGCAGTAAACCCGAGGGGCAGGCTTGCTCTTGAGGGGGCAATACCAAAGGGACTCCTGAGAACTAATGGTATTTAGATATAATAATGTGCTGCTGACAAGTAAAAATCAATAGCTGAGAATGAGGCTTAAAGTGAGAGGAAACATGTTATTGATGCACACTCTCTCCCTTTTCTTGTTATAATTCTATCCCGATTTCCCAGCCCTTTCCTTTAGTAAGCTTAATCAGTTCTCCCAGCATTGATTTTCACTGCATTGCAGATTATAGTCACCTGGGCAAACTGTTTACTGAGGGAAAGGCTGTCTGGTCACAAGGGAGGTGCATTACATGTGGTGTGCAGGTTCTGGGTTTGAATTCGGCAGTCTCTGAAGGAGCAGAGGGTAATAGCTGGACACTGGGTTGAGAAGAAGTAGCTACAAATGGAAGCAGAAGGCTGGTGGATACTGCAGGTATCAAATCAGGTTTACCAAACCTTGTCAACATCTTCCTGCTTGCACCTCTAAGTTATCTGGAGATGCAAAGGCATGTTTTAATGTGTGGGTTTTGGTTTTGGACCTTTCTTGATAGATTTATTCTTAACTAAAACTGTTGAATCCTTTCTTACACTTGGATTTGATTTCACATTCCCTAAAGATATTCAAATTAATTTGCCTTGAGAAATATCAGAAAGATACTTTTATGTCACCCTTTCTGGACAGAAATAGTAGAAGACCTTCTACTGTGCTTCTGTAATGATTATGTAAAGCTGGGGCAGGTCCATGGAAAAATCAGTATGAACCATGAGAATTCCTCTGTCATTTTCTTCTCTGTAGCCTAAGCAGCAGCAGCTCTTTAAGTGACATGTCTGTATCTTTCTATGATCACACTTAGGATGATAATTTTTTTTTTTTGCATTAAGAAAAAGGTCTTTCTTGATTACATGCTTATGAATTATTAAGCATAGTTAGTATTGACAAAAATGTATGTAGTCTAGCAAGAATAAAAGGCAGAATAGATATGCAGGATAAAATGTATGGCTTACCTCATACATATCACATACTATTGATATTAGAAATATAATATTTAATTCATTGTAATGAATACGGTTTCTTAATAACCATCTGCCTTGTGATAAAGGATGAGTTACAGTAGAAGTCATCAAACCCAATTACAATAGCAGTCATCAAAACAGATTGGTTATTACAATGTTATTCTTTGATAAAGTTCACCCATGTGTTATTACATTTTGAACATACAAACAAGCAAGTAAGAGTCTTTGCTATGCTTTTTCATCTTAATTATTCTTAAGATTGAAGATGATGTGAAGATGAAGTCAAGATTGGGTGAAGTCCTAGAAAATGCTTATTCTGCATTTGCATCAACTGGAATGAATTTAACATGTGTAGATTTCCATGTACATTAACCTAGCCTTGGGTTTTCCATGATTCAGAGGTCATAGTGTTGCTGTTTCACTACCGAGTTAAATGTCTGCCATGGAGACAGATGTTCCTGGGAGAAGAAACAAAAGTTTGCCTCTGTTGTTAATTTCAGCATAGTTCTTTGAAGCCTGCTGAGCCAGTACCTAATTAAACTGCACACAGGCTCCGAACAAATGAAAAAGAAATACTGCTACTTTCAGATAACATTTAAGGTGACAAATTCTTCTCAAGTGAAATCTGCTTGGGGAAATCAATTCACTGCTGAAGCAGAAACACTTTCCATAATGCTTTATTATGTGAAGGCATTACTATAGCCCATGTACAGTATAGGAGAGTGCGTGCAGTTTGGAGATCTTGACTGTATCTAGTCACAGCCACGGGACAAGTGCTGTTTCAGTCCTGTTTCTTTAATTTGAAGCCAGAGCTATATTCCTTGTCTATAGTAATATTATTCTGATGGTGGTGTCTGATTGTGCTACACATAGAGCAGAAACGTCTTATGAAATGTTTGGAGACTGTAGACTACTGATTAGTTTTGGAATTGAAAATTCTTTAAGTATTCCTGCCTGACTCCTCTAATAACATCAGCTGTATTCATTTGTTCTGTTTTTGCATTAAGCCACACGCTTTGTGTCTTGGCTTTCTTATGCCAGAGCCTACCAGGAACGCTGATGTTCCAAGTTCAGTTTCATATCTATAAACATGCATTAAAGTAACTAAAATATGCTTTGAGGCAAAGAGAGGGCAAGGGAAATGAGCTGTGCAGTTCCTAATGACCACTACTAGACACTATTTTTTAAAGGTTTCTGGTCCTCTAGTAAAGTTAGTCAACTTTTCTCTCCACACCTGAAGCATGTGTGGAGGGGTGTGTGATTCACTGTGTGTGGTAAGAAGCCTACGTCACAAATAGCCCTTGGTGTCTCACGACAATGGTCCACGATGCTTTTATGATCCATAGGGATATACCCCTCTATTGATGTGCAATTCCACCAACATCAGCAGAGCTCCTCCTAGAGAGGACCTCTACACCCAGCTGCAGCTGCTTTGGAATGTCAAAGCCTTAAAAACAGAGCAAGTAGCAAGCAGCTCACCTAGCATAGCTCCTGGGAGAGCAGGAAAAAAAAAAGGAATTAAAAAAAGGGACAATTAAATATATGAAATAAAATGTCCATTTGGGATTGCAGGTAGTGGAGGAGAATGCTTTTGTCATCTCACGTGGTCTACAAGATTGCAGCTTCTTTCTTGTTCCATAGTGGGATCAGCTCAAGAGCTGTTTGAGGCTGCTGCTGAGAAAACAAAACCAGTCTCCTGTTCTTAATAGGTGTTGCTTAGGCCACTCACCTAAGACAACCGATAGGCCACGTTCAGATCTCTACTCTAGGATGAAAATCTCAGTTTTCTGCCTATTTTGTGTTGATAAAAATTGACCATCCTGTAGTAAATAAGAATCATGCTTTCTCTTTGGACTTAATTGGAAAAATCTTGGCCACACAAGGGCTTTTTCTTGGAAAGCTTTGCCTTTCATGAAATCAACTTCAAAACCAAAAAGTCCTGAGTGACTTTTTGGGGTTTCGTTGTTTCTCAAAGTTGTTGCTCTGTCCCTAGAATGACCAGTCAAAAACCTGTGTCTCAGTATCCACTGACACTGGTATGGCTTTGAATCCAAACTGAGATCAAAATTACCACCATCAAGCTCTTTCTCCTACACTTTTTCTTATTAGAAGAGGGAGATCTTCCTTCCTTCAACATTCCTTCCATATCCCATATTTTCTCACCTTTTCCTTACTTCTGATCTCTGTCACTTCATTTTATTTGAATTTAAGAGTGTTCTATTATTTTTTAAGACTATTTTTAGAAGTCTGCTCATTTTGTGTGCACTTTCAGGTACAGAAGGCCATATGGGTACCGTGTGTGAATACTTAGGGGAATAATCCTTCTGCCTTTATTCTGACCTACTCTTTGGTAAACTGATCTCTGGGGGACCTGAAACATTGACTAAGTCAAAACAATTAACTGGAGCATTAATTGTCTTCTGATCTGTTTCTCTCAAAGTCAGACCAGAAGAGTCTCCACTGAGCAGTAATGTTTAACAGGGCCAAAATGAGAGGACTAACTATATGCCAATGGGAGCAAAGGAAGACCTGTGCTTAGAATGATGGATTGTTAATGTAGTGAGGTATGGCAAAAAAAGATGACTTGCCATAGTATAAAAAATTTTTCTCCCAGATTGTTACCTCTTTTGTTCAAAATTTCAGTTAAGGAACAGAATGTAGGAGTCACTGTCACTTCCTGAGTCGTGCTTTAGATCAGAAACATTTGCTGAAGACATCTGCTTTGTGGAAGTCAAGTATACAGCATTTCTTAAGTCTGAGAAATGACTCATGGGAAAGCTATAGAAAATGGGTCAGTCTTTCTGAGCTCTGAATACCTGACTTCTCTACATCGCCAGATTGTTGAAAGTTTAGAGAAAACACAGGAATAAATTAGTTACTGGAAAAGGCTTAGGAGAAGGAAGTAGTGCTTCCAAGAGGATAGATGCACGTTATAAGCATGGCATATTATTTTCCTTTGGTGTGTTCCTCTCCTAAGGGGACTCATATAATGTAATTTGGTGAAGTTCACTGAATAAAGTCATGTTCCTTTATGTATTAAAGAACATTATGGTTTGGTAAGCAAACTTTTGTATCTGTGGTGATCCTTTTGCCTTAGCAGAGAGATGTGACAGATCCATTCCCCTCCATTGTCCCACCTACTCAGTTTTAAATTTCTGTTAAAAAAATACATATCTCTTAGCAGTTAGTTACCCTCTCTATAAAAAAGACACTAATTTGTCAATGTCAAGTTTGTGTAAGGAGAAAAAACACCCATTTTTCTTAGCATCCTCGAACTATCTCATCCTTCGTTTTTCAGCTCATTTGATAGCTCCTTCTTGTATGTAAAACCAAAAATCAGCAATTTTATCTGAATGCAAGTCTCTGGTGTCATTTTGACAACTACTAGATTGGTGTTATGTTCCTTCTCTATTTTTCTGGCTTATGTAGAATCAGAGAATAATACCAGGCTTATCTTTCAAAGCATGAAGCTATTTATAGCATGCGGAGATACTGTCTGTATGTTTCTTTTCAAGCCTATACAACAGAAATTGATTTTTCTTTTCTAACTAATACATCTTAGGACTTTAGCACAGAATAAACAGAGGAAGAGTAAGAAACAGAGCACAACTATAAACTGGTATTTGTTTTCTGAACTGCAGGTAATGGAACATTGATTGGAGCATCTGCAAACGTTGTTTGTGCAGGAATTGCTGAACAGCATGGTTATGGCTTCTCTTTCATGGAGTTTTTCAGGTACAATTTTAAAATTCTCACCTTAAATGTGTAATTTTTTTTTTCTTTAGACAAACAATGGATCCTCCAAGGAGAAAATCTGGAGAAAGGGTCTATAAAAAAGACCTGTGTTCCTAATTTGGTTTTGGCAACTGAAATGCGGATCAAGGGCAGATCACTTTATTTTTGCCTACTGTGGATAGAATGCATGAAGGTGGCAGGAGCACAGTGGAACCCCAGGAGAAACAAAGCCTCAGAAATTCATGCTTTGGTCACCCTCAATCTTATCTTCAGCTCTGTAGGAATACTAAATTATTGCTTTGTTGTTAAATACAGCTTTAACATAGTTTCTTATCTGTACATTTTCATGGATGTTCTGTTGCCAGGGAAAAACAGGATGTGCCAGTGTAGACTGTGTAGAACTTTACTCCGTGATCCCATGAGTAAACCTATTTATCTAAAAGTAATTACTTTTTGACCAGCTGCCTAGCAGTTAAGAGTGAAAGTGTGATGAGCAGCTAGTAACAGCTGAAGTTGTTGTTTAATAATTGTTTAATTAATAATTTATAACTGTTGTTTAATAATGAAAGTTCCTCTGCAGGTCATTCATCAGCAGGTTTTTAAGGGCCAAGGTGTACTTAATGCATACAGTAGTTTAATATTGTTCCAAACACCCCCAGTTTTTGAGACTATGGTTGAAAGGTAAAGGGAAACTGGCAAATACAGGACTAGACATGAAGTTAAATTGTAGTAGATTTAACTAAAACATAATTTCTTGCTTATTTTTCTGCATATTTAGGGTGAAGGATACTGTTAAGTTCACACCAATATTTTTTTCTCTTTTTTCTTTGCATTGTTTATTTTAGATTCTCAGCTCTATTGACTTTCCTGTATATTGTTTACCTCAAAGCCTTCAAACTGCTGTATTTAATATGATTAGTCACATGGGAGTATCTGGAGCAGAGCCAATGATAACTAAAAAGAAAGATGGTCTGAACTGTTCTTGCTAAAATTCTTGCTATGAGCATGTGCTGCTCATAGTACAGTTTATCTCTTCACCCATAGTCATCTTTTAGAAACAGGATGCCTATTGATTCAAAGTCTTGGCTGTCAGGACCCTTGAGACTGCAATACAGTCTTATTATATAGTATGCAGTGATAGCTAACAGACTTCTTGGAAGTCAAGCCCTTGTACAAAAAGGATGGTGATACAGCAGTAATGGGCTTGTGGATTGTTCTGTTCATGTTTTGCAGATGCTTAGCTTGTCGTTTGGGGATTTAACTTGTATATAGCATTAACAATGTCTCTTCTATGTAGATTTTGTAACAAAATGTTCTTAAAGCTTCCATGACAATGACTGAGTATCTAAACAGAAATAAGGATGTAAAGCCTGACTAGTCTCTTTAGCAGTGTTCACTGGAATGTATTCTTTGGGAAGATTGAAGATGGTATGCAGATGTTCTGAAATTACCTTCTATATGTATGCTTTCAGTGGAAATAATTACTGGGGATGGCTGTAACTGTTGTAAGCAAAGATGTAAGAACTGAATCCAGAGTGGTCTCAGGAAGATAGCAATGGATATTAATTAGCAAAAAGAACATAAAAGACCACTATTTCTGTCTTCTTCTCAATCACTGAGCAGGCAGATCATGAGCTCCTTCTAATTTGTCTTAGAAAAGTATTTGTTTCAGTTGAATGTGCCCAAATTCAATATCTTCTGAGGCTTCTCCTGGCATTAAGAGGTGTTACATGTATCCCTTGAGGATTTTGATCTTGTTTACTTTTATTTATGAAGATTGTCTCAAAGCACAAAGAGATTTTTCTGCATTTCTTCCCTGTTTGTCCGAAATCACTCACTAGGTCTCACATCCCTATTCAGGGTCTTCTGTGGTGCTTCTACCAGTATAGACGCAGACTGTTACTCTCTCATCTTGCAAACCCCTGTCAGTCACTAGGGCAAAATCATGGATACCATGTGTGAGGAGATGATGGCCCTCTGCTGCCTGGCTTTTGTCCTTCTCAAGTGTTTCTGTGCAGGAAACTGATGACATGTCTGTCCCAGGTGGCATCTGGGGTCATACAGCACAGTACGCTACTTCCCATACACTTCCTCCCTACCTGCATGCTAAGCCAAAATTACACAACTATGTTTAAGGCCTTTGCTAGAAGCAGCTTTTTTGCAAACCATGTTTTGACATGGTGGTTTGACGAGGAACTCTGGGCAGGGCTGCTAAGCAGGTCTGGTGAGTACACCTTGACACAACAGGGGTGGAGAGGCTCTGGAAGCTGTGGGTGCCTGGTGGCAAGAGGCATCACGATGACTCTGTGTAAGGAGAGAAGGGAAAAGGTAAGAACCAGGTTCTGTGTCCTGTAAGAGGGCTGATGGGCTCATGACTATTCCCGTGTGCATCTGCGCAGCGGCACTTGGTGCCATTCGAGGTTCCTCTTCTCTTTTTTTAAGAGGGGAGCAGTGGCAGCCCAGCTGGTGTGTTGTACAATGCTATTCTGCTGCCTAGCCAGAGCCAGAGGTGGCCAGGTGTGATAAGTTGCCTCAAATGCTGTGGTCTGACCAGCTTGACGTGCTTCTATCTGGAGTGCCTTCAGCAGAAGAAATCCTGTGCTGGTGGTTGTGTGCCTGAATGACCATGAATGCTATAGTCTGTCAGAAATCTAGCATCCTGGGGAAGGTCCCCCTTCGGGGCCACATCTAAGTGCTTCCTTCCCTGGATCAAGAGTCCTACCTCCCCAAGGACCTGGGGGCACTCATTTCCTTCCAGACTGCTGGACATGGCTGGATGCAAGGGGAAGACAGCCAGCCCTGGTGTCCCATCCTCACCACCCAAGGGACTCAGGCCCATAAGCTGGGAGTGCTGTGCCTGTAAGGAGGTCCCAGTAGAATGACACTTACGTGGGAAAGATTATACTGTGAAAGGAGGGAGAAAGGCATAGATCCTCCCTCCCTGTGTTGAAGCACCTTAAAGCAGTGTGGTGTCCAGAGTACACTACTGGTTGAGGAGACACCAGGTCACAACCATACATGCCTGGCTGTGATTGTGCTGGCCAATGTCACCAAGTGTCTTACCCAGAACGCATTCAAGTCTTGTTCCTTTCTCCCACACTACCTGTCAACGCATGTAGAAACCAGTTCTGTCTGAACAGTGCTTACAAGGGGAAGAGCAAGATTGCCTGTGAGAAAAGATCCCTCAGCTGCTATGAATTCAGCTTGATGTTTCTGGCCCTTGTGAGCTTTTCTTGATACTTCATTATGTTCCACCGAAATAAAAAGATTCCCATGTCCCTTAGAATATACAAATACTGAAATAAACGTACTTTATCACCATGAAAATACTTTTACCTTTGAATCTGTTATACATGGTTGTAGGGCAACAAAAAGGGGCCTCTACTGGTATATCAGCAGCAAAAGGAAGATTAGGGGACATGTGAGCCTGCCACTGAATGGGGAAATGACCTGCTGACAGAGGACGTGGAGAAGGCAGAGGTTCTCAGCACTGCGATCAGCAGCACAAAGTCCAGGTGGAGGCCAGTCACTAGTGGTGCTCCTGATCCCCAGTGGTGCCATCCAAGCTCAGCCATTCTGGGTTTCAGCTTTTAACCAGCCCCAGAAATCTGAAGGCAAATAATGAATAACTGCCACTGGATGATTCATTTGGACTACCTCAAATTCCAAGGAAAGGGAGCAATGTTAAGAGAAAAAGAAAATTGAAAGTCCTAGGAAGATCAAGCTCAGAAGTAGCAATTTGCTTGAAGATGCTCTTGCATTTTGGAGTAGGTCCAGCCAAATTACACGCCTTTCCCACCTTGGAAACTTCCTCGTCAAACTGTATTTATGTGTTTTAATCTTTCCTCCTGGAAAAATCTTATACATACCCTCATTTTTCATTATCCCTCTAGTAATTCAGAAGGCAGAGCTGAACACAATATTCCAGGCATAGTCCTGCTGTTAATATAGGCCATTTCAAATTTCTGTTTCATTTACTATTCACTGTTAAATCCAAGTCTCTCTCAACTTTCATGTTACTTACTTGAGTGTGAGTATATCTATTCCTGCTCTGCCCCTGCCAAGTTCTTATACTTTTCCTGCATTGTGTTTCTGATTAACATATCATCAATGGGCAGAGATAAAAGGGAACTGGTATGCTATATGATCTCATAAATGAATTGGAGGATGGACACAAAGGCAAATATTTAAGTGGTAAAAATAGAAATAATTGTGAGTTGGTGGGATTTGGAAAAGGAGATAGAGAGCAGTAGGATGTTTGCTGTACATGGTCAAGGGTATAAACATCAAAGCAAACAAATGAGCATTATGCCACTGGAGGGAAGAGCAATTTTTTTGGTAGTCTTGACCCTGTAGAAAACACCAGATGTGTTAATAATATGAAGGTAATTGCTCAGGGACAGCATATATGAGTAAGTAGAAGGCAGGGAAAGGTTAAATGCATGTTGTGATTTTTTGTCTAAGTTATCAGAGAAACATTAAATCATATATAAGAGCTTAATGTAAAGGAAACCCCTAAATATAAGACAGTACTATTTCTCTTGGCAAATGGTCAGATAAGGACAGTATAGTCTTGTTGACTGAAAGATTTCCAGAGTTTAACATAGTGATTTTATATCAATTAAGACTTTAGAATAATCAAGAGAGCTTTGTTTTTTTCAAGGAATAAGATAAAAGAAACAACATTGCAGATGCCTCTTGTAATCTAGACGCTTCACTTCACGTTAGTTTTTTAATTTTTACTAATATATGAGTGAGTTTGTTGCAATATAGCATTCCACTAGGTCAGTCCTCCCTATGGAATATGAAAATGACCCACAGAGATCTTTTTGTTACCAATGAAAAATTTGGTTCCATGTTCATACATCAGAAGTTCTCATTGCTGTAGGGGCTTTAATTATCTGTTTCCACTTGCTAATAAAATTGCCAGCTTGATTTTAATTTTCTCTTTAAGAGAGGCATTTATAACCTTATAAACATACATAGTATTTCAAACATAAAATAAGTCATGTTCCTTCATCCTATTGTAATTCAATACCAATCACCCCTGTGTGTCTGTGATGCACGATGTGATTAAAAAAAAAAAAGTATCACAGATAAATGCTGAACCTACTTGACACAAAAAGAAAGTGGGTATTATGGGAAATACTCTAATTTTATTTCAAGAAAATTTTGGCTGACTGTGAATATATCATGGTGCGATATGTATAGGTAAGAGAAGAATGGATTGGATAACTCTATGTAATGGGATAAGAATATGGGAGAGAAGATTAGATGCATGAGGAAATCAGTCTGCCCAGAGGAGCAGAGTATGAGCCTAAGGACCTAATTTAGATTACAGTGGTAAGGTTAGCTGGGCATGATCCTGAAAGCATTCTGCATATATTCAGGTTTTGCATTTTTCTGTCGTTCCTCTCCCTTTATATGTCATCTGAAGAGCTGAATTTTAATAGTCTCTGTCTTCTCTGGGAGTAACAGTGATTTGGAATTGTGAAAAAAATATTGGTTTCTGATAATATCTTAGTAAATAGTTTGTTTTCATTAGAAGATTTGTCTTTGGAGATATTCACAGCAAAAATATTTACAGTAGGATATCCTATTTATCCCTGCTTAAGAGTGCTTACCCGTAAAGACTGTGAAACAGTGCTTTCCGCGAGAACTGTCATTCATGCATGTGGGAGGACAACTGTGATATTCTTTGCTACTGCCTGTGTATCCTATTTGCACAACTTATTGAAAATGACTTTTAAAAAAACATTGGGCTCTGTAAAGCCATATAAATGTCTCTACTTGATTATGTGTTAGACAGCTGTAGTCCTTTTCATTCTTGTTAATTTAGTGTCATTTTTCCCTATTTTCTTGCTATTAATGCCACTCTATGCCAAACACTGTTGCTGTTTTTAAGGTTGATTCTAATCAGAATAAAACTAGCCCTACTATTTTGGGTGTGAATTTTGGTGATGGCGACTTCAGTTGAGCAATGTGGTATCCAAATGCCTGAACACAATTCACCTGTGGACCTTCTGATCAACCGTGCCACTCCAGAAGACAGAATTTGGGGATGTTCAAAGTACCTATTGAAAAGTCATTGAACTGTTGAGTAAAGTTTTAATGATTATGATACATGAGTTAGCTCAATCTCATTTCCCACTACTCTTCTTATCAGTAAGGAAGAGTAATTGGTCATGGGTTAAATATTGATATTTGACATGATAACAGCTTTCTTCTGTTCAAATAAGTGCAAATGCAACACTTGAGCAAAGCCCTCTCAACAAATGTGTTAATGTACAGTTCCAATTTGGGCAAGTTTTAACTTTTCACAACTTTTGCTTCATAAAATGTCTACCTTTAAAAATCCGGATCTTTTAGGTTTACTATATCAGCTTGTTTTCATCTTTATCTTGATTTCTTTACATGTGTAAGGAAAAAATATATATTTTTTAAATAGCTCATTTTAATAATAAATTTCAAATCCAATTAGATATAAAAATCTCTGTTTATTATCAGACTTAGGGAACTGAGTTTAACAAATGTAATTTAGATTTTAACATCCTATTCACTGTTATGTTAAGAAGGGCAAAGCTATAGACAACCTTAATTTTCAGCTGATCACTCAGCAAAGTAGAAAGGTAGTTCAGCATGTATTCATCTTTCAATATTAGGTTCTAGGCTGGGTTTGTTAACAAGAATGCCAGTTTTCTTTCAGCTATCCAAGAACAATCATTGCAAGATTTTAAATTGTCAGTGTTGATCTAAATGACTGCTCTCAAAGAAACAAATGTGTACACTGACATCTGTGGCAGTTGAATAACGTGAATGCTGCTTGTTTTAAACAGTTACATGGCTTGCATCAAACCCCATGAAATTAAGTATTCCTGCAACAGTGTGGTGCAAAACATTTTAAGAATAATTCCTGAGTTATGGGTGAGGTTTTTTTAATATTTATTTTATCTTAGGTCAAGAAACACTGTAAGTGGAAATATAAACGAATGTGGTTTTACCTTCTTTACTTTTAGGGAAAAGGGGGGTGGAAAGTATTTTGAGCCCTTAAATATGAGGATATTTCCTTTTCCAACTTGAAATATGATTTATCTGTATTATGTGAAGTTTTCCATGGAGCTTAAAAATGCTCCTGTGTCTTCTAAGTAGAGCCAATATCTTTGAATTGTTTGGCCTGTGGACATACAAGTATTGCTTTTTTTCTTCTCTTATTGCCATGAAGTCTTTTGGATTAGCAAATTAGTTTCCAGTAAGGGTAGATGGGATTTAAATACTTATCTTACTCAGCTTAAAATAAGGTTATGTGATTCAGGTATTAAAATTTTATTATGGTTTTATCTTTTAAAGTCTGTGAAATGTGTGTGCTTCATCCTCTTAAGTTTTTGAAAAAGGACATTGAAAATCCAATTGCAATGAGTGTTTCATTGGGCTCCATAGGAAGCACCGATCCTCCAGACGCATACACATCACTTTAATATTAAGGGTAAGCTCATGGAAGCGGTATCTGATCATAGAAAAATCATAGAAAAATTCAGGTTAGAAGGGACTTTAGGAGGTCTCTTATCCAACCTTGGGCTCAAAGCAGGGTCAGCTATGGGCTGCATAGAAACAGCACAGCCTCTTAGGGCAACCTGCTCCACTGCCTGCCTGTCTCTATGGGCAAAATGTTTCTCCCCTCTTGTTTCAACTTGTGCCAGTTTGCTCTCACTGTCCCGCCTGCCACGCGCTGCCGTAAGGAGCATAGCTCCACCTTCTCAGTTCCCGCTTGTAGGTACTGGGTGCACTGCTAGTGGCACTGAAGCTGTCTCTTCTCCAGCCCAGCTCCCCCAGTCTCTCCTGAAGGGACAAATGCTCCAGCCCCCACTGCCTTGGGGACTCTCTGTGAGGTCCCTCCAGTGTGTCCATGTCTTTCCTGTGTTGGAGGACCCACAACTGAACACAGTGTCTAGATATGGTTTAACAAGTGCTATGTAGAAGGGAACAATCCCTTCCCTAGATCTAAGTCCCATTCCCCTTTTCATACAGCCAAAGAGGCCGTTGGCTGCCGTTGCTGTTGGACTTCCCGCAGGCTCACGTGCAGATTCCCATTCCAGGGCCTTTCTTGCAGAGCTGCTCCCCGGTCGCTCTCTTCTCAGATAGTGTCGTTGCAGGGGCTCTTTTGTCTCCCTGGACAGGACTTGGCACTCATCCTTGTTGAACTTTATAAGGTTCTAGTCTTCCCATTCCTCCAGTTTGTCCATGTCCTGCAGGATGTAAGATTATAGTCTAGTATTTCCAGTGCAACTTTGCACAACTGTTATGGTATGCAATGATACCCAATATTAGTAGTCAAAATGGTGCCAGTATAGGAAAGGAACTGCTTGTAAATATCTGTGTTGAAATGGGAATTTTGATTTGGCCTCACATGTAGCTCTTCTCATTTGATCTTCTGTTTGATCTTCTGTGTTGATCTTATTTAAATTATTTGAATAATTAAAAAAAACCCACCAACCTAAATATGCCCCAAATAGTCTTCAAATAATAGATCTGACTACAAAACATTGACATCAGTTAATTAGGTGAGCTTTTCAAGCAAGGAAACAAATAATAGTAGAATGTGATATATGCAACAAATTTATATAGCTTAAGGTATAAATTACAAAAATCTGTGTAATACTTCTCGTTCAAAACATTACTAATTGAAGAGTGTCTCATATCCATGCTGAAGGTTTCCAGAATGGTTTAAAAGTGGTTATAAATTGTATAGTCCCTGTGTGTGTATATCTCTCTCTCTCTCTCTATGTGAAACACACAAAGAAATTGAATTAAACTTTTATTGACATAAATTTTGAGTATGGGTCAGTAGTGGCCAAGCATGAATGCTAGTACTCAAGTGAGTAAAATCATTGTAACCCCTTACCATCAAGATACTTGACTGTGGAATGACTATCAGATACAAAAATTCATTTTTAAAGGGAAAAAAAACCCCAAACTGAATAATAAACCCCAACCATATCAAGATAAGAGCCAGATCAACATTTTCCATGCTCAAAAATATTCTTGTTTTGAATTCTGAAGTGTCACACACCATTTAGGATGTCTGATATATAATCTCTGAATTGCCTCATAACACTTCAGGATATCTTTCCCTTCTACTAGCATAAAGCTGCTGCTTCTAGCCTCATAATACTACAGCATATTAGCCATGAAATCCAGACTATCTCCTGATATAAATGGTTAAGAAAAAATAAAGAGAAAAGTCCAAGTCACCCCTTGCATTCCAAAGTTTGCTATTTTGCATATGTACTGACTCTCCAAAACCTGTGTATTGAACTTTGCTTGTGTGGATTTCAAAAAGGTATAAACTGGGGGAAAGTCTGCACCAAATGGGACAGTGACAATCTGTGGAGAAGTTTGGTTGTTTTTGCAAATCAGTGGTTATTTGGAACTCAGAATCTTTGAGGTGTTCAGAAGTTCATGAATTTCAAAGGTTAAATTCAGAAGGATTACAAGACAAGGTCTGAAGAATATTAGTCTGTCATGCAAATGAGTAATGAATGTAATTCTAAAAGCTCTTCCCTAAATGTTACATAGATGCAAACTCGTCACATTTCTGGTCTATTTGCAGGTATACCTTTTTTCCTCTTGTGCAATATTATATGGATACATAATATGCATAAAGTTATCCATCTAGTTCTTGCAGATATTTTTAGCTTACTGACATTACATATCACTAAAGTAAGTAAGGGAAATAAATACACATACAAAACCTGAGCATAGAGAGACTGTTTTGGATCACACTAAAACCAGCTGTGAATTTAATTTTTATTGTTTGCTGAAATGCAGGATACTGATCCTGGTTTATTCTGTAAAATATAATAGTTACATCCAGTATGGATGGAAGAATTAGGTTTATTACTAGAGAATTTATGATCACACTAGTGCTCCTACTAGAAGTACAGATTATAGGAGTGATCATGTTTATAGAGTATTCTGTTAGAAATTGCATGCAATGAATGTCATAAATCACAAACAGTATAAAGTAATTTAACACTAAAACCAATCAATGAACAGTGAGGAGAGTGGTAAATGTAATATATATCTATATTTTTGTGACATTGACCATAATCCATTCTTCGTCACATTTTCTAAGTACAGGCTACCAACTGAATCAATACCTAATAACTTCCCAACAGCACTTAGAATGAAAATAATTTAAACAGTAATGATTTCTAGATATTTTTTTTTGGCAGTGTCAGAAAGTGGATATCCTGCTGGGCTTGTACAGTTCTACTCCTATACAAACTATTTTATGCAAAGCTTTTGAAGATACCTTGTATTGTGTCTTCCTTCATGGAAGAAAAGGCAGAAAATCTCCCCCAGTGCATCTGTGCTAGTTACGGCATTAGGCTGATACAACCTACCTCCTGGGATAGGAGTCATCTTTCAAGACTTTGTATTAATCTATAGTATTCTACATTAAACAAATTTGCCTAAGCACACCTGGGGAGCATTGCATTCCAAGCTTTGTATTTAAAATACATAGAATGGATTTTTTTCTGTGCACATACTTATAGCTGTATTGAGTACAGAGGGAGTCTGAAACTCCTACACAGGTAAAGTCTGGCAAGATGAACCCCTTTCTTATCTATTCCAACCAACATTTTCTAATTTTACTTCATGTTCAGTACAGATGGCAAGGGGAAGCTAGAGAGTGGGAAGGGAAAAGTTAGATTAAAGAAACCAGGAGCTATGCTGAGGCATGCTGAAAACATGAAGTGACAGCTTTCATGCAGTCCAGCATGAAAAGACTAGTCTTTTTTTCCTGAGAGTGGAAAAGGCAAGGACATAACAGCAATGTCTTTTGGCTTCTCAGTAGAAAACAGTTTTCTAAAGTATTTTGAAGAAATGATACCACATTTTTAATAATAGAACAGTATATTCATCTTCTTAGCTAACCTCTGGCCAATATCACCAACTTTTAAAAGTGTATAGGCTTTCTTTAACTTCCAACACAGTTAATGACTACTTCCTTCTTGTTCTATCTTCTCCACTACTCCCTGGTACTCCTGTTACCAGAACCCATCACTAGGATCCATGCAAATAGAAAAAGATACGTTCCTATTTTGAACTTCAGCTTGTGTCAGCTTACAGCAAACAAAATGTTAAATTGGGTTCACAGAAAACTTGATACTTGCCTGGTTCATATTTTGAAATGATAGGCCAGCTGCAAAACTAGGAAGAAGAACAAAGTTGTCATTTTTTGAGTTCTACAGAAAAACTTGACTGTACTTGAAGTGACTTAAAGGTGCATGGTGCAGATGTGAGGTAACATGGTCCGTCACCCCTGGGTCCTTGTCTCTGAATCTTCCAGTCTAACCAATGGGTCAGAATGTGCTCCATTTCCAATCTGGCATTCCTATTTGCATTTCTTTCCTATAGAAACTGGGGTGGAAGAAGGGGGTTAGGGGGAGAAGAGGTGAAGAGAGAGAAGGAGGGATGAGAGAGGCCATTGTGCACCCAGGTCTCGTTTCACATTGGAGCTGGTGCATAGCTAGGACATAGCCCGTTTAGAGACTCACACTGCTCATGTTCTTGGAGCAAGGCTTCTTGTACTGCTGTTAACACCTAGCTGCTTATTGTTCACCTCTTTGTGTCTTGGCCATCTTCTCTACCACCACTGTGTTGAATTGTTAAATTTAATGAGTTTTGACATACAGATGGATATTGAAACACATGTACTAAATCAGATGTGCATCAGGATGGAATGATTCCTGTAGCTAACCCACAGTTATCTCGCTCCATGGGTTTGTATTTTAACTTATACATAAGAAATCACATTTATTGTCTTTTTATTAGAGCAGTCCTGAATAAAAAATGATATCTTCTAAAATGGGGATGTAAACAATAGCTGTGAAGGAGAAGTTCATTCTTGCCTTGGTTTGGCATTTGTGAAAGACTTAAAATCTTGTCTCTCTTTAGACTCTATTTTAATGCTGCTGTTTCCATAGCTGACTTTTTGCATACCATAAAGCTGTACAAATTTTCTGAATTAATTCCTCTTTCATGTTACAGAGCTATGATGGTTGTTACATAAGTGAATACTGCAGTAAGAAAGATATTATTTACTTATAAACTTTGTTGTTTAGACTACTCAAATGTTTTTGCATTTCTTTTTCTAATAATCTATAAAGGAAGCTGACGAGAAGAAAAAGTCTTACTACATTTAGGTGGATGAGACAGATAGGTTTTGGGACGTGCTTGTGAAACTTTCACACCATACTTTAAAATGAACAGAATCATATTTTTATGAAAAGATTCTTGAAGTATCTCCAAAGCCCAGGACTTTAGTAGCAGATTATGATTTGTGCTGAAAAATGGATTTGAAAATCAGAATGTCTGCTCCAAAGAACAGTGTAGTGCTTCTTCAGTGTCTCTTTAAGTAGTAGTCATGTAAAAACTTTAAAAATGAATTACTAGAAAAATCTGCAGGGAAAAATTTTTTACTGGTAGGTGATGGAGTTTAAATAAAAACTCTTTCTTTGCATGTCTGGCCATGAGGATTCATATTTTACCATTACTAATATGGGCTGAAATCAGCGGAGAATATTCACCATTCTAGCAAGCTTTTAAAAGGCAAGTAAATTACCTCATTTTTCATTTCACTGAGTTGGATTTCCACTAAATTCTGTAAAACTGGTTTGAGTGGTACTGTATCTAAATGTACAGAATTTCATGGTTAGATATAATTAAAATAGGTGTTATCCAGTTTTAGGGGCATCTGGAATGAAAACAGGAAGGTTTTGTAGTTGATTAAACTTCTACATCATCAAGGCAGAAGTTAATTTGCAGCCTTTCTGCTTTTGCATTGAGGTAAATATGCTTTTGTTAAATGCTAAAAGGCAAAAAATGCAGGTCATATGTACCATTATGCTGTTAGGCTTGTCATGATTGTGATTTAAAAAAAGAAAAAAAAAAAAGAGCCTATTAAATCAGAGAGATTTTCTGTAGTTAAAAGAGGTCAGTGCATTATTTTCCTAGATAATTCATCAATGTCAGTAGTGCTAATGAGAAAGTGGGGCATGTGTCAAGAGTTAGTGTGTCTGTGTCTCCACTGTGGTTGTGGTCTAGCACTTGACTTTCATTGCAGATCATTAAATGAAAGGTTTGTTAATGCCTTACAAGCCGTGAGTAGGTCCATGTGCAAAGAGAGGAGAGAGCATCTGCAGTCTCTTTTGAGTGACTCCACTCACTGATGATCATGCCCGCCTCGTATTGCCAGCTTGTTTTGCTAGCTAAGATTAGAGAAATATTTCTGGCAAGAAGAACAGTAGGACTGAAATAGTCTTTTCTGCTTTCTCCCACCATGTCTTGGAGCTAACAACTATGTTGAATTTCTTCTTGTTACCATCTCAGTTCAGGTAGCGCATGGAAAAGGAAAGGGTCTGCTTTTGATAGATGTAGTACCCAACTAACCTGTGTGCTGTGTAGCGGTAAAAGAGCTATATGTTATACAATGGGAAAAAAATTAATAATGCAAAATCTTAGTTAATTTAGTTTAGAAAATATTTATAAAAAGGAGATGTTTGCCACAAGCGCAGGAAGTCTTTGGTGTATTTTAAACGACAGTGCTAAAATATGATAAGAAATAGAACAGAAACCTTAAAAGAAGAGCAAGTCCATGCTGTTACAAGTATAGTTTTCTGAAATGTGCAGACTACTTCTGAAATCACATCATCTGTTGTGCACCCTCCCCCTCTCCCTGTGACTATCAGGGCTCAACTAGTCCAGACTGGCTTTATTTTTCACCGGAAACTCCTCTCTTTAGGCAGGAGATAATCTTGTTACTCCCTTAATTAGGGTACAAGTTGTTTTCCTTCCATGGTATTTGTTATTCTAGGAGTCATCCATCTGCTGTGCTTGATGCAAGAGTAAATAAGTGCTTTGGTGAGGTACAAAGACCTTTCCTCTCCCTCTGACTTTCTGGGAGGGAACCCATCTTTTTGGGGGCTTTATAGTCAATACTATCCTGTAGTTTAAAACATATGTTCATGGACAACTAAACAATTCAACTGTTTGTGGCTTGTTACTTGCTTTTGCATGGCACCCAGTCCAAAAGTAGTTAGTTATATTGAGGTTAACTTTGGGGTTGGCATGGCTGAACCCAAGGCTCTTTCTCTTATGCAAAGTGTAAGAGCTGTGTTTTCTGTCATTCAGGTGGTCAGATCAGATCCTGCCTTTGGGCAGCTGTGTGTTACGGCTATTCAGGCCAGTGCAAATAGCCCACCCGTAAAGAAGAAAAAATGAACTAAAAGTAATAATCCTGCTAAATATTTCAAGTTCTCTGTGTATAGACTTATGTATGGAACAGGACTTGCTCGAAGGTTTTTTGTCTTTTTACACTGGTTTTACAGCCATGTGTATTTCATGACTTTTATATGTTTAAGGTTTTCTTCCTCTCTTTTCCAATTCCTCCATCAGAAAGACAGCGGCTACTGTGTATGCTGCTCTTGATCTTACCATTTTTGTTTTATTCCTGAAGTGTCTTCTGGGGAGGTTCTAAATTGCTGCCTTGTGACTAAATTCTTGCCTTTTGAAAAGCAAATGCAGAAGATGTAGTGAAACACTTTTATTTAGTTTGTTAAATAGCTGTGAAAATTTGCCTTACCCAGGTGGTGGCTGGACTGTTTGAAAAAATTAATTTGATTGCTGCTCAAATGCTGTCCCCACTATTCATGGGAACCTTGTTTACTGATTTGTTTCATTGTGACTTAGATTTCATGTGGCTTGAAGGGGATTCACTTTGAAATAGACTGAATTACTTTTTTACTTCTCCCAGTGTAATGGGGAGCTTTTTAAGTCTGAAAAGTGTGCTCTTCTCAGCAAGAGCAGGAAGTTTGTCTGTAGTGATAGTGATAAATGAGATATTAAAAGAAAGAAGGTGAGCAGTATAGCTATGAATAATCAAACCAGGAAGAGAGAAAACAAAATTGAGACCATTCCAAAACAGCAAAAGCCAAAAATCAGCAATTTTTATTTTTTTTTAATTTTGTTGCATTTCTTAAATATAACATACCAATGAAGGCTGTTTATAGTAAAGGCTATTTACAGTGACTGGGAGAACAGTCAACTATAGGTTTATTGCTTATGGAGTCCTCTGTTTTTGCTGCTTCAGTGAGAACTCATTGTAATCAGTGGTCTCTTATTTAAATTCAGAAAACTTTGGATTGTTGTTGATAGTGATATTTCCATGCACTATTTCCATTGACTACTGCAACCAGCAGATGGTCATTAGTATATTACTAAAATAAAATATTTTCTATATTATACAGTTAAATAAACTGTATGAGAATAAAGGCAGCTTAGACTATGTCTCATTTTTAGACCTATCACAATATGGATTATTTGGCCTAGTGGCTGCTAATATGATGAGAAACATGGCAGTATTCCTGTATAGTACATAGTCTGCCACATTTTATTACTTAAAATATAATATTAAAAAAAAAGAGAATTGCTTTTATCTGTCATGGACATGGGAACAAAGTAGGGTCTTTGGGATCTCTGGGCTTTAATTTTTAAGTTAAAGCCTGCCACCTACAAATCGTGCCTGTTTGACAAGAAAGGTTTTCTTTTTGAAGGTTTTACAGGAATATCTTTTTGTCAGATTGGTTGTATAAGTCCTCGTGTTGCTCTAATAAGTCCTTTTTAATGGGAGAACTTTAATTGATGTCAGACTCAAAAGTTCAGTGACAGATAATGTGCCTTCTCTTCGTTTAGAGGTTAAAAATAATTGACACTTTTGTATGCACAGAATAAACTGCCACAAAAATATTAATTTCTATGACTTTTCAGATAGGAAGAGATAGAAACAAATTCAAAATGAGTGGTCAGCTTTTCTGTAAGTTTTGAGACAGTGAATATGACTCTATTATTAAATACAATCAATGACCATTACTGAAATAATTAAGAAAAGCGTGATAAGCCAGTGCTTGTCGCAATTACTGTTGCAGATGGAGTAGAATAACTGGTTTGGAAATTTTTAAGTTTTCTGATTATGTGGAAATTTCAAAAATACTTTTCAGAAAAGCAGCTGATTTCTGAACTATTGTAGTTTAGAAAAATGATAAAATACCTTTTTTAATGCAGATGACTGTTAAAAAATTCCACCATTTGTTAAAACACACTGCTGTCTCATGTACAACATGGTTTTCTGACATTAAGAATATCTGGTTGGAGGAGCCCTGGAGGGGCGCTGAAATGGAATCCTGGGCCATGAGCAGGGGGGAGCTTCAGGGAAGTTGCGTAGGGACAGTGTGGTCTATGGGTGCCCTTGGGGCCATGGCAGCTTTGCAGTGTAATTGAAAATCAGATGATTTACCAATATAAGCAGTGTCTGCAGGCTGTTCTGTCTGGTGTATATTGAGTAGTAAGGCACAGCACAAAAAACCCACACACCTAAATGCATGAGTATGAATTATATGATACTATTTTAAAAGGACTTTAGCCTGGTTAGTGACTTTTTAGGTCACCTTTTGGATCAACCTTCACCTCACAGAAGTTACAGATTTTCTCTATGATTGTGTTACCCAGAATTTTCTGCCTTTTCTTTGTAAACAGCAAGACAACTGTTAGAAATAGGATACTTGACTTGAAATGTGACTCATCACACCTGAGTTCATCCATTGAATTCAGCCTATTCATTTAAATTCCTTCTGCAGTCAGTGGAAAGGAAAAGGGAAGACTTTTCCTGACATCTTAAAGGGATATTCTGAGATGGGAAGGATTACCTTCTTGAAGTCCCTTTCTTTCAGCTGACTAAAAATAACCCTATACTGTTGTGTCTTAAAGCTAAATAATGCAAATAGTATCTTAGGTAAACCATATATATAGTTAATTTTTGGCAGCTCTTAGATAAAGGCCGCACTAAAGCCCATATACAAAAGAAATACTGATACATCATGCATTACTTTTACTACTTCCTGATTCATGAGACCTAAAGGGTAAAATTATTAATTTATCTTGACAATTTTTAGTGGAATTTATGCATGAATGTGGGTCTGTCTATGAAAGGCATAGTAACTGAGAGTAATTCTACATTCATATAGTGTATTTAATTAAAAGTTAATATTTCAAATTTTTAATTAACACTTCAATTGAAAAACAAGTAGATCAAACCGACATCAATTTTGAAATAATTTAGTCTTCAAACCATTCTAATGCAATCTTCAAATATTGTTGACCAATGCAAGCACTAAATTTTCTGGGTTATTTCTATTCCAGAAAAGTGCAGAACAAAAAAGTGAATGAATTCACTATTTTAACACAATTTTAATTCTAGGTAATCTTCATGTAACAAAAGTATCTTGATTCTCAGTACAATAGTCTACCTGAAGATGAGATTCAGCTTCAGTTGAAATACCTGATGTGATAAGAGCTAACAGTCTAAGCTCCCACTGGAGCTCCCAGTGGGGATGTAAGGCTTTATTCACTTGCCTAAACACACATGTTTATCTAGTCCTGTATCCAGGATATCTTCATGGGTCTGATAGATATGACATAAGATATATGGACCCATGCCATCCTCAAGTGGCAGCTGGAAGCTGAGTGGGACAGTCTTCACATGTCCAATGGCACTGCATGCCTTCATTTAGGCAACCGATTTGAGCATCTCACAGTAGACTCAGTGGAATCTAACGTGTGATTTGTCTCATCCTGCAGTAGACGCATCTATTCTACACTCTGCTTACTGTGTTGACTAGCTTTTCCACTGTCTACCATGGGAACTTAGACAAAAAAAGACCTTTTACATATAGTTCCCATCTGCATGTGCCTGTATCCCAGCATAAATTTCTCATCATGCCTACTCTGTCATTGTGCAAAAATTCTTCAAATGAAAATGCAAAAGAGGAAAATAAGCAATAACCAAGACAGAAACATATTCATGTAGGCATTATGTACACTGAAAAAAATATATACAGTAACACTCAATTTAATGTACTGCAACACATTCATCTATGTTCATTCTGCTCTCTACTCTTTCTTCTTGTCCCTTACTGTCCCTCTATTCATATCTCTTTCTTCGTTATTTCCTGCCCCGTAGCAGGTAGTGTTTTCATCTCCCATAGAGATATGTGAGAATAATGAGAAAGGCAGAGATAAAGACCTGGTGCTTCCCAAGCTTCTGAGCAGCTATTGGGTGAATGGTCAGGACTTTTCAGCAGCGTCTGGCTGAACCAGCTTCAAATCTGTATTTCATCTGGCTAAATAGATGAAAGGGACTTTAAATGGTATCCTCATTCTTTAGCCAACCCCCTGCTGTTTCATTGCTGATGATGGTCTTGCTATGACTTTTGCATTTAAGACGCTGGGCTGGTTGCTGGGTCCGTTTTGCTGGGGGAGGCGCTGTCCGTGGTGCTGCAGGGGCGGCCGGGACAGGACCTCGGCTTCAGCAGGACTGGGTGGCTCTCCTTTCCTTGTATTACCTTCTCTCCGTGTACCCTTTGCCCCCATACACCGAAATGACCACAGAAGGGCAGTTCACAGGGGAGTGCAGCCATATGCCGACCAAGATCTGATTCCTTGGAAATAAAGGGACTTGAAAGGGATTCTCATACTTGTGCCTTACTGGTGTGATCTTGATGGAGATTGTGCGTGGATGCTTAGGTGGCCAGTCACAATCATTGTATTTCACTTTACATAAAATATATATGTGCAGCAAGGACACATCATTTGTCCAGTGTATTTAGGAGGTAAAAATGGAAGGACACTGATTTGGTTTTGCATTCCCAAATGTAAAGTATATTTAGTTAACAACCTGCAATTCTTTACAGTCAGCCAGTAGTCTGTTGGAAACAACTCTTTTGCTATGTTTGCTTCACCTTTAAAATTCCCATCCCAGGGAATATTTTGGATATATTTTCATGCTTTTGTTGTCACATAACGTATTTTTATTTAAGTTCTGCATTTATCAGATTTAGACCAGAATATATTAAAATAAAAAGCTAATGATGCATACCTACTGCAAATTTCAAACTCGATGAGAATAACTTCTGTAAGAATCATGCATTGTTGATAGACATGATCTGTATAATCTTCAAGTCTGATCATGCATAAAATGGGAACCTTAAAGTTTTATTGGCTAGTGGGAATTTTTGCCACATGAGGAATGCAAGATTAGCTGTTCATGTTTATAGCTTATGCAGACACCTGTGGTCCCAGAAGAATTCTTCTCCATGAGACTCATCATAATCTTACACTTTTTACCTTGACTTTCCTTTTTAATGGTTCTGTGCCCGGGTTCCTATATCCCTTGTTAATTTCCTAAAGAAGGGGTCTATTATTTTTCCTTAGATGAGGATCATCTAGTCAGTTAAACCCCAGATATGAACCTAATGTTTGCAGATTGCACCATTAAATATGACTATTTATATATAACTTCTTATTTCATTGAAAGCAGCTGAATTTTTTTCTGTTATCAGAAATAAATTCCTGTTGAAAATCATACAGTGTTTTGAAATGAAAGTATTCTCATGGCTATGTATGTGCTGATACTTGTCATAAATCACAGAATTCATAGAAGCATGATGTTTGTTAAAAGGGAACACATTCTGTCTTTATACACATACAGATATGTATTCCAATGGCAAAGCTGTTAGGGATTTAATTGACATTTAACATTAGAATTATCAAAAACTTCCTGGTGCAAGAACAGTAAATCAAATACTGCCTGGTTATTCCCAGGGTCTTCATGATGTAAACTGTGATCTTTCTTTACTTTTACCATTGCCAAGACTTGTTACAGATAGTTCAGGATCAAAAAAGTCATTCTAGGTTGTGACTACAATGAAGATTGCTTTTATTAAACCCAGGATAACTAGAAATATTTCCATAAGATTTTCAAAATTGATGAAAACAATGACTAAAGCACAAATTGGAAGAATTTGAAATTAAGAGCAAGTCCACTCAACACAAACTCTGCTGAAAGTCAAAGGTAAATCTGAAATAAATCTTTTCTTACGTTCTCATGAGCTTAGTCATATTGATTGCATGACATCATTTGTCTTCATAACTCAAATTCATACTGATGAACAAAAATAAAAATTCCAGATCCTATGGTTGCCCACTAATATGCCTAATACTATGCCTACTAATTCATACACCATCCAGAGAGACTTTGATAGGCTTGAGAGGTGAGCCCATGCGAAATTCATGAAGTTCTACAAGGCCAAGTCCCAGGTCCTGCTCATTGGTTGGGGCAATCCCAAGCACAAATACAGGGTGGGCGATGAGTGGATTGAGAGCAGCCCTGTGTAGAAGGACTTGAGGGTGTTGGTTGATGGGAAGCCCAACATGACCTGGCAATGTGTGTTTGCAGCCCAAAAAACCAACTGTATCCTGGGCTGCATCAAAAAAAGCGTGACTAGCAGGTCAAGGGAGGTGGTTCTCCCCCTCTGCTCTCATGAGACCCCACCTGCACTACTGTATTCAGCCCTGGGGCCCCCAATAAAAGAAGAACATGGACCTGCTCAAGCGCATCCAGAGGAGGGCCATGAAGAAGATCAGAGGGCTGGAGCACCTCTCCTATGAAGACAGGCTGAGAAAGTTGTGGTTGTTCAGCCTGGAGAAGAGAAGGCTTGGTGGGGGGCTTACAGCAACCTTCCAGTACCTAAAGGGGGCCTACAAGGAAGCCAGAGAGGGACTTTTTACAAGTGCATGCAGTGATAGGACAAGGGGTAATTGCTTTAAACTGAAAGAGGGTAGATTTAGATTAGATGTAAGGAAGAAATTCTTTACTGTGAGGGTGGTGAGACACTGGAACAGGTTGCCCAGAGAAGTTGTGGATGCCCCATCCCTGGAAGTGTTCAAGGCCAGGTTGGATGGGGCTTTGAGCAACCTGGTCTAGTGGAAGGTGTCCCTGCCCATGGCAGGGGGGTTGGAACTAGATGAACTTTAAGTTCCCTTCCAACCCAAGAATTTTAAGCATGGGAATAGTCCCTTAAAATAAAAAAGATACAGGTGGTTTGAGTACTGTGCTAGACAGGGGCCAAAAATATAAACTGGGAAATACATGGTACTTTAAGAATGTTTTTCCCTACATGGTGTGCTAGCCACATCAGTGAAATATTTTGTCTGGTAGATTTTGCATAAAAATTGTCTAATGATTCCTTCAGTAATATTTTAGCTTTGCAGCCTCCTCAAATACCCTCCTAAAATGCTCCACAAGAACAAGGAAATTGTTAGTCAATAAGAGGATAATTTTTTTTCCTCATGTAGTAGTTTCCTTCTATATCGTTGTTGCAGTTGCTAGCGCTGATTCTTAATAAAGTAAATCTTGAATTTGCAATTTAGCATGTATAATTTATGAGGTTTGCCTGTTCAGCTAGTTTTGTTTTTTCAAAATTTCCTTAAAATTTGTTTCAGCTGGGAAGGTTTCTACATACTAGTGTCCACAAAATATGTTTTGCAATCTAGGTTCTGTGTTATTTTGGGTTATAAAAATGATAATCTGAAATGAAAACATCTGTTCTTTCTAGAATCTCTGACAATAATCTCTGTTTACTAGACCAGCTTTGAAAGAGAACGTACCCTTAGAGAATCTAATGGAGACATTAATATATTAACTTTGTTTTATTATTTCAGTCTGGCATCTCATTTCCTAAAACATTTTATCTAATTAAAAGCAAAGTCTGTTGGACATATTTATAGTTCATTAACTAGAAATAAAACAGGACTATTTTGCTAGCAAGCAATTAATGTATGTTTTTAAAATATTTTTAGTAGTATGGATCAGGTTTTTTTCCAAAAAAGGGTTTCATTTTTATTTTCCGTGAACATTTGATGCAGGAAGTGTAATGCCAAAGCAGTTAAGATTGGAACTAACTTTCTATTTAACAGATGATTTGTCTAACTGTACTAACATATGCATACTTACTTGAATTGGCCTAGAACTTACTACTTTTTGTGAAGATGATACAATTTATTTTACAGCCCAGGGGAAATTGCCAGAAAATCTTTGGTCTTTGTGCAATTCAAGTGCCACATATGTGTACCACAGAAGATCAGGAATTATGCAGTTCACAGTAAGCGCAAGAAAATCCCTAATAGGTAGAGTTATAAAATGAAGACATCCTTGCTTTAAAAGGAGCTCAAATATCTAAGTTTAAAATGGGTAAAAGGTTTGTTTACTACTCTAGAGATGAGCAATGAATGGGATTGCTTGGCAGGTATGTCTTAGATAATAGTGGGGGCACTTTCATGTGGTGACAGTGGGAGAGGATACATTTGTCTGGCTTGTCTTTTAATTTCGCTCCCAGAAAAGGTGACTTTTTACAAAGACATAGCCTGTGCTTTATGCATCTTTATGCAAACTCATAGTAGAAGGGGGGCATGATTTAACTATAGAAAAACAGGGAATGCTGATATAAATACCCCTGTGTTTAACTTTGTCAGTCTATTTAAGCAATTAAAAAAAACCCAGAAAACCTCTTTCTGCTCAGGAGTTTTTTGGCTGTCTCTAAATATCTCCTTATCTTACCACATACAGGTATCAGAGCAGGATGAGATAGATACCTCTGCAGTTTCCGTTTGCTGTATTGGCTGGGTCTCCACTGACTGCGGTGAGAACTTAGCCACCTTCCATGTAGATGTCTACATAGTAGGCACCTGAGTTTAGGTGCATGAATCTAGAGCTGAATCCCACAGTCCAGGACACGTCAGGTGACTTCAGTATAATGAATATGTTCCTGACCTTGATCAGCTGTAGCAGTGTAATCACAATTACATGGCTAATAAAGCTGAATGCACTGAGCTCCATGATGCTAGGACTACACTGCTGCTGGTACCTCTGCTTGCTGACATAATGCTAGCTCAGCCCTGTCCACACTGCCCACATTGCACTATGATCTTTGGTGTAACTGTGGTGACATATACCCCAAGAAAGTTATCTTGTAAAAAAAAATAATCCCACCTTTAATGGCAGCCATGGCAGAATGTGGAAAACTGACAAGCCTGTGTTTTCCTGCCCAAAGGAATGATTTGATTCATTTTTAGATTAGGGCACATGTGTCAACTGGTGTATATTCAGGGATGAACACCCTGGAGCCAAACACTGGAAAACCCATCCAACCCATGGCAGCATGTCCACACCCTGCAAACACCTTCAGAGACAACAAAACAAATCCTCAGACTGGCAGAATACCTGTTTTTTCAGGAGTCCTCAGTGTGGGAGATTGCTGAGTTTAGTATTTTAAGGCAACAGCTGTTACCACTTTCCAGTAAGCCTCAGGTTCTAAGTGTGCTAATGAATGATGGGGACTAGGGCCCATGAGCTGGACTGGTTGAAGCACAGAGGAGATGGAACATGTGCTCTGGATGACGGACCTCCATTTCATTCATTATGCTGAGGTCCATGCCACACCCCATTGCTCTTAACCTTGTTTCTGAGATAGATGAGAATATCAGAGGCTGCACTGGTTTTGTTCTGTTGATGTTATTGCCAAGGTTGATCCTGTCTCATTTTTAAAAACAAAACAGTGAGGGCTGTGATTGCTGAAAGTATACTTTGGTTGTCTAATGTGTCTCAGTTGAAGCTGATGGGCATTCTTCAGAGAGTTTTGGGGAGGGCATAACTAGGCCAGACCATGCTCTTTTGATAAACTCAGCTGTTGCTGATGCCTCTTTAAAGGTTAGGCATTTATGGAGCAACTATAAGTCCTGCTAATGATAGTGTTGAATAAGAAAAATTATTTTCTTGCAGTTTAATGATATTTCCAGAATCTCTTGTACAATTTTTATCTCTTCCTGTGAAAGGACACATTTTTTTCTTAATGCAAACATTTAGACTGTGGGCTGTCACTGTAGGCACTGTTGGATTATATACAGAGTTTATGAGATGGTCCTGTAACGTGGCATAAGCCAGGAGGTGATACAAGAAATCTAATGCAAGAAACTCTTCTGCCAGATGGAGCTGTACCTTCCTGATAGGTGATTACAAGGCTGCTTATAAAATAGCAAATGGCTCTTGGGCCATTCGTCTAGCTTTGGGACCAAAATGACCTGGTTAATCTAGCAATATCTGCGTCTGTTGGTTGCTGATATCACCTTTTTTTTCTTTCAGTGCTTCTTTAATTTAAATGTAATTCACAGAAACATACGTTACCAAGTAAGATGCACCTATATAAATTCATGGAACAGAAGTTCAGTTCCCCAGACTGTAGGAGTTATCTATCAGTTCCTGAGGCTAGCATAATGTTGGTAGTTAAATTGCTCTTGACTGCCAGGATTGTGAACTGACAAAGCCAAGGCAAAATCTTTCAGTATTGCAGACTATTTCATTGTTCTTCGGATACCAACTCAGTTTGTGGGGACCACTGTGTTTCTGGTAAGCACTTCATTTGTCTTCCTTTAGAAACATACTGTGCTAGTAGAAGGTGGGGTTATTGTATAGGTAGTTTCATGAGGACTGCATTAATATACATCTTCTCAACCCAGAGCTGCCTACTCCACCCTGGTTTGTTGTGCCGATTCATGCAGTTCCAGTTACCACAGAGCTAAGTTATTGCCAAGGTGCAGCAGAGTAAAAAGGCGAGGCACTGTAAAAGCCCTGATCAAAAACATGGTACCTGTCCAGCCAACTTGGCATCTGCATGTAAGACTGTTCAATAGTAATGGAAGAGAGTAGGCTACTTTCGGCTACTAAAGTGAGGTGTTTAACTTGCCCTGTACTTCCTGTGTGGTCAATATAAACAGAAGATTATCATAGATGTCATTTTGTATCTGCACGGATGTTAGCTTAGCACTAAAATATCAGTAACTGTATCATATTGGAAGGTTGGAACAGAGAACACACCTCCTTAGAATTATAATTCATTTAGCTCAGTTATATAGTAAAAGGTAATATGCTACAAATGATTATGGAGATATGGCAGCAAAACTTTGTGAATGGCAAACAGAAAATCAGATATCTCTCTCTACCAAAGGTGAGGGAGGACCTGCTACAGATAAGTAGTGGCATTGATCAGATGTGGGGGAATCCCATGCTGGAGCAATTTTCTTTCTGCTCTTCATTTGCTATCATTTGTATTGGAGCTATAGCTCTTTTTATGCCTTCTTCTTACCTCCTTTGCTTTTTAACCATACATATGGTGTTTTACATACACTGGACATATCTTCTTTGCTCTCTTTATTATGCCCTAAACCCAGTTCTGCCTGGCCCTGAAGGAGCCTTCCCTTCAGTCATGAATAATTGACTTTCTGTGATTTGTGTTTATATGTGTGGGACCTCCGTTGTCATCTTGTGCTTCTACTCTTGGGAGACTTTGCTACATGTTTTGGGGACACAGCAAGCAAAAGCTTTGTAGAAAGAAGTAACCTCTTTTATCAGACTTACTAAGTATAATGGGAAAAAATGTTGTCGTGGTTTAACCCCAGCCAGCAACTAAGCACCACGCAGCCGCTCACTCACTCCCCCTCCATCCAGTGGAATGGGGGAGAAAATCGGGAAAAGAAGTAAAACTCGTGGGTTGAGATAAGAACGGTTTAATAGAACAGAAAAGAAGAAACTAATAATGATAATGATAACACTAATAAAATGACAACAGTAATAATAAAAGGATTGGAATGTACAAATGATGCGCAGGGCAATTGCTCACCACCTGCCGACCGACACCCTGCCAGTCCCCGAGCGGCGATTCCCTGCCCCCCCCTTCCCGGTTCCTAAACTAGATGGGACGTCACATGGTATGGAATACACGATTGGCCAGTTTGGGTCAGGTGCCCTGGCTGGGCATGAGAAGCTGAAAAATCCTTGACTATAGTCTAAACACTACTAAGCAACAACTGAAAACATCAGTGTTATCAACATTCTTCACATACTGAACTCAAAACATAGCACTGCACCAGCTACTAGGAAGACAGTTAACTCTATCCCAGCTGAAACCAGGAGAAATGTGCAAGTTGATCTGAAGATAGATAGACACCTCAATGCTCATGTATGCCATATAAGTGCCTATCTCTTTCTGATAACTGCACAGACTGCTGCCTAGTTCAGAGTGCCTTAGTTTTGGACACCCCATGTTAGGTGACGTTAGTCCAACTGAGAGAGAAACACAAAGAAATGTAATACTGAGACTGCAGTGAAGACGACTGCGTACTGCCAGTTTTGCCAGAGCAAAACAGAATGGAGGGATACTGACACGGTGACTTTACAGGCAGTTGTAGGGAATCCCTACCAGTGCTGGGAAACATTGTGGGAGTAAGGTACAAACATGAAATATAAGAAATGATGATAAGGGCTGACACCAGGATGCAGCTGGAAATATTGCACTGTGAATAAACAGATAATTAATGAGATGCTAGTTTATGAAAGCTGACAAAGCTTCTGCTTTCATTGAAAGAGAACTAGTGGAGGGATGCAAAGAGAGTCCTGCAACAATCAAACTTTTGGAGCTGGAGAATAATCCCTCGTATCTCTTGAGGCCAAAGAAAAGGACATTGAGAAACTGAGGTGAGAGAGCCCTAGGTTAGCATTTTAGTTATGTCAATAAGCAGGAAATAATACTTACACAGGGCTAATCTGCAAGAGTTTTAGATGTAGGTTGGATGTGAACAGAGATGTGAACCCAAACTGACTAAAATAATGTGTGAGGGTAAGGAGTACAGTGAAATAAATGGGAAGATTTGCGGAGGGGGAAATGAGAATGGTGTTGGCTGGCATGGAGAGTAAATTGATAACTAGACATGAGTAAAGACCTGGCAGAGGAGTGCACTGAACTTTGATTTGAAGAGAGTGAGGTTAGCTTAATTGGAGGGATTGAGACCAGTGAATTGTCAGCACAGGGGACATTGCTGAATTGTATGTAGTCTGTGGTGAAATTACCTAGAGATGGGAGGGAGGGGAAGAGGGAGAAGAGGATCAAGGACAGCATCTCCTCAGCAAGAGGACACAGTGATGCACATATGAAGAGAGATCAGAGGAGAGCTGGAAGATGAAGTGGCCTCCAAAGCCAAGAATAGTACAGGTGGCCGTGTCAAAACCAGTGATGCTGCTGAGGGGGCAAGGAAGGAACATTGCTTCTAGTGTCACTTAAGAGGTCAGTGGAGTAGATTTCAGTGAGAGTGATTTTGTTGGCAATAAAATGAAATACACTGGTATTATAAAGTATTTTTAAAGTTTCTGTCACTGACTGAAGAAAAAAAAAAATAGGTTGAGGGCCAAGCTGAGGCCCAAAATGAAATCTACACTTGACTGTAGTAGTTTACATTACAGCTTAGTTGAGGAAAATGCAATTTTTTTAACCCCAGCCAGCAGCTCAGCCCCACGCAGCTGCTCGCTCACTCTCCCCCACCCAGTGGGATGGGGGAGAGAATCAGAAGAGTAAAAGTGAGAAAACTTGTGAGTTGAGATAAAGACAGTTTAATAGGGAAAGAAAAGCCACATGTGCAAGCAAAGCAAAACAAGGAATTCATTCCCCACTTCCCATGAGCAGGCAGGTGTTCAGCCATCTTCAGGAAAGCTGGGCTCGATCATGCATAATGGTGACTTGGGAAGACAAATGCCATCACTTCAAACGTCCCCCCCTTCCTTCTTCTTCCCCCAGCTTTATCTGCTGATCATGACGTCCTATGGTCTGGAATCTCCCTTGGGTGAGTTGGGGCCAGCTGTCCCGGCTGTTTCCCCTCCCAACTCCTTGTGCCCCCCCAGCCTGCTCGCTGGTGGGGTGGGGGACAAGCAGAAAAGCCCTTGGCTCTGGGTGAGCACTGGTCAGCAGGAATGAAAACATCCCTGTGTTATCAGCACTGTTTCCAGCACAAATCCAAAACACAGCCCCATAGTAGCTACTATAAGGAAAATTAACTCTATCCCAGCCAAAACCAGCACAACTAACATGGAGAACTACATGACCTGCGCTAGAGTATAGAGCTGACCCCACCACATGCTGCGAATATTGCACAAGATTTATGCTCTTTACAAGGAGAAATAGACAAAAGGTATTGTATATCTTTCTTGTTGCCCCTGCAGGGCTTTTTGACTTACAGCATAAACTAATTTCCTTTCCCTGCCATAAATGCATGTACATGCATACCAAGGAAAAGAAGCTTTATGTCTGGTACACTGACATTCAAAAAGCCATTGGTTAAATCTGCAATCACTTCATATGTTTAGAAGAACTCTGATGTTCTGTCATTGTACTAGTCAGACTGCAGAATAAGTATCTCCTCACTTAAATGGTTACTAAGATTATCCCATGTTTTGAATATTGTACAGAAAATCTAGTGAGTACATTCTTCTGACGCAAAGTATATTTAGTCAGTGTATATTCTGAAGTGCTAGCAATTAGTATGTCAATGCATAGAAGAATTTGAAATACTAAATATGTGCTGAAGCTTATCATTAAATAAATTACTTCAGCAACACTTGTGCAAGTTGTTTATTTCCATTGTAACTACCAGAGCATGGTATATTTGGTGCAAACTAATGATGTAGTTGCATTTAGAAAAAAACCTTCAAATACATTTTTCATGTTTAATAATTTCAACCACAACATAGAAGCAGCTCACTTGTTCTTTGTATTTTGGCAGATATTATTCTTCATCATAAAAGTAATTGGACTTTTAACTTATGAGGTACACTGCTGGAATATTAATTTTTGGCTTTTAATTTTTGAAGTATTCAGAATATGTAACTGTTCACAATACAAACTGCATGCAGAAATATTATCACTTTAAGCAATAATGATAAATTATTCCCTACTTCAGCAATGTTTTCATGTTCAGTAGGTATACATCTGAGTAGTGAACTGATTAAAATGCTCCTTTTATTTGAACTTTATTAGAGATCATTCATTAATTCATACAGCTGTTTTAAAATGTTTTTGTAAACGGAACTTCAAGTTTCTATTTCTTACTGAAGTCTGAGGTATATACTGTGGGAGGGTCAACAGCAGCACACTATTTATGACCACCTTGAAATTTAGAATTGAATTGTGATATTAATTTTTCTTTTTTATAACTTAATAACTGAATTTTAGTTTTTCTATTTAACTTAATTCCTTAGGGATTACATGAAATTTCAAATCAAAATGTATGCTAATTCATGCCAACTTTTAACTTCATGTTTCTTTCTCTTGCCTGTTACCTTCCCACGCCTATAAGCATTCAGATCATAAGTTGGAGACTAGAACTATATAATGTAAGCACATGCAAAGCTATATCCCTTTCTCTAATCATTCTTGAGTTATATCAAGGTAAGCCTTTGGCACATCTCAAGATCAGTTAGCTACTCGTAACAAGTATGTTTCAGAAAAAAAGAATGCTTTTGAAAAGCTTTTTGTTCCTCTCTTTCCATCAAAGCTTAACTTTTCATCTGGTTTCCTGTGCAATCATACTGCTGTGAATGTGTCTCTGTGTTTCCCACCTAATAACTTCTGAATATGCTTATCAACTTCAAACACTTTTGACAGGGGAGAGGATGGTGGGGAAAGGGGGCTTGATTTCTCAAATATAATTAAAATCCCTGAAATTTCATCAAAGTCGGTAGCTGGGAAGAGGAAAAGAAACCCTATTAGTATTCCTACTGAGGGAAAGTGCAGTCTGAGCCCATAGTTTTTTACACACTGAAAATATCTATGCAGGTGAGCGTCATTGTAAGTTATGGAAGAAAGCTTCAGTTGGATCTTTCTACTTGGACAGAAAGTCAATCAAACTTAAGACACAACTTGGTAGGAAATAAGGCTTAATTATTTTCCAGTGTTCATAGAGCTGCTTGTCAGTAAAGGAAAGATTCATCTCACCTCACTTTTCCATTCTACAGTGTTGATATCTTTATTTCCACACCCAGCTCTCATTGTAGTCAATGGAGAGAAATAACTTTTAGAAGGTGTTTCATTTCAGAGGATGAGCTGTGTGCCCAGGCATAGGGTTTGAGCTCATAAATAGCCGGGTGGAAGATCATCCTGTTCTGACGAACTGCGCGTCATAAGCTGGGGCTAAGTGAGTTGATGGGAGAAGGGAGGAAGGGGAGTTTGAGAAGGGAAAAAGTTCAGCCAAGTAGCGATGATTGTAAGATGAGACTAATTAGTGAAGTGCTTCCTCATTTCCATGCTTTTTGTAATTGGGCTTGGAGAGATAAAAAGCCAAACTACCTTAACTCAGTTTCTGGTTTTATCGCACCTGGGAGATGATATAAAATTCATATACAGTTGTTTGTATTGAGCAAGACATATTTGAATTCTCACATGCGTAGTGCCATATGTCCTGGTATAAATTGTTTTTGTTATCCAAAAATCTCCCACTTTTTGCAGCTTCATATAGTTGTTACATCAAGTGCCAAGTTTCCAGTTAATTACAACATGCTCAGTTTGATTAGACAGTCACTATAGTTGCTGAACAAGAGTCTTATTCAAACATTGTTGAAATTAGAAAGTGATTTTCTAATTAAATAGGGTACTTTGGCAATTACCAGAATTAGTCAGAAAGTGCTGGATCGAGAATATTTGCTTGGAGAAATTCCGTATCTCTAAACATTTTTTTGAAAAACAATTTGCAAGAGATCCAAACAGGAAGGTAACTTAAATGGCGGGAAGAGACATGAAGTCTGGGAAACTCTGAGAACACTGTCAGTATGAAGCTTATATACATTTGCCGTATGAACCCTGACTAGTAAGTCTTCTTAAGAGAATATATTAATTCTCCTCGGCTTGAGCTTGCTTTGTCCCATGCTTCATGTTTGCTTGCCAAAGCATCATACAGACATTTGGAATTACATCAGAATCATGGTTTTACATGGCATTTCATTTTCTCAAATAATGTGATATTTTTAATAGAACTAGCAAAGTGATTTTCCTTCTGTTACTAAATAATATGTCAAACAGACTATCCTGGTGTCTCCAACATGATCAGAAGAAAGGAGGATTTAATGTTTATGTTATTTTCATTATAATGCATTCAAAATTAGAACTGCTCAAAGGAAGTAGTGCTTTTAATGGAATGGTAAATAGATTTTTATTTTCTTGTGTAATCTAGAAGTTATTTGTCACACAAAAGATGTGGTAGTATTTACTACATTCTTTGCTTTTTTATTGCTTGAACTTAGCAGTGATTTTTGATAACTTTAAAAAATTATTATCCTCCTGAGTGTGTTTACACTCAGGGGTATTGCATTAATTTAAACAGCACTAATAAACCACTTGAATAATAACTTCCTGGTCAACACTTGCAGTTGTTCAGCTTCAGTGAGGGTTTACTTCAGTAAGTGTACTCTAAAGTTTTAAGCATATATATAGCAATTCAATAGGCTAAAATGGTAATGGTTATGTAATGATATTAATTTTAAACTGATAGTGATTAAGAGCTGGTTTTTTCGGAGAGGTTACAAAACCTATTCCTGAAAAATGTATAAGGTTTTGCAGTTTGGTTTGGGTGGTTTGGTTTTGGGGGGATTTTGTTGTTGTTGTTGCTGTTGTTGTTTTTTTGTGTTTTTTTTTTTGTTTGTTTGTTTTTGGTTTTTTGTTTGGTTTTTTTTTTAATTAGGTATCAGTTTTATTTTACTTGCCTTGAAAAAGTCTAAGGAAGAAAAAGGGAAGAATTCATCCTAGGAAAGTTTGAAAAGGAGTTCTGTTTGTGAACTCCAATTGATGCTTCTGGTTGACTTACAACACCTGTGAACTGGTCATGTAGGTAGCCCATGTTAAAACATCCTGTTAGTGGTACTTCCCTGCCTCTCTGTATTATATTTTCTTTATCTTGTCCATCTGTTAGGTTTCCTCTTTCATCTCGTGAGAAATGTTGGTATATATCTGTGACAGTCTGGAGGGATATATTTGTATATTATTTATTTTTCTAATGCTTTGTATATGGGAGCTTTAATGTGCGGAGGAACTGATGTACTTAGAACAGGATTCATTTTATTTAACCTTAGTTTGCTAGTGCACTTAAAATTAGACCTACGGTTAATAAAAGCTTTCCTTCTAGTGATCACATAAGAGCTCAGATCTGTGGCTTCTCTGGGGCGGGCAGACTTGTACACTGCAGTGCACCATGATGGCAGAGAGCGCCTGGGAGGATCCAGCTGCCTCCTTAGTTGCCTTTGGTTGGCGTTTCATGGTGGGCTGGGGAGAAGCCTCCAGGTCCATCCTGCTGGAGTGAAAATTTCCACTCTCTGCTCTTCTCTTAGACTGGGTGGCCTAAAGCATAGGGTTTGTGGTGGAAAGTTTACTGGCCTTACAACATCAACAACCTTTTAGCAGGAGGCGTCTGTTGAGTTCATAATGAAAAATAATCATTAGTGCACAGGAAACATCCTTCTATTTTTTAATGCAAAAGGCAATTACATTCCTCCTTTGTCCTGGTAAACTGCTGTACATGAGTTCTCTATCATCACTATATGGCACATGAATGGGAAACTCAAAGTCGGGAGAAAAGGGAGAGGAGAACAGGGTAGAACATATTCTTTCTTATGTAGCATCTGGCTTTTTAACAAAGTCCAAGGCTTTAAAGTAGTTGAGAGTGCTCTGTTGAAATTATTAAAGAATTGACTGATTAATCTCTACTGTAAAATGTAATTTTCCTTTTATCTTGTGCTTCAATCAAAATAAAAGAGCACATTGGGGTGGAAAAAAAGAAACTAAGAAAAGTGCCCCAGGATACTGTTTGTGAGGGTTGGGATTAAGGACATTAATAGAAATAACATTCAGGCAACTTCCATTCCTGAATCCTCACTGAGAAAAAGCAAGATAATACAGAGTCAGTAAAGGTTGTTTAATTTGAAACATTTTGGAGCTAAAATAAATCACATTTAATTTCTGCCATATCCATTATCTTTGGTTTGTTTAGGCTATGTAGAAAAATACTGTAGTCCAAACATTTTTTGTAGATACAGTTTGTTTCAAAAATAGACAAACACTTTATTTTATGAGACATTTATATAGCAGAGAGGTTTGAGCTATAAAAAGGTATTTTAACAAAAATATGGGTAAGTCTTAAATTTGCTTTTTGCAAAGCAAAAAGCATATAATAATCAAAAGTGAGTTTACAATATGGTAAATGTTTCATAACATACAGAAACACTAGCTGTAAACATTGCAAAACCTATTTCAGCAGTCCTAATGCATTCATTTTTACACAGTAACTCTCACTAGTTTTGTATAAATCTATCTTATTAGTAGAATATTTGTATCAGAACAATTCCAACAATTCATGAGAACAATTCGGTACCAGGAATACTGAGGTTTGTACTCACAATCAGTACATGAATCTCTTAAAGTGCTGTCAGAGAAGACATACTTCATTGGTTTGTCTCTTCTAGTCATCCATGATGATTTTAATCTTCTTAATCTCAGACTCACAACTACATCTTGTTACACAGATGTGTGGGAGAGGAGTAAGTATGGCTTTCCTAGGGAGCTGAATCAATTACATATACTTGCATTTCCTAGACTTTAGAATGGCGTGAAGGTTTCATAACAAAACCAGAAGCAACAAATTGAGGACTAAACTGGTTTTGGGGTCTATCTGGATGATGTGGAGAGCAAATATATTTCTAACATACGATGATAGATCCAAGGGTGACAGGAAGTTGTGATAAACTCAAAAAATCACTAGCAGGTCATCTTGAATCTTTATGCCACACTTTTTCATGGCATGTCCTACTTCTTTAGTAAAGCCTGAAGGGAACTAGTCTGTCTATATAGAAGATGTCCCCCTAATAATTCTAGTCTGCCTCTAGGACTTTCATATTAAAGCACCAGGTAATGGATTGCTAGGGACTATTTGGGGACTCAAATAGTTTTGGCAATTAAAAAAAAATAATTTTGTCCTTAGTGGGCCAGAAACTCATGTGAATTGAAACTATTTAAATTAAATTTACCAGTAGAATTTACTAGAAGGTGTGCAAATTTAAGTTTGCGGAATTTATCTCAGCTCTGGTAAATGTAACGGTAAACAATTGTCTAGCTGCATATTGGCAGTAACAATAAATACTGTGTTTGCAGTTCTTTGGTCTCTTTGGAGCACAAATCTTAGAAACAAAATCAAGTATGTTACATTGCAACACAGAGAAAAATCATCTGACTAAAGACGAAGCTAAAATTCAGTCTGTCACTTATTCCTTTTTTGCCAACATATAGCATGTAAGATCACTTGTTTTCAAATAGTCATAACAACGCTGCCTGGCAAAGAATGGAGTTATGACTTTGATTATAAACTTCTCTAGTTTTGACAGCTCACTTTGGAGCTTTAACATTGTGTACTGTATGTTTCTTGGGAGTATCTGTTAATGGAAAAGAGAGATAATATACTCTTTTAAACAGACTGTACAGACTGAATTACTGGGAAAAAGTAGATATAAAGAAATTTAGGTTTTAAAGGGATATGTAGATTTTAGCAGTATTAAAACTTAGGGGAAACTGCTTAAGTACACAGCTGCCTAGTAAAATTGCTTGAAGGACCTTTGTATCTCTAACAAGACTGTATGTATGATAGAAAATATAATGACTAATAAAAAAATGACACACAGTTTCTTCTGTTTTCTTTAGAGGCTTAGAAACAAAACAAGGCAAAACAGAGGTGAATTAAACTTTGATTATCTTTGAAGGGAAAAATCTGAACAAAAAAGAAGAAAGGTGTTTCCAAATTATTCCACTCCATCCAGTTAGTTGACTGGAATTTGGAAAACAACAAGTGTAACCTAAGATCTTTTCTGTAAGTAGTAAATAATTTTAGTATTTATCTTGTTGTATTGGCAGCATTTAATTTTTCAGGTTATCAATTGTTTCTCAGCATTGGAATACAATACTGGTACTCTGAGCTAAATGCAAATATTGTTCAAGTTGCTAGCACACGAGTGTTTGCCCATTTTTTTAAAACAAAAGACACATGATTGTTTTAAAAATTTGAGATTTAGCAACACGGAAACGGAGTTGCTGCAATTATCTGTTTAAAGCTGTAATAGTATAGAAGGTCTGAATGCACAATTCCTCATGGAAACGAGGAGTAATAGTCCTAGTCTTGACTTTGCAAAGGATTCTTTCTGTTTACCAAAGTGAGGGTTTGGTTAGCCCCTCTGGAAGCCATGATGTTGTATCAATGTGTACAAGATTACTTTCTTCTGGAAACTAGGAAAGATCAGCCCACTTCAAGTATAAGTGTGAACAGATGATCTCTCATCCATAGACTAGTATGTGACAGTTGGTTTCAGCTGAGTAAATTGGGTGTGTTTAGTTGTCATGGCCACCTGATACAGTCTCCCTTGTATAGGTTATACCAGTTATAAATGTCTTAGGAAAAGGAAAGTGTTGAGAGCAGGCTCAGCTGGCCATCCTCAATGCAAGAGCCTCTTCTGCTCTCTGTTTTCTTGGCTCTCACCTTGGCTGAAGGTTGGTGCAAGCCTTCTTAGGGAAAGGATGCATCTGGCATGTTCAAACATGGTTGGTTCACTCTTGATAGTAGTAGTCAGGTAGAAAGTAAGTGGTGCTATCTTGGGGCAATCCTGTGAGTTGCTTTGGGTAATTGTATCATTCATGTCAAGAGTAACTAAATTTTTACTTGAAGCTGCAACTTACCTGTTGAATACCCTGACAGGAGTTTCACACCATAGGGCAGATAGATGGAGAAAAGCCAAAACTTCTATGGGTGAAGCAAAGATGGGTACACAGGGGTATCTTATTGTCTTATCATTATATTGACTTTTCTGCCTTTGGAGATCTTCCAAAATAAACTGCAGATGAGATATCTGGGGTCACTTAATTTGCCTATTTGACTCTTGATCCAGCAGAACAGTTAAATGTGTTTTCTAAGTTAGGATGGAATTATTCCCATGCTTAAACAAGTGATTTAACTTTAAGACATTTTTCATGCAATTGGCTTGTGCATGTCTCTATCATAATATCCTACTGAAGCCTACTGTATACAGCCAGGTAATCTGGATTTGAGTGGACTATATAAATTTAGTAAAATGCATCTCAACATGTGCAAAGGTCTCAATCTTCCTTTACCTCCTGTCACACCAATGAGCTTGACTTAAGTCATTCTTTATCTCATTTAAACGTCAGGTGTTTATGTTGGCCATGGGGCCCATAAGGCTAAAAGTGGAAAGTTACTCTTTTTTCCCCTTTGTCACCTAGATACAAGATTTTAAACACCTTTTGCACGTTGCCAAATTATTAATACAGATTTGTTAATTTAAAGGGATATTAGCATCACAAGGGTAGTGGGAAAAATAACTTCCACAAATTTATCAGTGTTATGTTGCTCTTCCCCAGAAAGATATTAGTGTTAGTTCTGTCTTTGTTTTCAGGTTTGTTTCTGTACTTGGTCTTCTGTTCTTCCCTGGCTGTCTGCAGGATTTCACCATTTCCTATTATAGTTGTATGTTTAGTTTTAAAAGAAAGGTCAAGTACTGTTGTCATCTAATATCTAGTGTCTTGCTGATTTTTAAATAATCAATTACAGCATTTTTTTACTAGAACTGATGTGTTTTCCAATTTTTTTCATGGTGTTTCATGCAGGTTGCTACCTTACCATGTATGAATAAGTTTTGGATAGTTATCAGAGTCATTTGTCCTGACAGTCCTGTATTTCATCTCAGTTTGTACCACAGAGATCTAGACAAATACTGCAACAAATATTCTATCAATAGTCATTTGAATCTGCCAGGTGGAGCTGGCTGACCAACTGTTTCCTTACAATGAATGTCTGTACTTTTCTCTTTAGATAATCAGAATTTTGGAAGGCCAAGGAAAGGCCCATTCCTCATTCTGCACATAAAAGTGTTGAGGTTACGGCAAAACACCCTTAGTAGGATGTTCTAGACTGTGGGAGGCAAAACCTAACACCTTTACCTTTTCTTACTCAGGATCTGATTTCCTCTGTCTCTGGTTCACTCTTGGCACTGACTCTATGGGAAATCTTTGCATAGACTCAAAACAGATAGAAAATAATGAGAAATTATTATAATTTTAGCAATCAGAAGAAAATAGGATTACAGGTTTTGTTCTGTGATTTAAATTACACAGTAACTCCTGTGTATGGTAACTAGTAGGTAACCACACTGTAATTTTAATGTAATTCCAGACTATATAAAATTCACAGCAATTTAATGTTGACTTAATGATCACTTGCAGTTTTAGCCACCTGTTTTCTGAGCTACAACAGGTGTCTGGATTTGAAGGGGTCATGGGCATGTGGTAAACATTTTGAATCTGTTTTCTTTAAATTGTTAGTAAAGTCTGTACTTTCAGGTAAACTGGATCAGTATGCCAAAGACTTGGAATGATGGAAAGATTGACACAATCAAAATGACAGCAGACTCATAAGGTAGTCTGCACTGAAAGAAAGGGAAAGAAGAAGTAGGATGACAGGAAAGTGACCACAGAAATAATAACAGAGAAATTGACCAAGAGGAAAATTCCTAGTGGCTTTGAGAGTAAGCCAGACAACAAATGAAAAATCTTTCCTTTCAGTTTCCATTCCTTCCCAAAACCAAAGAAAAAAAGTAGGGAATTAATCATAGAGCTAATAAAAATGGACCTTTTTTTCCCCCAAGAAATTCTGATGTTTTCTTTTTTTAACAATTAGGATGAAAGGCCAAAATAAACTTTTGAGAAAATCTCTCCACAGGAGAATTTGGCAGCAATTGGTCACAATGAAAATGAACAAATAGTACAAGTAATTTTTATGTTGTTTTGGATAAATCTGATAAAAATACGGAGAACTTCAGAAACTACAATATTCACAAGCAAGTGTCACATTTATAAAGGTAATTTTGTCCTCTCCCCTTTTTTCCCCCAAAAAGGATTTAACTCTGCTATGTAATCCTAGCTGAGGTACAGAAAAGGAACTTGCTCACAAATCTGTACTGCATTAGGCTATAACTTATGTAGACCTATATAACTGCCATTAACTAGTTGAGTTCTGTTTTTCATCAAGGTAAAATTGTCCTACCTTCCATTAAAACCCCACCCTGCTAGAGTTCAGTTCATGAGGGATATGATGTATTCTTTTCATTAAGATCATGAATATTGTGGTTATACCCTTTTGTTGTATAGAAATATAAATGAGTTTGCAAATTGTATTATGACACTTCATTTAAAAGCATAACTTTCCTTCAGAAATAACTTTACATATCTTCTAAGTATACCCACACCTGAGTCTTTTTTTTTTTTGAGGCTGCTTCCATAGGCATTTGAATGTTCTTTTAAAAATGAGCTTGTGATTATCAAACTTCCAGAGCAAAGCATTGCATACGATGAGAGACTGTCCAAGAATGAGAAGAATCATCTGTCATCTGTCCTTTGTTAAATATTTTCTGATGACATGCCAATCTTCAGGTGTGCAGGTGATGCTTTCTTACCCTGTGTTGAATAACAGAGGAACAAGCAGGTGGGTGAAAATCACAGAATGGTTGAGGTCGAAAGGGACCTCTGGAGGTCCCCCTCAAGCAGGGCTACCCAGAGCCCATTGCCCAGGACCATGTCCAGATGGCTTTTCAGTATCTCCAAGGACGGAAACTCCATATTCTCCCTGGGCAACCTGTGCCAGTGCTTGGTCACCATCATAGTAAAAAGCTGTTTCCTGATGGTCAGAGGGAACCTCCTGTGTTTCAGTTTGTGCCCACTGCCTCTGGTCCTGTTACTAGGCACTGCTGGGAAGGGCCTGGAGCTCCCTTCAGGCACTTACACACATTAATGAATTCCCCCCTGAACCTTCTCCAGGCTGAACAGTCCCAGCTCTCAGCCTTTCCTCACAGGAGAGATGCTTCAGTCCCTTTATCATCTTTGTGGCCCTTTGCTGGACTCTCTCCAGTATGTCCATGCCTCTCTTGTACTGGGGAGCCCAGAACTGGACCCAGCACTCCAGGTGTGGCCTCACCAGTGCTGAGTAGAGGGGAAGGATCACGTCCCTCAGCAAAATTTTAAGCCTGATGCAAATACAAGTAGGAGTAGAAGTTAGCTTTAACTCTTTTTTAACTCTTACTCCTGGCTACCATCAGGCTTCTTTCAGTGCTGGTGGTTTGGTCTTAGGAGATTTGTGCTGTTGCTTTTCCACTGAGCAACCACTGAAGGTTCCCCTTTTCCTTGGAGCCATGGTTCTTCCACAGATCCCGCCAAGGATGCACAGGCTGTGTAAGCTATGAGCTGCTAGGGAAGGCAGTGCCTCTAGGTGTGGTTTTTATGGCTGGTAATGTTTCATATGTCATGTCCGAAATCAGGCAGAACAGGGCATTGAACCTGGGTCTTGTACATCTTGGGTCCTGCTGGCTCTTGAAGCATCACAGAATAGAGCTGCAAGGTACTGTAGGAAATCAGTTTGTCCAGGAAAACCGAATTCAGGCCCCAAAGGCTTCACTATTATTATTGATTACTATTATTATTTAGCAAATATTAGATAAACTTATAACCTAAGAAAACTGTAATATTCACATCTGTAGATACTCATTAAAAATGGGATTTATTCCCAGAATAATCATACACCAGTTTCCTTTTCTTCTAAGGAATACAGGGACAGAAATCTTGCAGTGAAGCTGGATCAGAAATAACTAGGTCATTACCAGTGAAAAGCTCCACTTTCCTTGCTGTTTTTGTGCCCATGTTTGACTTCTAATACATACTTCACACTTACCTTCACAGAGGTTCATTTTGTTCATTTCAAATTCTCATTTTAATTTGTTAAGAACATGCTGAATTCTGTTCTCCACAGAGTCTGACATCTCTCCCACGCTGGGGTGATTTGCAAGCTTTTTACTACTGGATCGCTGAAGTTATTAATAAGTAAAACTTTGTCCAAGACAAATCCCTGGGGCTCTCACTTGAAATGCTTTCACTATCTCACACTGAACTAAAATCTGCTTGTTGTATATATTTAAGCTGGGAGATTTCATTTAGGTTGTGGTTTTACCTTTAAGTTTCTAGTACAAAGAGGAGGAGGGAAGAGTGGGGTGAACGCTAGATCCTGTCATCCATCCCTTCCTTGTGTCTGACCCTGCTTCCTCTCTGCAGTGGTGAAAACTCCCTGAACTGGCTGTGGAAAGTCGGGATGAACCTTTTGTGCCATGCAAGGTGCATGTATCTCCCTGTCTGCAGAGAGGGATAGGCAAGAAACGGCTGCCCAGTGCAGGATACAAAAATGTATTTTTATGCCAAAGGTGTTAATTAATTAGTGTTTCTTACGAATCTGAAGTTTTAGCACAAGAAAGGTTTTTATGACTTCTAAACTCTGCTGATCCTTTTTCCTGGACAGGAGCAACTGAATGACATGGTGCTTTTTGACTCTAAGGAGTATGCTGAAAATGAGAGTTGCTGGAAGTAGTTTTAAAATTGTTTAAAATGCATCCTTAGATTTGATATAACTAAAGAAAACACAGTTACCTAAACATTTGTAGTATGTGACCTGGGACAGGAACTGTATCTTCCTTTGGGGGAGAGCAATGGGCAGTGTAATAGCATAATAGGGCACTGAACCGACTTAAGTAATCGATTAATTCTGCGGTAACTAATAGTTACTGACTGAGCTTTATCTCCCCTCTCTCTGGTACACAAATTCCACATTAAATTTGATCCAATTACATTAGTGCTTAGGCCAGCGAGGCTGAAATTCAGGCCTCAAGTTGAGGGGTAATTGTCCATGCAATGAGAATAATGGCTTCGTAGCTGTGCCCTATGCACGCATCCACACTAAATGAAATGAGGTTCCTCCCCAGACTGGCTGTGTCTGGCTCCAGCTACACATTTGACTGGCACTGTGACAGTGGTGGTATAATCACAATTCCTGCATCTTTGTATGTGGCCCTGTATAATTTATCCATTTTCTTGCACGGACCTCCTCCAAGCTGGAGCCAGATTTTCTGTTCTCTTTTCAGTGGTCAAGTAACCTTTGAATCTTTTTGGATCTTTCTCTCCCCTTGCCAGTCTTCACAAAGGCGTTATATTGCCATTCACTGCTGAGCTGCTGCGTGTTCTCCAGGGAGGTTTGTTAGGTTGCATTAGTACATATTAAGATCTGCGCTGTCCCCACTCCTCCCAGTACCAGCTCATTGTTTGCTAACTGCAAGGTCAATAAAATTCTGCTTTCTGTCAAACAACAGCCAGTTTTCTTATGAGAGTTGTAGCAATCTTTGGTTCACCAGCCTGTCATGTGGATACAAATGCAGGGAGCATTCATTAGTTATACTGAAGGATGTAAGAGGATTTTTTTAGCCATCCAATTTTATTCCTACAGCCATTGCTGGTTTCACTTTTTTGTCCGATGTGGACTCTTTTATCTAACTGAGATTATGGAAGGCCAGAGAGCAGATTTGCTGAGAGAAGGAAGGAAAGGGTCTGAGAAGCAGTTGGCTAGCCAAAATTTTTTTAAAAATATTTATTTTTCGCTTTTTTCTAAAGTAGTTCCAAGAGATGTTTTAGCTCTGCTGTTTTACAATATTATCAGATTGTTCATAGTTTAGTAACTGAATAATGATTCAGCTCATTCAGGTCATGAGTCATTCAAAAGCAAGGATTTGACCAGTCAGTCTGGAAAAGGAATAACACTTGTCTGCAATATATTTATGCATGTTCATATGAACAAAAAAAAAAAGAAAAAGAAATCTTCCAAATACATTTCAGGCTTTTCAGGAAATATTTGAAAGCTGTGACAATCCTATGACCCTTTCTAACAATTCTTCATATCTTTCACCTCTTACACACAGCTGGCTCTTCTCTCTTCTCCTCTCCATTTCTCTTTTCCCAAGTCCAAATACCAGCTTAACATTAATGTCTTTGAAGCCAGAATAGCACTAATAATGCCTGTTACCCAAATGTCAGAAGAGGTCAACATACCAGGTCCTATGTCCCAGAGAGATGGAAGACAAAGCCTCTGGAGCCAGGCATGGGAACTGTCCTGGGGCAGATCTTCCAGGCAATATTGGGTCATGGACATGCCAGCTTCTTCAGGGGGATATCAAGAAGACAGACACGAGATGATCTGTCAGTCCTGACAGTCTTGTCCTTTGTACATTTCCAGCCTTACAAGGGTTTCCTTTTGTTCTTAGTTTGTCTCTATTTCTGCTGATATTTGAGATGGGCTCACTTTGGTAGTGGGTCAAGTGCCGCCGTGAAGCAGGCATTAGGGACAAACTCATTCTTCACTAAATAATTCCAACATTTTTTTTAGAGTGTTTGGGTTTTATTAATTTCCTAATTATTCTGCAAACTTTATAGGTCAGGGCTGATTACTTTTGTGTTTGCAATGACACTCATTCCTGGTAAAATTCCCCCTTGTCAGTAACTTTAACCAATGGCTGTTAAAGTTGAAAGCACCTCTGATCTGCTGGCCGTATCTATGCCTCCTTCAGTCAGCTTTTCAGCAAAACAGCAATGAAAGAAACATGACTAATGAGGATCTCAAGGTGTAGAGTAACGTCACAGCTGCAGGTAGAAAAAACAGACTACAGTGAGCCACTGAGAAGTTTAATTTTCATTTTATGCAAGTCTTTTCATACCCTGAGGAAGTGGGGGTCAGACTTAATGCCCCAAGAGGTCCCTTCAGCTGTAGCTTCCTAAAGAAAGGAGCTATTCATCCACTCAAGCTCAGAGAATGGTGTTGTATGAGATGGACATCTCTTCGTTAGTGCTCTGATCAGCAGTGGCAGAGGGGAACGGGTTGGAGGAACCTTCCTAAAGGCTCCTAACAAGCAAGGCAAAAAGGCGCAACTAATATACCCACATATAATAAGTAGGTCTTACTTCAAGGAGAAGAATAAATGAAATGCTGTACTTCAGAGAACACTGTCATGCTTTGATGAGGTTTATGGAAATTTTTGGCTGAACTTGATAAAAGAAAGTACGTAAGGAAGGTCGTTTGTGGCATGACCATTTCTCACCTCAGTTCTCCTTGTGGTTTCAGTAACATACAATAAATGAGTGTGATCACAGCGGTGGTTCTTCACAGCCCCTCAGTATCATACAATAACGCTTTTAAGTTTCAGAAAACTCCCTTCTTTTCACACATATGGAAGATGTACAAATCTAGCAGAGTAGGACTTGGTCAACCCCACAACACCCTTTACAGTTGTCTGTCTGCTGCCTGTGTTTGTCAGTCTAAAGAAAGCTATAAAATCTGGGTGTTGTCTCAAAAGCTTATTCTGTGGTGAAAAAGAAATAACTGTTTTGATAGAACACCAAAGTTTTAGCACTTTTACAGCTGCCTGGGGTTTATTTCCAACAGTTCATTAATATTCAAGTCTGTTAAACCTAGTGAGAGGTACGGAAGAGGAGTAGTAGCTGTATGTGACTACAGATCAACAGAGAAACAATTTAATGAGTTTCAGCCATAGATTAAGTCATAAAGTTCCATACCAGGGTTACACACCTGATCTAAAGTGATACACACTGGATAATCTATTCTAATGCTGCATAATTTGTAAAAAATGTTATTTTACCTGTGTAATTGCATGTTGTCTGAGGAAAAAAACCCAAACAAACAAAACAACAAGGCATGCTAGACTCTGTGACAGAGTAAATTGGAAGAGATGTCCTGAAACCAATGAAATTATGCTCATTTTAACCTCCTATCTCTTAAATAGGCTGGAAGTAGAAATGTGAGCTTGAATATTAAACTCCTAGACATTGTTGTACTCTCAGTACATCCATTCTTTTGGCATTGCTATAAGCATATTTGAGGCTTAGAATGTGTAGGATAACTTAAATTTCCTTTCCGTAAATTGCTTGGAGAACAAACTACTGTATCCTTATTAATATTTCCTTTATTTTATTGTTGTTTCAGGTTAGGTTTCCCCATGATGATTGTGTCCTGTACCATCGGGATGTGCTATCTTCTTGTTGCTCATGTTGTAGTAGGTTGGAACTCATAGTAATTCATACTCTCAAGACTCAGAGAAGCTTTCTCTTTCATTTAGTTTATATATCAGAACACTAAGAACACATATAAAAGGAAAAAGGTGTGTAAAACTCCAGCATATGGTATCAATCAAAATGGCTGTCAGCATCAACATCAGGTTTGGTCATTCTTAACCTTCTGTTTTGTGAATAATTTGCAGAACTAGACAATCAAAACTAAAAAAATCCATATATTTAATAATGAATGCAATTATCATGCAGATGAAAAGGCACCATCACAAGGGAATATGTTGTGCCTGAAAGTTTGTATTGACACAATCTGAGTATAGTCACAGATGAAAAACTCATTCACAATAGCAGATGTTCAGTAATTTCTTTTTAGGGCTTCATTTGTCTTTGTCAATGTATTTAGCTATTTGTATTAAAGTAACTAGTATTCAAGTTGTAATAGACAGTTAAGCAGAAAGTCTGTACACTATGAAGGATGTATCATTATCTACGTTTAAAAATAAACACATCTCCTGAAAATGTGCTGTGGAAGGAATTATTATTTTGGAACCAGAATTGCATTCTACGGAGGCTTTGGTTTTGATTTTAAAGCTCCTAACCAGTGTTAAGCTACTTTTCTTCTTAAAATAAACTAATGCCCCTCTTCTTACAAAAGTATGGATATAAAGTGTGATAAAGCACCGGACATCTTCCATTTAATTATTAATTCACTTCTGTGATGTAGTACTCTAAATCTTTTAATAGGTTAATACACTATATGGAAGTATGAGATCATACTTTGGCTTTGATTTCCTTCTCTCTGATAATAATGTGTTAAACCACATATATTGTTTTGTATAATTGGCTGCCAGAACAGGTCAAAATTCTCATTATAAATATTAAGTCCTGTGAGGCATTGAAGGTCTCAGTCCCCATCTTCCAATACCTTTGTGGGATTGGTCTGCATTACTGGCGGGTCTGTTTTATCTTGAGTCAGAGAAATTGGCAACCTGGTGAGTGCAACCCAAGTGAACAAGGCTGAGTTACAGGGAGCCAGCAGAGATGATCAAACGTGGCTTTTAGTTGTGCTTAGTCCTTGAGATAACCTGGTAAGTGATAGAGAAGCAGTATCTCTCCCGCAGAGGGTGTGAGGTTAATCATACATCCCATTTTACTCATATGCAGGTTGTATCCCTCACCTAGATGTTTGTTTTTTTTTTTTATTTTAAGTCTGAAATATGATATTAAGAGGCTAATGGAAATGAGGCATGGCACCCACTCAAAGCAAGACTGGCTCCCACCCCTCCTAATAGAGTCAGTGGTAGCAGAGGAAGCATGTGGAGTAGGAGGAAAAGAGCTCTCCCTGTTGCCCCAAAACCTCCCACCAAGAAAGACTTCCAGCCCCATCCACGCTCGGGCCCCCTTGGTCGGTGAAGTCTGCTGCAGTGGGGCTGAGTTTTGCAGCACTGCTGAGAAACGTTGTGGCTGCTCTAACAGTGACTAACTGTAGATCACAAGATCTTTTCCTAGAACCGGCATAACCTCCTTTTATATAAAAAAAAACCCCACCAAAACCAAAACCTTGTAAAACGTCTGGATCAAAACAAAACAAAAGAAAAATCAAACAGATGAGCCTGAAAAATGTTCCTTCAGACAGTTTGTCTGAAATTGAATTTGACCTTTCTCATTCTCAATGTGGAGACTTTTTCTTTGTAAGAGCAGTATACTCTGTTATAACTAGAATTCTGTTTCCATTAAAGAAACATTTATGCTAATCAACTTAACATCGATCCCTGGTTAAAAATATTCACACAATATTTTATAGCCCTCAAAATTTCTCACATTGGAGCAATCTCGGTGCAGTCACTGGTTGTGCAAGAACTGTTGTATTAAGCCCTAGAGAATGCAAAATCAGCCTCTTCTAAAACACATTTGGTTTTATCTGTTTTGGGGGATTATTTTTTTTCTTTTCTTCTTTTTTTCACTCACAGGATTTAAGGTTTTATTTTGTTTTCTGTTCCATTAAAACATTGTTGGCATGTAGGAGTATAAAAATGACACTATGGTCACACAACACAATTTGTTAATTCTTTTTTATTGCTCTTTTTAAGGGGTAAAAAACTAAACAAAGCCTAATCCTGCTCCTGGGACCTTGAAACCCTCCTCCGAACCCTAAGCAAACTCATGCTAATAATGCAATCGCAAAAGCTGACATGAAGATGCATGTCTGCATTTTAGTTTGCTGGGAGGAGGAGGAAGTGCAGCAATTCATTTCCACTCAGTCGTCTTAGCAAATACTTTGGAACACTTTGGTGCGGGAGAGATCTCGCCGGTTTCAGAAGTGATACATCAACAGGACTCAAATGAGATTTTCTTTCTCTTATGTTACTTGCTCTGTCAAAAGAAGGCAAGTAGGGCACAGGGAGTACAAAATCATATTGATCATGCTTTTAGGCAACCAAACTTAAGATTAAATTAATTTTGCTTCTAGGAAATTTTTTTATGATGCACTGTTTTCCTGAGGATTTCCTTCAAATAAACTGGCATTCCTTCCTTAAGGAGGAATGCTTCTTTTGCACAGCCAGGAAGAATTCAGTGAAAGCTCATATGACAAAGCAAATTGTAAAAAGAAGATAAAGTTGTTTGCACAGGGCTTTACGTGAGTGTAAAGAAAATTACCCAGGTACTTTGGATCATTTTGAGGTAATGAAGTATATTTTTCATTGAGTTCCATTATAGTTATCAATGTAATCTGCACATCAGAACAGCACAAGTTACACTGACTACATCCTTGACAAAACTAGTGTATAGTATCCCATAAAAATCAAGTGAATTTGAAGAGTGGGTGGAATTTATTTTTTCAGTGAAATTCTCTCTAAAAGGCTGAACAAAATATTAGTTAAGCAATAAATTATGTAGAAGTGTATTATCTTTAGTATGCTTTTGGCTGTTCTCAGGGGATGGGATTCTCATTTTCATTGACATCCCTTTAGGCTATTCAGTGATGTTTGTTTTAAGCCATAGAGTATATACCAATATATGACTACTCTGAGATCCATTTACCGTTTCTGAATGGTGTAAAATACAGTAAGACAGCAATATATGAATTATAGCACTACAGGGCAATGTAAGCAAAGCCTGTTAAAAGAAACCATCTCCAGCAGATAAGCAGGGTAATTACTGAAAGCAAGGAAAGAAACAGGGACATACTAGAACTTCACCAAGTATTGAGCTATCTAGCAAAGAATAGCACTGAGAGTGGCCAAGGGTCTGGCCAGCCCAGCATCTAACAGTGGGGCATACTGGGTGCCTGTGAAGAACTCAAGAGTAGAGCAAATATAAAATGATGTTTTCCCAGGATATTGTCCCGACTTTCAGAGATTTCTGTGACCCAGAGACTTCTTGAATAAGAAATGGCATCTTTATATTGCATGGCACCTGATGGATTGTCCTTCCACAAACTTAGCCAGCTTCTTGCTGAACCTGTGTAAATTCAACATCTGTCACAAGGAGTTTCACAGATAAACTATACGCTGTGGAAAAAATATTCCAGCTGTTTGTTTTGAACTCGTCCTTTGCTAATTTAATTTTTATGACACCTCTCCTCCACCACCTTTCCCAAATCTTTTGGTTGGGAAGGGGTAATGAATAGCCATCCTTTTTCTAAATCATGATTTTACAGACATATTTCCGGTCTGGAGATCACAGTCTATTTGCTCATTTATTATATGGAAATACTTTCATATCTTTGTTCATCCCTTTTTTCACCTTCTGAAGTTTCACCATAGCCTTTTTGAATTGAAGGATGTGCAGTATAAACACTAGCCAAGACACAAATACACCATGGATTTACACAGCAGCCTCCTGATTTCTTCTGCTTTTCCATTTTATTCCTAGTAATTGTTAAGATCTAATTCAGGTTTTGGAGTGTTATTGACAGATAACCTGAGGAATATATTTTCTTAGAAGAACATCTTATAATAACAAGCTGCGTTTCCTGAGTGAACATTATTAGCTCACTGTTTAGTATGTAAAGTTAAGGTTATTTTTGTTCTTCTATCTACACTACCTTACAACTGTCACAGGCCGATTTTGTCCAGTCATTTGCTCTTGTAAAGGTTTTCTGTAATTCTTTACTGTTAGCCCGAATAACCCATAGACTTTCATATTTAACCTTTTAGTTCAAAATCTAGACCATTTGGAGATATGTTGACCATTGCAGAGCCAGCCTGACTCCCTCTCGAATGTCATGGAAGGGCCATAACCCTTATCCTGTGGTAGTTCAACTTCTTTAAGAGCTGTTGGACTGGATATATTTACTCTCTATCGTAACTACAGATCAATTCAAAATGAGTTTAAAAACTGGAAATGTTCTCCTGTACTGCACAGTGAGCTTTGTGAACACCTTGTGAGCAGATATTACTGAGGTATGATTGAAAAAATATTTCTCACTTCTATGAGAATAGTTGAATTGAACTACAGGATTTAGAAACACTCAATCATCTTGAAAAAGGTATAATGATTTATTCTTTGGGGAATAAGCCAACTCCAGATCATATCAATAAAAGGAAACTTGCCTAATTGAATGGATTGTTCCACAGCTCTTCATAAAAGCTTATTTTAGACCATGCCAAAGTTTCTTGTACCATGTCTTGGTTAACACCAAGTCTAGTCTTAGAAAGTAATTCCGGTTTTCTTAACAAAAATCAAAATAAATGTATTGTTTCTAAGAAACCAAATTTTAAAGGTACAGTTAGAAATGAAAATTGTTTGACCACCCAGAAAGAGGAAGGTCTCATCTAAGAAGTCAAATGTAATTTGCAAAAACTGTCTTCAGATAACTTGCATTGCAGACTTTCTCCAGCAACTCAGAATAATTTTATATTTAATATATGGGAATAGGTTCATAAAGAAAAGGCTTCTATTTCCTACTGTGTTGCTAGCTTTCTGTGTCACTTTTTATAGTCAATGGATTTGTTTATGTACTTGTTTCCTGATTTTACCCAACTTTCTGAAGTGCTTTAAAAAGATATATTTTCTATATGTATGTTTTGGCCTTGGTAAAAGAAATAAATACTATTGATCAAATAGCAGGGAAGTAGAGTTATATGCAAACACCAACTATTATTTTAAAGATACTAATAAAAAATGTGGAAACATCAGCGTAACAGCTATTAGATGGTTACTCCCTACATTAACCACCATTAAAGAATTCATAACTTCCAAATGGCAGAAAATCAGTGGCACCTGAAATAAATAGACGGAATATAAATATGCTAAGCATGAGCCTCTGTGTTTGTTGTAATGGGATGCTAAGAAAATGATTGGGAACCAAGACAGAAAAAATAATGAAATAGCTGAAGCATTAAATTAATATTTCTGAAGTGAATTTACAATAGGAAATCCTAGCAATTCAGAGTAAGTGCTAACCACCCCAGATGAAGTCAGCATATGAAAATCTGAGTGATTTATTAAGGACAACTGAAAATCAACAAGTGTTGAGATTTATTGAGAGAAGGATTAAAATCTTCGTAGATGCTCTAGAGGGAAAGGATGAGAGAAGAAACCTTTTCTCACACATTTCGTATTAGGGAGAATATTATAGGATTAGCAATATCCTAGCACTGCTCAAAATAATAAGAAGCAAAAGGGGTTTTGCACTATGTTTAAAGTTAATCACATGCTGTTTTTTCTTTTTTTTAGGTTGCTGTTGCAACTTTGATAGGCAGCAGTGATTTATTAGCAGTAGTTTCAATTAGTGCTTTGCCTAATGAATCAGTAATGGAAAGAAAGCCCTCTCGAGATGTGGTCTTGGCCATCATTACTATTATCTTGGCTGGAGTAAAAGACCTGCTGCTATTTTTAAGAAAATCAACACACATTGGTTTGTCCATGATGTATGAACTGCCCTAACTGTACAAGATAATAGGAGAAAGGGAGCTGTGGAGTGCTATAAATAAGAGGCACGATCAGTAGGGAGTTACAGATTTTTCTTTTTCCTGCTTCCTCCAATGTCTCCCCCTTCCCTCTCAAATTTTTTGTCCACCAGATACTTTGCTGTTCATAGCCACCTGCTATTTTGAACCTTATGTCTTGTTCATTCACATTCTGTTCCTCCAGTCCACCAGTTGCCAAACAAAACCCTAACTTGTTTGTTTTGCCTCCAGTCCCTTTCTCCAGATGGCCTGTGCCTACTTATCCTTAATAAAGTTTAAGAGGGGAAAAAAACCCCTCTTACTTAACAAACAGTGTTAAGGAGAATAGGGAAAAGGCTTATTTTTTCCTAAATTTCCTAATGTCAGTGATGTGCATAATCTCCTTTTTTTTCTTCATCGTTCTACTTAATATATTCACCTACTGCACTTTCCAACCTATTACCTCTCATGTACGTTTTATGCATTGGTAGTGAAAAGAGTTACAGACAATGGTTTGAAGTAAAAAATCACAGCAAGTCTGACAGTGCTGGGGCTCATGACCATAAATTGAAAACTTAAGATTCTCTTCAAATTGCCTCTGGAGTGTTAATGCTTCAGGGTGTTTTGTTTCTCATTGTCTTTCCTGCATTCGCTTTTGAGCTCACATGGCTACAGATTGTAGCTAGTGAATTCATTTATTAAGGACCCAGAATGCCTAAGAAAAGGAAACCTATGAAATATAATTTTTTTTTTTTTTTTATAAATAAGGAGTAAGTTGCCTGCTAGATGGAAATATATCAAACTTTGTGCTACTAGTTTGATTATAGCACGTAGGTTATTTCATTTTGATCCAGATTTTTAGTGGTGGTTTAAGCTGTGTGTAATGTAATCTATCTCATACATTCTCTGTCTTAAAGGTATGTGCATTTCCATAGGCAAAGATCAGTCCATGACTGAATATTTATTTTTAAGAGCTGGTTGGAAAAACAACTTTAGGGGTTAATGTGGGCATATACTCTGACCTCTGAGCAAAATGTTTGCTTGTAGATCCACCAGCTCTTGGCCCAAGCAGTGTCACTTGAGTGGCCAAAATATATGTGAAGATACTTTTCTGTCTTGACTGTGTGCAAATGGGAAGAAGTATTAATGTGAGACTGAAGAAGAATATGAATAACATGCTGAGGTTTTGTGCCATACCAGCTGAAGTCAGTGAAGAGTCCACTGTAATGTAATTACAATGTAATTTGCTTGAGCTCAAAGACCTCTGTTAAACTACTACACAGGATGTAAGGCATGTGTATGCACAACGTACAAGATGAGTGCAAAATCTTGACAAGATACATTCCAAATAATAAATATTGTCATTAAAGGCACAGTTTTCAGTGTTGCCAGTAAATAAGGCCACTTGACTGTTCAAGTTATTTGTCAAGAACAAGACTAAGGGAAGATAAATATTAAATACATTATTGCACAATCCTTTCTGTTGCAGAGCTTTAATGCTCGTGCTTCAGAGACAGACCTCAGGGTTTGAAATTTGTCAGAGGCTGAGGTACTATCATAGACGTAGTTTTAGGTGTCCTACAAAAAAAATCCTCCAAGCCGACCCTGTCATAAGCCTTTGAAAAATCTTACCTGCTGCTTAGGCTGACAGTTAAAACCTTTAAGACAGCATCTGCAGTACATACACTGCATCTGGAAGCCCCTGGAGGCTGAGCAAGGCTTTCACCTGGGAATTTAACCTGATTTTTCTGATGTGCTGATTAGTCACAGTTGCAAATTATAAACTGCAAGTTAACAAACAATTTTAAACATTCTTTGTCTCACTTCATCTATCTCACTGAAGGGTTCTTGTGAAAATAAGTTGAGTGAGGCTTGTGAAACGCTCTAAGGATGTCCATGAGGAAATCTGCAATTCTGATTTGAGAAAAAAACTTGAATGACATTCAATGAATAATGTGTGGCTACATCATGAATTGATGTAATGCAACATGCCAAATGGATATTCTTAGCACTTGTCGACTAAAGATGGCTGCATTTTTTCATGAAAAATTTATGTAATGAAAGTGAAAACTGTGTGAAATAGACGAATAAAGAAGCTGCCTTGAACCTGTATGTAAAACTTTTAATTTGGTATTTCTTGACTCCACAGTCTTCATAAATTCTTGTTCCTGTGTGCAATAAAATACCTCCTGTAATCTTATTTCCACTGTCAGACTGGAAAAATAAGTAGGTGGTCAGATTTTCTTCAGTGCAGGTTAGATTTGGAAATTTGTTTCAAAATAAGGACTCAAATTTAATATAAGTATTATACACTACCAACAGAAACTGGAAATATTTTTTGTGTATCAATTACTGTAAACAAATTTAAATAAAAACAAAATCCAGAGAACATATGTTATATATTCTGCATATAAGCAGACAGGAGATTTTGAAATATTTAAATTTGTAAATATTTATATTTTATATTTAGCTTTTGTTGTAAGAGATTTTTAAACCTTTAGTATAAGTTTCCCTTAACATAATTAAATTTTACATAACTTTTCTATGGACCGTATTAGACATGATTTGTTTAGTTGCCTTTGTAAACGATTTATCAAACTTGGCATCTCTGCACTGGAACAGATTGAAGAATCAACCCATCAATGAAATTTTCTATTCATGGGATGAATAAATGCATATTATGTGTATACTTCTTGCATACACAAACATTAAAAGAGTTTGCAAGACAAGCACTCAGGAGCTGGAGAACACCAAAATAAAAGTTATACACCCAAGCTTGGGTTTGTTCATTTTTGTTTTACTGTTAAAACAGAGCCCTGTGCACCACCTTTGTGATAGATGGCTGCATTTATTCTCTTTGCGTAGTGTTGCCTACAGCAGTCCTCCTTGGATTTCAAATGTATGGTTTATATTTCTGTTATAATGATTAATAAAGAGACCAGCTAAAATTGGACCTCATGCAAAGCTCAGGTAGATTCTTGTGAAGTGGCTTCTCCCAACCTGATGTATTAAGCAGACGTTCTTCAGAGAAAGTCCTTAATTCAGGAAAATACTTTTATTTATGAAATACTTAAATGATATTTCTAAAAAGGCATCTGTGTTCTTCTTGAATGGTGAAACACTTGCTTAACTGCTTTCCTGAACTGGGCCTTAGATTGAACATTTAAGATTATTTATCTTGGTACTATTACTTTGACCCTCAGGGGAATGAGTTTGCCCCTGAAAAGGTGCTGAACTACTGGAATGTGTATCCAATTACTCTAGTTGCACAAGCAAATCTGAATTTGGAGGGTTACAAAACAATGTGTCTCCAAAGAACAAGCATTTAATAAAATAAACCTGCCTGTCCTGAGAAGTGGAAAGAACAGCCATATTTATTGGTAGAGAAACCTTCATAAAATCTTTCGAAATCCATGGGACTAGCGTCAGTGAGGACTGTGTGTAAGCAAAGTTTCAGGGTGTCTGAGAAAGTATGACTGCTCCAAAAAAAGTGCAGCTGAGGATAACAGGTTGTCTGAAGCAGACAATATTCTTATTATGTTAATAGGTTTTGTGCTAAAACAAAATCTGCATTAAAGTCCTGGATTTTGTAAACAAGCTGTCAACAACACTTTTTATGTATTCACATTACGTTTTGGCTTATTATTCTTAGTAAAATTGATGCCAACTTGCATTACATTTGATTGTGGAATGATAAACTCATCCCAGTGACAGAACACAAAGGGATTCATACAGTTTTCTCCTCTATAACGTTAGGAAAAGTATCTTGTATACCACAAACACACATTTAGCTCTTCAATGTGCTTAAAAGGAAAATGTCCCATAATCGTAGGAGGTAAGCAACAGTGAAGACACTGTGTCTCATTACAATTCAGAGGATGATAGAGGAAAGGGATGGCAAGAGGCAGACGAGAAATGTATGCTCAGTTTGCAATCTCCATGCCTTTTAACAGGGTGGTTAGAGTCAGACCTGCTCTCTTTTCTACATTTCTGTTTAGTCGGTGCCTAGCAGCTGGTTGTAAGCTTTTCGCTTCTATTGACTTTATCATCATTATATACCAGGGAGATGAATTAATCAGAGCTGCTTCAAACAGCACAGCAGTGACATTTGCTTTGGTAACTGAAGGATGACAAAGCTCAAGGGAGGCAATGAAAGGAGAGAGGATTTCTTCAGCTCTGCTCACAAGCCAAATTAACCCCTCAGGTTGGAGCCATTGATTTTGACGAGACATGTTTGTACCTGCGTTTTGGTGGGCTTTGTGGTTCCCCCTCACAGGACACCCGATTTAGGACTCTGCAATGGATTCTCCCAGGCTGCAGTGGAGCAAGAAGTAGGACTTTGCTGTTGGTGGGCTGCTCAGGAACAAGTTGTGACTGATAGCATGAAAATAATTCCCCCACCCCAAACCATCCTCAGGGTCATAGATCCCAGTGTCTCCTGATAGCAGCTTGATTTCACACTGAGTTGTTCTGTTTTGCTGGAACTTTATAGTTTGTCTTTACCTCCAATGACAGCTCCAAACATCTGCTCAGGGCAGCCAAGGGGGCCATTGCAGGACCAAAAGTAAAAAGCAGCAAACACAAAAAAAGCTCCCCGGAGAAGACGGATGCAAGAGAAGCACCAGTAAAGTCCTGGCTACACAACTCTCTCTGCTTTCTAGAAAGAAGTTATTTGAATCATTTGGCCTGCTGGAAGGAACTGTTCTCTGTTGCTGGTGTAGTCGTAGAGGCCATGGGGGGGTGAGATGAGGCTTCATGACTGTAAGCAACTGCTAGCAATAGTGTCTCTTAAGGCAATTTCTCTCATGCCGCAACTGAGATGGAAAGAAAAGGGTAACCGAGCCATGATCAAAAAGCCTGCAGGGTACCCTAGCAGTTATATAGTTGTTTATGTCATTGCAAATGCTATTAGGTGGGGTTTAATACTGATTTTGTACAGGAGTAAATGGTTGTGCAAAGGAAAATGCCCTTGTCACCCATAAAATCTTGTACAGAATTGGCTCTCTTTCTGTGCATGCATCTAGGGATGGGCCAGTGTAAATGGTAAATAAAACAACTATGAAAGAAAAAAAAGATTCCTGTGGTACAAGGATGGCTTATAGCCTATGCCCATCTCAAGCCTGGAAACAAGTATAATACACACAAATGACTATGAGTTGGGTGAATAGTTTTGAGGCAGTACTTTAACATGCATAGAGCTTAGTGCAATCCATACCTCAGTGGCATTCTCCATTTAGGAAAAGTTTTGGTCCCTATTAATTCTAATTCTAAATCTTCTGATCAAACTAAAGTGTTGGGTTTTTTTTCAAAATAACTTTATGTCCTGACCTGTTAAATCTGGCTCAGCTAAGTGTCTGAAGCCCTAAAGTAGTCCTGTTGAAAATTTTTTATAAATGCTCATTTTGTCCCCATGTAGCAAGAACTTTTTGATTCCTCTTGTTTATTTCTGAGGAGAAGGAACCCTCCCAAGTCTTCCAGCAGCTTTCTCACCTCTATAGTATAAATGGGTACCTCTTTAATGTCTCCCAAAGAAATGATCTCACCCTGTAAGCTAGTAGCTTTGGAAATGTAGATTTGTGCTTGTGTTAGTGTTAAATGAGATTATACTTAGAAACCTAAGCCATCAACTGAAATTGAAATTTCATATATTTTCTGGAAACCTAGGAGATCTTCTGATGGGACATGCAAGCCAGTATACTAATATAAGGTGGCTGACTGCACATACATCTATAGGCAACTCACAAGAAGGGTCAGAGAAAGCTGACACATAAAGGTCTGCTTAGAGGTTACCTTTGTCGTACTTGATGGTAACACTTTTGTGACTCAAAATGTAGAAAGATCAGCCTGTATTTTCTGCCCAGAGAAACCCTGGCTGGAAAATCTATTGTGTTATGAAGCACTTGTCTTTTCGAGAGAAAGCAAATGAGACATAACCCTCCCTCTATCCATATCTCTGAGGTAACGGCTGGTTAGTAGTTTGATGGAGGCACAAATCTGCCTCTCCAACAGCATCTTTTCTCTAATAATTATTGTCTTACCTCTTACTGTGTTAACATACCCTTAGCTCTGTTATTAATGAGTTTAACTCCACTGATTGTGTTTCATTATGGAAATTTCTGTAACATAGGAATGTCTCTGGCTCTGCTGGACTGGGTTTATTAATACATAATGTAGTGAAGTGGAGCCCTGTCATCGTTAAGACTGACCTACCCAGGCTCTCGTTCCAGATCCCTACATCAAGACAGGCTTCTGTGGTGACATGCCTGCTCACACTAGAATTAAAATGGATGCTCTGTATTCACTCATTGTGAAAAAGAATACAATAATTACAACAGCTCTAACTCGGCTTTGTGCTGGTTTGTTAAATGTGATAAACTGATATAAAAATCCCTTTTAGACATGAATACACAGTAAAAGAAAACCAATTAATTAGAACTTGGATTAACTGAGCATCAGTGTTTAGTATGGAAGTGGTCCCTGCTGCTACACAGAAAGCCTTAGCCCTCAAGAGGCTGTGACTAAAGGACACCAGACTGAATCACTTAAGTAGTCATGCTGTCTGCAGACATTAATGAAGGTTGCTTTTGCACACTAATAATAGAGACCCTGGTCTGTACTTGTGAATCTTTATTATCCTCTATCTAAGAAAGCAAACCAGCTGCAATAATATTAATAGTAGAAATGGATGAGCATAACAGTAACTGCCTTTCATCTGTGCATGAATTATCTGGCTTATCAGATCTTCCAAGATGCCCTTGGTGCCCAGGCACTGGTTCAGTCAGCTGAAATCCACGGTGCCTCAAATGCAGTGTAATTGCTCTGAAACTCAAGAGAAAAGAGGATTAGTTTGTACAGCAATCTTGTTCTCTTTGATGTGATTCATAACTGCATTTAAAAATGTGTTCAAAACATATAACTATCAGGTTACCCCCCCCCCAGAGTCCAGTATTGACTGCAGTGGGTCCCTGCACAGGGTACGTGTGGCTATTCCTGCCATCTGCCTTCTGCCTTGAGTTTATGTGCAGTGAAGGGGGCTGAAGTTAGAAGCCCAAAGCAGTAAGTCTTCCCCCAGAACCTCAGCTGTATGTGTGAGGGGCAAATGCAATTGCCTAAGCTGATAAGAATATTCTCTGCAGAGCAAATATACCAGAAGGTGTGCAGTCTAAGTCTGTGTCTGAAGTATCTTGGCATGAGAGGGAACCACGCGAGGTTTGGAAACCTTTGTTTGAAAGCTGAATTTATTGTTCGATTGCAGAAGTGAAACCTTTCTGCAACAAAACTTAAAAGGCACCATTAAAATGCTGCTCTGTTGTTACTGTTGAGTAGAATGTGCAACTCCTTATCTCTTTTTTCCAGCCTGACCATTGCTTTGCCTTTGCTGCCATTAGCTGTATTCCTGCCCTGCAGATTTTCCATTTCTTTTATGCTCTACTGATACAAACACATTTAGATCTACACTGCTGAGTCTATGCTCAGGAGGTTTTACTAGTGTAACTACATCGCATGATTAAAGCAATATGACTTTTGTGTCCTTATTCTTTCCCTGAGGCTGTTTTGCCTCAGATACATGATCATTCAGTCTCACTAGGATTCTCCTACTTTTCCTCCTTTTAAATTTTTTTTTCATTTTTCCTTCTAAGATGTGTACATTTCCCATTTCTGCCTTTCATTTTTTCCCTCTTGTTTTATCTCCTAGAATTTTATTTTTGCTTAACTTCATCTAGCTCCTTGCCATTCTTTTTCCATCTGTTGCTTCATTTCTGTCTTTCTATTCTCTTTCTGGCAGTTATTCCTCTTCTCTTCTCCCATATATTTACAGGCCTCTTGAGAGTGAAAATTGGCCCATTTTGTTATTTGCTTATTCCTTGTATTTATTTTTTTTAAAATGATTCAGTTATCTACTAAAGGTTAGTTTTGTAAAAAGATAAGCATATTTGATGCCTCTGTTTCCTTTTGGGGGAGTGAAGGGAAAAGGTGCTACTATTTTTTCAAGTCATCTATCACCGTGCCATTTTTTTTTCTATTTCTCTCCTAACTTTGAGGCAAATGATGATTTTGGCCACTTCTCTGGTACAGTCTGGTCAGCTCTACATTTTATGCATAGTACGGGCATGGCACATATTTCTGTCCAAGAAATCCCAGATTGAAAAATGAGGATACTACATCTCACAAACCAGTGTGCCACATTTTGACTGTTGAGTGGTGGTGGGTATGTTTATAACACCATTAATCACAATCCTCTCATTGTCTATAAAATTGATTTCTCACACCATTATTTTCATATGACTGCCACCTTCCTCTAAAGTGAGATTTAAAAAATAGAAAATTTATTTGTGGAAGGATATATAAGGTGTAAACAACACATGCAGCAGTATCCTATAAGCTGGAAATGAGCCCAATGGTACTTAAAATAAGAAAGCTTTTGTGTCTCAATAGTACAAAATCAAAGAAGTGCCAGCAAAAACTAATCTTGAGAATAGGCAAACAATGCAGCTGCAGTCCCAGCAGAGGTTTGTGACATCTATAAATTATAAATGCACTAATTAGGATATAATTAATAATAGCTTGCTTTGAACTCAAATATAAGTACTCTAAAGCAGTGTGATCTACAACAGCATATAAGTATTTTGTGACAATGCGATGGCAAGACACAATGTTTAAGCATTTTACAAAGGTGTGTGAGCAACTTTACCACTAAAGGGAGAAAGACTTGTGTAGTTACAGATAGGAGGCATAGGAAAACGTGTGAGCAGAAATCCTTGTAACCAATTTTTCAGCAAAATAGCATTAGGAGGAGTGAGTTGTTAATGCACAGGAACAGCAAATGTTGAGAGGAGAGAGGGAAGAAGTGGCCCCTGGGGATGTCAGCAGCAGTGGGGAGGTGGTGGTCACTGTGCTTGGTCTGTGGTTTGGAACCCAGGAAAGGCAGCCAGGGAGCGAGGTGGGAAGGAGCCCCATGATGGTCAAGAGACTCATCAGAAATAGCCAGCTGGGACCTGCGCAAGGATTCAGGTGTTAGGCAAAAAGGCTTCAGCTCAGGTGGAGGAGAAGGAAGGAAGGAGAGGGGAGAAAAAAGGTGAGTGTGAGAATTTGTCCTGAGTGACTAACGTGTCTGTGAGGATGGGATAGGATATTTCTTCAGCCTGCCAGGGCAGGAGGGACAAAGGTAGGAAAAGCTGGGCCCTGCTAGGTAAAGGTTAACCACAGTCCCAAAGGCTTGTGCTGCAGCAAGGTTTTTATAAGGCAGCAAAAATGAGAGCATGAAGCACAGATAACCTCACTTTGGTGGTCCTTGCATTCCCTTTGGAAACATTTATGTGTAGCTTTTGATGTCAGACTATAAACTTTTTAAAAGGTTCCACTAATTCGGTCCAAAGACATATTCATGAATTCATGGTATTAAATTAAAAGTGGAGGGTGCGTTTCAGCAATATTTGTGTACAAATATTCAGCAGTTATGATGAAAATTAATTCCAGGATTAGATTAATCTACATATTCATCTTCTTCAGTTGTGTTCAAAATGGAAAACAAGAACACTTGAGAAGTAAAGTTAGATTAACTAGCAATGTATGAATATTCTGGGTTTGATTAACTGTTTTTAAGAGTACCATTCTCCTACTGGAACAGAATCACCTCAGCACTTTGCCTCTTCTCTTGTACTTTACAGCAATGGTTGGCTTTCATGTGTCTCACTTGCTGCAGCTCGGGTTTTTAAATTTGTATCTTATTCTCTCCTTACACTATTTGTCTTTCTTGCCTCATTGGTTCCAGATAATTATTTATACCAATTTTACTTTCAGATTTTTGTAGCATTGATAGCTTTGCCTACAGGGGTGTTTTCCCGTTTTACCAGACAGTTTCACAACCACCTGTCTGTTCTGTTGAGATCAGGTTCTTTAATATCTCCTTTATTGACAGTAAGATGTAACTCATGGTACTAGCCTGCATTTCGGGGTGCTGCCAGTCTTGAGTCCCTTACACTTCAGAAGTGGAGGAATTTTTACTGTCATGCCACTGATGCTCTGTGGTGGACCCCCAACTTTTTTAGGGATTGTGACACTGAAGTTTTAGCACCATAGTTTTGGTTTGAATTCTGTGTCAGGGAAGAAAGGAAGACTTTGGTTGCTTACTGAAATGTTCCTGTTACCATTTAAATGCTGGCATTGCTACAAGAGCTATAGTTCTGATCATTCTAATGCTTTAGTGACAAGCCTAGATGGCATTCAGGTCCCTATTCATCTCAGCCTACAGTGTAATGAAGGTTTAGACTAGGAGACAGATGTCCCTCTCCGCACAATGGGCAATTCTAAGAAATAATAAATAAGTCAAAATAAGCTCTCTGGGAATTTTCTAGCCAAGCTACGAAGTGCCTAAGGAGTTGCAGGACCTACAGATCTACCAAGAATCCAACACTAAGGACAGAGATGATTTTTTCAACATGTTAATCCTACCCCTACCACATACACTTAAAGCATTTAAGTAGGAAAAAGAAATTAATCATAGCTTTGTTTTGCTTTCTCTTCCAAGAAAATGGTATGGTGACTTTTTTCTTTTTTTTTTTTTTTTTTTTTTTTTGGCACAGGGATTTACCCAGGTGGACTGACTGCATCATGCAGTTTCATAAAACATGACTGAAACAGTCATTTTAAGCCACTGTTTTGTAGCATAGTTTTGTAGAAGTGGCATAAAGGATAAAGAACAAACTGATGACTACAGGTAGGTGTTTTCTGAGATAAATGATTCAGAGTAAATGTGACAATTTAATTCTCTAAGATATTCCAAAGCGCCCTTTTCTCTCTCTTTTTTCTTGTTCTTTACCTTGGTTTTTTTTATTTTGAGAAAAGGTAATGTTATTCTTTTTTTTGAGAGAATTGAGTTTGGCAGACTGTGATTGCAGATGCTGACAGAGAAAGGATGCATGGGTGGTATTGGAGCCAGAAGTACTCACCACCCAAAATTGCAATTTCCACATGTCTCAGTTCCTGTACAAGGGCAGAGAGGTAATACAGGTGGGAGATTGCTGCTTGCTCTTTTGTTGTGCTGAGACAGTCAGTGGGGGAATACTTTAGATGTTGCTTTTTTAAAGGTGGTAAATCCTTGGCTCCATTAAAAATAATGGAAGCTTTGCCACCAGATTTTAAAATGCACAGATCTGTTTTCTTTTCATTTTTGTGTTTTTCCAAAGATTTGTGTTGCAAATAGATATTTCTACAGAATCTCTTAGGACTGACAGTCTAGGGGTCTTGCACTCCTGTCCTCTGTATGTAGTGTGTTCCCTCAGACAGTTGCTGCCTCCCTTGGAGATGAGAAACTTCCTTAATGCAGTGCCTTACCTTACTGTTAGAGGCATCTGTGTGCCTCAGGGGATGCTTAATGCCCTCTGGGAGCTCAGCTGGGAGAAGAGACATTTCAAGATGGGAATATATTAGTGGCTGGGCAACAGCTGGTATTTTGACACTTTGCTGGTAAGTTGAAATCTTCTGTAGACATCTTGTCCAAAAAGTGTGTGCATGTACATGTATGTATGTGTATATATATATATATAAGTATGTACATATATATGTATATATCTGCATATAAAATAGTTTTTATAACCTTTTCTGTAAGGGAACCATGTCTGCCCCCATGTTATGCACTGGCTGCTGTTAGCGTGGAATTCAGCTGCAGTTTGCATGACTTACAGACAGCTGCCTGGTATGGCTCTGTCGTGATGTCAATACACTTGGAAGTATATGGAGAGCTACTGGAATACAGAGTAAATTAGTATTGCTATTATTTTTATTATTTGTGTGCTTACATTCTTGCATTCTTTAAAAATAAAAGGCCTGCAGCATATGTTTCACAATCCCATTTACTCCCATTAGCACACAGACGTACTCTGTTTCAATTTGACTTTTAAAACAGACATCGTATCAAATCCATTTTAAAAATAGTGTGTACCTACCCCGGGGAGATCTGGAATCCTTTAAAGCCTACAGCAATTTACATTCAGAAAAAAATGTTCAAGTCAAGCTTTATCAGTTCATGCTGTGCACAGTTTGGTGTGTTCAGAGTGGGTTGTAAAAAATAAGAGTTTTGCAACTTGTAGCAGTGTGAACATACGGCTGATACAGTGTTTAGGATAAAAGAACAGCTTCTTTCTCTTAAATAAAAGGAACAAAATCAGTGTTTTGAACCTTGCATCTTCTCTGCTTGATTAGAGGTGTTAATTATTTCAGCATAATCACTGTCTATGTTCACAAAGTGTGGTCCCCTCAGGACACTGCTACCTCTTATCAGCCGCCTTTGAATGGCACCACTCTGCTCAGCTGGAGTTGTGCTTTCCAAAGCATGTCAGGTGGGGTCAACAGATCTTTTCAGCTCCTACTTTACAGCCATGTATCTGCCTGAGTGCTCTTTAGTTATTCATATGCTTTGTGTAACTGGGCATTACGAGAGAAAAAGTAATTTTCATTCTGCATGTTTTAGTGATACACTGTTCCAACCTTATTTTCAGCTAAGTTTTAGAGAATAATTTTGGGATAAGAGCAGGAAAGTTTATGGCTTCAGCTGCAAACCCACTTATAAAGCTTTCCACTGCCTTTCTGAAGTAATTCCAGACGTGTGTTAAAGGACCAAGCAAGGGCTTTGGGCATCTAAGTCTTTGAGCTTCTCATCAGTGCAGCTACTAGTTGCCAACAGGGAACATGTGTATTTCCTAAGGGGAGATTCTTTGGCCTTTGACTCAACAATGTGGTTCATAGGTCTAGTAGAGGGAACAAAAAGAACAGAGGTGATGGGGAACCCAGACTTTGAATCTGCTTGCTTTCTGATGACTTCTTGCCTCTTCTTCAATCTCAAGACTTCATTCACTTCTTAGTGCACCAAGCCATTCTTCAGTATTCTCCTGCTTTTTATATTTCTTCATGCCAAGTAATTGCTTTTGTACCTTTGCCGCATCCGTTTTTTCTTTTCTGCAGAACATGAGTTGTCCTAAGAGAATTCTCTATGTTAGCAGCAGAGTTGTGTCCTAGAGTGGATCTTACAGATTTATTCCATACCTGAAAATTTCTTTTCACTTTTTCATCTCAAAGAACAATCGCTTCTTCTTTTGCAACTTCTCCCTTGAACTAAGTTTTCATGGGTTGGAGCCATTCTCCTTTCTGTCTTCCTGTATCCCTCACAAGAGAAAAAGAAAGTCAAATGTATTTCTCCCTATTCTGTTGTCCTGCATTCTTGTACTGCCAGGATATAATTTTAAATGGCAAAACTGATTGGAAAAGAAAAATCTTGAATAGTAAATTGTAAATCAAGAGACAAGCACATCATTTGACTGCAGTGCAATGTATGAGCATTTCCATTGAGCTGAAACATGATTCACAATTGTCTGCACACTGACAGAAATGTTCTCTGGCTCACTTTTGCTGCAGGTCCTATAATTTATACTCTTTAACAGCTTTAGGAGCAAGCTGGAGTTTTTAAAATAATCGTTTGCAAGGATAATAATTGCAGACCTGTCATACGGTGGGGAATGCGATAGAGGCATTCAGTGCACAAGGGAGGCCTATGGTTTTCAGGAAAAAATCATGATTGCCTCTAAGGACAGTTGAATTACAAGTAACTGTTGCATGACATGTCAAGAGAGCAGCTGGACATCAAGTGCAATCTGTAGCTGAAATACTTTAAAGATGGACTGGAAAGCAGAAAACTGGCTTTTGCCTTTTCCTTTCCATGGTGTGTAAGATTGTTCAAAGACCAGTGGATTTCTTCTTTTTACCTTTTTTTTTTTTTAAACTTTCTATACTTTAGTTCATTACTGCCTGGTGCTGAAAGATTAGGTATTTAGGTACCTGAAACAGTAATGCTATCCAAAGGCATAGTTAGCAGTCAGGTCCCCTTACTCCACTCCCATTAATTGGAAAAATCTCTTATTCACATGGAGGACATCAATATTTGTGCCTTTCAGAGGCCTTATCAAAAATCTTAGAGGAAACTGAAACAATTTAGGAAAGCAAGGAACAAGAGGCAGTTAAAAACAGAATACATGTGAGCACAAGGTTACCTTTAGCACAGACATGAGTGTTGTTTTGCAGGTAATATAGTACAATCACCTCTGTTACAAAGAAGAAACAGTTGTAAGGGAAGGTCTCTCTGTAGCAGAAGAAACATAGACTCCCTCCCTTTTCTTACTAATTTAGGGAAACAGGAGGACAGATGTGAAAAGGAATAGCTTTTTGAACTTTCTGACTCTGGCAGGAGAAATGACATCCTATGGGGCACCCGAAGGAATGGATGCCCACTCAGCTGCTGCTGACAGGGCTGAAGACTGCTCTGCTGGGGAACCTGTCTCCTTCCTTCCCTGGCTGCAAAATCATTCCCCAAGAGGACCATTTGTCTCTGTTTTGAATTTTCTTTCTCTGTCTGTGCCCGCTCCCTGCCATCCACCACTCCCCCCCCCCCTCCTCATAGCAAACTCTTTCTTTCCTTCTCTCATAAATTTTGCTGCTTGTTTTCATCACTCTGTGTGGCAGTGCTCTCATATCAGACAACATCTGAGATTGCCTTGCCATTTCTCTGAGACTGTCTTCAAGTCTCCCTACTGACTTTTATACCCTCTTCCTTCCTCCTGTCCCCATCTGACTCCAGGCTGTTCTTTCACCTAGAAAAGAAATGCCAGATAGATACTGTTGAAGACCTGAAGCCTGGGATGTCTCTGACTTGGCTGTCATGTCTGTTAGTCAAACTTCAATCATTTCTTTGTTAGAGCATCTTTTGACAGAGGATTTTTGCTTAACAGAATCATGAAAACAGCAGTTATCTCAAATTGTCACTGCATTATGCTTATGCTGCTCCATCTCCTCCCAGTGATGCAGTCTAGACTATTCCTTAATTTTAGGTTCGTCAAAGGAAAAAAAAAAAAAAAAAAACCAAACAAAAAGATGCTGCAAAACCCGGAGGCCAGGTAAAAATTTCCATTTTTCAGACAGTGTTGGCTGTGTTTCTGTCTTTCAAGCCTGCACAAGTTCTGCTGACAGAGTAGTGATTGAGTGGGGTGCAAAGAAGATTAAGAATTCCAAGGTGTTAAAACAAAATAGTTTAAACCATGCCTGACTAGAAAGAAGGCAAAGAAGAATAAAGAAAAATAATTTTTTAAAAAAACTTTGTTTCCAGCAAGTAAGATATCTTTTCTGTTTCACCAAGCATGTCATGCCTTTGCATGTAAATCACTTTAGAAAGCGGATGTGCTCATCCAGGTTCAGCAATTTCGGTGGCTCCATCATGCTGATATCAGTGACATCAGCTGATATCAGTTGTTTTAGTGTTGCATAGCATTTAGGGACAAGCTACATCTGACCGGGAATATATGGCAGTTGTTATACAGTCTGCATTCCCTAACTGAAAAATGTGTGAGACAGGAACTAACACTCTCAAAATCTCAAGAAGTTGATCTTCGTCAAAAGAATACAAATTGCATCCTAAATTTCTAATGACGTCCTGAAAAAAAGAAACCTGATCCTATCGTAAATGCTAAGTAACTGATGATATCTTGCTGAACAGGGTTTCAATACAAGACCATCACAAGAAATAGACCCAAAATAACTAGAAAGATTAATTGCAAATTTATTCAGCTGCTTTTATTTCTGAGCAGATTATGATCCTGATATTTCAAAGTTGCTGAAAAAGAGTGGAGACAAACTCATGCTGGAAATCACAGCTTTTGAAATGACAAGTGGTATTTCTCAGAATTCTGGGAGATGGCATGTACTACTGTGGATTAAACAACAGATTCTGTCACACTAGCAGGTGGTTAAAAGCGGAGCCAAACTCAGTGAAAATTTTGAAAGTGTTACACTATCACTGAATCAGTTGAAAAATTATTCAAATGATAAGGTGTACACTAAGATCTGAAGTACACATGTTCTGATAGTCCACTGGGCTATCATTCCCCCAGGCCACCAGCATGTTATCACTGAGCCTAAAATTTTGAAAGTGATATTTTTCCAGCTGCTGTTCAGCTCCATGAACAAACAAGACTCCTCTTATCCCACGTTTCAAGGATGGGCATTCTGCAAATGCAGTGAGTTTTTTTGGCTTGGTGGCTCAGTGACTCAACAAAAAAGAAAAGCAGGCAGAATCTAAGTGAGAACTTCACTTGGGTTTATATAAAGTTTGGACTGAATGTTTATAACAGGAAGAAATGTGTGATGGACTTGCCTTTTGCATGCTTCTCCTGATTCAAGCTTCTTTAAGTTGCACAAAGACATTTGTAGTTTCTCTCAACTGTACAGAAATGTATTTTTATTGTCTTTATTAAGAAGATTAATATAATTACAGATTGGGACCGTAGCTTTCCCACCAGTCTTTTCCATACCTTGGCCCGTTGCCTACCATAATACATCATGTTGTATAGTATTTCATAATAAAATGATCCTATGCTAATTAAAATATTTTAAAAGCGTTGTTGTGAAACCCCATTATTATTAATTGTCTTCATTTCCATCCAAAACATCAAGAAACAAACAGTGGTTAAGAATGTGAAACAGTGAAATAATACATGTAATCAGGTAGAGTCTGCATTTGGCCTGAATCAAAATAATGAAAAAAATATTTTGTATTGTAATGAGTCTTAGGCCTTTGGACAATTATCTGTGATTAATTCTGTGTGTAGATTTTCCCTTTATTCCTCTTCCTTTTCTCTGTTTGGCTCAGAGCAATCTGCAGTTACAGGGGAACTACATAATCACTGCCTCACTTTCTGCATCTGTAAAATAAGGTGTATGCTACTATGCTCCACTCCACTCTGGTGAGACCCCACCTGAGGTATTGTGTCCAGCTCTGGGGTCCTCAGCCCAGGAGACACATGGACCTGTTGGAGTGGGTCCAGAGGGGGGCCACAAAAATGATCAGAGAGATGGAACACCTCTCCTATGAAGACAGACTGAGAGAGTAGGGGTTGTTCAGCCTGGAGAAGAGAAGGCTCCGGGGAGACCTGACTGCAACCTTTCAATACTTAAAGGGGGCTTATAAGAAAGATGGGGACAGACTTTTTAGTAGGACATGTAGTAATAGGACAAGGGGTAACAGTTTTAAGCTAAAAGAGGGTAGATTCGGACTAGATATAAGGATGATGGTGGTGAAACACTGGAACAGGTTGCCTAGAGAGGTTGTAGATGCCCCATCCCTAGAAACATTCAAGGCCAGGTTGGATGGGGCTCTGAGCAACCTGATCTAGTTGAAGACGTCCCTGCTCACTGCAGGGGGGGTGGACTAGATGACCTTTAAAAGTCCCTTCCAACCCAAACTATTCTGTGATTCTATTCTATGATTCTGTGCTTATTACATTTTTATATGGATGAATGAGAAGCCCTGTGTAAGTTTTCTTTTTCTTTTGCTAGCTCTTGAATAGAGACTATGGAGTCTTTTCTGAGTTTCTCAAGAGAGAATTTAGTACTGAAAGTTCTGCTGTAACACAGACCTCCCTCACCTACCACAAGTAGAAGAAGTTGCTGTCACTCCCTTTCTTCTATTCCCTTTGCTTTCTGACAAACAAAGCCTCCCTGGGCACCCAGAGTGCAACCAGCAGATGCTGCTGGGGCAAACCTGGGAAAATCTTTCTTTTGGCCACTTGTTGGCAGATGCTGTATGGCAGTAGAGGAGTATTCTTTACCCTTCATTGCTGCAGTGATCTGAGCTAACAAAATGCAGAGCAAACTTGCAGGGCTTGAGCTGAGAAAGACTTGGGAATTTATGCTGGTTACACAGGGAGTTTTGCACTCCTGAGCCCCAGCTGGTGAGCAGGGGACATTTGCCATGCCACCCAGTCACCTCGCAGCAGACATACAGGAGGAGTGGAAAGCTGCATCGAGGCTGCAGGCAGCCTTATCATGTGCCACTGAGGTTCTGGGTATGTTTTGTATAAAGACTGATTGTGTCCTTCTGGAACTTTGCAATCAATTTCCTTTTAATGGTATCATATTTAGTTTTCACATATGAACTTTAAACACTTCATCTGGAGCTAATCAGGCAACAGTTTCATTGGGCAGCTTAAAGCACAACTAAGTTTTAGAGTCTGGTTTTGATTTAGTCTAATTTTTGGATGTTTAATAATAAAGGGAGAGTGGGCTTGATTTTTGTGCCTGTACACAGTGGTACATAACTTTAGGAGAAAAACATAATGCACTGGATCTGATAGTCTGAGAGAGGTAAGGCTGCATCAGCACCATGGCCCAGGTCCAACAAGTAGTGAGGCTGAAGATGCATTCCCAATAGGCACATGCACACAAAGCACATATACACACCACCATACATACATAGATGTATGTGGGTGACCACATAGATCACAGACAGACACACAGAACACTCACATGAGCACAGACAGCACAGTCTCATCCTGCCCCCCGCTCTGGCTGAGCAGGATGGAGATCCACTAATAGGAATATATATACACATGTACAAAGTACCTCCCTCCAACAACTGGGCTCAGACACTCAGTCTGCCCAGTAGCTGCCCCTGGATCCCAGTCTCCCCAGTTCCTGGGTCCCGGACATATGAGTCCCCGGTGCCACAGCCACCCTCCAGTTGCTGGTACAGACCCTTGTGCACACCCAGAGAGACACGAGACTCACTCCTAGAGACCCCAGACACCGCCATCCCTCTGCCAGCTGGTTGGGGTTCCCCAGGTCACCCCTGTCCAACACACCCTTGATCTTGCCCTGGTTCCCAGGCAATCTACTCACTGGCTAGTTGGGCTTGATGTTCACTAGCCATCACACGCTTACTCACACACCCACACTCGCTCCAGTTGCTAAACTCAGACCCCCCCCACACACAGAGGGCATGGCCAGACAAGGGTACCAACCAGCCAACCACTTACAGATGACCAGCCTCTTTTATCTCTTAGCCTTCCATTTTTCCACACTTGTTCCTCCCCAAATCACCTAAATCCATCCCTTTCTCCACTTTTGATTCCTTCCCTAAATATCTCATTAGTCTTGTGCAATCCCAAAGTGCTCTTCCCTTGCATCCCACCATGTGTCCTGCACAACCTCCCTCCATCCAAAAGATGCTTTGGAGCTGACTCCCGCTGAGGGGTTGAGGCTTTCCCAGGGCAGCCCTGAAGGGTCTGGGGACAGTGTCCCTTCCTCTGAGTCCTTAATTTGGGTTTCCACCTGTTTTTGTGCCCCTGTGCTCCTCTGGGCTTGTGGACATGGGCCTTTGATGGGCTGATGGCTCTTGTGATGGGCCTGGGAGCAGCTGGAGCAGGGTGTTATTTGGGCTTCCCCACTGTGCTCCTTTGTGGGTTTGCAGACAATTTTTTATCACAGAACCTAAGAACAAATATATTTCTACTGCAACACCACCTTGAACCTTGTAACTCTTCCTCTGCCGACTGGACTTCTTTGAAAGTGTAGATTTTCTCTTCAGGCAATGCCATGAGCCAAAATTTATAACAGACTAGCTAAATAGTTTAAAGGTAAACCTTCTAAAAGTCAGCATTACAATAATGAAGTTTAATAAGTCTGGTTCATGATTTAATCTCAATATAACAGGAGAAATATTCTTCCTGCAGTTTTCTACAGACTCAGACTGACAGTACAAATCTGATTCTGGAAACCACCTATAAGGCTGAAAGTTTCTGTCTGAACAGGACCCTATCAACTTCAGTGGGCTCTGTGCAGGCTTAAAAAAGTCCCTAGAAATTCAGAGGTCATCTGCACAAAGCAAAAACTCCTCTATGTGAAACTCTTCTTGTGTCCTTGTAAGCAAAGTTGCTAGCTTTCCTGATATTTGGTCTTTGTCTCCAAGCCTTGGAATCTTGGTTCTCATTTTTTTATTTTCATCATTGTAGAGGGAGACTTGAAAATGTCGAATCTAGAAATGTGGCAACTTGAATAAAAGGAACAAAAATATAGATGATTTAAAAAAAAATGTTGTTGTTTTCACACTCATCTCTTCCATTGTTTTTCCTTGGTATAATGCATGAAGTCTGGATAGCCACAAGAGTGTTGTAGGGAGGCAATATAACATGTTTTTAATGTGAATTATTATTAAAAAATTGCAGCAGACTCCAAGGACAAGCAATTCAAAATCCATGAAAACAACCTTACAATAAGATGCAAAAATAACAGTTTAGTTTAGCTGGAAATAAAGAGAGAGTGCTGAGGAAGGAAAAAAAAGTAGCTGTTTTCATAATTCATTTTAGAACATGTAAACCTAAGCCCCAAATAGTCTCTCACTTCCAGTTTGGCATTCTTGTAGTTACGGTCCTCAGTGGAACTATATAATCAGTATTTATGCCTAGCATACAGAAATAACATTTCAAGGCAGAACATAGAGTAGTAAAATCAGAACATTTTCAAAGCTCAGTAAATACTGAACAGCTCTTTACACTCAAGCTGTTGTTCGTGATTCTACAAACCCTTAAGAACATCTTCTTTTTTTTCCTAATGGCAAATGGTGCCTAATGATGACTTGACTTGGAGGCATAGCATGTAGTTTAGATGCTGTTTGCTAATACCTTTCTTTTTAGCAAATCTGTGTTTTATAGCAAATGCTTGTGACAAATGTTGTCTCTTTGTTTTATTTGGAAAATGAAAAACTTACTGAAAATAAAGTTGAAAACCATATGGGTCTGGAAGAATCACACCAGGAAAAACTACCATTCTAGTAGGCTCCCTGTTTTTTAAAACTTTTGTCCACAATGCAGAAGTGTGGAAATGCTTGGTGTTATTTAACATTTTTAGTGTGCTGTATGTCTATAAGTAACAGATGTTAATTTTTAAAAGCCAACTCACTAAGGGGTAAGCTACTCCATCAGAGAGGTTTAATACCATATCTTTTTTCCTTACCTTCTTTTTAAAAGTAAATTTTCCCCCCTCACCCGTAATGATCTGGGAAGATTAGATGCATGAAGCTATCACAATACATCTGCTAGATGTAAGAAATCACACGCTTAACAATTAGGATATCTACTGAAATGCCAATATAGCAACAGAGGTGATATTTTCCCTTTCAATTTGTCATTTGAAAGGTGGATCTTGCTGTGGTGTTTCTTATTAAAATATACCAACAAATAGAAGATGAAATAGAAACTGACAATTTTGTCATGTCTGTAATAAAAGCAGCAGTAGGTTTCTTGACTTTTCTGATGTGGAAAAACTTGATCTCAGATTCACTCTTTTCAGTGTATAAGGATTTCATAATGTACTGTGCATAAAAATACAAGTCTGGCTTTTACATTTGACCTCTGAAAAGTGGTGGTGCTCTTAGTACTTAAACTATAGTTTCCTTCTTTGCTATTTTATTTTGGGGACAAAAAAAGGAGTTCAAAAGGTGTCTAGATGCATTTTGGGGTGTTGTGGATTTGAGGAGGAAACAGAAGATATTTGGTGGTATCGTGTCTGCAGAAAATACTGTTTACATCAGTTCTCAGGAAATTACATTACCCTGAAAACAACGAAGTCCCAAATTGTTTCTATGACATGCATTATATGTTGATTAAAAAAAAAAAAAAGAATAAGTATCCAGTCTAATTTTTTAAAACTCTGAAAATAAAAAAGTGTGTTTGTAGTTCTCTAAATTCCCCCAGATTGGTGCCAGAAAAGGAAAATGTGCAGTGAAGGTGATCGCATTTGGAAGTGATATCCCAGAGATCAGAGGCACTGAATTGCTTTCATCTCTGCCTACAATCCACTTCCTTTGAGAAACCACATATGTTCAAATAAAAACATAGGCCAAATTAGTTTTGTGACAGCCGGTCCCCTGCAAATGTACATCATCTTCAAATACACATTGGAGAAGAGAGTTTAAATTTGTGTTTGTATCCTAATCCTCTCAGGATAACATCAGAATTATCCAAACACTGTCATTGCCTCTAGGTTAAGTAACAGCTTCCAAACCTGAATACATCTGTCAGTGGCAGATTGCAGCTAACACCACGCAATTGGCATCATGCAGCCAGAGACTGATTAGAAAGAGCCAACTGATTTTGCTGATAGTCCTTTCCTTTTGTTCGTTAATCACTTAATGTATACATTAAATTAAAAAAAAAAAGCATGGAACTTTCCCGGCTTGGGTTGAAATAATATGTAATTAGCATACACACTTTTTGCAAGTTTTCTGGAGGTGTCTGCTGTAATTTCCCAGAAGGGTAGAAAAATGTGATTAGACATAACTTTTTTCAATACCGCAATAGCTCCCTGCAAGATTGCTCTTTAGTTTATAGAAGAAATTTATTACTGGACACATTTTTCAGCCTACTGAATTCCCACTGACAGCTAAAAATATTGGATGCCTGCTATTCCAGAAGTCTTCTATTTAGGTAAAGTATTTGGATAGTTACCTACTGTCCTCCTACTTTGAGGCTTCCCTATGTCTAAATAAATATTTCTCCTACACCTAAATCTGCCCATCAATGAGCAGTTGCTAGTTGGCAGACAACTAGCATCAGGAAAAAAAAAATGCACAGTAGATGGGTACGTTTCTTTCAACTGATAAAAGGAGCCTTCATAAACAGAAGCAATAAAGATATCTGATTTTCTCCATTGCCAGTAAAGATGAGGACATTTGTTCAAAGTTAACGTATACTAGACAAAAATAAAATACATTATTTTCCTTATCTGAGAAGCTGCAGGCACTATCCCCACTTATGGAGGAGCAAAGAGGAAAACCAGAAACGTAGTTTAATTTTGCCACATGTTAGTGCTCTCCTGCTTTGTTCCTTTGCCCTCAAAAGAAGGCAGCAAATAGGGGAAATGTTTTAAAGGGAGTTTGTCTCCCACTTCAGCATGAAACCCATGCGAGAGACTGTGTGCAGAACAGATAACAGATTGCTTTTTAAAAAACTAGTTTTACTGCTGTGTACATGTATGTCTCCAAAAGTCAGAATTGAATTCAGTGTCAGCTGGATGCGCCTGTACCTGACTACGCTCAGCGGTGTGCCCTGCAGGGGTCACAGCACCGTGGTGGGCAGTGATGATGGAAGCGATGATGGAAAGGACAGCGCAGGACAGATGGAGGAGGATGGTCTCGGCTGCTGTGGCTGGCAGTCCATCCATACCTGCTGCTGTACGTTTGTGTAGGAAAAAGGAAGCAGAGACTTTCAATCTAGGCCCAAATTAAGGAATCTGTAGAAAGTAGAAGCGCAGAAGGTGATAGACAGAGTTTGTAAGAGCATGAAGGTGTTTGGCTTCCCCTTGGTGACAGCCGTGGGAAATTGAGAGAGAAAATGACACTCTGCAAAGCGTAGGGATGGGAGTGAGGGGCTGGACAAGGGCTCAGAAGAGTGGTGCCTGCTGACAGGCACGGGACTGCCACTGAGCTGCTTGGCTGGGTGGTCTGGAGGCCAGTGGGAAGGCTGGGAAGGAGACACGTGCCATCCAGGCAGGATATCAGCAGGGCCCTCCCAAGTCATCCAGCTGTGTTTTCCCAAACTTTCAGGGCTGACGTTGCTCTGAGGGGCCTTTGCAGAGCCTTTGAGCAAACACTGCAACCATTCATCCCATCCACCCCACCCACGTAACCCCCCAGGCTGCCCCGTCCGGTGTACCCAGCTCTTGTAACGTGCAGAGCTGGCACAGGGAGCTGCACCCCGACCCAAGACCCCACATCTAGCAGCATTTCCCGCTGTCCTGAAAACCATCTGCACCCTTCCCAGTGAGGCAGGCAGTGCCTCCCCGCTTTCTTGGGCTTCCTTGAATTCCATGAGGAGCGGCCAGCTCCTGACCCAGCTGTGCCTGGAGGTCTCTTGAATGCACAGTGAGTTTTGCCAGGTAAGGAAGGACTCGCCCTGTGCACAAGGGGTCTTGCCATTCCTCCTAGGGGCACTGGGGAGTTGAGACCCCTTCCCACCTTGTAACACCAAATGTCCTTTGCCCAAACATGCATCTTCCCTGTCCTCACCACTGTGACCGCTCCCTCCAGAGTAAAGATGGGTTGTTTCACAGGTGAGATGCAGAGGCTACATTTGTGCTGTACGTACAAGAAATGAATAGGACCAGGTCTGCAGGCCAAAGCACATGTCTGTGAAAACCTAGGAGCCGCCTTTCACGTGAGTTTATTTTGGACTAGGTCTTGCTTGCGCTGGTGGACTACATGCTAGTTAGGAGCTGGAGTGCTTTAGGTGCATACTCCTGGCATGCATCTTCTAGTTTACTTTAATCCAAGACTAATCTTATTTGTGCACTCTGACGACACTTCGGCAATGAATGAGAACCAAAGCACAACAGTGAAATCTGTTTCAAAAGTGTACTTCTGGTGAAACACCAGTATAGAATCACTCAGAGAAACCTGGAAGACCTTAGACTGGAAAAGTCAATACCTGTGACCTGGATGTTAAATGTAGTCCACAAGCCTTTGAACATCCATTCTCTAGCTACCCCAGGCCTTCTATTTAGTTTTTTGAAAGATCAATGCAGACTATTCTAATCCTGTTTAATATAGCAAGATATTTCCTCAGGGTGACATCTTCCATTGGCAGTGGTAGTAAGATGAACTGTGCCAAAAAATTGTAATCAAAAAGTCTCATTCACGAAAGGACACAGAAAAGAACAGAAGGGTTTGTTGACTTTTCTTTTACTACAGAATAGTAAAAACTGAATAAATATTTAGATACAGAAAATTGTTTTCCTTCTTAATACACCCCTCATAGTTTTATGGGGGTGCTGAGTGCAATTCCTCACAGAAGAGCTCCACACTGAATGTTTTGCATACATGATGTGCTGGGCTTTTCCATAATCGGCCATTGCTACTGCCTTTTTCTTAGCAGACCACAATAAAGCTGAGAGGACAGTAACATCTAAGCTGTATGACTGTTTGAATTTCTGATTTGGCCACCAAAATGAAATATTTGCAAACATTTGTAAACTCTTCCAGGATAAGGCTCTTCACTTATAGCTGTTACACTTCATATTGCTAAATGTTCTTCAAGCTAGAAAGAAGAAGAAAATCTCGGTGGTAATTTATTTAAGGACCTCGCTGCAAAATGTAGGTTTGAAACCCTGTTTATATTAATATGCATTTTACATAAAGTATAACAGGAGATACTCTGCACTTACCTGATAGTTTAGGTGTCTTTGGGGAGGGTTGCGATCCCTGCTCTGAATCAGGCGGAATGGGGATTTGAATCTGGATCTCTCATGTCTCTGACCTGTGCCTTGACTCACTGAGCTGGATGTGGGGGCTGTTGGAGAGGGAGAAGAGAAAATGACACCTCATTTCCCTTATTTTTGTGCATAGCATCAAAGTCCTGGTCCTTAAAAGAAAAACGTTGAGGATGGGATGCAGATGTGTAAACATAAGTGTCTAATGTCATTTGATCTGTCTTAGGATAGCTGAACTATTTACACAGAGCTGGGAGATAGGTCCCAGGCTGCTCTACAGTGAGGGCAAGTGGGACATTCAAGGGGTATTCAGATGACTCTAGGTACCTACACTAAGGCAATGGAACCTCAGTCTTAGTTTCAGAAATGCAAAAACAAGATATTAATTTTTTTTTTCTTACTTGACCAAAGCTGAACATTTATCAAACAAACTACATTCCCCAGTAATCTCCCTGTTTTACCTGATAACAGGTACTTACTCATATGAAAATGAAGAACAAATTGCCAAGATCACTCCTACACCATTGCTGTAGAGGTAAAGAACAAAGGAGGTATTTCAGTCCACTGTTTCACTTGCAGATACCTCTCTAGGAAATAAACACATGAGCAGAAATTCTTCAAATGTCACAGGTGTGCTGACCTTATGAAACTCTATAAGTATAAAGGAATGAGGTGGTAGCATAGGGCAGCAAATTCCTTATAGTAGAGGAAAAAAAAAAAAATCTCTGTCACAACTGGAGTGATCCAGCACCAGCAAAGGTTTTGCAATGTGTACTGCACTGGGCTTTCCTAAACAGGCACTTGATACTGGCACAAAATCACTTCTGAGAAGGTAGCTGGATTTTGCCTGTCAGCATGGATCATGTAGTATATGGGCTTCATATAACAATTCCTCATTTTTTTTTTTCAGCTCAGCCTTTTGCTGTAATGCATACAGCAGCTCAGACATATTGCCACAGCATCCCTGAAAATACTGGCTGAGGTAGTTTCGACTTTAGTTAAAAATGCTTTTTGGTTCAACTACTTTCAACTGTAGCTACATGAGGAAATGGAGGACAGTCTGCAGTTTTAATGCTTAAAAATACAGTTAATGAATTAAATTACCCTTACAATAGAGACCATTCTGGTTTCCACACAACAGGCAGGTTGTTTACAGGTTTTTTTTGCAGGGCTCTGCACAGGCCCCACTGGTGAAGCATCCACTGACAGCAGTGCTCAGATGCTGCACACCCAGCAGCACTGCTGCTGTCTTTACATGGGCTGTCTGAGCAGCAACACCAGTGCACACTGCTGTTATTATCTCCCCAAAGAGGAGAATGAGCTTAGCAATGGTATATGCCCAGAGCGGACATTAGTGTTCAGATGGTAGGTATGCGGGTCACTAAATGCAAAGCTTTGCTTAATGTTAGTGGAAGCCAAGACCCATGTGAACATTATTCAGTTGTATTTTAAGAGAACAACCTCACATACAAGTGTGAAGAAATGTCATGTGTTAGAAAGGTTGCTATGGTTTTCCATATAGTCAAGGAGACCACAGGCATCCCTGTCAGCTACTCTCTGTAAACTACAGTTGCTATTAACACCTAAAGAATTCTCCATGTTACTGAAGTCCTTGGCCTGGGAGGATCTCTTGGATTACGCATATCTTTTGGATTATGGTTTTCTTCTTCCATGCCAGAGAGAACTGATGTATCAGTTTATGATGGGATCATATTACAATCTAAACTCAAAAAATGGTTTAAGTGGCCTTTCCTTACCTGCTTTAAACTCATCCCAGGGTGCCTGGTCAGTTGTTGTTACTGCTGTTATTTGCATGTCAATAAACAAACCCAAAATGTCCTTGTGTTCAGTGCAGCTCACAGTTGGGATGGTCCTTGTTTCAGAAAGTGGAACAATGCACATGCTCACAGGGTGTGGGAAACAAAGGATTACTCTTGCTGTGTTACAGATAAAAGAACTGGCAAACAGACAGACCCGGTGACTTGCTTGAGCTCACACAGAGTCCATAGGGAGAGCTGGACTTTTCTGACACCATTCTGGTCTCCTATCCACAAGTTCATCCATCTCCAAAGAAAAAATTCAGACGAATTTGCAACCCAGGAATCCAATTTCCCAATCTGACTCGTTCATTTCTCTGCTAATGATCCTCTGCTCTCCAAGCCCCTAGTACTGTCTTGCATAGTAAGAGAGCTAAAGTTAGGACTGACCGCTAATCTTCCTGCTACTAATGCCAGCTAGCAGCTCAGGGGCAGCACACTGCCTGCATTTTGGGAAGAGAGGGGGCTGTTGTCCAGGGGCTTTTGTGATAAGCCCAGCCAGCCACACTGACAGGGAGCAGGATCCAAGGCAGTGCCAAACTGGCCTGGACTGCCTCTTCCCTCTTTCCAGGCTTGGTTGCCTTCTGACTGCATATGAGAACACTGCCTTGGGTTTGGGGGATTATCTCATTACCCATTCTTTTCCTCCTTAATTCAGTATATTGTACCTAATAATTTTTGGCTGCCATTTCTTGATCTCTGTTACAGTGTCCTGAGCATGCGCTGGCAAAATCTTTTAGAGATTATTGAATGCACAGTCTTTTTGATAGATCTCTATTTATCTTATCTCTGAGTATCCCATAATACATAGTTACTGCTTATAATTTACAAATACTGAAAAAGTTCAGAGTATCTGAAATCTGAAGTCCTTTCTGTAGACTGCATTTTTAGTCTAAGTATCACCATACTGTTACTTTGTAGACTGGTTATGGGGACTCAGGCAAGACTCACAATCAGGTTAAACATGATACTCCCAGACAGTGAAAATAATTAGTCAGTTGAGATGGCTTACGCTATCTATCTCAATACTCTCCGCCTCCTTGCACACACATTGCTAGATTTGGGGGAAGTCCTTCTGTTGATCCTATTACACGCAGGTTACAAGCCATCATAAGGGTTTCCCTGGTGTGACGTGGTAAGGCGCTAATTATTTTTTCTTGTTGTTTAGCAACGTCCCTCTTTCCTTGCTATACTTACGGCAAAGGGAGAAGTCCTAGGAGAACTCTAAAACTTGGTCTGTGTTCAAAAGGATTATCTTTGCAATGGGATAATCCTCACCATGTCAGCTAACAAGGCTTTAGATCTGGATTATGTTTGTAATGTAGTGCAAAGCGATGATACCAGATGAGAGAATCTGGCCCATTTTGTGTGGTGAGTGATAATTCTTCATGTTGCAACAGGGCATCTGTCATTTAATATATGTGTGCATACAAAGGGAAAGAAGGTTTTTTGGTTTTGTTCTGGCTCATTATGTAGAATTGCAAAAAAGCTTGGCTATGGTAGTGTAGCTGTCTTGATCCAGGGATAGCTGTAAGAAAAATAAGGCTTCATTCGTGAAAAAATTCAGAAAAGCAAACAAGATTTCTGGTACAAACTCTCTTCATCATAGATATAATTTTAGAGGAAGAGTTGACCACTCTGGGATAGACTTCCTTTCCCAGAATGTAAGTTTTGTACTCAGAAATTTAACTGGACAAATAATAGACATTTAATTCTGGTGACTGAGTAACAAATTAAGAAAAGTCTGAGACTCAAAGAAGATAAACATTTATTTATTTATTTATTTATTTATTCTTTTAAATTACGTTTAGACACAGGCCCTCCCCCCTCAAGTTACACAGAAAAAATATTTGCAAGTCAATCAGAACCGTTTACTTCAACATAAATCGAAGGTTTTGTATTTGGTTTTATTACAATTTGCAGGAGGTGAATTATTTATTGCCTTTATGCCTAGTTTTAAATCTTTCTTTGTTTAGGTTTTTAAGCCTCCTCCTGTCTGGCATCAGGCCACGGCTTGAGGTCATGTAAAATGCTGCCAGCCAAGCATATTTAAACCATCTATGAGACCTCGCTTTTCAGATGCAAAACCAAATAATCTACAGATACTCAGCTTTTCCTTTCTCCTTGTTCTGTTGGACCTACTGAGGTGGAATTAAGTCATTCCTTTCCAAATTATGAAAAAAAGTTTAGAAAGTACTAATGTATCAAAGCTTGATCCATGGTGCTAGATACATATTTGTCAGGAATGACACCATCCCAATTGATCTCAGCTGGGGAAAGGCTAGACGGGCTTCCTGATCTCCCTTCCTCTGTGACTCTCTGACTCCCAGTGAGACTCATTTCTGTTTGTGCCAGGCTCTTCTCTACACCTTCAGGTCTGCAAGACACAGTCTTCCTGCAAATGCATTTGGCTCAAGCCCCCATAGCCCAGAGGCAGGGCTTTGTTTGCTGCAGTGTTGTGCTGGTCGCTCTGATGTTGTTCATGCCAACACCTGGCCTGGAACATTTTTAAGGGCTGTAAGTAACCAGGTTAGCTCTCTCATTCAATCTGCTTTTGATTTATCTGCTGCGACAAAATGTCCTCAGCAGGATTCACAAAGTATATAGTAGGAGTAAGTAAGTACCCCGTGTAGCTGAGTGAGTATGGCTCTCCGGGGAGAGCAGAGGTTTCTCTGTGCAGTGGTTTCTTGCAGCAGAGACAGCTGCAAAACCTCAGTTGCCCGAGTCCACACAGGCAGCCCAAGAGGTAACAGTAAGGTACTATTTATGCTAAAAATTATGTCTGCAGAAAGGATTTCAGATTTCAAATGCTCTGAACTTTTTCAGTATTTGTAAACCCAAAGATATAAAAGTAAAATAATACTTTTAACCTAAGATGAATAGATAGATACAGATAGTCAATGATGCTCAGATTGGTACCCTAGCTCTGTGGTGGCAGTTAGAAGATTACGGTCACATTCAGTGCCCATGACACTTGGTGTTGAACTAGCTCATGGGAAAACACTATTCCTACCTCAAGCGCTTCATGATATCCTGTAACTTCCTTAAAAATAAAAAACACCAGCATATATGTCAAATAAATTTAAAGCAGGCTTTTATTTAGAAGCCTATAATGTGAATGCTGACTTCAGGCTTGTTTCTGGGACATCTTCACAGAAGGGGGAAGTCATTGGCTAAGCACTGTCCATGTATATTAGTGGATAATACTTACCAGATATATAACTAAACTAAAATTTAAACAACATGGTATAGGGAGAAGCAGGGAAGAAGGGGCAATTGTCATGCCAGGGCAATCATCTCCTATGAGAAATCTGATATCTGAGTTTAGAGGTGTAAGGTCATGAGAATAACAGCACAAGGATAACAGCAGGAGAACAACTGCAGGAAAAAAATAGCACCACAGCAGTTTAGGTGAAAGATTACAGTGAAAGACTACAGAATGGCAAATCTGAGATCTTTAGCATTACAAAGGTTAAGGCACAGTGTGACATGGGGAACTTGAGGAATTTGATGAGACAGTCATTACTCCTTCAAGAAAGAAAGGCAAGGTCAATAGGAAAATAAATAGACCACTCTGCAGCTTGACAAGGTTTTACAAGCTCCCCCAATTGCTGTTTCCTTCCTTTGCATCTTTCAGAGCAATAATGATACCTTGCTCTATATGTCACTGCAAAGAAGCCAGTTTGACAACTTCAACTGAGGAATTTAGATTTCAGCTTAGATCCCCCCCATGGGCAACACTGCTGCAGGAAAGGGAGGAAATATTAGGTGTATGGCAAATATGCCAACAGCTATGGTTGATGGATGTGGAAGTGTAGCTTCTTTGAGGAGATTTGGAACCAGAATAATTCTGTGCTTTTTAGGGCTTGCTGAGCCTGTGATGCTTTCATGACTCTCATCTGCTGTCATGCAAAGGTGTCTCCCACCACTAAGTGAGGGTCCTAGCTGCCTGGTCAGCCAAGGCTTTAACTGTTACTAACCTCAGGCCAGATCTTGTGAAGCCTCCAACATTTTGACCATCTGAGGACACACTGAAGAAGGGAAGTATTGCCAGAAGAATTTCTTAACAAGTCAGAGCATCCTTGCTTAACCTGTTCAAGTTTGGTGAAACAAATTTCTCAAGAGAACTCCATGTCTAGTTGCTTAACATCAACTGATCTAATGGGTATGGAAGCCAAAAATCTGCACCGTTAAATAAGACAAAGTAAAAGAGCTAACAGCCAGGAGCCTGTTTGTAATGCTGCTTTCTTGACAAAGAACAAGTACCTGGCAGAGATTTCTAGCATAAGAGAAACTTGGTAGAAGATATGGAGAGTGGTTTCTCTGGAGGATGACATGATGCCCTTGGCACAGACTGTGGTGGTCCCAGGTAGTGTGCAGTAGATACTGGTGGATTTTTCAGTCTCTGGTAATTGAAACTACATTGATACTACTTCTTTCTTGTAAGTATTTTCAAATTCTAGGAGTTCCACTACTATAAACTGAATGCAGGCAAATTTGCTTAAGAGTAATAATTTTAAAACTGCAATCAGCTCTGCAAAAATTGCCTAAAACCATGCTGCTACTCTTGTTTTCATGGCTCAGTGCTCAAAGTTTGTAAAAAGAAGAGTGGCTCTGCATTGAAAACCCTTGAGAAATGCTAATCTTCAAATGCCTATTTGGGAATGACATTAATTACAAAATACCCAGGCAGAGTAACCATATAGAAAGCTGTCAGTGACAATAGGATGAATACTCCTAAGGGCTTTGTCCACACAACCTGCATGCTTTTGCATCAATTGAAGTTGACTAATAAGATGACAGATTAAAACGTTCTTTTTTCCAACCCCAAAATGCAAACCCAAACATTGCTGCAAAGCTCAAAACTGTTCTCCTGTGATGGTGTCTCTTTGGGCTTCTTTTTCTGGCATGTTTAGCCTTGTGCAGAGACCCTGCAAGCAGGGTATACACAGCTTTAAAGGATAAGACAATTATGTCTTAGCCAACACACACAAAAGATAGCCTGTATTTAACAAACCACATGGTTTGTTATGCTCCCCACCCCAGTAAGACACTCAAAGACTGCAGGCCAGGCAGGCATTAGTCAAGATTGAACTGCTTTGCTGCACGGCATAGATGCTGTTGCTGAGTTGCTATCCTTCAGCATCACCTTTGGTTTTTATTTTTTAGGATTTTATACCCTTCCATGACAGTGCCTTCCTTCTTCAATCCTTGAGCTACTAATGACCCTGTCTCAAAATTCTTACCTGTCTGCAATTTTATCTTCCTTATCTCTGCTCTACAGACTTTTTCACAGCTCTTTCTCAAACTGAGCAATTACCTCCGAAGTCTGAGCCAAGGTCATGCAGCTGGGCCACATCAGTGTGGGGCTTCCTGTTCCTGGCATGCCTGGGACAAGTTACAGAGGGGTACAGAGAGGGACACCTACACCACCTTGCCTTTCCTATTCCCCACCAGGAAAAGGTCAGTGAAACAAGGAATAGAAACTATAGCAGAGACACTCCTATATGCTGAAATTTCACTTTAGAAAAGCTTCCGAATGATACTTGAGAGAGCTTCTGAGGTGAATTCTTTGAGTTTTTCCTGACCACTTTCAAAATAGGATAGTTTGGTGTTGCACATACTGCTTTGCACTAGTAATGTGATCCTGAAGTACAGGTACAAAGTGATTAGAAAGATAAGGAGGGATCTCTGCATATGAGTTTGAGCCTCTTTCTGGCTGAATATTACCAGTTTGTAAACACAGTGGCCTCTTGTGCCCTCCTGGCTCAGGCTAGACCTTCATGAAGGTTATAGTAATGTCTCTTCTGCAGAATTGTTTATGGAATTGAGCAATATTTTAAAGCTTATGTAAAACCAAAGAGTAATTTAGGTTAGAAGAGAGCTCTGGAGGTCTCTAGTCCACACCCTGCTCAAAGCAGTGCTGGCTTCAAAGCTAGATCAGGTTGCTCAGAGCCTTCTCCAGTCCAGTTTTGAAAATCTGCAAGGATGGTGATCACACAAAATATCTTGGTGGGATATTTCAGTATTTGAGAGTCCTCACCATGAACACTGTTTTCCTTGTGTTCAGTCAGAATTTTTGTGGCAATTTGTGCCTGTTGCCTTTTGTGCTTTGTAGTTGTCCTGGTTTCAGCTGGGATAAAGTTAATTTTCTTTCTAGTAGCTGGTACAGTGTTATGTTTAGGATTCAGTATGAGAATAATGTTGATAACACACTGATGTTTTCAGTTGTTGCTAAGTAGTATTTAGTCTAAAGTCAAGGATTTTTCAGCTTCTCATGCCCATCCAGAGAGAAAGCTGGAGGGGCACAAGAAGTTGGCACAGGACACAGCCAGGGCACCTGACCCAAACTGGCCAATGGGGTATTCCATACCATGTGACGTCATGCCCAGTATATAAACTGGGGTCAGTTGGCCGGGGAGGAGGGCGGGGAGCAGATCACTGCTTGGGAACTACTTTTTAGCCAGTAGGCCCCCAGCCTGTCCTGGTGCATTGGTATTATGCAAGCCCAGGTGCAGGACTTTGCACTTGTCCTTGCTGAACTTCATGAGGTTCCTATCAGCCCATTTCTCCAGCCTGTCAAGGCAGCCCTGCCCTCCAGTTTATCAGCCGCTCACCCACCCTCCAATTTGTAAATCATAATAATTTGCATAAATGTTGCACTTAACCTGTTCCCCTTCCTCAAGCAGGAGTAGGTGGTACTCCCTAATCTCATGGTAGAAAAAGCGGTCTTGGAGCTTGTGGCATATTTTACAACTGTGCATTCACACGACTAAGTATAGGGTCAGATCTCCAGTTGTTATGCACTGCCATTATTCCCTCCACTGGCTTCAATTTTTATTTTCCATTGTTTATGTCCCCTCACTTTGGATGCACAAGAAGGAAGTGAATGAAATCCAACCTTCTTCCAAAACAGTAAGAAATCTATCCTTTACTTCAGTAGACCAGCATTCCCTTTGATATTTCAACTCTTCTGTTATAAAAAGACAAAATTCAGCTGAGAAAATGCAGTGAATGAATATACCATAATGTTTTATAGTTCACACTGCTAAACATAACAAAGCATAAAAAGCTCCAGAAATTATATAAAAAAACAAAAGACCTTTACAATAGAATAGCTCATTTTGCACTTTATGTTCATTTTGGCTTGTAATTTGCTTAAAAGCCCTGCAGAGAGAAGCATTTATGTTTTGATAAAAATGGTTAGCATATATGTTGGTGCACTTAGATTTTCTTGTTTGCATGGGCAATGAAGTTTGAGGTTAATCTCATCTAATCTAAATGATGCTCACGTTGGATTTTGCCAGAGAGCTGCAGAGCGAGGGATCCCATGTCTGTGCAGCGAAGTAGACACTTACCTCCCAGATTTCTTAAAAGGAGCATTATTTCCAGGAGCCTTATGCTTGCATTGTGTCCTCAGTTCAACTCAAACATCAGAAAGCAATTAACTGTTTTCATCCCTGCTCCGAGCTGGATGCATAAGCAGTAGCAAGCTGCCTGATTTTCAGAACATCTGATATGAAGGGCTAAATTTCTACTTCAGTGCATGGGATTCATGCCTCTGCCTCCTGTTAACATTAATGGGGATCCCTTCACTAAATCCCCTGCAGTACACTGCAAATCTCTTCCTGTTTATAACTCAGGGTCATGTTGTTGTTTCTCCCTGGATTGTGTCCTGAGGGGATTATTTCCATTTTTGTGCCCATGCTTTCATCTAAAATAGAAGGAGATGATTTTAACATTTTCAGGCAGTGTAATTTGCCTTTCATGTGTCTCTAGGAGCTTTAAGATGATTAATATGTTGTAGTTCTAATTTCCCTCTAAACTTGGTCACACCAAGAAACAGTTCTTCTGGTCCCCAAACAAAAAAAGGAATAAAGCACAACTCCTTAGATCTTTCCTTTAGTTTTACTGTGAGTTGCTTCAAGACCTGAAATACCAATCTGCAGCTCATCTGGACTGACACTTTGAAGGAGTACACTGTAGTTCCTGCATGGGCCATGTGTATAGGTCTTGTTTTAAGGTACTGCTGCGAACGTCAAGGAATTGTAACCCCTGGAAAGCACTCCCAAATTTCATAGCAGTGCTCTGTGTGTGTATAAGGTGAGTTACTGACTTGTCTTTGCAGCTAGAGGTACATAATAGCAATTAAATACGGAGTTATTTGGACGGGTGAAAGCTGGTCACAACTGTCTCTTCAGGGTGGAGTGAAGCTGCAGCAAGAGATGAAGTGAGAAAGCTGTGCAAACATTAAGAAGTAAATGCTTTAAGGAATGCTTGAAATGTCTAGCATGCCCGTAGAGCAAAATGAAAATGCTGTGTTCAAAGGCTATGTTTATAGTAGTAAATAAAATGTGCCTAGGAACAATACTGGGCCTTGATGTCAATTGGTACTGAGTGGTGCGCATCTCTACAAAGGAACTGTCTTACTCTCCCAAAGCAGTTTGCCTGCCTGCAAACTGCACCCTTGGCAGGGGTGGTCCCTGCCACGTGTGGACTCCTGAACTGTGCCTGGGAGTCATCACACCAACGGGTTTGGGTCAGAACAGTCTAAGAGTCCACCTATGTAACCATATAAAGGATTGCACTCCTTAATTCACAAGTATAAATGTATCCGTACTGTTTGCACATATATTTTTGCTAGCTTAGATAACTGGCATAAGAAAAGTAGTGAAGATAGGCCAGCTCAGGCTTTATTGGAGGTAGCTGCCAAGGTGCAAACTTTTGACTCCAGGAACTGACTCTGTATGTGGCCTTCTAACAGCACACGTTGAAATTGAAACTATCCCATCCTTGTTGCTGTTGCTGCCCCTGCTATCTAGATTGAATCTGCCACATTCATTTTGTGGTATGGACAGACTGTACATTCCTTAAAATTTAATTTCCATTTTAAAAATCATTTGGGTGCTCAGCTGCCTTAAACTTCCTGAAAGTCAGCAGAGTTTAGGTCACAAAAGACTCAGCAAACTCTTCTGCAAACGCTACTCAGTGCCTTTCACAGGCAGCTGGCAGCCAGGGGAGCAGTGCTGCAGCTCAGCCCTACAGGACCATGCCTGGATCCATCCTGCTTCAGGGCAGACTCTTGCTGTGTAGACCCCCAGTTTAGCCACTGGTTTCCATGGTACAACAAGCAGATCTCTGTATATGAGTTAGGAGCTCACATGCCTGTTGTCAACCTGCTCTAGCTCACTTATTTCTGTTTCTACTGTAGCCCAGTCATACCTGAAGCAGCTTCAGCTAGCTGCTTCTGACGTATGGTGCTTGGGACTGTAAAGATCTTCTCAGGTGAGCTTTGCAGCCTGTGTTAAGCTCAGTGTTTCTGATTTGGCATGCAGGCTAGCTAATTTAAGGCTATTTGGGATATGCTTATGTTACTCCACAGGCACAGCATGGTGCTCTGTCTGCAGAGCCACACATCAAGACAACATGCAGGTATGCAAACTGTACTCACGTTTGGACACTTACAGAAGCACAGTTTATCACTCCTGTGTAATATACTGGTTTGGATCTGTTGGTCAGAGAAGGGGGCTTGCCCTCTCCTGGCCCAGCCCTCCCACCAGCACACTTTCCACCTTCTGCACATGTGTGGAAGGTCCCAGATGGACTCAGGTCCAAGCTGGTGAGATAAGCTGCATGATGTCAACGTAAGCTGTAGCCTGTATTTCCCTTGGTTCATCCACAGGCTCAGGGCAGGAGGTGAAGAGTAGTGCATCCAGTATAAACTTCACAGGCATATACAAGTCATTGGGAGAGTGTTGTGCCAAGGTGAAAATGTGGCTTACTCCCTATCACTTATGATCACTACCAGGGAGTCTCTAATAATCGTAAATGGCTAGGGCTCAAGATTATGGTTCTCCATGGAAAAACCACCAGATTTTAGTTCACTGCCCTATGAAAACTGTTAGAGCTTGAGTCAGAAGGAAGAGTCCTGTCAGCTGAATGATTCCCATTCATCTTCACATTCATAGTAAATATAATTATCCTGGCTACTGGCAGTTCTACTTCTTTAAATAAGGACTCACATAGCCTGTTGTACAGCAAGCATACATTTTTAAATAGACAAAAAATATTTAATAATAGAAAATTTTGCTGTATTTTTGCATGAAAATCATCTCCATGCATCTTAACTTGAAGATCAACAAAAGACTATTATCTTTCTCCTTCTCCCTTCCAAATAAACCCTTGCATTTTGAAAAAAAGTGGAGATGACATACAGGCAATGTTTAACCCTCAATTTAAAGCCTAAGAGAGGTGGTAGCAATTATCATATGTATTTTATTGGCTGCCGTATTTATTTCAGTGAGCTTGGAGCCAGACTCATTAGAAGGTAGAAAAGACTGAAGTACAATTCCCTAAAAACCAGGAAAAACTCACACAGACCCTTCCTTTTTTTGCAAGCCCATGGCGTGCCAAGAATCACATTTCTGAGATTCGCCGAGTATGTCCCTGCTAGCTATTAAAAGGCACTAGTAATTCTGCAGTTACATTGTTCATTTATCATTGTCTTCCAGCACTTCAGAGCATAACTGGGTTTTTTTGCCACATGTTTCAAAGGATTTGATACCAAGTCTTTTAAAAAAAACTAAGGGGGGAAGGTTTATGATAACTATATCCTGATAATGGAACAAGTTGCATCCTCAGGGAATGGTGGGAGCTCCTTTTAATTATCTGTGCAACCAGGGTCCAACTGACTGCACTTTACTCCCTTCACATTTTTCATTCAGAATGTATTCCTTTGGGGCATACTCATTGCACTCTAATAAATTACATTTGTCAATCTATTGCAAGTGATGTTTTAACTCCTGGGTGTCTGTAGCACCTGTGGCTGTGTTCAGAGTGCCTGCTGTAGTGCTAAAGATGACACCTGCTATGGTATTACGGTGATTTCAGTTGAGCTTGAGTTGACAGACCTTGGCCAGCTCTAGTGTCAACAAGGAAACCTGAGAGTTACATCCAGGCTGTGAGGTCTTATGTATGTAACAAGGTCCTTTGCCCCATGCTCCCTGTGTTTGTGTTTTATCCTTACAAATGATGTAATTTGGACATGGGGCCGCTATTTCCCATGTTTCTTGTGCTGTGTTGAAGTAAATAGGAGCACAGATATAGGATAACACGCAGGTTAGGAAACCTTAGTATTCCAGCTGCTTGTGTTGTTTTAATACATTCTTTATTACTTGGATTTTTAAAACTTTCTTGTGATAAAACCAGAAAGTTCTTTTTTTCAGGATGTCGGTCTACCACTTACAAGGTATCCTTTTTAAGGGACTAAACCCACTGTTGAGTACTTTTTGAAGGTAAGCACTGGAGGAGATTGCTTAGGGGGATAACAAAATCTCCTTTACTGGAGATCTTTAGGAACCTCTGCTAGGAACGCCATATGTTTAGCAAGCCCAACTGTGGGGAGTGACCTTTTGAGGTTGCTTGTAAGTCTGTCTTATATGAGTCTTGGATGAGTTAGAGGGAAAAACCCCAAATCCATATGGAAGTACAGGACTAAACCCAGTGTTTTTCTCTTTGGTTTGAAAGCCTGTAGAGTGCAAACCTGGAAAAAGGCATTGGTTATTCTACAAGTTTTAAGTGCACAAAATAAGCTTTGATAAAGTTGCCAGAATCAAATACTGCCCTTGGAAGACTGCATAGATATTAAAAAAATATGCCATTGTAGATCTGGTTACTTCCTTCCTAATGGATCTGTTTGCAGGGGCTTGAAGATGCTCAGGGACCATGTCAGATTTCTTAAGTTTTTCATCTTCCCTACAGAGAAAAGTTCCTACTTCTTTTTCTTCGAATACTGGAGCTCTGACATTAAAATTAGATGTAAGTCACAATATACAAGACAGATTTTTAAGTCCCCTTCCATCTTGCAAAACTAATGTAGCCTTCTACAACATTGACAGTGAAGTATTCACATAAGGACAATGGATTCGGCATCTCACAGAAAAGGGACATTTTCCGTTTTTCAAAGTTATCACGCAAAACTCTCCAAAGATTGTCAAAGGCACATCCGTGCATCCATTATGCTTGGTTCAGCTATTTACAGAATTATTTAATGACTAAGATTTACTTGCTTTGCTTCATTAAAATACTGGAAATCAGGGCAACAAACTCAGAGAATTGTTGCCAGTGCTCACTGCTTGTGTTTCTAACCCTTTCTCTGCATGCTTGACTGAGCTCTGCTTCTTCCCTCTGTTTGTTGTCATTGTTTGTGCTGTGTTTTGGTGGACATCTGGGCCAGGAAGAAATAAAAAAAGGGTAGAAGAAAGAGAGGGAAAACAGGTCACAGCTGAATAAAGGAAATTTGTGAAACAATAGCATATGAAGTAACAGTGAATTATGTGCTAATTAAGTTTCCCTTTATGTTTTAGCTTTATAGCATAGTATATATTATAACATTTGTCTAGTTATATTGTCCCCATCACTATAATAGTGATGACCTTACAAACACTTAAAAATAGGAATAACTATGGAAAGCTATTTCTGGCAAAGATACGCTCAGTGGAGGTTTGGAAAACAGTCAAAGATTCAGGCTTTATGGCCCATCTCTGACAAGGAAAACCTATAACATGGGCAGTGACACAATGACATTTCTAGAAGGTCAGGTGTTCCCATGGACTGCTTAAATGAGTTCTGGCTCAGCTTTGGAGAGAAAGTCTAGTCTTGAAACAGGAGTATAATTAACAGCTTTGCCTCTTGATTTCTGGCTTGTGACATAAGAGCTCAGAGAACTGAAAACTCTCTCTAGATAAATAATATATAGCACTAGATTCCCTGGAGCCTTTTTAAGATACTCATGCCCTTTGAAGAAGGAAAAAGTGCTATTAAATAAAAATGAGGTTGGTTGTATTTATTTTGCAAAGGAAGATACAAGGCAGCAGAGGACCTAACTCCTAATATTTCTGTTAGAGATGAACAAGTGATTCAATCTTGTTCACAGAAAGTGGAAAGAGATGAAATCTCTGAAAAACTCACTGAAGTAATTATAAACTTCCAGTGAACAAAAGTGTGCTATACCAGTAAAGCAATGATTTCTTTTGTTCTTTGCTCTTAGGTCGTAATGGACAGTTACATAGAGGACAGAAGTGGTGTCACTGTACTGATGATCTATTTTTCTCATGTACTTCTGGAAGCTACTATGAGTCATGCTGACACTTTTTCTTTGGGTTATTATTGCATTACCAAATTCTGTGATACATCAGGATTTTCAAATGGGTTTGTGAAGACATGAGCCACTTATGGGCTCATATTTCAGAAGCTGATTCATTAAAGAATGAGAAAAGCGTATTTTCTTAGCATATCTTGTGCAAAACCTGTTACGGAAACTATTGATAGGTGCGATAAAGGTAAGGAGCTTATGCCTCGATTTTATCCTGGACATGCTTGCATAGGCTTGAGAAGATGCACAGTACATGCTGAATGTTGACATCTCTGTGCGTCCTGCTCCATGCTCGGACAACCTGGTTGTGTCTGATTTGTAATGGTGGGAGTTGGTGATAAGAACTATAAAATTAGTTCTAACATGGATTTGTCAATCAGTTTTACTAGGAAGATAGGATTTTCTAAAATCATATATCAGGTCTTTCAGAAAAAGCCTGAAAGAGTGGGAACTTTGGTGTGGAGGTTAAATATTTGAGAAGTCTACACCGAATGATTCATTGGTGACTTGTTAAGTGGCAACAATAGGACATCATGGTTAAAGAAGAGCTAAACAAGAATAATAAACAAAAAGAAACAAACCCCATGGTTTTGTTCATAGATGGGTGCTTAGGCAAATGTATGCCTCTCAAAATCCTTATAGTGGTGGCAAACTGATTTCATCTTGATGAATTTTTCTTTATAGAGAGATTCTGACAGATCATGTAGTGCATCTGCAAGGCACGCGAGGAGGAATCATGCCGAAAAATGAGCACATACTTCAGACAACTTCAAGAAGGAGCTCTTAAATGGTCTTAGACAGTTTTGTGTGCAGGTTAATAATTGATAAAAAGCTGTCATGAATTAATTACAAATATGGAAATAACTACATTCTTTATTTTAACTTCTCAAGGAGATGGCATGCTCTGTTTCTATTCCAAAGCTCCCTGAACAGTGGTGTGACACAAACTGAAATGTGAGCCGCCTTTGGAGATCTGAACTAGTGTGCAGGCCTTGTTCTGGCCTTTGGCCCCAGAAAGGGAAGATTTTCTCTGAGGACAGCTATAGTTTTGTTAAAACATCTGAAAAATAAATTTTGAACAATAAATTGTAGCAACTTGATTTCAACTAAGTAAAGTTAGGCTTCTTTGATTATGAAACTAAATAGATAATTGTGTTCTTAGGGGAAGAATAATATTAATAGCTAAGGCTAAATGCGTATTTTAATTTAACTATCCAGTAAAACATATATGACACCTTATACAAGGTTTTAGTCTTCTTCCCTGTTGGTGTTCTTCTGCAATGGACCCTTACTCTGTCCTAGCACCCTCTCATTAAAAAAAGCCCTCCATATTCATAGACTTCTAGCATGACTTTTGACCAAAGAGATTAATCAAGGGGAGACAGACAAACCCCATCCATCCATATCAGATCTAATTCTGTGAACTAAGAATTAATAGCTCAAATTTGTTTGGACTGTACAAGTACTTTAGAGCAATTGCTATCCAAGCACTGTATCCAGATGAACACTATACTCCAAACTGGATTTAGATGAAATATGTAATGTACAGTTTAGAGTGCAGTGTTCACCTGTATTCATGTTTTTTAAGACAAACAAGAGTTTGTCACTCATACAGGGAGTTTTTCAGATGACATTAGCATTTTGAGGAAGTTTGAATGTGACCAGGACACTGAAAACAGCTGCCCTGGTAGCAGTGTGCAACATTATCTCTGGTTCATTTTTGGTATATATCTATTATTTTCATATTTACAGCCGTAAAAAGCTTTTCTGTGTTTAAATAACTGTTTGATTCTGGATGGCTGAACTTGCCACTTAAGTGAGGTCTGATAAAGAGGAGTAATCTTTTTTTTTTTTTAAGGTGACAATAATACACTCACCGGTTTGTGTAACTCACTTCACCCGTCCCAGTGATGCCAATGAAAGTATATTACTGGCTCACCTTTTTTATTTGCAGTAAATTTCAAATTGATATAGTGCTGGACTGAAAGTAATTTCTATTTTGGCCATGAAAGACTAATCCCCCCAGTTTGCTGCTTCAGCGGGATGCCCCCACCCTGTAAATCCCTCACATTACTTCCCTCCGTCCCGCGAACCTCGGAAGTGCCACCCCGCACCACGCTCCTGCTGCAGAGCTGGCGCGATGCCCCGGTGCTGGGGGTGAGCGGGCACACGGTGAGATGGGGCAGCAAGTCCTGGGGCCGCCCTTCCCACCCTTTGCTGTTGCACCGTAGCCTTGCCCTTAGCAAGGGCACGGCACGGTGATGGGGTGACGGCCACGCGGCTGGCCTGTGCCCCCAGCTGACCTCAACACGCAGGGGTGGGAAGTGGGGCTGGCACCTTCTGGCTCTTCTCCCGTACAGAGCCGGGAGAGACAGCCGTGCTGTTTTCTCCCTTTTATAAGCTTATTCTGCTCAATCTGAAATTTCTTTAGGGCCTTCCCCCCACCTTTGCCTCCTGACAGTTTGCTCCAGAGTATTGCTGTTCCTGTATTTAGGATCAATTGTTCTCCCAACTTACAGTCTCACCCTGCTCATGGTCGGTTTAAACCGATCTGTTCCTTGTGCCAGTATTGTCTTTCTGTCTTCCTTACATGTCCTTCTGCCTCTTTGTTAAGCTTTCACCATCATTCCTCCCAACCTAGACTTCGTCAGATGAGGTCATTCAATTATTCTAATCTCCTCTTGGATAATATAATCTTCATTCTCCTACTATCTTAGCATCTCCGTCTGCACCTATTCCAAATTCAGTTTATCTTTTCAAATCATAGCTGACAAGAAATGTATGTATTTCATGAATTCTGTAACCAACACTGCACTAGCACTTACATTTCTCTGGCTCCTCAAACATCTTAAGATACCATTTCTCTTTATTATGTGTAACCTTGCATTGATTGCACGTGATTATGGTGTCAGTGACTAGACTTTCCAGAGCTTTGTCCCTGGCTCCCTTCTACTACAGAGTCCATCTTTTTGTGAGACATGTAGAGGTGAAACTGTCCTATGTCTTGCAATACTTGTCTTGTCAAATAGGAATAAATGATTAAGGCAAACATAAAGTTGTAGTGGTAAAAGTAATAAAAAATCTATTGAAAAAAATGCTTCCAAAAATCTCACAAACACTTTAAAGAAACTTGAATAATAATTGCAGGAGAAAATGGGGAAAAGAGGATGCAGTAAAAATGGTATAATAATCACTTGCTAATTTTGGTTACTCATCTCACTGGCTAATTGACCCTGTGCATATTCCTTTGTGTTAATCACCATACATTGTATGTCATAATAGCTAAGACGACCAGAATTTTCTTATACTGCTATTTTTAGTAGGCTTTACTGGATAATGTTTGAATTCTTTGATAACCAGTAAAATATCTTTCTGTCAGAGGAGTTTTTTGTTGTTTTTTTGTTTTTTGTTTTTTTTTTGCCTGGTTAATTGTTAATTGTGTGTAGCACAAGGAAAATAATGCCACCTTAACTAGTTGCCACCTTAACTAGTTATATTATGACTTGGGCTGGTAAGTAATGTTATGTTTGACTTCCATGTGGAGATTATCTGAGGTTCTGAGTGAAATAAATGGACAGTGAAGAATGTATAGCTGTCTTTCAATGAGATTAATTTGCTTTGACAATCATGCCTTTTTACTCAAAACTGTGCAGAATAACTGCAGTTTATTGTGCCCTACAGGACACATTAAGGTTGTTTCAACAGACACTGGTGCAAATCTGATATTTAAATCTAGCCTCGCCTTTAGAATGATATTCTAATTTACTCAAAGTCCACAGTTTCCAGCTGTGTGTAGTTTGCAATCTGAAGAGTACGTTATTGCAACTATATTTAGCAAAAGGTATTCCATAATGGACTTCTAAAAAAATGACTGTAGTCCAGTACAAATAATCCCTTTTGAATAGTGAATCAATATGCACATAGAAATTTGCACTAGGAGTGGATCTGTTTCTTTTTGTTTCTATGAATTGAGAAGTCTAGTAAAACCTTAATGAGAATAAAGTGCACACTGCAAAGTTTTTCTAGGCCCAGTTTATCTTCTGCAAAACGGATGGAAACTCAGACCTGATCCTGTAGTGGAAGTGATGAACTGAAATATGGAATTAGTGAGATGGTACTCAAGAAGGAGAAAGAAGTTTGAGACTATAAGCTCTATGGTAATATACCTCCAACCTCTGGCCAAGCACTCTGTGCTGGTGACTTCCTCATTCAGATAGGACTTGCTGGGGGGGCTTCTCAATAGACTAAAAAGAGACTCAGTAAGGAAAAGCTGTTATCTGGTTAACGTTGATAAGATACTTCATGAGTTAAGTAAGGACTTGAGCTGCAAAGTAACAGTTTCTTGAATACAGTGGTTTAGGCTGATTGATTGTTACTGTTTGTGAGTTTAGTGACAGTAGTTTTCAGACATACCAATCTCTCCCTCTCAAGGTATTTCCTGCAGTGTCTGCAGACCTGCTTGTTTAGTTTAACCTACTCCTACATTAATAGGGGAGGGTCAAATTCCCAGACCAGCTTCTAAGCATATCCACACATGCCACATTAGATAGAGTGAATATCCACTCTCTGAGGAGCCATCTTCCCTAACTGGGGTTAAATCTAAAATGTCTTTGGTATTCATGGTAGAAAGCACCTTCTTGTTAACACTTTTCTCAAGAGCTTTTCTCTAGAGCTCTAGACCAGCTACTCTCTATTATCTTTTTCAGCTTGAGCTATTCTGCAAGGTTAATAATTTTAAAAATGATCCTGCAAAATACCTGTCTGGAATTCACATACACCTAATAGCATTTCATTAAAAACTGAAATAAATGTGCTGACTTTTTCACACCTAGGCCACTTTCTTCTTTTAACAAATAGTTGAAGAATGGAAGAGTGGTCCTGTTATCAGTGGAGACAAAAGACACAGTGGGTCCTCTGCTTTGTACAGAAACTATAGCATTAATAATTAGTGGTCATGCATGAAAAATATGTATTGGGTTTAGAAGTCAGAGCACATAATGGTGCAAATGTTCCTAACAGGGGAAGTTTTGTATGCTGTGGTGGTTGTGCTAACAACTGTGCATTGGGAAGTTATTACAAATTTTTCCCCCAATCGGTTCTACGTGAAGTATGAACACTTTACTTCCTAAAATTAAGCAAAAATATTCCTCTGATTATGTTGCTTTTGAAAGAAAACTTTTGCAATTAAATGGCCAGGGAGAAAAAAAAATAAATCTCAATAACCATCCTTGGTAATAAAGAGATATCCCTACATAAAGTGTTTCTGAAGGAGCATGCTCCAGGCCAGACAGGGACCAGCTATTACCCGTGGTGTTGCCAAGCAACACTTAGGTTGTATTCTCAAAATTAAAATGACTTCTCTTTCATTTTGCAGAGCAATGGGGTTGAAATGGAGGGGACACACAAGCCTTTCAAGTGAAAAAAGGAGCTGGAACTTTGCATGGTTACTTATTCTCTGCATAATTGAATAATGTATGAGCATTCCTGTTCTGTAGCACAAAGATTCATTTATTGTGGCCATCACTGTAATGTGTGAGCAGGTGTGTATATCAGATGTAGCACACCAGTGTTTCTGTATAGATTTATCAATACCAAATTACAAATTCTGTTTTTTTGTAATCACCAAATTGTTCTGTGCTAGCACAGTTATCTTTCTATCATGTATCTTGTGCTGGACAGGGACTTAAAGTGGCAATAACAGGTGACTAACAAAGCAAAGACAAGAACAGCTGATTGCCTGTTATCAGCATCATAAGACACCAGCTGCAGTCCACAGGACCTGCTCCTCCACAGTGTTACCCAAAGAAATCAACTAATGAAGTCCCTGGATGAGGGATGTGAATTCATAAACTAGGGAGAAGTCAGCTAATATCCTGGAAAACAGGGGTGTAAGGAGAAGACTTTCCCACTGCTGCTTGAGGAAAGTGAATGTAGAGTTCTGCAGGGTGAAAGCTCAGACGTGGAGCTGAGAGGTGCATCAGAAATATCTCTTAGACATTCCCAGAAAGGGAGACTGCACTGTATTCTTTTGCTGCCTTTCCATACTGCCTTTCTGTGTGTGAGAGGTACTGGTTGCAGATTTCCCAGAAAAGGCTATATGATGCATTTACTCCACTAGATTTTGAAGACAGACATTTTCTTGGCTTTAGAGGAACATCAGTTGCGCAAGAAGTTTGAGAGACATTTGGGAGAGCTGACATTAATGTTTAGATGTAGAAAGTTGATATCTTATCCATTTCTAGGGCCACAGAAATAGAAGGAGATCCCAGAAAACTCCCAAAAGCAGGAGGTCAGAGTCAGCTCTGGATTGAGACACTGAATTCCAGGTATGGTAGGTGTCCATATGTGAGACAGACACCTAAGCTCCCAGGATGGAGCCAGTACAGGAGATGTACTCTAGTGAGTTATCCATCTCATCCTCCAAGGATGGTTCAGATGCTGATGTTTCATCACTGGAACAGACATCTTTAGGCTTCTCTGTCTTTACTGGTCAGTTCAGTGGCCTCGTTATAGGCAACCAAGTGGAGATCTAGATCACCAGTGACGATAATGAGAACTTAGACGTGTAGCATATGGGCTTATATCTATGTCATAGGCACCTGATGATGTCTGAATCTTTGGCCTAATGCTTCCCACAGGTGATTCAGTTGTCTAAACATTGGTACTTACTCCTGTTTCAGGTCTTTGGAGATACCTCTCTGGCTGCTAGGTGCCATTCCTGGAGGATACAGCCCTACACTCACTCCCCTGCCATTTCTGCCAGCCTCACCCACACATTTTGAACACTGCATGTTTTCTAAAATGGTGCTGGATGTTTTTATTTAGGCAGAAGTCTCCATGGCACCCTGTGCTTTGCTCCACATATAACCTGGTACCCATTCTCTGAGGGTCCAACCAATGCAATTGTAAAGCAAGTGGTGGGATTCATCTCACCAAATTTCAGAGGCTCAGAGTGTAGGAACAGGTTTCAGCTGCCAACCATAGCTGTCTAGGGCCATTTTAGACATCCAGTATTATCTGAGATTTCTGCACAGGCCAGTTATGTATGATACAGAACCTACAGAAGGGCAGGTCAGGAAACAAGGTGAGATAACTCGGTAGATTTAAAATGGTAATAGGCACTTGTGTTTAGGTAACTGAATCTCTTCCTAGGTGCCTCTATCTAGGCTAGCCACCCCATACTTCTTTTATAGTTATAGAGGGAAACAGGCCCTCTAGAAGCGTGGTATTTCTTATCCCAATATAAATGTCTGTTCTGCATAGTTCAAAAGTAGACATGCACATTGTAATTGTCTAGAGCGAGGCAAGATGAACGTGGCTGGAGTTTCCCACTTAGTTTCATCTTAATTGTAAAGCAAGGATGCCACTAGAAAGTGAGGTTGCATCTGCATTCTCTTTTCCAAGGAAATACTGTTTAAGAAAAAGAAACATACAGAGTGTATTCTTTTAACAAAATCAATATCTGTAGCTTGTTCAAACCAGGTATACTTCCATGTGGAGGTTTTTAAACTGATTTTTACCTCATGCAAAGCATAGACTAAGAACCTGCACAGAATGTTTTTGAATGCAGCTCTAGACCTATTTACTTTGGTAAAGAGGAATAAAGATGTCTGAAGAGGTGAAAACATTAGAGTCACCTATGGTTTTCATTACTATATAAATATTACTGTTGTGCCAAATACGCACTGGAGAGGTCGATAGCCTCCAAAGCAGTGAGCTAATAAAGCTTAACAGTGTAAGATAGAGTGACATTTCTTATGCTGACGTTATGTCATGCTCTCTGATCCACTGTGTTGCTTGCACTGCTGGTAAAGGTGAAAATTATTTCTGATCTCATTCATCTAAAGTTTGTTTCTGTGATGAAGTTTAAGCAATCCTCATTAGTGAGGCATGAGGTGTGAATAACTGTAAAGCAGTGTGTCTCTACACAGTAGATGGTCAGATTTCCAGATGTTGAAGGATTGTATTGCCTGAATGTCATAGCATCATAGAATATCTCAAGTTGGGAGGGACCCATAAGGATCATTAAGTCCAACTTCCTGCTCCTCACGGGACTACCTAAAACTAAACCATATGACTGAGAGCATCACACAGGTGCTCCTTGAACTCTGACAGGCTTGTGCCATGACCACTTCCCTGGGGACCCTGTTCCAGTAACTGACCACCCTAATTTTTCCTTAGATACAGACAACACAGCCATAACTGTTTGAGTGGAGGTGACTTTCCACATTAATTTTTCAGTTCTGTCAGTTTTCTTCAGAGCCCTATAAAAAGTAATCTGAGGTTAACCGCTTTTCGTTTATGAAGATAAGCAGAACATTTCTACCCTGCCAGAAATTGTTAAAGTATATGGGGGGCTTTCATGACCTTCTCTGATTATAAGCTTAAGATCATTACCAAATTTTGTTTCCCATACAGCTACCTGAGAGGGAAACTCCAGATACATCCTAATCAGGAACAGGGTCCTAAAAGGGAAAAATGGTGGGAAAGGAGTTTTGGTGTACCAAAAGTTGAGAGGTGCCATTACAATGCAGCTAATGTAGGAGATAGGGACATTAATATTTCTAAGAAAACTTCCATCAAATAAAAACAGAAAAATCTCTTGAAATTGTTTTTTGTGCTGTGGAAAGAAGACTCATGCATATGATTGATTTTCTTACAACTTATTTGAAATATCTTCTCAGTTTGATTTAAAAAATGTACCACTGTATTGGGTTTGTGTGGCAAGGTTTTGGTAGCAGGGGTGGGGGGGGGGGGGTGGGAGGTTAGAGGGGAGGCTTCTGTGAGAAGCTGCTGGAAGCTTCCCCTAAGTCCAGCAGAGTCAATGCCAACCGGCTCTAAGATGGACCTGCTGCTGGCCAAGGCCGAGTCAATCAGCGATAGTGGTAGTGCCTCTGGGATAACAGATTTAAGAAGGCAAAAAAGTTGCTGGGACAGACAGAAATGGCAGCTGGAGAGAGGAGTGAGAACATGTAAGAGAAACAGCCCTGCAGCCCCCCAGGTCAGTGCAGAAGGAGGGGAGGAGATGCTCCAGGCACCGGAGCAGAGATTCCCCTGCAGCCCGTGGTGAAGACCATGGTGAGGCAGGCTGTGTCCCTGCAGACCAGGGAGGTCCATGGTGGAGCAGATCTCCACCTGCAGCCCAGAGAGGACCCCACGCCAGAGCAGGGGATGCCTGAAGAAGGCTGTGACCCTGTAGGAAACCCGCGCTGGAGCAGGCTCCTGGCAGGACCTGTGACCCCACAGGGGACCCACACTGGAGCAGTCTGTGCCTGAAGGATTGCAGCCCGTGGGAGGGACCCACGTTGGAGAAGTTCATGGAGAACTGTCTCCCGTGGGAGGGACCCCACGCTGGAGCAGGGGATGAGTGAGGAGTCCTCCCCCTGAGGAGGAAGGAGCAGCAGAGACAAGGTGTGTTGAAGTGACCACAACCCCCATTCCCCATCCCCCTGTGCTGGTGGGGGATGTAGCTAGAGAATTCAGGAGTGCAGCTGTGCCTGGGAAGAAGGGAGGAGTGGAGGGAAGGTATTTAGAGATTTGGTTTTATTTCTCATTACCCTACTCTGGTTGATTGGCAATAAATTGAGTTAATTTTCCCCAGGTTGAGTCTGTTTTGCTTGTGATGGTAATTGTTGTGTGATCTCTTCTGTCCTTACCTTGACCCACGAGCCCTTTGTTATATTTTCTCTCCCCTGTCCAGCTGACGGGGGGGTATGATAGAATGGCTTTGGTGGACACCTGGCATCCAGTCAGGCTCAACTGACCACAACCACATTCTTTGAGTTGGGATGGGACCCTGAGCCTTAATTAATGCCACTGCATCTTGTTTAGAAACATCCTGGGGAGGACAGTTCCCTTATATTTTATTTATATGTTCCTGTTTTTTCTCATTGTCCTATCTTGTCTTCATGGCTTTAATGAAACACTTGGGTGCCCAGTAGAGATAATAAAATGTATGACATTTGCAAATGCCAGTTTAATAAACATCTCCGGAAACCCTGTGTATTGTCATTGGCTTGACTGAACATTAGATGAATGAAAAGCAACTGCTCCTTTACAGTTACAGCTTATGAACAGGCATAACCTATGAACAGTGGATATGCTGTTCTGCTGACAGTCAGGAAATACAGCGAACCTAGCTAGACAGTCTCCTTCTTTACCATAATTCGTGTTGATTAATCTTACAGAAACACACCTTTAAAGTTCACCTGTCTTCCCCAATTACTTCTTCCAAGGACTGTAGGTTTTTTCACTTGGCTTACATAAATCTTAATTTTAAATACAGGGATCTTTTTGGCAGTTAAGTTTTTGTTTATTTTCATTAAAAAGAAAATTGCAGTTTTCTTTTGTTCCTAAATCTACTTTTCCTTATTTTTTCTTGTATCTCTCTGACAGCACCAGAGCAAGATTTGTCTTCTCCAGCCTGGGCTGCTCAGGAGTAGGTGTAAGCAGGGCAGTCACTTCTGCAGGCTGTAAGAAAGAGACACAGCTTCTCTGGGTGCATTAATGTCATTCCTTGGGCTGCAAAGGTGATTCTAACTTCCTCGAGTGAAACACTACAGGCTGAAAAGCCAAAGCTGCTGATCAGGATAAATACTATATTGTAGTATTTTTAGTAGACAATACTGCAAATCACAGACCTTTTACAGGACAGTTGCTGTTGAATACCTAGAGAGGCAAGAGGAACTCCTGGAGTGCTGAGGGAAAAGGAATTTCCATGGCTTCCTTCTGATGGATATATTACAGTATTGCTGTCGATGCAAACTTGCTGGAAGGGAAATGTGAGATGTAACTTAACTTTTGCAGTTTAACATTCAGGAATATCTGCCAGGTGGTAGAGAAATAAATGTGAATGAAACACTGGAGAGCAGCAAGCATGAAGGAACATGCAGGAACGGAACCTGTCATTCTGCACAGGGGAGTAGTAAAAATCATAAGACACAGAACTAGTGTTGGAAAGAAAGCAAATAAACTTAGGGAAATAATGCATAACTAAAGTGCCAATAAAAACAGGGATGATCTCAGATACCATTCCCCTTCATGTTGCTGTAAAAATATTATTCTAATCAATGTGCTGACATCCTTTTAAAGCACAAAAGGTAACTATCATTATCCATAATTCACACAGAGAGAAACAGAGCAGAGGGATGAGGTGACCCAGACAGCAGCAGAGTACATGGGCAGGGCGGGACTCAGAATTCTTGGGATCCCAAAGATTCATACTCTCTTATGTCTGAAAAACAAACCAGAAGAAGATTTTAAAAGACTGCTGGAGATAGTGATGGACATTTCCTAACACCTGAGTGCCTGTTTTAGAAGGCCTACTTATGTTCTTTTCATATAGTTTCTTGTTGACAACTGTGTTTCTGTTCAACCTAACACTCTTTTTGAGAATATATCACTTAGATAATGAAGAACAAAGAAGCAAGAGGAAGACACAGACCTTGCTTTTGCTGTTGTATTAATCATAGTCTATTAGCTGCACAAAATTTCATCATACCATTCAACTTCCCAGGTTGGACTGGATCTTGGAACAAGCAAGTTCAATGCCATTGACCTCAAAGGCTTCACAGACAAATAAACTTTGGCTGTGATTTTCCCCTGACACCTAGAAAAATGGTCCTTCATGAGAATATATGTTGGTGGAAATGGGGATAATTTTACTAAGATGGCTCTGGCTAAATCCAGAAAGGACGTTTGCTAAAAAAAAAAAAAAAAAATTATTGTTGCCATGTTAATTATATCAAATGTTCTGTCTTTGAAAAAGTCCAGCATCCCACTGCTGTGGTGCAAAGAAAATTTTGAGAAATAACAACCTTTTCCAGGAACCTGCTGTGAGTATACTGAGTCCAAATAGTAAATTCAGTGAAAGAGTGAAAAATCTGTCTTTTAAAATCCTGACTGTAATCTATAAACTGCCCCCCAAAAGCGCTTTTGACTTTTATTGATCATCCAAGTTAGCTGATGCAGGTTTGGTTGTTTTTTTAATTTGATTAAGCAGTTACTTTCTATTCTGTCTGTTAAGTGGGGTGACCTGTTTCCATCCTATTGCAAGCTTTGGGGTTCCCTTGCAATACCCATTAATGAAAAGGGAAAACAGGAACATATTAGCAAAATCCATCAGTTCATGGAGACCAAGCAGAACTGTCTGGAATAGATCAAGTCTGAGCAGACTAATTTACGTGCATGTTTTGTAGCATTTTGCAGCATTTCTCTTTAGAAAAGCAAACAGCTTTCTTTTGCCTCTGGAATGAATGTAATGATTATGCTCAAGAGTTGAAAAGCCTGGGTAATTAAATTGCATCCAATTTGAATGGTTTCTTGTATGATGAGCTGCATCTTACAGAGCTGGGATGAAGAAGCTGTCAGCAAAGTAGGTTCAACTGATTTCTTACTTCAGAAGAAGAGGAAAAACTCTACAGAGGAAGTTCCCCTTAAATTCAAAGAGGCAATGAAATATGGGTGCATCCCTGGTACCCTTCCAAAGAGATTACCTTGTGTATAGGTAACTCCGCAGTGCTGCAGAGTACGCAGCAAACCAAAGCAGAATCATGGCTAATACGAGTAACTATCTGAGGTTTAAAAACAACAAGAGCCTTTGCTGTACCTAAAGCTTTGATTTGTGGAGAAAGAACTGGGAACCAGTAATACAGATCTTGGAAAGACTGGAATATATGACAGCGTTATGGAGAAAAGCTAAGCAGCCTGGTTGGAAATGCTGTAGCTGCCTATTGCAATGGAGCTGATTATAGCAATGTGTCTCTCAGGATCCCAGTGTCACTCAACCTCAGGACAATGGTGAATCAGAAGACAATAGTCAAAACTGCTGGAAATCTCACCCCTCTAAAATGGATCTGCACACATGCTCCGGTGCCCACAAACAAGCAAACAGAATGGAGAAAACTGCAAAAGATGAATAAGAATTCAAAGTTCAGCCTCAGTTTTATTTGATTGTCAATGAGGAAGCTGTGCAAGTCAGCCCTGTGCAAGGTGGTTGAGGCAGTTCCTCAGCTCAAAAGATAAGACTGTTCTTATGTTTATGAAGCACATATTGTGCACCTTAATGAAGCACAATGTATTCTGCAGCTGGGATGAGAGCACAGTTTGTGAATAGTTAGCACCAAGGCAAGGGTAGGAAACATTCCCAAAAGCCATAGAATCTGTTGTTCAGTACTGACAGTGTTAAAAGGCGTTGATGCAAGCAATGTGCTGGTTTTGACAATGTTTGCTTAGCACATCAAAAATTACAGTCTGTAGCATGCATCGATTCGTATTTCTAGCTTCCTTACCAAATCAAATGAACTGTAATTAGGAAGTGTTTTTAGCTGCTTACTGTTCATCTGCTAAGAAAACTTATAATGGTTTTATACTTTTGTGTGAAGCTAGTGCTTGTGTGATCTCAAGGTCTGAGTAGAGATGGACATGTGCTGGGGAAACCAAGTTACTCCCAACCACAGAGGTACTCTGCATTTTGGATTAAGGTTTCAGTTTGTTTAAAATTTTGAAACAAGCGACTGTTTCATTTTGATCTTTGTCTGCCACTCCTGAAACATGGCTATAAAATGAGTTCCAATTACACTGGTGAGAACCTATGGAGCAGCTTAAGGGACTGTATAATTTGATTAGTTTGGGACTTAGGAGACTTACCACATTCACATACTTTCTTATAAGTCCTTCCTAATTTTTACTAGTTCTCAATGGCTATGTTCAAATAAAAGTGTAAGATCAATTCAAAATTGCTATTCCAAAAGAGCAGCTGGCACAAAAATCATCATTATGTTGCATCATCCAATTGGTTCATCATGCTTAATATACCCTGCATTGCAGTGCCTTTTATCAGCTGTTTCAAAAGCAAACTATACTTTTCCTGTGTTTGAATATACAACACTGTGTCCAGAGGAAATTTTGCGTATGATTCTGCTTCTCTTCAGTATTCATATTTAAAACAAGACAATTTCTTCCAAGGACACAATATGAGATGAGAAGGAGATGTATCATGACTTTATTATTTTAATGTGTTATGAGCTTGTGAGGGGAAAGCTATTGAAATATGTTCTACTAATACCTAGATGTTCAATTTAAAATTTCAGTAGTGCTGTTATAGCTACACAGTGAATACTTAGAATGAGAAAGAACTGGGGATGAAAATGGGATGATGCTGGTTTTACTCCTAACTTGCTTAGAAGGGCACAAGAGCCAATAGGGTTTGCCCATGGTATCTCTGTGGTGGGAAAAGCTGTAAGAAGCATTTGTATTAGTTACTTTGGATCAGAATGTGCTTTTCAAGAAAATCTCTAGATTGTCCCTATTTACCTTGATTTAGTTCATATCCTGGAACAATGCAAGGGTGCAAACTGGATTCCTTTCAAGAGAAACTAAAATAAAGGATGCCCAACTGCTAATTGTTAATGTGCATTCAGCTCAGAGGAACAGTCTAAGCTAGTCTGAAGGAGCCCCTTCTGAAATGGATATAGTGGGTTTGTCAAGTGCTGAATATCAACTGTCTCTCTACAGGTCCTCTCCTACTGCACTGCATTGCTTGCTAATGAAGCCATAGTCACAGAGCTTGTCAGGGAATGGCCAAGGATGAGCAAGAAGAAAAAGAAGCAACGACTGGAGGTTTCCTAAATTTCCCCAGGATTTCAAAGTTCATAATGCACTTGGTACAATGAAATTCACCCCCCAAAATTAAAAGCATAATCTATTAAACAATGCGAATATTATTTGGTTGAGGTGGAAGGCTGGACAGTTGTTCAGTTCTGCAACAGTAGAAATGCATTTTGAGGTGACTGAAGGGGTTAATGTTGGGGGGGTGTGTGAATTAAAAAGAAACCAAAACAAATAACTAAAAATAATTTCACAGTCAGGTTATAGCACAAATTGTGCATGTCAATAGGTTAAAAGTCTAACATGGCTGAGCATGGTTTCTCCCTGCCAGATATGCCTACTGGTCATCAAGAGGAAATCCCATTAAAAACATTTATTTATATGATGAATTAAGTTCCTCAGACAAAATGGAACTGAAGAAAGTTTTGCAGATATAGCAAAAGATATGTTAGACAACATTTGTTTGAACTCTGAGATCACACTCTTTGCCAAACACTGCCCACCCATAGGCAGTGTCAGTCACAGCGGGGTCAAAGATTGCCAGCACAAGGTGTCCTTGGGCTTCCTTAGTAATCAGCAACAACTTGAGAGTGACCAGTGCCCTGGCCTGAGGTGTATCTGATCTCTAGGGGAAAAAGTTTACTTCTTACCCTTAGGAACACAAAATATTCTAGTGTGATTAACTTAAAGAAGAGGCTGATCAAAGAAAGTCCACTCTCATATGAGACTTTAAGAATTTAATTCTCCTTAGAGTTTGCAACTCTTGGATAACACAGGCACTCCCGTAGGCACTGGAGAGCATGGTGCATAAGTGCCCAAGTACACAAAATCACATCTTACTTACTAGCTTGATTTTAGCATCTTGTGAATATAAATGCACTGCTTAACTTTAGACCTGAGTTAAGAATTAACGATATGCCCTTTCTGCAGGCTACTAGCTCAAGCACAGCACTGCACTAACACAGCAATGCAGCTATCAGACCAGAGCCAGTACCACATCTCACTCCATCTCCCTGAAAGGCTTACCTTTGTGAAAAGCAGTAGGTAGTTGGAAGTAGGTCATTTTGGTCCCCTCACATCTTCTGAGGGCACAGTTTGAACCATTAATGAACCCAGACCTTCTGTGGAAAGAGGCAGATGTCTCTACCCCATAGGACTTATGTATTCCTCTTCCCTTCATCAGTGCCAGACTTCTAGTAAGAAACCTAAAATCACTGTTTCTAGCTCTTTGTGAGTGCCTTTCTTCACTTAGTCTTCATGGCCATGTAAGTTTGTAGTGAATTCCCATTGTGCAGAAGACAGGACATAATTCAATGGTATCTTGATTTTCTAGGCCTCATTTAATTTTCCTGCAACTTCCTCTCCACATCTCCCAAAGAAGGTGCTAATAATTCATATACTACTTCCAGTGGGTATTGTATGTTTAATATTTTATGAGCTGAGATTTTTTGGAATTTTTGCTCTTTGTCTTGTGGAGAGGGTCAGGGGACTTGCTTTGGCACTCTGGCACTTGTCAGCTTCTTATGATTATCGGCATCAAGTCTTAGATTTGTAGTCCAAATCTTTTGCCATAGTGCATGAAAATCATCCACTGCTCTTATCAGAGGGTCTTGTAATGCTCCATATGCAGTCTGTTGCTCCCACTTTGACTTTCTCTTTCCTTCCTCTAACTGGGCACACCGTTTTCCTGGTCTCCTTCCAGCCCACCACAGTCCTCCTCCTTTCTGTCCTGTCACTTCTTTCCATTTCCCTCCTGCTCAGCTCCTCTGCTCACCTCCCAGGCTCATCTTAGTTCACTTCCCTGTTCCCTGTCACTCCTTGTTGTCTGTTTCACCTTCCCACTTACTAGAAAAGGGGGTTTGTGGGGAAGACGAAATGGCTGTAGGCTTAGAAGTTGCCTTAAGTGATGATTTAATACTCTGAGACTAATATTTGTTGACATATGCAGTTTTCCCAGTCCCCCAAATAAGCACCCCACCACCCCCACTCCCCCAATTCCTATATATATTTAAGATTTTCTTTACGTATACACACTTTTATTTTTTACCTTTTTTCTTTGGTATTCAAACATGTTCCCAACCAAAGGCAAGAACCATGCTAATAAAAAAAAGTAGTAGATTCTTATTTGATCACTTAGCTGTAGGAGCAGGACTTTAAGACAATGCCCACTATCATAAAAATTATGATAAAATTTTGAAATCTGGCAATGTAGCTAAAGTATTGAGCAAATGTAACTATTTGTTCATTTATTTGCTTAAGGAAATGGGGTGAATATAATTGAAAGAGTCCACAAATTTACAGATGGAGAAAAATTTCATCTGAGACATAAGGCTTAGCTCTGATTGCCCTGTGTGCATCTTGAAAATGTGTCTTGAATATGAAGTGACCACTGCTCCTGTTAATGTGGCATGCAAATAGAGCACTTCCTAGCGACATGGCAACACTTCTGTAGTGTCTCATAGAAAGATAAAAAAAATTTTTCTTATGAAAGGGACTTTGATGTTTGGATGCTATTTTTGTAACTATTCATCAGCTTCTCTTCATACTGATTACACTTTTTAGTTAATATATACAAAAATTGTTTCCAGGCAAGTACTAATTAAAGCTATCTTTATGGACAAATAGGAGTACAGAAAGAAAAACAGTCTGAGAATAGAGTTTTGCCTTTAACCCTTTCACACACAACTGGGAAGTGGCTTCAGGGCTTCATAAGGAAAATTTAATAACAATTCTTTGTGCTGCTTTATTGTCTGAGGCATATTAACATCGACTAATTACAAGATACTAATACTGTAAGTAAATCGGAATTAATATCCCTACTTACGTGGAACAGAAACAGCTAAGTCATCACAAAAAACATGGTTTCAGTTGTTTCAGGCACGCATTCTGTTCTTTAGATTCAGGAACAAATGAGTTTGTGAAGCCAGTTCCTAAACCACATAAGTTTATGTATTCTTCTATCATAAATGAAATTATAACACAAATTTGAAACACTGAAAATGTTGCCTCTCACTTCATTCAGAGCAGGAATGGCTCTGAAATGAGATTTTTGGTGCTGTTCAAAGCAGAAATTTTGTTTGGTTTAGATAATTTAATGTCTCACTCTTCTGTAATTAGTTTTTCAATTTTTAGCCTGATTTGGTAAGGAAATGTGGCTTACAAGATTTTGGTACGTATCTGTCTATGTGTGATCTGGAGAACTCTTAAACTATGGATCAAATTCATTCATGCTGAGAGACAGGAAGAGTTTCCTGCAGTTATGAAAATAGGAACTCAAGTGGAGAATAGAGAGACCTTAGTTTGTGTTATGGGAGAAAGGCTAAAAAAAGCCCTCACCTCCTTTATTTTCTCCTCAGATAATCAATATATGCTTTGCTATATCATTTGTTCACAATTTGGTGTGGTTTTTCCACATCACTTGTTTATCCGATGCCTGTCAGCCACTGCATGGGTATGTGTAAATATGATTCAACACACTGTTCATCAATGATCACATCCTTAGGCCACACTGAGCTTACTAGGACTTACAGGGTTTCTTGAAATAGGTTGGGGTAAAAAGGATACAAAAATAAGGGGGCTATTTGCCTCTTCTTTGTGCTCCTGAGTGACGTAAAATTCAGGCTGGCAATGGCTTTGCTTCAAAGATTGCCAGACTTGCTTTCAACAAGTTAATGTGGGCATTCTAAGTGATTTCAGCCACGGCAGCAGCCAGATTGTATGTGCGTGACTTCTTGATGCCATGGCTGGATTGCTTTGGACAAATTCATTTGGACAATCAAATTTGCCTGGAACAGGCCAGTGTTACAAGACTTGGGCAGTCTGGTTTTTTTTAGACACATTGCTATGGTTGACGGTGAGTTTGCCTTGTTTTTATACTGTTGCTTATACTCAGATCAGTAAATAACCCACAGTGGGCAGATTGTTACTGCAAGTTGACAGAGAACCTTGAAATGAGATGCCTGAATTTAAATGCTGCCAGTGTTTCAAGGCTTGTGGGTATTCACTAGAGATAAAATGGAAATACACATAAAATATATAACCTTTGCAATTCCCCATTCTTAAGTGGAAAACAATACTTATAATGAAGGGCTTGGTCTTTAATTTGGCCACACAGCTAAACCCCAAATCAAGAAAAATCTCGAAAGAACTTAGCCTTGATCCAGACTATCTGAATTACATGAAGGCTATGCATGTGTTTAAGGATTTTGTTCTAATGGAACAACAGCATGCAGCAGGATTGGGCCAATATTTCTCCAGACTGCAAATGGAAGACTCATTTTGGCAAGGTAATGATGTAAAAATGACACTTTAACAAGTTTTGCTAACCAAATGAGATGAAACTTTAAAGTGGAAACAGAACCCAGCTTTATTTAATATATGTTGACATGTTATGAATCTGTGAGAAATGCAAGTACATGCTAGGACTGTGTGTGGCCACATGAAATAGGCCATGCACTTTGAATAATTTATTTAATTTACAAAAAATGATGAAATGGTGGATGATTATGATTTGATTATATTTTTTAATGCATCAATTATTGCTTTAAATTATTGAAGAAATAAACAATCAGCAGAAAGCCTTTAACATACTCAACAGTACTTCCATATCTACGTTTTCTACTTCCTCTGCTATGGCAAATGAATCTTTTGTCTTTCGCTGGACACACTAACAAAGTGAACTTTAAGATTTTTTTCACCTTTAGCCGTAAGATCACATTCTTCTTCTGCCAAAATTAAGTTAACTGAAGATATCTATGATTCACTTATTACCATAGGCATGATTTTAAATATTTGCTTCATCACCCAATAACCTTCTGTTTTCTATTTGGGTCTATGTGAACAACTCTTGCCAATATCTAAAGGCAGTCACTAATATGTTTAGGTTGACACAATTATCCCGAGAAAAACAAAAATAAATGCAATCAATATATCTGATTTTGGCAATGGGCGTGGGGCTAAATCCTTAGAGACATACACAACTCTTGAATAATCCTATTTTGTCAACATACTCTTGCTCTGAATTAAATTCATCCTAACTCAGCCAAGGACTCAGCACTTTTGAAGTCCCTCAGCTTTTCAAAATAGGGCTTTGATGAGCCAGAATTCATATGCAGAGTTTGTGTTGGCTCTGTGTACGTAAACATATCCGTCTGGTAGGTTGAAGAGCTTGTATTACTTTAATGTTTTACTGCTTGGAGTTCAGATGGTCATGAGGACATGTATAGAAACACCCCTATAGTAAGGCATATTATCATTATTTATTAGCCAGACCTTCAAGTAAAACATCAAATACTGTGATGTGGCTAATGAAGTCACAGCAGGAGAGTCCTGGGATTCCCTTCTCTTTTATTATGTCTCTTCATATAGTCTATCAAATTTTCAGTGGCACAACAAATAATTTACATTATTTCAGATGCAAATGCCTTCATTTGGATGTGTGACTGTAAATCTGGAGGCAGTCTATTTGCATGTTGACAGTTAATCTCATCTTTAAACACTTTACTGAGCTGAGACTTCTGTGGAACTAAATCTGTCAGTATTCGTTGTCCTCTGAATATGTAGCTGTCCTTTACACGTCCTGTACTTACTGAATGGACTGACACCAAATCATGGCAAATGTGTTATGTGGAATTGCACAACATCACTACACACAACTCGCTTAAACTGGAAAGGTCATTTAATGATAATCTTTTGCTGAGGTAAGTATGGACTTTTGTGTGGGCGTTGATTTAAATATTTGCGTCATTTGCTGTAAAGACTATGAATCAACATAAATTGTTGCTGGTAGCTTTTCACTTCCTTTTTGTATGTTTTTTTTTAAAAGCCTTTCTACATTAACCATCAGTTATTTAAGAAAATAATTGCACCATTGTTATACTCATATTAAAACAACACCTCAGCAAGAGAACTCTGATGGCCTGTTGTCTTTGTTAATTGTGTTCACAAGCACTGTGGCCTTCAAAATTTTCTGGCCATTTCCCCACATGCCTAAAAACCATACAGGTCAATATCTGTCTGTCAGTAAGTGGCTGAGATGATTGAAACAAATGATTTAGTCCTTTTCAAAGTCATAGATGGCTGTAGGGTAAACAGCCTATGAATTAATAGGTCAAAGGAAAGACACAGAACCCACAAGAACCAATTACTTAATTTCTTTCCTGTAATGTGCCACTTATCTCCAGTTGAGATACTAAGATGAATAATCATAAGCATAGTAAAAAAAATAATTTTATTTGCAGGGCACATTAGCCTTTTTTTTTTTGCTGGTTTTCTGCAATACAGTTTTTTCTCTGAAGTATGGTGAAGTGTAGTAGATGCTTTTTTATACTGACATTATACATAATTTCATTAGGGTCAGTGAAAGGACCATGGCAATTTGTCCTCTGACACTTCCTATTCCAGTCTCTCCTGATTTTTAAGTATTGCAGCATTGCATAGTTAGCTTGTAAAGAAGACATCCTGTGACTTCTTTTACTGATGAGTTTGCTTAAATCTATTCCAACGCTGTAGTGGAAACATGACTCTTAGCTAGGTTGAACATGTAATAATTTGAATAAATCAGCAAGAAGCTGAGCAAATACCAATGTAAAGTTAATTCTAAGATTAGATTAAATATTTTAATGTCAGTTATAAGATATATGATTTGGAAAATGTCCTTTTATTAGCTTAAAGCTAAGACTTTAATGTATTTTGTCTCCAGATTGTCCTTACATAAATGATTCTTTAATTCAATAAATTTTTTACATTAGTATGCCTGCCTGTCACCAGCCTGAATTCTGTGCAGGTTGGTTATATTTTCATATGAGCAATTATATTATTGATAGCATTGTGGTAATGAAAAATCAAATGGCCCTCTGTTGTATACAACACTTAATGGAAACAGATGCCATTCAAGGCAGTGAAACTGCTGAGACCTACAAGGGTGCACAGAAAGTCTGAAAGCTGAATAGTTTATCCTTGCAAGGGAAAGAAGGTTATTACTGTGAGAAATTATAGCTCTCCTTTCATTCTCTCTACTGATCCAGCTCCTATTGAAATCAAAGGAAAGACTCCTGTTGGCTTCAATGAGAGCAGACTGGAGCTTTGTAATACTGTGAGTCTCTGAAATAGAATAAATCTTCCTCTCTCGTTACTTTAGAGCTGGCCAATTCATAAGTGCTGAATTCTGCTGTCATCTTCCATGCTGTGCAATCCAAAAGATCACCAAAGCAATTGTACTAGCTCCTCCAAGCTCAGCCTCTCAAGCGAAATCAGTGCTATGGTAAAGATACCAGATGGGGATGCAATGTATAGGACAAGATTTATGGTGCTTCTTAGTGTAATTCAAGGCACAGCTACCAAGAACTGGAGGGAGGAGATAGAGTGAACTAAGGGCAGGCTAAGTAACAAGTTCATTTTTTGTGAAATTAACAAGATGAATTGGAATAAAAATAAGAACCAGAATGGGGATAGATTATTGCTGATGGATAAGGAAAAAAATGAGAAAAATGGTTAGTATGTGCTCATCTTTAAATAGAGAAACTACTTCCTGCCAGTTGCAGTACAGGACTTAAAATATACACTGTATGTTCAATCAGTTCCAGCTGGAGTAAATCAATTTATTCTCAGGTTTGCAAACCTAACCTGATGTTTAGTTCTTTGTTGAATCAGGTACTAAAAAGGAAACATTTTCAGGACAAAAAGACTCAGAGGTTGCATAGAAGAAAAATAGGACATTGCAAATTATCATCTAAAATCTAGTTATTTAGAATAAGGAACAGTAACATGAACCACTGGGGGAGCAGCAATGATTACAACCCTCCAACCTATTGCAACAACACAATACTAATTCAGCACTGACTTTTAATTCATTGAGAAAAGATATGTGGAGTGGAAATATAACTTATCCACTAGAATTTCTGTGTGCATATTATTTTTGCATTACATTGTCAACTACCCTATAGTGCTTACTGTAAAAAGTGGGCTCCATTACTTCCTCTTAAGTGTCCCTCAAAACACACACAGATCAGTAGGTTTTAACAAATATATCTATTTTGATGGAAATATATTATGTGCAAAGGTGCTTTCAGGCGGTATTAGCTAGGCCGATATCCAGATGGACACTCTGGATACCTTGCAGCCACATCACAAAGTAAATGTCTACTGTAATCAGTGTATTGCAGAATAATGAATATCAGTCAGCTTTTCCCCCACCTCCTCCCCAGTTGCTGTGTCTCAGTCTTAACAGAAGGAAACCTGAGCCTGTAGGCTGCACAGAAACTTTGGTATAATCCAAGCAGGTCTCCTAATTTGTCCATCTGGGGAATAAATTCTGCTTTCATTGTTTTTTTTTCCTTAGGGATAGAACTGGTCCTTCTTTTTCCACATAATCTGTTTTTAAGGCCACCTGTGTATTTATGGGCATGTTCATGTCAAGCACATTAAGATAACATCTTTATATAGAAAAAAGGAAATCAGGAATGATATTATTTGATAATGTGGTAAATCTCAATAGATTTATTTAAATATGAAATATGATAACACTTTTCATGATGTATATCTACTGAAGAAAATGTCAGCTTAGTTTTCCTTCTGTCCTAGGACACAACTGGCACCACTTACTATGCATTGTTCCCAGCTGAGAAGAATGCAAGAACTCACCACAGCATCTCTGGTTATTTTCCATTTCATCTTTTCCTTCTAGCTCTTCAAGAGAAGAAGCAGAGGTTAATGTTACCTAAAGAAGCAATTAATACAGGATCAGCTTTATGGCAAACGTCTTGCAGACCTTCTGCAACTGCAGCTTCTCGCCTACAGGCTGATGGAGCCTGAGTGGAGCAGACCATCCCTTGCACAGACGGTCTCCATGCAGCTGGTGGTCTGCTTGCCATGATTCAAGTTGCTGGGAAGCCTGTGCCTGTAGGCACTGCACAGGAGATACCTGACCATGGTAGTTAATTGGTAAAGGGGAAGATTAAACTATCACTCATGTTAGATACCTCCTATGCAGATGCCCACACCTAAGCTCTAGGCTCGCTCTTTTGTCAACAGAGAATAAATAGCAGCTGTGGGTTTCATCTGACCTAAAATGTTCATGTGGACCATTATAGATGTTTTAACACAGATGAAATTATTCAAATTCTAATTATAAAGGACAATTAAGGTGGCTTGCCCAGATACAGATGTTAATACTGAACATGCCTACACAATGTTCAGACAGACGAAATGACAGTATGACTACAGCGGACCATAGTGACAAGATAGAGGTCACAGTTATTGTATTACCGTCACGACTGGTATGATGGCTATTGTATCTGGGAATGCTATGAAGTTAAAGGTCCTCTCTGAACTTTTCCTACAGGCAGTCTGGATCACTGCATTCACTTCAGGTTATATCTCTGTATCCCCTAGAACATAGTGGCTGGATTTGCTTTACTGTGATATGTTTAAATATGTTTATATAAACATATGTTTGAGTAAGTGTCTTAATAATGTAATAATGCTTCAGTAATACTTTAAGGAAACAAATGAAGCCACTCCTTTTTGGTAGAGAAGGAAATAGACACCGATGCAAATTTCATATTTTCTACTCACCAGCATGTCCAGCTTGAAGGTCACTAGGGAAATACACATGCACCACACAAATACATGCACACGGAAGGGAGAGCAGGGTAACACAGCAAATAGTTGGGAACAGGATTTTGTAAGATGACATGACAGACTGCAGTGATCAGAGGCAGGGTTTGCCAGGTGACTGTGCTGACCAGCAGCTTTCTTCCATGCAACTGGCCCCTTTTATGCCTCTCCTCTCCATTTTCTTATGCTTCTGATCCACCTTTATTCCCCCTTTCCTGCCTTTGGCCCTTCTGGAGTTTTGCGTATTCCCATCATTCCTTTTAATAACCCATAATAATTTTACTTTTCCCCATGAGACCCATGACAATCTTCTTTCCCTTCTCAGTTACACCAGTTCTGGCTGAACCTCAAGGCAACCAGATTTTCTTCAAAAGCACTCACTCAACCCAAAATAAATGTTAGTGTAGATGCATCTTAGCTACCTAACATTTAACTAAAGTTTGGAATACCAGCCTGGACAAATTGAAGCCTTTTATGAACACTTTTTATGAGAATAAGTAGAAAGAGGGCTTTTTAGTGTAAGTTTTTTCCTACTCCCTTATTTTAAAAATCATTATTTGAGGCAATGGAGCGATTTAATAAACTGGACTTCTTGTAAGAATAAAAGCTGCAAAAGTGGGCCCCTTAGGCTTAAAAGTTGACATCTAGCTACTTCAGGGATGTCTAATGTTGAATCCACTTGTCTCTCCAGTATTTTCTACCAGGTAATGTGAGCATCTGCGAAGTTGCTCAATGCTCTGCTTGTACTGTCCAGAGAACCTGCGCTCCCAAACTTGGAACTTAGGTTTCCCCAAGTAAGTGGAAGGCTCAAAAAATTGATTTTTTTAGCTCTCATCCTTTTATGACGTCTTCTGTGGATGTAGGCCTTTATATTTTAATGCCCTCTTCCATACTGTTCATATTAATACAATACATACAGAACCTTAGAAAACAGAACTTGTGAGTCATTACATCTGTTTTCTGATTTTTATATTCATTTTATGAACCTTCTCAGTCTATAAATTGGAAATAATCCCAGAAAATGAATAAATTGATTACTATGATAGCAGTTTCAATTAAAAAAAAAAAAAAGAGAATGCATAGTGTAGTCAATCAGGAAATATTATGCTAATTACTGTAAAGATAACAGCTGTTCATACTCTTTAGATTATTAACACCTTCTACACTCCAGCAGGGAAGCATCCCATGCAATGCTAATCTTCCATGTGCAGACAACTGCTGCTCCTTCACAGGGAAGCGGGTAATACATTCTTCTCTCTGACAGAACAATAGGAGAGCAACAGCAGGCAGAACAGAAGTTTTATGACTTTCAAGATTTTGTTAATGTCATTGGCGCTGCAAACTGTACAATACATATGCTACCAGTAGAAAACAAATGTGGTTCTCATAAAGCAAAAATCACATCCAACCTTTTATACATAAATAAATTACTGGATTATGTCAGCTGTTTTTTGTTTTTTGGTTTTTTTTTTCTCTTTTGGCTTTTCTTTCCTTTTTTTCCTTTATCCAATTAAAAATGGTTAACAACCAACATTAGTTCTGAACTGGTTTTGTGAAAAGGTCAATTTTTTACTTTATAAATCAAATCTGTAGCCAAATGATTATGGTGCTTACTCCTCATTTTCTGGATTAATGAAGAAACTTTCAGTGTATTGCTATCTTAAAGGTTCTGCTCATGTTATAGAGCAGGGAAAAAAAGTGTTATTTTAAGGAAAAATCCTTTCCTACCAAGGAAAACTGGAGGTGATCTGGGAAGAAGCGGAACAATATTTTATCTGAGAAAAAATATGACTTGCATAGTAAAAATATCCACTCTAAATCTCTGTGATGTAGGCTTTCAAAATGAAGTGGTAAGTCCAAGAAAAAAATACAAGCAAGTTGCAGAATTAGCAAGTTCAAGGGGTCTCTGAGCTGGTAGCCCCAAAAGAGTTTAATTAAAGTTAACTGAGAAATTTAGAAGTTGTAAAAACTATGACGAGAAAGAGGAAAAAAAACCCCAAATATCTAGCCCTGAAGAAAATGAGGTAATTGCATGATAAAGCTATCCCTTAGTGCTATGTTATGCTTGTTCTGTGAATGAATCACTCGGCAAGGCGGGTGCTCTGTGTGCTTGCTTTGGCAAAGCTATGGGCAGGAGCCTGTCTTCTTGCTGATAACCAGCCAGATTAAAAGGTTATCGCCCTCAGCATCCCCCACTCCTCTTCACCCCTCCCACTAGAAAGAATGTACAAAATTGAGATTTCCCACATATTTGTTATACAGGCAGTTCCCCCTAATACAGTCCTGTCAAAGTGCTCTGCATCTGCAGGTCCCTGAACTACCCTGGATCATTTTACCTGTGGTGGGGCACCCCCAGAGCAGCCATGCCAGCAGAACCGCAGAGCCATATCTCTTGACAAAATGATGACTTTATAAGTTCTGAATGGTTTGTTTTTCAGTTAATTGCATTGCTCACAAACTTTGCAGCTTCTCTGGTACTTCTGGTCAGCCTACAGCTAAGGAACATCCTTAACAGGGTGAGTCACTCTGGGTGAATCAGCTCTGCATCACTCCAAATCATTGAAGTGCATTTTACCGCACTCCAGCTGAGGACTGAGCTCAAGGAACTGCCAAACCCTAAATTACCACCTCTCCTTACCCAGAATCCATGTAAGGAAGGACACCATGATGTGTGCCTATCTTTTTCCTCCTTAGTTAGTTCTCAGGCTTCTTTATCACAGAGAGATGCTAGGTGCAACAGGGCTATTTGCTTGTGTGGATGATGAGCTGTTCCACAGCCCATCTCAAACAAGAGGCCACCTTACCTCAGTGTTCATGGGACACTAGGAAACGTAAAAGGATTTATTTCTGAGAACTTATTTTCTGAGATCTAGGGCGGAAAAAAAAGGCTTTGCACTCCTGTGATGCAGTATAGGTATCAGACATAGACAAGCTGGTAGTAGGCAGCAGCATACTGGACTTGGCAGATCTTTAAGGAGGCTTTCCATAGAGCGCAAGAGCTCTTGATCCCCAGGTGTAAGAAATCAGGCAAGGAAGGCAAGAGACCAGCATGGCTAGTCAAGACCTGCTGGTCAAACTAAAGGGCAAGAAGGAATTGCACAGGCAGTAGAAGCAGGGACAGGTACCCTGGGAAGGGTATAGGGACGCTGCCCGGTTGTGTAGGGATGGGGTCAGGAAGGCCAAGGCGTGGATGGAGCTGAACTTGGCAAGGGATGCAAAGAATAATAAGAAGGGCTTCTACAGGTATGTCAGCCAGAAAAGGAAGGTCAAAGTGTATCCCCTCGATGAGCAAGACTGGCAAACTGGTAACAATGGACAAGGAGAAGGCTGAGGTACTCAACAAATTTTTTGCCCCAGTCTTCTCTGGCAACCTCTCTTCCCCCACCTCTTGTGTGGATGGACTGCAAGGCAGTGACTGGGGGAGCAAAGTCCCTCCCACTGTAAGAGAAGATCAGGTTCAAGACCACCTGAGGAACCTGAACATATTTAAGTCTGTGGGACCTGAGAAGATGCATCCCATAGTCCTGAGGGAATTGGCTGAGGTAGTTGCCAAGCCACTCTCCATGATATTTGGAAAGTCATGGCAGTCAGGTGAAGTCCCTAGTGACTGGAGAAAGGGAAACATAGCACCCATTTTTAAAAAGGGTAGAAAGGAGGACCCTGGGAACTACCAACCAGTCAGCCTCACCTCTGTGACTGGGAAGATCATGGAACAGATCCTCCTGGAAGCTATGCTAAGGCACATGGAGGACAGGGAGAGGATTCAAGACTGCCAGCACGGCTTCACCAAGGGCAAGTCCTGCCTGACCAACCTAGTGGCCTTCTATGATGGAGTGACTACATCAGTGGAAGAGGGAAGAGCTATGAATGTCATTGTGATGGGTTGACCCTGGCTGGACGCCAGGTGCCCACCAAAGCCGTTCTATCACTCCCCCATCCTCAGCTGGACAGGGGAGAGAAAAATATAACATAAAGCTTACGGGTTGAGATAAGGACAGGAGACATCATTCACTAATTACCGTCATGGGCAAAACAGACTCAGCTTAGGGAAAATTAGCTCAATTTATTACAAATCAGCCAGAGTAAGGTAATGAGAAATAAAACGAAATCTCAGAACACCTTCCCACCACCCCTCCCTTCTTCCCAGGCACAACTTCACTCCCGGATTTCTCCACCAAGCCCCCCCAGCGGCACAAGGGGGACAGGGATGGGGTTTACGGTCATCACACGTTATTTTCTGCTGCTTCACCTCCTCAGGGTGAGGGCTCATCACACTCTTTCCCTGCTCCAGCGTGGGGTCCCACCCATGGGAGACAGTCCTCCACGAACGTCTCCAACGTGGGCCATTCCCACGGGCTGCAGTTCTTCACGAACTGCTCCAGCATGGGTCCTTTCCACGGTGTGCAGTCCTTCAGGAGCACACTGCTCCAGCGCGGGTCCCCTACGGGGTCACAAGTCCTGCCAGAAAACCTGCTCCAGCGTGGGCTCCTCTCTCCACGGGGCCACAGGTCCTGCCAGGAGCCTGCTCCAGCGCGGGGTTCCCACGGGGTCACAGCCTCCTTCGGGAACCCACCTGCTCTGGCGTGGGGTCCTCTCTGGGCTGCAGGTGGAGATCTGCTCCACCGTGGACCTCCCTGGACTGCAGGGACACAGCCTGCCTCACCAGGGTCTTCCCCACGGGCTGCAGGGGAATCTCTGCTCCGGCGCCTGGAGCATCTCCTCCCCCTCCTTCTTCACTGACCTTGGTGTCCGCAGGCTTGTTTCTCTTACATGTTCTCACTCCTCTCTCCCGCGGCTGTTTCTCCCTCTCCCAACTTTTTTGCCTTCTTAAATCTGTTATCCCAGAGGCGTTACCACTATCACTGATTGGCTCGGCCTTGGCCGGCGGCGGGTCCGTCTCAGAGCCGACTGGTATGGGCTCGCTCTCTCTTGAACACAGGGGAAGCTTCCAGCAGCTTCTTACAGAAGCCACCCCTGTAACCCCCCCGCTACCAAAACCTTGCCACATAAAACCAATACAGTCATCCACCTGGACTTCTGTAAGGCCTTTGACATAGTCCCCCCTAACTTCCCTCTCTCTAAATTGGAGAGGTATGGATTTGATGGGTGGACTGTTTGGTGGATGAGGAATTGATTGGATGGTCACATCCAGAGGGCAGTGGTCAACGGGTCAATGTCCATATGGAGATTGGTGACAAGTGGTGTCCCTCAGGAGTCCGTACTGGGACCAGTACTGTTTAATATCTTAATCAATGACATAGTGAAATCGAGTACACTCTCAGCAAGTTTGCAGACAACACCAAGCTGAGTAATGCAGTTGACATAGCTGAGGGATGGGATGCGATTTATGATCTTATGATTCTTGGCTGACTTAACCAAGCCTATCTGAGTTTCTGGGACATCCAAATAAACCCTAATGTACAGGATGTGTATATTTCCCAGCTGATTTGATAGAGATTCCTTTCACTGAATCTTAGATGTTTCCAGTGTAGACACCTGAGGTAGCACCCTGTGGACTCCTTGACAGGCAATGGGTGTTTTTAGAACAAAAGTCATTTTGGCAAATGGAAGTGCTTAATGTAGGACGAGGTGAAGTGAACCACAGAAATAGTTCCACAGACAAAGGGAGAATAGAGTCATTCACTGAGGTGCAATGTCTGTATTGAATCAGATTAATACCATCTTTTGTGTTTAACTTACAGTAAGCTTTGTTCTAATTTAGTTGAATATTAAAATACAGTAGGTGCATCAGCTTGTAATTCTATTTTAGCAATGTACTATGCACTAAGAACATTTTTAATACAGAAAAACTTTCACAGAGGTGACTTTTTGTTAAGTATTATCTTAAAATCCCTGGTCCACTTTTTTTTTTTTTTTTTTTTTCAATTTGAAATGAAACAAACAACCCTGCCTCCTCTGGTTTTAACAAAAGACAGTGCTATGTTAGACACCTCTGCAAGGTTTATTTTCTTACAGACATCTGAAGTTCTGTTAGAAACAGTTTGAAATGAACCCACTTTTAGAAGTTTGTTTGGATATTAAAAAATCTCCAAAATTTGAGTGACTTCCTAGCTTCTGTGCCAAGGATTATGTGGTGCTTGATTTTTGAGTCTAGCTCTTTCCTAGCAATTACTGTTTTAACTGGCGTGTAAAATTAGACATCTGCAAAATTTGTATCTATTGATTACAGTAGCAAAGAGGAAAAGGGACAGATAGCTCTCAAAGAAACCTTCATCTGTAAATATGATATAAACATGTGACATGTTGATGAAATAATATTTATAGCACAGAAGCCCCAAACAATGTAATGCTACTCTTGTTTCACATTTAGGATGTGATGCATAGGAAGAATTTTAAATAGAAGATATTTCTGATATGTACTAGGAAAGTCTTTAACCCACACTAAAGTTAGAAGCATATGAAATTGATCTTTTCTACATACAGAAAAATGCTATGGATATACCACCAATGTCATTCAAGTCATGATGTTAGATTTCCCTCATCATTTAATCTGTGACATTTTTTGGCCTTTTTTTTTTTTTTTTTTTGGTGAGTATCCAAACACTTTCTAATTAATATATACACACTTTTTTTCATTTTAATGGGGGAAAATTAGAACATTTCACAGAAAAAAAACCTGCTTGTAGAAGGTTATATTTAGGGAAAAGTAATTATGTGATGTACAACCTCTTTTTTTTGTAGCCACTCCATGTAACAAAATGCACTCATCTCCTACGTAAGTGTTCCCACAATCCCCCCAAAACAAAGGAAACATCCCATCCTTCCATCCTTTTTGGTGAACTTGTGTTCTCATGAAAACTTTCTAATTCTATATTGTGTTCTGCATGTCAGATGGTGGCTATAGCAATAGATTTGCTCTGAAACAGAAAACCTTGACAAGAAAGCTTGGGGAATAAAGAGTTTGGGGAATTCTGTATGAATCAACATTTTGTCTATTTCCTTACAACAGCAGGAGCCAAGAAAAAGCTTCTCAGGTTAGTGAAGATTATCATGTGTTGTGTTTGTAACTCTATGTTTTCTTTTACTTTCGATCAGCTTGGGTTTCCAGTTCATGCATATTAAGCCTATTTTTCTGATGTATATGCTAGCATTCTGTTATTCCATGAGAAATTGGCTGAATGTCTTGGGAAGCCTGGGATGGTTTCCAATAGTTGTTTATAATTAGGAGCATCTCAAGTGGTGGTGGCTTTTCACATCAGTGGAAAATAGGAAAAATATTTACTTTTAGTACTTATTTAATCATCAGCTCTGCTAAATTGTAGTTTTTTTCGTATGTTCTTTTTCATTCTGTTTATTGTGCGTTGCTCTCTTTTTCTCTATTTTTCTCTGCTTCACAATGTTGCAGAATTTCCTGAAGGAGGCTGCCACAAGCTAGCTTGAAAATGTCTGTCATAAAACTAATTTAAATCATCTGTCTGTGATTCCATGGGCTTTGGATCAGCCCTGGAGAACCTGGTCATCTACTTGAAGGAAGTGATTACTTCCACAGCACAACCGATGCTTTAGTAGCTTTGCTGATTCACAGAAGGTGCCAGATTAACCAGAGCAAGTGATTCGTGATGTACAGCTGAGCAAAGCCACAGCCCTCTGTGGGAATCTTAATTGTCATGTTAGTAGATTTGCTCCTGTATTTTAAACCTACAGAAGAAACTGATTAACTCCCTGCAAACTAGAAGGATCCTGGGGCATACCATGTGAAATAACTGTAAAGGTTTTGTGCTCAACCTCCTGCTTCACAGTTCTCCAGTCAGGCGAAAGCTAAATTTTATCATCCTTCCTTGACAAGGACAAGTAAGGATGCAGACAGACAGTCATCAGTTTTGGACGAGGTATGACTTTCTCCAACTCCTCAATCTAACAATACCCTCTTTGCTTTCTTGTAGGAGATCAGGAACCAGAAAACCTCTTGTCTTCACTGAAGCCAACTGTAGACAGCAGAGACATTGATTGGCAGGTTGCATACATACATATCCAACGTGTGCATTGACTCTGTATTCCACCTTCCAGGATAATTTATAGAGCCAGAAAGCCTGTGAAGGATTTTTCCAGACCTTCCCAAAGACTTGATCCTGGGAGTGCCGAACCTCTCTGAAAACCTGCAGGGGAGCTCCTGGCAACTCATTTTGGTATGCAGAGCAGCTTTGGAAGCAAGGCTGTGTAGGTCCATGGAAGGTAGTTTAGCTAAATCTCCTCTTCCATACAGAGCAGTATATTACATGGTCCCTGGCCCACTCACCCAGGGACTGGTCCCCCACAACCCTCACATGTCTCATGGGAAGAGCACTAAGGAAATGTTCTGATGACAGAGTTAACATCTAAACAGCACTCTAGTATGAGGCTATTTCTTGTCTGATCAATCAGATGATGCCCCTGTAGCTAAGAACACGAAGGAGCAATTGTCATCTGTATCCAGGTGAGGACTTAATGGTCTGGATGGGCAGGTAACTACCTTGGTAAAATGTTGTTTGGATTATCAGTGGTTAATGGGTCATACCCTGCATGGATGCCTGTGATGAGTACTGCAGAGGTCTGTCCTGGGACCTGTCCTGTTTAATGTCTTTATCAGTGACGTGGCAGAGGTGGCAGAGAGCATTCTAGTCAAGTTTGCAGATGACACTAAGTTGAGGGAACAGCTGATATGCTCAAGGGTAGGGCTACCATCCTGAGGGACCCAGGCAGGTTGGAGGAATGTGCCAACAGAAACCTCGTAAAATTCAACAAGGACAAATGCAAACACCACCTCTAGATACTGTGTCTAGTTTTGTCCCCCCCAAAAAGGAAAGACATGGACAAATTAGAAGAAGCTTAGTGGAGGGCTCCAAAGGTGATGGCTGGAGTGCTTGCCTCATGTGGAGAGTTGATCTTGTTCAGTCTGGAGAAGGGATGTTTATGGGGACACCTAACAGCTCCCCCAGTACCTACGAGGGGTCATCAAGGAGATAGAGCCAGGGTCCTTGCAGTGGTGTGTGGCAGGAGGGCAACAATGGGCACAAGTAGAAACAAGAGAGGAGAAACTGCTTCCCAAGAGTAAAGTCAGACAGTGAGCAGGTTGCCCAGAGAGGCTGAGCAGTGTCCATCCTTCGAATTGTGCAAAACCCTGAGCAACCTGGTCTGATCGCATAGCTGATTGTGCTTTGGGCAGGATCTTAAACTAGCTGACATCCCAAGATCCCTTCCAACTGAATTTTCCTATCAGTGCTATCATCTTCTCTCAGCAGCTTCTCCTTCTACATTTTTTTTTTTAACCAAGATTTCCTAGGCTGTAGCCTTTCCAAGATCTTTTAGCAGGAAGCAGTTTGGATTCAGGCTGCTTCTCTCTTATCATTCTCTGTGAAGTAAAGTGTCTCCTGTCATTGGACGAAGAAGAAAATGTGAAAGTCAAATCTGACAGTTAGGATGTACAACATAGATCCCTACATCTGGGCTACTTGTCTCGACTCCCACTGTAACTGATAGAGAGAAAGAGACATATTTGGGATGACATTTATCTTATCTGAAGGCAGATATCTAAAATAGGTTGTCTGGATCATGCATAAGAATGTTTTTCTCCACTGGCTATATCTGAAGTTTAGATGAATAGCTCAGTTGTAGCTTCCCGTAATATAGTTGCCCACAGAGTTAAATGGGATTATTTGTATCTGAAATGCCTGCAACTACCCTCCACCCCTTCTATCTGCTCTGTACGCTGAGCACTGTATGACGGACTGAAACCAACCAGCTCCTGAGATCCCTTGCCTTTGCAGGTGGTGGCATGTGAAGCCCTGTGGGAATAATTCAAGGGTAGCATGAATCTGTGGGCAAAAATGGCTTTGTCCATTGTACAGAAGACACAAATGGCTGACAGAGCTTCAGAAACAATTTAATCTTGATAACATAAATGAAAATCCTCTCATACCTGCCATCGTAGCATGAATCAGGTGGAAATAGTCTCCCCTTTCCCCTGTTTTTTACTGAGTAGCTGACAGCTCGTTTTTCAAGGCTTAATACTTCTAGGGGTGGGGGAAAGGAGAAGAAACACTAGGAAACCGGCATTGCAATTATGTACCTTAATCCTACTAGCTGAATGATAATCCCAAATCACTCCTTCTGCCTGCAGAAGGATCAGGAGCTCTTAGCTGATCCTGCTTCACGTTCCTATTTATTAGGTTTGTATACAGTTCCTCTGAGTACTTTTGGTATGTGAAAGAATCATATGCTGGGGACCCTGACTGTAGTTGCAAAATTTCAGGAGGGGGAGAGGAACACAGTTTTAAGACTGAGGCCTGAATGATCTACATCTTTTATACACAGATACACACATGAGGCTGCAGGATACCTGGGTCTTGGGAAATTAAACACGCTATCTCCAGCTGATGGTTCCAGTGATTGGTGTGCAGAGACCTTTCATATCTCAAAGCACCAGCACATTAATCTGATCAATTTAGGCAAGTGACATCAGTTATATACAGTCATATTTTAGCAGAAGCTTCAAATCTGCAATGATAGGACTGTGTTAATTTACTGCCTAAGTACAGCAATAGCTTAGAAGAAAACTCATTTTCGACTTTGCTAAAAAACACCCAAGTTCCATTTCTAGTTAGAAGCTTTTCATAACTAGATTCAATCCCGTAAGTCAGAGCAAAGAATTTAATACTTTTGGTCGTGTTCCCATTAAGTTAATGGCAAAACCACAATTTTGCTCTTTATGTTCCTTTCAGCAAG